>NC_072421.2:69072500-70287000 GCF_028858775.2 Pan troglodytes
TCTTAACTGTAGATGTTTTTCAGGCTTCTGTCCTAGGTTTTTTTTTTTTTTTTTTTTTTTTGAGACGGAGTCTCGCTCTCACCCAGGCTGGAGTGCAGTGGCAGGATCTCAGCTCACTGCAAGCTCCACCTCCCAGGTTCACGCTATTCTCCTGCCTCAGCCTCCCGAGTAGCTGGGACTACAGGCACCTGCTACCATGCCCGGCTAATTTTTTTGTATTTTTAGTAGAGACGGGGTTTCACCATGTTAGCCAGGATGGTCTCAATCTCCTGACCTCGTGATCCGCCCGCCTCAGCCTCCCAAAGTGCTGGGATTTCAGGCGTGAGCCACGGCGCCCGGCCGTCTTTTTTTTTTTTTTTTTTAACTTTAGTTTTCTCATTCCCTTATGCCCTCAGCTTCCACTACCAACATTAGGTTGACAACTCACACATTGTCTATGTCGACAATCCAGACCTCTATTTTGACATTTAGACCTACATTTCAATGGGCTTATAGCCAATTACATGTTATCTCCACCTGGACATTCTGCATACACTTAAACTCAACATGACCAAAACTGCACTGATTGACTTTCACCAAATCTTGCTCTTCTGCCTCTATTTACTATCCTGGTTAGTGGCACAACCAGACTTCCAGGCACCCAAATCAGAAACCTGGGAATCATTCTAGTCTTCTTCCATTCCTTACCCCCTACATTTAACTGGTTATTAATTCCCTTGATCCTACCTTCTAAATATCTGAATCTGGTTTCCTTTTCTTTACCCCTACAACCACTGCCGTAGTTCAGTACTTCCTGGTCTCTTACCTGAATTATCATCATTGTATCCTAATTGGTGTCCCTATCTCCTAGCATATCTCCTCCAATCTATTCTACACTCTGTTCCCAGGGTTATATCCATGTCCTCTTCCCTGGAACCTATCAGTGTTAATTTATATGGCAGAAAAGAAGGACTTTGCAGATATGATTAAGTTAAAGATCTTGAGATAGAGAGATTATCCAGGTGGTCCCTAAATGCAATAACAAATGTCCTGATAACAGAGAGAGAAATTTGACACACAGAGACGAGGAGAGGGCCATGTGATGATGGAGGCAGAGACTGGAGTGAAAGGGCCACAAGCCAAGGAATGCCGGCAGCCACCAGAAGCCAGAAGAGACAAGAAACAGATTCTCCCCTAGAGCCTCTAGAAGGAATATGCCCCTACCAACACCTTGATTTCATCTCAGTGATAATGATTTCAGACTTCTGTCCTCCAGAACTGTGAGAAAATATATTTCTCTTGTTTTAAGCCACCAAATTTGTGGTAATTTGTTACAACAGCCTCAGGAAACTAACACAGTGATTTTCTAAAATTCAATCCTATCACAGATGGAAAAAATGATTTTCTCTGTCTCTGTGTCTCTGTCTCTATATATCTATCATTCCATCTATATATTTATGTATCTATATATGTATGTATGTATGTACGTATCTATCTATGTGTGTGTATACCTGGAAGAAAAAAATACCAAAATATTAAAAATTATTTCTGGACAGTGGGATTATGATGATTTTTATTCTTCTGTGCATTTTCCAATTTTTCCCTCAAAGAGCATATATTACTTTTATAATCAGAAAAAGCAATATAAATTATTTTTTAAAACCCTTCAATGGCTCCCCATCACTTACAGATTAAAGTACAAACTTCTAAGCATAGCACAGGGCCTTAATTTTTTGGTCTTTGCCTATGTCTCTAGCCTAACTTCCTATCACTCAGCCCCCCCACTTCTCTTCAGCCATGAAAAACTACCCAAAACATGTATCATTCTGCCTCTGACACTTTGCACATTGACCTTTTTGACTTCATCCTCTTGGTCAAGAACCAATTCAGATCAGGCAAGGTGGTTCATGCCTGTAATCCCAGCACTTTGGGAGGCTGAAGCAGGAGGATGGCTTGAGCTCAGGAGTTTAAGACCAGCCTGGGCAACATGGCAAAACCACGTTTCTACAAACAAACAAACAAATTAGCCGAGTGTGGTCGTGAGTGTCTGTAGTCCCAGCCACTTGGAGGCTGAGGTAGGAGGATTGCTTGAGCCCAGGAGGTCAAGGCTGCAGTGAATTGTGTTCATGCCACTGCTCTCCAGCCTGGGTGACAGCCAGATCTTGTGTCAAAATAAATAAATAAATATATAAACCAATTCAAGGGTGTTCTTTCCTGCGAAGCCATTCCTGATCTACTCAAGCAGATCCACGTTACCCTTTACTGCTACTGTACCTCCAATATGCTACTATTATTTTATTTGTGTAAGGTATTGCAATTATTGGTTTAGATGAACATCTTTACACTTATTTGATTAACAACGTATAAATTCATTAAAATTTTATTGAATCCATAGTGGTTTTTTGTAATTATGGATTTTCTCACTCAGCAGATACTAAAAACTATCATGTGGCAATCTGTAAAATGTTTGATATTAAAAAGTAGTCCTGGCCAGGCACAGTGGCTCACGCTTGTAATCCTAGCACTTTAGGAGGCCGAGGTGGGCGGATCACTTGAGGTAGGAGCTTGCGACCAGCCTGGCCAACATGGTGAAACCCTGTCTGTACTAAAAATACAAAAGTTAGCCGGGCGTGGTGGCAGGTGCCTGTAGACCCAGCTACTCGGGAGGCTGAGGCAGGAGAATGGCATGAACCCGGGAGGCGCAGCTTGCAGTGAGCTGAGATCGCGCCACTGCACTCCAGCCTGGGCGACAGAGCAAGACTCTGTCTCAAAAAAAAAAAAAAAATTGGCTGGGCATAGGCACGGTGGCAGGCACCTGTAATCCCAGCTACTCGGGAGGCTGAGGCAGGAGAATCGCTTGAACCTGGGAGGCAGAGGCTGCAGTGAGCCGAGATCACACCACTGCACTCCAGTCTGGGCGACAGAGCGAGACTCCGTACCGCCGCCAAAAAAAAAAGTGGTCCTCCACTGGGTGCCCTGGCTCATGCCTGTAATCCCGGCACTTTGCCAAGTGGAGGCGGGATTCCTTACACCCAGGAGTTTAAGACCAGTTTGGGCAATATGGTGAAGCCCTGTCTCTACAAAACATACAAACCCCCCGTGGGCGTAGTTGTGCACTCCTGTAGTCCCAGCTACTGAGGAAGCTGAGGTGGGAGAATCGCTAGAACCTGAAAGGCAGAGGTTGCAGTGAGCTGTGTTTGTGCCACTGCACTCCAGCCTGGGTGACAGAGCAAGACTGTCTCTAAGTAAATAAATATAAACAGTACATACATAGAAAATAGAAACGCAAGAAAGTGGTCATAATTGCTATCTCTAGAGAATGAATGGGGGGGAGACTTTTCTTTTTTTTTTTTTTTTTGAGACGGAGTCTCACTCATCGCCCAGGCTGGAGTGCAGTGGCACAATCTTGGCTCACTGCAAGCTCCGCCTCCCGGGTTCACACCGTTCTCCTGCCTCAGCCTCCCGAGTAGTTGGGACTACAGGCATCCGCCACCACGCCGGCTAATTTTTTTTTGTATTTTTAGTAGAGACGGGCTTCACCATGCTAGCTAGGATGGTCTCGATCTCCTAACCTCGTGATCCTCCCGCCTCGGCCTCCCAAAGTGCTAGGATGACAGGCGTGAGCCACCACACCCGGCCAAGACTTTTCTCTTTATACTGTTGGGTATTGTTTGATTTTTCTTTTTTTTTCTATGAGTAAGTATTAGTTTTCTTCTTCTTCTTTTTAACTGAGACGGGGTCTCACTCTGTCACGCAGGCTGGAGTGCAGTGGCGCGATCTCCACTCATTGCAGCCTCTGCTTCCCGAGCTCAAGCTATCCTCCCACCTTAACCTTAACCTCCTGAGTAGGTGGGACTACAGGGACACTCCACCACGACCGGCTAATTTTTGCTTTTTTTCGGAGATGGAGTTTCGCCATGTTACCCAGGCTGGTCTCAAACTCCTAGGCTTAAGCGATCCTCCCGTCTCGGCCTCTCAAAGTACTGGGATTATAGGCATGAGCACTGCACCTAGCCAGAATTAAAAATTCAGGTTCTCAGTTGCATTAGTCATATTTCAATGGCCACTTATAGTTAGTAGCTGCCATATTGAACACAGCAGACATAGGACCTTTCCATCATTGCACACAGTTCTATTGAACAGCCCAAGTCTAGATCATTGTGTCCCCACATAAGGTGGTGCCCATTGGGATACCCTGCAACCCTGAGTGTGAATTAATTAATGGGAATTAACAACACATACTTATCAATTGATCCTTGTAGTCCTTGGTTAACCACGGGGGCGAGGCGAGTTAGGCATTACTGAAACAATGAAGGTTAGTTACTGATAGGCCTCCTATGGAATATACAGTCTGATCTAGAGGCCTACAATATATCCATGGCAATGATGACACCTGTTGAATCTCTCAGTAAATCATAGGAACAATAGTGATGTTTGGACTGCTAGGTTTTCTGGTTACCATGGAAATGAGCGTGCTGGTTACAATTCTGTGTAATCACGCAGAGACTAAGGTATGATGCACCCCCTCCTCCCCCACCCCGTCTGTAACCATGACCAAAGAGTTGACTATTTCAGTTGCGTTTCCCGAGTAGCCCCAGCAACAGGAGAAGCATCTAGAAATATGATTAAGTATGGGGTGTCAGGATGCAAGCCCTAACAAGGAAGTGTGAAAAAAGAAACATGGCGGGGCATTTTTTTCAGTAGGAAAAGGCCAAATCTATTCCACTGAATACAATGACATTGTTACTCTTGCTTCTTGCACAGGCGCAGTGCAGGACTGCTCCGAGCACGCCTACGCGCGCATTTTCTCCCCTTCCTCTCCCTCTTTCCACTTTCCTCTCCCTTTTTCTCCTCTCCTTTCCCCCTCCCACCACTTGGTCTTTCAGTCTTTCAGTCAGTTCGTTTAGGTCTCTCCTTCCGACCCCCACCCCCAGCTCCTCTCCCTTTCCTTTTCCCCCTCCCCCTTTCCTTTCCCGTCTCACGCGCCAGGCCGCTTGCACATGCGCATTAGGTACAAAGCCTCGCTCTTTGTCCCCATCTGTCGTTCACACGAACTCAAGCCTTTGGCATTCGGCAGCCAATAGAATCTAAGAAATGGCGGAAAAATGATTCCGCCTCGGGAGCTAAACCTTGATTGGCAGTTTAGCTAACCAATCGAGAACGCCATTTTGTACCCCTTGGGAGGCACCGAGCTCCGTCGTCTCGTTTCCGGCGGTCGCGCGCTCTTTTCTCGGGACGGGAGAGGCCGTGTAGCGTCGCCGTTACTCCGAGGAGATATCAGTCGGTAGAGGGTGAGTTTTGGGACGTCTTGGTTCTTGTTTGGGAGGGTAGTGGGATTTCTTGGAACAATCAGCGAAGGAAGAGGCTAGGGTGAAGCTAGGTTTGGAGGGTGGATGGCGCTTCCGAGGCCCCTTGAGGCCTTGTCTCTGCCGCCACACTGCTTTCTCAGCCCACCCGCGGGGGGCCACCTCTCTCAACTCGCTTCGCTTCGGGCTTTCCCCATTTTCGTTCCTGCCCTGTTTCTTTGTGCAACTCATCTCCGAATCTTACCCGTGTCAGTAAGTTGCCGGCCTCTGAGCCGCCCTGGGCCCGACGGTGTGGGGTCTATTATGAGAGATCGCTGAAGTCGTGGTTGGTTAGAGGAGGAGGCGCTTTGTCGGGCGCTCCTCCTCTCGGCCCGGCGAGGCCATTAATTCAGAATGGGCAAGTGGGGCCCCTCAAGCGATATTTCTTTGTCAAAACTCTTAGCTGGAAAGTTCCTCTGCATATCCAGAGCCCACCGCTTTCGTAGTCAGATTTCTGTATGCCCTTTTTCTAAAGTCCTAACCGCCTAGCTCCTTGACGCATTTATATAGCATCACTTTTTAAAATGAAACTTAAATTTATGGATTTCGCATCGAGTATTTTGTTTTCCAGTTTGAGAAACTCTTACCATAACCTGACACGTTTCTTTGTGTTTTTAACAGAGAAGTCGAGGTTAGAGGGAACTGGGAGGCACTTTGCTGTCTGCAGTCGAAGTTGAGGTAGGTGTAAGGGATAGGGTTGCCAGACAAAACACCGGGCACCCAGTTGAATTAGAATTTCACCTACACAACCAATTATTTTTAAGTATATGTTGCATAGTTTTCAATTAAATTTCAAATTTAATTGTGGGTTGTGTATTTTAGTTGCTAAATCTGGCAACTCTAGTGGGGGGGCCCTGGCTATATTTATACTGTGTCTTTGTCCACCTTCCTTGTTATTAAATGAAAAGTCCTAAGAAACTCTTAGAGAAGGACCTTAGTTCATTTTACAGCTTTCAGGCTGGCCATCCAGGCAGCCATCTCAGTCTTGTAAATTTATACCAGATTTAGATTTCAGATATGTGTGATGTAGTGTTTGGTCCTCTACCTAAACATTTGTTTAACTGTAGCATGCCCAGTGGTTAGAGTCTTTCTCAACCAGCAATACGTGTTTTCTCTCAAAATTCTTCATCAGGATTATTAGTCTCAGGGACACAAGTAGACAGTAATCTTTGCTGCTGATCTTCGCGCTGTGTTCTCTTTTCAGAGACCCAGTATTTAGGCGACAGTGAATTTATTACTCTGAAGAGGGTTCTGCACATATTTCCAAATTATATTGGTGGTCATCAGAAGTAGGTGATAGGAAGAAATACTTCTCAAGGTACTTGCTACTTGGTGGGCACTGTTATAGGTGCTTTATTATGATAGTCTTACTAGTGCATTCCATCCTGGGCCTCTCCGGGGCCAGGGGAAGAGAGATGTTTAACACCTGGAACCCAAGTAGGAAAAGATTTGATTCTGATGCCCACCTTGCCCCATCCCCAACTATTTCCAGGGTGGACTTTAGATTTTGTATGTTTTAACTTCCTGCTTTTATATCTTATTTTTTAAAACACTATTTCCTTTTTTTGTTGTTTTTTTTTAAAGGTATCTCATTTGCCATGAAACTGCTACACCTGCTCATGGCGTTTAAAATCCTTACAACTTTTTGAGAAAACGATGTTGCACTATGTGGCAAGAGTCACAGGATAGATTCTATTTTTAAGAATTTATCCTATGGAAATAATTAAATGGAAATAAAGCTGAAAGCCAGAAGACATTTACTGCAGCGTTATAATAGGAAAAGCCAAAAACAACCACCTAAATGTCTTATAGTAGGGAGTAGTTTAGTAAAGTAGTACATCCTGGTGAACTTTATATAGTCATTAAAAATTACAATTATGTTGACATTAGCAGAAATGAGGAAACTCTGAATATACAAGGGTGCATTATCAGTTACTGAAATGATAATGTATGTCTAAATAAGCAAGAATGGAAAATTGTGGGAGGAATATTTAATCATGGATATGTCCAAAGATTTAGCTATGAGCATTGATTATAATGGTGAAAAATTAGAAACAACCCAGGTGTCCAACACAATAGGGACTTGGTTGACAACTGAATGCTGTGTCCGTTAACGTAAAAGATTTAATGACATGAAAGCTGTTTATGATACATCATAAAGTGGAAAAAACAGGTTACAAACTAGTATTTATCATATCTAATTTCAAATACATAAATTAATGACTAGAAGGATATACCAACATGTTAACAGTGACTATTTTTAGTGGCAGGTCTATGGATTTTTATATTTGCATTTTTATTTATTTTGGTTTTTCTAAATTTTCTATAATATATTTTGTAATAAGTATCTGATTGTAATTTCTGTTTAAAATTTTTAAAATAAAATTTTAAGTTGTAATTTCTGATACCTTATAACATTAATGAGAAACAAAATTGATTAAATGATATAAATGTGAAAATTTAAATCTTGGCTGAAATGTCAGATGTTGTGAGGTTTACCATCTGCCTCCTTCTCCCTATCCACTTTGCCTTCCTCCCCCATTTTTATTTATTTTCCCATAGCACTTACCTCTTAAGTACTATATAATTTACTTATATATATTGTCTCTCACTACAAGCAAGTTCTGTAGGCAAGAATCTGCTTTGTTCACTAATCCACTGTAACCATCTAGAATAGTGCCTAGCAAATGGTAGGCATTCACTGAATATTTTTTGAATGAAATCGTGAATTGAAAAATTATCAGTAACCTAAAAGCAATGCAGTTGTTTTCATTTTTGCCTACCTTCTGTTCCCTTGTCTATATTCACATCTTTAAAATTAGAAAAAACCTTTCCCCGTTAGAATATCAGACATACTCGTGTTTATGTGGTCTTCATAATTTTTAATGCTGTGAACATTCTGTTGTATAGATGTACCGTACTTTCATGAAAACCACTCCCCTAATTTTGGAAATTTAAGTCATTTTTATTGTTTTCTTACCATAAAGGCCATTACAATGAACACTTTCACGGGTGTAGTTTTTAATTTTAAAATTATTAGGATAAATTTCCAGGAGTAGAATTTCCAAATTAAAGACTATGAATTAACATCTTGATAGCTCTTGTTACTTTTTTTCTTACTAAACTTTTGGATACAGAATTTGGTAATTGCATTAATGTTTTCAGTTTTGGTGGGATGTGACATAAAACAGATTAGGAATGTTTTTATACACTTGAAAGTATTCCCGTATACTCATCATCAAAATCAATAGTTACCAAGCCTTTGTCGCATTTCTTTAATCTGAGAAATATAATTTTCTGTGTTTATAATTATTTTTTGAGACAGACTCTCACTTTGTTGCCCAGGCTGGAGTGCAGCGGCACTGTCTTGGCCTACTGCAACCTCCGCCTCTCAGGTTCAAGTGATGCTCCTGCCTCAGCCTCCTGAGTAGCTGGGATTACAGATGCCCACCACCATGCCCAGCTAATTTTTGTGTTTTCGATAGAGACGGGTTTTCACCATGTTGGTCAGGCTGGTCTTGAACTCCTGACCTCAAGCAATCCACCCTCCTCGGCCTCCCAAAGTGCTGGGATTACCAGTGTGAGCCACCACGCCTGGCCTATTTATTTATTTTTGAGACCAAGTCTCACTCTGCCGCCTAGGCTGGAGTGCAGTGGCAGCATCTCTGCTCACTGCAATCTCGTCCTCCTTGGTTCAAGCAATTCTCCTGCCTCAGCCTCTCTAGTAGCTGGGACTACAGGTGCAAGCTACCACACCCGGCTAATTTTTTTGTATTTTTAGTAGAGACAGGGTTTCACCATGTTGGCCAGGCTGGTCTCGAACTCCTGACCTCAGATGATCTGGCCTGCCTTAGTCCCCCAAAGTGCTGGGATTACAGGCATGAACCACTGCACCCAGCCTATTTTTTTCTCTCTTTTTTTGAGACAGGGTCTCATTCTGTTGCCTAGGCTGGAGTGCAGTGTTATGATTTGCCTCACTGTAACCTCCTCTTCGTGGGCTCAAGTGATGCTCCAGCCTCAGCCTCCCAAGTAGCTGGGACTACAGGCATGAGCCACTGCACCTGGCCTCCCCTCCCCCCTACCCTTTTTTTTTTTTTTTTTTTTTTTTAATAAAGACCGAGTCTTGCTACGTTGCCCAGGCTGGTCTCAAACTCCTGGGGTCAAGCCATCTTCCCGCCTCAGCCTCCCAAAGTGCTGAGATTACAGGCCTGAGCCACCATGCTGGCTTCATTTGTTTTTTTTTTTTTTATTTCAACGTTTGGGAGCACAGAGCACTTGTTTTCTTTTTAATCTTATGTTGATTTTTAAATGATAGAATTTAACATTTTATTATTTTTATCTTTTTTTTTTTTTTTTTTTCTTGAGACAGGGTCTCATTCTCCCTGCCCAGGCTGGAATACAATGGTGTGATCACAGCTCACTGCAGCCTCAGCCTCTCAAGTAGCTGGGACTACATGAGTGTGCTATCATGCCTGGCTAATTTTTTTAATACATATTTTTTGTAGAGGTGGGGCTCACTATGTTGCCCAGGCTGGTCTCTAACTACTGGGCCCAAGCAGTCCTCCTGCCTAGACCTCCCAAATTGCTGGGATTACAGATGTGAGCCACTGTGCCCAGCCTATTTATCTTTTCTTTTTTTTTTTGAGACGGAGTTTCACTCTTGTGCAATGGCGCAATCTCGGCTCACGGCAACCTCCGCCTCCCAGGTTCAAGTGATTCTCCTGGCTCAGCCTCCTGAGTAACTGGGATTACAGGCATGTGCCACCACACCCCGCTAATTTTTGTATTTTTAGTAGAGATGGGGTTTCACCATGTTGGTCAGGTTGTTCTTGCACTCCTGACCTCAGCTAATCCACTGGCCTCAGCCTCCTGAAGTGCTGGGATTACAGGCGTGAGCCGTCTCGCCTGGCCTATCTTTTTATGTTTGCTTTTATTGCTTTAGTAGTCATTTGTCTTTCCACTGTAATTAATAAATATTTAGAGTGTGTACTGTATGCCAGTAGTGAGCCAGCATTTTCACGTTTATTCTCATAGCCACTTTGAGAGACAGGTATTTTTATCATCCCCTTTAGAACAGCTGAAGAAACAGGTACAGAGTAATTTACTAGTAAGTAGTACACAATTGAGGAACACAATTCAAACCTAAGTATGCCTAACCTCACAGCCCATACTAGTACCACTGTTATTTCCACGGTATGTACTGTGGGCTAGGATTGGTAGGTACCAGAGAAGATAAGACTTTACTAGTCTTTGTCCTTGTGATAACCAGAATCTATTTCGATCATTTTGTTTTTAAAATATGCTTAAATGTGTGATGGGGCGAGTTTTTAAGAGTAGATTCTTTTGGAAAAGTAGTTTTCTATTAATGTGTAGTATTGAACTGGGAAGTTCCTTAAGCGATTCTAGTGCAAACAGTTCTCATCCAGTACTCATTTAGTTTTTATGTGCAGTATAACTGCTGATGCCTCGTTGTTTTTAATTTTATTATTTTTTAAATTTTTTAAAATTTTTTATTTTATTTTATTTTCGAGACAGAGTCTAGCTCTGTTGCCCAGGCTAGAGTGCAGTGGCGCAATCTCGGCTCACTGCCAGCTCCGCCTCCTGAGTTCACGCCATTCTCTTGCCTCAGCCTCCCGAATAGCCAGGACTACAGGCGCCTGCCACCACGCCCGGCTAATTTTTTGTATTTTTAGTAGAGACGGGGTTTCACCATGTTAGGCAGGATGGTCTTGATCTCCTGACCTCGTGATCTGCCTGCCTTAGCCTCCCAAAGTGCTGGGATTACAGGTGTGAGCCACTGTGCCTGGCCAGGTTTTTATTTTTATTTTTTATTTTTTTGAGATAGGGTCTTTCTTGGTTGCCCAGGCTGGAGTGCAGTGGCACAGTCATGGCTTATTACAGCCTCTAACTCGTGGGCTCAAGTGAACCTCCAGCTCCAGCCTCCTGAGTAGCTGGGACTACGGCACCACTATGCCTGGGTAGTGTTTTTTTGTTTTGTTTTGTTTTTTGGAGACGGAGTCTCACTCTGTCACCAGGCTGGAGTACAGTGGCACGATCTCAGCTCACTGCAACCTCCACCTCCCAGGTTCAAGCCATTCCCCTGTCTCAGCCTCCCAAGTAGCTGGGATTACAGGCACCCACTACCATTCCTGGGTAGTTGTTGTATTTTTAGTATAGATGTGGTTTCACCATGTTGGCCAGGCTTGTCTCGAACCCCTGACCTGGTGATCCACCCACCTTGGCCTCCCAAAGTGCTAGGATTACAGTCTTGAGCCACACGCCCAACCTGCCTGGGTCATTTTTAAATGTTTTTGTAGAGATGGGGGTCTCACGGTGTTGTCTAGGCTGGTCTTGAACTCCTGGGCTCAAGTGATCCTCCCACCTCAGCCTCCCAAGTACCTAGAACCACAGGCGTGCGCCACCACACCCAGCTAATTTTTGTATTTTTTTGGTAGAGGTGAGGTTTCACCATGTTGCCCAGGCTGGTCTCAAACTTCTGGACTCAAGCAGTCCTCCCACCTCCGCCTCCCAAAGTGTTGGGATTACAGGCGTGAGCCACTGCACCCAGCCTTTTTATTTATTTTTTCTTTATTTTTTTCCTTTTTTGTTTGATTTTTACTATATTTTGTAACCTCCAGAACGCAAGATTTTTTTTTTTAACATAGTTTCCATATGCAACACTGATAGATTTTTGAATTGTTCTTCTTTGTCATGGTTGTTCAAAGTAACAAATTGTTTGCCTCTGACAAAAGCCAGAGCACTTAAGGTGATGAATTACATATAAGTCATCAGGAAGGTGGCTGATTGTGTTATTAGTACTGAATTTATTTATTAGTCTACTTTTTCTTTGTAGGGTGCAAAAATGCAGAGTAATAAAACTTTTAACTTGGAGAAGCAAAACCATACTCCAAGAAAGCATCATCAACATCACCACCAGCAGCAGCACCACCAGCAGCAACAGCAGCAGCCGCCACCACCGCCAATACCTGCAAATGGGCAACAGGCCAGCAGCCAAAGTGTGTATATGCTAGGTGATGGAGTAGAAATGGATTCCCTCTGGGAATGGTTTCTTGGTTTTTAGATTAGTTTCTCGGGCTTATAAGGGAATAGGCCTTTATGGCACACCTTTGTTCTTTTTTCTCTTTACCTCTTAATACTTACGATGGAAAAGGCTGATTCTCCGGAACCAAGGAGCAAACATGTATGACAGCAGTTGAGTACAGGTTGCTCTGCTGTGTTGACACATTCTACTGTTAAACAGATGTCTGCATGTTTTACCTCAGCTTGGTTCTTAGAGGTAGTCATCAGATGACTGGTAGTTAAAAATAATATAGAAAAGTCTTTAAGGCTTAAATGGAGAAGTCTGGTACTGAATACTATACTTTTAGCCTTGAGCCTGTACCAGCTCATTGTAAAAAGTCTTTAAGTATATGTTCCTGTTTGAGTACCAATTGTGTGCCTCTAAGACTAGAACCAATCCCAACTTTGTTTATTTCCAGAGATTACTATAAAGAGTTGCTCTTTCCTAACGCATTTCATTCTGTTGCCCCCAGCCTGAAAGAATGGGAACTGTTAAGGTTATGAAAATTGGTGAGAGATTAGGAAAATGGAACAGTTACTTTGTTTTTTGTTTTTTTTTGTTTGTTTATTCTCATCTGAAGGTACGTTTTGAATGTTAAAATCTGATGCCTTGTAACATAGGGCTCCTTCCTTGAATTGCTTAATTTTTCTCTTTGGCTGGTAACGCCTATATTTTTCTTTCTCTTGCTTAGTCCAGCTTGGCTTCTGGCCCGTCGTAGAGCTGTTCAGATGTCCTCTGCATACTGCTTTCACATTCTAAGGCACAATTTACTCATAAGTGGTTAGGTTGCCTTGGGAAATGGTGTTTACATTCTCTACAACAATTAATGTTTCCTCATTTATCAGTGGTTATAGGTCTTTGAGGATACGACTATAATTCTATTTCCCCAGTCTTTTAAGTGACTGTGTGTCTTCTCTCAGATGAAGGCTTGACTATTGACCTGAAGAATTTTAGAAAACCAGGAGAGAAGACCTTCACCCAACGAAGCCGTCTTTTTGTGGGAAATCTTCCTCCCGACATCACTGAGGAAGAAATGAGGAAACTATTTGAGAAATATGGAAAGGCAGGCGAAGTCTTCATTCATAAGGATAAAGGATTTGGCTTTATCCGCTTGGTGAGCAACTGTTGGCTTTTGAGGCATGTGCTCTCAAGGTGGGGAAGCTGGAGAATAATAGATGTGCAAAAATAGGCAGTGGAAATAATTCTCAGATGATTTGTTCCTTGAAAGCTTGATGAAACAGAACCACAAAAATGGCACATTTTAATTTTTCCTCATAAGTTTTGTTTCAAGGATAACAGGTTTTTTGCCTAGGATACTGGAGCTAAAGTATGCCCTTTGGAACTTTTTTTTTTTTGAGACGGAGTATCACTCTTGTGGCCCAGGCTGGCGTTCAGTGGCATGGTCTCGGCTCACTGCAACCTCCACCTCCCGGGTTCAAGTGATTCTCCTGCCTCAGCCTCCTGAGTAGCTGGGATTACAGGTGTCTGTCACCACACCCGGCTAATTTTTGTATTTTTGGTAGAGACGGGGTTTCACTGTTTTGGCCAGGCTGGTCTCGAGCTCCTGACCTCAGGTGATCCACCCACCTTGGCCTCCCAAAGTATTGGGGTTACAGACGTGAGCCACTGCACCTGGCTGGAACTTTTTTGTTTTAATTAGGAAATTTCAAACATATAGAAGTAGACAGAATAATAATGAACCTGCACATATGCATTGCATAGCTTCAGTAATTATCAAGTTGTGGTTAATTTTGTTTTATCTGTACCCTTTCCCTATTTGGTCCCCCCATGATCAAGAGATGGGTATCTCACCATGTTGCCTTGGCTAGACTTGAATTCCTGAGCTTAAGCAATTCTCTGTCCTCAGCCTCCTGAGTAGCTGGGACAAAGGCAACGCACCACGGTGCCTGGTTTATTTGTATCTTTAAAAAACTATTTTAAATTGAATTAACCAGGCATGGTATACGTCTGTAGTCCTAACTACTCAACTAGGCTAAGATGATAGGGCTGATTGAGCCTAGGAGTTTGAGGTTACAGTGAGCTATGCTCATAGCACTGCACTTCAGCCTGGGTGATAGAGTGAGACCCAGTCTCTTAAAAAAAAACTAATGATGGTAAAACATACATAACATAAAATTTACTATCTTAACCGTTTGTAAGTGTAGACATTATTTTAAAATCGGGTTCGATTTAGGGAAAGTATATGAGAGGAAAACATTTCTAGACATTATCTACCTCCATAAATGGAAGAGAATAATGTGACAGCAGGATCACTGGATGGGGTGGTCAGAACTGATTTTCATTCCAATCTGCCAAGTCATTTTTCTCTGGGTATCGGGTTTCTCTTTAGTAATATGAAAGGGATCCTGTCAAGGTTCCTGGTTCCAAAGAGGCTTCTTGGAGGATATTCGTGATTCTGGTACATACCTAGCAAAAATTAGACTGAGCATGGTGGCTCATGCCTGTAATCCCAGCACTTTTTGGGAGGCCAAGGTGGGCGGATCACTTGAGGTCAGGAGTTTGAGACCAGCCTGGCCAACATGGTTAAACCCCGTCTCTATTAAAACTACAAAAATTAGCTGGACATGGTGGTAAGCGCCTGTAATCCCACCTGCTCAGGAGGCTGAGGCAGGAGAATCGCCTGAACCTGGGAAGCAGAGGTTGCAGTGAGCTGAGATTGCTCCACTGCACTCCAGTCTGGGCAACACAGCAAGACTCCGTCTCGAAGAAAAAAAAAAAACTAAAATATTCTAGGTGGTTTTAGGGTGGTCTTTGAGTTTTTGTTTTTGTTTTTTTGAGACGGAGTTTTGCTTTGTTGCCCATGCTGGAGTGCGGTGGCGTGATCTTGGCTCACTGCAACCTCCGCCTCCCGGGTTCAGGCAGTTCTCCTCCCTCAGCCTCTGGAGTAGCTGGAACTACCAGTGCGTGCCACTGCGCCTGGCTAATTTTTTGTATTTTAGTAGAGACCAGGTTTCACCCTGTTGGCCAGGATGATCTCGATCTCCTGACCTCGTTATCCACCCGCCTCGGCCTCCCAAAATTCTGGGATTACAGGCGTGAGCCACCGTACCCGGCCAATGGTCTTTGTTTTCTGGATGATCTGTTGTCATTGGGAGAATAATACCTATGAAATTGATGATCACCTAAGTGTTATTGACTTCTAGAACTACATGTGATTTATTGCAAGGCCATCAGAAGCAAACTAGGGTGGCCAAAGAGCTGAAGCACACAGTTAAGTTCTTTCACTTCTGTTTCTTTGTATGGTTGTTTAGTTTTTCTGGGGAGATATTGAACTATACTGCTTTAGACTGTTGATGGCTGCTAAGGTGTTCTTTGTCAAACTGAGTTATTCTGATTTTCCTCTGCTTCCTAGGAAACCCGAACCCTAGCGGAGATTGCCAAAGTGGAGCTGGACAATATGCCACTCCGTGGAAAGCAGCTGCGTGTGCGCTTTGCCTGCCATAGTGCATCCCTTACAGTTCGAAACCTTCCTCAGTATGTGTCCAACGAACTGCTGGAAGAAGCCTTTTCTGTGTTTGGCCAGGTAGAGAGGGCTGTAGTCATTGTGGATGATCGAGGAAGGCCCTCAGGAAAAGGCATTGTTGAGTTCTCAGGGAAGCCAGCTGCTCGGAAAGCTCTGGACAGATGCAGTGAAGGCTCCTTCCTGCTAACCACGTAAGTGAGGGTCATTTTCAGACATAGACCTTAGATTGCTAATTCCTTCCATGGTCTGGAGAGTTAGCCTCTAGTAACCACTTTTCTATGTTTAAAGACTTTTGGTCAGCCTGGCATGGTGGCTGACTCCTGTAATCCCAGCACTTTGGGAGGCCGGGGCAGGTGGATCACCTGAGGTCAGGAGTTCGAGACCAGCCTGACCAACATGGTGAAACCCTGTCTCTACTAAAAATACAAAAAATTAGCCAAGCATGGTGGCGTGTGCCTGTAGTCCCAGCTACTTGGGAGGCTGAGGCAGGAGAATCGCTTGAACCCAGGAGGCAGAGGTTGCAGCGAGCTGAGATCACGCCACTGTACTCCAGCCTGGGCAACAGAGTGAAACTGCCTCAAAAAAATAAATAAAAGACTGGGCAAAACAGCGGCTTACGCCTGTAATCCCAGCAATTTGGGAGGCCGAGGCGGGTGGATCATGAGGTGAGGAGATCAAGACCATCCTGGCCAACATGGTGAAAGCCCGTCTCTACTAAAAATACAAATAAATAAAATAAAAATACCAAAATTAGCGCACCTGTAGTCCCAGCAACTTGGGAGGCTGAGGCAGGAGAATCACTTGAACCTGGAAGGCAGAGGTTGCAGTGAGCCGAGATTGTGCCATTGCACTCCAGCCTGGCGATAGAGCAAGATTCTGTCTCAAAAAAAAGAAAAAAAAAGACTTTTGGCCCAGGCGGGACAGATCACCAGGTCAGGAGATCGAGACCATCCTGGCTAACACGGTGAAACCCTGTCTCTACTAAAAAATACAACAAATTAGCCGGGTGTGGTGGCGGGCGCCTGTTGTCCCAGCTACTCTGGAGGCTGAGGCAGGAGAATGGCGTGAACCTGGGAGGTGGAGCTTGCAGTGAGCCGAGATTGCGCCACTGCACTCCAGCCTGGGCAACAGAACAAGACTCCGTCTCCAAAAAAAAAAGAAAAAAAAAAGACTTTTGGTATTAGGCTGGGCATGGTGGCTCATGCCTGTAATACCAACACTTCAGGAGGCTAAGGCGGGTGAATCACGAGGTCCTGAGTTTGAGACCAGCCTGGCCAAGGTGGTGAAACCCCGTCTCTACTAAAAATACAAAAAGTAGCTGGACGCGGTGGTGGGCGCCTGTGATCCCAGCTACTCGGGAGGCTGAGGCAGGAGAATCACTTGAACCCGGGAGGCAGAGGTTGCAGTGAGCCGACATTGCACCACTGCACTCTAGCCTGGGCGACAGAGGAAGACTCCGTTTCCAAAAAAAAGACTTTTGGTACTAAGTGAGCTTTCTCATATGATTTTTCTATAATCTTACATTAATAGACGTGGGATGACGATTATGAAAAATAACTTTTTAGTCATTCGGTAGGTTGTCATGTAGTCAGTGTTAAGTCTCTCTTTACTTTGAAGATTTAGAGTTCTGAAAAGTTGATTTGTGCCTGCAGTATCTCTTAGTGTTTACCACAAGTCATTTCTCAGAGTGTCTGTAGATGTTTAGGCTGTACTTAAGTACTGCACCTACCTACTTGGAATATCTTTTTGAGACTGTATTCAGAGATCTAAGTCCTGATTTCGTCCTGTCAACCCCAGATTTTCTTTTTTCTTTTTCTTTTCTTTTTTTTTTTTTGAGACAGAGTCTCACTCTGTAGCCCGGGCTAGAGTGGTGCAGTGGCACAATCTCGGCTCATTTCAACCTCTGTCTCCCGGGTCCAAGCGATTCTCCTGCCTCAGCCTCCCAAGTAGCTGGGATTACAGATGTCTGTAGAGTCAGGGTTTCACCATGTTGGCCAGGCTTGTCTTGAACTCCTGACCTCATGATTCACCCGCCTCGTCCTCCCAAAGTGCTGGGATTACAGGCGTGAGCCACCACCCCCAGCCCAACCCCAAATTTTTTATAATGTCATTAGGTATAAAAACTTCAGAAGTGTTTGTCCAATCCTGAGCCCTAGCTAATTCATTGTGCCAGTGACATGTGTAGAGAAGAAGCCTGGTGGGGTATGATTTGATTAACACTGAACTTTGTTCTTTCTTCCAGATTTCCTCGTCCTGTGACTGTGGAGCCCATGGACCAGTTAGATGATGAAGAGGGACTTCCAGAGAAGCTGGTTATAAAAAACCAGCAATTTCACAAGTATGCAGTCTTGATAGATTTCCCTATTAGGTGTTTCCTTCTTAAGAAAGCTTATAAAGGGATATGTAAAAGAGGCAGGTCTTTGCTGCACATGTTCACTGGCAGCCATTATCTTGGTCCTCACAAGGAATGCAATTCTTAGCTGGGGTAATTCTGGACAAAGTTAGTAACCTAGGAACCTTGCCTATAGGGAACGAGAGCAGCCACCCAGATTTGCACAGCCTGGCTCCTTTGAGTATGAATATGCCATGCGCTGGAAGGCACTCATTGAGATGGAGAAGCAGCAGCAGGACCAAGTGGACCGCAACATCAAGGAGGCTCGTGAGAAGCTGGAGATGGAGATGGAAGCTGCACGCCATGAGCACCAGGTCATGCTAATGAGACAGGGTGAGTCTAGGCCTGTAAGTCTTAAAGCTGAAAGGACAAAATGATATTTTTAAATGGGTTTCTTTGTATCAATTAACAGAAGGGCCTGCATCTCTGCTTTTATACTTATTTTGCGTTGATTTTGGTAGATAAATAGGCTTGGAGATGTGGCAGAGATACTGGATTCTGTGGAGAAGGAAATGATAGGTATAACTTCATTTTGGAATCTGGACACCACAGGTGGTTCCAAAGGAATTAGATCCTCTTTGCTTTCTGGATCTTTATTTGAAGAAAGTCATTAGATCTATATGAAGACAATGAGGAATATTCTTAGTCTGTTGTTTTTTTAGATTTGATGAGGCGCCAAGAAGAACTTCGGAGGATGGAAGAGCTGCACAACCAAGAGGTGCAAAAACGAAAGCAACTGGAGCTCAGGTAACTTTTCTCGAACACTTTTTCCCTGACAACTCTAAAAGGTAATGTCTCACTCCTCTTTCCTACTGCCATGCTACCTCATGTATTTATAAATGTGTTGGCAAATATTTCCTGGCTGCTTCTCAGGTTCTTTCTTTGGATTGGAGATGTTTTAGCTGCCCATGGTCCTAGAAGTTACCTGCTAAAAAGAAAGCAGCTGAATGCTGGTCTCATGAGGTTTCTTTGGGGGTTGCCTCAGGGCTGGGCACACTTAACAGTGAGTTTCCTGGTGAACTGATAGTTTTCAGTAGGCCAGTCTCCTTGGTTGAGTCTCCTGTTAATCTGCTCAAGTTCTGAAATGCCTCTGTCTTAAATACATTGGTGACTCTCTGTAGGCAGGAGGAAGAGCGCAGGCGCCGTGAAGAAGAGATGCGGCGGCAGCAAGAAGAAATGATGCGGCGACAGCAGGAAGGATTCAAGGGAACCTTCCCTGATGCGGTATATCTCCCATGTGCCCGTGATGTACCAGACCAGTCGTGATAAACAAACTCACCATGAATTGTCTGCTAGGTTACCGGTTATGACCAATTTTCCCGTGTTGTGAAATAACCCTTTAGAAAAAAGAATTCATAAGAAGGAGAGGTAAGGTTTGAAGAGGAGATCTTGCCTCACAAGCAATATAGGATGAAAAACTGGGTCTGCTGTATTCTGTTTAGACTCAGTGACTATAGGAAGAGATATGCAACCTTGGCTAGTCCTCTGCTGTCCTTGCAATTGTACAAGTTGGAGCTTCAGAAGCAATCTCTTCCCCCTTTCACCTCTCTGTTGCTAATAGGAGGCTCTGGCTTACGTCCTAGTAGCTTTGTGACCTTGAATTTGTTGAACAACTAGCAAGGATTGTGCTCCTCGCTTTCTCAGTGCTGTTTGGACGTGTTATCACTCTATCTGCTTCCCTTAGTGTGTGGTCCTTGATGGACTGTGGTAGAATGCACTGCTGTCTTGGACTGTCTTGAGTATTTTTTGTTTTTCAGAGAGAGCAGGAGATTCGGATGGGTCAGATGGCTATGGGAGGTAAGGACTTAGGAGGTTAATGGCTCTGATTTCCTTTTTTGTTTGGTCTTGGGTGAACTATGTAGCTTCTGCTACCTACTTTAAGGGGGTGACATACATGTCTTACTTAGCCCAGAGGTCTTGTTGAATTGTTTCCTTTGGCATAGAAAGAGACTAACAATCTTCATCCCTTGTACTGATCACACTACTCTGCCTTAGGTGCTATGGGCATAAACAACAGAGGTGCCATGCCCCCTGCTCCTGTGCCAGCTGGTACCCCAGCTCCTCCAGGACCTGCCACTATGATGCCGGATGGAACTTTGGGATTGGTAATAAAACTGCAGTGCCTTAACAGTAATTCTAAATGGTGGTAGGAGGAGAACAGGCATTGCTTTCACAGCCCCTGGGGGCCTACCTCAGTTTGCTATAGATAGCAGTCTTTTTTTTTTGGAGACAGAGTTTCCCTCTTGTTGCCCAGGCTAGAGTGCAATGGCATGGTCTTGGCTCACTGCAACCTCCACCTCCCGGGTTCAGGCGAGTCTCCTGCCTCAGCCTCCCGAATAGCTGGGACTACAGGTGCTTGCCACCATGCCCGGCTAATTTTTGTATTTTTAGTAGAGATGGGGTTACACCATGTTGGCCAGGCTGGTCTCAAACTCCTGACCTCAGGTGATCCACCAGCCTCGGCCTCCCAATTTTGTATTTTTATTAGAGACTGAGTTTGACCACGTTGGTCAGGCTGTTCTTGAACTCCTGACCTCAGATAATCTGCCCGCCTCGGTTTCCCAAAGTGCTGGGATTACTGGCGTGAGCCACCAAGCCCGGCCCAGATAGCAGTCTTTAGGACTGCTGGTATCCATTAAATGTAACCTCAAGGTCTTTATTTTTGAATCTTGAGCAAACTCAGTCTCTATACTTAATCTAGGAGTTAAGTAAATGCCACCGTCTGACTGGCCAGTCTGATTGACTATGTTTGTTGGAGGGAAGTCAATGAAGGCTAGGCATTATCACATAAAATAGTTGTGAATCCAAATACTTCATGGCTCATGCAATCCTGGGGTTGTTTTGGTTATGGTGTTAAAATGCCAAAACTGGATAGTTTGGTTGTTTCTGTTTTTGTTTTTCTTTTTTTCTTTTTCTTTTTGAGACAGAGTTTTGCTCTTGTCGCCCAGGCTGGAGTGCAGTGGTGCAATCTTGGCTCACTGCAACCTCCGCCTCCCAGGTTCAAGCGATTCTCCTGCCTCAGCCTCCTGAGTAGCTGGGATTACAGGCATGCGCCACCACTTTTGGGGTTATCCACTAGAGTTCTAAACAGACTTAGTCACCCACTCCTACCTACCATCAGGAGCCTTGAATAGTTGAATGGAAATAGCCTCCAGTGGAGGGACTACAGATGGGTGGGAAGCTTCCAACAATGGCTCTGTTACAGTGTTGCTCTCTTTTTCTCTTTAAGACCCCACCAACAACTGAACGCTTTGGTCAGGCTGCTACAATGGAAGGAATTGGGGCAATTGGTGGAACTCCTCCTGCATTCAACCGTGCAGCTCCTGGAGCTGAATTTGCCCCAAACAAACGTCGCCGATACTAATAAGTTGCAGTGTCTAGTTTCTCAAAACCCTTAAAAGAAGGACCCTTTTTGGACTAGCCAGAATTCTACCCTGGAAAAGTGTTAGGGATTCCTTCCAATAGTTAGATCTACCCTGCCTGTACTACTCTAGGGAGTATGCTGGAGGCAGAGGGCAAGGGAGGGGTGGTATTAAACAAGTCAATTCTGTGTGGTATATTGTTTAATCAGTTCTGTGTGGTGCATTCATGAAGTCTCTAATGTGATTGTTGAGGGCCTGGGGAAACCATGGCAAAGTGGATCCAGTTAGAGCCCATTAATCTTGATCATTCCGGTTTTTTTTTTTTTTTTTTGTCCATCTTGTTTCATTTGCTTGCCCTGCCCCCGAGACGGAGTCTTACTCTGTCGCCCAGGCTGGAGTATAGTGGCATGATCTCGGCTCACTGCAATCTCTGCCTCCCGGGTTCAAGCTTGTCCAGGCTGATCTTGAACTCCTGACCTCGTGATCTACCCGCCTCGGCCTCCCAAAATGCTGGGATTACAGGGGTGAGCCACCGTGCCCAACCTCACTTGCTTTCTTATCCTTACACTCCCCCAGCCCCAGAGAAACTGCCATATACACCACAAAAACCAAACATCCCCCAATGACCTTAGCCCCATTGCTCCATTCACTCCCAGGTGAGAATTCAGGCAAACGTCCACAAAGGTCACAGGCAGCGTACATACGGTTCTGTTATACCCCATATATTACCCCTTCATGTCCTAAAGAAGACATTTTCTCTTAGAGATTTTCATTTTAGTATATCTTTAAAAAAAAATCTTGTGTTAACTTGCCTCCATCTTTTTCTTGGGTGAGGACACCCAGGAATGACCCTTTTGTGTCTATGATGTTGCTGTTCACAGCTTTTCTTGATAGGCCTAGTACAATCTTGGGAACAGGGTTACTGTATACTGAAGGTCTGACAGTAGCTCTTAGACTCGCCTATCTTAGGTAGTCATGCTGTGCATTTTTTTTTCATTGGTGTACTGTGTTTGATTTGTCTCATATTTGGAGTTTTTCTGAAAAATGGAGCAGTAATGCAGCATCAACCTATTAAAATACATTTTAAGCCTTTTAATTTTCTGTGGTGTTTTTGAAGGGGAAAGGAGGGAGGGGAGTTATCTTAGGAGATGAGCAGTAGACTCTATAAAGGTAATCCTTTATGACCTTTGGATTACAGTATTGATCTAGACAAACATGGGGAGGAGGTGGGGATGAGGTGCATCAAATGGCTGGAGGGGTTGGCAAGGATTAGCGCTATTGATACTACATGGAAGTAATGATGGAGGAAAGCTGCCCCTCTGAAAGAGGAAGAAAATGGGCTTAATCCTCATCGAGCTGGGGGCGCAGGGGGGTCTCAAAATTGGTATTTGTTTCTTAGCAGCTGCTGCTATGTCCAAGGCTTGGAATTGCCGTGGTGAATCTAAAACTGTCTCAGTAGTGGTGAGCTGACCTCACCCAAGTTCAAAGCCCTACTCTGCCTGATCCTTTTTTCCTGAGCCTCAGAGCTAAAATGCCCCTGAGCTCTTTCCTATTGGCTGGAAAGACGAATTGAAGTTCCCTTGCCCATGTTAGGAGGTGTACGCCTCCTGAACTAAAGATAGAAACAGCTGGCCCTTCCAGGCAGCTAAAAGCCTCCAGACTAAGAGGTGTTCCCCATTCGGCAGCCAGACTCCTTGAAATACCCTTTCAGTAATCATTCAACCAACGCTTCCATGTCTCTACTCTGTCGTAACAAAGGCTGTGGGCAGCACTTTGACCCTAATACCAACCTTCCTGGTGAGTAAAGAATCCTGACCTGGCCAGGGGCTCTGTGTGGGTGTTGGGGACTGGTCAGCTGGGGGGCAGTGTGTTTGAGGAGCGGGGAAAGAAACTACCTGCCCTAGTTTAATTGGTCTGAGTGATCTTACAGCCTTTGCTGGCTTTTTTTTTTTTTTTCTTCACATTATATGGGAAGAAACCATAAATAGAAACCCGGGGAAGAGGTGAAAAATGATACTTGGTATAGTTATCTTCCCTTCCTTGATAACTTGTACTGATGTCCACAGATTCCTGTTGCCATCACCCTGGGGTCCCAATCTTCCATGATGCACTTAAGGTGAGGAGTAGGTGAGGGGGGTTAGCAAGAGCATTTCCCAGAAGAGATAATACCCAGGAAGCTAAGCTGATCTGGGTCTCTTGTTATCAGGGTTGGTCCTGCTGCCGAAAGCGAACTGTAGATTTCTCTGAGTTCTTAAACATCAAGGTAAATTATTTATGTACTTGGATTCTGCCCCCAATAGAAGGATTCTATCCCTAATCCTTATCTCCTTATCTATACTAGGGCTGTACTATGGGACCACACTGTGCTGAGAAGCTTCCTGAGGCCCCTCAACCTGAAGGCCCTGCTACAAGCAGTTCACTTCAGGAGCAAAAACCTCTGAATGTGATTCCAAAGTCAGCAGAGACCTTGCGCCGGGAGAGGCCCAAGTAAAGAGGAGGAGGCCCCTGGACTTTTCTTATTTTCATGTAGCTTCCTAGGAGTGATTAATGGATCATTGAGGACTGGGAACTAGGGACCAGGGATGTGAGGAGGGCCAGATGTCAGGGTTTGGATGGTGTATATCCTGTGCCTTAGGGGAAATTTGTGTCTGGAAATAACGCCCTTTCCTCTAAGGTGGTGTGGGATGATGGGATAGATATCTGAATCAACAGAGTAGATAGCCCCTCGCAAATACATCCTTAGTGTATAACACAAAAGGGATTGTTGAGAATGACTTCTCTTTCTAGAAAAGAACTTTAAGATAAATCTCATATCAAGAAAAGGATGTATTGTATTATTGGCAGCCAGGAGACTTCCCAAATTTTGTGGGAATAATAAGAGCAGCAGAAGGAAGTCATATTAGGTCCACGATTAGATAAAGAGGAAGAGGATATGACTCAGTTCTGCAGAGAAAAGTGGTTAGGTTTAGAGCAACTGAGTAGATGGGTAAGAGAAGTGCTGGGGATTTCTCTAGGGTTCAGGTATTTGGGATGTCCACAGAGATGAAAATTGGCAATGGGGTTGCTACCCAACCTCTCCAACTCTGCCTCACTTTCACCAGGCTTCTTTAATTCCATTACCATCGGTGGGAGTGTTGGAGCTAGCAATCATAGCTAATGGGTCAGAACTAAATCACCACCCTTAACCCCTAGGTCAGAGTTGCCTCTGAAGCTGCTGCCGCTAAATATATCCCAAGCCCTGGAAATGGCATTGGAACAGAAGGAATTAGACCAGGAACCTGGGGCAGGTAGGTGGGTCTTTAGTAGGATCAACTTCATAGACTGGAATTTAGTGGAAGTGGCAATTGAGTGGGGGGATGGATAAGTTCCTGACTCTGTTTCCCTTGCCCAGGACTTGACAGTCTGATCCGGACTGGTTCCAGCTGCCAGAACCCAGGATGTGATGCTGTGAGTGAGAGTTTTGAGGGGCTCAAGCATATGGCTGAGGGATGACTGGGTATAGATAGGCTGAGTAGGATATACCTTAGAATGACCTGGTTCTACTTTATCCTTCTTAGGTTTACCAAGGCCCTGAGAGTGATGCTACTCCATGTACCTACCACCCAGGAGCACCCAGATTCCATGAGGGGTGAGGGAGGGGACTGGGTGGGCTATGAGGCTATGAGACAGGTTTCTCCTAATATTTGGTCATAAGATAATATTGGGGGTGAGAGAATTCAGTTGAATTATCTTCCTACTTCAGGATGAAGTCTTGGAGCTGTTGTGGCATCCAGACCCTGGATTTTGGGGCATTCTTGGCACAACCAGGGTGCAGAGTCGGTAGACATGACTGGGGGAAGCAGGTAAGCCCCAGCTTTCCTGAACTCTTGATTAGAACCCAATCTCAGAGGTAAATTCTCCTCCCTCTCTGTACCACATAGCCAAGCTCCCTGTCTTCTCCCTTTAGTATAGACCAAATAAGATTCTGCTCCTTATCCCTCAACAGCCCAGAGGTTTTGCAATATGAGGTTGTGTTAATCTTTTTGAGACTCTCTGTCTCTTCTCCACGTGCATCATGAGAACTCCCCTTCAGTTAAGAATTTATTCTTACCACCTACATTTCACATCTTCTCTTTAGCTCCCAGCATCTTGCCGCCATGATTGGCACCAGACAGATTCCTTAGTAGTGGTGACTGTATATGGCCAGATTCCACTTCCTGCGTTTAACTGGGTGAAGGCCAGTCAAACTGAGGTGAGCAATGATCTGATGTTGGATGGGAGGATAGTCAATTGGGTGATACTACAATCTCACAGGCAGAGTTGCCATTTGCTGTTAACCTGTAGGCTCCATAGTACCCTTAGAGGAAAGGAGAGTTATTAGGTCAGGGCTGTCTGGCCAACCTGTGGATCATACCTCTGACCTGGTTATCTGTCGTAATGACCTATTCTGACCTTCTGGGTTTGTTACTACCCCTGTAATTCTTTTCTCTCAGCTTCATGTCCACATTGTCTTTGATGGTAACCGTGTGTTCCAAGCACAGATGAAGCTCTGGGGGGTAAGTGAAGACCAGGGGACACAAGAGCGGGAGGCAGATGGGTGAAAGAGCGGCTAGACTGGAATAGAGGGTGTCTTGAGGGAAGGAGTTGTACTAGGAAAATGGAGGTTTTCTCTTCATTTGCTTTCATTTTCTCTCTCTCTCCTACTCTTCCTATTTCCCTCTTTCCCTCCCCTCTTCCTTCTCCCTTTTCATCTCTCATTTCTTTCCTCTCTCTCCCTTATTGTCTTATTCCTCCCTTACCTTTTTTCTTACCTTATTTATTAAAAATTTCTCTCTCTCATTTGTCACCACTCCACCCTGACCCCAATGCCTTTGATTTCCTCATTCTCTCTTTCTTCTGTTTTCCTTTGCTCCTCCTCAGGTCATAAACGTGGAGCAGAGCTCTGTCTTCTTGATGCCATCTCGGGTTGAAATCTCCCTGGTCAAGGCTGACCCAGGATCCTGGGCCCAGCTGGAGCACCCTGATGCACTAGCTAAGAAGGCTAGGGCAGGGGTTGTGTTAGAGATGGATGAGGAAGAATCTGACGATTCAGATGATGATCTGAGCTGGACAGAGGAGGAGGAAGAGGAGGAAGCAATGGGGGAATAGTGACACCAGACAGTTGATGTCTAGATAGGACCTCAATGATTCCCTTAGAATCTTAGATACCAGGATATTGTTGGCCATGTGGCATCATTGAGCAGCAGGAGGCTGAAGGAGGGGAGAACAAAATTGTCCAAACCATGCTGTTTTTTCCCTTAAATAAATCTTGTATTCTTCAGTTTCACATAGTGTCATTCTCTCACCTCACTATCTAAGATTGTATTTATTACCCCCAACTGTGTGTTCAACACACATTGTGAAAACAAGCACACGCACATTTATTCTATTCCTCATAAACACCAGGTATTTACTGAGTACTCCCTATGTGCCCAGTTACGTGTTAGGTGGTTTAGAAATATCTGAGAAACAGAAGACTTACTCATTTCTCTCAACAAAGTAACAACCTGGCTGACAAGTCAAGACCAATCTACATGAAATAATAATAAACATTATCAGGTAGTTTAACTGAGTGCTAAATTGTGCAGTACAGTTTTTAAGAGCTGTAGTTGAAAGAATGGAAAAGTTAATGTGGACAGTAGTAAAAGGGAAGACTCTGTGGTGGAAGAAGTCCTTTTCTTTTTTTTTTTTTTTTTTTAGACGGAGTCTTGCTTTGTCGCCCAGGCTGGAGTGCAGTGGTGCGATCTCGGCTCACTGCATCCTCTGCCTCCTGGGTTCAAGCGATTCTCCTGCCGAATAGCTAAAACTACAGGCGCTTGCCACCATGCCCAGCTAATTTGAAATACAGTTTATTTTTTTCTTTGGTTGCTTATGCTTTTGATGTCATATCTAAGAAACCATTACCTAATCCAAGGTCATGAACACTTGTCCCTACCTTTTCTTCTTTTTTTTTTTTTCTTTTTTTTTTGAGACGGAGTCTTGCTCTGTTGCGCAGGCTGGAGTGCAGTGGCGCAATCTTGGCTCACTGCAAGCTCCACCTCCCAGGTTCACGCCATTCTCCTGCCTCAGTCTCTTGAGTAGGTGGGACTACAGGCGCCCGCCACCTCGCCTGGCTAATTTTTTCTATTTTTAGTAGAGATGGGGTTTCACCGTGTTAGCCAGGATGGTCTTGATCTCCTGACCTCGTGATCCGCCCGTCTTGGCCTCCCAAAGTGTTGGGATTACAGGTGTGAGCCACCACGCCCGGCCCCTATGTTTTCTTCTAAGAGTTATACAGGGCTGGGCGCGGTGGCTCACGCCTGTAATCCCTGCACTTTAGGAGGCTGAGGCACATGGATCACCTGAGGTAGGGAGTTCGAGACCAGCCTGGCCAACATGATGAAACCCCGTCTCTACTAAAAATACAAAAAATTAGTTGAGTGTTGTGGCACATGCCTGTAATCCCAGCTACTCAGGAGGCTGAGGCAGGAGAATCACTTGAACCTGGGAGGCGGAGATTGCAGTGAGCCGAGATCGCGCCACTGCACTCCAGCCTGGGCAACAAGAGCAAAAACTCCATCTCCAAAAAAAAAAGAGTGATATAGTTTTTTAGCTCTTACATTTAGGTCATTGATTCATTTTCAATTAATTTTTGTATGTGATGTGAAGTAGGGGTCCAACCTTATGCTATTGCATGTGGATGTCCAGTTGTCTCAGTACCATTTGTTGAAAAGACTATTCTTTTTCCCATTGAACTGTCTTGGTTCCCTAGTTGAAAATTAACTAACCATAAATGTGAAGGTTAAGAAGTCCAGTTGACCCTTGAACAATGCAAGGTTGGGGCACTGACTCCCCACACATTTGACTTCTTTTTTAAAATTTTTATTTATTTATTTATTTATTGAGACAGAGTCTCACTCTGTTGCCCAGGCTGGAATGCAGTGGCATGATCTTCGCTCACTGAAACCTCCACCTCCTAAGTTCCAGCGATTCTCATGCCTCAGCCTCCTAAGTAGCTGGGATTACAGGCATGCGCCACCACACCTGGCTAATTTTTTTTATTTTTAGTAGAGACGGGATTCCACTATGTTTCCCAGGCTGGTCTCAAACTCCTGACCTCAAGTGATCCTCCCACTTCTGCCTGCCAAAGTGCTGGGATTACAGGTGTGAGCTACCACACCCAGCCACCACATCGTGGACTTTTTTTTTTTTTTTTTTTTTTTTTTTTTGAGACAAGAGTCTAGCTCTGTAGCCCAGGCTGGAGTGCAGTGGGGCAATCTCGGCTCACTGCAACCTCCGCCTCCCGATTTCAAGCGATTCTCCTGCCTCAGCCTTCTGAGTAGCTGGGATTACAGGTGCCTGCCATCACGCCCAGCTAATTTTTGTAGTTTTAGTAGAGATGGGGTTTCACTGTGTTGGCCAGGTTGGTCTTGAACTCCTGACCTCGTGATCTGCCCACCTTGGTCTCCCAAAGTGTTGGGATTACATGCGTGAGCCACTGCCCCCAACCCATAGTCAACTTTTGACTTCCCAAAAACTTAACTACTAATAGCCTACTGTTGACCAGAAGCCTTATTGATAACATATAGAGTCAATTAACACATATGTTGAATGTTATATGTATTATATACTACATTCTTACAATAAAGTAGGCTAGAGAAAAGAAAATGTTATTAAGAAAATCGGCCGGGCATGGTTGCTCACGCCTGTAATCCCAGTACTTTGGGAGGCCGAGGTGGGCGGATCACGAGGTCAGGAGATCGAGACCATCCTGGCTAACACGGTGAAACCCCGTCTCTACTAAAAATACAAAAAAAACACAAATTAGCTGGGCGTAGTGGCAGGCGCCTGTAGTCCCAGCTACTCAGGAGGCTGAGGCAGGAGAATGGTGTGAACCCGGGAGGCGGAGCTTGCAGTGAGCCGAGATTGTGCCACTGCACTCCAGCCTGGGCGACAGAACAAGACTGCGTCTCAAAAAAAAAAAAAAAAGGAAAATCATAAGGGGCTGGGCGAGGTGGCTCATGCGTGTAATCCTAGCACTTTGGGTGGCCGAGGTGGGCAGATTACTTGTGTCCAGTTCAAGACCAGCCTGTACAACATGACAAAACCCCCTCTCTACAAAAACATACAAAAAAATTAGCCAGTCATAGTAGCGCACACCTGTAGTCCCAGCTACTTGGGAAGGTAAGGTGGGAGGATCACCTGAGCCCAGGAGATCGAAGCTGCAGTAAGCCATGATTGTCGCAATGCACTCCAGCCTGGGCAACAGAGTGAGACCTTGTCTAAAAAAAAAATAAAATAAGGAAGGGAAAATATATGCATTATTCATTAAGTGGAAGTGGATTATCATAAAGTTCTTCATCACTGTCTTCATATTGAGTAGGCTGAGGAGGAGGAGGAGGAAGATGAGGGGTTGGTCTTGCTATCTCAGGGGTAGCAGAGGCAGAAGAAAATCCACATATAAGTGGACCCATGCAGTTAAAACCCTTGTTCAAGTGTCACCTGTACATTTGAATGGAAATCTGAATAATGAGAAATTAATTTTGATGGGTATGAAAGATTAGGGAGAGTGATACTAGGGCAAAATTGTTTTAATTTATTTATTGTGTTTCATTTTAAATTCCAAATGTAGTACATTATCACTGTAAAAAAATTAAATGCAGAAGTATGTAGAGTAAAAAGTAAATGCTTCTCTTCAGAGTCTCTCCAAGCTTAGTCCTCTTTCTATTTGTAAGCAGTGGTAACATGTCAGAGGTTATGTTGAAGAAAGAAGATGAAAAAGTTAAATGGAGTGTGGCTAGATTAACAGGAACCTAAAATTCTAGGTCAAGGATTTTGAAAATGATTTAAAAAGAGAGTTAAAAGGGCATTATAGGCCTTTAAAAAAAAAAAAAAGAATGTAGATTCTCTTTTTTTTTTTTTTTTTTTTAAAGACAGGGTCTCGCTCTGTCTCCCAGGCACACAGTGGCCGCAGTCTTGGCTCACTGCAACCTCTGTCTCCCAGGTTCAAGCGATTCTCTGCCTTACCCTCACGATTAGCTGGGACTACAGGCATGCACCACCACGCCTGGCTAATTTTTATATTTTTAGTAGAGACGGGGTTTTGCCATGTTGGTCAGGCTAGTCTCAAACTCCTAGCCTCAAGTGATCTGCCCACCTCGGTCTCCCAAAGTGTTGGGATTATAGGTGTGAGCCACCATGCCCAGCCAATTCTTTTTTTTTTTTTTTTTTTGAAGCAGAGTTTTACTCTGTCACCCAGGCTGGAGTGCAGTAGCATGATCATGGCTCACTGCAGCTGTGACCTCCCCGGCTCAAGCAATCCTCCCACCTCAGCCTCCTGAGAAGCTGGGACTACAGGCATGCGCCACCATGCCTGGCTAATTTTTTGTATTTTTAGTAGAGGCCGGATTTTGCTGTTTCCCAGGCTGGTCTCAAACTTCTGGCCTCAAGCAATCCTCCCAGCTCAGCCTCCCAAAGTGCTGGGATTACAGGTGTGAGCCATTGCACCCGGCCAAATGTAGATTCTATCTATCTATCTATCTATCTATCTATCTATCTATCTAACTATCTATCTATCTATGAGACGGAGTTTCACTCTTGTTGCCCAGGCTGGAGTGCAATGGTGCAATCTCAGCTCACCGCAACCTCTGCCTCCCGGGTTGAAGTGATTCTCCTACCTCAGTCTCCCGAGTAGCTGGGATTACAGGCACCCGCCACCAAACCCGAGTAATTTTTTGTATTTTTAGTAGAGACGGGGTTTCACCAGCTTGGCTGGACTGCTCTTGAACTCCTGACCTTGTGATCCACCCGCCTTGGCCCCCTAAAGTGCTGGGATTACAAGTGTGAGCCACAGCACCCAGCCTCAAATGTAGATTCTTAATCAGAGGAGGAGGGAGGAGTGAGGAGTGATCTCTCTCTCTCTCTCTTTTTTTTTTTTTTTTTTTTTTTTGTTGTTGTTGAAATGGTGTCTTGCTCTATCATCCAGTCTGGAATGCAGTGGTGCCATCTTGGCTCACTGCAACATTCATCTCCCAGACTCAAGTGATCCTCTCACCTCAGCCTCCCGAGTAGCTGGGACCACAGGCACACGCCACCACAACTGCCTAATTTTTGTATTTTTTGTAGAGATGGGGTTTTGCCATGTTGGCCAGACTGGTCTTGAACTCCTGGACTCAAGCGATCTGCCCACCTCAGCATCCCAAAGTGCTGGGTTACAGACACACGCAACAACGACCGGCTAATTTTTGTATTTTTAGTAGAGATGAAGTTTCACCATGTTGGCCAGACTGGTCTTGAACTCCTGACCTCAAGTAATTCGCCTGCCTTGGCCTCCCAAAGTGCTGGGGTTACATGTGTGACCCACTGCACCCAGCCCATTAATCTTAAATGTACAACTTTTTTCTTCTTATCAAAATCAGGGAACCAGCAAATATCCAGAAGTTCTGAAGAGAACAGAGGTGAGGAATCAAAAGTTCAAGTAACCCTCGGCCAGGTGTGGTGACTCACGCCTATAATCCCAGCACTTTGGGAGGCTGAGGCAGGTGGATCACGAGGTCAGGAAATCGTGACCATCCTGGCTAACACGGTGAAACCCCATCTCTACTAAAAATACAAAAACAAAAATTAGTTGGGCATGGTGGTGGGTACCTGTAGTCCCAGCTACTCGGGGAGGCTGAGGCAGGAGAATGGCGTGAACCTGGGAGGCGGAGCTTGCAGTGAGCCGAGATCATGCCACTGCACTCCAGCCTGGGCGACAGAGTGAGACTCCGTCTCCAAAAATAAAAATCAAAACAAAACAAAACAAAACAAAAGTTCAAGTAACCCTCGTTGTATATAAATTCAATATAGAAAATTTGAAAGTCAAGTGCGGTGGCTCTCACCTGTAATCCCAGCACTTTGGGAGGCCAAGGTGGGCAGATCACTTGAGGCCAGGAGTTCGAGACCAGCCTGGCCAACGTGGTGAAACCTCTCCTCTAGTAAAAATACAAAATTTAGCCGGGCGTAATGGTGGGCACCTGTAATCCCAGCTACTCAGGAGGCTGAGGCAGGAGAATCACCTGAAACTGGGAAGTGGAGGTTGCAGTGAGCCAAGATCATGCCATTGCACTCCAGCCTGGGCGACAGAGCTAGACTCTGTCTCAAAAAAATAAAAATTGAAATTTATAGCATTAATAAAGTAGGGTACTAGCTCATTTCACATGGACAAAGCCTAAAAGGTGAGAAATTTTCAAGCAGGTGTATGACATGAAAAACAACAATAGCCATAGTTACCATTTCTGATACAAACTAACTGTGCCAGGCACTATGCTAAGTGCTTTGCATGCATTATCTCATTTAATCCCCCATTTCCCACCATCAAATCTACATATTTGCTCACATTAGAACAAATCCTCTCCCTACCTCCTTTTATACTTCTCATTTCTTCCTACTGTATGCTATCCCCTCACACCTTCCCAGAAACCTTCCACTATTAATTATCCCTTCTCTCTCCTGTTTATTCAACATTTCCCGCTCATTGAGTTTTTTTTTTGAGACGGAGTTTTTCTCTTGTTGCCCAGGCTGGAGTGCAATGGCAGGATCTCGGCTCACTGCAACCTCCACCTCCTGGGTTCAAGCGATTCTCCTGCCTCAGCCTCCCGAGTAGCTGGGATTACAGGTGCCCGCCACCATACCCAGCTAATTTTTGTATTTTTAGTAGAGACGAGGTTTCACCACGTTGGCCAGGCTGTTCTTGAACTCCTGACCTCAGGTGATCCACCCGCCCAAAGTGCTGGGATTATAGGCATGAGCCACTGCGTCTGGCCTCATTGACATGTTTTTATTGACATTTAAATATGCTCTAGTTTCTCCAGTCTTACAAAAATAATTTCCCTTGAGTTCACATTCCTCTCTAGCTACCACCTAACACCCTTCTATCTGTTGTAGCCAAACTTCTTGACATAACTATTCTTTTTCCATTTCCTTCTTCTTACTCCCTTATTAATATAACACACTCTAATCTGACTTCCTCAGTTTGTGGTGATAAGGTCACCAATGACTATCAAATCACTAAATCCAATGGATACTTTTAGTCCTCATCTCACTTGACCTGTCAAGCAAAATATGACAAGAAATACTCCTTGAAATACTTCGATACATTGACTTCTGTGACCCATCATGCCTCTTCTTTGTCTTACTTCTCTGGCCATTCCTTTCAATCTCATTTTTATTTTTATTTATTTATTTTTTCAAATAAATATTTTTAATATATTTTTTTCTTGGAATGACAACAATAGTATTACTATGATAGTATTAACTTTTCTTATTTTTATTGCTTTTACTAGTTAAAAGGTAATAAATGGGTGTTCTTTCAAAGTTAATATAGAAATATACAAAGTAGAAAATTAAAGACTCTCGGCCGGGCGCGGTGGCTCATGCCTGTAATCCCAGCACTTTGGGAGGCCGAGGTGGGCGGATCACGAGGTCAGGAGATTGAGACCATCCTGGCTAACACGGTGAAACCCCGTCTCTACTAAAAATACAAAAAATTAGCCGGGTGTGGTGGTGGGTGCCTGTAGTCCCAGCTATTCGGGAGCCTGAGGCATGAGAATGGCGGGAGCCTGGGAGGCGGAGCTTGCAGTGAACCGAGATTGCGCCACTGCACTCCAGCCTCGGCGACAGAGCGAGACTCCGTCTCAAAAAAAGAAAAAAGAAAGAAAAAGATTCTCTAATCCCATTCCCATATAACTACCTGCAGACAGAATGGGAAGATTTAGTCATAAATACAAAGAAGATACATGGAAAAAAATAGACAATTATTAACTCTAGAAAAAATATAATCATAACATACTCCTCAGCTCAGAAGTGAAAAGTATTTACATGGTCATTAAAAAAATACATATGCATTTTCCCCCAATTATGTATTTATTTATTTATTTATTTATTTTTGAGAAGGAGTCTTGCTCTGTCCCCCAGGCTGGAGTGAAGTGGCGCGATCTTGGCTCACTGCAAGCTCCACCTTCCGGGTTCAGGCCATTCTCCCACCTCAGCCTCCCGAGTAGCTGGGACTACAGGCGCCTGCCACCACACCTGGCTAATTTTGTTTTTGTGTTTTTAGTAGAGACGGGGTTTCACCCTGTTAGCCAGGATGGTCTCGATCTCCTTATCTCATGATCCACCCGCCTTCGCCTCCCAAAGTGCTGGGATTACAGCGTGAGCCACCGTTCCCGGCCATAATTTTTTTTTTTTTCTTTGAGACAGAGTCTTGCTCTGTCGCCCAGGCTGGAGTGCAATGGTGCGATCTCGGCTCACTGCAATGTCCACCTCCCAGGTTCAAGCGATTCTCTTGCCTCAGCCTCCCAAGTAGCTGGGATTACAGGTGCCTGCCACCATGCCCTGCTAATTTTTGTATTTTTTAGTAGATACCAGGTTTCACCATGTTGGTCAGGCTGGTCTCGAACTCCTGACCTCAGGTGATCCACCCACCTCAGCCTCACAAAGTGCTGGGACCCAAAATTTTTAACACAGCCACATTGGGAAGATTGAGGAAGGTAGGAGAAGTATAAGAGATTGAATAATCCCCTTTATTCTTTTATTAAGTGACAGAAATATATGTATTTTATTTAGCGACATGCATGCACATATGAGTAGTTTCTTCTAGGGAATGGAATTTGGTGCTATGGGTAGGGCAGACAAATAACACCTGTGTTTGATTTTAAGCCTTTTAGAGCTATGTTACTTTATATTTTATTAGGTATTTACAATTTATTTTATAGGTATTTACAATTTATCCAGATTGGGATAAAGCTACAAGAAATATGACAAAACACCCATATTTAAAGACAAAATTATCATGAAAAGTGTATTAACATAAATAACAATAAATCATTCAACTTTTCGGTCTTCAGGAAGTTTGTGTTTTTGTTGTTGTTGTTGTTTTTTTTTTGAGGCGGAGTCTCACTCTGTCGCCCAGGCTGGAGTGCAGTGGCCTGATCTCAGCTCACTGCAAGCTCCGCCTCCCGGGTTCACGCCATTCTCCTGCCTCAGCCTCCCGAGTAGCTGGGACTATAGGCGCCTGCCACCATGCCTGGCTAATTTTTTTCTATTTTTAGTAGAAACATGGTTTCACCGTGTTGGCCAGGATGGTCTCGATCTCCTGACCTCGTGATCTGCCTGCCTCGGCCTCCAAAAATGCTGGGATTACAGGCATGAGCCACCGCTCCCAGCCAATTTTTTGTATTTTTAGTAGAGACGGTGTTTCACTATGTTGGTCAGGCTGGTCTCGAACTCCTGACCTCGTGATCTGCCCACCTCGGCCTTCCAAAGTGCTGGGATTATGGGCGTGAGCCACTGCTCCCGGCCTCAAATAAATTTTTAAAATATCTTTTTTCAGCCAGGCACGATGGCTCACGCCTGTAATCCTAGCACTTTGGGAGGCTGAGGCAGGCAGATCACCTGAAGTCAGGAGTTCCAAGACCAGCCTGGTCAACATGGTGAAAGCCTGTCTCTACTAAAAATACAAAAATTTGCCGGGTGTAGTGGCATGTGCCTGTAGTCCCAGCTACCTGGGAGGCTGAGGCAGGAGAATCGCTGGAACCTGGGAGGAGGCAGAGGCTGCAGTGAGCCGGGGTCACACCACTGTACTCCAGCCTGGGGGACGGAGTGAGACTCCATCTCAAAAAAAAAAAAGAGAAAATATATCATTTTTCTTGGGATGACAGTAATAGTATTAACATGATAGTATTAACTTCTTATTTTTATTAAAATTAGATCGTCAAGATTGTTACTAACAAATCTTGATTTTTATTACTGTGCTAGGGCAAGATTTTAATCACCAAGTTCTTCCTCATCACGGAAATATGTGCTGTTCTTTATCCTTGGGCGTCTTGAATCACCTGATGTTGAGGGGCCTCCTGAACTGGGTTTCCATTTTTTTTGTTCTTCAATTTTGGCTTGCTGGAATGCTATGGCCTGACTGAGGCTGTCAAGAGCAGGATTCTCCCCTTCATCTTCACTTTCTACTACTTCCTCAATTTCTTCTGGTTCAGGAGCTTTCTTTTTTTTCTTTTTTTCTTTCTTCTTTGGAGGCTCACGTTCTCCAAGCATATTTTTCGGACAGGCATAACTTAAGTGTCCATTTTCCCCACATTCATAACACTTGGATTTATCAAAGTAGTTTCGCCTTCAGATGAACACAGCTGCTCTTCCATTGTCAATAGCAATGCTTCCTCTTTTTTTGTTTTTTGTTTTGTTTTGTTTTGTTTTTTTTGAGACGGAGTCTTGCTGTGTTGCCCAGGCTGGAGTGCAGTGGCATGATCTTCGGCTCACTGCAACCTCTGCCTTCCAGGTTCAAGTGATTCTCCTGTCTCACCTCCCTAGTAGCTGGGATTATAGGCGTGCCACCACACCCAACTAGTTTTTGTATTTTTAGTAGAGATGGAGTCTCATCATGTTGGCCAGGCTGGTCTTGAACTCCTGGGCTCAAGTGATCCGTCCGCCTCGGCCTCCCAAAGTGCTGGGATTACGGGCCTGAGCCACCGCACTCAGCCAATGCTTGCTTTTATCACTCTACCAAATAACTGTTTGTTGTTTATTGCCCCGGTACAGTTTTGTTCAGTCTTTATCCAAAAATACAATAAATGCAACCCCTTTACTCTTCCTGATATCTTTATCTTTCATTATGGTAACCTTTACAACTTTGCCATAGTTGGAAAATATCCGGTACAAGTCATTGTCAGGGAAAAGGGCAAGCTGGATACATACACTGTGCTCTTACTTGGAGCCAATCTACCACTCATTTCTTCAGGTGTGACGGTCCTGGGAGACCAGAAGAGTGCGAGCCCTCGGCTCAGCTGGGGCTCAACCCCGACTCTTTATAGCCGCTCGCAGCGGCCTTGGCATCACGAGTCCTGGGACTCATTTTTACACTCCTCCTTTTCTTCCTGGCCATTCAGTGATTCAGTTCCTTAGAACTCAGTCCTAGGATTGCACTCTTCTCATATAACTCTTCCAGACACCCTCAGTTATGTACATGACTTCAAATATCACCCCCATGCAGATGACTCACATTTTAATCTCTAGGCCATATCATTCCACTGAGGCTCAAATCCAGTAAGCATGTGTTTGCTATTATTATTACTGCTGCTACTATTCTTTTTCTTCACTGAAAGTTTTTTACCTCAGCATGTTAGGAAAGTTAGATGATTTTTTTATGGAAGGGCTGCGGACACATCTCCAATATCCAATTTTATAATGTTTCATTAAGAAAATAGGATTTTCGTGACAGGTTTTACACCTCTATAAAGTGACAGCATATTTACCACACAATTGCATCAGCTTCAGGATTAAGGGAGACTGTATTCACCTGATGAGGGAATACAGTATTTTGTATAGAATGCCACTGTGCTAGGCACTTCTACCCACATTATTTTATTTAATCCTCACACTTGCTCTGTGAGGTAGGTATTATTATCACAACTTCTTATAGATGAGGAAACTAGGGAACAAAATAGAAAATAGCTTGCCTGGGATCATACAGCTACTGAAGAGCTGTCCTAGAGTCATTTGAAAACATCTAAAACCTAAAAACCTAAAAGGGATCTTGGAAGAGGATCTTGATATGACGCCCCTCTAGCCTAGCAGAGTCCCTTTGACAAGACTAACTGGGGAACAGGGAGGCTCTTGGTTGATCAGTGATATCTTACATTGATGTAAGGCTTTTCCAAATAACTTTTACATCTCTGATCACCTGCTCTCTAACCTCACTGAGATGCCTAGGTAATCCACCTCTCAATTCATCCAGATGAAGTAATTATCTCCCAGTTATAGTAGTTTTCTCTCCTACACTCCATGAACTGCCACTCCAATGTTACTGTCTCTGAGACCTCTGTCTCCATTATCCTCTTTCTTCCTTTCTGCTCCCAAAGTCCCAGAAACTGCTAGAGGGAGAACCAAGTAGACAAATATAAATTCATGCTGTCCAATTTCAACTTGGCCCTTGCAGCTGCTCAGCAACCCTTTTATTTGTCTCATACATTCCCTGGCACTCTCCCACAGAGGCTGTTCCAGACCTTCCTCTTCTTAAATTCCAACTCCTCCTGTTCCACTCCTTCAGACTAATCTGTGCACTTTCATCAGATGCTTGAGAATTCAATAACATTGTTTTAAAACTTTTTAATAAAGAATTTATAACATGTATAAAAGTAGACAGACTAGTATAATGAAAGTATTTCAGTATATATCTCTAAAAAGTAAGAATTATTTTTTAAAAAATCGTATTAGCACACATAAACAATAATTCCTTCATATCAGATACCAAGAAGATACCTTCATATCATCAAATACCAAGTATTTATATATATATATATATATATATATATATTTTTTTTTTTTTTTTTTTTGAGACGGAGTCCCACTGGATATATCACCCAGGCTGGAGCTCACTGCAACCTCCACCTCCCGGGTTCAAGTCATTCTCCTGCCTCAGCCTCCCAAGTAGCTGGGATTACAGGTGCCCACCACCACGCCCAGCTACTTTTTGTATTTTTAGTAGAGACGGAGTTTCACCACGTTGGCTAGGCTGGTCTCGAACTCCTGACCTCAGGTGATCCACCCGCCTCGGCCTCTCAAAGTGCTGGGATTACAGGCATGAGCCACCACGCCCATTCTCTCTCTCTATATATATGTGTATATATATGTGTATGTGTATATATATGTGTGTGTATGTATATATATGTGTGTGTGTGAGTGTGTGTGTGTATATATATATATATTTAGAGTTTCGCTCTTGTCTCCCAGACTGGAGTGCAGTGGCACAATCTCGGCTTACTGCAACTGCCGCCTCCCGGGGTCAAGCGATTCTCGTGCCTCAGCCTCCCAAGTACCTGGGATTACAGGCGCCCGTCAGCATGCCCAGCTAACTTTTGTATTTTTAGTAGAGACGAGGTTTCACCATGTTGGCCAGGCTGGTCTCAAACTCATGACCTCACGTGAGCCACCACGCCCAGCATTTTTTTTCTTTTTTTTTTTTTTATACAGAGCCTCACTCTGTCACCCAGGCTGGAGTGCACTAGCATGGTCTCTGCTTACTGCAACCTCCACCTCCTGTGTTCAAGTGATTCTTGTGCCTCAGCCTCCCAAGTAGCTGGGACTACAGGTGCACACCCCCACATCCAGCTAATTTTTTTTTTTTTTGACACTGAGTATCGCTCTGTCGCCCAGTCTGGAGTACAGTGGCAGAATCTCATCTCACTGCAACCTTCGCCTCCCGGGTTCAAGCAATTCGCCTGCCTCAGCCTCCTGAGTAGCTGGGATTACAGACGGGTGCCACCACGCCCAGCTAATTTTTGTATTTTTAGAAAGACGGGGTTTCATCATGTTGGCCAGGCTGGTCTTGAACTCCTGACCTCAAATGATCTGCCTGCCTCGGCCTCCCAAAGTGCTGGGATTACTGGCATAAGCCAGCATGCCCAATTTTTGTATTTTTAGTAGAGACGGGGATTCACCATGTTAGTCAGGCTGGTCTCAAACTCATGACCTCAAGTGATCCGCCCACCTTGGCCTCCCAAAGTGCTGGGATTACAGGTGTGAGCCACCATGCCCAGCACAGGAACCCTTAATTTAAAAGTGACATATACTGGGGCTGGGCGCAGTGGCTCAGGTCTGTAATCCCAGCACTTTGGGAGGCCCAGGCGGGCAGATCACTTGAGGTCAGGAGTTCAAGACCAGCCCAACCAACATGGTGAAACACTGTCTCCACTAAAATCACAAAAATTAGCTGGGTGTGGTGGTGGGCGCCTGTAGTTCCAGCTACTTGGGAGCCTGAGGCAGGAGAATCGCTTGAACCCAGGGTGGGGGGGCATGGGGGGAGGTTGCAGTGAGCCGATATCATACCACTGCACTCCAGCCTGGGTGACAGAGTGAGATCTCCCTCTGAAAAAAAATTAAAATTAAAATTAAAAATTAAAGGTTATCTTTATCTCATTTTTTCCTTGCAGTGTTTTCATTGAAGGAATTAGATTATTTTTCAGTAGAGTTTCACACAGTCTGGGTTTTGCTGATTGCAATTTTGTCACATAATTTGTTTCCTTGACCTGTATGTTGTATATATTGATATAAAATCAATAACATCTTGGCTGGACGCGGTGGCTCACACCTGTAATCCCAGCACTTTGGGAGGCTGAGGCGGGCGGATCACAACATCAGGAGTTCCATAACAGCCTGGCCAATATGGTGAAACCCCATCTCTACAAAAAATACAAAAATTAGCCAGGCGTGGTGGCGGGCACCTATAGTCCCAGCTACTCGGGAGGCTGAGGCAGGAGAATCACTTGAACCTGGAAGGCAGAGGTTGCAGTGAGCTGCACTCCAGCCTGGGCTGTAGAGTAAGACTCCCTCTCAAAAAAAAAAAAAAAAAAAAAAATCAATAACATCTTTTTTTTTTTTTTTTTTGAGACAGAGCCTGGAGTAGAGTGGCACGATCTCGGCTAACTGCAACCTCTGCCTCCCAGGTTCAAGCGATTCTCCTGCCTCAGCCTCCCAAGTAGCTGGGACTGCAGGCACCCGCCACCACACCCGGCTAATTTTTGTATTTTTAGTAGAGACGGGGTTTCACCATGTTGGCCAGGCTTGTCTCAAACTCCTGACCTCAAGTGATCCACCCACCTCGGCCTCCCAAAGTGTTGGGATTATTGGCGTAAGCCACCGTGCCTGGCCTACATTGCATCTTTCATATTAATTGTCCCAGGTTTTTTTGTTTTTTTTTTTTTGAGATGGAGTTTCGCTCTTGTTGCCCAGGCTGGAGTGTGGTAGAAAAATCTCAGCTCACTACAACCTCCGCCTTCCCTTTTCAAACGATTCTCCTGCCTCAGCCTCCCGAGTAGCTGGGATTACAGGTGCCCACTACCACGCCCGGCTAATTTTTGCATTTTTAGTAGATACTGGGTTTCACCATGTTGGCCAGACTGGTCTCAAACTCCTGACCTTGTGATCCCCCACCTCAAGCCCTCAAAGTGATGAGATTACAGGCGTGAGCTACCGCTTCTGGCCTCATTGTCCTGTTTTTAATGGTGACCAAGGAAATGGAAGATGTCTGGCTTGGAAAGTGACTTAGGAAGGAGCTGGGACCTCTTTAACAAGACTGAAACACATGGTTGGCGTGAAAGCTTAATAAATAGTAACGAAGGTCCAGGCAAGATAGGACGGGTGAGGGGCCATGTAGTGTCATATTTCTACTCAGCTGGTATGTAGAACATGTCAGGCAGGGAAGCAATTGGGCTAAAGACAGAACTGGAAAAGGAGAAGTAGCAGTTGAGGAAGCAGCTGGGATTATTTCTCAGGGGATTACTCTACACTATACCCTGTTTTCTAAATATATCTTATTAATTCCCACCTCTGTGCCTTTGTCCAGGATGTTTGTCCTGGTTGGAATATCATCTCCTTTCTCTTCACCTATCCAAATCCTACTTATCTTCTTATCTTTTTTTTTTTTTTTTTTTGGGGACAGAGTCTAGCTCTGTCGCCCAGGCTGGAGTATAGTGGCGCAATCTCAGCTCACTGCAACCTCCACCTCCTGGGTTCAAGTGATTCTCTGTCTCAGCCGCCCGAGTAACTGAGATTACAGGTGTGTGCCACCACGCCTGGCTAATTTTTTGTCTTTTTAGTAGAGATGGGGTTTCACCATGTTGGCCAGGCTGGTCTCGAACTCCTGACCTCAAGTGATCCACCCACCTCGGCCTCCCAAAGTGTTGGAATTACAGGCGTGAGCCACCGCGCCCGGCTTTTTTTTTTTTTTTTTTTTTTTTTTTTGAGACAGAGAGTCTGCTCTGTCATCCAGGCTGGAGTGCAGTGGCGTGACCATGGCTCACCACAGCCTCAACCTCCTGGGCTCAAGTGATCCTCCCATCTCGGCCTCTTGGGTACCTGGTACTACAGGCATGCACCACCATGCCCAACTAATTTTTAAATTTTTTGTAGAGACAAGGTCTTACTATGTTGTCCACGCTGGTCTCAAACTCCTAGACTCAAGCGATTCTCCCACCTTAGCCTCCCAAAGTGCTGGGATTACAGGCTAGAGCCACTCCACCTGGCCTCCAAATCCTACTTATCTGTTTTAAAATTTATTTTTGTAATTTTTTTTTGAGATAGGATCTTCCTCTGTTGCCCAAGCTGGAGGGTAATGGTAGGATCATGGCTCACTGCAACCTCGACCTCCTGGACTCAAGTGATCCTCTCAGCTCAGCCTCCCAAGTAGCTGGGACCACAGGCTTGTGCCACCAGGCCTGGCTAATTTTTAATTTTTTTTTTTTTTTTTTTTGAGGCGGAATCTTGCTCTGTCACCCAGGCTGGAGTGCAGTGGCACGATCTCAGCTCACTGGAACCTCTGCCTCCCGGGTTCAAGCAATTCTCCTGCCTCAGCCTCCCCAGTAGCTGGGACTACAGGCGCCCGCCACCACGCCCAACTAATTTTTTTGTATTTTTAGTAGAGACAGAGTTTCACCATGTTAGCCAGGATGTCTCAATCTCCTGACCTCGCGATCCACCTGCCTGGGCCTCCAAAAGTGCTGGGATTACAGATGTGAGCCACCACGCCCGGCCTAATTTTTAATTTTTATAGAGGCGTGGTCTTGCCATGTTGTCCAGGCTTATCTTGAACTCCTGAGCTCAAGTGATCCTCCCACCTTGGCTTCCCAAAGTGCTTGAATTACAGGTTTGAGCCACCACACCCGCCCAATCCTACTTATCTTTAACAGGCAGTGCAAATTCCTTCTTTTCCATATTTTTGCTTATAGAGTCATAAAATATCTCTGGAAAGATAAATAAGAGATAAATAACATTTATTGCTTTCCCAGGAATGGAACTGGATGTCTAGAGGATTGAGCTGGGAGGGAGAAAGATACTGATTTGTTGCAGGAGGGATAGTTAATGTAATGAAACTGTCTAATATGAAGTTTTTAGAAGTAGAAGGAGGGAGACTGGAATTTGTAGTTTGAAGAGAAAGAGGAAGGTCTGGAACAGCCTCTGTGGGAGAGTGCCAGGGAATGTATGAGACAAATAAAAGGGTTGCTGAGCAGCTGCAAGGGCCAAGTTGAAATTGGACAGCATGAATTTATATTTGTCTACTTGGTTCTCCCTCTAGCAGTTTCTGGGACTTTGGGAGCAGAAAGGAAGAAAGAGGATAATGGAGACAGAGGTCTCAGAGACAGTAACATTGGAGTGGCAGTTCATGGAGTGTAGGAGAGAAAACTACTATAACTGGGAGATAATTACTTCATCTGGATGAATTGAGAGGTGGATTACCTAGGCATCTCAGTGAGGTTAGAGAGCAGGTGATCAGAGATGCAAAAGTTATTTGGGGCCCAGTGCGGTGGTTCACACCTATAATCCCAGCACTTTGGGAGGCTGAAGCAGGCAGATCACCTGAGGTCAGGAGTTCAAAAACAGCCTGGCCAACATGGCAAAACCTCGTCTCTACTAAAAATACAAAAATTAGCCAGACGTGGTGGCATGCACCTGTGGTTCCAGCTACTCGGGAGGCTGAGGCAGGAGAATCACTTGAACCCAGGACGTGGAGGTTGCAGTGAGCCACGATCATTGCACCACTGCATTCCAGCCTGGGCGACAGAGTGAGACTCCGTCTCAAAAAAAAAATAAATAAATAAAAGTTATCTGGAAAAGGCTTATATCAATGTAAGATATCTCGGGATAGCCTGGGAGTCTCGCTCTGTCTCCCAGGCAGGATTGTGGTAGCATGACATCAGCTCACTGCAGTCTCTACTCCCGGGCTCAAGCAATTCTCCTGCCTCAGCCTCCCGAGTAGCTGGAACTACAGGCATGTGCCACCATGACTGGCTAATTTTTGTATTTTTTAGTAGAGATGGGGTTTCCCCATGTTGGCCAGGCTGGTCTTGAACTCCTGACCTCAGGTGATCCACCTACCTCAGTCTCCCAAAGTGCTGGGATTACAGGCATGAGCCACCACGCCTGGCCTATTACTATTTTTTTTAATAGATGAGGAAACAATCCCTGGGATGTTATATGATTTTCCTTAGGTCACACAGCTGGCAAGTGTCAGAGCAGGGACTTAAATCCAGGTCTGACTACAAAACCCATATTCTTTTTTTTTTTTTTTTAAGTGCATGTCATGAAATTCAAAGCCTATATTCTTTGATGTCCAGCAATACTTTTTCAGCAAACACTCCCCTCTATTAAATGAATCTTATTTTGCCAGTGACATCTGTTGTAAAATTATAAATGCATTCTCACCAAAGAAACTATACAGAGTTAAAAGCTTTCAGTGACCAAGGGGTTAACTGGGTAGGGTGAGAGAGAAGCTTGGAGGCACTGAAATGAGTTGAAGGTAATTGCAGTGGTCCAAGGGAGAAAGATGAGACTCCAGATTAACGGTATGGTAGGAAAAATGGAAGAGGGGGTAATGGATTTAAGAGATAGTTCCAAAGGTAGGAGTGAAAGTAATGTGGCCATCCATGCTGGTTTTCTGTATTCCCTGAACGTATACAGCTCACTCCTTCCTCAGTTCGTCTGTACTATCTGATACTCCTGCCTGGAATTCTCTCTCTCTCTCTTTTTTTGTTTTTTTGACAGGTTCGCGCTCTGTTATCCTGGCTGGAGTGCAGTGGTGATCTTAGCTCACTGTAGCCTCCACCTCCCGGACACAGGTGATCCTCCCACCTCAGCCTCCCAAGTAGCTGAGACCACAGATGCACGCCACCATGCCCAGCTAATTTTTTTGTAGAGACATGGTTTCGCCATGTTGGCCAAGCTGGCCTTGGAACTCCTGGGCTCAAGCAATTTGCCTACCTCAGCCTCTCAGTGTTGGGATTACAGGCATGAGCCACTGCGCCCAGCTGGAATTCTCTATTTTTTTTTTTTGAGATGGAGTTTTGCTCTTGTTGCCCAGGCTAGAGTGCAATGGTGCGATCTTGGCTCACTGCAACCTCCACCTCCTGGGTTCAAGCTACTCTCCTGTCTCAGCCTCCTGAGTAGCTGGGATTACAGGCAAGCACCACCATGCCCGACTAATTTTGTATTTTTAGTAGAAACAGAGTTTCTCCATGTTGGTCAGGCTGGTCTCGAAATCTTGATCTCAGGTGATCTGCCCGCCTCGGCCTCCCAAAGTGCTGGGATTATAGGCATGAGCCACCGTGCCCGGCCTTCCAGCTGGAATTCTCTTACTCCAGATCTTTTTTTTTGAGAAGGAGTTTTGCTCTGTCCCCCAGGCTGGAGTGCAGTGGTACAATCCCAGCTCACTGCAACCTCCACCTCCCTGGTTCAAGTGATTCTCCTGCCTCATCCTCCCAAGTAGCTGGGATTACAGGTGCCTGCCACCACACCCAGCTAATTTTTGTATTTTTAGTAGAGACAGGGTTTCACCATATTGTCCAGGCAGGTTTCGAGCACCTAACCTCAAATGATCCATCCACCTCAGGCTCCCAAGGTGCTAGAATTACAGGCGATTACAGGCGTGAGCCACTGCGCCTGTTTTTTTTTTTTTTTTTTTTTTTGAGACAGGGTCTCACTGTGTTGCCCCGGCTGGAGTGCTGTGGTGTGATCACAGCTCACTGCAGTCTCAAACTGCCAGGCTCAAGCGATCCTCCCGCCTCAGCTCTCCAAGTAGCTGAGACTATAGGCATGCACCACCATGCCCAGCTAATTTTTGTATTTTTTGTAGAGACAGAGTTTCGCCACATTGCCCAGGCTGGTCTCAAACTCCTGAGCTCAAGCGATCTGCCCACCTCCCAAAGTGCTAGGATTACAGGCACGAGCCACCACCCCTGGCCTCTTCCTCCAGATATTTGAATAGCTGGCTCCTCATTCAGGTCTTAGCTCAAACATCATCTCTCATGATGGGAACTGATTAATTATCTTGAAAACTGGTCAATGAAGGGGAAAAAAAATCAAACATTTATCCTGCCTTTCCTAGGTAAACTGGGTAACAAAATAGTAGATGAGAGGACATGTTGTTACATAACTATTCCAATGAATAAAAAGAAAAATAATAGAATATAACAATTTTTAATTCTCAACAAATAGATATAGGTAGTGAGCATTAACAACTTTTTGTTTTGTTTTGTTTTGTTTTGTTTTTTTGAGATGGATTATCGCTCTGTCGCCTAGGCTGGAGTTCAGTGGTGCGATCTCAGCTCACTGCAACCTCCGCCTCCCAGGTTCAAGCAATTCTGCCTCAGCCTCCCAAGTACCTGGGACTACAGGCGTGTGCCACCATGCCTGGCTAATTTTTGTATTTTTAGTAGAGATGGGGTTTCACCATGTTGGCCAGGCTGGTGTTGAACTCCTGACCTCAAGTGATCTGCCCACCTCGGCCTCCCAAAGTGCTGGGATTACAGGCATGAGCCACCATGCCCAGCCTAAAATGATTTTTTTTTTTTTTGAGACGGAGTTTCGCTCTTGTTGTCCAGGCTGGAGTGCAGTGGCCTGATCTTGGCTCACTGCAACCTCTGCCTCCTGGGTTCAAGTGATTCTCCTGCCTCAGCCTCCTGAGTAGCTGGGATTACAGGCGCCCGCCACCATGCCCAGCTAATTTTTTGTATTTTTAGTAGAGATGGGGTTTCACCATGTTGGCCAGGCTGGTCTTGAACTCTTGACTTCAGGTGATCCACCTACCTCGGCCTCCCAAAGTGCTGGGATTACAGACGTGAGCCACCGCCTCTGGCCATTATTTTTTAAAATTAAAAAAAAAAAAAAAGGCCAGGTGTGGTGGCACACACCTGTAATTTCAACACTTTGTGAGGCTGAGGCAGGAGGATCCCTTGAGTCCGGGAGTTTGAGACCAGCCTGAGGAACGTGGCAAAAACTTGTCTCTACAAAAAAATACAAAAATTAGCCAGGTATGATAGTGTGCACCTGTAGTCCCAGCTACTCAGGGGGCTGAGGCAGGAGGATCACTTGAGCCCAGGGCATGGAAGCTGTAGGGAGCCAAGATGGCACCACTGCACTACAGTCTGGGCAACAGAGTGAGAACCTGTCTGTAAATAAATAAATAGGGCTGGGCGTGATGGCTCATGCCTGTAATCCCAGCACTTTGGGAGGCCAAGGTGGGCAGATCACCTGAGGATGGAATTTCGAGACCAGCCTGACCAACATGGAGAAACCCCGTCTTTACTAAAAATACAAAATGAGCCAGGCATGGTGGTGCATGCCTGTAATCCCAGCTACTCGGGAGGCTGAGGCACGAGAATCTCTTGAACCACGGAGGTGGAGGTTGCAGTGAACCGAGACTGTGTCATTGCACTCCAGCCTGGGCAACAAGAGCGAAACTCCGTCTCAAAAAAATATGTAATAATAATAAATAAAACCTCTCAGAAATGCCTTTTTTGACCATCTTCTTGTTATAAGTAAAATGTTTATTCAGAAACAGAATGCTTGTTCCTTGGTACCACAAGGAAAACTTAGCATTCAGACAAAAAGTTTTCTCAGCAAGGCAATTTTACTTTCTGCAGAAAGTAAAATTTCTGCATTGTTCCATCTGTGAGGAGCACCCTTTCTGTAGAAAGTAAAATTGCCTTGCTGCGAAAACTTTTTGTCTGAATGCTGATTTTTCCTTGCAGTACCGAGGAATAAGCATTCTGTTTCTGAATAAACATTTTACTTATAAGATTCTCTAAATTAGCACCTACTGTCTCAGTGACTATCACATTACCCTGTTTGATTTTTTCCATAGCCCTTATTGACTGAAGTTTCCTTACATGAGAAGCAATAGAACATGATTGTTGAAAGGGCAAACTATAGCAGCAGGATGCCTGGATTTAAATTTTGTCTCTCTACTTACTAGCTATATGATCTTCAACTACTTAAGAGCTCTATGCTTCAGTTTCCCCAATTGTAAAATGGGGATGATAACAGTGCTTATATCATGGAGTCATTAGGAGTATTAAATGAGTTAACACATCCAAAGCCCCTAGCCCAGTGCCTGGTACAGGGTAAACATATGTTAGCAATTGTATTGCATAATTACTTGTTTACATGTACATTGTTTCTCTTTCACTAGAATATAAGTCTATCTTAGTGCACTCTTCCCAGCAACTAAAATTGCCTAGCATGTGTGATTAATAAATATTTGTTGAATGCAGGACCTAAACTGGAATGGCAAAGAACAGATAGCAGAGAGGCTGGGTGCAGTGGCTCACACCTGTAATCTCAGCACTTCGGGAGGCCGAATCAGGTGGATTGCCTGAGCTCAGGAGTTTGAGACCAGCCTGGCCAACATGGGGAATCCACATCTGTACTAAAAATACAAAAAATTAGCTGGACGTGGTGGTGAGTGCCTGTAGTTTCAGCTACTCGGGAGGCTGAGGCAAGAGAATCACTTGAACCCAGCAGGTGGAGGTTGCAGTGAGCCGAGATCGTGCCACTGTACTCCAGCTTGGGTGACAGAGCAAGACTTTGTCTGAAAAAAAAAACAAAAACAAACACCAACAAACAAACAAAAAATAGGAGAGAGACATGTAAAATGTTAAATTTTACATATATTTATATTAAATATAAAATATTAAAAAGAAGAAGAAAACCCTGAACTTAATTTTTTTTTTTTCTGATGAGGAGGGAAGGGTATAAGATGACTCCAAGGCTTCAAGCTTAAGTAACAACTGGAAAGCTAGTGCTTTTAACAAAAATAGGAAAACCATGAACTGGAACTAATATTATTTGAATATTATTCTGATAATGAATTTTATTTTAGGTATGAGTTTGAAGTAATGGCAAAACATGCCAGTGGACATGCTAGCAGGCAGTTAATTGTAAATGCAGAATAGGAGTTCATGAGAAAAGTCCGCACTGAAGATAGGTTTGAATATCACCTGTGTCATTGTGACACTTAAATATTCAACATTCTGATATGAGCTTCCATCATCTCTAAAAAGCAACAAACTTGCAGAAGTGAATACAATGGAAAGTAAAAGACTTGAACCCTCCAATTTATTCTTCAGAGAAAGTCACTATTAGCAGTAGTGAGCCGAGATCGCGCCACTGCACTCCAGCCTGGGCGACAGAGCGAGACTCCGTCTCAAAAAAAAAAGAAAAAAAAAATTAGCCGGGTATGGTGGCACATGCCTGTAGTCATGGCTTCCCAGGAGACTGAGGCAGAAAGATTGCTTGAGCTCAGGAGTTCAAGGATATGGTGAGCTATGATGGTGCCACTGCACTCCAGCTTGGGTGATAGCGAGACCCTGTCTCAAAAAAATAATAATAAGGCCGGGTGCGGTGGCTCACGCCTGTAATCTCAGCACTTTGGGAGGCCAAGGCGGGTGGATCACCTGAGGTCAGGAGTTCGAGACCAGCCTGACCAAAATGGTGAAACCCTGGCTCTACTAAAAATGCAAAAAATTAGCCGGGCATGGTGGCAGGCGCCTGTAATCCCAGCTACTCGGGAGGCTGAGGCAGGAGAATCCCTTGAACCCTAGAGGAGGATGTTGCAGTGAGCTGAGGTCGCGCCATTGCACTCAGCCTGGGCAACAAGAGCACAACTCCATCTCAAAAAAAAAAAAAAAAGTCTTCATACTTATAGCCTTCAGTAAAATTTTGTCATTTTACTCATATAAATGTTTTGTATATTTCTTGTTAGGTTTATTCCCCTATCATTTTTTTTTCATCACTGGAATGGCATATGGGATTTTTTTTTTTTTGAGACAGAGTCTCACTCTGTCGCTCAGGCTGGAGTGCAGTGGCGCAACCTTGGCTCACTGCAAGCTCCGCCTCCTGGTTTCACGCCATTCTCCTGCTTCAGCCTCCCAAGTAGCTGGGACCACAGGCGCCCGCCACCATGCCTGGCTAATTTTTTTTGTATTTTTAGTAGAGACGGGGTTTCACCGTGTTAGCCAGGATGATCTAGATCTCCTGACCTTGTGATCTGCCCGCCTCGGCCTCCCAAAGTGCTGGGATTACAGGCATGAGCCACCGCACCGTGCCTTTTTTTTTTTTTTCCTTAAGAGATGGGATCTCACTATTTTGACCAGGCTGGTCTTGAACTCCTGGTCTCTAATGATCCTTCTACCTCAGCCTCTCAAATTGCTGGCATTAAAATGTAAGCCACCACGCCTGGCCTCTCATTTTCTAACTGAATGTTGTTTTTAAATAGGGGAAGTTATTCCCATAATGTGGGAGCAGGTAAAAAATTTTAAAAGGATAAAAAGAGAAAAGAAATAAATAGGGAAGTTATTGATTTAAAACTTATCAAACTTTTTTGTTTAATTCTAATAGGATCTCTTGATTCTCTTAGAGTGTTTATGTATCATATATAAACAGGGACATATAACTCTCTTTACAATATTTCTTTTTTTTTTTTTTTTTTTTGAGATGGAGTCTCGCTCTGTCACCCAGGATGGAGTGCAGTGGCGCAATCTTGGCTCACTGCAAGCTCCGCCTCCCGGGTTCACGCCATTCTCCTGCCTCAGCCTCCCGAGTAGCTGGGACCACAGGCGCCCACCACCGCGCCCAGCTAATTTTTTTGTATTCTTTTAGTAGACACGGGGTTTCACCGTGTTAGCCAGGATGGTCTCCATCTCCTCACCTCATGATCCGCCCGCTTCGGCCTCCCAAAGTGTTGGGATTACAGGCGTGAGCCACCACACCCAGCCTCTCTTTACAATATTTCTAACGTTTATCTTCTTTTTTTAATTTTTTTTTTTTTTTTTTTTTTTAAGAAATGGGGTTTTGCCATGTTGCCCAGGCTGGTCTCGAAATCCTGAGCTCAAGTGATCCACCCACCGCACCCTCCTAAAGTGCTGGGATTACAAGTGTGAGTCACTGTGCCCAGCTATAACTTTCATCTTCTTTTCTCTTAATGTTTTCACTAGAATCTGCAGAGCAATACTTACTAATATTTGTAAGACAGGTGAATATTCTTGTCTTGTTCTGACTTTGAAGGATGACACTAGTATTTCACTATTTTTGTTTGTTTGTTCTGAGATGGAGTCTCGCTCAGTTGCCCAGGCTGGAGTGCAGTGACGCAATCTTGGCTCACTGCAAGCTCCGCCTCCCGGGTTTACGCCATTTTCCTGCCTCAGCCTCCCGAGTAGCTGGGACCACAGGCACCCGCCACCATGCCTGGCTAATTTTTTTTGTATTTTTAGTAGAGATGGGGTTTCACCGTGTTAGCCAGGATGGTCCAGATCTCCTGACCTCATGATCTGCCCGCCTCGGCCTCCCAAAGTGCTGGGATTACAGGCGTGAGCAACCGCGCCTGGCCATATTTCACTATTGAGTATGATGATTGAAATTGTTTTCTCATAGATAACTCTTTATCAAGTTGTGAATTTCTACAGTTTCTAGCCTATTGAGAATTTTTTTGTTTGTTTGGTTTTTTTTTTTTTTTTGAAACAGGGTCTCGCTCTGTCATCCAGTGCAGCGGGGCAATCATGGCTCACTGCAGCTTTGACCTCCTGGACTCAAGTGATCCTCTCACCTCAGCCTCCCAAGTAGATGGGACTACCAGCAGACACCACCACACTCAACTAATTTATTCTTATTGTTTGTAGAGATGGAGTCTCCCTATGTTGCCTAGGCTGGTCTCGAACTCCTAGGCTCAAGCAGTCCTACTGCCTTGGCCTCCCAAAGTGGTGGGATTACAGGCATGAGCCACAGCGCCTGGCTGAGAACATATTTTTAAGATACTATAAGAACAAAGTAAATAATTCGAATAGTAGAAAAAGGTATGTGAAGAGTTGCCCATCTCTGTTCCCCAGTTCCCAAATTTCCTTGCTGACAGGCAATTCCTGTTCATTTTTATATCTCCTACCAGAGATCAATTGATCCAAATATAAGCACATATATGAATGCTATTTTTTACACAAATAATAGAATAATATATACACTGTTCTAAGCCCTGATTTTTTTTTTTTGAGACAGAGCCTCTCTCTGTCTCCCAGGCTGGAGTGCAGTGGCGTGATCTCGGCTCACTGCAACCTCCACCTCCTGGGTTCAAGCAGTTCTCTGCCACAACCTCCTGAGTAGCTGACATTACAGGAGCCTGCCACCATGCCCAGCTAATTTTTTGTATTTTTAGTAGAGATGAGGTTTCACCATCTTGGCCAGGCTAGTCTTGAACTCCTGACCTTGTGATCCACCCACCTCAGCCTCCCAAACTGCTGGGATTACAGGCGTGAGCCACTACACCCAGCCTAAGCCCTGATTTTTTAAGTCGAGCTGTGAGTCATTTCTTTTCTTTCTTTCTTTTTTTTTTTTTTTTTGAGTCAGAGTCTTATTCTGTTGCCCAGGCTGGAGTGCAGTGGCGTGATCTAGGTTCACTGCAACCTCCGCCTCCTGGGTTCAAGCGATTTGCCTGCCTCAGCCTCCCGAGTAGCTGGGACTACAGGTGCTCGCCACCACGCCCGGCTAATTTTTGTATTTTTAGTAGAGACAGGGTTACTCCATGTTGGCCAGGCTGGTCACCAAACAAACAAAAAAACACCGGGCATGGTGGCACATACCTGTAATCCCAGCTACTTGGATGGCTGAGGCAGGAGAATCGCCTGAACCCAGGAGGCGGAGGTTGTAGTGAGCCGAGATGGTGTCACGGCACTCCAGTCTGGGCAACAGAGCAAGACTCTGTCTCAAAAAAAAAAAAAAAAGTGTAAGGTAAAGTAAGGGTTCAACTGCATTCTGTAGCATCTCGATATACAGTTTTCTCTGCACCATTTGTTGAAGAGACTCTCTTTTTCCCCATTGAATATTGTTGGTACCCCCTTGTCAAAATCAATTGAGAATACGTAGTGTTTGCCTTTCCATGCCTGGCTTATTTCACTTGGCCTCATGTTCTCCAGTTCCATCTATGTTATCACAAATGACAAAATTTCCTTGTTTTTTATGGATGAATAGTATTCAGTTGCATATATATACCACATTTTCTTTATTCAGTCATCTGTTGATGGACACTTAGGGTGATTCCATAACAGGGCTATTGTGAATAGTGCTGCAAATACTGTTCTCACTCATACGTGGAATCTAAAACAATTAAACTCAAAGAAGCAGAAAATAGAATGGTGTTTAACAGAGGCTGAGGGGTGGAGGAAATGGGGAGATGATGGTCAAAGGGTACAAAGCCTCAATTAGGAGGGATACCTTTCTTGTAAATTTGAGATATAAGGATGGGTGCGGTGACTTACGCCTGTAATCCCAGCCCTTCGGGAGGCTGAGGCAGGTGGATCACCTGAGGTTAGGAGTTCCAGACCAGCCTGGCCAACATGGCAAAACCCCGTCTCTACGAAAAATACAAAAATTAGCCGGGCATGGTGGCATGCGCCTGCAATCCCAGCTATTCAGGAGGCTGAGGCAGGAGAATCGCTTGAACCCGGGAGGCGGAGGTTGCAGTGAGCTGAGATCACGCCACTGCACTCCAGCCTGGGCAACAAGAACAAAACTCTATCTCAGAAAAAAAAAAATTGAGATATATTGCACAGTGTAGTGAATATAGTAAATAATAATGCATTGCACATTTCAAAATTGCTAAGAGAAGCCAAGTGTGCTGGCTCACACCTGTAATCTCAACACTTTGGAAGGCTGAAGTGGGAGGAGGATCGCTTTAGGCCAGGAGTTTGAGGTTTGAGACCAGCCTGGGCAACATAGAGAGATTACGTCTCTACAAAACATAATAAAACAAAATGAAACAAAACAAAAATCACTAAGAGTAAATTTCAAATGTTCTTACCACAAAAATGGTGAGTATCTGAGGTGCTGAATGTGTTCATTAGCCTGATTGTATTCATATTCTGCTTGTATTCATGAGTCATAGCATCACTTTGTACCCCATAAATATTTACAACTATAACTTGTCAATTTATAATTTAAAATATAAAAAGTAAAAAAGATCAATTGACCATATATGTGAGGATTTATTTCTGGGCTCTCTAGTCTATTCCATTGGTCCATATGTGTGTCTTTATGCCAGTATCACACTCTTTTGATTACTGTAGCTTTTGTAGTAAGTTTTCAAATCTGGAAGTGTAAGTCCTCCAACTTTTTTTTCTTCTTTTTAAAGACTGTTTTAGATAATTGAAGTCCCTTCAGATTCTACATGATTTTTTTTTTTTTTTTTTGAGACTGAGTCTCACTCTGTTGCCCATGCTGGAGTGCAGTGGTGTGATCTCAGCTCACTGCAACTCTGCCTCCCGTGTTCAAGCGATTCTCCTGCCACAGCCTCCCAAGTAGTTGGGATAACAGGCACGGGTCACCACGCCTGGCTAATTTTTTTTTTTTTTTTGTATTTTTATTACAGACCGGGTAATGTTGGTCCGGCCATGTTGGTCAGGCTGATCTCAAACTCCTGACCTCGTGATCCGTCTGCCTAGGCCTCCCAAAGTGCTGGGATTGCAGGCGTGAGCCACAGTGCCTGGCCGATTCCACATGAATTTGAGGGTGGGTTTTCTATTTCTGCCAAAAATTGCATTGGGATTTTGATATGGATTGCATTGAATCTGTATATCATTTTGAAGTGGGTTTTTTTTTTTTTTGAGACTAAGTCTTGCTCTATCGCCCAAGTTGGAGTGCAATGGCACAATCTCAGCTCACTGCAACCTCCACCTCCTGGGTTTAAGTGATTCTCCTGCCTCAGCCTCCTGAATACCTGGGATTACAGGCATTCACCATCATGCCCGGCTAATTTTTGTATTTTTGTCAAGATGGGGTTTCGCCATGTTGTCCAGGCTGTTCTTGAATTCCTGACCTCAGGTGATCTGCCTGCCTCGGCCTCCCAACGTGCTGGGATTACAGGCGTAAGCCACTGCGCCCAGACCAGAAGAGTATTTTTATCATAACAATATGAGGAGTAATTCATCATATAATGTCTTCCAATCCATGAAGACAGGATATCTTTCCATTTATTTATGTCTTCTTTAATTTCACTCAGCAATGTTTTGTAGTTTTCATTGCTAGCGTATGGAAATTCAATTAATTTTTGTGTGCTGATTTTGTATACTACAGCTTTGCTCAATTCATTTATTAGCTATAATCATTTTTTTTGTGTAACCTTTAGGGTTTTGTACATATATACCATCATGTCATCTGTGAAAAGAGACAATCTTACTTCTCCCTTTCCAATCTAGTTAACTTTTATTTCTTTTTCTTGCTTAATTACTGGCTAAAACTTCTGCTACTATATTTAATAGGAGTGGTGAAGGTAGCCGGACACGGTGGTTCACATCTGTAATCCCAGCACTTTGGGAGGCTGAGGCGGGCAGATCACCTGAGGTCGGGAGTTCAAGACCAGCCTGACCAACATGGAGAAACCCCGTCTCTATTAAAAATACGAAATTAGCTGGACATGGTGGTGCATGCCTGTAATCCCAGCTACTCAGGAGGCTGAGGCAGGAGAATTGCTTGAACCTGGGAGGCGGAGGTTGCAGTGAGCCGAGATTGCAACATGGCATTCCAGCCTGGCAACAAGAGCGAAACTCCATCGCAAAAAAAGAAAAAAAGAAGTGGTGAAGGCAGTATCTTACCTTATGAAGAAAGCTTTCAATCTTTCACCATTTTGTATGATGTTACATATGAGTTTTTCATATAGGTACTTTTTATCATGTTGAGGAAGTTCTCTTCTATTCCTAGTTTACTGTTTGCTTTTTATCATGACAGGATGTTGGATTTTGTCAAATACTTTTTCTGCATCAACTGAGATGATCATGTGGTTTTTTCCTTCATTCTATTAATGTAGTTATATTCATTGATTGATTTTCCAATGTTTAACCATTCTTGCATTCTAGGAATAAATCCCAGTTGGTTATGGTCTATTACCTTTTAATATGCTGCTGAATTTGGTTTGCTAGCATTTTGTTAAGGTTTTTGCATCAATATTCATAAAGGATATTGGTCTGTAGTTTTCTTTTCACATAGTGTCTTTCTCTGGCTTTGATATCAGTGTAATGCTGACCTCATAGAATGAGCTAGGAAGTGTTCTTTCCTCTTCAAATTTTCAGAAGACTATCAGAAAGATTAGTGTTAATTCTTGGCCAGGCACAGTGGCTCACACCTGTAATCCCAGCACTTTGGGAGGCCGAGGCGGGTGGATCACGCAGTAAAGAGTTCGAGACCAGCCTGGCCGACATGGTGAAACCCATCTCTACTAAAAATAGAAAAATTAGCTGGGTGTGGTGGTGCGTGCCTGTAATTCCAGCTACTTGGGAGGCTGAAGCAGGAGAATTGCTTGAACCCGGGAGGTAGAGGTTGCAGTGAGCCGAGATCTCACCACTGCACTCCAACCTGGGAGACAGAGCAAGATTCTTGTCTCCGTAAAAAGAAAAAAAAAGGCCAGGCGCAGTGGCTCACACCTGTGATCCCAGCACTTTGGGAGGCCGAGGCAGGTGGATCACAAGGTCAGGAGATGGGGACCATCCTGGCTAACATGGTGAAACCCCGTCTCTACTAAAAAATAGAAAAAATTAGCCAGGCGTGATGGTGGGTGCCTGTAGTCCCAGCTACTTGGGAGGCTGAGGCAGGAGAATGGTGTGAACCCGGGAGGCGGAGCTTGCAATGAGCCAAGATCGTGCCACTGCACTCCAGCCTGGGCAACAGAGCGAGACTCTGTCTCAAAAAAAAAAAATGATTAGTATTAATTCTTCATTAAGTTTTTGGTAGAATTCACCAGTGAATCAATATGATCCTGGGCTTTTCTTTGTTGGGAGGTTTTTTATTACTGATTCAATCTCCTTACTAATTATAGAGCTTTTCAGGATTTCTAGTTCTTTATGGGTTGGTCTGGATAGATTATGTGTTTTTAGGAATTTACACATTTCAACTAGGTTATACAATTTGTTGGTGTACAGTTGTTGATAGTATTCTGTTATAATACTTTACAGTTATTATTATTTATTTTTGAGATAGGGTCTCACACTGTCGCCCAGGCTGGAGTGCAGTGGGGTGATCTCAGCTCACTGCAACTTCTACCTCCTGGGTTAAAGCAATTCTCCTGCCCCAGCCTCCTGAGTAGGTGGGATTACAGGCACGCACCACCATGCCTGGCTAATTTTTGTATTTTTAGTAGAGACAGCATTTCACCATGTTGGCCAGGCTGGTCTCAAACTCCTGACCTCAAGTAATCCGCCCCGTGTTGGCTTCCCAAAGTGTTGGGATTACAGGCGTGAGACACCACACCTGGCTTACTTTACAGTTCTTTACAATTGTAACTGCCCAAGGGGTTTACCTTGCCAGCTGCCTAGACAGAGCCGATTTATCAAGACAGGGGGATTGCAATAGAGAAAGAGTAATTCTTGCAGAGCCAGCTGTGGAGGAGACCGGAGTTTTATTATTACTCAAATCAGTCTCCCAGAGCATCCTGGGAGCAGAGTTTTTTTTTTTTTTTTGAGACAGAGTCTTGCTCTGTCACCCAGGCTGGAGTGCAGTGGCGCCATCTTGGCTCACTGCAAGCTCCGCCTCCCGGGTTCACGCCATTCAGCTAATTTTTTGCATTTTTAGTAGAGACAGGGTTTCACCGAGTTAGCCAGGATGGTCTCCATCTCCTGACTCCGTGATCCGCCCACCTCGGCCTCCCAAAGTGCTGGGATTACAGGCATGACAAGCACAGATTTTAGGAGCAGTTTAGGTGGGTCAGAATCTTGTAGCCTCCAGCTGCATGACTCCTAAACTGTAAATTCTAATCTTGTAGCTAATGGTAGTCCTACAAAGGCAATCTAGTCCCCAGGCAAAAAGGAGGTCTGCTTTGGGAAAGGGCTGTTACCGTCTTTGTTTAAACTATAAACTATAAACTAAGTTTTTCCCAAAGTTAGTTCAGCCTGCGCCCAGGAATGAACAAGGACAGCTTGGAGGTTAGAAGCAAGATGAAGTCAGTTAAGTTAGATCTCTTTCATTGTCTCAGTTATAATTTTGCAAAGGCGGTTTCAATCCCTCCCTCTGGGTTTTTAAACACCTTAATCTTAAGATGTAGGCTATGAAAAGTCGGTTTGGTAATAATGTTCCCATCTTCATTTCTGATTTTAATTATTTGGGTCTTTTCTATTTTTCTTTTTCTTTTCTCTTTTCTTTCTTTTTTTAACAGACAGGGTCTTACTCTGTTACCCAAGCTGGTCTTGAACTCCTGGACTCAAGCAGTCCTCCTGCCTCTGTTTCCCAAAGGTTGCTCTTTTTTTTCTTATTCCTTAAGGTATATATTTAGGTTATTAATTGGAGACTTTTTTTTTTTTTGAGATGGAGTGTCGCTCTGTCGCCTAGGCTGGAGTGCAGTCCCACAATCTCGGCTCATTGCAACCTCTACCCCCCTGCTTCAAGCCTCCTACTTCCTACCTCAGCCTCCCGAGTAGCTAGGATTACAGGCACTCACCACCACGCCCAACTAATTTTTTGTATTTTTAATAGAGACAGCGTTTCATCCTGTTGGCCAGGCTGGTCTCGAACTCCTGACCTCAAGTGATCTGCCCATCTCGGCCTCCCAAAGTGCTGGGATTAGAGGCATGAGCCACTGCACCTGGCTGAGACATTTCTTTTTTAATGTATGTATTTACAACTACAAATTTCCCTCTTCCCACTGCTTTCACTGCATCCGGTAAGTTTTAGTATTTTGTGTTTTCATTTTAATTTGTCTCAAAGTATTTTCTCATTTCACTTGTGATTTCTTCTATTACCCACTGATTGTTTTAGAATGTGTTGTTTAATTTCCACATACTTGTGAATTTTCCAGTTTTAATTATGTTGCTTTCTAGTTTCATTTCATTGTGATCAGATCACAAAAGATTATTTCAATCTGTTTCAATTTATTGAGGCTTGTTTTGTGGCCTAACATATGGTCTTTCCTCAAAATATTCCATGTACACTTGTGAAGAATTTGTATTCTGCTATTGTTCTGCATATGTCTGTTAGGTCTAATTGGTTTATAGTTTTGTTTAAATCTTCCATTTCTACATTGACCCTTTGTCTGGTTGTATTGGCCGTTATTGAAAGTGGGGTATTGAGGTCTCCAACTATTATTGTAGAAGTATTTTTCCCCTTCATTTCTGTCAATTTTTGGCTTATATATTTTGGAACTCTGTTATTAGGTGCTGCTATGATTTGGTCCCCACCAACACTCATGTTGAAATTTGATCATCAGTGTGGCCATGTTGGGAGGTGGGGCCTAGTGTTTGGCTCATGGAGGGGGATGGAGATCCCTCTTGAATGGCTTAGTATCATTCTTATGGTAGTGAGTGAGTTCCTGCTCTGGTGAGACTGGATTAGTTCTTGCTGGAATGGATTAATTTCCATGAAAATGGATTGTTATAAAATCAGGATGCCCCTCAACTTTTGTTTGTTCACAGGTGTCTGTTTCCACTTTGACCTTCTCTGCCATGTTATGATGTAGCATGAAACCCCTTGCCAGAAGCCAGGGCCATGCCCTTAAACTTCCCAGCCTACAAAACTGTGAGCTAAATACCTTTTTTGTTTATAAATTACTCAGTCTTGAGTATTCTGTTATAGCAACTCAAAATGGACTAAGACAGGTGTATACATGTTTATAATTGTTATATCTTCTTGCTGTATAAACCTTTTATCAATATTTAATGTCCTTTGTCTAAACTTTTTTGGTGTAAAGCCTATTTTGTCTGACAATAATGTAGTCACCACAGCTCTCTTTTGATTACTATTTGCATGCAGTATCTTTCCCAATCTTTTTACTTTCACTCTCTTTGTGTCCTTATATCTAACATGAGACTCTTATGGACAGTATGTAGATGGATCTTTTTAAAAATCTAACCTGCTAATTTCTGCCTTTTACTAGGAGAGTTTAATCCATGTATATGTAATGTGAATACTGATAAAGAGGGATTTACCTTTGCCATTTATCTATTTGTTTCTTTTTTTTTTTTTTGAGATGGAGTCTCGCTCTGTCACCCAGGCTGGAGTGCAGTGGTGCGGTCTCGGCTCACTGCAAGCTCCACTTCCTGGGTTCACGCCATTCTCCTGCCTCAGCCTCCCGAGTAGCTGGGACCACAGGCGCCCGCCACCACGCCCGGCTAATTTTTTGTATTTTTAGTAGAGATGGGGTTTCACCATGTTAGCCAGGATGGTCTCTATCTCCTGACCTCGTGATCCGCCCGCCTCAGCCTCCCAAAGTGCTGGGATTACAGGTGTGAGCCACTGTGCCCGGCCATTTATTTGTTTCTTTATGTCTTGTATGGGTTTCGTTCCTCAGTTCTTCCATTACTGCCTTTTAAAAATTTAGTTGTTTTTTTGGTGGTGTACCATTTTGATTCCCTTCTTCTTTCCTTCTCTATATGTTAAGTTTTTTTTCTTAGTGGTATTTCCGGTCTAGTGGCTCACACTCAATAATCTCAGCACTTTGGGAGGCTGAGGTGGGAGGATCACTTGAGGCCAGCAGTTTAAGACCAGCCTGGGCAATATCATAGTGAGACCTGTCTCTAAAAAAAAAAATAAAAAATATCCCTTTGTCTTTGTCTTTCAACAATTTGACTGTAATGTGTCTTGATGTGGATCTCTTTGAGTTTATCCTGCTTGGAGTTTACCTGTTGAACATGTATATTCGTGTCTTTTCTCAGATTTGAGAAGTTTTTGGCCATTATTTCTTCGAGTATTTTTTCTGGCTAGGTGTGGTGGTTCATGCCTATAATCCCAACACTTTGGGAGGCCAATGCAGGAGGATTGCTTGAGGTCAGGAATTCAAGACCAGCCTGGCCAACATAGTAAGGCCCTATCCCTACAAAAAATTTAAAAATTATGGCCGGGCATGGTGGCTCATGCTTGTAATCCCAGCACTTTGGGAGGCCGAGGCAGGTGGATCACCTGAGGTCAGGAGTTCACGACCAGCCTGGCCAACATGGTAAAACCCCGTCTCTACTAAAAATACACACACACACAAAAATTATCCGGGCGTGGTGGCAGGTGCCTGTAATCACAGCTGCTCAGGAGGCTGAGGTAGGAGAATTGCTTGAACCTGGGAGGCGGAGGTTGCAGTGAGCCAAGATTGTGCCGTTGCACTCCAGCCTGGGTAACAAGAGTGAAACTCCATCTCAAAAAAAAAAAATTAAAAAATTAGATATGGTGGCATATGCCTGTAGTCCCAGCTACTCAGGAAGCTGAGGCAGGAGGATCATTTTGAGCCACGGAGTTCGAGGCTGCAGTGAGCTATGATTGCACCACCGCACTCCAGCCTGGGTGACAGAGTGAGACCCTGTCTCTAAAACTATATACATATACCTTCCTTCTTTTGAAACTGTATACCTATATACATATACCTACCTTCTTTTGAAACTATATACGTATATATAGTTTTAGATATAATTAAATATATGTATATATATTTCTTTTTTTTTTTTTCTTTTTGAGATGGAGTCTCACTCTGTCGCCCAGGCTGGAGTGCAGTGGCATGATCTCGGCTCACTGCAACCTCCGCCCTCCAAATTCAAGCTAGTCTCCTGCCTCAGCCTCCCAAGTAGCTGGGATTACAGGCGCCTGCCACCGTGCCCAGCTAATTTTTTGTATTTTTAGTAGAGACAGGGTTTCACCATCTTGGCCAGGCTGGTCTTGAACTCCTGACCTCGTGATCCACCCGCCTTGGCCTCCCAAAGTGCTGGGATTATAGGCACGAGCCACCACGCCCGGCCTGTATATGTATATTTCTATACATACAAATAAATATTTGTATATGTATTTCTTTTTTTATTTTTATTTTTATTTTTTTTTTATTGATCATTCTTGGGTGTTTCTCGCAGAGGGGGATTTGGCAGGGTCATAGGACAATAGTGGAGGGAAGGTCAGCAGATAAACAAGTGAACAAAGGTCTCTGGTTTTCCTAGGCAGAGGACCCTGAGGCCTTCCGCAGTGTTTGTGTCCCTGGGTACTTGAGATTAGGGAGTGGTGATGACTCTTAATGAGCATGCTGCCTTCAAGCATCTGTTTAACAAAGCACATCTTGCACTGCCCTTAATCCATTTAACCCTGAGTGGACACAGCACATGTTTCAGAGAGTACAGGGTTGGGGGTAAGGTCACAGATCAACAGGATCCCAAGGCAGAAGAATTTTTCTTAGTACAGAACAAAATGAAAAGTCTCCCATGTCTACTTCTTTCTACACAGACACGGCAACCATCCGATTTCTCAATCTTTTCCCCACCTTTCCCCCCCTTTCTATTCCACAAAACTGCCACTGTCATCATGGCCCGTTCTCAATGAGCCGCTGGGCACACCTCCCAGACGGGGTGGTGGCCGGGCAGAGGGGCTCCTCACTTCCCAGCAGGGGCGGCTGGCTGGGCGGGGGGCTGACCCCCCCACCTCCCTCCCGGAGGAGGCGGCTGGCCGGGCAGAGGGGCTCCTCACTTCCCAGTAGTGGCGGCCGGGCAGAGGCGCCCCTCACCTCCCGGACGGGGCGGCTGGCCAGGCGGGGGGCTGACCCCCCCACCTCCCTCCCGGACGGGGCGGCTGGCCGGGCAGAGGGGCTCCTCACTTCCCAGTAGGGGCGGCCGAGCAGAGGCACCCCTCACCTCCCGGATGGGGCGGCTGGCCGGGCGGGGGGCTGACCCCCCCAACTCCCTCCCACACGGGGCAGCTGGCCGGGCGGGGGGCTGACCCCCCCACCTCCCTCCCGGACGGGGCGGCTGGCCGGGCGGGGGGGCTGACCCCCCCACCTCCCTCCTGGATGGGCAGAGGGGCTCCTCACTTCCCAGTAGGGGTGGCCGGGCAGAGGCGCCCCTCACCTCCTGGACGGGGCGGCTGGCCGGGCGGGGGGCTGACCCCCCCACCTCCCTCCCGGACGGGGCGGCTGGCCGGGCGGGGGGCTGACCCCCCCACCTCCCTCCCGGACAGGGCGGCTGGCTGGGCAGAGGAGCTCCTCACTTCCCAGTAGGGGCGGCCAGGCAGAGGCGCCCCTCACCTCCCGGACGGCTGGCCTGGCGGGGGCTGACCCCCCACCTCCCTCCCGGACGGGGTGGCTGGCCTGGCAGGGGCTGACCCCCACCTCCCTCCCAGACGGGGTGGCTGCCGGGCGGAGACGCTCCTCACTTCCCAGACGGGGTGGCTGCCGGGCGGAGGGGCTCCTCACTTCTCAGACGGGGCGGCTGCCGGTCGGAGGGGCTCCTCACTTCTCAGACGGGGCGGTTGCCGGGCAGAGGGTCTCCTCACTTCTCAGATGGGGCGGCCGGGCAGAGACGCTCCTCACCTCCCAGACGGGGTCGCGGCCGGGCAGAGGCGCTCCTCACATCCCAGATGGGGCGGGGGGGCAGAGGCGCTCCCCACATCTCAGACGATGGGCGGCCGGGCAGAGATGCTCCTCACTTCCTAGATGGGATGGCGGCCGGGAAGAGGCGCTCCTCACTTCCTAGATGGGATGGCGGCCGGGCAGAGACGCTCCTCAATTTCCAGACTGGGCAGCCAGGCAGAGGGGCTCCTCACATCCCAGACGATGGGCGGCCAGGCAGAGACGCTCCTCACTTCCCAGACGGGGTGGCGGCCGGGCAGAGGCTGCAATCTCGGCACTTTGGGAGGCCAAGGCAGGCGGCTGGAGGTAGAGGTTGTAGCGAGCCGAGATCACGCCACTGCACTCCAGCCTGGGCACCATTGAGCACTGAGTGAACAAGACTCCGTCTGCAATCCCGGCACCTCGGGAGGCCGAGGCTGGCGGATCACTCGCGGTTAGGAGCTGGAGACCAGCCCGGCCAACACAGCGAAACCCCGTCTCCACCAAAAAAATACGAAAACCAGTCAGGCGTGGTGGCGTGTGCTTGCAATCGCAGGCACTCGGCAGGCTGAGGCAGGAGAATCAGGCAGGGAGATTGCAGTGAGCCAAGATGGTGGCAGTACAGTCCAGCTTCGGCTGGGCATCAGAGGGAGACCGTGGAAAGAGAGGGAGACCGTGGGGAGAGGGAGAGGGAGAGGGGGAGGGAGAGGGGGAGGGGGAGGGGAGGGAGAGGGAGCTTGTATATGTATTTCTGTCTTTTTCTTTCTCTCTTCTCCTTTTGATACTCCTAAAATGCATATGTTGGTATGTCTGATGATGTCCTATAGGTCGCTCAGGTTCTGTTTATTTTTCTTCATTCTTTTGCCTCGATCTTTAGAATGGATAATTTCAATTGACTCATCTTCAAGTCTGCGATCCTTTCTTCTGCCTGCTCTAATTTCTATCTCTTTATCAATATTCTCATTTTTTCATACATTATTTCACTGATTTACTTTAATTTTTTGTACATTGTTTCCTTTAGCTCACTGAACATATTTAAGACAGGTGATTAGGCCGGGTGCGGTGGCTCACGCCTGTAATCCCAGCACTTTGGGAGGCCAAGGTGGGCGGATCACGAGGTCAGAAGATTGAGACCATCCTGGCTAACACGGTGAAACCCCATCTCTACTAAAAATACAAAAAATTAGCCAGGCGTGGTGGTGGGCGCCTGTAGTCCCAGCTACTCGGGAGGCTGAGGCAGGAGAATGGCATGAACCTGGGAGGCGGAGCTTGCAGTGAGCCGAGATTGCGACTCCAGCCTGGGCGACAGAGTGAGACTCTGTCTCAAAAAAAAAAAAAAAGACAGGTGATTAATATCTTTGACTAGTAATTCCAATTTCTGAGCCTCCTCTGGGATGGTTTCTGTCAAATTCTGTTTTTCCTGTGGTTGGGCCATACTTTCTTTTTTCTTTTTTTTTTTCTTTGAGACGGAGTCTTGCTCTGTAGCCCAGGCTGGAGTGCAGTGGCACGATCTTGGCTCACTGCAGCCTCTGCCTCCCAGGCTCAAGCAATTCTTCTGCCTCAGCCTCCTGAGTAGCTGGGATTACAGGCATGCACCACCATGTCCGGCTAATTTTTGTATTTTTAGTAGAGACGGGGTTTCACCATGTTGGTCAGGCTGGTCTCAAACTTCTGACCTCGTGATCCACCCACCTCGGCCTCCCAAAGTGCTGGGATTACAGGCGTGAGCCACCGCGCCCAGCCTTACTTTCTTGTTTATTTGTATGTTTTATAATTCATTTGAGAACTGGACATTTTAAGTATTATTTTGTAGTAACTCTGGAGATCTAAATCTCCTCCTCAGGGATTGCTGAATCTTGCTTGTTGAAGGCCGGAGCTATCTGTTTGTGACTTCCACAAACTAATTTTTGCAAATTGTATATTCCTTGTTGTGTGTGGCCACTAAAGTTTCTGTTCTGTTATCTCTGAGGTCAGTCGATGACCTGACAAAGATTTCCTTAAATTTCTGGCTCTCCTTATAAGGCTACCTTCTTTTGAAAGAAGAAAAGAAAAAAAATAAATAAAATTTCTGGCTGTCAAGCTATGAAAAGACATGAAGGAAGCTTAAATGCAATTACTAACTGAAAGAAGCCAATCTGAAAAGGCTACATACTGGATGATTTCAACTATATGACATTCTGGAAAGGGCAAAACTATGGAGATGTTAAAAAGATCTGTGGTTGCCAGGGGTTGGGGGGAAGAGGGATGAATACGTGGAGTACAGAGGATTTTTAAGACAGGGAAACTATTCTGTATGATACCATAATAGTGAAAACATGTCATTATACATTTGTCAAAACCCATAGAATGTATAATACCAAGAGTGAACCTTAAAATAAACTACGGACTTTTGAATGATAGTAATGTGTCAGTGTAGGCTCAACAATTATTTATTCGCTTATTTATTTTAATTTAATTTAATTTTATTTTATTTTCTGAGACAGAGTCTTGCTATGTCACCCAGGCTGGAGTGCAGTGGCGCGATCTCGGCTCACTGCAAGCTCCGCCTCCCGGGTTCACGCCATTCTGCTGCCTCAGCCTCCCCAGCAGCTGGGACTACAGGTGCCTGCCGCCACGCCCAGCTAATTTTTTTGTATTTTTAGTAGAGACGGGGTTTCACCGTGTTAGCCAGGATGGTCTCAATCTCCTGACCTCGTGATCCGCCCGCCTCGGCCTCCCAAAGTGCTGGGATTACAGGTGTGAGCCACCGCGCCCAGCCTCATTTTATTTTTGAGACTGAGTTTCGCTCTTGTTGCCCAGGCTGGAGTGCAATGGCGCAATCTTGGCTAACAGCAACCTCTGCCTCTGGGTTCAAGCGATTCTCCTGCCTTAGCCTCCCGAGTAGCTGGGATTACAGGCATGCGCCACCACGCTCAGCCAATTTTGTATTTTTAGTAGAGACGGGGTTTCTCCATGTTGGTCAGGCTGGTCTCGAACTCCCGACCTCAGGTGATCTGCCTGCCTCGGCCTCCCAAAGTGCTGGGATTATAGGCATGAGTCACCGCACCCGGCCAACAATTATTTATTTATTTATTTTTCAGATGGAGTCTCACTCTGTCACCCAGGCTGGAGTGCAGTGGCGTGATCTTGGCTCACTGCAACCTCCAACTCCTGGGTTCAAGCGATTCTCGTGCCTTAGCCTCCCGAGTAGCTGGGATTACAGGTGCGTGCCACCATGCCCGGCTAATTTTTGTATTTTTAATGGAGACAGGGTTTACACCATGTTGGCCAGGCTAGTCTTGAACTCCTGACCTCAAGTGATCCACCCACCTTGGCTTCTAAAAGTGCTGGGATTACAGGCATGAGCCACCATGCCCGGTCAGCTCAACAATAGCACACTGTTCTTTGTTCTCTTTTTCCATTCTGATGCTAGAGTTTGATAGTAGGGGAGGTTGTGGGGTGCAGCACGGAATATATGGGAACTCTCTGTACTTTCCACTTGATTTTACTGTGAACTTAAAATTGCTCTAAAAAATAAAGTCTATTTTTGGTAGAAACAGGGTTTCATCGTGTTGCCCAGGCTAGTCTCAAACTCCTGAACTCATGCAATCTGCCCACTTCAGCCTTGCAAAGTGCTGGAATTATTAGGCATGGGCCACTGTGCCCTACCTGGAAATATATTAATGTAAGGTTTTTTTTTTTTTGAGGGAGTCTCGCTCTATTGCCCAGGCTGGAGTGCAGTGGCATGATCTCGGCTCACTGTAACCTCCACCTCCCAGGTTCAAGCGATTCTCCTGCCCCAGCCTCCCGAGTAGCTGGGACAACAGGCACGCACCACCACACCTGGCCAATTTTTGTATTTTTAGTAGAGATGGGGTTTTGCCATGTTGGCCAGGCTGGTCTCGCACTCCTGACCTCAGATGATCTGCCTGCCTCAGCCTACCAGTGTGCTGAGATTACAGGCGTGAGCAACCACACCTGGCCTATTAATGTAAGGCTGTTACACTCTCTGTGAAATAGTATAATATTTGAAGGTAGATGGTGATAGGTTAAAAATGTCTCTATAAACCTGTAAGCAGCCACTAAAATAAAACAAAGAGGAATAGCTAATAACCCAATATAGGAGATATAATGGAATAAAAGTAATATTGACTAATCCAAAAGAAGTCAGAAAAAGAGAACAAAGAGATGGGACGAATAAAAACAAGATGATAGACCCAAATCTAATTATATTAACAATCATTAAACTTAGATGTTCTTAACACCCTAATTACAGGGTAGAGATGATCAGATTGGGTAGAAAAGCAAGATTTGCCAGGTGCAGTGGTTCACACCTATAATTTCAGCACTTCGGGAGCTGAAGGCAGGTGTATTGCTTGACCCCAGGAGTTCAAGACCAGCCTGGGCAACACAGAGACCTGTCTCTGCAAAAAATAAAACTAGACAGGTGGCTGGGCACGGTGGCTCATGCCTGTAATCCTAGCACTTTGGGAGGCCGAGAAGAGCAGATCACCTGAGGTCAGGAATTTGAGACCAACCTGGCCAACATGGCGAAGCCCCCTCTCTACTAAAAATACAAACATTAGCCAGGTGTGGTGGCACATGCCTGTAGTCTCAGCTACTTAGGAGGCTGAGGCAGGAGAATCGCTTGAACCCGGGAGGTGGAGGTTGCAGTGAGCCGAGATCGCACCACTGCACTCCAGCCTGGATAACAGAGCAAGACTCTGTCTCAACAAAACAAAACAAAACATAACAAAACAAAACAGCAAAGACACAGGCCGCATGCATAATTCTAACACTTTGGGAGGCTGAGGTGGGCAGATCACTTGAGCCCAAGAGTTCGAGACCAGCCTGGGCAACATGGTGAAACCCTGTCTCTACAAAAAATACAAAAATTAGCTGGGCGTGGTGGTGCTCACCTGTAGTGGAGAGGCTGTGGTGGGAGGATCACCTGAGCCCAGGAGGTGGAGGCTGGGGTGAGCTGTGGTCATACCACTGCACTCCAGCCTAGGGACAGAGTGAGATTCTGTCTCAAAAAATAAATGAATAAAGAAATAAAATTAATTAAAAATTTTAAATTTATTTATTTTAAAATTATAAAAACAATAAATAAAAATTAAAAATGTAATATACCAAAAACCACTGAATTGTAAATTTTAAATGGTGTATGAATTTATATCTCAGTAAAGCTGTACGATTCCATTTATATAAAACTCTTGGAAATTCAAACTAATGTACACTGATAGAAAGGAACTGTAATTCTCGCACTACCTCATTGTCTTTTTTTTTTTTTTTTAAGATTATATTTGTTTTGGAGACTGGGCTCTCGCAATGTTGCCTAGGCTGGACTTGAACTCCTGGGCTCAAGCGATCCTCTCCCACTCAGCCTCCAGAGTAGCTGGGACTACAGGCGGGCACCACCACACTCGGTTTGTGTTTTTGTTTATTTTTTTAATAATTATTTTATTTAAAAAATTATTTTTTGGTTTGTTTGTTGAGACAGAGTTTCGTTCTTGTTGCCCAAGCTGGAGCGCAATGGTGCGATTTTGGCTCATTGCAAGTTCAAGTGATTCGCGTGCCTCAGTCTCCTGAGTAGCTGGGATTACAGGCATGCGCCGCCACGCCTGGCTAATTTTGTATTTTTAGTACAGATGGGGTTTCACCATGTTGGTCAGGCTGGTCTCGAACTCCTGACCTCAGGTCATCGCACCTCTGTCTCCCAAAGTGTTGGGATTACAGGCGTGAGCCACTGCACCTGGCCTTTTTTTTTTTTTTTTTTTGAGATGGAGTTTTGCTCTTGTCGCCCAGGCTGGAGTGCAATGGCATGATCTTGGCTCACTGCAACCTCGGCCTCCCGAGTTCAAGCGATTCTCCTGCCTCAGCCTCCCGAGCAGCTGGGATTATAGGCACACGCCACCATACCCGGCTAATTTTTGTATTTTTAGTAGAGATGGGGTTTCATCATGTTGGTCAGGCTGGTCTCGAACTCCTGACCTCAGTTGATCCCCTCCCCCTCCCCCCGTCGCCACCTCGGCCTCCCAAAGTGCTGAGATTACAGGCGTGAGCCATCGCGCCCACCCAAATTTTTTTTTTTTACCTCATTGTCTTTACTTACTTTTTTTTTTCTCTCAAATACTTTCTCATGTCCGTGTCTCTTTATGTTAATATTAGTCCAAAGGAGAAAATAGGACTTGGGGATCTGGGGAACACGGGGTGGTCTCACTTTGCCAAGGGAAAGATGAGGTTTGGGGGTTCCTGGGCTAAGTAACTCGTACTGAGGTCGCGATCTAAGTAGTCCTCGATTACCTGAAGATGTAGTGTAGAAGCCTGTGACTTACAGTGAGGCTGGCCCTAGAACTTCACTTCCCAGGAGGTCTCAGGCATCGAGTGGAGACTGTGTCCGACAACGGAGTGGGACTTGGTCGCAGTTCGCAGAACCTGCACAGCCCAACTCAAGACGCCCGGGAGGCTCTGGCATTCGAATGGCTCTGGAGAATGATCGGATTGAGAACCCCCGAGCCAATCCCTAACTGCGATCTTCTCTCTCCGAGTCTCCCTATCCCCCAGGAGGTTGTTTTAGAGACGGTTGTCTTATGAGCCACTCCCTGGATGGAAGGGATTTGAGGATGGGGTGAGGTGTGTGTATGTCAGGGAGATTGAGCCAGCTTTCCTGTATGTGAATCCGATGGAGGGTACCTCTCTGTCCCAGCCTCACACGTCCACGTGAAGCCCCGGAATCAACTACCCTTGGTGGAGAAGGATGTGTGTGAAGTGTCAAACGGGCTTGTGGTGTAAGTTGATGGATCACTAGGCTTGCCTGTCCTTCATTTAAATTTCCAAGTGCAAGATAGTCTCCTCTGGCTCAGGGCTGGGGAGGGTTCAAATGGCTTGCTTCATCTCGGAGTGTCCTAGAGTCTCTTTTAACCTGTCTTGAACCAAATAAGTCAGTCTCCCCTGATTCAGTAGATAAACTAAGTTGCAGAAAGTAGAGTAGATTAAAAATGGGGTCTTCTATTGAATTATTTGGGTTTCAGAAAGTTAGAGAGAGCCATTCAAGTGGATGTAAACTCAGACTTGTGGGAAGACGGTTGACACATGGAGAATGTGTTAGAAACAGTACCACTTTGAGCTGGACTCTTGTCTTGACTGTTGTTAGGACTTTCATATTGTGTGTCTAGCCCAGGAGACAGTTGACTGCCAGGCAGACTGTACCTGTGGAGAAGGATGCTTTAGGACAAGCTTGTCCAACCCGTGGCCCAACACAAATTTGTAAACTCTCTTAAAACAATTTTTTTTTGCAATTTTTGTTTTTTTTAGCACATCAGAATCGTTAGTATATTTTATGTTTGGCCCAAGACAATTATTCTTCTTCCAATGTGCAGGAAAGCCAAAAGATATGGACACCACTGCTTTAGTAGATGAGGTTGGAAGACTTTTAAGACATTGTAATACCAGGGTTAGGAGTGAATGACTCACTCAGGGGCCTTCTGGGGTGCTGTCTCGACAGCTCCAGGCCTCTCCCAGTTTCCAATCCTTTAAGCATACCTAAAGATCTCTGATTTATTTGTTTGATTTATTTATTTATTTATTTATTTATTTATTTATTTATTTATTTATTTCAGACAGGGTCTGGCTCTGTCACTCAGGTTGGAGTGTTGGCCAGGCTGGTCTTGAACTCCTGACTTCAAGTGATCTGCCCTCCTCAGCTTCCCAAACTGCTGGGATTACAGGCGTGAGCCACCGTGCCCGGCCTGTCCCTAAGAGTTTTACTCTGGTTCAGCAACTGCCTAAGTTGCACTGTTGTTCTGGAAGCAGTCACTTTGAGCAGAGGTGTTGGACACTGGATGATACCTAGAGGAAGCTGGGAAAATGAGTTGCACAGACAGTAATTGTTGTAGGAATTCAGAGGGGAAATACATTTATCCAGATCAGGAAAGTCAAAGAAGGCTATTCTCGAGGAAGGTGGTGATGACTGTGCCCCTTTTCTATCGACCTTGTGTGTTTGATCCTTATGCCTATTCCTAGATGGAAAAAGAACCGGCTGATGGTCAGTGAATACCCTGGGGTGGTTTCCTACCAGAGTTAAATTATGCTCTGGACTTATTTTAGCTGTGGAACCTGTGCTAAAGAAGACTTCTAGGTGGGAGGCCTCGCCACTCAGAATTGGCTCTGTGTGGGCAGAGAGCAACCCCTAGTGGGCTTGTGGAAAGCATATTCTGAAAGCCACTTTTCTTCTTCTTTTTTCTTCTTTTTGAGACAGGGTCTCCATCTGTCATCCAGGCTGGAGTCCAATGGTGTGATCACAGCTCACTGCAGCCTCGATCTCCCAGGCTCAAGCAATCCTCCCACCTCAGCATCCCAAGTAGCTGGGACTACAGGTACGTGTCACCACGCCTGGCTAATTTTTTTTTATTTTTAGTGAGACGAAGTCTCACTATATTGCCCAGGCTGGCCTCAAACTTCTGAGCTCAAGGAATCCTCCCACCTCAGCCTCCCAAAATGCTGGGATTACAGGCATGAGCCACACACCCGGCTCACTTTTCTTTATTCTGACCAAAATGAGGTGTTGTGTTTGTTTTTGCCTATGATATGGGCCTAATGTAGACCTTAGCTAATGAGACAACAGAATGGGGGATGTCTCTATTTCCCCAAATCCTCAAGGTGAGAAATAAATTGATTCTCAATTTTTTTTCTGTAACCAAATATATATGATTATTTAATGCCCTTTCCTCTGTGCTCTGACACTTAAAGAAGGTACTGCTATAAGAATTAGGTCTGAAATTAGGGCAGTAGTTAAGAACCTACAGAAAGTAGAGTACTTCGGGACCTAAATTGAGGGCAAGGCATTGATGGGGTATTAATATGGGGGTATAAATATAGGAACTCATAATAAACAAGCTTCTTGGAGATCATCTCTGCCATATCATTTACTGTGAAATACTGATTCATGAAGAAATGGATGAGTATGGTGGCATTAAGACCTGTAGTTTTACTCACATAAGGTTGAAGGGGATGAGACTCCTGGTTTATCTAGCATTGTAACCATATTACAGAATTTTTGCCTTCTCCAGTAGTAGAATAGTAGAATTATTAAGAAGACATAGTAGCTTCTAACACTTAATGAGTACTGGCTATGTGAGAGAGACTAATAAGTACTACGCATGCCTTCTTTCATTTAACCCTCAGGTTAAAAATTTTCTCTGGCTGGGTGCGGTGGCTCATGCCTGTGATCCCAGCACTTTGAGAGGCAGAGGCAGGTGGATCACTTGAGGCTAGGAGTTCAAGACCAGCCTGGTCAACACGGTGAAACCCTGTCTCTACTAAAAACGCAAAAATTAGCTGCGCGTGGTGGCACATGCCTATAATTCCAGCTACTCGGGAGGCTGAGGCACAAAAATCGTTTGAACCCAGGAGGCAGAGGCTGCAGTAAGCTGAGATGCACCCCTGCACTCTAGCCCGGGTGACAGAGCAAGACTCTGCCAAAAAACAAAAACAAAAACAAAAACGACAAAACTTTCCCAAGTTCACAAAGATTAGAGGGAGAACTGGGTTTTGCCTCCTGACTTCAGAGCCCAGACTCTTAACCATTTCTTTTTTCTTTCTTTCTTTCTTTTTGAGACAAGAGTCTTGCTCTGTCACCCAGGCTGGAATGCAATGGCGTGACCTTGGCTCAATGCAACCTCTGCCTCCTGGGCTCAAGCGATTCTCCTGCCTCAGCCTCCTGAGTAGCTGGAATTACAGGTATGTGCCACCGCGTATGGCTAATTTTTGTATTTTTAGTAGAGATGGGGTTTTGCCATGTTGGCCAGGCCGGCCTCGAACTCCTGACCTCAGGTGATCTGCCCGCCTCCGCCTCCTAAAGTGCTGGGAATACAGGCGTGAGCCACCGCGCCTAGCCCTCTTAACCATTTCTCTAGCTGAGTGTGACTTGTCTGCCTTTCTCTCCAGTATTGTGATGTCTCTGTTTTTCAGGAATGGAGGTTCCTCTGCTGGCTCTATAGCCAGAGACCCAAAGTGACAGCCATGTTTCTTGATTCAACCCTGGAAACCTTCTATGATAATTTTTAAAAATTACTAACCATTTATTGAGCACCTACAATATTTTAGTACCTTTGATACAGTAGATCCAGACCTTATGATAACGGTGTAACACAAATACCTATGTGGATGAATGGTTTTTAATCTTTTTGAGCTCACCCAAAGATTAAAAAGCCTTCTGTGAGATACTGGTGACAGCTCTGGACCTTCTTTCCAGAAAAATTCACTTATGCACATATACATAGTATTGTACACAACTTCGGAAGAGGCTTCTAGGACCTACTGAAGCCCATCCTCTAGTAGTCCACAGACTCCAGGGTAAGAACTCTTGACTTATACAACCCTTTGTAGCTGACTCTTGTATGGCATTAAGGGTATAGAGAGTGTGGGAGGCATCCTATCTTCCTCATCTTCTCCTCAGAGAGAAATGTTTAGAATAGCTCCCTACATTAACCAAGCATCTCTGAATATTCTTTCTGTCTCTCTTGTACATAGGACTACAAGGGAAGAATGCAGACAATCAAATGTGTGGTTGTAGGAGATGAGGCTATAGGTAAAACCTGCCTCCTCATCAGTTATACAACAAATGTCTTTCCTGAGGAGTATATCCCCCCACTGTCTTTGACAACTATAGCGTCCAGACATCCGTGGATGGGCAAATCGTTAGCCTGAACACGTGGGACACTGCTGGCCAAGAGGAGTATGATGACTGCGAACACTCTCCTAACCCCAGACCAGTATCTTTGTTATTTGTTTTTCCTCTGGGAACCCATCCTCTTATGCCAATGTGAGGCATAAGTGGCACCCAGAGGTCTCCCATCATTGCCCCAATGTGCCTGTTCTGCTGGTAGGCACCAAGAGGGACCTGTGGAGTAACCTTGAGACAGTGAAGAAGCTGAAGGAGCAGAGCCTAGTACCCACGACTCCCCAGCAAGGCACTTCCCTGGCTAAGCAGTTGGGGGCTGTGAAGTATCTGGAATATTCGGCCCTGATGCAGGATGGGGTGCATGAGGTATTTTTAGAAGCTGTCCGGGCTGTGCTTTACCCTGCTACAAAGAACACCAAGAAGTACATCCTCTTATAGCTTCTAGGTGCCACTTGGGGACTGCAACTAAGAAGTATAAGGGTGATATTCCTTTGTCAGCAGTTAAAGAGTGCCAGCATGAGCCATTGCAGAAACCCTAGACTGCAGGATATTCAGCTCTTGGAGGAACAAAGACAGACTTGTTTGTACATGGCTGCTTTGAAGTTTGGTCTGACCTTTTGGAGGAAGGTGTGTGTGTGTGTGTGTGTGTGTGTGTGTGTGTGTGTGTGTGTGTCTCCCTCGTCAAAGTGGTAAGAGGAGGTGCCACTCAGTGCTGTTCTTTTCTCTCCTGGCCAGGCAATGACTAAGCAGAGCAGCTTAGGACTGTTCATTGTAGACTTTTGCTTGTCTGCTTTTAAATCTAATTGGAGCTTTCCTTGCTATATTTACCACTGAGCAAGTGCCTCATGGAAGGACAAGTTTATCTGGTTTTATTTATTATTATTATTATTGTTATTATTATTTTTTTGAGATGGAGTTTCTTTCTTGTCACCCAGGCTGGAGTGCAATGACGCCATCTCGGCTCACTGCAACCTCCACCTCCCAGGTTCAAGCGATTTTCCTGCCTCAGTCTCCTGAGTAGCTGGGATTACAGGCGCCCACCACCATGCCGGGCTAATTCTTTTGTATTTTTAGTAGAGACAGGGTTTCACCATGTTGGCCAGGCTGGTCTTGAACTCCTAACCTCAGGTGATCCACCCACCTCAGCCTCCCAAAGTGCTGGGATTACAGGTGTAAGCCACCGTGCCCAGCTTATTTTTATTATTTTTTTGAGAGAGAATCTCACTCTGTCACCCAGGCTGGAGTGCAGTGGCACGATCTTGGCTGACTGCAACCTCCACCTCCTAAGTTTCAAGCAATTCTCCTGCCTCCTGCCTCAGCCTCCTGAGTATCTGGGACCATAGGCACGCACTACCACACCTGGCTAATTTTTGTATTTTTAGTAGAGATGGAGTCTCACCATGTTGGCCAGGCTGCTCTCAAATTCCTGACCTCAGGTGATCCGCCTGCCTCTGCCTCCCAAAGTGCTGGGATTATAGGTGTGAGCCACCATGCCCGGCTGGTTATCCAGTTTTTAAATCTCATTGCTTTAAACTTTCTCATATATGAATTTTTTTTTTTCGGTTATTGAGACAGAGTCTCGCTTTGTCATCCATGGAGGCTGGACTGCAGTGGCAGTGGCATGAACATGGCTCACTGCCATCTCGACCTCCCAGGCTCAAGGGATCCTCTTGCCTCAGCCCCCCAAGTAGCTGGGACCATGAGTGCGTGTCACCATGTCTGGTTAATTTTTGTATTTTTGTAGAGATGGTGTTTCACCATGTTGCCCAGGCTGGTCTTGAACTCCTGAGCTCAAGTGATCCTCCCATCTTGGCCTCCCAAAGTACTGGGATTACAGGTGTGAGCCACCGTGCCTGGCCGACTAATTTTTGAAAACCATATTATGGGCCAGGTGCGGTGGCTCACGCAGGTAATCCCAGCACTTTGGGAGGCCAAGGCAGGCAGATCACGAGGTCAGGAGATCAAGACCATCCTAATACGGTGAAACCCCGTCTCTACTAAAAATACAAAAAAAATTAGCTGGGCGTGGTGGCGGGTGCCTGTAGTCCCAGCTACTCCAGAGGCTGAGGCAGGAGAATGGCATGAGCCCGGGAGGCGGAGCTTGCAGTGAGCCGAGATAGCGCCACTGCACTCCAGCCTGGGCAACAGAGTGACACTCTGTCTCAAAAAAAAAAAAAAATAAATAAATAAATAAAACCATATTATGTGTGATTCCTGGGTGTTCCCAGTGTTGACATGTTTCTCCCATTCTTGAGATGAGACATGTTCACAAAAATGGTTTAGGAGCATTTTTTAAAGTTCTGTGAGTTGGTAATAGATGTTCCTTAAAAGAGTTCTGTGAGAAGAACAGAACTCTGTTCTTCCTACTGGGGATTAAAAAAAAAAAAAAAGGAAAAAACGGTTCTGTCATCAAATAAGCTCAAGAACCAGCAATTTAAAATAGTGCTGAGCGCGGTTGCTCATGCCTATAATCCCAGCACTTCGGGATGCCAAAGCGTGTGGATGGCTTGAGCTCAGGAGTTTTAGACCAACCTGGGCAACATGGCGAAACTGTCTCTACAAAATATGTGAATATTAGCCGGGTGTGGTGGTGTGCGCCTGTAGTCCCAGCTACTGGAGGGGCTGAGGTGGGAGGATCACTTGATCCCGGGAGGTTGAGGCTGCTGTGAGCTGGGTTTGTACCACTGTACTCCAGCCTGGGTGACAAAGAGAGGCTCTGTCTCAAAAATAAACAAATAAATAAATGAAACTGAACAGGTTCTTTAATGGCAAGACTTTATAACTTAATATGATGTATGTAACATTTCTCAAACTTATTTCACCACTGAATTTTTTTTTGGTCCCATGCAACACCTATTAATATGTTTGGTGACAATATTTCTTTTTTTTTTTTTGAGATGGAGTCTCGCTCTGTCGCCCAGGCTGGAGTGCAGTGGCGTGATCTCGGCTCACTGCAACCTCCGCCTCCCGGGTTCAAGCAATTCTCTGCCTCAGACTCCTAAGTAGCTGGGATTACAGGAACCCGCCACTGGGCCGGGCTACTTTTTGTATTTTTAGTAGAAACAGGGTTTCACCACCTTGGCTAGGCTGGTCTTGAACTCATGACCTTGTGATCCACCCGCCTCAGCCTCCCAAAGTGCTGGGATTACAGGCGTGAGCCACTGCGCCCGGCTGATACCATTTCAAAGAATGGGTTAATGGGAACTAGGAATTTCCAAGGAAGAGGCTGTAAAACCAAAAAGCATAATGTAGTCTTGTTCTTTTTGATGCTTTCCTCTTCATGCCTTTGAGACAAATGTTTATCAGCATGATCTTGTTATTTGTTCCTTTGCTTCGGGAGATGGGTCTGGCACTTAGTCATGATAGTAGTGCATTGGAGGTGGGATCTGACAGTGAGATCTGCTATCACATCCTGATAACACTATGGGCCTTGTGATGTGGAATTACCAATCCCTCTGAAAAAAAGCTTGTGTCTAAGTCTTCCGTGTGGCCCCTCTGTCACTTTCAGCTTTAAGAATAGACCACTCAAGGTTAACCCACAACAGGGTGCAGTGGCTCACTCCTGTAATCCCAGCTACTCACAAGGCTGAGGCAGGAGGATCGCTTGAGGCCAGGAGTTCCAGAGCAGCCTGGGCAACATAGGGAGACCCCCATCTCTATTAAACATTAAAAGAAAAAGGAGAAAAAAATAAGTTAACCCCCTAAATAAAACTAACAAATAAAATACTGTCCTGCCAGTCATTGTTGGAGTTCTGTACTTTTTCTGAGACTTCTCTTCTGCCCTTGTGTCTGGGTTTAGCTGTTCTGAGTCTACACAGGCTGCCTTGCTTGCTTCCTGTCCTTCCCTGCTTGGAACATCTCCCTGTGTGTTTATTCAGCTCTGTGTGTCTTTTGAGGTCTTTTAGTTGCTCCAAGAGAGTTTTAGCATGTTTGATCCATATCTTTTTTTTTCTTTTTTGAGACGGAGTCTCACTTTGTCACCCAGACTGGAGTGCAGTGGTGCTATCTCAGCTCACTGCAACCTCCACCTCCTGGGCTCAAGCGATTTTCCTGCCTCAGCCTCCCAAGTAGCTAGGGTTACAGGCGCCCGCCACCACACTCAGCTAATTTTTGTATTTTCAGTAGAGACAGCGTTTCACCATGTTGGCCAGGCTGGTCTCGAACTCCTGACCCCTGGTGATCCACCCGCCTGTGCTTCCCAAAGTGCTGGGATTACAGGTGTGAGCCACCGAGTCTGGCCCAGATCTATATCTCTAGCCACTGAGGTCGTTCCCCTTGTGGTTATAAAGCAGTTCAAGTTTTGCTGGAGTTGCTAAGCTTGCTCCGGGGCAATAAGAGTCAGATTTCGACTGGGCGCGGTGGCTCACGCCTGTAATCCCAGCACTTTGGGAGGCCGAGGCGGGTGGATCACGAGGTCAAGAGATCGAGACCATCCTGGCTAACACGGTGAAACCCCGTCTCTACTAAAAATACAAAAAATTAGCCAGGCATGGTGACGGGTGCCTGTAGTCCCAGCTACTCGGGAGGCAGAGGCAGGAGAATGGCGTGAACCCGGGAGGCGGAGCTTGCAGTAAGCAGAGATCACGCCACTGCACTCCAGCCTGGGCGACAGAGCGAGACTCCATCTCAAAAAAAAAAAAAGTCAGATTCCACGTCCTAGTGGGCCTGCTTCTCTTCCCTGCTTGTATTTTTGACCTTTTTCATTTGATCTGGAAGGAAAACTTACTTCTTCACCTAGTGCACAGTGGTTGATAACTCCACTGTGCACACATGCTCCCTGCCAAATAGCATTGGGTTTTTGAGAGTTTGGGAAATGAAGCTAAAGGATTGCATGGTCCCCACCCCCTGCAGTGGGTAAGGTGTCTGTGCTTTGTTCTGTGGTAGCCTCCCTGTTGCTCTTTGACAAGGTTTGGTCAGCATAGCCTCCTGGATAGGGGTGACAGATAAAATACACGATGACCTGTTAAATTTGAACTTCAAATAAACAGATAATTTTCTAGAATTTTTTTAAATCCCCAAACTGTATTTTTTTCAACAGAAATTTTTTAGTGTATATACCATGCAGTATTTGGAACATACACTAAAACATTATTGTTTATCTGAAATTCAAATTTAATGGGCCATCTTGTGTTTTTATTTGATACATCTGTCAAGCCTACTCTTGGAGAATCTGGAACCTGAAAGTCAAGCAGATATCAAGTATTGATAGAAGATAAAAGGTTACATAAGCTCCCTATTCTCTTTCCTTTTCTTCTGGTTTCCCTTTTCTCTCACCATGGGCTAAAGTGCATGGGCTAAAGTGGTTTTTTTTTTTTTTTTTTTTTTTTTTTGCTTTTCTTTTTTCTTTCATCACTGCACCCTTAACTTTGGATAGCTCTTCACTGTTGACACCATTGGTTGTCTAATGGCTGTGGAGAGTCCAGGTTGGGCATGTGAACCCTGACAATTTGAGACAAATCTCAGTTAATTTAGAAAGTTTTATTTTGCCAAGACTGAGGATGTGAGCCCATGACACAGCCTCTGGAAGTCCTGATGACATGTGCCCAAGGTGGTCAGAGCAGTTTCATTTTATACATTTTAGGGAGACATGAGACATCAGTTAACATATGTCAGATGAACATTGGTTCGGTCTGGAAAGGTGGGACAACTCCAAGCAGAGAGGGTGCTTTCAGGTCATAGGTAAATAAGAGACAAATGGTTGTATTCTTTTGAGTTTCTGATTAGCCTCTCCAAAGAAGGCAATCAGATATGCATTTATCTCAGTGAGCAGAGGGATAACTTTGAATAGAATGGGAGGCAGATTTGCTCTAAGCAGCTCCCAGTTTGACTTTTCCCTTTAGCTTAGTGATTTGGGGGACCCAAGATATTTTCCTTTCACATTTCCCTCCTTTTTATTTATTTAATTATTATTATTATTATTATTATTATTTTTTGAGACGGAGTCTCGCTCTGTTGCCCAGGCTGGAGTGCAGTGGCGTGATCTCTGCTCACTGCAAGCTCCTCCTCCCAGGTTCACGCTATTCTCCTGCCTCAGCCTCCCGAGTAGCTGGGACTATAGGCGCCCGCCACCACGCACAGCTAATTTTTTGTAGTTTTAGTAAAGATGGGGTTTCACCGTGTTAGCCAGGATGGTCTCAATCTCCTGACCTCGTGATCCGCCTGCCTTGGCCTCCTAAAGTGCTGGGATTACAGGCGTGAGCCACCACACCTGGCCCCTCCTTTTTATTTTTAAATTTTTTTTGGAGAAAGCACTTTAGAAGAAAATTAGTCTCTGGTTCCAGGTTTTGTCTGATCTCTCATGGCTAGGATGGTTTATTCCTAGACAGGTAGGTCCTGAGTTATTAGGAAAGCTAATTTTTATTATTTATGTATTAATATTTAAGACACAGTCTCATTCTGTCACCCAGGTTGGAGTGCAGTGGTGCAATCTCAGCTCACTGCAACCTCTGCCTCCCGGGTTCAAGTGATTCTCCTGTCTCAGCTTCCCAAGTAGCTGGGATTACAGGTATGCGCCACCACACCCGGCTAATTTTTGTGTTTTTAGTAGAGACGGGGGTCTCACCATGTTGTCCAGGCTGGTCTCGAACTCCTGACCTCAGGTGATCTGCCTGTCTGGATCTCCCAAAGTGCTGGGATTACAGGCATGAGCCACCGCGCCCGGCCAACACACTTTCATAAGCAATGATACCAGCAATTTAGTCCATCCTGAAAGAACTGAGGGTCCTGAGAATTTAACCACGTTAAACGCAGTTTTTTTACATAATGAACTGAGGAAAGGCCAGGTATGATGGCTCACGCCTGTAATCCCAGCACTTTGGGAGGCCGAGGTGGGCTGGAGCTCAAGAGTTAGAGACCAGCCTGGGCAATATGGTGAAACCCTGTTTCTACAAAAAATACAAAAATTAGCTGGGCATTGTGGTGTGTGCCTGTAATCCCAGTAATTGGGAGGCTGAGGTGGGAGGATGGCTTGAGCCCCAGAGGCAGAGGTTGCAGTGAGCTGAGATTGGACCACTGCACTCCGGCCTGGGGGACAGGAGTCAGACCCTGTCTCAGGGCTGGGCATGGTAGCCCGCACCTGTAATCCCAGCACTTTGGGAGGCTGAGGTGGGCGGATCACTTGAAGCCAGGAGTTCAAGACCAGCCTGGCCAACATGGCAAAACCCTGTCTCTACTAAAAAAAAAGAAAAATTTAAAAAATTAGCCGGGCATGGTGGTGTGTGCCTAGTCACAGCTACTCAGGAGGCTGAAGCAGGAGAATTGCTTGAACCCAGGAGGCAGAGGTTGCAGTGAGCCGAGATTGTGCCACTGCACTCCAGCCTAGGCAACAGAGCAAGACTCCATCTCAAAAACAAAAACAAAAAGAGCCAGACCCTGTCTCAAAAAAGAAAAGAAAAAAATAGATGGTCTGCGGCTGTCAGCTTCATCTTCAATATTGTCTTGTCCCTTCTTACAATGAGTTATCTATTTGTAAACCGCTTTCTTTTTGTTGTTTTTTTTCGAGACAGAGTCTCGCTCTGTCACCCAGGGTGGAGTGCAGTGGCGCAATCTTGACTCACTGCAACCTCTGCCTCCTGGGTTCAAGTGATTCTCTTGCCTCAGCCACCCGAGAAGCTGGGATTACAGGCCTGCGCCACCACGCCCGGATAATTTTTGTATTTTTAGTAGAAGCGGGGTTTCACCATGTTGGCCAGGCTGATCTCGAACTCCTGGCCTCAAGAAATTCACCCGCTTTGGCCTCCTAAAGTGATGGGATTACAGGCGTGAGCCACCTCACCCAGCCAAATGCTGATTTCTTTATGGCATTGTCCCCATAAACTTTTCATGAAGCACCAATGATTTCACCATTCTTTCATCCAAACTTGAACATAAATTTGATGTTCTTGCTTCAATTTTAGCAGAATTCATATTGCTCTGATAGGGGCTCTTTTCAAACTGATGTGTTATCCTTTGTAATGCCTGAAACTAGATCCTGTTTAGACATTTTTTTTTTTTTTTTGAGACGGAGTCTCACTCTGTAGCCCAAGCTGGAGTGCAGTGGTGTGATCTCGGCTCACTGCAACTTCCGCCTCCTGGGCTCAAGCGATTCTCGTGCCTCAGCCTCAGGAGTAGCTGGGACTACAGGTGTGTGCCACCATGCCCGGCTAATTTTTGTATTTTAGTAGAGACGGGGTTTCACCATGTTGCCCAGCTGGGTCTCGAACTCCTGAGCTCAGGTGATCCGCCTGCCTAGGCCTCCCAAAGTGCTGGGATTACAGGCATGAACCATTGCGCCCGGCCTCAGCAAATAATTATTAAGCTCCTACTATGTTACAAGCATTACCATACTAGGGGCTGGAGTTGTAAAGATAAGACATCATTTAACGTGCTTTGCCTCTTCCAGTCATCTTAGCAAAATATCCTTCTGTTTGTTATAAAAATTGACTAATTCTGGCTGGTAATTGTGTAGCGCTGGTGCACTTGTAAGGAAAGAACCATGTATTTGTATTCAAACCCAGCTTTATTGAGGTATAATTTACATAACATAAAATCCACCCATTTCAAGTGTACAATTTAATAATTTTTAATACATTTACTTAGTTGTGCAGCCATCCCCAAGATCCAGTTTTAGAACATTTCTATCACCCCAAAAAGATGCCTCATTCAGTAAATCCCTGTTCCCACCTCTAGCCCTAGACAAACTAGTCTACTTTCTTTTACAGATGTCTTCTCTGGGTATTTCATATAAATGAAATAATATGACATATGGTCTTTTGTAACTTACTTCATTTTGGATGTTTTCAATGCACATTCATTTTGTAGCATGCATTAGTACTTCATTTCTTTCTTTTTTTTTTTAGAGATGGGGTCTAGCTGTGTTGCCCAGGCTGAAGTCCAGTGGCTATTCACAGGCACAGTCATACCACACTAAATCTTGAACTCCTGAGATCAAGCAATCGTCCTGCCTCAGCTTCCAAAGTAGCTGGAATTACAAGTGCTGGCCACTCTGCCTGGTTACAATTCTTTTTATTGCTGAATAATATTCCATTATGTGGATATCCCATACTTTGCTTATCTATTCATCAGTTGATGGACATTTGGGTTGTTTCTACTTTTTGGCTATTATTAACACTGCTGTGAACATGTACAAAGTTTCCTGTGGACATATGTTTTAATTCTCGTGGGTAGAAAACTATGAGTGAAATTGTTGGGTCACAAGGTAAATTTATGTAAAACCATTTTTTAAAAATTTTTTTGAGATGGAGTCTCACTCTGTTGCCCAGGCTGAAGTGCGGTGGCATGATCTCCACTCACTGCAACCTCTGCCTCCCGGGTTCAAGCTATTCTCCTTCCCTAGCCTTCCAAGTAACTGGAATTACAGGCATGTGCCACCATGCCCAGCTAATTTTTTTGCATTTTTAGTAGAGATGGGGTTTCACCATGTTGGTCAGGCTGGTCTTGAACTCCTGACCTCCAGTGATCCACCTGCCTTGGCCTCCCAAAGTGCTGGGATTAAAGGCGTGAGCCACTGTGCCCGGCCTATTTTTAAAAACATTTCTTTTTGAGATAGAGTCTTGCTTTGTTGCCCAGGCTGGAGTGCAGTGGCGTGATCTCGGTTCACTGCCAACCACCGTCTCCTGGGTTCAAGCGATTCTCTTGCCTTAGCCTCCCGAGTCGCTGGGATTACAGGCGCCCGCCACCGCATCCAGCTAATTTTTCTATTTTTAGTAGAGATGGGGTTTCACCATGTTGGCCAGGCTGGTCCCAACTCCTGACTTCAGGTGATCTGCCCACCTGGGCCTCCCAAAGTGCTGGGATTACAGAAGTGAGCCATCGTGCCCAGCCTATTTTTATTTTTTTTAAAATTTTTATTTTACTTTCTGGACAGAACAGTGTGAATATATAAAACCATGTTTTGAATCAAGAATGGTATCTTTAGGTTAGGTGTGGTGGCTCATGCCTGTAATCCCAACACTTTGGGAGGCCAAGGCGGGAGGACTGCTTGAGCTCAGGAGCCCACCCTGGGCTACATAGTGAGACCCTGTCTCTACCAAAAAAAAAAAAGAATATTATGTTATCTTTTATATTTATAGAACCTGAAGTCTCCTTCCACATCCTACAAGCCTCTACCTCTCATTGAATCTGCTTTTTCTCAAGCACAAGCATCCAAGAGACAATATGTTGTACTAAATAACTTTTTTTGAGGCAGAGTCTCGCTCTGTTGCCCAGGCTGGAGTGTGGTGGTGCGATCTCAGTTCACTGCCAACCTCCATCTCTTGGGTTCAAGCGATTCTCTTGCCTCAGCCTCCCGAGTCGCTGGGATTACAGGCGCCCACCACCGCATCCGGCTAATTTTTGTATTTTCAGTAGAGACGGGGTTTCACCATGTTGGCTAGGCTGGTCTCAAACTCCTGACTTCAGGTGATCTGCCCGCCTGGACCTCCCAAAGTGCTGGGATTACAGGAGTGAGCCACCGTGCCCAGCCTATTTTTATTTTTTAAAAACTTTTTATTTTACTGTTTGGACCGAACAATGTGAATATATGAAACCATGTTTTGAATCAAGAATGGTATCTTTCGGCCGGGTGCGGTGGCTCACGCCTGTAATCCCAGCACTTTGGGAGGCCGAGGCGGGCGGATCACGAGGTCAGAAGATCGACACCATCCTGGCTAACACGGTGAAACCCCGTCTCTACTAAAAATACAAAAATTAGCCGGATGCGGTGGTGGGCGCCTGTAGTCCCAGCTACTCAGGAGGCTGAGGCAGGAGAATGGCGTGAACCCGGAGGTCGGAGGTTGCAGTGAACCGAGATCACGCCACTGCACTCCAGCCTGGGCGACAGAGCGAGACTCCATCTCAAAAAAAAAAAAAAAGAATTGTATCTTTAGGTTAGGTGTGGTGGCTCATACCTGTAATCCCAACACTTTGGGAGGCCAAGGCGGGAGGATTGCTTGGGCTCAGGAGTTCAAGACCACCCTGGGCTACAATAGTGAGACCCTGTCTCTACAAAAAAAAAAAAAGTTATCTTTTATATTTATAGGACCTGAAGTCTCCTTCCACATCCTACAAGCCTCTACCTTTATTCAGTCTGCTTTTCCTCAAGCACAAGCATCCAAGAGACAATATATCGTACTAAATAACTTTTTTTTTTTTTGAGACAGAGTCTCGCTCTGTTGCCCAGGCTGGAGTACAGTAGCGCGATCTTGGCTCACTGCAACCTCCACCTCCCGGGTTCAAGCGATTCTCCAGCCTCAGCCTCCCAAGTAGCTGGGGCTACAGATGTGCGCCACCGTGTCGGCTAATTTTTTTGTATTTTTAGTAAAGATACAGTTTCACCATGTTGGCCAGCTTGGTCTCAAACTCCTGACCTCAGGTGATCTGTCTGCCTCGGCCTCCCAAAGTGCTGGGATTACAGCCGTGAGCCACTGTGCGCACTGCTACATAACTATCATAAACTACATTAAAAAGCATTCCAGGCTGGGCGCGGTGGCTCACGCCTGTAATCCCAGCACTTTGGGAGGCCAAGGCGGGTGGATCACCTGAGGTCAGGAGTTTGAGACCAGCCTGGTTAACACGGTGAAACCCCGTGTCTACTAAAAATACAAAAATTCAGGTGCGGTGGTATGCTCCTATAGTCCCAGCTACTCAAGAGGCTGAGACTGGAGAATCGCTTGAACCTGGGAGAAGGAGGTCGGCACTGCACTCCACCCTGGGCAACAGAGTGAGACTTTCTCAAAAAAAAAAAAATAAGAGAAAGAAAGAAAGATCATCCTTTCGCATTCTCCCAATATAACTGATTTAGGCAAGGGACATCAATGAATGCTAAAACCACATTGGGTGCAAGGTCAATGGGGAAAAGAATATTCACAATTTATTCTGCAGAAGGATGGGCTCAGTACCAAAAGACTGAAAAAAAAAAAGAATATTCACACAATCTCTAAGTATCTGTGGATTACTTAGTAATTACACAGGGTTGTACCTTTGTGATGGAGCAATCTGGTGGTGACTACTTTATCAAGGTGATGAAATTTAGCATCACCAATACTAGGACAACACTGTATTTGACAGTGTACCTTCTGATGGCTGATAAAATATTTAACCTGGGCCGGGCGCGGAGGCTCACTCCTATAATTTCCAGCACTTGAGGCGGGCGGATCACGAGGTCAGGAGTTCGAGATCAGTGTGGCCAATATGGTGAAACCCCGGCTCTACTAATCATACAAAAATTAGCCGGGGGTGGTGGCGCCGAGATCGCACCACAGCACTTTATCCTGGGAGACAGAGCAAGAGACTCCGTCTCAAAAAAAAAAAAAAAAAAAAAAAAAAAAAAGGCCGGGCGTGTGGTGGCTCACGCCTGTAATCCCAGCATTTTGGGAGGCCGAGGTGGGCGGATCACGAGGTCAGGAAATCAAGACCATCCTGGCTAACACAGTGAAACCCCGTCTCCACCAAAAATACAAAAATTAGCCGGGCTTGGTGGCGGGAGCCTGTAGTCCCAGATACTTGGGAGGCTGAAGCAGGAGAATGGTGTGAACCCAGGAGGTGGAGCTTGCAATGAGCCGAGATAGCACCACTGCACTCCACCCTGGGCAACAGAGCGAGACTACGTCTCAAAAAAAAAAAAAAAAAAAAAAAGGAAACAAGAGAAATTCGGATCATGGAATGTTTTCAAGACAACTTGCCTGGATTCTTCCAAATATTTAGTGTCATGAAAAACAAACAAGAAGGCAGGTGGATTCTGGACTAAAGGAAGATGACCAAATACAATGCATGAAACGTGAATGGATCCTAGTATTGGAAAAAAGGGAGAATGAGGAAGAGTGCTATGATGTGGTAAAGAAATTATTTCAGTCTATATTATCATAATATGTGAAAAAAGCAAGGTGAAAGCCGGGGTGGTGGCTCATGGCTGCAATCCCAGCACTTTGGGAGGCTGAAACGGGCAGATTGCTTGAGCCCAGGAGTCTGAGACCAGCCTGTGCAACATGACGAAACCCCGTAAAATGTTCCAACTAGGACAACTGGGGAAATTTAAGTGCGGACTCTTCCTTAAATAATATTGACTTACTTCCTAAAGTTGTGATAAAGGTACTTTGGTTCCATAGTTAAGATGCTTATTTTTAGGAGTGAAGAACAAGATGCCCATAAATGGTTTAGAAAAACAAAAATCCTAGCAAAATGTTAACCATTGTGAGTCTAGGTGAGGGGTCAGCTGTTCATTTTACTAAACTTTCACATTTTCCGAAATAAAACGTTGGGGGAACAAGTATTTTTTTTGAGGCGGGTTGGAGTGCAGTGGCCCGATCACAGGTCACTGCAGACTCCAACTCCTGGCTCCCACCTCAGACCCCCCAACAGCTGGGACTACAGGCACTGGCCACCACATCTGGCTAATTTTTTTGATTTTGTGTATGGATGGAGTCTCGCTTTCTTGTCCAGGCTGGCCTCATACTCGTGGGCTCAAGCGATCCTCCCACCTCGGCCTCTCAAAGTGCTGGAATTACAGGCGTAAGCCACCGCGTCCGGTCAAAAAATCAATTTCTAGGGAAAAATGTCAACTCAAAACAAGTAACCTGCATAGCTGGGGAATGCCTGTATAATTTACGTCAAGTCTCTCCTTGGGACCGAGCGGTGAAATTGCACGCAGCACAAAGACCGGCTCTTACCCTTACTTCCGGGTATTGTGGTACAGGAACCCGAGGTTGCCTGAGCGTAAGCCACGTGACCCGAGCAGCTCCTTCTGATTGGAGGAAGAGCCACTGCTCTAATTCGGTGCCGTGAGAAAGCTCGCGCGCGGAGCAGTGGGAGTGGGCGGGACTGAATATTTTCTTTGACCAACCGCTTTCCACATATCCATCCTCCTGATCCCGTAGCGTCGAATCAAAAGCCGTTAGTAAAGTAGTTACTTCTTTCTCTTAGGATAGCCGGTCTTTCCGGGTTTTTCCCCCCCTTCCCCCTCCCCTCTCCCCCCTTCCCCCTCCCCTTCCCCTCTGTATTGAGCTTCCGGTAGAGGCTGATAGGGTAAGGGAGCTCAGTAAGTCACTTCTGGGCGACTGTTGTTTTATTTCCGGTCTATGGGACCCGGCTGCGATTTGCTGCTGCGGACAGCAGCTACCATCACTGCTGCCGCCATCATGTCAGACACGGACAGCGACGAAGATTCCTCTGGAGGCGGCCCATTTTCTTTAGCGGGTTTCCTTTTCGGCAACATCAATGGAGCCGGGCAGCTGGAGGGGGAAAGCGTCTTGGATGATGTGAGGGGGTGGGCGTGGGGGTAGGGCTGGGGGGGTGGGGCTAAGCAGAGGAAGGAGGTGCGGGGAGGAAAGGAGAGGGTGCTCAGGCAGCGAAAACAGGGCGCAGCTAACGCCGGGGAGGAGGATCCCGTCCTCATGGGTGCGGGAGCAACGTGGCGTGGGAGTGATCGTTCTGGGGGAGAGTGGGCAGAAGAGAGCGCGAGGCGAGCCCGGGGCCAGGGGCGCAGGGAATAGTGGCTTTGGAGCTAGCGCTCTGCCGACCAGACAGTAGGACACATGCTGGTTTCGCCTACTGAGATGGCTTCCCACCCGTAACCTGCTTGGAGATTCTTGACACTGCCTGCCCCTCTGACATCGCTGCCCTGAGATGGCTCTATAGAGCCAGAGGACTGGACAGGACCTGCCCCCCGCTCGTTTGGTTCCGGCCTCAGGCTTAGGACAATGGGGTGTTCCTAGCACCCGGGCGGGCCTCCTGGTCACAGTGCGCCTTTTAGGTGGTTCTCCCAGCGTCTTCACTGACTTTCGTGAAATAGTGTCCTGCGCCCTAGTGAAACTACCCTGCCTTAGGCCCGTTTTCTTGAGGAGTGAAGCTGTCGGCGGCTGTGGCCCCTCCTGTGCCGCAGGCGCATGCGAAACAGGGACCGAACGAGCCCCGCCTCGACGCCTCCAATCCCACTGATCCCCCTGCCTCGGCCCTCGTTCCGAGAACGACCGTTCCATTCATTCAGTCTTGGCAGTAGTTATTTGATTCGTCTTCTCTTGTAGTATTATACTTTAAAGTGTGGGCGATGCAGTTGGCTGTGGTGCTTTAATAAAGATCTGATCGATGCGGAGTTTGGTAGATGTGTATTACAGTTCTTGAACGTGTTGCTTGTTTTGGCACACTGCACAGTCATTTTTCATGTGGATTTGTGACTTTGTCGTGGACCAGGGAAATAAGTCCTGTGGTGTGGGAGTCGTAGGTTTAGTTGTTATCTTCGACTCGTGCTGTCCCTTTTTCAGGAATGTAAGAAGCACTTGGCAGGCTTGGGGGCTTTGGGGCTGGGCAGCCTGATCACTGAACTCACGGCAAATGAAGAATTGACCGGGACTGACGGTGCCTTGGTAAATGATGAAGGTGAAGTCTGGGTTGTGGGGAGTAGGCGGGGGAGGAGGGTAGCCACCTACTATGTATGTACTTTTTTGTGTGTGTAAGATGGAGTTTCGCTCTGTCTCCGAGGTTGGAGTGCAGTGGGGCGATCTGGGCTGACTGCAACCTCCGCCACCCGGGTTCAAGCATTTCTCCTGTCTCAGCCTCCTGAGTAGCTGGGACTACAGGCACGCACCACCACGCCTGGCTAATTTTTGTATTTTTAGTAGAGACAGGGTTTCATCATATTGGTCAGACTGGTCTTGAACTCCTGACCTGAGGTGATCCGTCTGCCTTGGCCTTCCAAAGTGCTGGGATTACAGGCGTGAGCCACCGCATCCAGCCTGTACATGTACTTTTAAATGGGAATTATCTGAGGGAGTGAGGGTCACTTACTGTTGTTGCGATTCTCCCTGCTTTTTCATAGGGTGGGTTAGGAGTACAGAAGATGCTGTGGACTATTCAGACATCAACGAGGTGGCAGAAGATGAAAGCCGAAGATACCAGCAGACGATGGGGAGCTTGCAGCCCCTTTGCCACTCAGGTGATTCTTTGGTGTATTGGCTTGAACATTCCAGTGCATTATCCTGCTGTATAGTCCAGTTTGGGCTCTGGTTTCCATACCCGCTGTCTGCCATTGTTTCTGCTCTCTGTGCCTTTGCTTTGGCTCCTCCACTCCCTTTGTCAGGTCAGTTCCAAGTAGCTGCTATCTTTTTTTGTGTTCTGGCCAGTCTTAACCGTATTCATGTGGTTATTCCTCACACTGTTCAGTCATGAATTCTTAGTTAATGACAAGTAGCTTTCTTGTCACCTGGTATTTGAATACCTACAGGGTTTGTGAGATACACTTCAAAGTTGGAAACTATGAAATAAATTCAGTTTTTGCCCTTAAGGAGTGGATAGTTCAAGAAGGATACAACGTCATACATAAACAATGAACTAGGCAGGACGTGGTGGCTCACCAGATTACCTGAGGTCGGGAGCTTGAGACAGCCTGACCAATATGGAGAAATCCCGTTTACTAAAAATAAAAAATTAGTCAGGCGTGGTGGCGCATGACTGTAATCCCAGGTACTCGGGAGGCTGAGGCAGGAGAATTGCTTCAAACCGGCAGGTGGAGGTTGCAGTGAGCCGAGATCGTGCCACTGCACTCCAGCCTGGGCAGCAAGAGTGAGACACTCCGTCTCAAAAAAAAAAAAAAAACAAAAAAAACCCAATAAAAAACACCTTTTTTTTTTTTTTTTTCCGAGACGGAGTGTCTCACTTTCTTGCCCAGGTTGGAGTGCGGTGACACGATCTCGGCTCACTGCAATCTCCACCTCCCAGTTTGAAGCAATTCTGCCTGAGCCTCCCATGTAGCTGGGACTACAGGGGCCCGCCACCAAGCCCGGCTATTTTTTTGTATTTCTAGTAGAGACGGGGTTTCACCGTGTTAGCCAGGATGGTCTCGATCTCCTGACCTCGTGATCTGCCTGCCTCGGCTTCCCAAAGTGCTGGGATTACAGGCGTGAGCCACCACGCCCGGCCACATCTGGCCAATTTTTTTGTATTTTTAGTAGAGAAGGGGTTTCACCATGTTGGCGAGATTGGTTTCGAACTCCTTACCTCAAGTGACCCTGCTCCCCTCGGTCTCCATAAGTGTTAGGATTACAGGTGTGAGCCACCGCACCCTGCCTAAAACAATGAACTTGATACCTGCTTGCAAATATGTTTTTTTCCTCTTTGGTATAAGGTGCTACATTGTAGAATCAAAACATCAGACTTAGAAGGTAGAGTCAGTGAGTGGAAGGAGTCTTAGGAATTATTTATTCGTAATCTCTAGTAGAAAAGGAAAACTTGAACTTTAGAGAACTTTATAATAAAATGTGGGATTTTATCAAAAGTAATACAATTAGCTAGTAGTAGACTGACTAATTTAGCTCAGTTCATTAGACGTTGTTTGAGCACTTGTTATGTACTCTAAACTGATAGGCAGTGTGTTTCTTTTTTTTTTTTTTTTTTTGAGACGGAGTCTCGCTCTATTGCCCAGGCTGGAGTGCAGTGGTGCAATCTTGGCTCACTGCAAGCTCTGCCTCCCAGGTTCATGCCATTCTCTTGCCTCAGCCTCCCGAGTAGCTGGGACTACAGGCGCCCGCCACCACGCCTGGCTAATTTTTTTTTTTTTTTTGTATTTTTAGTAGAGACGGGGTTTCACTGTGTTAGCCAGGATGGTCTCGATATCCTGACCTCGTGATCCACCCGCCTCGGCCTCCCAAAGTGCTGGGATTACAGGCATGAGCCACCACACCTGGCCTAGGCAGTGTGTTTCAAAGATAATGAAGTCCGCTGGGTGTGGTGGCTCAGGCCTGTAAACCCAGCACTTTGGGGGGCCCAGGTGGGCAGATCACGTGAGGCCAGGAGTTCGAGACCAGCCTAGGCAACATGGAGAAACCCCGTCTCTACTAAAAATAAAAAAATTAGCTGGACATGGTGTCGTGCGCCTGTAGTAGCAGCTACTCAGGAGGCTGAGGCGTGAGAATGGCTTGAACCCAGGAGGGGCAGGTTGCAGTGAGCCGAAATGATGCTGCTGCATTCCAGCCTGGGCGGCAAGAGCTAAATGCTGTCTCAAAAGATAATGAAGTCCATTTTCTGATCTTGAGAAGTTCAATTTAGTGGTCTGGAATCTAGAGGTATTGGTCCATAGTTCATTTTTGGCACTGCCCTGTTCTACCTCTCACTGCTTGAGACTCCCCCACCCCACCCCACCTGACAGAGTCTCTCTCTGTCACCAAGGCTGGAGTGCAGTGGTGCGATCTCAGCTCACTGCAACTTCCACCTACCGGGTTCAAGTGATTCTTCCACCTCAGCCTCCCCAGTAGCTGGGACTACAGGCGTGTGCCACCACTCCCGGCTAATTTTTTTTGTATTTTTAGTAGAGATGAGGTTTCGCCATCTTGGCCAGGCTGGTCTCGAACTCCTGACCTCAGGTAATCCGCCCACCTTTGCCTCCCAAAGTGTTGGGATTACAGGTGTGAGCCACCCCGCCTGGCCTGCTTGAAACTTTTATGTGAAGTTGCTCGTTATTTATTCATCGTCCACCTCTTCGAACTAGATTTCAGGCTGCTGATAAATGTAGATAAAACCTTGGTAAATACTTGAACTTAGTTTTTTCGGGACAGCTTATGGATTTGAGTGCTACTTATATGAAAAGAATTAACTGTGTTGCATATACAAAAAGTAACCCACGAAAAATAGAAGATATAAGCCCTGCCTTTAAGGATATTGTTATCTTGTGGGGAAGATGACGTGAACAAATGCAGAACAATTATTCATAGTAAGACAAACCACCTATGAGATCATGTTTCTGTATATAGAGTGTTACATTTAGTTTTGATGGGCTGCAAGAATAGGTAAGTCAATAGCTGTCATTTTTGAGCACCCTGACTGGGGGGAGATGGTGGCAGTTATTTTCAGTAGAGGTTATAATTTCCAGGTTTGTGTTTGTTGTCTTGACTAGGGATGGTAAGGAAAAGGCTGGGAGTTTCCCTAGGTGAGTTTTATGAGCTAACTTCCTATAAAAGGAGGATGCTACATTTGACAGAATCTCAGTACTCTGGGATGCTCATTTCTAAGTTCTCTTGTCCTCTAGGGGTGCCTTCACCTATACCCTTAGTTTTTTCCTTCCTTGGCATTGGCTCCTTTGCATGGCTTGGTTTACAAGGGTGCTTCTTTGGAATAATTGGAAGTGGGTGTAGATTGCTAATAAAGCTTTCATGGAGGTGAATTTTGAGTAAAATTTTGAAAGTGAGGCAAGGTTTGGTGGAGAAGGAGCAGCAGGGGATTTTGGTTTGGAAACACGGCTTGTCTAAAGGTTTGGAGATATTTAGAAATAAGCAAGTAGTGTGTGTGGAGGGGGAATTAGCCAGTAGGTTTTCTTGAAAGGAGTAGAAAACATGCTGCCAAATAGCAAGAACCAAGGATAGAGCAATTTCACAGTACCTTTATGTATGCATTACTTGGGATTTGATGACATAAGGAATTGCAAACCAACATAGACTGTTGAGTGAGAGGCAGGATGGTATAATGAAAAGAAAAGGACTTTGGAGTCAGTGTCCTAGGCTTAGAGTGTCATAGATTCAAATTCCAACTCCATATTTAGTGTGACCCCGAGCAGGTTGCTGAATCTCTGAGGCTTGGATTTCTCATTTGTAATAATCCCCCAGTTTTCTTGTCTGTAGTAAAGGTGATAATATTCATACTTTTGTGAGAATTGAAGTTCATTATCACATGATGTAAAAGCACATAGTATAATATTACGGTAAATGGTCTGTAAATATTAGTTGGCTTTCCTTTTTTTCTGCTTTGCTAGTTTACAGTCTTAGAGGCTTCCCTTTCTGAGGCTTTAGAAGAGTGATACTTGTCGCTCTGGGGTTTTGATTAGTAAAAGAGTGAATGTCACACCAACTTGCAGGCTGTTGTTGCAGGCTAGAGATGTAAAGTTATTAAGGTCCGAAGTAGGGTGACAGTTATAGAAAATGATACCTAGGGTCAGGCTGGGTGTGGTGGCTCACGCCTGTAATCCCAGCACTTTGGGAGGCTGAGGTGGACGGATAACTTGAGGTCAGGAGTTCGAGTCCAGCCTGACCAACATGGTGAAATGCTGTCTGTACTAAAAATGCAGAAATTAGCCGGGTGTGTTGGCACACATCTGTAGTCCCAGCTACTCGGGAAGCTGAGGCAGGAGAATCGCTTGAACCCGGGAGGCAGAGGTTGCAGTGAGCTGAGATCATGCCACGGCACTCCAGCCTGGGTGACAAGAGTGAAAGTCTGCCTCAAAAAAAAAAAAAAAAAAGATAGCTAGGGTCAAACTTAGAAGATACTGATAAAGTATCGTAGGACTTGGTTGCCTATAGTCCCAGCTACTCAGGAGGCTGTGGCGGGAAGATAACTTGAGCCCAGGAGTTGGAGGTTGCAGTGAGCTATGATTGAGCTTCTGTGCTCTAGCCTGGGCAACAGAGGAAGACCCCTGTTTCAAAAAAAAAAAAAAAAAATACAGGGCTTGGTGAGTGAGGAATTGTGTTGGAAAGAGTGTAGGCTTTGTTGTTAAACCAGGCTTGCATTCTGATTTTGTCACTTAAAATTCAGTCTCTTCCGTATCTCAGGATAATTCCTGTTTTGAAGTGTTATTGGGAGGATTATACATAAAACAGCTAGAAATGCCTGGCACATAATGGAAGTTTAGTAGTAGGAAGTTGCTATACTTACTTTTTTGTTTGTTTGTTTGTTTGTTTGAGACAGAGTCTCGCTCTGTCACCCAGGCTGGAGTGCAGTGGTGCGATCTCAGCTCACTGCAAGCTCCGCCTCCCAGGTTCACGCCATTATCCGGCCTCAGTCTCCGGAGTAGCTGGGACTACAGGCACCCACCACCAGGCCAGGCTAATTTTTTGTATTTTTAGTAGAGACGGGGTTTCACAGTGTTAGCCAGGGTGGTCTCGATCTCCTGACCTCGTGATCCACCCACCTCAGCCTCCCAAAGTGCTGGGATTACAGGCGTGAGCCTCTGCGCCTGGCCACTTTTTTTTTTTTTGAGACAGAATCTTACTGTGTTGCCCAGGCTGGAGTGCAGTGGCGCAATCTCGGTTCACTGTAACCTCTGCCTCCCCGGTTCAAGCATTTCTTCTGCCTCAGCCTCCTGAGTAGCTGGGACTACAGGCCCGTGCCACCTCTCCCAGCTAATTTTTTGAATTTTAGTGGAGACTGGGTTGCACCATGTTGCCTAGGCTGGTCTTGAACTCCTGAGCTCAGGCAATCCGCTCGCCTCAGCCTCCGAAAGTGCTGGGATTACAGGTGTGAGCCACCTCACTGGCCCTATACTTACTATTTGTAATGATCAATTGGATAAATGTATATTGGGGGTTATGAGATTGATGAAGGAGACAGTGGACTAAAGCCATAAGCTGGGAAAATGCATATGGATGTGATGTTGATAGGGAATTTAAAAGAGATAAAGGATATTTCAGTGTTTTATAAGGTACAGCTGTTAAATATCTGAGTAGAAAGTTTCCTTAGGAAGCAGAAGAGTCGTGGAGTTGTAGAGGAGGTAAATTAGGGCCGCATATGTAGATTTGGGTTTAATCTAGGTGAAGGTGATTCTTGAGAAAGGGAATAGGGAACGTATAGGGGAATAAAAGCAGAGTCTTTAGGACGAATTCTTGAGTGATGCCAATGGTTAAGGGGCAGTGAAAAGAGTAATAAACTGCAGATGACAGATAGAAAAAGTGTGTCATCTCTCATTTGAGAGATGAAAGACCAGTCTTATGGGAAACTGACAGAGGGAGAAGATTCCCAAAGTGCTGGGATTACAGGTGCGAGCCACTGTGCCTGGCCCAGTATGAAAATTCTAAAAAAGATATGGTCAGGAAAGGAGCAAATGTTTCAAGCAGCTCTTGGAAACGCTTTCATATGTTGTATGATTTTTTCTTTTCTTTCTTTCTTTTTTTTTTTTTTGAGACAGTTTCACTGTGTCGCCCAGGCTGGAGTGCAGTGGCGCAATCTCGGCTTACTGCAACCTTCACCTCCCGGTTCAAGTGCTTCTTGTGCCTCAGCCTCCCAAGTAGCTGGGATTACAGGCACATGCCACCACTCCTGGCTAGTTTTTGTATTTTTGACAGAGATGGGGTTTTGTCATGTTGGCCAGGCTGGTCTCTGAACTCCTGACCTCAGGTGATCTGCCCGCCTCAGCATCCCAGAGTGCTGGCGTGAAGCCACCATGCCCAGCCATCATATCTTGTGTGAGATATTATATATGTTATAGCAATTGACTTGCACCGTGATGTCATCTCTTTTGGAAGGCTAAAGCTATGTTTCAGATAGATATGTAAAATATTTTGAGGCATGGTCTTGCTGTGTCACACGATTACTGCTCATCAAAGCCTTGACCTCCCGGGCTCAAACTGTCTCCCGACCTCAGCCTCCTGAGTAGCTGGTACTACAGGCGTGTGCCACCACGCCTAGCTAATTTTTGTATTTTTTGTAGAGATGGGGTTTCTCCATGTTGTTTAGGCTGGTCTTGAAATTCTGGGCTCAAGTGATCTGCCCATCTTGGCCTCCCAGAGTGCTGGGATTACAGGCGTGAGCCATCATGCCTGACCCTCACCTTGCTTTTTTCACTTGTGTGTTCTTAAGGGATATGCATAGTGTTTCATGTGGTGCTTTAAATTATTGAGTGGCCCTGTAATCCCAGCACTTTGGGAGGCTGAGGCAGGTGGATCACGAGGTCAGGAGTTCGAGACCAGCCCGACCGACATGGAGAAACCCCGTCTCTACTAAAAATACAAAAATTAGCTGGGCGTGGTGGCACATTCCTGTAATCCCAGCTACTCAGGAGGCTGAGGCAGGAGAACTCGGGAGGCAGAGGTTGCAGTCAGCTGAGATTGCACCGCTGCACTCCAGCCTGGGCGACAGAGCGAGACTCTGTCTCAAAAAAAAAAAAAAATTGAGTGGCAAGGAAGCTTAAGGCGGTTGTATAATATTTTGGATATTGAGGAGATCACCTTCTTGGTTTTATTAGATTATGATGAAGATGACTATGATGCTGATTGTGAAGACATTGATTGCAAGTTGATGCCTCCTCCACCTCCACCCCCGGGACCAATGAAGAAGGATAAGGACCAGGATGCTATTACCGGTGGTAAGTAGAGATTGTCTACTTTTGTCTTAGGAGCAAGTTTTCATTCCTAAGTCCAGGCTTGTGGCACACACATAAGGGACAAACTTAAGCTTATATGAAAGGACAAAACTTCTAGAAATAATTCATACAATCGCAAATTTTAGTATTAAAGGGAAGTTTTACTTTTAAAACATTTGGCAACAGTATTTTAACATGTGCTCAAGAAATAGTAGTTTAGTCAGTGGTTCTCAAATCTGGCTACCCATCAGAATCACTTAGAGTCTTTAAAAAAAAAACGAATACCTGACTTTCACCCCTTGAGCCTGATTCAGAAGATCTTGGGTAGAGTCCAGGAATTTAATTAAATTAATTAAAATTTTTTTGAGAAAGAGTCTTGCTGTGTTGTGCAGGTTGGAGTGCAGTAGCACGATCTTGGCTCACTGCAACCTCCGCCTCCCGGGTTCAAGTGATTCTCATGCCTCAGCCTCCAGAGTAGGGGCTGGAACTCCTGACCTCAAGTGATCCGCTCGCCTTGGTCTTCCAAAGTGCTGGGATTACAGGCGTGAGCCACTGCTCCCTGCTGAACCCGGGAATCTTAAAGAGTTTCTTAAGTAATTTATGATACACCTGATCTGTATACTGGTATTTGGAAACTACTTGTTTAGATGGCTTTATTTTAAATGAAGTGGTTAAATTAGGAAGGTGCCCTGGAATGTTGATAAATCAGATAGTGTCAACTACCAGATATTCAGAGATTTCAAAGGCTAGTAGAGTCTTCAGTGTTTATCTTACCTATTCCTATAACAGTAACTGTCCTAGGCTTGAAAACTGGGGAAGAGCAGTGTTTTTGACCTCCTGTATTTTGAGGCTTGTATTAACCTAAATTCTTCCTGTTGGAGTTTTAAGCCATTTCTTTTAACAGTCTGCTAAATGTCAGCTGTTAACTTTGTTTTATAGATCTTATTTATGCCAAAGAACCTTAATGTTGTCCCGTGGGCTTAAAAAAATTCTCCAGCTCATGAGTCTCTGAACTAGGACTACCTGAGTGGTATAAAGTATTACATAGTTTAGCTATTGGTCACAACATTGGTTACAATATTGGTTACTTAACAGAAAGTAGGGCCAGGTGTGGTGGCTCACACCTGTAATCCGAGCACTTTGGGAGGTGGAGGCAGATGATTTGAGGTCAGGAGTTCAAGACCAGACTGGCCAAGATGGTGAAACCCCGTCTCTACTAAAAATGCAAAAATTTAGCCAGCTGTGGTGGCGCATGACTGTAATCCCAGATACTCAGGAGGTTGAGGCAGGAGAATCACTTGAACCCGAGAGATAGAGGTTTCAGTGAGCTGAGATCTCACCACTGCACTCCAGCCTGTGCGACAGAGCAAGACTCTGTCTCAAAAAAAAAAAAACAACAAAAAATCGGAAAGTAGTAAATGTAGTAATAGTGTTTGTTTTCTCATCACAACCCTAGGGTACCAGGTACGTGGTGAGTTGGGGGATGATGGGAGATAACGAGTTAGAATGAGTTTTCTGGGTTGCATACTAGTATTATGATTTGGGTGCTTGGGCCTATATCTCCTGGCATTGAGCCATGTGTATAGCCTAAAGTGGGTGTTTGCGGAATTCGAGGAAATATGTTCACAGTTACATGCCAAAGGGGTTTCTCTTCCTTGTTGCAGTGTCTGAAAATGGAGAAGGCATCATCTTGCCCTCCATCATTGCCCCTTCCTCTTTGGCCTCAGAGAAAGTGGACTTCAGTAGTTCCTCTGACTCAGAATCTGAGATGGGACCTCAGGAAGCAACACAGGCAGAATCTGAGGATGGAAAGCTGACCCTTCCATTGGCTGGGATTATGCAGCATGATGCCACCAAGCTGTTGCCAAGTGTCACAGAACTTTTTCCAGAATTTCGACCTGGAAAGGTACATTCTGTGGAGAATGCTCAGATTGCAAACCACTGACCTCTTCCGAATAATGAGTTTTGTTGTTAAGATGCTGAGTATGGAATGGGGTTTCCTTACTCAGTGACATATTATTGGCTACATAAGAGCTCTTCACACTGTATTAGGTCTTTTTTTTAAAGTTGTATGTATTGATAGTAAATGTGATTTATGCTGTTCTCATTGGAAATTTCTCTGTTATCTTAAAAGAACTAGCCCAAATTATTAAGGAACGCTTCTTTACTTTCTTAGACGTTACAAGTCTGAATGCGACACTCCTTTGTTTCTCCCCCACATTTGAAGAGATCTCTCAAGGGAGTTTTCAGGCCCAGATGCTGCTGTTTTCCCATCTGACTTTGAGTCTGTGTCATAGTAATGTATTCTGTGTTCTAGGTGTTACGCTTTCTACGTCTTTTTGGACCAGGGAAGAATGTCCCATCTGTTTGGCGGAGTGCTCGGAGAAAGAGGAAGAAGAAGCACCGTGAGCTGATACAGGAAGAGCAGATCCAGGAGGTGGAGTGCTCAGTAGAATCAGAAGTCAGCCAGAAGTCTTTGTGGAACGACGACTACGCTCCACCACCACCTCCAGAGCAGTGTCTCTCTGATGATGAAGTAGGCAAAATAGAGACCTGAGATTAAGGCCTATGAGAGGAACAAAGGAATTCAATGAGTTCTCCCTAATTTATGTCTAAATTGTAAATAACACCATAGCAGATAGAATTCTGTGCTAATTTTCAATGAGTAATCATGGGTTCAATCTCAGTGGCTGCCCCTTCCCTATTGTAAAAGAAAAATGTTTGGTGGGGTAGGCGGGGATGAGAGGGGTAGATGGTGATATGCTGCTGAATAAGAAGGTTTGATTGATAGGTGGAATGTGCTATGATACATCTCCATTGTTTACATTCTAACTCCAGGTAAATCATCCTCAGTTTCTCTAAGTTCCCCTCCTGACTGTTAACTCTCTATAGCCTTAGGACATCTGGGATCAGGAAATTCTCCCTGCTCTACTTCTTTCTTCTGTTACAGATCACGATGATGGCTCCTGTGGAGTCCAAATTTTCCCAATCAACTGGAGATATAGATAAAGTGACAGATACCAAACCAAGAGTGGCTGAGTGGCGTTATGGGCCTGCCCGACTGTGGTATGATATGCTGGGTGTCCCTGAAGATGGCAGTGGGTTTGACTATGGCTTCAAACTGAGAAAGACAGAACATGAACCTGTGATAAAATCTAGAATGATAGAGGTGAGCAACACTGGTATGTAAGAAAGGAATCAATGTACTCAGGTCCTATTACTTTTACTAACTTTACTCTTTAATTGGGGAGATACTGGGTGGTAGGGTTTCTTTGGTGGGAGATTGAGGTGTCTCAGCCTTTTATTTGGTATGGCGTATCACCCTGGTAGCTAGGTCCTATTCTAAGGATTCTGTTTGTGAAATGAGTGCTGTGCCAGACTAGGAGTGGGAAGAGGCAAATATTCCTCCGTTATCAGGTGGTTGTTTCAAGTAAAGGACCACTTACAATGTGTCTGATGTATCTCTAATGTGGAATTTGGAGTGGAAACCTTGACCAGTGACCAATCAAGGATGTGTTTTTTCTTCCCTATTTACACAGGAATTTAGGAAACTTGAGGAAAACAATGGCACTGATCTTCTGGCTGATGAAAACTTCCTGATGGTGACACAGCTGCATTGGGAGGATGATATCATCTGGGATGGGGAGGATGTCAAACACAAAGGGACAAAACCTCAGCGTGCAAGCCTGGCAGGCTGGCTTCCTTCTAGCATGACTAGGAATGCGATGGCTTACAATGTTCAGCAAGGTGTGCTTCTGTGCCAGCTGTGTCTAGCAGATACTGCCCTTAATCTTAGTCACCATAAGTGGGCTCAGCTGTGATTTTTTTTTTTTTTTTTGGTGAGACAGAGTTTCGCTCTTGTTGCCCAGGATGGAGTGCAATGCTGCAGTCTCGGCTCACTGCAACCTCCGCCTCCCCAGTTCAAGCGGTTCTTCTGCCTCAGCCTCTGGAGTGGCTGGGATTACAGGCGTGCACCACGATGCCCAACTAATTTTTGTATTTTTAGTAGAGATGGGGTTTCTCCATGTTGGTCAGGCAGGTCTCGAACTCCCGACCTCAGGTGATCACCCGCCTCGGCCTCCCAAAGTGCTGGGATTACAGGTGTGAGCCACCACGCCCGGCTGGCTGTGATGTTCTGAGCTGCCAAGAGATAGTGAAATTTTTAGGATCTGAGGCCTAATTCTAGTCCCTGTAATTTTTATTTTATTTTTATGCTCAACCTGGAGGGAGATAGTCCATGTAATTTTTTGCCCTGTTAAGAAGCTAGGCCAGACTCAGGTTTCTTAAAAACATGTGATAAAGATCTTTTTTTTTTTTTTTTTTTTTTTTTTTTTGAGACAGAGTCTTGCTTGCTCTGTTGCCTGGGCCGGAGTGTAGTGGCGCAATCTCAGCTCACTGCAATCTCTCCCTCCTGGGCTCAGGCGATTCTCCTGCCTCAGCCTCCCGAGTAGCTGGGATTACAGGCATGTGCCACCACGCCCAGCTAATTTTGTATTTTTAGTAGCGATGGGGTTTCTCCATGTTGGTCAGGCTGGTCTTGAACTCCCGACCTCAGGTGATCTACCTGCCTCAACCTCCCAAAGTGCTGGGATTACAGGCATGAGCCACCACGCCTGGCCTGAAGTTAATGATCTTTCTGAACTATAACAGTACTTTATAGTATATTTTTGTTCCCAAGTCCCTTTGTATTTAGAATTCTAGTTTCCTTTTTTTCTCCTTAAATAGGTTTTTTTTTTTAAGGTATGCCATGATTAATGTAAAAAACTTTGAAAATACAGTATAGTGTTAAAGTCACTGGTAATCTATCTGGAGATTATCAACTGTTAAGTTTTGGTGTATTTTCAGTGTTCTGTGCTGTGTGTGTATGTAGTTGAGCTCATTTCCGTATGTACAGTTTTTTGCATACTGTGCTTTTCACTTACTAAATATTTTTCTCTCTTTCATTTTTTATTTTTTATTGTTGAGACAGGGCCTCACTTTGTTGCCCAGACTGGTTTCAAACTCCTAGACTCAAGCGATCTTCCTGCCTCAGCCTCCCAAAGTGCTGAGATTACAAGCAAGAGCCACCCCACCCAGCCACATAAATATTTTTGTGTCATTTAGAGTTCTTTATAAAAATGTTTAATGACATGGGAAACTCGTTCATTTTATTTTAATTAAATTATTATTTTTTGTAGAGGTAGAGTCTTGCTATTGTTGGTCAGGCTGGACTCCTGGGCTCAGGCGATCCTCCTGCCTCAGCCTCCCGAGTAGCCAAGACTTCAGGGGCATGCCACCACGTCTGGCTTGAGAAACTCATTTTAAATGGAAAGAAAGAAGATATGAAACAACATATATGATATCCTATTAGTGTAAATGAATAAAAGCAGACTATATAAACATAGAAAGCTGGATTACTTTTATATTTTGGAGGAAAAACAAAATTTTTTCTTTTTTGAGACAAGAGTTTCTGTCGCCCAGGGTGGAATGCGTTGGCGCGATCTTGGCTCACTGCAACATCTGCCTCCCAGGTTGAAGTGATTCTTGTGCTTCAGCCTCCCGAGTAGCTGGGATTATAGGCGTGCACCACTGTGCCCAGCTAATTTTTGTATTTTTAGTAGAGACGGGGTTTCACCAGGTTGGCCAGGCTGGTCTTGAACTCCTGACCTCAAGTGATCTGCCTGCCTTGGCCTCCCAAAATGCTGGGATTACAGGCGTGAGCCACCACACCCGGATACAAAAATGTCTGATTTTTAAAACCTAAGAAATAGGTTTTTTCCCTCCCATTCTGCCCACTTTATGGGTTATATATTATTATTACGAATGTTTCATAATTTACCGATAACGTTGCATTTGTTAATACAATTTATTACCATTTATTGTTAGCATACTTTACCATATCATTTATTATCATAATTTAACCAATTCCTTCTTAAACATTTAGGCTATTTAAATTTCAACTATTATAAACAGTATTGCAGTAGACATTTTTGACTGCAACATTATTTTTATTTATTTATTTTTTGAGACGGAATTTCACTCTTGTTGCCCAGGTTGGAGTGCAATGGCACGATCTCAGCTCACTGCAATCTCTGCCTCCTGGGCTCAGGTGATTCTCCTGCCTCAGCCTCCCGAGTAGCTGGGATTACAGGCATGTGCCACCACACCCAGCTAATTTTTGTATTTTTTGTAAAGATGGGGCTTCTCCATGTTGGTCAGGTTGGTCTTGAACTCCTGACCTGAAGTGATCCACCTGCCTCGGCCTCCCAAAATGCTGTGATTACAGGTGTGAGCCACCGTGCTGAGCCTGCAACATTATTTTAAAGTGAGAAATACACTGTGTAGGTTCCTTTTCAGTGGACACATGAATAACTCCACTAACTCACTCTACTAACATGAGTAACTCTTTTTATCTTTGCCAGAATCTTGATTGAAAGGGGCATAAATGTTTTCTCTGTTACTATTTCCTCCTTGCACTTTGACTAGGTTTTGCAGCCACTCTTGATGATGACAAACCTTGGTACTCCATTTTTCCCATTGACAATGAGGATCTGGTATATGGACGCTGGGAGGACAATATCATTTGGGATGCTCAGGCCATGCCCCGGCTGTTGGAACCTCCTGTTTTGACACTTGATCCCAATGATGAGAACCTCATTTTGGGTATATTACTGGCAGAGGCCAGTGTTTCTTCTCCTTTGAAAACTTGCTGTTAATGTCAACGGGCAGGAGGAAATCAGAAGGGTTGGAGATGATTAGGACTAGAAACCTGTAGGTAGCGGCTTGAGAGAGCGAAGTTTTGGCTGTTAGTTTATATTATTTGTGTATATGCTTAGGGAACACTCACATAGGAATGTTGGAAAGTTGCAACTTAGAGATGTCAAGAGCATAGTTTGTTCCGTTAGTGAATCATGGACTGGAAACTTCTAGGTAGCAGTTTGAGAGAGCAAAGTTGTGGCTGTTAGTTTTTATTATTTGTGTATTCCCTAGGGAAAACTCATGTAGGACTGTCGGAAAGTAGTACCTTTGAGATGTCAAGCGTGTAGTTCACTTAGTGAATCATGTACTAGAAGTGATTTGGGATGGGATGAAAAGATACAGGTGTAGTTCAGTTAGTAAATCGTGGACTAGAAGTTACCTGGGGTGGGATGAAAGGTCTAGTTAAGACCTTCATTGGAACATCCATCACCTTAAAGAAGAAAACTGGATACTTGTCTGTAGGAAAGGTGAATCTTCAGGGAGAGCAACTCAAGTTATTTTTGTTTTATTCTCAGAAATTCCTGATGAGAAGGAAGAGGCCACCTCTAACTCCCCCTCCAAGGAGAGTAAGAAGGAATCATCTCTGAAGAAGAGTCGAATTCTCTTAGGGAAAACAGGAGTCATCAAGGAGGAACCACAGCAGGTGTGTGAAGAAAAAAGGGGCTTGGTGTTTAGAAGAACAAAGAAAGGTAATAGAGAAGGATAGTCTGACCGAGATTTGTTTGATTATCTATCATTAGAACATGTCTCAGCCAGAAGTGAAAGATCCATGGAATCTCTCCAATGATGAGTATTATTATCCCAAGCAACAGGGTCTTCGAGGCACCTTTGGAGGGAATATTATCCAGGTACAAGTAGTGTCTTTTCTGTGATAGAGGAGAACCCCGTGGCTTTGTTCTGACGGAGGATATGGGAAAATCTTGCTTAGGATGGAATTAGCTAATTTTAACCCTTCTATTTCCTGTTTCAGCATTCAATTCCTGCTGTGGAATTACGGCAGCCCTTCTTTCCCACCCACATGGGGCCCATCAAACTCCGGCAGTTCCATCGCCCACCTCTGAAAAAGTACTCATTTGGTGCACTTTCTCAGCCAGGTCCCCACTCAGTCCAACCTTTGCTAAAGCACATCAAAAAAAAGGCCAAGGTATAATTGAATTCTGGTTAGAAAACAGCTATAAAGGATATTGGGGTATAAATTAAGGGAATGTACCAGGTATTAGATTGTATTAGGGAATTGGTTATTTTCTCAGATGTGATAGAATGTTATTTTGGTTATTTAGGAGAATGTCTTTATTGTTAGGTGATTCATGTGAAAATATTTAAAGGTGAGGTGTCAGAATGACTGCATCTTTCAAAAACTGTCCAGCAAAGTCTATAGAAAGATAAAGGTTTAAAAAAATGGCGAAATATAAACAGCGACGTGGGATAATAAGTGTTCATAGTACAGTCGTCCTTAGGTATCTCTGGGAGATTGGTTCTAGGACCTTCTCTGGATACCAAAATCTTTAGATGTTCCAGTTTCTGATAAAATAGCATAATATTTGCACATAACCTATGCACATCCTCTCCTATAGTTTAAATCACCTCTAGATTACTTATAATACCTACTCCAATGTAAATGCTATGTGAATAGTTGTTAACACTGTTATTGTTTAGGGAATAATGACAAGAAAAGTCTGTACCTGTTCAGCACAGATGCACTTGTATTTTCTGAATATTTTCTATCTATGGTTGGTTGAAATCACGGATGCAGAACCCATACATGGATATGGAGGGCCGACTGTACTATTCTTTGAACTTTACAGTATGTTTGAAAATTTTGATTATGAAATTGAAAAATAGGTAAAATCTTTTTGGTGTGTTTGTCTCAGATTGAACAACGTCATTGTGTGTAGTAGTGTCCTGTCAGGAGCTAGATGGTATTTTCTTTGTTCTGGACAGATGAGAGAACAAGAGAGGCAAGCTTCAGGTGGTGGAGAGATGTTTTTTATGCGCACACCTCAGGACCTCACAGGCAAAGATGGTGATCTTATTCTTGCAGAATATAGTGAGGAAAATGGACCCTTAATGATGCAGGTTGGCATGGCAACCAAGATAAAGAACTATTATAAACGGGTGAGTCTCTGCTCAGAAAATTTTTTTCCCATACATAATTCTGCTTATGCTTCCATAAACTTTTATGTACAAACTTTTGGTTATTAACATAGCTGTAGTGAGACAAACTGCAAACTTACATACAAATTTTTTGTTATTAACGTAGCTGTAGTTAGAGATCTACTGGTAATCTGTGAACATATACCATAAATTTCTTGGGAGAAAGGAGTGGTACCTTTTTTTGTAGTTATAACATGTTGAGCATCTCAAATCTCAAAATTCAAAATCAAAATCCAAAACTTTTTTTTTTTTTTGAGACTGAATCTTGCTCTTTTGCCAGGCTGGAGTGCAGTGGCATGATCTCCACTCACTGCAACCTCCACCTCCTGGGTTTGGGCAATTCTTCTGCCTCAGCCTCCTGAGTAGCTGGACTACAGGCGTGTGCCACCACACCCAGCTAATTTTTGTATTTTTAGTAGAGACAGGGTTTCACCATGTTGGCCAGGATGGTCTCGATCTCTTAACCTCGTGATCTGCCCGTCTTGGCCTTCCAAAGTGCTGAGATACAGGCATGAGCCACCATGCCCGGCCAATCCTAAACTTTTTGAGCACTATGATGATACTCAAATGCTCATTGGAGCATTTTGGATTTCCAGATTTGGGATGCCCAACTGGTAAGTATAATGCAACTATTCCAAAATCCAAAACACTTCTGGTCACAAGCATTTTGGATGAGGGATACTCAACCTGTATTAGTAAAGTGCTATGGTCATATTGTGTAGGATTATTGATATATTCTAAATAACTGGGTCTTCTGTGTTCCTTATAGAAACCTGGAAAAGATCCTGGAGCACCAGATTGTAAATATGGGGAAACTGTTTACTGCCATACATCTCCTTTCCTGGGTTCTCTCCATCCTGGCCAATTGCTGCAAGTGAGGAATTCTTTCCTGTTTTTACTGTTAACTAAGGAAATTGATAAATGAGGAACCAGTCAGCTCAGAAAGAACTATTATAATTCTAGTTGATTGAGATGCTTTAATTTTAAGTACAAAGAAAATAAGTATAATCCAAAAATGTTTTAAAGAAATCTTTTTCTTAAAACTGGCTGTGAATTGTGTTATTCTCAGGCTAAATGTAAAATAGGTTTTTAAAAATACACACTGGTAAGCTCAGTAACATCTGGGAAGCATAAGGAAGTCAACCTAGGATTAATTTACTATAAATTTACTATAATTTATGAATATTTAATTTTTGTGTATAAAATTGATAACATTTTGATCATGTTAGCTGTGGTTATTGTGAATATTGAACCACACCTGAACTGTGCCATCTACAGTCCCCAGCCATAGTGAAATGCTTTTTTTTCCCCTCCTTTGTTCTAATGGGTGTAAAGAGGCTCTCTTGTAACAGCTTTTATATATTCAAGGGGGGAAGTATGATGGTCCACAAATGATGTGGAAAATCTCTAGCACTCTCCCATCTTGTTTTTTTCCTCCATTTCATTTCTCTTGGCAATCTTAACCATTTGTCCTACTCTTATACCTAGTTTATTCTACTGTTGTTGTTGTTTATTCTCCTAAAGCATCTGCAAAGCTCAGTTTTTTTCTTTATCCTTTACATTCATAGTCTATTGCTAACCAGATGTTTAGTATCATCTTTGTATTGTTCTTCTCCTTTCCCTGGAACTTTCTGTTGAGGTTTTCTACCAATTCAGCCTCTTTTGTGGCTACTTTTGTAGTCTCTTAAAGATCTTTTTCTGGCCGAGCGTGGTGGCTCACGCCTGTTAATCCCAGCACTTTGGGAGGCCGAGGTGGGCGAATCACCTGAGGTCAGGAGTTCGAGACCAGTCTGACCAACATGGAGAAACTCTGCCTCTACTCAAAATACAAAATTAGCCGGGCATGGTGGCACATGCCTGTAATCCCAGCTACTCGGGAGGCCGAGGCAGGAGAATCACTTGAACCCGGGAGGTGGAGGTTGTAGTGAGCCGAGATCGTGCCATTGCACTCCAGCCTGGGCAACAAGAGCGAAACTCCATCTCAAAAAAAAAAAAAAAATCTTTTTCTGTATTCTTCTGTAATTCTTTTTCTGCCTATATTTCACATTTAGAATTTTCTTTCCACACTCAGTGATGGTCTTCCCTCTTTCTGTCTACTCTTCTGATTTTCGGGGAAGGCTTTCCTTAGACTCAGGCTTCTTGTGACAGTTTATCCCTATCTTGCCTCTACTTAAACTAGCTCAAATGTTTCTGTTCAGCTGTCCTCTGTCCTACTGTCTTGTGTTTTCCTTTTGTTTTTTCCCAGCCTATTCTGTCTAGCACTCTTTCTACCTCATTGGTTGTTTTATGATTTATTTGTTTGGAGACAGGGTCTGGCTCTGTGACCCAGGCTGGAGTGCAGTGGCACGATCTTGGCTCACTGCAACTTCTGCCTCCTGGGCTCAAGCCATCCTCCTACCTCAGTCTCCCAAGTAGATGGGACAACAGGCGCACGCCACCACATCCAGCTAATTATTGTATTTTCTGTAGAGATGGGGTTTTGTCATGTTGCCGAGGCTGGTCTTGAACTCCTGAGGTAAAGTGATCTACCTGCCTCGGCCTCCCAAAGTGCTGAGATTACAGGCATGAGTCACTGTGCCCGGCGTTGTTTTATTTTTTAATTATTTAATTATTCAACAAATGTTGCTCTCACACGTTGTGTGTTGGGCTACACTGGGGTCTAGGGTAGTAGTAGAGTACTTGGTACATTCTGAAGTGATTTTCATATGTAATCTTCATAGCAGTCCTGTGAGGTATAGGCATTTTTAAGTATCTCTGTTTTGTAGATGAGGAAAACTAAACTTGGACATGTTAAATAGCTTAAATAGACATGTTAAATCATATAGGTAATGGCAGAGCTAGCATCATCTGAATTCACATCCTGTATTTTCTCCCCTACTGACTCTGAAAGATAGTGGATGAAAAATTGTTTAGTCACATTTGATAATCCATATTTTAATTTATTTGTATTACTGGATAGACCTTAGATGGCATAATTAAGATGGAGAGCAATAAGCTTGGTATTTCTTTCTCAGCAGTTGACTGAATTTCCTAGGGCTACTCTGTATATAATTTTTGTGTTTTTACTTTTGTTAGGCATTTGAGAACAACCTTTTTCGTGCTCCAATTTATCTTCATAAGATGCCAGAAACTGATTTCTTGATCATTCGGACAAGACAGGGTTACTATATTCGGGAATTAGTGGATATTTTTGTGGTTGGCCAGCAGTGTCCCTTGTTTGAAGTTCCTGGGCCTAACTCCAAAAGGGCCAATACGCATATTCGAGACTTTCTACAGGTAAGAATGGGAGGATTGGGAGGGGATTGGGTTGTATACAGAAAGGGTATGTTGGGGCCGGGCGTGGCGGCTCATGGCTGTAATCCCAGCACTTTGGGAGGCCGAGGCGAATGGATCACTTGAGGTCAGGGGTTCGAGACCAGCCTGACCATCATGGTGAAACCCTGTCTCTACTAAAAATACAAAAATTAACTGGGCGTGGTGGCTCACGCCTGTGATCCCAGCACTTTGGAAGGCCGAGGTGGGTGGATCACCTGAGGTTGGGAGTTTGAGACCAGCCTGACCAACATGGAGAAACCCCGTCTCTACTAAAAATACAAAATTAGCCAGGCGTGGTGGCACATGCCTGTAATCCCAGCTACTCAGGAGGCTGAGGCAGGAAAATCGCTTGAACCCAGGAGGCGGAGGTTGCAGTGAGCCGAGATCGCACCACTGCACTCCAGCCTGGGCAACAAGAGTGAAACTCAGTCTCAAAAAAAAAAAAAAATTTAGCCAGGCATGGTGGCGCACGCCTATGGTCCCAGCTACTCTGGAGGCTGAGGCAGGAAAATCACTGGAGCCCGGGAGGCAGAGGTTGCAGTGAGCTGAGTTCAAGGCACTGCACTCTACTCTGGGTGACAGAGCGAGACTCTGTCTCAGAAAAAGTAGGCTGTGTGGGTTTGGGAGCACATCGGGAAAGATGAAAATACATTAGAGCTTAGCAAAGGAAGAGGCCCTAGTGAGGACTTTTATCCTTTTCTTTGCCAAATAAAATACACTTGGTTTGTTGGGCAGGTTTTTATTTACCGCCTTTTCTGGAAAAGTAAAGATCGGCCACGGAGGATACGAATGGAAGATATAAAAAAAGCCTTTCCTTCCCATTCAGAAAGCAGCATCCGGAAGAGGCTAAAGCTCTGCGCTGACTTCAAACGCACAGGTCATCTGTTGTGACTAGTTATTTGTCTGCCTTTTTCCAAGAAAAGAATTTTGATGGCTTTGAGTTAAAGGATAAGCATATAGTTAATAAAATAGAAATTGATGGCTGTTGAAAGGAGGTAGCAGATCTTCTAACACTCTGGTTGCTTTTTTGAATTTGGCTGCCAGGAAGTTTAATGTGATTGTTGGATATCTTCTATGAGTTGTAGGAAACTTAGCAGCTGGGGTTTTCTTGGCCAGTCATGCCAACTGTGGCTAGGCCTGTTACAGTTTTGGTTTGCTGTCCCTGTTGCTGTCAATAAATATCAGGGCCTTTGGAATTCAGAATGGTCTCATTCTCTATGTATATGTCTTTTCCAGGGATGGACTCAAACTGGTGGGTGCTTAAGTCTGATTTTCGTTTACCAACGGAAGAAGAGATCAGAGCTATGGTGTCACCAGAGCAGTGCTGTGCTTATTATAGCATGATAGCTGCAGAGCAACGACTGAAGGTGAACACCTTCCTCTTAGACACCACTTATGCCTGTGGTTTTTTGTTTTTTTTTTCTTCCCCCCAGAGAGATGAGAGAGAAGATTCTTTCTCTCACTGGCTTAGGGAGGATGGTTTACTAGATTATTACCAATTACTAAAAAGTTGAATTTGTATAAAGTGCTTCTACGTACATCAGTTCTGGAGAAAAACTATAGTGTAGCTAAGTATCAGTGGGAAGGCATAATGAGGAACTTTGGGCATATTGTTTTGCTTTGAAAATGGTGACTGGGTGACTTTAATCTCTTCTTTGCAAGATAAGCATATAAGCAGGGAAAGTACTTGTCAGCCTCTCAGGTAGGCAGAGATGATGATGGTGCTGAATGTGTGGTTTAGAGAAGCACAGAATTCTTATAAGGCCAAAAGAGAAAAGGTCCAGCTGAGGTGTGACAGCACAGCTCTGTCCCACTGAGTTAATGAGACTCAGTTATTGAGCATCTCTGTTCAGCTTGCTTATGGGCTGTAACTATCTGTATATCAGCTAGTAAGCTCCTTGGCATGTTGTAATGTATCTTATAGCTTAAGGATGTGCCGTGGTGTTAGATATAGTGAAGACTTTATGGAATCCATCTATGCAAAATAGACTTTGGTATTCTGTACTTGTATTCAGTAAAAAAAAAAACTTGTGCTTTGTGTTTTTTAACTGACTGATTTATGCATGGATCTGTCCTCTTCCAGGATGCTGGCTATGGTGAGAAATCCTTTTTTGCTCCAGAAGAAGAAAATGAGGAAGATTTCCAGATGAAGATTGATGATGAAGTAAGGCTTTATACTAGTTTGTATTAGTCATTAATACATCTCATTTATCCTTTTAAAAGAGACAGCTTTATTGAGATAACATAAAATAAACTGTACACATTTAAAGTATACTGTTAGATGTTCTTGCTTTGTTCATGCCAGAAAAAATGATGCGATATATCAAATATTATATTTTATATGATATGGGTTTTTTTTGTTTGTTTGTTTGTTTTGTTTTTTGACAGAATCTTGCTCTGTCACCCAGGCTGGAGTGCAGTGGTGGCATGACCTCGACTCACTGCAACCTTCACCTACCGGGGTTCCTGCAATTCTCGCGATTCTCCTGCCTCAGCCTTCCGAGTAGCTGAAATTACAGTTGCATGCCACCATGCCCAGCTAATTTTTTGTATTTTTAGTGGAGATGGCGTTTCACCATGTTGGCCAGACTGGTCTTGAGCTCCTGATCTCAAGTGATCCTCGTGCCTTGGCCTCCCAAAGGGCTGGGATTACAGGCATGAGCCACTGCACCTGGCAGGATTTTCATTTCTTCTAGAAAAAAGACTTTGACCTGATTTATAAGACTTCACATGATTTGGGCCTTGCATATTAATCTGACCTCCTTTCATCTCCTGTCACTGCCTGTCTTATATTCTAAGCTCCAACCATACCGAAGTTCATTCAGTTTCCTAAATTTCTCTTCCCTTTCAGAATTTTTCAGTTATGTCTTCTGCTAAGATATTTTTTCTCCACTCCTCTGCCATTTGACTCTCATCTACAAGTTATTTTCTCTGGGAAGCTTTCCTGGACTTTTCCCCTCATTCCACCCTGGATTTCGATTGGATGATAATTCTCCTTTCATTATGTACATATAGTACCCCTTTACTTTTTTCTTCCCCAAGATAGGGTCTTGCTCTGTTACCCAGGCTGTACCGTGGTGAGATCACAGCTCACTGTAGCCTTGAACTCCTGGGCTCAAGCAGTCCTTCTGTCTCAGCCTCCCGAGTAGCTGGGACAACAAGCACACACCACCACACCCAGCTAATAGTTTAAATTTTTTGTAGAAATGTCTCACGGCCGGGCGCGGTGGCTCATGCCTGTAGTCCCAACACTTTGGGAGGCCGAGGCGGGCAGATCATCTGAGGTCAGGAGTTCGAGACCAGCCTGGCCAACATGGTGAAACCCTGACTCTACTAAAAATACAAAATGAGCTGGGCGTGGTGGCGTGCGCCTGTAATCCCAGCTACTTGGGAGGCTGAGGCAGGAGAATCACTTGAACCTGGGAGGTGGAGGTTGCCGGGAGCTGAGACCACGCCATTGTAGTCCAGCCTGGACTAAAAGAACGAATCTCCATCTCAAAAAAAAAAAAAAAAAGAAAGAAATGGGATCTTACTGTGTTGCCCAGGCTGATTTTGAACTCCTAGGCTCAAACGATCGTCCTGCCTTGGCCTTCTAAAGTGTTGGGATGATAGGCATGAACCACTGTGCCTGGCCTCTACTTTCTTCCCGTGGCACTGATCACATAGTAATGAACTTGGTTGGCTGTTTTTCCCTCACTAACTTGAGGTTCATGAAAAAGTAGTATGGAGGAGTAGTGTGTAGTTGGTATTCAATAAATATTTGTTAAATGAATTAAGTGATTATAAAATGAAGCAGAAAATGAGGCCACACAGAGTGAGTAAAGAATCGTTGTACTACTCTCTTGAGGTTGGAATGAAAAATGAGTGGATATCTAAGAATTTCAGAAATTAAGAATTCTATTGAGGCCAGGCGCAGTGGCTCAGGCCTGTAATCATAGCATTTGGGGAGGCCAAGGTGGGAGGGTTACTTGAGGCCAAGGGTTCAAGACCAACCTGGCCAACATAGTGAGACCCTGTCTCTAAAAAAGAAAAACAATTTTTTTTAAATTAAAAATAAAAAAAGAATTCTGTTGAATGGCTTTCCAGATTGAACCTTAGAGAACTGGCCATTTTCTTGCTAATCATATATACTCTTTTTTTTTTTTTTTTTTTTTTTTTGAGACAGAGTCTCACTCTGTCTCCCAGGCTGGAGTGCAGTGGTGCAGTCTGCTGACTGCAACCTCTGCCTGCTGGGTTCAAGCCATTCTCGTGCCTCAGCCTTCTGAGTAGCTGGGACTATAGGTGTGCACCACCACGCCTGGCTAATTTTTGTACTTTTAGTAGAGATGGGGTTTCACCATGTTGGCCAGGCTGGTCTTGAACTCCTGGCCTCAAGAGATCTGCCCGCCTCAGCCTCCCAGAGTGTTGGGATTACAGGTGTGAGTCACCACACCTGGCCTCATGTACTCCCGACTGGTCTGTGTGGGCAGGCACATTCACCCCTTGGCTTAATTCTTTAAGAATCTTGCAGGGGTTGGTAAACACTATTCAGGGTCCCAGGAGAGGACAGACCTTTTTGACCAAACCAGTGGCAGAAATAGAATGGACTTTGGTTTAGTGTCACTGGAAAAGGGGGCCAATGCTTTGAAAGCAAGCATGTCAACTATTTCGAGAAAATAGGTTTCATTCTAAAACAGCTGTTTGAGCAATTGGACAATCAAATGTAGTCATTAGTCTAATTTTGAGCATCATGAGGGTGAGGGAAACACTGTCCTTAAGAATGTTTATTGAAGCCCAAGGGATAAGAGGCTGAAGGGATACCACTGTTCTTTATTTTTCTCCTTATCCTGCCTGAGCTCTTGACCTCTATTTAATATCATGTTGTAAGTATTGTACCATAGGATAGAAGAGAACTGAGTACTAGGTAGCTATATTTAACTGTTGATTTTTGTGGACAGTTTAAGAGAGCATGAACCCACAAAAATTAAACATTAGAAAAAAAGAACATGAAAATAGTTTGTAATTATTCTACTCTTGTAGATATTGGCTAGACATAGAACAAATGTTTCCCACTGCCCTGAGAATCTTTTTCTTTATCTCAGGTTCGCACTGCCCCTTGGAACACCACAAGGGCCTTCATTGCTGCCATGAAGGGCAAGTGTCTGCTAGAGGTGACTGGAGTGGCAGATCCCACGGGGTGTGGTGAAGGATTCTCCTATGTGAAGATTCCAAACAAACCAACACAGCAGAAGGTGAGATTGTGTTTATTTCTAGAATGAGAAAGTCAAGGGAGAAAGAAATGGGTGAGTGGAGGACTTGGAATGTAGTTAAGGTAGCAGAATGACTTAGATGCTTACTTAAAAGGAATTCAGGTTTTTAGGAGTCTCACTTTTTTTTGTTTGTGGTAGGATGATAAAGAACCGCAGCCAGTGAAGAAGACAGTGACAGGAACAGATGCAGACCTTCGTCGCCTTTCCCTGAAAAATGCCAAGCAACTTCTACGTAAATTTGGTGTGCCTGAGGAAGAGGTGAGTGTGGAAGTGGAAAATTTAGAGTATACTAGGGGCTTTGTATAGAGTTGGAATTGCTAGGAGGCAGATGTAAAGAACTATCTGGGGAACTTTATTGTAGGGTATAGTAAGCTAAGTCTTAGATATTGTTTTAGGAGTTATCTTTCTACGTAATCTGCTTTGGGGTGATTTTTCTTTTTTGGTCTAACTGTGTACATTGGCTTGTCCTTTGAAATCCCTGAATGATTTGTGTGTGTGTGTGTGTGTGTGTGTATATATATATATTTATATTTGTGTGTGGCTATTTGTCTCGTAGATTAAAAAGTTGTCCCGCTGGGAAGTGATTGATGTGGTGCGCACAATGTCAACAGAACAGGCTCGTTCTGGAGAGGGGCCCATGAGTAAATTTGCCCGTGGATCAAGGTTTTCTGTGGCTGAGCATCAAGAGCGTTACAAAGAGGAATGTCAGCGCATCTTTGACCTACAGAACAAGTGGGTCGTTTTAGTGCTGCAGAAAATCCAAGCTGGAAAGGGGGAGGAGTTCCAGGCACTATTTCATAATAAAGAGGAGGTCACCTAAAAGTTTGACTACCTAGGTAGTCAGATATCTGACATGTCAGGGTAGTATATGTTTGTAATCCCACCACCAGATTACCTATTCCCTTCAACCCAACTTGGCAAAATTTTTGAACAGAAGGAGACGCTAGTCTTGTGTTCTAGGTTCCATGACAACTTTTATGGCCTACTTGGGCCTAACAAACAGCACAATGGTAGCAGGTGACAGGTAGGGCTTTTTTCTAAAGGTTTAGTTGTGAGAGGATGTTAATACACTATTAAAAATGACCAGTGTGCTGATTTATTTATCAGGTTGTCTCCAGGAATTCTGAAAGAGTTACTACAATTTTTCAAACTTATCTTGTTGACCAAATGTCTAGGAAAACTTTGTAAAGCTTTTCTGTTAAGGGCCCCATGTCTTAATGGATTTTGAGTATGCCTTTTTAAGGTTGATTTCCCAATTTTTTACTTTTGCCTGCAACCATATTTCTTTAGTTCTTTCTGCACATTGCTTTTTCTCTTTTTAGGGTTCTGTCATCAACTGAAGTCTTATCAACTGACACAGACAGCAGCTCAGCTGAAGATAGTGACTTTGAAGAAATGGGAAAGAACATTGAGAACATGTTGCAGAACAAGAAAACCAGCTCTCAGCTGTCACGTGAACGGGAGGAACAGGAGCGGAAGGAACTACAGCGAATGCTACTGGGTGAGGATCTTGGCTTCACAGACAGATAAAAAAGAGGAGGGTTAAAAAAGGAGCCTACGTAACTGCAGACTGTAATTGAGGGAGATCTGGAGGCAGAAGATGTAAGGGTTGCATGTAGAAAAGTCTGTGAATGAAGTAGAAAGCTTTTTACAAACTGGACTCTAGGATTGTCTGTGGAGGACCAATTGCAGAGATGATGCCACCCCACTAACTGCCTCTGGCTGTATCAGGTGCCTGGCCAAGCCTGGGCTATTAGTGCTGTACTTCAAATGAGCTTTTTGTGCATTTATCCTAGAGGGTAAGAGTTTTTAATACAGAATTTGTAAATGAATTTAGGGAGTTATCTTTGAAACTTCTGAAATTACATGTAAAATATGTAAATGTGCATTTTATTATTTTTTTATTTTGGAGACAGGGTTTCATTCTGTCACCCAGGCTGGAGTGCACTGGTGTGATCTTAGCTTACTGCAGTCCCCGCCTCCCAGGCTCAAACGATCCTCCTGCCTCAGCCTCCTGAGTAGCTGGGACTATAGGTGCATGCCACCATGCCTGGCTAATTTTTGTATTTTGTATTCCTCCTGCCTCAGCCTCCTGAGTAGCTGGGACTATAGGTGCGTGCCACCATGTCTGGCTGATTTTTGTATTTTATAGAAAATGTTGCCCAGGATGGTCTCGAACTCCTGAGCTCAAAGTGATCCGCCTGCCTCAGCCTCCCAAAGTGTTGGCATTACAGGCGTGAGCCACTGCGCCTGGCCTTAAATGTGCATTTTCTGAGAACATTCATGGCTTTCAGAAGACCCTCAGAAGGAGTCTTAGACCATAAAAAGAGTTTTAAAATTGTAGAAATTGAGGGTGGGAATAATAAAGACCTGAATTGGGTTGGGATATGGAGGGCATTAAGGATGAAAATCAAGGCAACCTTAAGATTTCACTCTGGGATTACTAGAAAGATGTTGGTACCATTGATTAAAGTAGTGAATTTCAAGGTCTGACATGCTGGCTCATGCCTGTAATGCTAGCACTTTGGGAGGTCGAAGTGAGAGGATCATATGAGCCCCGGAGTTTGAGACCAGCCTGGGCAACATGGTGAAACCCTGTTTCTACAGAAAATACAAAAATTAGATGTGGTGGCAGGCACCTATAATTCCAGCTACTCGGGAGGCTGAGGTGGGAGGATCGCTTGAGCCTGGGAGGCAGAGGTTGCAGTGAGCTGAGATTGCACCACTGCATTCCAGCCTGGGTGACAGGGTGACACCCTGTCTCATGTCTCAAAAGAAGTTAGGAAGGGAATGTGTAATATGTGGAGTTTGAGGTCCCTTTGACACCCTTGAAGTATACATGTTAAAGAGGCAGTTGAAAACTTGGATGTTGATACTGCGAGAGAGGATAAAGGCTGATGATGAAGATTTATATGGCTTCTCAGTCACAGTAGTCTTCCCTTTGTTTCCTCTTTTCTGTAAAAGTTTTGTGTAATTTCATTGTTTTGGGTCCTTTGTAAAAATGTGATATAGCCCTTCCACCAATGTGGTCATCTATGTTTTCTAGTATAGTCCTGGAACACAGTATCTATATCATTTGGGAATTAGAAATGTGGAATCTCAGGCCTCACTCCACATCTACTAAATTAGAACCTACATTTGCAGCTGGGTGTGGTGGCTCACACCTGTAATCCCAGCACTTTGGGAGGCTGAGGCAGGCGGATCACCTGAGGTCAGGAGTTTAAAACCATCTTGGCCAACATGGTGAAACCCCATTTCTACAAAAATTAGCTGGGCATGATGGTGGGTGCCTGTAATCCCAGCTACTTGTGAGGCTGAGGCAGGAGAATCGCTTGAACCCGGGAAGCAGAGGTTGCAGTGAGCTGAGAGTACGCCATTGAACTTTACCCTGGGCGACAGAGTGAAACTCCGTCTCAAAAAAAAAAAAAAAAAACCTACATTTGAACAAGATCCTCAGGTGATTCCTATTCATATTAATGTTTGAGAAGCTTATGTTAGGCTTTAAGACTCGGAACTTGTTTTTTGTAGTGCCATTTTTCCCCCCGAGTTGCGTGCTTGGGTACTTTTTTTTTTTTTTTGAAACAGGACCTCATTCTGTTGCCCAGGCTGGAGGGCAGTGGTGCAACCATGGCTTGTTTACTGCAGCCTCAACCTCCTGGGCTCAAGGGATCCTCCCATCTCAGCCTCCTGAGTAGCTGGGACCACAGGTGTGTACCACCACACCTGGCTAGTTAAATTTGTAGAGACAGTGTCTTCTTTGTTGACCAGGCTGGTCTCAAACTCCTGGGCTCAAGTGATCCTCCCACCTTAGCCTCGCCAAATGCTGGGATTATAGGCATGAGCCACTGTACTCGGCCTTGTGTGCTTTTATCTGTAATGTGATCATCACCCACTTCCTACATGGTCTTTTCTCTTGCACTGTTGTTCAGAGGAATCTGCTTCTCTATCTCCTATAGCAAACATGTAGTTCTTTGAGGTTCTTTCAGAACTTTTTGTACTTACAAAAGTTGGGAAATTGGCCAGGCGTGTGGCTTAGGCCTGTAATCCCAGCATGTTGGGAGGCCAAGGCTGGCCTATCTCTTGAGCCCAGGAGTTAGAGACCAGCCTAGGCAATGTGACAAGACCCCGTCTCTACAAAAATTTAGCTGGGTGTGGTGGTGCACGCCTGTAGTCCCAGCTACTCAGAAGGCTGAGCTGGGAGGATGGATTGAGCCTGGGAGGTGGAGGTTGCAGTGAGCCGAGATTGCACAACTGTACTCCAGCCTGGGCAACAGAGCGAGAGAGATCCTGTCTCAAAAAAAAAAAAAGTGGGGAAATTGGCAGTGCCTAAAATGAAGTCAGGAAAGGACAAATCAGCATATTCTTGGGGCTGATGATGACTTTGATGCTTTTTGTAGAACCATAGTTTTGTGGCATGTTGAGCTTTGATAGCTCCACTCAGTCCCAAGAAAATGATCATTTGGGAGATAAGGGGAACGTTTGGAAATCTTTTCTACCTACCTTGCAGCAGCAGGCTCAGCAGCATCCGGAAACAATCACAGAGATGATGACACAGCTTCCGTGACTAGCCTTAACTCTTCTGCCACTGGACGCTGTCTCAAGATTTATCGCACGTTTCGAGATGAAGAGGGGAAAGAGTATGTTCGCTGTGAGACAGTCCGAAAACCAGCTGTCATTGATGCCTATGTGCGCATACGGACTACAAAAGATGAGGAATTCATGTGAGTTTGATTTACCACTTCCTTTTTTTTCTTTGAGGACAGAGTCTTGCTCTGCGGCCCAGGTGGAGTGCAGCGGTGTGATCTTGGCTCATTGCAACCTCCATCTCTCGGGTTCAAGTGATTCTCGTGCCTCAACTTCCAGAGTAGCTGGGATTATGCCCAGCTAATTTTTGTATTTTTGGTAGAGATGGGGTTTTGCCATGTTGACCAGGCTGGTGTTGAACTCCTGGGCTCTAGCAATCTGCCTGCCTCAGCCTCCCAAAGTGCTGGGATTACAGGCATGAACCACGGCACCTGGCCTGATTCACCACTTTCGAGTGTGATAGGGAGAATAGTAATAATGGTGGGGAATGGTGATTGGGGTGGGTGCTTGAATTTTAGTGACAGGATTCTTCACAGTTATTTCTAGAACTCTGCTGTAATTGAGAACTATCTTGCCTTTAGATTGGGTTTGAATAGAGCCAAATTACAGGGAAAATTCTATTCGGTATTTGCCACGAGATGAAGGCATGTTTTGTTCCATTTTGGTCCTTTGCATTTTGATTGGTTGGTTTGCAAAAATCTTAGAGATTACTGGCCGGGTGCGGTGGCTCACGCCTGTAATCCCAGCACTTGGGGAGGCTGAGGCGGGCGGATCACGAGGTCAGGAGTTCGAGACCACCTGACCAACATGGTGAAACCCTGTCTCTACTGAAAGTACAAAAATTAGCTGTGTGTGGTGGCACGCACCTGTAATCCCAGCTACTCAGGAGGCTGAGGCAGGAGAATCGCTTGAACCTGGGAGGCAGAGGCTGCAGTGAGCCAAGATCTCGCCACTGCACTCCAGCCTGGGTGACAGAGGGAGACTCTGTCTCAAGAAAGAAAAAAAAAAAAAAAAAAACCTTAGAGATTACTCAGGACTTATTCTAAGAGAGTTACCTCTGCAAATGGAGGGCTGACTAGGGAGGGAGATGGGAATGGCATGTAGCCCCTTTTATCTTAGCCTGGATGGATTACTTTAGTCCTGAGATGTTAGCTATCACGATAGTCTTCTTGGTTAAGGTTTGCTTATGGTCCTGTGATTTTTCTTCCTCTGCTGCTCACACTGTTCAGTCGAAAATTTGCCCTTTTTGATGAACAACATCGGGAAGAGATGCGAAAAGAACGGCGGAGGATTCAAGAGCAACTGAGGCGGCTTAAGCGGAACCAGGAAAAGGAGAAGCTTAAGGGTCCTCCTGAGAAGAAGCCCAAGAAAATGAAGGAGCGTCCTGACCTAAAAGTAAGTATAATGTGGTGTGATTACAGCTAACGGAGTAAAGGAAGAATGTATACCTTTTCCTTTAGCTTTTGATATCCTCCTTTACTGGGAATGAGGGAAGTATATTGTGGAAAGCTGGTTTGAATTGATGTGACTACTTGGGGGTGTTCTCAATATTAATGTGAGTGGTGTTGACAATTCCACACCAAATCTGGTGCTATTGTTCTCTCTCTCTTTTTTTTAGACAGGGTCTGGCTCTGTTGCCCAGGCTGGAGCGCACTGGCATGATCTCGGCTCACTGCAGCCTCTGCCTCCTGGGCTCAAGCCATCCTCCTACCTCTGCTTCCCAAGTAGCTGGGACTACAGGCACGAGCCACCACACCCAGATAATTTTTGTATTTTTTTTAGAGACCGGGTTTTGCCATGTTGCCCAGGCTAGTCTCAAACTCCTGAGCTCAAGTGATCCTCCCACCTTGGCTTCCCAAAGTGCTGGGATTGCAGGCGTGAGCCACCATGCCCTGCTTGTCATTTATTCTTTTTTTTTTTTTTTTTTTTTTTTTGAGACAGAGTCTCACTCTATTGCCCAGGCTGGAGTGCAATGGCGCGATCTCAGCTCATTGCAACCTCCGCCTCCTGGGTTCAAGCGATTTTCCTGCCAGAGCCTCTCGAATAGCTGGGATTACAGATGTCTGCCACCATGCCTGGCTAATTTTTTGTATTTTTAGTAGAGACGAGGTTTCACCATTTTGGCCAGGCTGGTCTCGAACTCCTGACCTGGTGATCTACCAGCCTCCACCTCCCAAAGTGCTGGGATTACAGGCATAAGCCACCACGCCTGGCTTGTTATTTATTCTTTTTTTTTTTTTGAGACAGTGTCTCACTCTGTTACCCAGGCTGGAGTGCAATGGCGCAATCTCAGCTCATTGCAACCTCCACCTCCTGGGTTCCAGCGATTCTTGCGCCTCAGCCTCCCAAGTAGCTGTGCTACCAGGCATGTGCTACCATGCCCAGCTAATTTTTTTTTGAGACGGAGTTTCGCTCTTGTTGCTCAGGCTGGAGTGCAGTGGCGCCATCTCAGCTCCCTGCAACCTCCACCTTCCCGTTTCAAGCGGCTCTCCTGCCTCAGCCTCCCGAGTAGCTGGGATTACAGGCGCCCGCCACCACGCCCAGCTAATTTTTGTATTTTTAGTAGAGATGGGGTTTCACCATGTTGGCCAGGCTGGACTTGAACTCCTGACCTCAGGTGATCTGCCCACCTCGGCCTCCCAAAGTGCTGGGATTACAGGCATGAGCCACCATGCCTGGCCTTATTCTTTATCTGAAATATTTTCTAGGAGTTGAGATAGGTTTGGTAGGTTTTTTTTTGTTTGGTTGGTTTTTTTACAGACAGAGTCTTGCTTAATCGCTCAGGCTGGAGTGCAATGGTGTGATCTCCACTTACTGCAACCTCCGGCTTCCAGGTTGAAGAGATTTTCGTGCCTCAGCCTCCCGAGTAGCTGGGATTACAGGCGTGCACCACCACGCCTGGCTAATTTTTTGTATTTTTAGTAAAGACAGGGTTTTACTATGTTGGCCAGGCTAATCTCAAACTCCTGGCTTCAAGTGATCCTCCCACCTTGGCCTCCCAAAGTTCTGGGATTACACGCATGAGCCACTGCTTTTGGCCCAAGTTTGGTAGGTTTTTTAACATGTACTTTCATGTCTGTTGTCTGTGTGTATATATTTTTAAATATGTACCTTTAAAATATTGTACATATTAAAAGAAGCAACAAAAGTAAAACATACAAGTTGTTTTCCATAACTTAGGATCACAGATACTACTGTGATTGTAATAAGCATCCTAAGATGAGGCAGTTGTGGTACAGTGGAAAGAGCCATGAGCTTGGAAACAGAAGATCTGAATTCAGGTTCTGTTTCTGCCATTTAATAGGTCTGTGACCTTAACCTCTCCAAACTTGTTTTCTCTAATATCAAATGATATGTCCACAGTGTTGTTGTATTAAATGATATAATTCAGGGGAAGCACTTTATAAACTATAAAATATTCAACAAATGAAACTGTTCTTAATGCATACTGAGGTCATTAAGTGTTTTAATGTTCCTTTTTGTATGTGGCATTAGATAAGTGTGATACAGTATTGGCCCCATTTTACAGATGAAACTGAGGTCTAGGATACCAGAGCTACTCATTTGCAAAACTGAGATGGAGACTTGGTGTCTTCGAACCTTTTTCTTGTTTTGACTAGAGAATGGGAATACACCCAGCAGGCTGATGATGCTGCTGAATGTAGATGGGCTTCCAACAGCTTGTCTCCTGCATATTTAATATTTTCATAGTTTACAACTTAAATTGGGAGTGGAAATCTTCTCTTTATTCTTCTTACCTGATTTTTAAAGCAATGTTTAGTCTCTGGATTTCATTTTTTTTCTATGTGTCATTTCCATACATGCAGTTTTGTCTAGTGGCTTCTGGTTGATCAGTGCATAACAATTCTATTAGAGCAAAAGTTCTGAAGCTGACTTTGTTTTTCCCGTCTTGTATGTACAGTTGAGCTTTGAACAACATAGGTTTGAACTGCATGGTTCCACTTATGCGTGGATCGTGGTACGTGGAGCCTGTGTATATGGAGGGCTGGCTTTTTGTATATATGGGCTTCACTGTGTGGATTTTGGTATACTTGGGGGTCCTGGAACCAATCCCCTGCATATACTGAGGGACGACTTTATTTCTTACCTGCTTATCTCTGATATGTGTTTCAGCCTACTTACCTCTGACGTGTTTGATACTTTTCCTTTTGCAGCTGAAATGTGGGGCATGTGGTGCCATTGGACACATGAGGACTAACAAATTCTGCCCCCTCTATTATCAAACAAATGCGCCACCTTCCAACCCTGTTGCCATGACAGAAGAACAGGAGGAGGAGTTGGAAAAGACAGTCATTCATAATGATAATGAAGAACTTATCAAGGTTGAAGGGACCAAAATTGTCTTGGGGAAACAGCTAATTGAGAGGTAAGAGATACCAGGCAGGAAGTGCTATGGGACAGATTTATTTGAGGTTGGTTATATTGGTGGCTGGCAGGGGTAGATGTGATGTGTTCTCTGAAGTGGAACTGAAGGAACAGGAATTTTGATGGCGTTTCCTCAGTTATTGTTGCCAGTAATGAAAATTATAGCACTGATTAGGTTGTACCACTTGTTTTGGAGCATGCTGCCTAACTTCTGAGTCTGTTTCCTTAGTTACAAAATAAAACCACCTTTACCAGGATAGTTAAGAAGATAAAATGAGACAGACTACAAAGCATACAGTACAGTGCCTGACATATAGTAGATGTCAGTTATCTCTTCTTGTTCTACTTCTAGACGCTTATAATATTTGCAAGGTCCCTAATCTTGTTGTGTTTTTTTTGAGACAAAGTGTTGCTCTGTTTTCCAGGCTGGAGTGCAGTGGCTCACTGCCACCTCTGCCTCCTGGGTTCAAGCGATTCTCATGCCTCAGCCTCCCGAGTAGCTGGGATTACAGGCGCACGCCACCACGCCCGGCTAATTTTTGTATTTTTGTAGAGATGGGGTTTCGTTATGTTGGCCAGGCTGGACTCAAAACTCCTGACCTCAAGTGATCCGCCTGCCTAGGCCTCCCAGAGTGCTGGGATTACAGGCGTGCTGGGATTACCATGCCCGGCCTAATTTTTGTATTTTTAGTAGAGACAGGGTTTCGCCATGCTGGTCTCAAACTCTTGTCCTCAAGTGATTCTCCCACCTCGGCCTCCCCAAGCGTTGGGATTACAGGCGTGAGCCATCACTCCCGGCCTCGTAGTGTTCTAATAAAGGACCATCCCAAAAGATGGATGAGACATAGAAACTGTGCTTATACTTGTGTCTTGCCCTCAGAGAGTTTAATAGATAATAAAATGGAGAAGTTGTAAAGTTCTTTCCCCTAACTTTTTAGTTTGAAAATGGCAAAACCTACAGAAAAGTTGAAAGAATATAATATATAATTCCTCTAAATTCACTAATTGTTAACATTTTGTCACATGTGCTTCATCTTTATATACCTAAAACTTTTTTTTCCTAAATCATTTGGAACTAAGTTGCAGGCATCATATTTCACTCCTAAGAAAGTTAACATTAATGTAATAATATATAATATTCAGATCTCATTTAGTCTTCCCTAGTTGTCTCAGTGTCTTTTATTGCTTCCATCCCCAGTTCTGGATTCAATCCCAGTTCAAACATTAAATATATTTTGAATCTCTCTTAATCTAGAATGATTTTCCCTACCTTTTATGTTTTTCTTTTCTTTTCTTTTCTTTCTTTTTTTTTTGAGATAGGGTCTGGTTCTGTTACCCAGGCTGGAGTGCAGGGGCATGATCTCAGCTCACTGCAACCTGCGCCTCCCAGGTTTAAGTTATCCTCTCACCTCAGCATCCAGAGTAGTTGGGACTACAGGTGTGCAGTACCACACCTGGCTAATTTTTGTATTTTTTGTAGAGACAGGATTTTGCCATGTTGCCCAGGCTGGTCTCAATCTCCTGGGCTCAAGCAATCCTCCTGCCTCAGCTTCCCAAAGTGCTGTGACTACAGGCATCAGCCACTGCACCCAGCCCCATTTATGTTTTTCATGACATTGAATTTTTTGAAGATTCCAGGCCAATTGCCTCAAAATATTCCATATTCTGGAATTGTCTGTTCTCTCATTGATCAGATTCCAATTAAATGTTGTTGGCAAGACATTTAATGTCATATTTAGGTGATATACTTACTGTACTACATCAGCAAGCACATAATGTCAGGTTTTCCCACTGTTTTGATCATCTTGTTAAAGTGGTGATCCTCAGATCCTATAATAAAATATGTTTTTTCTTTGTAATTAACATGTTGATGAATATCCTGTTCCCTGACAATCTTTTAATAGTTTTAGCATCGGTTGATGACCATTGCTTTATTCAGTTATTTCAGTGGGGGTTCCAAAATGGTAATTTTTCTAATTCTAGCATTTCTTCAACATTAGCTAACATTTTTCTATAAAAAAGAGCTTTCTACTCTCCCTTTCCAAGTATTACTATGGATTCTGAAATTCTTTCCTTTGGAAATTTAATGTTTTATAATTCCTTAACATAATTAATTTTGATGCTCACATAGTGCCCCAAATTTGACTCCCTCAAGCCAGATCCTGTGTTTTTTTTTTTCTTTTTTTTTTTTTTTAATGACCCTATAAATATTTGAGAACTTCCTTGCTTTCTGGCACAAGATGTTTTTGTGTTTTTTCTCGAGACAGAGTCTTGCTCCTTTGCCCAGGCTGGAGTGCGGTGGCGCAATCTCGGCTCACTGAAACCTTTGCCTCCCGGGTTCAAGGGATTCTCCTGCCTCAGCCTCCCGAGTAGCTGGGATTACAGACCTGTGCCACCACACCTGGCTAATTTTTGTGTTTTTAGTAGAGATGGGTTTTCACCATGTTGGCCAGGCTGGTCTTAAACTTCTGACCTCGTGATCCGCCCGCCTGGGCCTCCCAAAGTGCTGGGATTACAGGCGTGAGCCACCGTGCCCAGCCTTCTGGCACAAGATGTTAAAAGCTCTCTTTCAAATTTTCCTATCCTATATACCTAGAGTCGGCCATTTCTCCAAAAGCCCAGGTTCCTTTTTCTTTTTGAGACGGAGTCTTGCTCTGTCACCCAGGCTGGAGTGTGGCACACTGTAACCTCCGCCTCCCTGGTTCAAGCAGTTCTCCTGCCTCAGCCTCCCGAGTAACTGGGACTACAGGCACGTGCCACCTTGCCCTGCTAATTTTGTATTTTTAGTAGAGACAGGGTTTCTCCATGTTGGTAAGGCTGGTCTCGAACTCCCAACCTCAGGTGATCTGCCCGCCTCCACCTCCCAAAGTGCTAAGATTATAGACATGAGCTACCACGCTCAGCTGGTATACATATATTTTAAATTACAACTTTATACTGATACCTCCAATTTAGTTTATAGATCTTTTTTTCTCATCTTCCCTTATTTCATATTTGTATCCATTCTCAAGAAATAACTTAATTTCTGTATGTATTTACTTAGAAATCAATATATTTATTGAGAAATTTGCTCTGTCCTATGATATGTACAAAATAGTTTCAGAATTACTATAATAATACCACTACCACCAACAAACCCATAAAGTAGGTTCAAGATGGTTTTTGTAGTTTATTTTTCTTGGACTACATGCCACTGAGGTATAGTTAGGTTATTCCAAACTTTTTTTTTTTTTTTTTTTTGAGACAGAGTCTCGCTCTGTCGCCCAGGCTGGAGTGCAGTGGCGCAATCCCAGCTCACTGCAACCTCCGCCTCCCAGGTTCAAGAGATTCTCTTGCCTCAGCCTCCCGAGTAGCTGGGATTACAGGTGCCCGCCACCATGCCCAGCTAAGTTTTTTGTATTTTTAATAGAGACGGGGCTTCACCAGGTTACCCAGGCTGGTCTCGAACCCCTGACCTCAGGTGATCCACCTGCCTCGGCCTCCCAAAGTGCTGGGATTACAGGCGTGAGCCACCATGCCCGGCCTTCCAAACATATTTGAATCACTTCTTTTTTTGTGTGTAGTTTAAGAAATCAATTTGATACAGTACAGTCATTTATTTCTGTTTGTTTTCAGTTTTGGGTTCCTTTTCCCATCCTTGTTGATTTATTTTATATGCCCAGGCTGGAGTGCAGTGGTGCAATCTCAGTTGACTGCAACCTCTGCCTCCTGGGTTCAAGTGATTCTCCTGCCTTAGCCTCCCAAGTAGCTGGGACTACAGGCACGTGCTGCCACGCCAGGCTAATTTTTGTATTTTTAGTAGAGATGGGGTTTCACCATGTTGGTCAGGCTGGTCTCGAACTTCTGAGCTCAGGCAATCCGCCTGCCTGGGCCTTCCAAAGTGCTGAAATTACAGGCATGAGCCACTACACCCAGCCTCCATCCTTGTTGATTTAATTATTAATATCCGTAATAGTCATTGTTTTTTGAAACACATTAGAAGAGGAAGATGGGCCGGACGTGGTGGCTCATGCCTATAATCCCAGCACTTTGGGAGGCTGAGGTGGGAGGATCACTTGAGCTCAGGAGTTCGAGACCAGCTTAGGCAATATAGTGAGACCCTGTCTCTATTACTGAAAAAACAGTTTTTAAATTTAAAAAATGAAGAAGAAAAAATGTGATACCATGGTCCCTTATAGTGGAAAAGAAGAAGGTGAATGAGCTTTAATGATTGAGGGAAGCCCAAACTAGTTTGTTTTCTGTTTTCAAACCAGTTTTTAATTTCTTGTTTCCATTCTGAACCTAGCCTTTTAACATTTAAGATAGAATGTTGGGGCTGGGTTCGATGGCTCACACCTGTAATCCCAGCACTTTGGGATGCCAAGGTGGGTGGATCACCTGAGGTCAGGAGTTCGAGACCCGCCTGACCAACATGGTGAGACCCTGTCTCTACTAGAAATACAAAAATTAGCTGTGCGTGGTGGTGGGCTTCTGTAATCCCAGCTACTTGGGAGGCTGAGGCAGGAGAATCACTTGAACCTGGGAGGTGGAGGTTGCAGTGAGCTGACATTGCGCCATTGCACTCCAGCCTGGGTAACGAGCGAACTACAGCTCAAAAAAAAAAAAAAAAAAAAAAGAATGTTGGAACTGGAAGGATTCTTAAAATTCTTTAGTCTGGTTTCCTTATCTTCCCAATAGGGAACTGAGGTAAAATTGTGACTTGCCTAGTTATTTATTAACTTGGAGAGCCTATGAGGGCTTGCCTGATCTGAACCTTAGAAGGTGGATGTTTGGCCTTTGGTTTGGCTTTTTCCTCGCTAGGCTCATGCTTAGGTACCTTGGACTTTTTTTAAATTATAGTTGCTTTTTTCCCCTTGGGAACTAGAAATAGGGGCTGTATCTTACTAAAGTGTTTTGATTTTAGTGCGGATGAGGTTCGCAGAAAATCTCTGGTTCTCAAGTTTCCTAAACAGCAGCTTCCTCCAAAGAAGAAACGGCGAGTTGGAACCACTGTTCACTGTGACTATTTGAATGTGAGTATGTGCATTGCTTCCTTCTGATTAGGTAGGTTATCATTGATTCCCCAGCCCTGTATGCCACAGCTCTGACAGCCTTAGATTCTCCAGTTGCCTTGCCCTGAAAATTATTTGTACTGTTCATTATAAGATTTCTAAAATATGTTTGTCTAGTTAGAGAAAGTGGATTTTTTTTTTTTTTTTTTTGAGACAGAATCTCACTCTGTTGCCCAGGCTGGAGTGCAGTGGCACAGTCTCGGCTCACTGCAACCTCCACCTCCCAGGTTCAAGCAATTCTCCTGCCCCAGCCTCCCAAGTAGCTGGGATTACAGGCGCACACCACCACACCCAGCTAATTTTTGTATTTTTAGTAGAGATGGGGTTTTGCCTTATTGACCACGCTGGTCTTGAACTCCTGACCTCAGGTAATCCACTCGCTTTGGCCTCCCAAAGTGCTGGGATTACAGTGAGCCACCGTGCTCGGCAGATTTTTTTTTTTTTTTTTTTTTTGAGACAGAGTCTCGCTCTGTTACCCAGGCTGGAGTGCAATGGTGTGATCTTGGCTCACTGCACCCTTTGCCTCCCAGGTTCAAGTGATCCTCCCACCTCAGCCTCCTGAGTAGTTCAGATTACAGGCACATGCCACCACACCCAGCTAATTTTTGTATTTTTAGTAGAGACGGGGCTTCACCATGTTGCCCAGGCTGGTGTTGAACTCTTGGCCTCAAGTGGTCCACCCACCTCAGCCTCCCAAAGTGCTGGGATTACAGGTGTGAGCTACTGTGCCTGGACAGAATGTGGATTTTTTTTGGTCTGAGGAAGCATTCTGATTTCACATTTCTCCTTAGAGACCTCATAAGTCCATCCACCGGCGCCGCACAGACCCTATGGTGACGCTGTCATCCATCTTGGAGTCTATCATCAATGACATGAGAGATCTTCCAAATGTGAGTTCATTGCATTGGATATCTATAGTAGGGATGTCAAGGCCTTTTGTTCTGTCTGTGATTTCCAATAGAGGGCAGTAATCTGTAGATTTAGGTAACTGGAATGCCTAATTTTTAGGGAGTTAGTTTTTTTTGTTTGTTTGTTTTTTTAAGCAGTTTAGTAGAGGAAACAGACCTGCTCCATCTAGAAAGATTCCTTTCAGTGTTGATAGCCAGGTAGATAGGTAAGATGTGAAAGTCTTCAGGAATTGGCTCTGGCAAGTGTTATTTGCTGATGTATGGTTCTGGCCCTTGTTTGCAGACATACCCTTTCCACACTCCAGTCAATGCAAAGGTTGTAAAGGACTACTACAAAATCATCACTCGGCCAATGGACCTACAAACACTCCGCGAAAACGTGCGTAAACGCCTCTACCCATCTCGGGAAGAGTTCAGAGAGCATCTGGAGCTAATTGTGAAAAATAGTGCAACCTACAATGGTAAGAATCAAATGTTCCATGATTGCAAAGGTCACTGTTCCGATCCTTATTCCTTAGTGGCCCTAAATTCAGACTAGATTGGACTGAGAGGACTACAGTGTATTTGTGCATTCATTTGTGGGTATGAAAATCAGGTAATGTACATTTTCAGTCATTTAATAAATATCACTTCTTTTTTTTTAAGGAGGGGGTTGGAGTCTCACTCTGTCATCCAGGCTGGAGTGCAGTGGCGCAATCTTGGCTCACTGCAACCTCCGCCTCTCGGTTCAAGCAATTCTCCTGCCTCAGCCTCCCGAGTAGCTGGGATTACAGGCGTGCGCCACCATGCCTGGCTAATTTTTGTATTTTTAGTAGAGACTGGGTTTCACCATGTTGGTCAGGCTTGTCTCTAACTCCTGACTTCGTCATCCACCCGCCTCAGCCTCCCAGGATTACAGGTGTGAGCCACTGCGCCCGGCCTAATGTCACTTCTTTTTATTCCCACTGTTTAATTCTTATATCCTTTGGAGAATTTGGAGTCTATTCGTTGCAATGAAACAGTTCCATGGAAAGTAGTGGGAGACGTGGTCCTAGGTTAGTACAAAAGAGAGACATTCGGCTGGGCGCGGTGGCTCACGCCTGTAATCCCAGCACTTTGGGAGGCCAAGGCGGGCGGATCACAAAGTCAGGAGATTGAGACCATGGTGAAACCCCCATCTCTACTAAAAATACAAAAAGTTATCGGGGCGTAGTGGCGGGCGCCTGTAGTCCCAGCCACTCGGGAGGCTGAGGCAGGAGAATGGCGTGAACCCAGGAGGCGGAGCTTGTAGTGAGCCGAGATCGTGCCACTGCACTCCAGTCTGGGCAACACAGCAAGACTCCGTCTCAAAAAAAAAAAAAAAAAAGAGAGAGACGTTCAGTGTGGATGGAATCTGTGTAGAGTATGCACTTGTGACCATATTTGCTGTGTCTGAATCTTCGATTTGGTCTACAAATTTGTTAGAGGTGCTGTTACATGTTCACTTTGCTCAAAAGCTGAGAAGACAAAGAGGAAGAAATCTGTTTGTCTTTTTTTTTTTCCCTTGTGAGACAGGGTTTCACTCCTGTTGCCCAGTAGCCTCCTGAGTAGCTGGGACTACAGGTGCTTTCCATCACACCCTGTTAATTTTTGTACTTTTTTGGTAGAGATGGGGTTTCGCCATGTTGCCCAGGCTGGTCTCAAACTCTTGAGCTCAACCGATCTTGCCCACCTTGGCCTCCCAAAGTGCTAGGATTACAGGCATGAGCCATTGCGCCTGGCCTGTTGCTGTGTCTTAAAAAGAGGAAACAGTATAGCTTCTGCATGTAAAGGATAAGGTTTTCTGGTTTCCATTTGCATCCTTGAGCACAGATTCACAGATATAAATGTAGGGATTCGGAGTACAGATAGAGTGTAAATCATGGCTCTGGCACTTACTAATTGAGTTACCATAGACAAGTTATTTAACTTCTCATACCCTCCTCAGTTTTCTCATCTGTAAACATGGGATAGTAGTACTACGTGAATTTTAAAACCTTTCACAAGCAGGCCCAACCCATTTATCTACTTTCTATCTCCAATAACTGGCTCCCATACCCACTATCGACCCCTGCCACACTCAGCATTATATTTCACAAAATATCCCTTATCATTTCTTCATGACTTTGCAGTCTTTGCTCTCTCAGTCTTTGCTCTCTTTCTGGGATGCCTTTCTTCCCTATATTTCCAGACCAACTCATATTACCTCTTTTTATTTTATTTTTTTTTGAGATGCAGTCTTGCTTTGTCGCCCAGGCTGGAGTGCAGTGGCGCCATCTTGTCTCACTGCAACCTCTTCCTCCCAGGTTCCAGTGATTTTCCTGCCTCAGCCTCCCGAGTAGCTGGGATCACAGGCGCCCACCACCACACCTGGCTAATTTTTGTATTTTTAGTAGAGACGGGATTTCTCCATGTTGGCCAGGCTGGTCTTGAACTCCTGACCTTGTGATCCACCCACCTTGGCCTCCCAAAATGCTAGGATTACAGGCATGAACCACCGCGCCCGGCCGCATTCTCCTTTATTTCACCATAAGAAATCTTTAAAATGGATACTGTTATAACCCTCATTTTCCAGATGAACATACAAGCCCGTAGTGTTTAAATAGCTTTAAAAAATTTATTTTTTTTTATGATGAGGTGATGGGTTGATGTGTGCAGCAAACCACCATGGCACATGTTTACCTATGTAACAAATCTGCACATCCTGCACATGTACTAAAAAAAAAAAAAAGAGGAAGATGACTTTACCTTTAGGGGCATTTCTTTTTTTTTTTTTTTTTTTTGAGACGGAGTCTTGCTCTTTGACCCAGGCTGGAGTGCAGTGGCGCTGTCTTGGCTCACTGCAAGCTCCGCCTCTCAGGTTCATGCTATTCTGCTGCTTCAGCCTCCCGAGTAGCTGGGACTACAGGCGCCAGCCACCACGCCTGGCTAATTTTTTGTATTTTTAGTAGAGACAGGGTTTCACCGTGTTAGCCAGGATGGTCTAGATCTCCTGACCTCGTGATCCACTCGCCTCGGCCTCCCAAAGTGCTGGGATTACAGGCATGAGACACTGCACCCGGCCTTTTAGGGGCATTTCTAATCTACATTTGTGATTTTCTTTTTTTGGAGATGGAGTCTTGCTGTGTCGCCCAGGCTGGAATGCAGTGCTGCGATCTTGGTTCACTGCAATCTCTGTCTCCTGTGTTCAAGCGATTCTCCTGCCTCAGCCTCCTGAGTAACTGGGATTATAGGCATGCACCACCACACCGGGCTAATTTTTTTATTTTTAGTAGAGATGAGGTTTTGCCATGTTGGCCAGGCTGGTCTCGGACTCCTGACTTCAGGTGATCTGCCCTCCTCAGCCTCCCAAAGTGCTGGGATTACAGGCGTGAGCCACTACACCCGGCTGATTTTCTCTTTTGAGGCAGTCTCACTCTGTCACCCAGGCTGGAGGAGTGTGGTGGTACAATCTTGGCTCACTGCAACTTCCTCCTTTTCTGGGATTCAAGCGATTCTCCTGCCTCAGCCTCCTAAGTAGCTGGAACTACAGCTGCGCCCCACCACGCCTGGCTAATTTTTGTATTTTTAGTAGAGACAGGGTTTCACCATGTTGGCCAGGCTGGTCTTGAACTCCTGGCCTCAAGCGATTCACTGACCTTGGCTTTTCAAAGTGGCGGGATTACAGGCATGAGCCACCACTAGGCTTAGGCATGAGAATCACTTGAATCTGGGAGGTGGAGGTTGAAGTGAACCAAGATCGCACCATGGCACTCCAGCCTGTGCGAGAGAGCGAGACTCTGTCTCAAAAAAAAAAAAAAAAAAAAAAAGATAAAGTAGAGATGTTAATCCAGTTATATCTAACGTCAGAGCCTGTACTCTTAACCACCATGCTCCATATACTGTTCTCCACTTTTTCACTTACTGTTTATGCCTCACAACCCTGCACTTGTCTTCTGCTGAAGTACCAGCTACATCCTAATTGCTGGATCCACTGGCCACCTTTCAGAAATAACCTTTTATTTAAACACCTTTATTGAAATATAATTCACATACCATGCAGTTTAACCATTTAAAGTGGTCAGGTTTTTTTGTTTGTTTGTTTGTTTGAGATGGTGTTTCGCTTTTGTTGCCCAGGCTGGAATGCGATAGCGTGATCTCAGCTCACCGCAACCTCCACCTCCTGGGTTCAAGCGATTCTCCTGCCTCACCCTCCCAAGTACCTGGGATTATAGGCATGCGCCACCACTCCCGGTAATTTTGTATTTTTAGTAGAGACGGGGTTTCTCCATGTTGGTTGGGCTGGTCTTGAACTCCCAACCTCAGGTGATCTGCCCGCCTCGGCCTCCCAAAGTGCTGGGATTAAATCAGGCATGAGCCACCACGCCCGGCTGGCTAAAGTGGTCAGTTTTAACATGTCATCCATATTGTAACATGTATCAGTACTTCATTCCTGGTTTTTTTTTTTTTTTTGAGACAGGGTCTCACTGTGTTTTCCAGGCTAGAGTACAGTGGTACAGTCATAGCTCACTGCAGCCTCACCCTCTTGGGCTCAAGGAATCCTCCCGTCTTAGCATCTCAAGTAGCTGGGACCACAGGCGCATGCCACCATGCCTGGCTAATTTTTATTTTTTATTTTGTAGAGACAAGAGTCTCACTGTGTTGCCCAGGCTGGCCTCAAACTCCTGGGCTCAAGCGATCTTCCTGACTTGGCCTCCCAAAGTGCTGGGATTACAGGCATGAGCCATTGTGCCCAACCTCATTTTTTTTTTTAATCATGTAATACTCCATTGTATGGATGCCCCACATTTTGTCTGTCAATTGATGGACCTTTAGAGATTGTTTATAATTTTGGCTAATGCAAATAATGCATCTGTGAACATTTTGTGAACATTTTTGTACAGACTTGTGTGTGGACATTTGGGGTTTTTTTTGTTTTGGAGACAGTCTTGCTCTGTCGCCCAGGCCGGAGTGCAGTGGCACGATCTCCGCTCACTGCAACCTCCACCTCCTCGGTTCAGGCGATTCTCCTGCCTCAGCCTGCCAAGTAGCTAGGACTATAGGCGCGTGCCACCACGCCTGGCTAATTTTTTGTATTTTAAGTAGAGACGGTTTCACTGTGTTAGCCAGGTTGGTCTTGATCTCCTGGCCTTGTGATCCACCCGCTTGGGCTTCCCAAAGTTCTGCGATTACAGGCATGAACCACACATTTGCTTTTTTTAATTTTAATTTTTTTTATTTGTCAGGCAAGTAAGACAGTTAAGGGACACTTGTTTTTATTTCTCTTGGGTATATAAAGATCGAGCATCCCAAATCTAAAAACTTGACATGCTCCAAAATCTTAAACTTTTTGAATGCCTGCTTGATGCTCTAAGGAAATCCTCATTGGAGCATTTGGATTTCTAATTTTCGGATTAGGGATGTTCACATACTTGCAGATATTCCAAAATATTTCAGATTCTTAAAAAACCTGAAATCTGAAACACTTGTGGTCCCAAGCATTTCAGATAAGGGATACTCAGTCTGTACCTAGGAGCCGAATTGCCGAGTCCACATGGTAACTCTTATGTTTAATTAACTTTTTGAGGAACTGCCAAACTGTTTGCCAGAGCAGCTGCACCATTTTGTAATCCCACCAGCAGTGTATAAGGGTTCCAGTTTCTTCACATCCTTATCAACACTTGTTATTGTCTATCTTTTTCCTTCTAACCATCCTAGTGGGTGTAAAGTGGTATTTCATTGTAATTTTGATTTGCATTTCCCTATTGACTAATGATGCTGAAAATTTTTGCATATGGTTAGAAATACCATTCTTGAACTTTTGTGCATTTGCCACTATTGACCACTTTTTCCTCCTTGATACTGTCTTCTCCCTTTTCCAGAAATACTTTCTCGAATCATTTCCTTGCCTTTTCATTCTCATTACTTCAGCCATAATATATCTGTTAACATCACTATCTCCAGCCCCATACCTCTCTTCAGGGCTCCATACCTGTGCTTCCAGTTGTCTGCCAGACATGTCCATTTTTCATTGCCCAACTGGCAACTTATTGTCTGATTGTCTATCTAGTTGTACATCCTAGAAATCATAGTCATAATTTATTCCATCTTCACTTCCCCACACTCATAGATAACCAAGTCCCATAAATTGGAAATTCTAAGTTGCCAATGGAAAAACAAATAACAAAGATACTGGTCTGGGGTTAGGAGAGTGTTCGCAGTCATCATACTCCTCTTGGCCAGCAGTGTCCCACGTGTTCAGGCTAACGATTTGCCCATCCACGGATGTCTGGACGCTATAGTTGTCAAAGACAGTGGGGGGATATACTCCTCAGGAAAGACATTTGTTGTATAACTGATGAGGAGGCAGGTTTTACCTATAGCCTCATCTCCTACAACCACACATTTGATTGTCTGCATTCTTCCCTTGTAGTCCTATGTACAAGAGAGACAGAAAGAATATTCAGAGATGCTTGGTTAATGTAGGGAGCTATTCTAAACATTTCTCTCTGAGGAGAAGATGAGGAAGATAGGATGCCTCCCACACTCTCTATACCCTTAATGCCATACAAGAGTCAGCTACAAAGGGTTGTATAAGTCAAGAGTTCTTACCCTGGAGTCTGTGGACTACTAGAGGATGGGCTTCAGTAGGTCCTAGAAGCCTCTTCCGAAGTTGTGTACAATACTATGTATATGTGCATAAGTGAATTTTTCTGGAAAGAAGGTCCAGAGCTGTCACCAGTATCTCACAGAAGGCTTTTTAATCTTTGGGTGAGCTCAAAAAGATTAAAAACCATTCATCCACATAGGTATTTGTGTTACACCGTTATCATAAGGTCTGGATCTACTGTATCAAAGGTACTAAAATATTGTAGGTGCTCAATAAATGGTTAGTAATTTTTAAAAATTATCATAGAAGGTTTCCAGGGTTGAATCAAGAAACATGGCTGTCACTTTGGGTCTCTGGCTATAGAGCCAGCAGAGGAACCTCCATTCCTGAAAAACAGAGACATCACAATACTGGAGAGAAAGGCAGACAAGTCACACTCAGCTAGAGAAATGGTTAAGAGGGCTAGGCGCGGTGGCTCACGCCTGTATTCCCAGCACTTTAGGAGGCGGAGGCGGGCAGATCACCTGAGGTCAGGAGTTCGAGGCCGGCCTGGCCAACATGGCAAAACCCCATCTCTACTAAAAATACAAAAATTAGCCATACGCGGTGGCACATACCTGTAATTCCAGCTACTCAGGAGGCTGAGGCAGGAGAATCGCTTGAGCCCAGGAGGCAGAGGTTGCATTGAGCCAAGGTCACGCCATTGCATTCCAGCCTGGGTGACAGAGCAAGACTCTTGTCTCAAAAAGAAAGAAAGAAAGAAAAAAGAAATGGTTAAGAGTCTGGGCTCTGAAGTCAGGAGGCAAAACCCAGTTCTCCCTCTAATCTTTGTGAACTTGGGAAAGTTTTGTCGTTTTTGTTTTTGTTTTTGTTTTTTGGCAGAGTCTTGCTCTGTCACCCGGGCTAGAGTGCAGGGGTGCATCTCAGCTTACTGCAGCCTCTGCCTCCTGGGTTCAAACGATTTTTGTGCCTCAGCCTCCCGAGTAGCTGGAATTATAGGCATGTGCCACCACGCGCAGCTAATTTTTGCGTTTTTAGTAGAGACAGGGTTTCACCGTGTTGACCAGGCTGGTCTTGAACTCCTAGCCTCAAGTGATCCACCTGCCTCTGCCTCTCAAAGTGCTGGGATCACAGGCATGAGCCACCGCACCCAGCCAGAGAAAATTTTTAACCTGAGGGTTAAATGAAAGAAGGCATGCGTAGTACTTATTAGTCTCTCTCACATAGCCAGTACTCATTAAGTGTTAGAAGCTACTATGTCTTCTTAATAATTCTACTATTCTACTACTGGAGAAGGCAAAAATTCTGTAATATGGTTACAATGCTAGATAAACCAGGAGTCTCATCCCCTTCAACCTTATGTGAGTAAAACTACAGGTCTTAATGCCACCATACTCATCCATTTCTTCATGAATCAGTATTTCACAGTAAATGATATGGCAGAGATGATCTCCAAGAAGCTTGTTTATTATGAGTTCCTATATTTATACCCCCATATTAATACCCCATCAATGCCTTGCCCTCAATTTAGGTCCCGAAGTACTCTACTTTCTGTAGGTTCTTAACTACTGCCCTAATTTCAGACCTAATTCTTATAGCAGTACCTTCTTTAAGTGTCAGAGCACAGAGGAAAGGGCATTAAATAATCATATATATTTGGTTACAGAAAAAAAATTGAGAATCAATTTATTTCTCACCTTGAGGATTTGGGGAAATAGAGACATCCCCCATTCTGTTGTCTCATTAGCTAAGGTCTACATTAGGCCCATATCATAGGCAAAAACAAACACAACACCTCATTTTGGTCAGAATAAAGAAAAGTGAGCCGGGTGTGTGGCTCATGCCTGTAATCCCAGCATTTTGGGAGGCTGAGGTGGGAGGATTCCTTGAGCTCAGAAGTTTGAGGCCAGCCTGGGCAATATAGTGAGACTTCGTCTCACTAAAAATAAAAAAAAATTAGCCAGGCGTGGTGACACGTACCTGTAGTCCCAGCTACTTGGGATGCTGAGGTGGGAGGATTGCTTGAGCCTGGGAGATCGAGGCTGCAGTGAGCTGTGATCACACCATTGGACTCCAGCCTGGATGACAGATGGAGACCCTGTCTCAAAAAGAAGAAAAAAGAAGAAGAAAAGTGGCTTTCAGAATATGCTTTCCACAAGCCCACTAGGGGTTGCTCTCTGCCCACACAGAGCCAATTCTGAGTGGCGAGGCCTCCCACCTAGAAGTCTTCTTTAGCACAGGTTCCACAGCTAAAATAAGTCCAGAGCATAATTTAACTCTGGTAGGAAACCACCCCAGGGTATTCACTGACCATCAGCCGGTTCTTTTTCCATCTAGGAATAGGCATAAGGATCAAACACACAAGGTCGATAGAAAAGGGGCACAGTCATCACCACCTTCCTCGAGAATAGCCTTCTTTGACTTTCCTGATCTGGATAAATGTATTTCCCCTCTGAATTCCTACAACAATTACTGTCTGTGCAACTCATTTTCCCAGCTTCCTCTAGGTATCATCCAGTGTCCAACACCTCTGCTCAAAGTGACTGCTTCCAGAACAACAGTGCAACTTAGGCAGTTGCTGAACCAGAGTAAAACTCTTAGGGACAGGCCGGGCACGGTGGCTCACGCCTGTAATCCCAGCAGTTTGGGAAGCTGAGGAGGGCAGATCACTTGAAGTCAGGAGTTCAAGACCAGCCTGGCCAACACTCCAACCTGAGTGACAGAGCCAGACCCTGTCTCAAAAAAAAAAAAAAAAGAAAAATTCATATTGAAACTTAATGCCCAAATGTGGCAGTATTGAGAGGTGGAGTTTTCAGGAAGTGACTGGATCTTGAGGACCCTGTCCTCATGAATGAATTAATCCATTCATGGATTAATAGATTAATGGGTTAATATGGGAGTGGAACTAGTGGCTTCATAAGAAGAGGAAAAGGGACCTGAGCAAGCATGCTCAGCCCCCTCACCATGGGATTCTCTGAGCCACCTCGGGACTCTGCAGAGTTTCCACTAGCCAAAAGGCTCTTACTAATTGTGGCCCCTCAACCATGGACTGCTCAGCCTCCATAATTATAAGAAATTTCTTGTTTTTTGTTTTTGAGACAGAGTCTCACTCTGTTGCCCAGGCTGGAGTACAGTGGCATAATCACAGCGTAATGCAGTCTCAGTATCCCTGGGCTCGATGATTCTCCCACCTCAGCCTCCCGAGTAGCTAGGACCACAGGTGTGCTTCAGCACACCCAGCTAGTTTTTGTATTTTTTTTTTCTTGTAGAGACAGGGTTTCGTCACATTGCCCAGGCTGGTCTCGAACTCCTGGGCTCAAGCGATCTGTCCACCTCAGCATCCCAAAGTGCTGGGATTACAGGCGTGAGCAACCACCCCCGGCCCCAGTAAGCAGATTCAGTTGTTGTAAAACAACTTATAGCATACTGTGTTGTGCTGTCAGCAGTAAATGCATTTATGATGTTTTCCACTCATTATGTGTTTATTGGGATGTAACCCTATCATAAGTCAAGGAGCATCTGTATCTCATATGCAGCTCCTCCATAATTCATGGCAACCAATATATTCCTCTATTTATACTAATACTCTATTTTTAAAAAAAAATTATGGAAATTGTTAGACACATACAGAAATAAAAGAGGAAGTAAACTTCAGTGCTATTCAGTCAGTTCAACACTTTGTTAGCATATGGTCAATCTAGTATATATTTTCAGCTTTTGTATCATTTCATCCATAAATACTTAAAGCATTTATACTCTGTCTTGCAATAATTTATTTTCAAGTCATTTCTTTGACTAGACCAGCAACTATCTTTATTTTTTTGTTCTATTTTTTGAGATGGGGTCTCACTGTCACCTAGGCTGGAGTGCAGTGGCACAATCTTGGCTCACTGCAGCCTTGACCTCCTGGGCCGAAGCAATCCTCCTGTGTCAGCCTGCCGAGTAGCTGGGACTACAGGTGCATGCCATCACATCCAGCTAATTTTTGAATTTTTTTTTGTAGAGGTGAGGTCTTACTATGTTGCCCAGGCTGGTCTCAAACTCCTAGGCTGAAGCAATCCTCCTGCCTCAGTCTCACAAAGTGTTGAGATTACAGGCGTGAGCCACTGTGTCTGGCCTAAGCCAATAAGTCTCATAGGCAGGAAGTCTGTCTTATTTTTCCTTATATTCCCATCATTGAACACATTGTACACAGTCATTAAACATTTGTTAAATGAATAAACAAGTGAACGCTGAATTAAATAATAAGTGAGAATAGAACTGACGTTTTGGCTCTGGGGAGCACTAACACAAAAGGAGAGACAGACGAATACAATCTAGCAAAGGATATGTAAAAGAAGTAATTGGAATTACTTGCTAGATGAAAATATTTTAGCTGCTTTATGATGAGCTTAAATTAGGGCATTCATAAGCAGGGAGTGTAGGAGATAGGTCAGATAGTTCAAGGATTTTCTGAAGCTTCTGATAGGGATCAGTATGGAGATTTTTTTTTTTTTTTTTTTTGAGATGGAGTTTCACTCTTGTTGCCCAGGCTGGGGTGCAATGGCACAGTCTTGGCTCACGCAACCTCCACCTCCCGGGTTCAAGTGATTCTCCTGCCTCAGCTTCCTGAGTAGCTGGGATTACAGGCATGCGCCACCATACCCAGCTAATTTTGTATTTTTAGTAGAGACGGGGTTTCTCCATGTTGGTCAGGCTGGTCTTGAGCTCCCAACCTCAGGTGATCCGCCTGCCTCGGCCTCCCAAAGTGCTAGGATTACAGGCGTGAGCCACCACGCCCAGCCCAGAGATTCTTTTTTAACACAGGCTTGTATTAACCCGATGTTATTAGAACACCACAAACCGTAAATTCTACAAACAAAAGTTGCAATCACAAATTTTGTATGTTAAGTGTGGGAAAATTACAAGTCACCCATCGGTCTCTTTAGGCATTCTTTTTCTTTTTATTGTATTTTCAAAAACGACTTTATTCATCGCACGTATTAAAAAAAAAATTCCCACCCCTGGAAATGAGCTAAAAAAGTAAACAAAATCCACCTCCCACCTCCATGTTCCCACTTCCTCCAATTCCCTCCAAATAAAAGGGAAAAAAGGCAAAGGAAAAAAAAACTGAAAAACAAAAACACCCCTAAACCCCCAAAATCAAGGTAGTGCATTTCCCCAGGGAGAAGGGGAATTTACACTGGAGCTGCTGGGGGCAGAACGGAGATCTTCTGGCTACAGGAACCTGCAAAGAAAGACACTCAAAACAGAAAAAGAAACACAAAAGGAAACAAAATAGATCACCAGGCAATCTGGAGGGGCAGGGAGCCGGAGAAGAGGGGTGGGGTGGGTGGTAGACCTGACTGGACAGGAGCTGGCAGGAGAGGACTGTGAAAGGTGAGAAGACGGAGGGAAGGTAACAAGCAGAACAGTTTGGTGTCCTTCCAGAGCCCTGGCTAAAAAATAAAAAAACCTCCTACCACCCACGCCCACCTACCCTTGAGCAGCCCCCAGGGGGGTGAAATGGGGCAGGGAAACATGGGGAGCAGCTTGCTAGTTGAGACGTGTCCATGGCGAATCCCCAGAGTGAACAAGCAGCCTCCTGCCCCACTCCCTGGGCCTTCCCCTGCTCCCTAAAGCAGGTCCCTCCTCAGCAGTTAGTTATGGGATTCTCCCCCCTTCCACAGTGTATCTTTTTAAAAAAATACCTTTTTCCCATCAAGGTCATCTTCTGTTTTTTGTTTGTATTTTTTTTAATTCTTTTTTTTTTTTTTCCCTTCTGTCCTCTTTTTTTCTTCTCTCTCCTCCTCATACTTTTTTTAGTAAGGGGAGTACCATGATGTCGCTCTAGCCTGGCCTCTGTAGACGTGACCCCGGGGCCTGCTGTTAAAACCACTGTGGAATTGAGAGAGGGAACTGTTGTAGTTGGTGGTCCGGGCATGGTAGCAGGCTCGTGGAAAACCCCGATCTGTTGTGCTGATTCCTGGTCTGTTGGTTCATTTTGGGATCACCTTGATTTGCCTTCCTCTAAATAGGGAGTCATCTAAGGCCAGGGAAGTCCTCACTGACTCTTTGTCTGAGAACTCTATATATGCAAACCCTTTGGAATGGCCACTAAATTGGTCACAGAGTATGGTAACACGGTTGACTGAACCACAGCCATGAAAGTGAGCTTCCAGCTCTTCTGCTGTTGCACCATAGTCAACATTGCCAACATAGATGGAACGGGCATCGGCCTCCATCTTCTCCTCAATGACATGATCACTGGGCCAGGATTTCCTGGAGGTGGACTCATACTCATCTGCTTCTCTACCTCGTTCTGTAGCTCCTTTAGCTTCTCAGCTTCTTCCTCCATCTCCCTAACTCGAGCTTTGATAGCTTCCAGCTCCGGATCCTCAATGGCGCTGTCTTCCGGGTCACCCTCGACCAGTCATGGCTCCTCCTCCTCCTCTTGGCTGCCAGGGGCTCCCGAACCAGGCCTGGAGCTCCCGTGGGGGTGGGGGGCGCAAGGCCAGGGAGGCTCCTCTTCAGGCTTGGGCTCCGGCTCGGGGTCCAGCGGCAGCTCCTCAGGCTCCAGTTCCTCAGACTCCAGGCCGTTCCCGTAGTCCCCTACGCCCCCCGGGGCCCCCTCCCCGGCCTCCCCACCGGCCCCAGGCACAAGATGGCGCCACCGCCCTGACCCGGAGGCCCGACCGCCTGCAGCCCCAGCCGCCCGCTGCTGCCTGCTCACTCTTTAGGCATTCTTAAAGAAATTATTGCTCCCCTTCCATAGTATTATGTTTGAGGTATTAAAAGCAGCAGTAGTACTACTGTGTGTAGATACACACAAATTAAGGAAAGAGTTAAAGTTAGTTTATTCATTCATATTGTGTAACTGCTATGTTTTAGGTGCTGGAAAATGGACATAAGTCTGGTATATCTGTCTAACCCATCAGTTAACCTGGTGCCTGACACATTTTAGGTTCTTAAGTAAGTGCATTAAAAGGATAAAGAAGTGTTGGCAGCTTTTGCCTCCCATTATTAATGGTTTCATCTCTTTCTGTTCCTCTACAGGGCCAAAACACTCATTGACTCAGATCTCTCAATCCATGCTGGATCTCTGTGATGAAAAACTCAAAGAGGTAAGACAGTTAGAATGAGAGAAAGGCAGTGGAATTTGAAGGTGGGGGTGGGATATCAGGGTTTAGGAAGTAGGGAATTTAACAGAAGGAAAAATATATGCGGGAGTAGCAGATCTTTAGTATATGTGAAGGCTGGAAGGGACTTATAGAACTCATAGGCCAGTCCCTTTTGTAGATGGAAAAACTGGGCCCGTAGAAGAAAAGTATTTGCTCTGGACATCTTGACTATTAACAAAGTTAGAATTAAGATCCAGCACCTACATAACTCATTAGAAAGGGCAAAGGAAAGTGAGTTTCCAGGAAGTCAGCTGTAGCTAAGAGACCAGTCAATGTTTTAGGAAGAATTTTCATTTTTTCTTCATATTTTTAACCAACCAAGCAGCAAGTGCTAGAAGTTTTAATTTTTAAATGATAATCTATCTATATTCCCTCTTCTTACTGAAAACAATTAATGCTACTTTATAAACCTACAAAAGTGTAAGTATGAAGTAGACATTTCACAAAAGAGGACAACTAGCCAGTAAACACGGAAAGATTCTCAACTTGATTGATTATTGAGGAGATGCAAATTTAAACCACGATGTCACTACATACCCACTGCAAAGGCTAAAATTAAAAAGACTGACAATACTAAATGTTGATGAGGATTTGGAGCAATAGGAATACAAACTTTTTCCTACTAGAGTCTAAAATGAATTTATTGGGTTAGGTCCCATTACGCAAAAGTCACTAATCAGTAATAATGTTTAGTGTTTTCAGCAGTAGTTTTACAGCAAAAACAGAGAGCATGATCTTAAAGCCTAAATTGCTAAAGATGTTTTTTTGTGTGTGTGGGGAGCTATGATGTTGACACTCAGGGAAGTATAAATTTTGGTGAACCAGAAGAATAGAATGTAGAGTACCTAAAGAAGTTGTTGACACATCCTTTTTGACCCTTTTACTGGAATTTTTTTTTTTTTTGAGACAGGGTCTGGCTCTGTCACCTGGGCTGGAGTGCAGTGGGATGACCTTGGCTCACTGCAACCTCCGCCTCCTGGGTTCAAGTGATTCTTGTGCCTTGGCCTCCCGAGTAGCTGGGACCACAGGCGTGTGCCACCACGCCCAGCTAATTTTTTTTTTTTTTTGTATTCTTAGTAGAGATGGGGTTTTGCCATGTTGGCCAGGCTGGTCTCGAGTTCCTGGCCTCATATGATCCACCTGCTCGGCCTCCCAGATTGCTGGGATTACAGGTGTGCGCCACTGTGCCCAGCCTGGAATATCATTTATCTTGACTTTTTGTCATTCTGTAGGCAATTCAAAGTTACACTTTCTGGGGCAAGGGTAATAGATAGCTAGCTGAACCTTAAATTATCCTTAATTTATTTTTTATTTATTTATTTATTTTTGAGATAGAGCTTCGCTCTCTCCACCCAGGCTGGAGTGCAGTGGTGCAATCTCGGCTTACTGCAAGCTCCACCTCCCAGATTCACACCATTCTCCTGCCTCAGCCTCCTGAGTAGCTGGGACTATAGGCGCCCGCCACCACGCCCAGCTAGTTTTTTTTTGTATTTTTAGTAGAGACGGGGTTTCACCGTGTTAGCCAGGATGGTCTTGATCTCTTGACCTTGTGATCCGCCCGCCTCAGCCTCCCAAAGTGCTGGGATTACAGGCGTGAGCCACCACGCCCAGCAAATTGTCCTTAACTTTTCTATGGTGATCACACCTTAGGGAAACCTCTGTCTTGGCTTTGCTTTGTTTAATTTCAGAAAGAAGACAAATTAGCTCGCTTAGAGAAAGCTATCAACCCCTTGCTGGATGATGATGACCAAGTGGCGTTTTCTTTCATTCTGGACAACATTGTCACCCAGAAAATGATGGCAGTTCCAGATGTAAGCTGTCTCTGTGCCAAATACTGTGAGGATCGTGCAGGGGAAAGGAAAAATGTTTAGGGTGTACATGTGTGTGTATTTTGGAGAGTCTGAGTGGTGGTGTATGTCAGTTGTGACTGGTATGTGATTTTAAATATTGACCTTTTTGCTATATGGGTACATTATCTTTTTTTTTTAAGAGTACATTATCATTGAAATCAAAGAGGCCAGGAATCTTTGGATGTAGGGAGGTTTTTGCTCCCTGTTGTTGACATTCAGTATATGAATGCTCCTGAATAGCCCTGTAGAGAGAGGATGCTAGCAAATGTGAGGCTTTTGATTTAGAGGTGCTTCTAAGCAAATGATGCTTTGATAATTAGACACCATTGGTTGTCTTTTATTTCATTTTTATATTGTTATAGTGATCCTCCCCAGGAATTCTCAACAGAGTTTCCTTTTGTACTATAGGAATGTGTTCTATGTGTGTAATGCTATAAAACTTCTGGATGGGACTAGGGAATAAGGAATTTTAATTATGACTATACAGCAAGTGTTTTTATCCTATCATGGCATAGAAATCCTTAAAGGAATCTATGAACCCCTTACATTATAAACAGAAGTTTTGTATGATTATGTGTTTTTCTAGGAAAAGAGTCCATAGCTTTTTTTAGGAATATTTGTAACCCAACAAAGGTGGTGAAATTCTCGTATGAAGAGTGGTTTCCATTTAATTTCTTATGCTTTCTATTTACTAGTCTTGGCCATTTCATCACCCAGTTAATAAGAAATTTGTTCCAGATTATTACAAAGTGATTGTCAATCCAATGGATTTAGAGAGCATACGTAAGGTGAGTGAGTGATTTGATCTAAATGCCTTTTTGTAATCAAGTGACTATGTGTGTGTGTATCTGAGTGCCTGATTCTTTTCATCACAGAACATCTCCAAGCACAAGTATCAGAGTCGGGAGAGCTTTCTAGATGATGTAAACCTTATTCTGGCCAACAGTGTTAAGTATAATGGTGGGTATTTCTCTTTATTTTCTTTCCATGAATCCGTCCATCTTCTATCCATCTAACATTACTTAGCATTATTAAAAAAATTTTTTTTGAGACAGGATCTTGCTCTCTTACCCAGGCTGGATGCTGTGGTGTGATCATAGTTCACTGAACCAGGCACACGCCACCGTGCCAGGCTCTTTTTTTTATTTTTTTATTTTTTTGGTAGAGACAGGGTTTTACTATTTTGCCCAGGCTGAGCTCAAGCAATCCTCCCACCTCAGCTTCCCAAAATGCTGGGATTACAGGTGTGAGCCAACACGCCTAACCAGTATTATTAAAATTTATGTGCGTAAAGCAACCTTGAGCAGTGATAGCAGAATCAATTGAGTGACCTAGTCTTTCTATTTATTTATTTATTTTGAGATGGAGTTTCACTCTTGTTGCCCAGGCAGGAGTGCAATGGCACGATCTCGGCTCACTGCAACCTCCACCTCTCCCAGGTTCAAGCAATTTTCTTGCCTCAGCCTCCTGAGTAGCTGGGATTGCAGGTGCCTGCCACCATGCCCAGCTAATTTTTGTATTTTTAGTAGAAACGGGGTTTCACTATGTTGGCCAGGCTGGTCTCGAATTCCTGACCTCAGGTGATCCACCTGCCTCAGCCTCCCAAAGTGCTGGGATTACAGGCGTGAGCCACTGCTCCCAGCCAGTCTTTTTTTTTAAAGCAAGCATATATTTTAGTGTGCATGTTCTATAAAGATTGCTATTAGCCGTTAATGATGAAAAAGTAGTATACGCTTACTTTTGGAATCTTGGAAAGCACAGAAAAATGAGGTGAGCATAAAAATCAAATGGATTTTTATCCATTTGGGCTCTGAGCTATCACTGCTTTTTCCTGGAATGTGAAAACTCACCTATGTCCCAGGCCCTTACATGGAGCTTAGGGAAATGGGTAGCTATAGACCATGGGGAGCTTCCCTGGTGCATGTAGTTTTGCTGAGTACATGAGTTGATTGAATAACATATGCCAGGCCCTGTGCTAGCTGCTTAATCTACTGATAAGAAAGACAGTCACTGTCCTCAAGTAATTCACAATCCAGTTGGCAGAGACAATTAAAATGCAGCTTGGAACCAGGCATGGTGGCTCATACCTGTAATCTCAACACTTTGGTAGGCTGAGGTGGGAGGATTGCTTGAGGCCAGGAGTTTGAGACCAGCCTGGGCACACATAGCAAGACCTTCCTTGTCTGTATAAAAAACTTATAAACAAAAGCTTAGCTAGGTGTGGTGGTGAGTGCCTGAAGTCTTAGATATTTGGGAGGCTAAGGCAAGAGGATCACTTGAATTCAGGATTTCAAGACTGCAGTGAGCTATGATCACGCCCCTGCACTACATCCTGGGCAACAGCAAGACCCTGTCTCTATAAATAAATAAAATAAATAAGTAAAGTGCAGCTTGACAAGAGCTATAATAGAAGTATGTGCAGATTGCATCAGACGAGAGCAAGGAATAACCTGAGAGTTAGGGAAGGCTTCATAAACGAGCTAATATAGTTCAGTTTTTAATGACTCAATTTTTAAACATTGAGTACTTACATGTGCTGGCACTGATAGATGTTACTAATATCAAATTAGATACGGTCTCCGCTCCAAGTTAGTTTAGTTGGAGAAATAGAAAAGAAAAATTATAGTACTTAAATTTTATTACTATAAGCATGCACAGAGTGTCACAGGACAGTATATCTAAATTAGAGTGGGGCTGGGTGCGGTAGCTCACACCTGTGATCCTAGTACCTTGGGAGGCCAAGGCGGGCGGATCATTTGAGCTCAGGAGTGCAAGACCAGCCTGGGCAACATAGTGAGACCCCATCTCAGAAAAAAAAAAAAAGTGGGGTTAGAGGAAGCTTTCTGGAAGAGGGTTTTCTTTTTTCTTTTTCTTTTTTGTAAATAGAGATGGGGGTCTTGCTGTGTTGCCCAGTCTGGTCTGGAACTCCAGGGCTCAAGCCATCCTCCCATCTTGGCCTCCCAAAGTGTTAGGATTACAGGCATGAGCCACCACACCCATCCAGAAGAGAGTTTTCTTAAGCTGAGTTCTGAAAGATCAGTGGTGTTTACTTGGCAAAGAATGTGGAGGAGAAAATGTTCTAGGGTAGAGAGAACAGCAATATGTAAAGGCACAGAGGCCTGAAATTGCATGATAGGTTTAAGAAACAGGCTGGGTGTGGTGGCTCACGCCTGTAATCCCAGCGCTTTGGGAGGCCGAGGCCGGTGGATCACCTGAAGTCGGGAGTTTGAGACCAGGCTGACCAACATGGAGAAACCCCGTCTCTACTAAAAGTACAAAATTAGCTGGGCATGGTGGTGCATGCCTGTGATCCCAGCTAGTCGGGAGGCTGAGGCAGGAGAATCGCTTGTACCCTGGAGGCGGAGGTTGCAGGGAGCCGAGATGCCGCCATTGCACTCCAGCCTGGGCAACAAGAGTGAAACTCCATCTCAAAAAAAAAAAAAAAAAAAAAAAAGACAGTGTTGGGGTTGCAGTTCAAGTGTACATACTGGTAAATAACTGTTTTGAGAGGCAGGCAAGAGTCAAATCATAGAGGATTTTGTGTGCTATACTTGAGTTTGTACTTGATCCTAAATGGGAAAACATTGAAGGAATGAAGCAGGGAAACAATTTCTTATAATTCCTTAAACAAATAGAAGAGGGAGCTAAGGACATTTGAGAGAATTATCTGGCGTACTGAGGTTCTCAATTAAGAATCCACATGATTATAAGACTTTTCTCCTGTAATTTTTAGCAGTAAGTAGTACGGCTGTTAAGTTTGTCAGAAGGGGCAGAGAACTGGAGAGAAAAGGTGAAGGATTGGACAGTCAGAAAGACTGATGAAGAAATAAGCATTCTGGGCAGAGAACACAATGTTCAATATCATGGAAGAATGAAAGAGCAGGGCAAGTTCAGGGAACTATACGTAACTAGAACATGCATATATTATTAAGGAGATGAGATTTTCATTTTTGTTCATTCTGGTTTGGGTTGAAAGAATGTACTTTCTCAGTTTGCTGTGCTTATTACACATTGGAAACTGGAGAGTGGAAATGTCCCTTGTTGGGTCAATTATCCATTATTGTTTCATGAAAACACCTAATCACCCAGAATTCTGGCAGTGGAAGTGTTGGTAAGCTCACAGATGTCTAAAAAAGACTATGTATAGCAAGTGATAAGCAAGAGTGTTACAGAAAGGTACTTGACCTGGTGATGGCTGACTTAGGACAGGGCAGACTTAACAAGGAGCTTATGTAAAACAGTAAGAAAAACCCAGAAGATACTAATAAAAAAGTAAGCAGAGGGCAGATGGACAAATCACAAAAGAGAAAAATTAAATAGCTAACAAACATGAATAAATATTCTGTTGCACTAGTAATCCAAGAAATGCAATTGGGCCAGGCATGGTGGCTCATGCCTGTAATCCCAGCACTTTGGGAGGCTGAGGCAGATAGATCACCTTAGGTCAGCAGTTTGAGATCAGCCTGGCCAAGATGGTGGAATCCCATCTTTCCTAAAAATACAAAAATTAGCCGGGCGTGGAGGCGGGTGCCTGTAATCCCAGCTACTCAGGAGGCTGAGGCATGAGAATTGCTTGAACCTGGGAGGTAGAGGTTGTGGTGAGCCGAGATAGTGCCACTGCACTCCAGCCTGGGTGATAGAGTGAGACTTAGTCTAAGAAGGAAGAAAAAAAAAAAAAAATCAATTGAAAGAAAGAGATACTTTTTTTTTTTTAACCTATTAGATTAGCTCAATTTTTTTTTTTTTTTTTTTTTTTCTGAGATGGAGTCTTGCTCTGTCACCCAGGCTAGAGTGCAGTGGCGCGATCTTGGCTCACTGCACCCTCTGCCTCCCGGGTTCAAGCAATTCTCCTGCCTCAGCCTCCCGAGTAGCTGAGATTACAGGCTCCCACCACCGTGCCTGGCTAATTTTTGTATTTTTAGTAGAGATGGGGTTTCACCATCTTGGCCAGGCTGGTCTCGAACTTCTGACCTTGTGAGCCACTGCGCCAGGCCAACTCAATTTTTTAGTAGACATAATGGTAGTGAGACAGGTGCTCTCACGTATTGCTGTTGGCAGTATAAAATTGTGTGAGATTTCTGGAAAGCTATTTGGCAACATTGAGAGACTAAAATAAATTGTTGAGTGAATAGACTTTATTGTCAAGTAGACTTGGATTTGAACATTGGCCCCACCACTTAATAGCAATGTGACTTTGAGCAAATAACTTAGTCTCTGCTTCTCCTGTCTGTAAAATAAGAATAATAGTACCCCCCTTCAAGAGAGTTGTTTTGAGGATTAAATAAAATAGTGCATGTAAGTACTTACCATGTGGTAAGATTATAATCCTAATCGGAGATGTAGTCAAAGGTATTCATGACATTGTTACTTATATTAGCAAGGATTTATTTAACCTGAATAGTTGACATAAAGGGGATGATGTTATAGTGCCATCTGTATAATTAATTATTAGGTACAGATTTACCTAATAAGCTCTTTTTTGGAAAACTTAATGACCAAAAAATGCTCACAATGTTAAGTGAGAAAAGCAGAGCACAAAGATGTTTATTTTATCTCAGTCATGCTTTTTTAAAAAAGATGTATATATGTACAAAAAAGGCTGGAAGGAAACACACCAGAGTGATAATAGGGGTTATTTCTGTGACATGGGGTTAGGATTGTCTTTGTTTTCATCTTTTATATGTTTTCCGTGGTTTTTCCTCATATAGGAAGCAGGGAGGCCGGGCGCGGTGGCTCACGCCTGTAATCCCAGCACTTTGGGAGGCTGAGGTGGGCGGATCACAAGGTCAGGAGATCGAAACCATTCTGGCTGACACAGTGAAACCCCGTCTCTACTAAAAATACAAAAAATTAGCCGGGCGTGGTGGCGGGCGCCTGTAGTCCCAGCTACTCGGGAGGCTGAGGCAGGAGATGAACCTGGGAGGCGGAGCTTGCAGTGAGCTGAGATCGCGTCACTGCACTCCAGTCTGGGCGACAGAGCAAGACTCTGTCTCAAAAAAAAAAAAGCAGAAGGAAGCAGGGAACTCTCCTAAGAAGAAGTGACTTTTGAACTGAGTTTTGAAGAATGATGATGATAATAACTACTTATTGAGCACCTACTGTGCCAAGGAAATAGTCAAGTGGAAAATGGTGGGGGAGAAGTTCCTGGCAGATAGCACAAATGCAAAAGTAGATGAAGGTGCCTTGGATAGGGAAGTGCTGGTAGTTAAATATGACTAGGATGCATGGTGGAATTACGTTTGGTAGTGAGATACGAGATTTTAAAGGTAGAGGGGCCAAATCATGAAACGCCTAGTATGTTACACCAAACCTTTAGAAGGAGAAAGGGACATATCAGGTATTAGTACCTGAATGTATCATTCTGAAACCCATCTGAAGAATGGATTGGAGGAGGAGAATAAGATAGAGACCAGTAAAGAAACTATTGACAGCATTCCCAGTTAAAAATACTGACGGCCTGAACTAAGGTCAGTATCAATAAGAGTAAAAAAATGAAGATGGGGTGTAGAGATACTTAGGAGGTAGAATTGATATTTCATAAATGGTTAGAAGTTGGGGGCACGGGTAAAGGATAGAGATTTTAAGGTGGTATCAAGCACTCATGCTCTTGGTGGAAACATAAATTAGTACAAACGTTTTAGAGGACTATAAATGTTCATTTCCATTGGCTAAGAAACTTCACTTCTAGGGACTACTCCACACAAGTTTATAAAGGTACATGTACAAATGTTCTTTGCAGCATTGCTTGTAATTGCAAAAACATGGAGCATTCTAAATATCCAACAATAGGAAATTGTTTAAAAAATGGCACATCTAGGCCGGGCACGGTGGCTCATGCCTGTAATCCCAGCACTTTGGGAGGCTGAGGTGGGCGGATCACGAGGTCAGGAGATTGAGAGCATCCTGGCTAACACAGGTGAAACCCCGTCTCTACTAAAAATATAAAAAATTAGCCGGGCGTGGTGGCGAGCACCTGTAGTCCCAGCTACTCGGGAGGCTGAGGCAGGAGAATGATGGGAGGAACCCGGGAGGCCGAGCTTGCTGTGAGCCGAGATCGTGCTACTGCACTCCAGCCTGGGCAACACAGCGAGACTCCGTCTCACAAAAAAAAAAAAAGCACATCTATATGATGAAATACTGCTAAGCTATCAAAATGGTAGACTTAGCTAACAAATTAGGTGTATCTGTATATGCTCATATGAAAAGATATTCAAATTGCATTATTGAGAACCATATTACTCAACAGTATTTTAAAAAGGGGGTCACAAATTTGGATTCTATGGACAGGTAATATAAATGAGTGAAATGGGCTATGTTGTGGGGGCCAATGAACTGGTGAGCACGTATCCCATCTAGGAGTCAGTCACTATTTAGCTCAGTTGTTGCCATGGAATTGAATTACCAAAGGGAGAAATGGAGAATAGTTTTTACTTTAGACTTGTTTGTACTTAGGTATTTGAATTTTTTAGTGAGCACATAGTACTTTTGAAATTAAGAGAAATTTCCGTTTTTGGAAGGATGAATAAATCAAATGACCTCCAAAATTCTGACTTGGGCAACAGGTGATGCCATTGACTAATATGGGAAATACAGGAAGAGTGGTTTGGAGAAAAGATAGCAGAGTTCAACTTGCTATGTTGTATTGGGGTGGGACATCTAAGTGAAGACTTCTAATAGGTAGTTAGCTGTGTACAGGTCCATAGCTCAGAAGAATTTTTTTTTTTTTTTTTTTTGAGACAGAGTCTTGCTCTGTTGCCCAGGCTGGAGTGCAGTGGTGCGATCTCAGCCCATGGCAACCTTTGCCGCCCAGGTTCAAGTGATTTGCCTGCCTCAGCCTCCCAAGTAGCTGGGATTACAGGCACATGTCACCACACCCAGCTAATTTTTGTATTTTTAGCAGAGACGGGGTTTCACCGTGTTGGCCAGGCTGGTCTCAAACTCCTGACCTCAAATGCTCCACCTCCCTCGGCCTCTCAAAGTGCTGGGATTATAGGCGTGAGCTTTTGCACCTGGCCTCAGAAGAGAATTTATACTATAAATATGGTTACTTTTCAGATTATCAGCATATAAAAATATAAGTAGATGAGCTCAAATAGGGAGTAGGGTACATTCCTTGAACCCTCTGATGTTGTATGTAAAATATGATTGTATATTTTACTGAGTAGAAAGACCATAGATTTTATCAGATTGTCAAAGTGTGTGACCCCAAAAAACATAAGAGTCACTGTTTAGAGGATGTGGGATAAGAATAGACCTGACAAATTCCAATATTTAAGATAACAGGTGAGGCCTGGGATGGTGGCTCACGCCTGTAATCCCAGCACTTTGGGAGGCCGAGGCTGGTGGATCATGAGGTCAAGAGATCGAGACCATCCTGGCCAACATAGTGAAACGCTGCCTCTATTAAAAATACAAAAAATTAGCTGGGCATGGTGGCATGCACCGGTAGTCCCAGCTACTCCGGAGGCTGAGGCAGGAGAATCACTTGAACCCGGGAGGTGGAGGTTGCAGTGAGCCGAGATTGCACCGCTGTACTCCAGTCTGGTGACAGAGTGAGACTCCGTCTCAAAAAAAAAAAAAAAAAAATACGAAGGAGTGGCCAGAATGAAAGAAGAAAAACTAGGAGAGAATAATATACTGCAAACCAAGAGAAGAGGACTTCAAAGAGGGAAAATTACCAACAGGTCAGGTGTTAGAGAGAAGACCAAAGAGGATGGTTATTAGAAGTTATTAGAGGATGGTTATTGAAGTGGTAGGATAAAAAGCCAGACTGTAGGGGTTATGAATGAATGGGAAGTAAGAAAGTAGAGATTGAGAGTTGATTGTGAAGGGAGGAAGGAAGTAGACAATATGTTGAGGGGATGAAGGCAGTTGGGCAGAGGAGAACTTCGTATAGGTCAAAGAGAAGAAAATTAAGGATATGAAATGCCTATGGAGGTGGGAAGATAGACATTGAGAAAGTTTTAACATCTTATTTCTCTGTAAAGTAGGAAACAGCATATTTTTTTGCTGAGATTAAAGTGGGAGAAGGAATTTGAAGAAAAATATCAATAAGCGAATTATTTTTGTGGGAAATTGGAAAAGGAGCTGATTAGGGACATTTCAGAAGAACGCTGTTGAGCAACTTTTGAAGGTCCAGCTGAAGATGGAGACTTTTTTTTTTTTTTTGGCAGTATCAGTTGGCACAGTTCTGTAATTTTTGTCAGTGCTCATCAAATCAAGTTAGGAAACTGAGAAGGCAGGTGATAAAATTGATTCAGGATTGAGATTTTGTTTTGTGGATGTGCTAGAAAGATTGGGAATTGAGAGTATTAGCAAAAAAAAAAATTATTGAAGTTCGGGCATCTCAAACCTTGTCACTCTTTAGTGATGCTTTATTGCAGAGGATTGTGACTTTATAGTCTCCAGTTTGGGGGAATATCTCAGAGCAGCTCCACAAAAGCTTGAAATTTCTTTGGCAATTTGTGTTTTATCTTAAAAATGTGTGCAAATTTTCCGTTAGGCTTATCTGTACTTTAACTTGCTTCAAATTTCTTACCAAATTACTTTATATCCCCTCTCCAATCTTCAAGTAAAATTGCTGATTCAGGAAGTTATACAACAATGATCCCATAGCTTAGTTTGGTATATTCTTCTGCATTACCTTAGTTTTTAAAACATGGGGCTGATTATACATTAAAGTAATGCCAGGAGAGGCTTAATATGTTGAGAGATAGAAATTAATGGGCCTGGCAGTTTTCTTGAAGTAAGAGAAAGAGAATGAAAAAACTGGACAGATACAAGGCTGTGATAAGAAAGTAGAATATTTGGAGTTGAAAGTTCCAGAGGTGAAGCAGTTTTCAGTAGATAGCATTCTGGGTATAGCCATGGATGTGTTTGGCTGGAGCAAAGGTGCAAACTATTGGCACAAAGATTTGCAGGGATTTGGATAGGTTGTACATGTGAACAATAAAGTAACTCACTATGATGGGAGAGATTTGGAGCCGAGAGAATGATTGTGCCAGGTGCATAAGTCTTTGTGAATGAGAATCAGTTAATAATGGTGACTAAAGGTGAAGAACACAGATTTCAAACTCAAGTGTCCTGCAGGGGCCAGGCAAGTAATGTAAATGACTAAGGTGGGCTAGGTGGGATTGTGCTAAACTAGAAAAGTGCATATTCCATCTAAAGCAGCATGTCCTTCTTCTGATTGTTGTCCTAAGGAAATGAGTATCCAGTGTTGCTAGATAACTGAATTTTTCAAGAGAAGCTGAAAATCTGGACTTTTTATGTGATTTCTCAAATTTTTACGTATTTGCAAAGAGTTTAAATATTTTTTTACTCCTTTGGCCAAATAAAAACATCTATCTGCAGGCCAAATCTGGCTCCAAGTCTTCAACCTCTGGCATAGTAAAAAACAGGCCTTAGAGTAGGAGAGATTTTTTTTTTCTCCCCAAGAAGAAGTAAATAATGTCTGGGTAGTAGCAGTGGACAGCCTAGAAGGCTGACTTTCCCCCCTCCTTAACCAGTGGATGAGAGAATAGGAAACTTCTGAATAGGGTTATAAGGGTTAGTGGTGCCATGTGATATGAAATGGTGACATCTAGAAAGACACCATAAAGACATTGAGGAGTGAAAGGCACATGAAATATTTCCTACTATCAGGCGATATACACGAAATAATATTTCTGTTTAAAACGTTGTTGGTTCAGCCAAATATGATCCTGCCTCTGTTTTTAATTAATAGTAACAAAGTCCAGGCTGGGTGCAGCGGCTCACTCCTGTAATCCTAATGCTTTGGGAGGCCAAGGCAGGAGGATCTCTTGAGGCCAGAAGTTCAAGATCAGCCCTGGCAAGAGACCCTGTCTCTAAAAAAATTTTTTAAATTAGCTGGGCATGGCAGTGTGTGCCTGTTGCTGAGCCTGTCTCAAAAAACAAAAAATAAAAATAGTAACAAAGTCCATGTGGACTTTATTCTCTACTTTAAAATTTTTATTTTGTAAAATTTTGTTAGTATTAAAGTTAATCTAAATTAGTAGAATGATATCTCTAGTTAACATTATTTTGACTCTGTATATTCAGATCCTTCACACATAATATACTGCATATGAGCATATTTCTATAACATTTTACACTGACTTCTTTGACTTACCCTTTATTAGTCACATATTTAGCCCGTGAACTATATTGTATATAGCCAGAATACTTAGCACTAAGATTAGGGTCATTAGGCAAAAACCAGAAGATAAGTAACACTCCATATAAAACACATCTGGACATAAACGGCATGTATCAGAGGAATTAGTCTTGTCCTTAAGTGATGACAGTGGACTGTACGGTAATTATAGAGTTATGCCATTGTACCTTCCAGCTGCCACGTAAGTACTAGATCAGTCTCAGAACCTCTGTTCATGTTTAAATAGCATTTGAAAAGAACATTAATAATCAGGAAAGCCCACAACTTTAAGTGGTTGGAGTTATTTGCACCAGTCCCAAAAGGACCGCAACAGTTAAAGGAGAGAGTCATACAGATAAGTCCCTTCTGAAAAATACAACCCAAACTTTTTGCCAGACTTAACAAAATTGGCAGAGGCCTTACTACTTAATGTTTAGTTAAATTTGAAATGAGCTACACAATCTGTGGCTATATCACCCTAAATGTGCCTGATCTCATTTGAAATGAGCTACATAGTCTGAACCAATAGGTGATGCTGAGCTAGTCATGATGAGATTCCTCTTTCCCAAAGATTTCATAGCAAGTTTCTCTAGTGCTCTTAAAACCAAAATCAACTCCAGTAAGAAGCCATCTTTGGGATGGACATAGGTAGAACATGTGTCATGAAACCTGAGAGCCCGAAGTTTTAGAATGCTCAGTTGGACCCCACAATCTAGATATAAATTTACAAAGAAAAACTGAGAAATCTCCCCTTGTTCCCAGCTTTTGAGTATCTCCCAACCTTTTGTGGGCTCTGATAGTTGTTCAGGTTATAGGACCTTTGCCTGACATTCTGGAGTCTCATCCTATTCCTGTGCAGCTTAGTAGTTATTCAGCCAAAGACTAAAGGGAACCCTTGCAGATCTTGTTATTTTTCTATGGAGCACCCTCTTCTCCAGTTGTGCCTTGCAATTTCCAGCTGTCTTAACCTCCTCAGACTCCAATATGTCTCCACAGCTCAGGAAGACTGCTATAATTGGCTTGCCTTCAGCAGAAAGCCAGGGACAATTGTAGGGCTCACTTCATTTCCCTTTCCTTCTTACAAGGATCACACAATCTTATACTACTAGTTGCTCAGTGTCTGAAAACAGTTGTTTCATTTGTTTTTTTCTAGTTTTCTGGTTATAGTAGGAGGACTAATCCAATAGCATTTATTCTATCATGCCCAGAAAGTCTTTTAATGTTTAGTTTTATGGTATTTCTGACATACGGAAACTTCATATGCATACATTTGTATTTATCAGTCTTTTCCTATATGATTCTTATTTTTGGTATTATAACTGTTCAAAAGATCTTCCCTACCCCCAAGATAGCAAACCATATTTTCTTCTAATACATACAATATTTTAAATATCTAAATGTTTATCTACTTTTTAGAATAAAATCTTAAGTAGAAGGTAAATATTTAACTTTCTTTCCCAAATGACTAGCCAAAGTGCCCAAGTCCCATTTATGGAACAGTCTAACCTTTCCTACTAATTGAAATGCTACCTCCTTTTTTTTTTTTTTTTTGAAACAAGGTCTTGCTCTGTTGCCCAGGCTGGAGTGCAGTAGTGTGATCATGGGTCATTGCAGCCTCCACCTCCTGGGCTCAAGCTATCCTCCCACCTCAGCCTCCCAAGAAGCTGGGACTACAGGCACACATCTCCAAGCCCGGCTAATTTTTTTTTTTTTTTGAGACAGAGTCTTGCTCTGTCACCCAGGCTGGAGTGCAGTGGCGCGATCTCGGCTCACTGCAAGCTCCACCTCCCAGTTTCATGCCATTCTCCTGCCTCAGCCTCCCGAGTAGCTGGGACTACAGGCGACCGCCACCACGCCCAGCTAATTTTTTATATTTTTAGTAGAGACGGGGTTTCACCATGTTAGCCAGGATGGTCTCTATCTCCTGACCTCGTGATCCGCCTGCCTCAGCCTCCCAAAGTGTTTACAGGCATGAGCCACCGCGCCTGGCCTAATTTTTGTGTTTTTTTGTAGAGATGGGGTTTCACCATGTTGCCCAGGCTGGTCTCGGACTCCTGGGCTCAAATGGTCCACCTGCCTCAGCCTCCTTAAGTGCTGGGATTACAGGCATAAGCCAATGCACCTGGCCAAAATGCTACCTTTATAATATACTAAATTCTTATATATTCTTGAACCTATTTGAGAGCTTTCTATTCTGCTTCATTGATCTATTTGTCTAGTCTGGTGCTATTATCACCAGATAATTGTTTTATCACAAAGGCTTTAAAATTTTAAATTCCTTGACTGTGCTTGCCTAATTATCCTAAATAAACTCTAAGGTCATTTTTGTTAGATTCTACCTTGTCCTCGAATAAATAAACATGATTGAGACCTTATTTAATTTATAGATTAATTTGGAGAAACTGTATATCTTTATAATTCTCCATTTTTCCACCTGGGAGCTTATGTTTCTTCATTTATTCACATTTTCTTTTATGTCCCCCAATAATGGCTTCTAGTTTTCTTCATACAGTTTCTAGGCATGTTTTGTTTAATTTATTTAATTTGATAGTTTTTGTTGCTTTTGAATTTCTCATTGTCGAGTTTATTCCTAGGTAATTTAAAAGTTTTTATTTTGTTTATTTATTTTTCATTGTCGATATTCAATATAAAATTTAAAAGCTTTGCTGCCATTGTGCTTGTGCTCTTTTTTTCCTAACTGGTTATTAAGTCTAAAGGTTTCAATTTGAAGAATATGAATAGATGATTCAGTATTGTTCATAGGTTAAATATAATGCTTAAAGTATTTCCATAATACTAGTTTCTAAGTCTTTGTTATGAGGGTACTACTCTGTAAGTTTGGCCACTCATGAATAATAAGGGTCTTTTTTTTCCATCAGTGATTGGGACCCAAGGTATAAGTATTTCTGACCAGGCTTGGTGGCTCACAACAGTAATCCCAGCACTTTGGGAGGCCGAGGCGGGTGGATCACTTGAGGCCAGGAGTTCAAGACCAGCCTGGCCAACATGGTGAAACCCCATCTCTACTAAAAATACAAAAATTAGCCGGGACTGGTGCTGGTGACACGCACCTGGAGCTGAGATCGTGCCACTGTACCCCAGCCTGGGCGACAGAATGAGACTCTGTCTCCAAAAAAAAAAAAAAGAAGAAAAAGAGAAATATTTCCATATGAAAGTTAAGTCCTTCATGTCATTGAAGAGAAGAAAAACTTCCCCCAATCCTGCTTGGGTCTCTTGCTGCCATCTTGTCTCTTTCTCTTTCCATACAGACTTTTTTATTATGGTAAAATATACATAATATAAGAATTTGTCATTTTAACTTTTTTTTTTTTTTTTTTTTTTTTTTTTGAGACGGAGTCTCATTCTGTTTCCTAGGCTGGAGTGCAGTGGCGCGATCTTGGCTTACTGCAACCTCCGCTTCCTGGATTCAAACATTTCTCCTGCCTCAGCCTCCAGAGTAGCTGGGATTACAGGCGTGCACCACCACGCCCGGGTAATTTTTGTATTTTTAGTAGAGACGGGGTTTCACCATGTTGGCCAGGTTGGTCTCAAACTCCTGACCTCAGGTGATCCACCTCCCCTCAGCCTTCCAAAGTGCTGGGATTACAGGTATGAGCCATCATGCCCAGCCGTCATTTTAACTATTTTTAAGTGTACAAATCAGTGGCATTAAGTTCAATCACAGTGTAGTGCAACCATTACCACTGTGTATTTCCAGAACTTTCTTATTATTCCAAACAGAAACTCTATACCCCTTACATGGTAACTCCCCTTCTTCCCAGCTCCTGGTAACCTCTATTCTAGTTTCTATCTCTATGAAATTGCCTATTCTAGGTATGTCATATAAGTAAATCATACATTATATACAATATTCTTCCTTTTGTGTCTGGTTTGTTTTACTTACCATGTTTTCAAGGTTCATCCATGTTGTAGCATGTATCAGAGTTTCATTCTTTTTTATGACAGCCAGACTTCTTTTATGAATATGTAACGTCTCTCACTATTTTCTTTGTCTTCCAGTAATGCCTCGCTTAGCTTTAAGCTGGCTTCCACCCTGTCCAGTCTACCAAGTAAACAGGATCACATAATTATCAGATATAGTGGGCACTTTTCTGTCCTTATCTTGACCTCACCCTAGTATTTGACATCATTGACCATTCTTTCCTCACAACGGTATTGTGATTGGCTTCCATGACAATTTTTAGCTCTGGCCGGGGGAGGCCGAGGTGGGTGGATCACCTGAGGTCAGGAGTTCGAGACCAGCCTGGCCAACATGGTGAAACCCCGTCTTCACTAAAAATACAAAAAAATTAGCCAGGCGTGGTGGCACGTGGTATGAGAATGCACTCAGCGTTCTTGGGAGGCTGAGGCAGGAGAATCACTTGAACCTGGGAGGCAGAGGTTGCAGTGAGCCAAGATCATGACACGGCACTTCAGCCTGGGTGACAGAGCAAGACTCCAAAAATAAAAAAGCCCTTATTTTCCTCCCACCTCTTAAACTATTCCTTTTTAATCTCCTTTGCTGAATGTTCTGCCCACTCCTGTAACTTCAGTTGCCACCTCTTTCCTGATGACTCTATTGTAGACAAAGCCACTTGCCAAACATTTCCTCTTGGATGTCTCAATGGAACTTAAAACATACCTCAAGCTGAATGTATTATTGTTTCCTCCTATCCTTCTTTATTCCAACTTTCTCCCTCTCTCCTTCTTTACTTGAATCACTCATTTACAATTTCCAATCTGGGTTTAATGGGGCATTAACATTACCCAGTAGCTACGTCTAGGAAACTCTTTTTTTTAATTCTTCACTTTGAATAAGTTCCAACATCCAGTATGTCACTAAAGTTCACATTACATTTTGCCTAGTCGCCTGGTGAATGTCCCAGCCTTTACATTTATCTCCTTCTAACCTATCTACATTTCTGTCAGGTAGACCTTTTAAAAAACAAAAAAGCAAAATCTCTTATAAAAAGATCAAATAATCTAGAAATATATAAAATTAAAAGTTAAAGCCTCTGCCTGCCCTCCCACTCCTGTCTCCCATATTTTCATTTCCCCGGAGATAACAGCTTGGTCTATAGTCTTAGGTACTTTTTTCTATGCTTAGACAAAACGTGTTTACTTATTACGCTGCTCTCAGCACACTGCCTATAGGGTAGCCCTGTTCCGCAAGAGCAGTCAAAAAGAAAATTACATGTAGGTTTTCAAGTTTTTGTTTTATTCTGTAATTTGCTCTTTTTTGCTCATGAATGTATTCTGATCCTTTTTATTTTGAGATAATTATAGATTCAGGAAGTTGCAAGAAATGGTACAGAGTCCTGTGGGCTTCTCACTCAGCTTCCTTCAATGGCAATATCTTACATAGCTGTACTTCAGTATCAAAACCAGGAAATTTATATTGGTACATTACTTTTAAATAAATTACAAAACTTAGTTTTCACCATTTTAAAAATCTATTCATTTGTGCATAAGTGTGTGCAATTTCGTGCCATATATATGTTCCTGTAACCACCACCACAATCAAGACTTAGAACTGTTACCATAAAGGAACTCCCTGTTCTTTGTATCTGCACCCCCCACACACACACGCCCACCACCACACCCACCACTGTTCCTGTTCCACTTATCCGTTCTCCATCTCTATAGTTTTGACATTTGAGCATGTTATATAAATGGAATAGTATAATATGTAACCATTTGAGATTGACTTTTTTCACAAAGCATAATTCCCTTGAGGTCCATCTAAATTGTTGTATCAGTAGTTCATTTTTTAAATTGTTGAGTGTTCCATTGTGTGGTTGTACCAGCGTTTGTTCAAACATGTACTCATTGAAGGACATTCAGATTTTCACTATTTTGCCATTGTGAGTAAAGCTGCTGTGAGCAATCATAGACAGGGTTTTGGATGAGTTTAATTTTTCATTTCTTTGGGATAAATGCCCAAGAATAGAATGGTATATGTTTAGTTTTACAAGACACGGCACTATTTCATTTTTTTTTTCCACATCAGATGTGGAAAAAAAATGTACTGGCATTGTAATAAGGCTTGAGGGAGGCACATCTCACACATGAACGTGAAAACCCAATGTCGTCACACTTAGGTCATCATAAGCTTATGAACTACAAAAAGATTGTGCCACACTTTTGGAGTGTCTGTACCATTTTACATTCCCACCAGCAATGTATGTGATCCAGTTTCTCTGCAGCATTCACTGTTACCACTTTTTAAAATTTTAGCTGTTCTTCTATTGTGATTTTACTTGGCATTTTTCTTTTTTTAAATTAAAAACATTTTCTTGCTCTCGGTCTTAAAATTATTTCCTCAAATACATTGTGTTTTTCTAATGGCTAATGATGTTGGGCATCTTTTCATGTGCCATCTGTGTCTTCTCCTCCTCCCTTCTTCTTTCTCCTTCTTTCTCCCTTCTTCCTTCTTCTTCTTGTTATCTTTGCTCACTGCAACCTCCACTTCCTGGGTTCAAGCAATTCTTGTGCCTCAGCCTCCTGAGTAGCAGGGATTACAGGCACTCAACATCATGCCCGGCTAATTTTTGTATTTTTAATAGAGATAGGGTTTCATGATGTTGGCCAGGTTGGTCTCGAACTCCTGGCTTCAAGTGATCCTCCCACCTCAGCCTCCCAAAGCCATGGTGCCAAGCCCCATCTGTATATTTTCTTTGGTAAAGTGACTGTTCATTTCTTTGGCCCAGTTTATTTTTTATTTTTTATTTTTATTGTTTGGAATTCAGTGCAAATTTTATTAGACTACAAAAACATATCATAGTTATTTTAGATATATTTATATGAAGTCATAAAAGCTATGATTTTTGAAAAACAGCATAAGAAATTTTTTTAATTTCTTATATAAATTAACTTTAGTGTCTTAAGGATTCAATGATACAGTTTTTAAATTTTTTAAATTGACAGCAATTGTACATATTCTTGAGGGCACATAATTATATTTCCATACATATAATTTATAGTTATCAGATCAGGGTAATTAGCACGTCCACCATCTCAAATGTTTATCATTTCTTTGTGTTGAGAATGTGCAATATCCTTCTAGCTATTTGAAACTATATATTGTATTATTATTAACTATAGTCATTCTACGGCGCTATAGAACACTAGAACTGATTTCTCCTATCTAGCTATAATTTTGTATCTTTTTTTTTTCTAGGGCACATGTGCACAACGTGCAGGTTTGTTAAATATATATACATGTGCCATGTTGGTGTGCTGCACCCATTAACTTGTCATTTACATTAGATATTTCTCCTAATGCTATCCCTCCCCCAGCCCCCCACCCCACAACAGGCCCCAGTATGTGATGTTCCCCACCTTGTGTCCAGGTGTTCTCATTGATCAATTCCCACCTATGAGTGAGAACATGCAGTGTTTGGTTTTCTGTCCTTGTGATAGTTTGCTCAGAATGATGGTTTCCAGCTTCATTCATGTCCCTACAAAGGACATGAACTCATCCTTTTTTATGGCTGCATAGTATTCCATGGTGTATATGTGCCACATTTTCTTAATCCAGTCTATCATTGATGGACATTTGGGTTGGTTCCAAGTCTTTGCTATTGTGAATAGTGCCGCAATAAACATATGTGTGCATGTGTCTTTATAGCAGCATGATTTATAATCCTTTGAGTATATACCCAGTAATGGGATGGCTGGGTCAAATGGTATTTCTAGTTCTAGATCCTTGAGGAATCACCACACTGTCTTCCACAATGATTGAACTGGTTTACATTCCCACCAACAGTGTAAAAGTGTTCCTATTTCTCCACATCCTTTCCAGCACCTGTTGTTTCCTGACTTCTTAACGATTGCCATTCTAACTGGTATGAGATAGTATCTCATTGTGGTTTTGATTTGCATTTCTCTGATGGCCAGTGATGATGAGCATTTTTTCATGTGTCTGTTGGCTGCATGAATTTCTTCTTTTGAAAGTGTCTGTTCATATCATTTGCCCACTTTTTGATGGGGTTGTTTGATTTTTTCTTGTAAATGTAAGTTTTTTGTAGATTCTGGATATTAGCTCTTTGTCAGATGGGTAGATTGCAAAAATTTTCTCCCATTCTGTAGGTTGCCTGTTCACTCTGCTGGTAGTTTCTTTTGCTGTGCAGAAGCTCTTAAGTTTAATTAGATCTCATTTGTCAATTTTGGCTTTTGTTGCCATTGGTTTTGGTGTTTTAGTCATGAAGTCTTTGCCCATGCCTATGTCCTGAATGGTATTGCCTAGGTTTTCTTCTAGGGTTTTTATGGTTTTAGGTCTAACATTTAAGTCTTTAATCCATCTTGAATTAATTTTTGTGTAAGGTGTAAGGAAGGGATCCAGTTTCAGCTTTCTACATACGGCTAGACAGTTTTCCCAGCACCATTTATTAAATTAGGGAATCCTTTCCCCATTTCTTGTTTTTGTCAGGTTTGTCAAAGGTCAAATGGTTGTAGATGTGTGGTATTATTTCTGAGGCCTCTGTTCTGTTCCATTGGTCTGTATCTGTTTTGGTACCAGTACCATGCTGTTTTGGTTACTGTAGCCTTGTATTATAGTTTGAGGTCAGGTAGCATGATGCCTCCAGCTTTGTTCTCTTGGCTTAGGATTGTCTTGGCAATGTGGGCTCTTTTTTGGTTCCATATGAACTTCGAAGTAGTTTTTTTCCAATTCTGTGAAGAAAGTCATTGGTAGCTTGATGGGGATGGCATTGAATCTGTAAATTACCTTGGGCAGTATGGCCATTTTCACGATATTGATTCTTCCTATCCATGAGCGTGGAATCTTCTTCCATTTGTTTGTGTCCTCTTTTATTTCGTTGAGCAGTGGTTTGTAGTTCTCCTTGAAGAGGTCCTTCACATCGCTTGTAAGTTGGATTCCTAGGTATTTTATTATCTTTGTAGTAATTGTGAATGGGAATTCACTCATGATTTGGCTCTCTGTTGGTCTGTTATTGGTGTATAGGAATGCTTGTGATTTTTGCACATTGATTTTTATATCCTGAGACTTTGCTGAAGTTGCTTATCAGCTTAAGGAGATTTTGGGCTGAGATGATGGGGTTTTCTACATATACAATCATGTCATCTGCAAACAGGGACAATTTGACTTCCTCTTTTCCTAATTGAATATCCTTTATTTCTTTCTCTTGCCTGAGTGCCCTGTCTTTGGCCTAGTTTTAATTGTGTGTTTTTTTGTTTGTTTTGTTTTGTTTTGTTTTTGAGACAGAGTCTCACACTGTCACCCAGGCTGAGCGCGATCTCAGCTCACTGCAGTCTCTGCCTCCCAGGTTCAAGTGATTCTCCTGCTGCAGCCTCCTGAGAATCTGGGATTATAGGCGTCCGCCCCAATGCCCAGCTAATTTTTTTGTATTTTTAGTAGAGACGGGGTTTCACCATGTTGGCCAGGCTGGTTTCGAATGCCTGAATTCCAGTGATCTGCCTGCCTCAGCCTCCCAAAGTGTTGAGATTACAGGCCATGACCCACTACGCCCAGCCTGTGTTTTCTTTTTGAGACGGAGTCTTGCTCTGTCGCCCAGGCTGGAGTACAGTGGCGCAATCTCGGCTCACTGTAACCTTCGCCTCCCGGGTTTGAGTGATTTTCCTGCCTCAGCCTCCCAAGTAGCCGGGATTACAGGTGCCTGCTATTACGCCTGGCCAATTTTTGTATTTTTAGTAGAGACGGGGTTTTGCCATGTTGGCCAGACTGGTCTCGAACTTCTGACCTCAAGTGATCTGCCTTCCTCAGCCTCCCAAAGTGTTAGGACTACAGTCGTGAGCCACCTCGCTCGGCCTGTTTTCTTAATGGGTTTTGAGGGTTGTTTATATATTCTAGGTATAAGACCTTTATTACATATATGATTTGCAGAGATTTTCTCCCCAGTCTGTGCCTTACTTTTTCAGTCCCTTAATAGTATCTTTCAGGCTAGGCACAGTGGCTCACACCTGTAATCCCAGTGCTTTCAGAGGCCGAGGTGGGAAGACTGCTTGAACCCAGCAGTTTGAGACCAGCCTACGCAATATAGTGAGATCCCATCTCTACAAAAAATTTTTAAAATTTGTGTTTGGGTGTGCATGCCCGTAGTCCCAGCTACTCGGGAGGCTGAGATGGGAGGATTGCTTGAGCCCGGGAGGTCAAGGCTTTGGTCAAGGCTGACCCAGGAGGTCAAGGCGAAGTCCTGGGATTACAGGTGTTTGAGTCCCCAGGTGTGGCCAGTGTTTGTATCTCTCTCTCTCTTTTTTTCTTTTTTTGAGACAAGGAGTCTCTGCTCTGTCGCCCAGGCTGGAACAGCTCACTGCCAGCTCCGCCTCCCGAGTTCATGCCATTCTCCTGCCTCAGCCTCCTGAGTAGCCGGGACTACAGTTGCCCGCCACCACACCCGGCTAATTTTTTCTAGTTTTAGTAGAGATGGGATCACCATAGCCAGGATGGTCTCAATCTCCTGACCTCGTGATCTGCCCGCCTCAGCCTCCCAATGTGCTGGGATTACAGGCATGAGCCACTGCGCCCAGCCCAGTGTTTGTATCTCTTTAAGAAGTTGGCAGAGCGAGACGGGTGGGTTGCTTCAGGTCAGGAGTTTGAGACCAGCCTGGTCAACATGGTGAAACCCGTCTCTACTAAAAATACAAAAAAAAAATTAGGTGGGTGTGGTGGTGCACATTTTTAATCCTAGCTACTCAGGAGGCTGAGGCACGAGAATTGGTTGAACCTGGGAGGTGGAGGTTGCAGTGAGTTGAGATCACGCCACTGTACTCCAACCTGGACGACAGAGTGAGACTCATCTCAAAAAAAAAAAAAAAGTCTCCCAGTTCAGATCACAAAGGTTTTCTCTTATGTTTTTTCCTAAAATTTTACAGTTGTAGCCTTTTACACTTAAGTCCATGATCCGTTGTTAATTACTTTTTGTGCACAGTTTGAAGTTTAGGTTGAAGTACTTTTTTTGCCTATGGATGTCCAGTTTTTCGTCATTTATTGAAAAAACTGTCCTTCCTCCATTGAATTGCCCTGTATGTACACCTTTATCAAAAATCAGTTGAGTGTGTTGGCTTATTTCTAGAAGTCTTACTATCAGGTAGAGTGATTCCTCTCACTCTTTTTCAAAACTGTTTTATTTTCTAGTTCTTTTACCATTCCGCTAAATTTAGAAGGGTCTTGTCTATATGTACAAAAACATCTTACTGGGATTTGGGTAAGAATTGTGTTAAAACCCATAGATCAATTTGGAGAGAATTGACATATTTACTGATTCTCTTTTCATGTTAGTACATATAGATTTCTACGTTCTTTTAAACTTATTTCTTAGCATGGATGTATGTATCATAATTTATTTAACCATTCTCCTATTGATAGGCATTTAAAGTATTTCCATAATGCTGGCTTGCAGACAGTTGTTCACTATTTTTTTTTTTTTTTTGGAGACCAAGTCTGTGTCACCCAGGTTGGAGTGTAGTGGCATGATCTCGGCTCACTGTAACCTCTGCCTCCCGGATTGAAGCGATTCTTGTGCCTCAGCCTCCCAAGTAACTGGGATTACAGGTGTGCGTCACCATGCCTGGCCAATTTTTGTATTTTTAGTAGAGATGGGGTTTCCCCATGTTTCCCAGGCTGGTCCCGAACTCCTGACCTCAGGTGACCCACCTGCCTCAGGCTCCCAAAGTGCTGGGATTACAGGTGTGAGCCACTGTGCCCGGCCTAGTTGTTCCCTATTTTATATATATATATATATATATATATATTTTTTTTTTTTTTTTTTTTTTTTTTTTTTTTGTAGCCCAGAGGTCCTTTATTTTTTTTTTTTTAACACCTATTATGCCATGAATTCATAGGGAATAGGTTCCAGCAGCTCAGGCTCCTTCCCATTGGTTCTCACAAAGTGTGCTTCTCTGGGTGGAGCAGGCTGGCGCTTTAGTTGAACCCAGGTACCTTTCTCTTTGGCTTCTTTCTTTTTCTGATCATTTTCCTTCACACGTTTCAGGAAGCTATCTCGGCTCTTAGAGTGCTTAATGTGCTCAATACGCACATTAATTCTCTTGGCAAGAATCTTGCCCTTAACTTGTTTGTTTACAACAATGCCAACAGCATGCTGGGTAACATTGTAGACTCTTCCAGTTTTGCCATGGTAACACTTGTGGGGCATTCCTTTTTGAACAGTACCCATTCCCTTGATGTCTACAATATCACCTTTCTTATAGATTCGCATATATGTGGCCAAAGGAACAACTCCATGTTTTCTAAAAGGCCTAGAGAACATATATCGGGTGCCTCTCCTCTTTCCCTTTGTGTTCGTCATTTTGGCGAATTACTGGAAGATGGCGGTTCCGGCCGAAAGGCCCTATTTTATATTTTATTGATGTGTGCTTGTGCAAAATTTCTGTAGGAAATCTTGATATTTTGAAATTGTGTTCCAAAAGGCTATACCTGTTTGTAGTCAAAATAACAGTGAAGGAAAATATCTGTTACCCTACAACCTCTTTAACGCTGGAAATAATCAATGCTTTAAAAATTATTCCTGTAAAATTAAAGTATATAACTTAAAATTTTATAAAAATTACATACATGTTCATTGAAGAAATGAAACAGCATAGAGTTGTATAAAGTGAAAAGGAAAAATCTTGTTCTTCCCTTCCTACCATCCCATTAGTAGCCAGTATTAGATTTGGTGTGAAGTATTATAAATTTTACTATATAGGAAAAGGTGTTTTGAGGTGTTTATTTTTCTAGTTGTAGAGATAATGAGGATATATTTTTAGCCAAAGCTATCTGTTCATTTATATATTTTTAAGTTGCTAAATGGAATGGTGTTTCATTTTTGAGAAAAAAAAAAAAACATTTTCAGAGTCTTTGGGCTTTTCATCAAATAGGCCCTTGACCAGTGAGATTTATTACCCCAGTTCTCTCTGGATGGTTTCTGCCTTCTTGAATTTCTAGTTTAGATTCTGAGTGAGATTATGTTACTCTGGTTTAAGAGACTGAACCTCTTAATCTTGGAAACTAAACATCCTAATTTACATTTGATCCTCATTCTACATAAGGTAAGGAGCCTAGCTATATTGTGAAAGATTATATTCACTTCTCTTTAATTTTCACTTGTTTTGGATCTAGTTTGAAGATAAATATCTAAGAATTGCAAAGTCAGAGCTCATCTCTTTGGGATCTGGACTATGTGTAGTTGCATTTAGTAATTCTAATTTCTTTAGGAATTTAGTATGCAGATTTTTCTTTTTATATCTGGCACTGATCTTTTTTTTTAAACTTTCTACTTCTACTGAGCTTTTATTTTTTAATTTTAATGGTTCACATTGGAACAAATGCATATCCTCACACCATCCACTGTCAAGATAATAATTTATGCTGTTTTGACAGAGTACTCATTTTCTTAGGGAGGAATTATTTTTAGTATTTGTGGAAGAGTTCTCAAGGGAAACATGAGCCTAGGAGTGATCACAAATCCCCTCTTCTCCTTGGTGCCCAGGGGTGCTTGCCAACTTGACTGGTGTTTTTCTCTGAATCTTTTCAGAAAGTTAGCAGCAATAGGTTGGGCGTGGTGGCTCACGCCTGTAATCCCAGCACTTTGGGAGGCCGAGGCAGGTAGATCACTGGAGGTCAGGAGTTCGAGACCAGCCTGGCCAACATCATGAAACTCTGTCTCTGCTAAAAAATTAGATGGGTGTGGTGGTGCACACCTGTAATTCCAGCTACTTGGGGAGGCTGAGGCAGGAGAAGTACTTGAACCTGGGAGACGGGGGTTGCAATGAGCAGAGATCGCGGCACTGTACTCCAGCCTGGGTGACAGAGCGAGACACTGTGTCAAAAAAAAAAAAAATAGCAATAATGCTTGCTTTCCCCCCTTACTGGAACCATGAAGCTTGTGACTTGCGTTTCTTCTCACATCACCATACAGAAGGAAATTAACTTATAAACCAGAAAAGGAATTTTCTTGGTGGAATATCAACTTTCCAAAGCTGTCATTGGCATTATCTGTATTTAAGGACATTTGAATTCGAATTGCATGTGATTCTGTAGACCCTACCGCTCCTTATTTGGTATGAGGCAAAGTATAAATAAATATCGTTTCTCCAACGTGACATGTAGAGTTGCTTCAGCCATGATTTAACAAGAAGAGAAAAAGCAAAATATACTCAGAAAAAACATTCCTTTTCATGAGTGGGTAGCTTATTCTTATAGTGACAAGTCACAGATTATCTTTCATTCATTTTGGTGTCATTCTAGAAATTCTTTATAACTGAATTCTGGTTTTCTGTGTAGTAACCCTTTAGGGAGTGGGAATTGGAGTTCAATTCTGTTTAATCTTCTTCCCAGCCCCCCTACAGTAGCTTCAGCAACTTTACTATTCCTGTAGAGGCTCTATTGTCTTTGTCTCTTTACTTGGATTCCTCATTTCTTCCTAAGCTACAAAACCTATAGCTGATCATCCTACTTTTAGTAAGCTCCTGATTGCTCCAGAATGTAGAACGATATTTTTAGATTTTTGGAGATGGTTATGGATCTCTGTGAAAATCCAATGAAAAACTAAGGCTGTTCTGCTCTCAAAAATGTATATTACATACAGAATTTTGTTTATAGTTCTAAGGGATTCATAGCTCTGTCTCTCATAAGAACTCCTGGTATAGGTAGGGATAAGAAAACATCACAGTGGATATTTTTATCCACAATTTAACAGTGGTTTGCCAGTTCCACCAGCATATTTCATTAGAAAGACTTAAATGCTCCTTTGCTTATAATAGTGTAATAGAGTCTAATAGCTGAAGCTCTTGTAACTATTGAGAACATGGACTGTCTAAAACTGACACAAACAGCTAATATCAAACACATAAGTGTATCAGCTATGCAAGTAAGTGTGGGGTTTTTTTTTTTTTAATATTCTAGAGGTATTAGTGGATATTTCTTTTCTTTTCTTTTTCTTTTTCTTTTTTTTTTTTTTTTTTTTGAGACGGAGTTTCGCTCTTGTTGCCCAGGCTAGAGTACAATGGTGTGATCTTGGCTCACCACAACCTCTGCCTCCTGGGTTCAAGTGATTCTCCTGCCTCAGCCTCCCGAGTAGCTGGGACTACAGGCATGTGCCACCACGCCTGGCTAATTTGTATTTTTATTAATTTTTTTGTTTTGTTTTGAGAGCTCTTGTTGCCCAGGCTGGAGTTCAATGGCGCGATCTCGGCTCACCGCAACCTCTGCCTCCCGGGTTCAAGCAATTCTCCTGCCTCAGCCTCCCGAGTAGCTGGGATTACAGGCGTGAGCCACCGTGCCCGGCCTAATTTTGTATTTTTAGTAGAGACGGGGTTTCTCCATGTTGGTCAGGCTGGTCTCAAACTCCTGACCTCAGGTGATTGCCTGCCTCAGCCTCCCAAAATGCTGGGACTACAGGCATGAGCCACTGCGCCCAGCCATTAGTAGATATTTCTTAGAGTGATGTGTTGCAAAGAAAATGGGTAAGGAAGAGGTCCCATTTTCAAAATGGATTAAAGTAAGAGAGAAACTTCATGAATGTATAAAATAATTTTTCCTTGTATTATAAAGTGAGGGAATTGAGATATTGAGAGGTTGGTTCATGTTTAAATTTCGAAACTAAAGTAGAATAAAGGCTGAATTCCTAATTTATAGGCTGGGGTTTTAGCCATGAGGCAGGTCCCTATAGGTAGAAGAGCCTATACTGTAAGGAACTACCGTTGTACAGGCTTGGTGAAGGAGGCCTGTAACCTGTATGCAGCCTATTTTCTCCAGCAACATTTCTGTTTACTTTTTTTTGTTTTTTTGAGATGAAGTCTTGCTGTGTCACTGAGGCTGGAGTGCAGTGGCGTGATCATGGCTCACTGCAGCCTCAACCTCCTGGGCTCAACCGATCCCCTCGCCTCAGCCTCCTGAGTAGCTGGGACTACAGGTGCACACCACAACGCCCAGCTAATTTTTACGTTATTTGTATAGACAGAGTTTCGCCATATTGCCCAGGCTGGTCTTGAACTCCTGAGCTCAAGTGATCATCCTGCCCAGCCTCCCAAAGTGCTGGGATTACAGGCGTGAGCCACCACACCCGGCTCTAAATATCTTGATAATTGACTTTTCTTTTTTGTTTGTGTTTGGCACAGGCAGTTTCTGTGAGGATACAACTTTATTTTACATATTTTAAAGAATAAATGACCTATACTTGTAAGATGTTTTACCTGGAAGAGACTTTTTTTTTTTTGAGACAGAGTCTTGCTCTGTCACCCAGGCTGGAGTGCAGTGGCATGATCTTGCCTCACTGCAACCTCTGCCTCCCGGGTTCAAGTGATTCTCATGCCTCAGCCACCCGAGTAGCTGGGATTACAGGTATGCACCACCATGCCCAGCTAATTTTTATATTATTAGTAGAGACGGGGTTTTGCCATGCTGGCCAGGCTGGTCTTGAACTTCTGGCCTCAAGTGATCTCCCCACCTCGGCCTCCCAAAGTGCTGAGATTACAGGCTTGAGCCACTGCGCCTGGCCTGTGGTATATTTTTTATCCTTTATATCCTGATAAAACAGTAGGTTCAATTTAGGGATCACCTCTTGTGAAGGCTTTCTTAATTCCTCTTCCCCTCTTACCTCCCAGAATCAGCCACTTCCTTCTTTGTGCCACTATTTTTCCATTGCATTGTATTGCCCTATTTGTTTACAGTCTATCTCACTGTACTAGACTATAAATTTCTTGAGGATATGACCTATATCTCACTCATTTCTATCATCTCCAATGCCTGGCACACAAAAAGTATTAAGAAAATGTCTTATGAATAAATAAGTGAATGATCAGTATATTAAAAGAACATTTTAAGTATTTAAGGCAGGGATTGAAAACTCAAATGCCTTCAGCGTCTAGGCAGAAGATAAGCAGACCTGGGAGGGACTTTGATAACCTGGAGAACACATACTTTATCTAAGAGGAACAGCTGCTACTCAGCCCCAGCCCATTGGTGCCTTGTGGGAAAGCTGACCCTGTCTTGGCCACATCTTTAAATTTTCTAAAAGAAGCCAGACAATTTAGGTTTTTATGTGAAATCTCCCAGCTGTTAAATGTTATCAACTAAGTTTTTTTCAAAAAAGCCTTCTATTGAAATGTAACTTAGATACAGAAAAGTGTTTTATGTATTATGGGTATATAGCTCAATCCATTTTTACAAACTGAACTAATTTTTTATGTGAGCCAAACAAAACTACAAGCCACCAGTTTGCAACTTGTAACTAAGGCCATATGGGGACCCATATAGTTAAGAATCATCTTATAGGTAAAAATGTCTTAAGGAGACACATCAGCCAGATACAATGTATGGACCTTTCTTGGGTTATGATTCAAAGAAATAAATGTAAAAGAGTGTTTATAAAGTAATTTGGGAAATTTGACTCTTGGCCGGCTATTTGATAATATTAAAGAATTATTGTTCATTATTTTAGATGTGATATAGTTGGTTTGTTTTTATTTATTATTTTTTTTTTATTGATCATTCTTGGGTGTTTCTCGTAGAGGGGGATTTGGCAGGGTCATAGGACAATAGTGGAGGGAAGGTCAGCAGATAAACAAGTGAACAAAGGTCTCTGGTTTTCCTAGGCAGAGGACCCTGCGGCCTTCCGCAGCGTTTGTGTCCCTGGTTACTTGAGATTAGGGAGTGGTGATGACTCTTAATGAGCATGCTGCCTTCAAGCATCTGTTTAACAAAGCACATCTTGCACCGCCCTTAATCCATTTAACCCTGAGTGGACACAGCACATGTTTCAGAGAGCACAGGGTTGGGGGTAAGGTCACAGATCAACAGGATCCCAAGGCAGAAGAATTTTTCTTAGTACAGAACAAAATGAAAAGTCTCTCGTGTCTACTTCTTACTACACAGACACAGCAACCGTCCGATTTCTCAATCTTTCCCCACCTTTCCCCCTTTTCTATTCCACAAAACTGCCATTGTCATCATGGCCCGTTCTCAATGAGCTGTTGGGTACACCTCCCAGACGGGGTGGCGGCTGGGCAGAGGGGCTCCTCACTTCCCAGTAGGGGTGGCTGGGCAGAGGCGCCCCTCACCTCCCGGACGGGGCGGCTGGCCTGGCGGGGGGCTGACCCCCCCACCTCCCTCCCAGACGGGGTGGCTGGCCAGGCGGGGGGCTGACCCCCCCCACCTCCCTCCCGGACGGGGCGGCTGGCCGGGTGGGGGTCTGACCACCCCACCTCCCTCCCGGACGGGGCGGCTGGCCTGGCGGGGGCTGAGCCCCACCTCCCTCCCGGATGGGGTGGCTGCCAGGCGGAGATGCTCCTCACTTCCCAGACGGGGCGGCTGCCGGGCGGAGGGGCTCCTCACTTCTCAGACGGGGCGGCTGCCGGGCAGAGGGGCTCCTCACTTCTCAGACGGGGCGGTTGCTGGGCGGAGGGTCTCCTCACTTCTCAGATGGGGCGGCCGGGCAGAGATGCTCCTCACCTCCCAGACGGGGTCGCGGCCGGGCAGAGGTGCTCCTCACATCCCAGGCGGGGCGGCATGGCAGAGGCGCTCCCCACATCTCAGACGATGGGCGGCCGGGCAGAGATGCTTCTCACTTCCTAGATGGGATGGCGGCTGGGAAGAGGCGCTCTTCACTTCCTAGGTGGGATGGCGGCCAGGTAGAGACGCTCCTCACTTTCCAGTCTGGGCAGCCAGGCAGAGGGGCTCCTCAGATCCCAGACGATGGGCGGCCAGGCAGAGACGCTCCTCACTTCCCAGACGGGGTGGCGGCCGGGCAGAGGCTGCAATCTCGGCACTTTGGGGGGCCAAGGCAGGCGGCTGGGAGGTGGAGGTTGTAGCGAGCCGAGATCACGCCACTGCACTCCAGCCTGGGCACCATTGAGCACTGAGTTAACAAGACTCCGTCTGCAATCCCGGCACCTCGTGAGGCCGAGGCTGGCGGATCACTCGCGGTTAGGAGCTGGAGACCAGCCCGGCCAACACAGCGAAACCCCATCTCCACCAAAAAAATACGAAAACCAGTCAGGTGTGGTGGCGTGTGCCTGCAATCGCGGGCACTCGGCAGGCTGAGGCAGGAGAATCAGGCAGGGAGGTTGCAGTGAGCCGAGATGGCAGCAGCACAGTCCGGCTGAGGCAGGAGAATCAGGCAGGGAGGTTGCAGTGAGCCGAGATGGCAGCAGCACAGTCCAGCTTCGGCTCGGCATCAGAGGGAGACCATGGAAAGAGAGGGAGAGGGAGACCGTGGGGAGACGGGAGAGGGAGAGGGAGAGGAGGGACAGGGAGAGGAGGAATTCTGTCTTACTCCAGACCAGTTGGTTTGTTTTTAGAGCAGCTTTAGTTCATGGCAAAATTGAGCAGAAGTTACAGAGAGTTCCCATATACTCCCTGCCCTCACATACATACAGCCTCCCCAGTTATCAACATCTTGCACCAGGTTGGGCGTTGTGGCTCACGCCTGTAATCCCAGCACTTTGGGAAGCCAAGGTAAGAGGATCTCTTTAGGCCAGGAGTTCAAGACCAGCCTGTGCAACATAGTGAGACCCCCCCCCACCCCTAATCTCTACAAACAAAGAAAAATGGGCATGGTGGTGCATGCCTGCACCCAGGAGTTCAGGGCTGCAGTGAGCCATGATCATGTCACTGCATTCCAGCCTGGGTGACGGAGCGAAACTCTGTCTCAAAATAAAAACAGCAGCCTGCACCAGAGTGTTATATTAATTGTGTTAGTTGGTGAACCTACATTGACATATCATTATCACCCCAAGTCCATGGTTCATTCTTGGTGGTGGTATACATTGTATGGGTTTTGAAAAATGTATAATGACATGTATCCACCATTATATTATCAGACATAATTGTTTATTAAAAGCATCCTTAGGATGGGCACAGTGGCTCATGTCTGTAATCCCAGCACTTGGGGAGGCTGAGGGGGGCGGATCACTTAAGGCCAGGAGTTCAAGAGCAGCCTGGCCAACATGGTGAAACCTAGCAACACATACTGAACAATTTTTAGAGGAAAATTGTTATGATGCTGGAATTTGCTTCAAAACAATTTGAGAAGAGTCTGAAAATTGAAGTAAATGAAACAAGATTGACTGTGTGTTAATCATTGAACCTGGCTAGTGAGTACATGGGAGTTCATTATGTTAGTGTTGTATTGCATATGTTTGGAATTTTCTGCCTCTGAAAGTAGAACAAGAGTCCAAGTTAAAGCTGAGGCATGGTTTTTCTAGGTCTAGAATAATGGGACACACTGCTGATGACAGAATGTAAAATTCTGGAACAAGTCTGCAAAGATAATGGCACTTTCTTATTTTATTTATAGGACCTGAGAGTCAGTATACTAAGACTGCCCAGGAGATTGTGAACGTCTGTTACCAGACATTGACTGAGGTAGGTGGTAAAGATGGAAGTCCTAAGCCTGGGCAACATAAGGAGACCCCATCTTTACAAAAAAAGATATAAAAATTAGTGGGGTCTGGTGGTACACACGCGTGTGGTCCCAGCTACTCGTCTGAGGTAGGAGAATCATTTGAGCCTGGGAGGTCAAGGCTGCAGTGAGTCATGACCATATCTCTGCATTCTAGCCTGGGCAACAGCAAAACCCTGTCTCAAAAAATAAAAAGAGGTCCCCTTGGGATCTAGCTTTTTGAAATCCTGTTCCCTTGAATGAGGAGCTTTCCCTGATTATCCTATTTTAAAATGTAGTATTCCCTACCCCCCAACTCCGCATCCCCTATTTCCTTCCCTGCTTAATTTATTTTGATTATTATCTGTGTCCTGCCACTAGAATATAAGCTCCATGAAGATAGATATTTTTTCTTTTGTTTACTTTTGTATCCCCAGTACTTAAAATACATGTTGAATGAATTTATTTTCTTTGTTTCTCAGTATGATGAACATTTGACTCAACTTGAGAAGGATATTTGTACTGCTAAAGAAGCAGCTTTGGAGGAAGCAGAATTAGAAAGCCTGGACCCAATGACCCCAGGGCCCTACACGCCTCAGGTGAGTCTGAGGACTAAGTACTTCCTCATATAGTTTTCTTATTGGTTTGGGAAATTGGGAGCATGTTAACAAATCCGTTTACTGAGATACCATTCTTCTCTGTCCTTCCTCTTCATATGCCTTTCGTGTGCTTTCTTGTCTTCTCAAAGGCTAAGGTGAGTGAGGGCCATGGGTCTTGGTGGCCTTGAATCCAGAAAAGGCAGCTGTGGGATGAATGAATGGGGTGGGGCCTTAGTTGTTTAGGCAGTGTTTGGGAATATCAGATCCCTGACCCAGCCATCCTCTGGGTCTCGGGAATTTTCTTGTCCATGAATTTTGGGACTCTAGAACATCCCTAGAGTGTAGACTTCTCAGTTACAGACATGGGCCATATTGTTCCTGTGCCTTACAGACACTTGATTACTCATTCCCTCAGAGATATCTCAGTGTAGCTCAGAAGTCACCCATTTTCCTGGATTGACTCCTAGTAAATGAAGAAAGGTAGTATTAATAATGTTCTTAAATGTTCATGTCAAAAGAATGAGAGAGCAGGATAAATAAGAAATTTTTAGTCTTCCTGGTCTAACTGAACCCTTGAAATACACTAAGAGTATATTTCCTCCATACTGTACTCTTAGAGGGTTGGCATATTTGAAGAATAGGACTTAACAGAATATCACTGGTGCTTGGTTTCTGTATTGGAGGCACTATGGTAGGGTGGAAAGTACATAAGAATTGACATAAAGCAGGCCTGGGTTTGAGTCTTAGTTCTCCTGCTGTCTAGCTTTGTAATCTTGGAAAGTTAACCTCTCTCACTTAGTTTCCTTTTCTCTGAAATCTTTTCAAGATTGTTGTAAACATTAAATGAATTAATTTAATTTGCCTGACACATCTTTATCTGTTCTCTGAGACCCTTTCAAATTTAATCAAATATTTTAATGCAGAACTCTGCCAATTCCCACAGGAAAATTTTTTTTCATTCTATCCAGGTTTCCCTCTGAACTGATAATGCAACCTATGTGACCTCTGTTGGATTATTGCTGTCTCTATATCTCGTTCATGCACTATCCCTATCTATCTTTTACTCTCTCTTTCATCTCACAACCTAGGTTACTGAGGGGCCAGGTATAAAAGAACCCTCAGATACTTCTTCAAGGTCCAGAACAAGGAAAGGCTCTTGGAGTGTGTGGGCAGATTGGGTCAAGGGGGCTTGGGTGAGTGATGTTGCCCAGGAAGGCCCTATTTGCTAATAGGCCCACAGCTTCCACAAGGTACTTTCTGGTAAGTTAAAGCCTGGGTATTAGCCATCATTCCCCAGGAGAGTCTAGCCATTGAATGGCACATGGTTTGCTCATTTCTAGGACAGCCTAAGCCTAGTCCTTTGGTGAGTCAAAGCCTTAGACCCCAAAGTCACCTTCCTTTCTTCACTACGTCTCCCAGACTACCTCAAATGGCTAAGGACAACCTGTTAGCTATTTCTCTCTTGAGCATTAGCTGTCGTTTGGTGCAGTTAGAGGGTTTCCTATGAAGAGTAGGATTAGATAGTACTGCTTCATTATTCCAGTTCACCTTTTCATCATTCCCTTCACTCACAAACAGTTTAAGATAGTAACCAACTCATTATCTCTTAACCTGAGGAAGGTGTACATGAGTGACTGTCCTTACTTTACTTACATTACTACTCTCAAACTCAAATGTTATTAGAGTGTGTTTGCAAAAGTGTAACCTGCCTTAATACAATGTTGGTTGTAAGAAGCATGATAGTAATCATACCTTTCAACTTCTAAATGGTGGTGGTCAGTAATGTATTTTCTTTTTTTTTTTTTTTTTTTTTTTGAGACCGAGTTTTGCTCTTGTCACCCAGGCTGGAGTGCAATGGCGCAATCTCGGCTCACCGCAACCTTCGCCTCCCGGGTTCAAGTGATTCTCCTGCCTCAGCCTCCCGAGTAGCTGGTTTTACAGGCATGGGCCATTACGCCTGGCTAATTTTGTATTTTTAGTAGAGACAGGGTTTCTCCATGTTGGTCAGGCTGGTCTCGAACTCCCGACCTCAGGCCCACCTCGGCCTCCCAAAGTGCTGGGATTACAGGCATGAGCCACCGCGCCCGGCCCAATAATGTATTTTCACTCAACTATTTCCACCTAACTTGGATTGCATCATCTGTTCAGCTTAACACCTTATCTAAAACTGTTGACTTTGCAGTTTTCTGCACTGTGCTGTAGGGTTTTGCAGAAATTTCATCCCCTTATTTTTCCTTTCTTCTGTTCCACATTGATTTACCTGCTCTGTAATGCTTTGAATTTTGTTTTGCCTCTGTTTCTCCAAAACCCTCTTCTGAATCAGTTTTGTTTCCTTTTTTAAAAAACACAATGTAACACATATCTGTTTTATCTGTTGATAAAAGTAACATGTTCGTTAGAGAAAACTGGAAAATAAAAACAAGAAATAAGTTACCTGTTGTAATCACTTCCACCACTCAGAAGCAACATCAGCCAGTGTGAATATTTTTATTTCTTTCATATCTGTAGCGTATGTATTTGTGTTTATAGACACACTTTTAAAATGAAATTGATCATTATGGTTTTGTGTCTTAACTCTTTTCACTTTACATTATTTTGTGAGCACTTTATCTAGTCCTTCTTGCCCTCCTGTCACAGAATAGTCCATTTGCTGAATCCCTGTTCTTTCCAGGGCAGAAAACAGGGAAGGGATCTATAATATATTGAGTACCAGGCATGGGTAAGGAACTTACACATCTCTTAATTCTCACAACAACCCTGTGAGGTAGACATTATCATCCATGTTTTATAGTTGAGTTAATCAAGGCTTAGAGATGTTAAGTAATTTGTTACTCACTAGCAAGTGTTGGGGCCAGGACTCAAACCCAGGACATTTTACTCCAAGGCCTATGATTTTTCACCATGCCATTTTGCTTCGTAGCATCCTCTGATGGGCTCATAAACTATCAAAGCATTCTATGCTCTTGTTGGAATTGAAATTCCTTTATCTCATTTCCTCTTAGATGTCTCCAAATCAAGCAATCAAAATAGCACTGATATGAAGCCTTGGGCCTAAAAACCGAAAGACAAGGCTTAGAAAAAAACTAGGTTATTGACCAGAAAGGCTGTTAGGACATAAAATTGTCCCATAGCTTTGGTGCATTTCTGCTTCAGGCTTCTGATTATGTGCATCAGGCACCTGTCTACTAGAATAGGCAACATTTATAAGAGTCCCAAAAACTTGTCTGTAAAGCTGTGTCAAACTATGTTTCTCTTTAACTGAATTGCTCTGCATGATCTTTTTCTCCAGTAAATGCCTTAAAGGGGAGTTATCTGTATTTATTTTCCCTTTTCTAGATAGAAGCTAAGTTGTATGTTTTGTGCCACAGCCTCCTGATTTGTATGATACCAACACATCCCTCAGTATGTCTCGAGATGCCTCTGTATTTCAAGATGAGAGCAATATGTCTGTCTTGGATATTCCCACTGCCACTCCAGAAAAGCAGGTAACACAGGTAGGATGTTCTTTTTCTCTTTATAGGATTGTTATTGTGCCTGCAAGTGGGGCTAGGGGAATGGTGATGGTGATGGTGATATGTGACATATGTCAAGAATGACTGGGCCCTTTGGCCCTGGGAATGAAAGCTTAGAAATGGGATTTCAAGTTGGGATGGCAGCAGGTCGTGTGACTGGTGTTATATTCTCTCTGTCCCCATGGGTAGAGTCAGGCACAGCAGAACTTCAGGGAAGACACAAGTATGAAAAAAGGGTGTGAAGCATCAGAGTAGCCTGACGGGTGACTAGAGCGACCAACTGCACTCAGACAGTTCAAAATAATTGGCCTACTTTATGTGTATTATAATTTAAATTAAAATTATTTATAAAATTAAATTTTAAAAATTGGCCTTTTCTAGAGATATCAGAAATATCTACAGCTTTTCTACAGCTATTCTCAGTCAGGGTTCCACTGGAAAGTGTAAAACCCAGGAGGGTTTTTCTATCCCAAAGAGTTCAACACAAGCTATAAGGAAAGTTTGGGTTAGAAAGGAAGAGTCTCTTTGTAATAATACAGTAAGAGTAGACTAAGAGCCTTTCCTGTTCTTTGGGTTTTTTACTCTGGCTGTGATTTCCAAAGAATGGGGGAAAATGCGCATGCCTTGAGCTGTCTAAACAGCCCCCACTAGCAGTGGGATTGGCTGGGATATCAGGGAGGAGCATCCACCCTGGGTGAGAGCCCTTGGTTAACTCCTCCTACAGGCACGTCCCTCAATGATGTGCTATTTGTGTTCCTTACTCAGATGCGCCAGGGCCGAGGTAGGCTGGGCGAGGAAGACTCTGATGTAGATATTGAAGGGTATGATGATGAGGAGGAGGATGGGAAACCTAAGACTCCAGCCCCAGTGAGTATGCTTATAGAAAGCTTATGGTTACGTTATGCCCTTATATGATAGGAGCCCCATCAGTACAGGCCAGGCCAAATCCTAAGATGATATCAGGGGGTCTCCTTAGTGAGCCCCAATCTGACTTTAATCCTTGGGACCAACTAAACAGTCTATCCACCAAAAATAATTACTTAACTTCTTGTGAGGCAGCAAGTGGAGGGATGGGCGGGGCGGGGAGGAGGGGTGTGCCTGGTGGTGGCTTCTGGTCTCTTATGTGGTCAGTTGATAGGACTTTGACCCCCAACTGGTCTCATTCAGGAAGGTGAAGATGGAGATGGTGATCTTGCAGATGAAGAGGAAGGAACTGTACAACAGCCTCAAGCCAGTGTCCTGTATGAGGATTTGCTTATGTCTGAAGGAGAAGATGATGAGGAAGATGCTGGGAGTGATGAAGAAGGAGACAATCCTTTCTCTGGTAGGCCTCGACCATTGCTTCTATTCCTTTATAACTCACTACAGCACCCTCAGAACTGGACTGGATAGGCGCTCTTGGCCACATATGCTTTTATTGGAAGCTGCCTCTTTTATTGAATTCCTATTAATAGACCTGAGAGTACTGAGCACTCAGGCGTAGGATGATCATATTCATTAGCAGGAGGTACAAAAGACAACAGTGGAAAAGACAGTGCCTAAGTAACAGCTTTGATCTGGATACTTGTTAAAGGCTGGGCACAGTGGCTCATGCCTGTAATCCCAGCACTTTGGGAAGCCAAGGTAGGAGGAACACTTGAGACCAGGAGTTTTGAGACCAGCCTAGGCAACATAGCGAGACCCTGTCTCTACAAAAAGTAAATAAATAAAAATTAGCTGGGTGTGGTGGCGAGTGCTTGTAGTTCTAGTTAGGAGGCTGAGGCAGGAGGATCGCTTGAGCCCAGGACTTCAAGGCTGTAGTGAGCCATGATCATACCATTGCACTACAGCCTAGGCAACATAGTGAGACTCTGTCTCCAAAGAAAAAGAAAAAAAGATGAGAACAGAATGATCAAGTGTTATATGTGGCAACAGGGAAGGAAAATTAAGAAAAATCCTGTTTGGGGATATTTTGTGGATTAATGGCAATGGCCGAGGAAAAGTATGGGAGTAGATGGTAGAAAAAATACAGATAGGTTGGCATGAGATGGAAAAGGAAATTGTTATTTGGATTCAGATTCTAAACTACAAACCTTGCTGCTGTTGACCCTAGGCAGTTATAAGAGGCATTTGAGGAGAGGCGTATAGGCAAGATACCTGTGTAGATGTGTGAGAGTTACTAGTTTGGGAAGATCAAGCCAAAGATCAAGTTAAATCTGTCAAGCTTAACTCTTGATGACCCAGAATCTGTCTCTTTTTACAGCTATCCAGCTGAGTGAAAGTGGAAGTGACTCTGATGTGGGATCTGGTGGAATAAGACCCAAACAACCCCGCATGCTTCAGGAGAACACAAGGATGGACATGGAAAATGAAGAAAGCATGATGTCCTATGAGGGAGACGGTGGGGAGGCTTCCCATGGTTTGGAGGATAGCAACATCAGGTAATCGGCAGCAACATGCTACAGGGCTGTGGCATCAGTGCCCAGCTATGATGTTGAGGGGCCCAACATCAGATTACTTTTCATCCATCAAACATTTCCTGGGCACCTACTAGGGCCAGGCACTGTGCTAGGCCCTGGGGGGATACACAGAGGAGCAAAACATATCCTGCCCTTGAGGAGCCCACAGCCTAGCGGAAAAGACTGACACAAACAAAACATTACAAATACAATGTGATAAGTGCTATAGCGTAAGTAAGACAAAGTGTCAAGGCACCACTGAGAAGGGAGTGTCTCAGTCTGCTTGGAGTTATCAGGGAAAGTTTCACAGACAAGGGAACATTTGAATTGGGCCTTAAAAGATTAATAGGAGTTTACTAAGTAGGTACTATGGCAGGGGGTGGGGAGAACTTTATAGGTGGAACAATGTGTTCAAAGACACAGAAGTGGAACACAAAGTATGTTCCAGAGCAAATGGAAGTTGTTGGGGAGTTGAGGCTCCAGAAGTGTAGCAAGGGGGATTATATTGTGAAGGACTTTAAAAGGCATGCTAAGACCTTTGGACCTTAACCTGCGGGTAATAGGAGTCATCAGTTTAAGGAAAAGGAAGTAACATCAAATTTGTATAACTTAGGACAATGTGGGACAGATGATGAGGCTATCAACAGGGACTTGTCAGGAGTGGGGAAAATAAAGGGACATAAAGAGGTAAGGAGGTTAGGTGAATAATGAATGGAGATGTCTGGTAGAGGAAAGAGGAAGAATACATATTAGATGGGGCAGGAAAGGAGGAAAAAATGGATTTGGATTTGGCTTTGGACAAGTTAAATTTAATGTATCTATGATACATCTAACCAGCAAGCAGATAATATGCAATAACATTGTAAACAAATTAAAATTTTTTACTTCAGCAAATATTTATCATAAGTACAAAAACAACTAAGATATGGTCCCTTCCTTCAAGGAGATCAGTCTAGTAGGAAACCTAAAACAGGTAAAACAGGCAATCATAGTGTAATATGAAAAGTGCTATGCTAGGCAACCGCAGGGTTTTTCTAGGACTTGGGTAGAGGTGGGGAGGGAGGAGAGCTGGCTAGAGAAGGAAATTGAGCCTAATATGAATAGGAATTAGCTAAATGAATAAGAAAGCAATGGGCATTCCAGAGACTAGGAAGAGCCTATATGAAGACACAGGCATGAAACACTTTACAGGCATGAAACGCTTTCAGAGAACACACATAGCTCAGTGTGACTGGAGATTTTTTGATTGATCCATGTAAGATCTATAATTCATGTGATAGAAATGACTTAAAGAGGTAGGTAAATAAGAAATCATGAAGGGCCTGAAAGTTCTGGGCGGTCATTGAATGAGAATAGTATGACCAGATTTACATTTTAGAAAGATTGTCCTGTGCCCCAAAAGAAAAATGGGCAAAGGCATGAACTAATTTACAAAAGAAATGTAAATGGCCAATATATCATAGGAAAAAATAACTTCCAGCCGGGCGCGGTGGCTCATGCCTATAATCCCAGCACTTTGGGAGGCCGAGGCAGTCAGATCACAAGGTCAAGAGATCTAGACCATCCTGGCCAACATGGTGAAACCCTGTCTCTACTAAAAATACAAAAATTAGCTGGGCCTGGTCACACCTATAGTCCCAGCTACTCAGGAGGCTGAGGCAGGAGAATCGCTTGAACCCGGGAGGCAGAGGTTGCAGTGAGCCGAGATCGTGCCACTGTACTCCAGCCTGGCGACAGAGCAAGACTCAGTCTCAAAATGATAATAAAAATAATAACAACAACAATAATAGTAACTCCCCTAATAAAGAAACGCAGTAAAACCACGAAGTGCAATTTTTTTACCTATCATATTGGTGATTAAAGTGAATGATAATGCCTAGTGTTTGGAAAGGCTATGAGGAAAAAGACATTCTCAAACTACTGGTGGTAATGTCGATTGATAGAAATGGGGTGGTTTGGAGAGAGGCTTATTTATTTATCATCATAAATAAAAACATTTAAAAACGTGCATCCCCTTTGGCCCAAAAAATCCACATCTAGGAAATTATTTTATGGGAATAATTAACACACCATCAAGATGTTTGTGTAAGGATGTTTTATGACAGCATTGTTTCTAATAGTGGAATAATTGGAGACAGCTTAAATGTCCTAGTGAGAGACTGTTAAGTCATGTTACAGCCATGTGTGGAATACCATGTAGCTATTAAAATTATGCTATAGACGTTATGTTTATTGACATGGAAAGATGTTCATTATAATCATTAGTGAAGAGGGCAGATTTCCTGGAGAGTATGTAGAGCATCCCAATTTTGTAAATTAAAAAAAATGTTTAAGCATCTAAAGTTCACAAAAAATTTTGGAAGGTAATATACCAAAAGATTATCTCTGGATGATGGAGTTATTGATTTTTTTAAATTTTTTTCTGGTGTATATTCTAATTTTTTTAACCAGTGAACGTGCATTACTTGTGTGATTTTTTTTTTCAAGTAAAATTAAGAATAAACAAACAAACAAAAAAATAAAGAGCACTCTGGCAGAAGTGTGAAGAAGCAGTTGGAGGAGAGCAAGACTGGCGGCATGACGACTTATTTCAGTAGTGCAGGCCAGAGATAACAAAGGACTAAGCCAAGGCAGGCAGAGTAGGGATGGAAAGGAGGGGATAGAGAAAAGATATATTGAAGAGAGAATCTTCAGGACTATTGACTAATTGGATACTGTAAGTGGTAGATGAAACCATGAGGCTGTCAGAGCATTTATGGTCATGTAAGATGGCAGTGTGTTGTTCAGGTGTAAGGGAGTTTCTTCCATTCAGGTTCTTGTGTATATGACGTTGGCAAGTTGATGTTTTTGAACAGGGTCATTTTTCTCTCAGGGACATGTAGAATAGTCCAGAACCAGTCACTTTAGTGTCCAGGGGAGGTGAGATGGGCTGATCCTTTGGTGGCACTGAGAATGGGAATGGTCAGGTAGAGGATGGTGTCCGAGCTTGAGAGATGACATGTTTCTCTTCTCAGTTATGGGAGCTATGAGGAGCCTGATCCCAAGTCGAACACCCAAGACACAAGCTTCAGCAGCATCGGTGGGTATGAGGTATCAGAGGAGGAAGAAGATGAGGAGGAGGAAGAGCAGCGCTCTGGGCCGAGCGTACTAAGCCAGGTCCACCTGTCAGAGGACGAGGAGGACAGTGAGGATTTCCACTCCATTGCTGGGGACAGTGACTTGGACTCTGATGAATGAGGCTTCCTTTGGGCCTCCTTGGTCAGCCTTCCCTGTTCTCCAGCCTAGGTGGTTCACCTTTCCCCAATTTGTTCATATCTGTACAGTATCTGATCCTGAAATCGTGAAATTAACTAACACCTTAGCCTTTTTAAAAGTAGTAAGTAAATGATAATAAATCACCTCTCCTAATCTTCCTGGGGCAATGTCACCCTTTGATTTAAAACAAAGCAACCCCCTTTCCCCTACCACTACGGAAAAGAGCAAGCTCATTTTTCCGTGTCCTCCTTTATTTAACTCCATTTATTGCTTTTGGTATAATTTTTCCCTGGGGAAGGAGGGGAAATTATGAAAGAACTAGTAACTTTATGTCCTCTTGATGGATTAGGAAATTTCCGGCCGGGCGTGGTGGCTCACACCTGTAATCTCAGCACTCTGGGAGGCCGAGGCGGGCAGATCACCTGAGGTCAGAAGTTCGAGACCAGCTTGGCCAACATGGCGAAACCTCATCTCTACTAAAAATACAAAAATTAGCCAGGTGTGGTGGCGTATGCCTGTTAATCCTAGCTACTCGGGAGGCTGAGGCAGGAGACTTACTTGAACCCGGGAGGCAGAGGTTGCAGTGAGTGGAGGTCACGCCACTGCACTCCAGCCTGGGCGAAAGAGTGAGATTCAGTCTCAAAAAAAAAAAAAAAATTTTCCAAGCATGGTATCATCTCACTTTTCTAATTTACAGGCTGGAGCAGATGAGAGCCCTCCTGCTGGGACAGAGAATTGGGTTCTAGTGGACTCTGTGCTACACTTAAACCTGTGAGACAAACCGCCCATTATTTTATTATTTGATTATGCAATGCCTAGTTCCTAAATGGATTGGAGGCAAATTACCGTAAATTTTGAAACAGCCTATATGTCAGAAATGATAATGTTGCCACCTAAATGTTTTCTGTCCCCCCCACCCTCCCCAGGGGAAATGGTAGGAAAATGGTAAGTTTCTTAGGGCAAAGACTGTGTCTTCTGTTTCTTTTCATGCTTAGGATATGGTTCTGTGCATAGTAGGTACTCAGTAAATGTTCCTAGAATCATAAAATCCTCAACAGATATGTTACTGAGCATCTGCTTTTCATGATAAGCACTCTATCAGATCCTTGGGATGCAAAGGTAAATAAGACAAATCCCTTTTACCCAAAGAGCTCACCATCAAGTTGGGGGAGGGAAAGTGGAATTCAAAACATGTTAATAAATCATCATAGTACTGTGAGATAAGTGCAATTAAGAAGCTAGTTATAAAGTATAGGGGAAATAGAGGAGTAATCATGTCTGAAAAGTCAGGAAAGTCTTCCTAGAGGTAATTTTTAAGCTGATTGTTTTAGAATTAGTAGAAGCTTGCCAGATGGAAAAGTCCAGGCAAAGTGTAACACGAATGGGAAAGGCCACAGTCTAGAAATGGCAGAGTGTGTTCCTAGTTTGTTTGTTTGTTTGTTTGTACCTGCCTTGTTCCAGGAAGGATTTAATGTGGTTTATATTCCAGTCCTTTAATGCTGGAAGGGCTGAGATGAGACTGAAAGATGGGCAGGAAGTATATCATCACAAGCTTTGTGTTTGATGTTAATGTGTATGATTTTTATATTATGGGAAATAAGCTCTTAGAGAAGTGATATAATCAGGTTTGCGTTTTAGAAATCTGTGTAATGAATGAATGAAGAAAGAAATTGAAGATTCATGTAACATATATGTGATCCCATTTTTGTAAAAGAACCATGTGTGTTTATTTATATGTGTTTATATATATACTTGTGTATGCAAAGGTAAAAGTCTGAAAGGATATATGCTAACTGTTCACAATGATAACCCCCCAGGAATGGGATTGGAGGGGAGGGGGCTTCTGTGTTTGTTATGTATGCTGGGTGGGATATTGTGCTTTTATTTCTGTATTGTTTGAATTTTTTTACAGTATGTATTATTTTTGTAATAAAAATTTTTAAAAATTCCAGCAGTAGTGTGGAGAATGGTTTGGATGGATCTAGTTCAAGTAAGAGAGAATGGAGCCCAAACTGGTGCTATGGCATTGGGATGGGGAGGAGGGGGATGGATTTGAGAGATCTTTAGGGAGTAGGACTTGGCATTTGGGGGTAGAGAAGGAGGAATGGAAGGTGGCTTCCAGAATTTTGGTTGGGGGGATTGGGTGAGTACATGGTATTCATTGGTTCATTTCAACATTTATCATGCCACCTATTTTTGTTTTGTTTTTTTAGATGGAGTCTCCCTCTGTTGCCCAGGCTGGAGTGCAGTGGTGTGATCTCGGCTCACTGCAACCTCCACCTCCCGGGTTCAAGCGATTTTCCTGCTTCAGCCTCCTGAGTAACTGGGATTACAGGCACGCATCACCACACCGGGCTGATTTTTGTAGGCTGGAGTGCAGTGGTACGATCTCAGCTCACTGCAACATCCGCCTCCCGGGTTCAAGCGATTCTTGTGCCTCAGCCTCCTCAGTAGCTGGGATTACAGGCGCCTGCCATCATGCCCAGCTAATTTTTGTATTTTTAGTAGAGACGGAGTTTCGCCATGTTGGCCAGGCTGGTTTCAAACTCCTGACCTCAGAGGATCCGCCCGCCTTGGCCTCTCAAAGTGCTGGGATTACAGGGGTGAGCCACCGCACCCAGCCAAGACGGGGCTTTACCATGTTGGCCAGGCTGGTCTAGAACTCTTGACCTCAAGTGATCCACCTACCTTGTCCTCCCAAAGTGCTGGGATTACAGGCATGAGCCACTGTGCCTGGCCAAGCCACTTGTTTTTATAAGCAGCCTGCCAGATGCTGATAGAGAAGTAAGATATAGTTCCTGATTGCAAGGAACTTAAGGTCTAGAATGAGAGGTAGATATGTAAATAAACAAGTTTAATAAAAAGTGATCATTGCAATAAATATTTACAAGAATCCGTGGTGAGAGGAAAAAGTTCTTGACTCTTTACGAAGTAGGAACAAGAATGCTTCACAGAGGAGACCCTTAAAAAAAAACCATGAAGAGTGGAAAGGAATTTACCAGATATTCATAGGGGTGGGATGGGAGGGCATTCTTTTTTTTTTTTTTTTTTAATTTATTGATGATTCTTGGGTGTTTCTCGGAGCAGGGGATGTGGCAGGGTCATAGGATAATAGTGGAGAGAAGGTGGGCAGATAAACACGTGAACAAAGGTCTCTGGTTTTCCTAGGCAGAGGACCCTGCGGCCTTCCACAGTGTTTGTGTCCCTGGGTACTTGAGATTAGGGAGTGATGATGACTCTTAACGAGCATGCTGCCTTCAAGCATAATAACCCGGAACTTCTGGGCTCAAGCAATCTTCCCACCTCAGCTTCCCAAGTAGTAGGGACTACAGGTGCATGCTACCACTCCTGGCTTCCAATCCTTTTCTAAAGAGGCCAGTTTTTCTTGAGTTTATCTGTGCTTATTTCTTCTAAGTTTGGGAGGTTTCAGTAAGGATGCCATTCACTTTTATCATCCCACTTCCATGATAATAATTTCTATATCTACAATTTATTGATCACATAATATTCCAGATCACATAACATGCTTTATGTATTAGGTTTAACCATATGAAAAACATTTTTGTAGGTCAAAAAGAATAAATATTGGCAGTTTCACATGTTTCAATCTAGTTTGTAGTCTCCCTTAATCCTCACAATAACCTTGAGGGTAGGTGGTAGTATGCCTATTTTTACAGATGACAAATCTGAAGATTAGAAGGATTAAGTGACATTCGTAACATCACTAAGTGGTAGAGCCAGGATTTGAACATGGGACTACCTGTTTTCAAAACATGTTTTTAAACACAGTATACCTTTAAAGAAAATATTATGATGAGAATGTGGTAAACCAGGCCCTGAAACACTGCTTGGGAGTGTAACTCAGTACAACTTCGCTGAAAGCTATTTGACACCGTGCATCAAGAGCATTAAGTATTTTCAGGCTGGGCACGGTGGCTCGCACCTGTAATTCCAGCACTTTTGAGAGGTCAAGGTGGGTGAATCGCTTGAGCCTGGGAGTTCAAGACCAGCCTGGGCAACATGGTGAAAACCCATCTTTACTAAAAATATAAAAATTAGCCGGGCATGGTGGCACACACCTGTAGTCCCAGCTACTTAGGAGGCTGAGGTGGGAGGATCGCTTGAGCCCGGGAGATCGAGGCTGCAGTGAGCCATGATAGTGCCACTGCACTCCAGCCTGGGCAACAGAGACCCTGTCAAAAAAAAGAGAAAAAAGAATTTTCATACCCTTGCATCTAGTAGTCATTTCTAGAAAATTATCCTAAGGAAATAATCAGAGATGAACATGAAGATCCATGTAAAATATGCCCATCAAAGCATTATATTTTTAATATTAAAAATTGGAAACAGAGGCCGGGTGCTGTGGCTCACGCCTGTAATCCCAGCACTTTGGGAGGCTGGCGTGGGCGGATCACAAGGTCAGGAGTTTGAGACCAGCCTGGCCAACATGGTGAAACCCTGTCTCTACTAAAAATACAAAAATTAGCTGGGCGTGGTGGCAGGCGCCTGTAATCCCAGCTACTCAGGAGGCTGAGGCAGGAGAATCGCTTGAACCGGGAGGCGAAGGTTGCAGTGAGCCGAGATCACGCCATGCACTCCAGCCTGGGCGACAAAGTGAGACTCCCTCTCAAAAAAAAAAAAAAAAAAAAAAAATTGAAACAGGCTGGGTCTGCTGGCTCACACCTTTAATCCCAGCATTTTGGGAGGCCAAGGTGGGCAGGTCACTTGAACCCAGGAGTTCAAGACCAGTCTGGGCAGCATGGTAAAACCCTGTCTCTACCAAAAAAAAAAAAAAAAGGGGCGGGGGGGCAAGCATAGTGGTGCAAGCCTATGGTCCCAGCTACTTGGGAGGCTGAGGCAGGAGGAACGCTTGGGACTGAGGTCAAGGCTATGGTGAGCCATGATTGTGCCACTGCACTCCAGCCTGGGCAACAGAGGGAGACCCTATGTCAAAACAAAACAAAACAAAGCAAAACAAAATGGAGGCTGGGTGCGGTGGCTCACGCCTGTAATCCCAGCAATTTGGAAGGCCAAGGCGGGAGGATGGCTTGAGCCCAGGAGTTTGAGGTCAGCCTGAGCAACATAGCAAGACCTTGTCTCTACTAAAATAAAAAAACAATTAGCTGGGTGTGGTGGCATGTGCTTGTAGTCCCAGCTACTCAGGAGGATCCCTTGAGCCCAGGAGTTTAAGGCTGCAGTGAGCTATGGTCACACCACTGTACTCCAGCTTGGGTGACAAAGAAAAAGGGTATGGCCACAAGATGAACATGGGAAATGGGGAAAAGCTCATAACATAATAAGTGAGACAATATACAAAATTAAGTATGACCACTTTTTTTGTTAAGTGTAGAAAAGGTCTGGAAAATAATAATGGTGGCTGAGCACAGTGACTCATACCTGTAATCCCAACACTTTGAGTGGCCGAGGAGGGAGGCTTGATTGAGTCCAGGAGTTCAAGACCAGCCTAGCAACATAGGGAGACCTCCTCTCTACAAATAATGAAAAAATTAGTAGCCAGGCATGGTGGTGCACACCTGTAGTCCCAGCTACTCAGGAGGCTCGGGTGGGAGGATCATTTAAGTCTGAGGTGTTGAGGCTCAAGTGATCCTCCCACCTCAAGTGTCTCCAGAACAAATACATTAATAATACAGTTTTATTTTTTATTTTATTTTATTTTATTTTGAGACGGAGTTTCGCTCTTGTTGTCCAGGCTGGAGTGCAATGGAGTGATCTTGGCTCACCGCAACCTCTACCTCCCCAGTTCAAGCGATTCTCCTGCCTCAGCTTCCTGAGTACCTGGGACTAAAGGCATGTGCCACCATGCCCGGCTAATTTTGTATTTCTAGTAGAGATGGGATTTCTCCATGTTGGTCAGGCTGGTCTTGAACTCCCAACCTCAGGTGATCCGCCCTCCTTGGCCTCCCAAAATGCTGGGATTACAGGCGTGAGCCACCGTGCCTGGCCTAAAGTTTTAAAATAAAGCATTATATAAAGTGTTATGTGCAACTATGATCTAGTTTTGAAAAATTATATAATTATATACACACAGCTGTGTAAGAACAAACCTGGAAGCTAGCTATAGACAAACAAGTTAACAGAGGTTCTCTCTAGACTGTGGGATTACAGGTTTATATCACTTCTTTTTGTTTATATTGTCTAATTTCCTATAAAGAGTAATAATATTGTAAAATAATAATTTATAAAAGTTTAAAAAACATGTTTTGTGCACCATGACTGCTATCAGGTAATATTACACAATTGAGGGAACAAAGACGGAGAGGTGATATTCAAAAATGAAAATTGTTTCAGTAATGAAATTATAGGTGACATTTCTTTTACCACAATATTTTCTGTGTGTGTATATATATGTATACACATGTATTATGTGCATATATATATATGTCTGTGTTAGCCAGGATGGTCTCGATCTCCTGACCTCGTGATCTGCCTGCCTTGGCCTCCCAAAGTGCTGGGATTACAGGTGTGAGCCACCAAGCCCGGCCCAATTTTTGTATTTTTAGTAGAGACGGGGTTTCTCCATGTTGGCCAGGCTGGTCTTGAACTCCTGACCTCAAGTGATCCGCCCACCTCAGCCCCCCAAAGTGCTTGGATTACACGCTTGAGCCACTGTGCCCAAGCCCTTCCATTCATATTTTAAAAAAAGAATGTATAGGCCAGGTGTGGTGGCTCATGCCTGTAATCCCAGCATTTTGGGAGGCTGAGGTGAGAGGATCACTTGAGGCCAGGAGTTAGAGATCAGCCTGGCAACAAAGGGAGAACCAGTGTCTAAAAATAACACAAAATAAAATAAAATAAAATAAAATAAATAGAATAAATAAAAACAGGTGGCATGAACCTGTGGTTCCAATTCCTGGGGAGGCTGAGGTGGGAGGATTGCTTAAGCCCAGGAGGTCGAAGCTACAGTGAGTGGTGATCATTGCTACTGCAGTCCAGCCTGGACAACAGAGAAAGACCATGTCTCAAAAATATATATACATGGCCAGGTGCTGTGGCTCATGCCTATAATCCTAGCACTTTGGGAGGCCGAGGCGGGAGAATCACGATGTCAAGAGATTGAGAGCATCCTGGCCAACATGGTGAAACCCCATCTCTACTAAAAATACAAAAAAATTAGCTGGGCATGGTGACACATGCCTGTAGTCCCAGCTACTTGGGAGGCTGAGGCAGGAGAATCACTTGAACCCAGGAGGCAGGGGTTGCAGTGAACCGAGATCACGCCACTGCACTCCACCAGCCTGGTGACAGAGCGAGACTCCGTCTAAAAAAAAAAAAAAAAAAAATATATATATATATATATATACACACACACACACACACACACACACACACACACACACACACACACACATGAATGGAACCCAGATATATATTATGCTTTCTAAACATTATGTCATAAATTGTCTTCCATGTTTCTACATAGTTTATGAAATGGTCACTTTTTTTTTTTTTTTTTTTTTTTGTGACAGGGTCTCCCTCTGTCGCCCAGGCTGGAGTGCAGTGGTGCAATCATGGCTCACCGAAACCTTGACTTCCTGGGCTCAGGTGATCCTCCCACCTTGTTACTGGTGGAGGGTGTCCAGGTTCTTGGCATTTGGAACAAAGAATTGGACAAAAGGCACAAACAAAGCAAGGAAAGAATGAAGCAACAGCACAGCAGAGATTTATTGAAAACGAAAGTACACTCCACAGGGTGGGAAGCGGGCCTGAGCAGCCGCTCAAGGGCCCCAACACAGAATCTTCTCAGGTCCAAATACCCCCTAGACGTTTCCCATTGGCTACTTGGTGTTCACCCCATGTAAATGAAGTGGTGGCCCACAATCAGTCTGATTGGTTGTGGACAGCAACCAATCTGAGGCTGAAGTGACATTACTAAGTTACACTCCTATGCAAACCTCTGATTAGTTGAGGTACTTTCAATTTCCCAACTGCCAGGCAGAAAAGGAGGGGGTTTGCAAAGGGCATAGCCTCTGGTCCTTTTGTTACTTAGACATGGAAACTTAGAGTTTTCCTTTCAATTTAGTTCTAGGAAGTCAGCGTGAAACGGCCTTAGGTTCCCTACCTCCAGACCCTATTCTCCTGCCTCAACCTCAGCCTCCCAAGTAGCTGGGACTACAGGCATGTGCCACCACGCCTGGCTAACTTTTTGTATTTTTTTAATAGATAAAAGGTTTTGCACAGGCTAGTCTCGAACTCCTGGGCTCAAGCAATCTGCCCACCTTGGCTTAATAGTTTATTGAATTAATTTATCCTTATTTACTTAGCCATTTCCCTATTATTAGTTTGTTCTAAGATTTCAGAATTTTCGATAATACAATGAACATTTCATCCATATAGCTTTTACTTCTGTCTCATTGCTTCTCTTGCATCAGTTCTTGAGTATAGAATTATTAAGCCAAAGGTCAAAAACAGTTCTTTGAAATTGTTATTGGCCAGGTGTGGTGGCTCACGCCTGTAATCCCAGCACAGGGGAGGCCGAGGTGGGCGAATCTCTTGAGGTCAGGAGTTTGAGACCAGCCTGGCCAACATGGTGAAACCCTGTCTCTACTAAAAATACAAAAACCAGCCGGGCGTGGTGGCGCACACCTGTAATCCCAGCTACTTGGGGAGGCTGAGGTAGAAGAATCGCTTGAACTTGGGAGGCAGAGGTTGCAGTGAGCTGAGATCTCGCCATTGCACTCCAGCCTCGGCGACAGTGAGACTGCATCTCAAAAAAATAAATAAAATAAAATAAAATAAAATAAAATAAAATAAAATAAAATAGTTATCTATGTAAAACACAGTTAAAAATCAGAACAGCTCAGAATGAATAGCAAGTTCCCTTCCCTACCCCTTCCCTTTTCTCCTCTGCTCACTTTCTCCAGAGGTGACCACTTTTATCTGTTACAAAGATATTTATGAGTTTTGATATGTAGTGTCATATTGCTTTTCAAAAGTTTGTATTTGTTTATCTTGCCAGAAGTCCTATGTAAACATACTAACTTCACTACAACTTTGACAACTTTAGATATTATTTAGAAAGGGTTTTTTTTGTTGCTCATTTTCACTTGTTCAATAAACATTCCAGCACTTAGTACATGTGACAACTGAGAATATGAAGAATGAGATACAGCATTTGCCCTCAAGTGTCACAGGTAGTCAGACACAATAAGCACAAACCTGAGAGTAGGGTGTGGCTGATGCAGCAGAAGTACATGAGAGGAAGGGGGAAATTTGGGAGGAAAAGGAAATCAACTTTGCAGGGTATAGGCAGGTTGGGTGAGTGTGAGGAAAAGCTTTACAGTACAAAAGACCTTTAAGCTGAATCTGAATGGATAACAGGGGGTTGGCAGGTGAGGTGGGGTGAGGATATTCCAGACAGATAGTACCATATCCAAAAGCCAGAGCCATGGCCAGGTGCAGTGACTCTTGCCTGTAATACCGGCGATTTAGAGGCTGAGGCGGGATGATCACTTAAGGCCGTGAGTTTGAGACGTTGCCATAGTGAGAATACATCTCTTAAAAAAAATTTTTTTTTTTAATTTTTTAATTAGTCGGGCATGGTGGTGTGCACCTCTAGTCCTAGCTACTTGGGAGGCTGAAGTGGGAGAATCACTTTACCCTAGGAGTTCGAGAAGGCTACAGTGAGCCGTGAGCCACTACATGGAGCCACTACATTCCAGCCTGGGCAACAGAGCATGATACCCCCGACTCTTAAAAACAACAATAACAACAACAACAACAACAAAACCAGAGACATGAACTACCATGAAATGTTTGGACAGCTACGAGTAGCCCAGTATAATTGGAGCATTGGGTATATAGGGAAGGAAGGTGAGGGTTGGGGAAAGGTGAAGAAGGCAGGGCAGATTATGAAACAGGTCCTCTGGCTGGGCGCGGTGGCTCATGCCTATAATCCCACTAGTTTGGGAGGCCAAGGAGGGTGATCACCTGAAGTCAAGAGTTCGAGACCAGTGTAGGCAACATGGTGAAACTACGTCTCTATTAAAAGTACAAAAATTAGCTGGGCGTGGTGTCGGGCGCCTGTAATCCCAGCTACTCAGGAGGCTGAGGTATGAGAATCGCTTGAAACCGGGAAGCAGAGGTTGTAGTGAGCCAAGATCGCACCACTGCACTCCAGTCTGGGTGACAAGAGCAAAACTCTGAAAAAAGAAAGAAAGAGAGAGAGAGAGAGCAAGCAAGCAAGCAAGAGTCCTCAAAGGATTTATGGGCCATGGTAAGGAGTTTGGACTTGATCGTGATTGACAATGCAGAATTTTACGCAGGTGAAGGATGTGATTAGATTTAGTTTGGTCGCAGAGAGATTAGCCCTGGTTTCAGAGTATGTATATATTTAATGTAGTGAATGTATTAGGGAAGGAGCCAGGCTTGGGGAAAAAGCACCTGTTATAAGACTATAAGGTAAGAGGTGATGAGTGCTTCAATTAAAGCAATGACTGGGTTGGAGAATATGGGCTAGATTTGGGAGATGTTTAGGAGGTAGACTCAACTGCATTTGGTGACTGACTATTATTGGCAGACAAGGAATAAGGAGGCATATAGGATTCATTCATCCAGTCAATAAATATAGTGTACCCACCATGCACCTGACACTGTTCTAGGCTCTGGCAATATAGCATGGAAAACATGGATATAAATCCTATTCTCACGGAGCTTGCATTCCAGTGGAAAAGAACAGACAATAAACAAGTAAACACAAACTGTGAGAAGTAAAAGAAGGTGATGCATTGAAGTAATTGTGGCTGGGTTGGAGTAGAGGCCATCCTACTTTAGATAGGTAGACAGAGAAGGTGTCTAATAATGAGGTGGCATTTTAGCTGAGACTTGAAGATGAGAAAGAGCCATCCGTGCATTGAGCAAGGGGAAGATCATTCTAGGTAGAAGGAATAGTAAGATCAAAGGCTCTGAGGCAAAAAAGAGGTTGGTGTATTTGAGGAACTGAAATATTGCTAGAGTTTCTGGGAGTGTAATAGGCAAAGGGGAGAGTGGAATTCTTCCAGGTTTTTGTCTTAGGAAATCAGGGATGGGGGTGGGACATGATTGTGGAAGAACTTAAGGAATAGGTTTTGGGTTGAAGATGGTAATGAATTAAGTGTCAAATTTGGTGAGTGAGATGTCTGGGAGACATCCAAGCGGAGATGTTCAGTAAGTAGCTGGAAATAGTGGAGCTCAGGAGAAAGGCTGGGTTGTTATGTCATTAGCTAATGGACAGAATGTAAAGTTACGGAGATGAGATCAGGCCCAAGGGGAGAACTTGGGAAAAGACCCAATGTTCAGTGGGAGGGCAAAGGTAGAAGAAGCTAGAGGAGTCAGGCGCAGTGGCTCACGCCTGTAATCCCAGCACTTTGGGAGGCTGAGGCGGGCGGATCACGAGATCAGGAGTTTGAGACCAGCCTGGCCAATATGGTGAAACTCCGTCTCTACTAAAAATACAAAAAATTAGCCAGGCATGGTGGCGGGAGCCTGTAGTCCCAGTTACTCGGGAGGCTGAGGCAGGAGAATCACTTGAGCCCGGGAGGTGGAGGTTACAGTGAGCCGAGATCGCGCCACTGCACTCCAGCCTGGGTGACAGAGCGAGACTCCGTTTCAAAAAAAAAAAAAAAAAAAGAAAAAGGATAAATCTAAATAAAAGATTTTCAAGACCTTTATGAAGAAAATAATGAAATTTTACTGAAAGATATTAAAGACTTAAATAAGTGGAGAGACAGTCTAGATTCATGAATAGCAAGACTCAATATAGTAAACATGTTGATATGGTTTGATGTTTGTCCTCTACAAGTCTCACGTTGAAAGGTGATCCCCAATGTTGGAAGTGAGGCATGGTGCGAGGTGTTTGGGTCATGGGGGCAGATCCCTCATGAATGGCTTAGCATCATCCCCTTGGTGATGAGTGAGTTCTCTATTAGTTCACTGAGATGTGGTTGTTTGAAAGAATGCGGCACCTCCCCCTTCTCTGTCTTGCTCCCGCTTTCACCATGTAACATGCTGGCTCCCCTTCAGCTTCTGCCATGATTGTAAGCTTCCTGAGACCTGCTCAGAAGCAGATGCCAGCACCACGCTTCCTGTAAAGCCTACAGAGAACCGTGAGCCAATTAAACCTCTTTTCTTTATAAATTATCTAGCCTCACATATTTCTTTATAGTGACACAAACGGACTAACACAGATGAAAAGATATCTTAAATTGATCTATGAATTCCAAGGCAGTTTCATCAAAATTCCAATAAGATTTTTCATAGAATTTGACAAAATGATTCGGCACTTTATATGGAAGAGGAACTGACCAAAAATAACTAAGGAGACAAACAGGGTGAGGGAACTGGAACTTGCCCTTTCGGATATCAAGGCTTATTTTAGGCTGGGTGTGGTGGCTCATGCCTGTAATTTTAGCAATTTGGGAAGGGGAGGTGGGAGGATCGCTTGAGTCCAGGGGTTCAAGATCAGCCTGGGCAACATGATGAAACCCCATCTCTACAAAAAACACACACAAAAAAATTTAGCCAGGCATGGTGGTACACGCCTGTGGTCCCAGCTACTTGAGAGGCTGAGGTTGGAGGATCGCTTGAGCCCAGGAGTTTGAGGTTGTAGTGAGCCATGATTATGCCACTGCACTCCAGCCTGGGCAACAGAGTGAGACCCTCTCTCTCTTTCTCTCTCCCTCAAAAAAAAAAAAAAAAGACTTATTTTAAAGCAACAGTTAAGAGTTTGGGATTGGCACAGGAATAGGCAAATGTAGCAATGGAATAGAGTAGAGAACTCAGAAGCGGACCTGAACACATAAGGAAACTTGGTAAATATCAAGGTAGCATTGCAGATTATTCAATAAACAGTGCTAGATCAGTTGGTTATCTATATAGGAAAAAAATGAAATGGGAACCCTACCTCGTACATCACGCAAAAATCAATCTAGATGGATAAAAGACTTAGATGTGCAAGGCAAAAATTTTAGACTTTTTTTTTTTTTTGAGACTGAGTCTTGCTCTGTTGCCCAAGCTGGAGTGCGGTAGTGTAATCTTGGCTCCCTACAACCTCCGCCTCCCAGGTTCAAGTGATTCCCCTGTCTCAGCCTCCCGAGTAGCTGGGATTACCGGTGCCTGCCACCATGCCTAGCTAATTTTTGTATTTTTAGTACAGATGGGATTTCACCATGTTGGCTAGGCTGGTCTTGAACTCCTGACCTCAAGTGATCTACCTGCCTCAGCCTCCCAAAGTGCTGGGATTACAGGCATGATCCACTGTGCCCGGCCAAAATTTTAGATCTTTTAGGAGAAATAAAGATAATTTTAAAATTTTTTTTAATTTTAATTTTTTTTTTTGAGACAGAGTCTCACTCTGTCACCCAGGCTGCAGTGCAATAGTGCAATCACAGCTCACTGCAGCCTCAACCTTCTGGGACCAATTGATCCTCCCATCTCAGCCTCCTGAATAGCTGGGTCTACAGGCACATGACACCTGCCTGGCTAATTTTTGTACTTTTTATGGAGACAGGGTCTCACTATGTTGCCCAGGCCAGTCCCAAACTCCTGGCCTCAATCGATGCTCCTACCTCAGCCTTCCAAAGTGCTAAGTGCTGGGATCATAGGTGTGAGTCACTGTGCCCACCAAGAATATTTCTATAGCCTTGGTATACAAAAGGATTTCTTAGACAATAACATAAAGGGTAAATCATAAAATGAAATTTGGATGCATTTAACTGTGTTAAAAAATATAAACTTTTGAAGCCGGGCACGGTGGCATACGCCTGTAATTCCAGCACTTTGGGAGGCCGAGGCAGGTGGATCACTCGAGGTCAGGAGTTCGAGACCAGCCTGACCAACATGGTGAAACCCCATCTCTACTAAAAATACAAAAATTAGCTGGGCATGGTAGCACATACATGTAATCCCAGCTTCTCGGGAGGCTAAGGCAGGAGACTCACTTTAGCGCAGGAGGCAAAGGCTGCAGTGAGCCGAGATCACACCATTGCCCTCCAGCCTGGGTGACAGAGCAAGACTCTGTTTCTAGATAAATAAATAAACTTTTGTTCATCATAAGACATCATTTTAAAAGGTGATGGGCTGGCAGAAGATGTTTCCAATTCATATAACTGATAAAGAATAACTGTCCTGGGCCAGGCATGGTGGCTGAGGCCGGCGGATCACCTGAGGTCAGGAGTTTGAGACTAGCCCAGCCAACATGGTGAAACCCTATCTCTACAAAAAATACAAAAAAATTAGCTGGGCGTGGTGGTGGGTGCCTGTAATCCCAGCTACTTGGGAGGCTGAGGCAGGAGAATTGCTTGAATTCGGGAGATGGAGGTTGCAGTGAGCCAAGATCACGCCACTGCACTCCAGCCTGGGCAACAAGAGTGAACCCCCTTCTCAAAAAAAAAAAAAAAAGAATAACTATCCTGGCCAACTGCGGTGGCTCATGCCTGTAATCTCAATGCTTTGGGGGCCGAGGTAGGAGGATCACTTGAGCCCAGGAGTTCGAGGCTGCAGTGAGCTATGATCATACCACTGCACTCCTCCAGCCTAGTTGATAGAGCAAGACCTTGTCTCAAACAAACAAACAAACAAACAAACAAAAACAAGAGAATCCTGGCCAAGTGCGATGGCTCACACCTGTAATCTCAGCATCCCAGAACTTTGACAGGCAGAGATGGGAGGATTGCTTGAGTCCACGAGTTTGAGACCAGACTGGGTAACATAGGGAGGTCTATCTTTGGCAAAAATTCTTTTTAAATTCTGAAAAAAAAATATGTAAGACAATATATCAGTAAGAAAAAGACAAGCCATCCAATGAAAACTGACCAAAAAACATAAAGCAGCATTTCACAGAAGAGAAAACAGGAATAGCCAATAAACGTGAAAATGTTGGCCAGGCTGGTCTTGAACTCCTGACCTCAGGTGATCCGCCCGCCTTGGCCTCCCAAAATGCTGGGATTACAGGCGTGAGCCACTGCACCTAGCTGACTTAATCAGCAATTCTACCCCTAGGTATATATGCTAGAAAAATTCTTGCACCACCGTACCAGAAGACATGTACAAGAATTCAAGAGTGTTAATAGCTGCACTGATCTTTATAGCAAAAAGTTGAAAATAGCTCAAATGTTCTTCAATAAGAGAATGGTTTAGTAAATTATGGTATTATTATAAAAGGGAAAACTATACATTGGTAAAAATACCTACAGATACAAATATCAACATAGATGAGTCCCACAAACATAATGTGGAAGGAAAGTTCAGAAAAATTCATATGATATGATTCTATGTATATAAGGTTCAAAAACACGGGTGAGAAAGCCATAAAGAAAAGTATAATTACTGGCCAGGCATGATGGCTCATGCCTGTAATCCCAGCACTTTGGAAGGCCAAGGCAGGAGGATCACTTGAGGCCAGGAGTTCAAGATCAGCCTGGGCAACATGGCAAAGCCCAATTGCTACTAAAAATACAAAAATTAGCCGGGCGTGGTGGCGCATGCCTGCAGTCCTAGCTACTTGGGAGGCTGAGACAGGAGAATCTCTTGAACCCGGGAGGTGGAGGTTGCAGTGAACTGAGATCACGCCACTCCACTCCAGTCTGGGTGATGGAGTGAGACTCCGTCTCAAAAAATAAATAAACAAAAAGAAAAAAAAGTACAATTCCTAATAGCAGTTATATCTTGCAGGGAAGGAAAGGAATGCAATTCAGCAGGGTATCCAGAGAGCTTCAGAGGCTCTGGTAATGGTTCTGGTTTGTAAGCTGATTGGTGGGCACTTAGATGTTCATTTTCTTATTCTTTAAATTATATATGAGATTTTTATCTACCATAAATGTCAGATATACTTTTGTATTTGTGATATATTTCATAAAAGTTTTTAAGCTGAAAAAAAAGTGACTGGAAGGTGAGAAAGCAGCTAGGCTATCAGGGGAAGGAGAATGATAGTAATAGCTAAAGGGAGAAATGGGATAACCAGAAAAATTTTAAAAGACCTATGAGGCCGGCTGTGGTGGCTCATGCCTGTAATCCCAGCACTTTGGGAGGCCCAGGTGGGAGGATCTCTTGAGCCCAGGAATTTTAGACCAGCCTGGGCAACATAGCGAGACCAAGTCTCTGTGAAAAATCAAAAAATTATCTGGGCATGGTGGTGTGCACCTGCAGTCCTAGCTACTTGGGAGGCTGATGTGGGAGGATCACTTGAGCCCAGGAGTTTGAGGCTGCAGTGAACCATGACTGTATCACTGCACTCCAGCCTGGGCAACAGACTGAGACTGTCTCAAAAAACAAAACCAAAAACAAAACTAGCCAGACATGGTGGCATATACCTGTAGTCCCAGCTACTCGGGAGGCTGAGGCAAGAGGATCCCTTGAGCCCAGGAGTTCGAGGTTGCAGTGGGCTATGATCGCACCACTGCACCCCACCATGGATCCTGTCTCTTAAAAAAAGAGAAAGACTTATGAGCACGTTTACAGCCTTGATTCATTCAACAAACATTTATTGAATTCCCACTATGTACCCGGTAGTATGCTGGGCCTTGGGGTACAGAGATATATTTATTCAATTATGTAGTTACCCATTCTTCTAAAAGCCAGAAATAATTCATATATTCATTCAATAAATATTTATTAAGTGAATACTACGTACCAAGATTAATCTAAGTGCTGGAAATACAGCATTGAACAAAAGTCCTTTCATGGAGGTGGAGAGAGGCAATAAATATCTGTGAGGTGGTGATAAGTACTATAAAGAACACTAAAGTAATATAATGGTATAAAGAGAATGTGTATGTGTTAAGGAGGAGAGAGTTGCTATTTTAGATAAGGTGATCAGGAAAGGCCTTTCAGAGAAGGTGACATCTGAACAGAGAAATTAATGAAGTGAAGGAATAAATTATGTGGCTATCTGGGGGAAGATCATTCCAGGCAAAGAGAAAACACATGCAAGGCGTACTTAGGAGGCTATTGTAGTAATCTAGGCAGGAGATGATGGTGGCTTGGTTGAGGTTGATAGTAATGGAGATGGTGAAAAGTGTTTAGAGAAGGGACAGGATGGGCTGGGCGCGGTGGCTCACGCCTGTAATCCCAGCATTTTGGGAGGCCGAGGCGGGCGGATCACCTGAGGTCAGGAGTTCAAGACCAGCCTGGCCAACATGGCGAAACCCCATCTCTACTAAAAATACAAAAAGTAGCCAGACGTGGTGGTGCATGCCTGTGATCCCAGCTACTCGGGAGGCTGAGGCAGGAGAATCACTTGAACCCGGGAGGGGGAGGTTGCAGTGAGCCGAGATCGTGCCATTGCACTCCAGCCTGGGCAACAAGAGTGAAACTCCATCTCACACACACACACATACACACACAAAAAGTAACCATTGGACTGATATTTGACAGATAAAAAGAGTTATTTAATTGTACAAATCATGAAGGCATTCCACAGAAAACCACATATCTATAGGTATGGATGCTTAAGAATATATCTCATAATGGATCTTTGATTTGGAATATCTGTTGCCCAGGCTGGAGTGCAGTGGCACGATCTCGGCTCACTGCAACCTCCACCTCCCAGGTTCAAGTGATTCTCCTGCCTCAGCCTCCTGAGTAGCTGGGAATACAGGTGCATACCACCATGCCCGGCTAATTTTTTGTATTTTTAGTAGAGGCGGGGTTTCACCGTGTTAGCCAGGATGGTCTCGATCTCCTGACCCCATGATCCGCCTGCCTCGGCCTCCCAAAGTGCTGGGATTACAGGCATGAGCCACTGCGCCCGGCCTATTGATGGGTTTTAAGTAGGAAAATGACATGATGCCATTTGTGTGGTTATAAGTAACAAAAAACTTGACTTAAATAAGTAGGTATTTGTCTTTCTCATATAAGAAGTCCAGAGATAGATAGTTGTTGGCTTTGGTTCAAAGGCTTAGCAATGGCATCAAGAATTCAATCTCCATCTGTCTGCTTAACCCTCCTTAGCAGGTTGGCTTTCGGCCTTCGTGCTTGTTGCCTTATGGTCACAGGATGGCTGCTTTAGTTCTAGTAATCACATTCATGTTTGGGGAAGGAAACTGGAGAAAGTAGTGGCACTATGGCTGTCCCTTATATCATGAAAGCACAAGCTTTCTCCCACTATCAACACACTTCCCTTTATCTCATGGCCAATACTGGACAATATGGCAACTTGCAGCTTTAAGGTTGTACAATTGTGAATCTCACAAATGGAAACAGGTTTAGACAAAGCGTGATTCATATTGGGGTTGGGCATATTTCTTCCCTGCACATATATGGGTTCTTTTGGCAAATAAGAAGTGGAGGGGGTGGCTCTTGAGTGGACAATTAACAACACAAGCATACCTCAGAGATATTGTGGGTTCAGTTCCAGACCACTGCAATAAAGTACATATCACAATAAAGTGAGTCACAGGGATTTTTTTGTTTCCCAGTGCATATAAGTTATGTTTACACTATATTGTAGTCTATTAAATGTGCAATAGCACGTCTAAAAATACTTTATCGCTAAAAAAATGCTAATGATCATCTGAGCCTTCAGTGAGTGGTAATATTTTTGCTGGTGGAGGGTCTTGGCTTGATATTGATGGCTGATGACTGATCAGGGTGGTGGTTGCTGAAGGTTGGGGTGGCTGTGGCAATATTTAAAAAGAAGACAGAAGTGAAATTTGCTGCATCAGTTCACTCTTTCTTTCATAAAGGATTTCTCTGTAGCATGTGATGCTGTTTGACAGCATTTTACCCACAGTAGAACTTCTTTCAAAATGGGAGTCAATCCTCGCCAACTCTGCCAGTGTGTTATCAACTAGGTTTATGTAATATTTTAAACGCTTGTTGTCATTTCCATATTGCTCATAGCATCTTCACCAGGAGTAGATTTCACCTCAAGAAGCACTTTTTTTTTCCTCTTTTGAGACAGGGTCTCGCTCTGTCACCCAGGCTGGAGTGCAGTGTCATGATCATGGCTCATGCCGCCTGGGCTCAAGTGATTCTCCCAACTCAGCCTCTCTAGCAGCTGGGACTATAAACATGTGCCACCATGACTGGCTTTTTTTTTTTTTCTTTTCTTTTTCTTTTTTTGTAGAGATGGGGTCTCACTGTGTTGCCCAGGGTGATCTTGAACTCCTGGGCTCAAGTGATCTTCCTGCCTCAGCCTCCCAAAGTGCTGGGACTACAGGTGTGAGCCACCACGCCTGGCCAAGAAACCACTTTTCTTTGCTCATCCATAAGAAGCAACTACTCATCCATTCAAATTTTACTATGAGATTATAGCAATTCAGCCACATCTTCAGGATTCACTTCTAATTCCAGTTCTCTTGCTATTTCCATAACATCTTTTTTTTTTTTTTTCCCTTTGAGACAGAGTCTCGCTCTGTCGCCCAGGCTGGAGTGCAGTGGTGCAATCTCGGCTCACTGCAACCTCCGCCTCCCAGGTTCAAGCAATTCTCCTGCCTTAGCCTCCCAAGTAGCTGGGATTACAGGCGTGTGCCACCATACCCGGTTAATTTTTGTATTTTTAGTAGAGACGGGGTTTCACCATGTGGGCCAGGCTGGTCTCAAACTCCTGACCTCGTGATCTGCCCGCCTTGGCCTCCCAAAGTGCTGGGATCATAGGCATCAGCCACCGTGCCTGGCCTATTTCCACAACATCTTTAGTGACTTCCTCCATTGAAGTCTTGCACCCCTCAAAGTCATCCATGAGAGATAGAATCAACTTCTTCCAAACTCCTGTTAATGTTGATATTTTGACGTGTTTCCATGAATTACAAATGTTCTTAATGGCATCTGGAATGGTGAATCCTTTCCAGAAGGTTTTCAATTTATTTTGCCCAGATCCATCAGAGCAATCACTATCTGTGGCAGCTATAGCCTTACAAAATGTGCTTCTTAAATAATAAGACTTGAAAGTCTAAATTCCTCCCTGATCTGTGGGCTGTAGAATGGGTGTTGGCAGGAAAACAGCATTAATCTCTTTGTGTATCTCCATCAGAGTTCTTGGATTACTAGGTGCATTGTCAATGAGCAGTCATCTTTTGAAAGGAATCTTTTTTTTTTTTTTCTGAGCAGTAGATCTCAACAGTGGGCTTAAAAATATTATTATTATTATTTTTTGAGACTGAGTCTTGCTCTATTGCTCAGGCTGGAGTGCAGTGGCGTGATCTCGGCTCACTGCAACCTCCGCCTCCCAGGTTCAAGCAATTCTCATGCCTCAGCCTCCTGAGTAGCTGGGATTACAGGTGCCCGCCACCCCGCCCAGCTAATTTTTTTTTTTGGGTGGGGATGGAGTCTCGATCTGTCACCCAGGCTGGAGTGCAGTGGCTCGATCTTGGCTCACTGCAACCTCCGCCCCCTGGGTTCAAGCAATTCTCCTGCCTCAGCCCTTTCTAGTAGCTGGAATTACAGGCATGCACTACCACGCTCAACTAATTTTTGTATTTTTAGTTGAGACAGGATTTTGCCATGTTGGCCAGGCTGGTCTTGAACTCCTGACCTCAGGTGATCTGCCTGCCTTGGCCGCCCAAAGTGCTGGGATTACAGTCGTGAGCCACTGCATCCGGCCCTAATTTTTGTATTTTTAGTAGAGACAGGGTTTCACCATGTTGGCCAGGCTGGTCTCGAACTCCTGACCTCAACTCCGCCCGTCTCGGTGTCCCAGAGTGCTGGGATTACAGGTGTGAATCACTGCGCCTGGCAAAAAACAAAACAAAAACAAACAAAGAAAGAAAACGAGTAAGCCTAAAATATTCAGTAAACCAGCTGGGCGTGGTGGCTCATGCCTGTAATCCTAGTGACTCCTCATTCGTTGCTGGGAGGAGGCTGCAATGGATAGGAGGCTGAAGCAGGCAGACTGCTTGAGCCCAGGAGTTTGAGACCAGCCTGGGCAATGTGGCAAAACCTTGTCTCTACAAAAAATACAAAAAAATTAGCCTGGCATTGTGGTGCACACCTGTAATCCCATCTGCTGGGGAGGCTGAGGAGGCTGAAGTGGGAGGATCCCCTGAGCCCAGGAGGCTGCAGTAAGCTGTGACTGTGCCATTGCACTCCAGCCTGGGTGACAGAGCAAGACCCTGTCTCAAAAAGAAAAAAAGTCACCAGCTGCATTAGCCCCTAACAAGAATCAGCCTGTTCCTTTGAAACTTTGAAGACAGGAATTGACTTTTCTTTAGATTTGAAAGTTCTAGATGACATCTTCTTCCAATAGAAGACTGTTTCATCTATATAGAAAATCTCCTGTTCAGTGTAGCCACTTTCATTTCTTTTTTCTTTGAGACGGAGTCTTGCTCTGTCACCCAGGCTGGAGTGCAGTGGTGCGACCTCAGCTCACTGCAACCTCTACCTCCTGGGTTCAAGCAATTCTCTTGCCTCAGCCTCCCAAGTAGCTGGGATTACAGGCATGTGCCACCACGCCCGGCTAGTTTTTTGTATTTTTAGTAGAGATGGGGGTTTCATCATGTTGGCCACGCTGGTCTCGAACTCCTAATTTCATGACCTGCCTGCTTTGGCCTCCCAAAGTGCTAGAATTACAGGCGTGAGCCACCACGTCTGGCCATAGTGTAGCCACTTTCATCAATCATCTTAGTTAGATCTTTTGGATAACTGGCTGTGGCCTCCACATCAGGACTTGCTGCTTCACCTTGCACTTTCATTTTATGGAGATGGCTTCTTTCCTTAAACCTCATGAACCAACCTTTGCTAGCTTCAGACTTCTGTTTTGCAGCTTCCTCACCTCTCTCAGCCTTTGTACAGTTGAAGAGAGTTAGGGCCTTGCTGTGGATTAAGCTTTGGTTTAAGAGCATATTGTGGCTAGTTTGATCTTCTATCTGGACCATATCAGCAATAAGGCTGTTTTACTTTCTTATCATTCATGTATTCACCGGAGTAGCACTTTTAATTTCCTTTAAGAGCCTTTCCTTTGTGTTCCCAACTTGGCTAACTGGCACATGAGGCCTAGCTTCTTGAAAGCCTGTCTCGGCTTTCAACATGCCTTCCTCACTAAGCTTAATCATTCCTAGCTTTTGGCTTAAAGTGAGAACCAGCTCATGCCTGTAATCTCAGCACTTTGGGAGGCCGAGGTGGGAGGATTGCTTGAGCCCAGTTGTTCGAGGCCAGAGGATTGCTTGAGCCCAGTCGTTCGAGGCCAGCTTGGGCAACATAGGGAGACCCTGTCTCTACTAAATTTTTTTTAAAAAATTAACTGGGCGTGGTGGTCCCAGCTACTCAGGAGGCGGAGGTGGGAGGATCCCCTGAGAGCAGGAGGTTGAGGCTGCAGTGAGCCGTGATTGTGCCACTGCACTCCAGCCTGGGTAACAGAGTGAGACTCTGTCTCAAACAGACAAACAAACAAATAAATAAATACATAAATAGAGAGCTGTGTGGCTCTTCCTTTCACTTGGACACTTAGAGGTGGATAAGGGAAACCTCGGATAAAGGGGACTACTGTATTTTCCAACTTGCTTTTTACACATAATATATTGTGAACATCTCTCTCTCTCTCTCTCTCTCTCTCTCTATATATATATATATATACACATCCCTCATTATTTTTTTTCTTCTGCAGTGACTTGGAACCCATTTTTTAATTGAAAATTTTATTGAGATATTTATAAGAAATAATAGAGATTCCTTGTACACTTTGCCTAGTTTCTCCCAATGGCAACATTTTGCAAATATCACAACCAGGATATTGACATTGATACGATTCACCAATCTTTATTCAGGTTTCCCCAGTTTGCCTCATTCTTTTCTTTTTCTTTTTTCTTTTATTTTTTGTAGAAATGAGGTCTCACTATGTTGCTGAGGCCAGTCTCAATCTCCTGGCGTCAAGTGATCCTTTGGCCTCAGCCTCCCAAAGTGCTGGGATTATAGGCGTGAGCCAGCACATCCAGCCCTCATTCTTTTAAAACATCCTATGGATAGACATTTAATTTTCCAATTTTTTGCTTTAACAATGTTTGAGTCTCCTGGACTCTATTGAGTTCCACTTAATCTTTTTCTTTCTGGACCACTATAATATTAATTACTATGCATTTCATTGTATCTGGTGGGTCAAATTACTTTTTTTTTTTTTTTTTTTGAGACGGGGTCTTGCTCTGTCACCCAAGCTGGAGTGTAGTGGTGTGATCTCAGCTCACTGCAGCCTCCGACTCCCGGGTTCAAGTGATTCTCCTGCCTCAGCCTCCCAAGTAACTGAGATTACAAGTGCCTGCCACCACACCCAGATAATTTTTGTATTTTCAGTAGAGACAGGTTTCACCATATTGGCCAGGCTGGTCTCGAACTCCTGACCTCAGGTGATCCGCCTGCCTTGGCTTTCCAAAGTGCTGGGATTACAGGTGTGAGCCACCGCGCCTGGCCAAAATTAACTTATTATTCATCCTTTAAGTGTTTTATTTGGCTACTGAGGTAGACAGGTAGTCCCCAGTGATCCCCAACTCCTGGTATTTATGCTTTTGTATAAGTCCCTCCTCTTGTGTGTGGGCTGGGTCCGATGACCTAACAAATGGAATACAGTAAAGGTGATGGAGCTATTACTTGCAAGACTAGGTTACAAAAGACCATGACTTCTGTCTTGCTGGTATGCTCTTGCTTTCTTTTGCTTGCTTCAAGGTGATGAACTTCAATACCCTGATGAAACCAGCTGCTGTGTTGTTGCGAGCTCCCCTGTGGAGAAGCCAACATGTCAAGGAACTGAGACCCTCAGTCCAACAGTCCACAAGGTACTTTATACCCTGCTAACAACCACAAAGTGAATGTGGAAGTAGATCTTGCTCCAGTTGAACCTTGACATGAATTCAGTCCTGGCCAACACTTTGACTGCAACCTTGTGAGAGACCCTGAACTGTAAGACTATCTAAGCAGTGCCTGGATTCCTGATCCATGGAAACAGTGAGGTCAATGCATGGTTTTGGTTTAACTTTTGATTTTGAAATAACTGTAAATTCACAGACAATTGTAAATAAGTAGTATGGAGATCCCAATACTTTTCACCGAGCTTCCCCAAATGGTAACATCTTGCATAGCTATAGTACATTATCGGTCCCTGTTTTCAATTCATTTGAATATATACCTAGGCGTGGAATTACGGAGTCATATTGTAATTCTATGTCTGACTTTTTGAGGAGCTGCCAAGCTGTCTTCCACAGTGACTGCATTATTTTCCACTCCCACCAGCAATGTATAAGGGCTCTGATTTCCTCACAATCCCACCAACACTTGCTGCTTTCTATGTGTGCACGTGCAGGCGTATGTTTTATAATAGCCTTCCTAATGGGTGTGAAGTGGCATCTCATTGTGGTTTAGATTTGCATTTTTCTCATGACTAGTGATGTTGAGCATCTTTTCATGTGCTTATTGGTCATTTGTATATTCTCTTTGGAGAAATGTCTATTCAAATCCTTTGTTCATTTTTAGATTTGGTTGTTTGTTGTTGTTGTCGAGTTGTAGGAATTATTTATATATTCTGGATATTAATGCCTTATCAGATATATGATTTGCAAATATTTCTTCAATCCTATAGGTTGCCTTTTTACTCTGTTGCTATTGTTGTTTAATGCACAAAATTTTTAATTTTGATGAAGTTCAATTGACTTAGTTTTCTTTTGTTACCTGTACTTTTGAGTCATATCCAAGAACTCATTGCCAAATCCAAGATCATTAATATTTCCCCTACGTTTTTTCTTTTTATTTATTTATTATTTATTTATTTATTTATTTTTGAGACAGAATCTTGCGTTGTCACCCAGGCTGGAGTGCAGTCGTGTAATCTCCGCTCACTGCACCCTCCACCTCCTGGGTTCAAGCGATTCTCGTGCCTCAGCCTCTCGTGTAGCTGGGTGGCGTGATCATGGCTCGCTGCAGCTTTGACCTTTCGGGCTCAGGTGATTCTCCCACCTCAGCATCCTGAGTGGCTGAAACTACAGGCACCCCGCTAATTTTTTGATTTTCTGTAGAGGCGAGGTCTCACTATGTTGCCCAGGCTGGCCTGGAACTCCTGGGCTCAAAAGATCCCTTCTGCCTCGGCCTCCCAAAGTGCTGGGATTATAGGCATAAGCCACTGTGCTCTGCCTAAAATTATTTTTTTTAATTTGTTTTAGACACAGGGTCTTGCTCTGTCACCCACGCTGGGGTGCAGTGGCCTGGTCATAGCTCACTGCAGCACCAACTCCTGGGCTCAAGAAATCCTCCCACCCCAGTCCCAGTAGCTGGGACTACAGGTGCACACCACCACGCCTGGCTATCTTTTTTTTTTTTTTTCTGTAGAGACAGGGGTCTCACCATGTTTCCCAGGCAGGTCTCTCAAGAGACCCTCCTGCCTTAGCCTTCCAAAGTGCTGGGATTACCGGCGTGAGCCATCAAGCTTGGCCGGAAATTTTTGATTACTGGTTCAGTCTCTTTACTTGTTGTAAGTCTAGTCAGATTTCCTATTTTTCTTGACTCAGTTTTGGTAGTTTGTGTTTCTAGGAATTTGGTCATTTTATCTAGATTATCCAATAATTATAGTCTCTTATAATCCTTCTTATTTCTGTAACGTTGGTAGTAATGTTTCCTCTTTCATTTCTGATTTTAGTAATTTGAGCCTTTTTTTCTTAGTCAATCTAGTTAAAGTTCTGTCAATTTTGTTGATCTTGGAATCTCTGTATTATTAGTCTACTTTCTATTTCTGTTTATCTCCTCTCTAATCTTTATTATTTTCTTCTTGGGTTTAGTTTGCTCTTCTTGGTGGTATAATTTTCTTCATAATTACTGTACTTGGAGTATGTTGTGATTCTTGGATCTGTGTTAATGGTATTCATCACATTTGGAAAAATTTCAGCCTTTTTTTTTTTTTATCCACCCCTCTTCCTTCAGGGACTCCCATCACATGTATAGAAGGCTGCTTGGGATTGCCCCCCAGCTCATTGATGATCTGTTCTTTCTTTCCGTCTTTTTTTCTCTATGCTTCATTCCAATAGTTTCTATTATTATGCCTTCAAGTTCACTAATCTTTTTTTCTGTAGTACCTAATTTGCTGTTAGTCCCATCTAATGTATGTATGTTTTTTTTTTTTTTTTTTTTTTTGAGACGGAGTTTCGCTCTTGTCACCCAGGCTGGAGTGCAGTGGCGCGACCTTGGCTCACTGCAAGCTCTGCCTACTGGGTTCAAACGATTCTCCTGCCTTGGCCTCCCGAGTAGCTGGGATTACAGGTGCCCACCACCACACCCAGCTAATTTTTGTATTTTTAGTAGAGACCAGTTTCACCATCTTGGCCAGGCTGGTCTGAAACTCCTGACCTCTGGTGATCCAACTGCCTTGGCCTCCCAAAGTGCTGGGATTACAGGCGTGAGCCACCGCACCTGGCCTCATCTAACATATTTTTTAAAAATTTAGACATTGCCTTTTTTATCTCTAGAAGTTTATCTTTTTAAATATCTCCTGTATCTCTACTTAACATGCTCAATTTTTCCTCCACCATCTGGAATGTGGTTATAATAACCATTTATTATCCTTGTCTATTAACTTTATCACCTATGTCATCTCTGGTCAGTTCCTATTGATTTTTCTCCTCATGGTGGATTACATTTTCCTGCTTCTTTGCTTGCCTGTTAATTTTCTATTGGAGGCCAGACATTAAAAATTTTACCTTGTTAGGTGCTGGGTATTTCTGTACTACTGTAAATATGTGTAAGCTTTGTTCTGGGAAGTTAAGTTATTTGGAAACAGTTTGACCTTTTTAAATGCTTGCTTTTAAGCTCTTGTTTGTTTAGTTGATTTTTAAGCCAGGATCAAAAAGTAGCCTTTTAATCTAGGACTAGATTTGTTGCTCTACTGGGGAAGTATTCTACCCAGTGTTTTATGAAGTTTTCCCACCCACAATCAGGCTGGTGGGAACACAAACTATTCTGGTCCCTGTGTGATCTTTGAGTATTTTTCTCTCTAATCCCTTCAGGTGGTTCTTCCCTTAGCTTTAGGTGGTTTCTTTTTTTTTTTTTTTTTTTTTGAGACGGAGTCTCAGTCTGTTGCCCAGGGTGGAGTGCAGTGGCATGATCTCGGCTCACTGCAACTTCCACCTCCCAGGTTCAAGCGATTCTCCTGCCTTGGCCTCCCGAGTAGCTGGGACTACAGTTGTGCGCCACCACACCCAGATAATTTTTGTATTTTTTAGTAGAGATGGGGTTTCACCATATTGGCCAGGCTGGTCTCGAACTCCTGACCTCATGATCCACCCACCTCAGCCTCCCAAAGTGCTGGTAGGTAGTTTCTTTGTGGGCATGCACTGACCAATCCCCAGCTGAAGACTTAAGAGACATCCTCTGCAGATCTCCAGAGCTTTCTCTCTGTGCAGCTATCTTTTCTCCAGTTTTCTGTCCAGTGAACTTTAGCTACCTTGGCCTCCTAGTCTTCCAAGTCTTTCTTCTTAGCTCAGAGAGACTGCTAGGCTCTGCCTATGTTCCTCCTCTCTGCACTGTGGCCTAGAAACTTTCTCCAGGCAGTATGCTAGGGCACTCATACAACTCATCTTGTGCTGGGCACGGTGGCTCACGCCTGTAATCCCAGCACTTTGGGAGGCCGAGGCAGGTGGATCACCTGAGGTCAGGAGTTCGAGACCAGCCTGGCCAACGTGGTGAAACCCTATCTCTACTAAAAATACAAAAATTAGCCAGGCATGGTGGTGCACGCCTGTGATCCTAGCTACTCAGGAGGCTGAGGCAGGAGAATCGCTTGAACCTGGGAGATGGAGGTTGCAGTGAGCCGAGATCGCACCACTGCACTCCAGCCTGAGCAACAGAGCAAGACTCTGTCTGAAAAAAACACACACACACACAAAAAATTCATCTATTTTGTTTCTCTCCTTTCTTTTGTCACTATCATATGCCGCCTGATGTCCAGTGTCTGGAAACCATTGTTTTATGTAGTCTGTCCCTTTTGTTGCTATTGTTTTAGGCAGTAGGGTGAATTACTCAATCTTGGCCAAATGTAGAAGTCCCTCTGCCTCTTTGTGATACTGGGGTTTAAGATGTCAGAGGTCAGGTTTTTCTGGTCAGTGAGAGTGTGGCCCTGAGAGAGGGGGCTGAAATGGAATAGAAAATAAAGTTCCTGGAGTGAAGGCAGAATAAGAAATGTAAGGCTAGGCTGGGCGTGGTGGCTCACGCCTGTAATCCTGGCACTTTGGGAGGCCGAGGCAGGCAGATCACCTGAGACTGAGAGTTCGAGACCAGCCTGACCAACATGGAGAAACCCTGTCTCTACTAAAAATACAAAATTAGCAGGGCATGGTGGCACATGCCTGTAATCCCAGCTACTTGGGAGGTTGAGGCAGGAGAGTCGCTTGAACCAAGGAGGAGGAGGTTGCAGTGAGCTGAGATCACACCATTGCACTCCAGACTGGGCAACAAGAGTGAAACTCCGTTTCAAAAAAAAAAAAAAAAGTAAGCCTAAATTGTTAAGTGAGTCATTCATGGGGATGCTCAACAGGCAAACTAAGTGGGAACAGAGCTGGTATTACAGACAGAGGGATGAGGATGGCAAAGGGCCTGGAGGAATAAATTAGCAGTAGCATCAGAGAATTACAAAGTATTTCTTATAGCTGGAATATAAAGTACGTAAGAAGCTGCTATGGTTTGAATGCGTCCCTTCTAAAATTCAGTTGTTGCCTTTATGATAATATCAAGAGATGGGTCTTTTAAGAGGTGATTAGGCCATGAAGGCCTCTCCCTCATGAACAGGATTAAGGCCTTCAGAAAGGAGAAAAGAGGCTTTTTAAAAACTCTTTTCCCTCCTCCTCCACCCCCTCCACTTTCCCCTCCTACTTGTTCCAAAAAATAAATAAATAAAAATTTGCCCATGAAAGTTTCTGGATGGGAAAAAAAGAGGCTTCACAGAGCATTCAGTTTGCTTGCCCTGCCACCTCTGTCTTGTGAGGACACAGAATTATTTTCCTTCAGAGGAGGCAGCCCTCACCAACAAACCAACATGCTGGCTCCTTGATCTTGGACTTCCCAGCCTTCAGAACTGTAAGAATACAAATTCCTGTTCTTTAAAAATTACCCAATTTCAGGTATTCCGTTATAGCAGCACAAAACAAAGACAGAAATCATGTCAGGAAATGAAATGGACAGGTGACTGTATTTGAAGGATCCTGTCTGTTATACTAAGGAATTGGATTTTTTTTTTTTTGAGACGGAGTCTCTCTCTGTCGCCCAGGCTGGAGTGCAGTGGCGCGATCTCGGCTCACTGCAAGCTCCGCCTCCCGGATTCATGCCATTCTCCCACTTCAGCCTCCCAAGGAATTGGATATTTTCTTAAAGGCAGTTGAGAAAGTCAAGAAATTGACAAATTATACTACAAAGCTATGGTAACCAAAACTACATAGTACTGGCATTAAAAACAGACACATAGACCAATGGAACAGAATAGAGAACCCAGAAACAAATCCATACATCTACAATGAACTTCATTTTCTCTTTTTTTTTTTTTTTTTTTTGAGACAGAGTCTCACTCTTTCACCAGGCTGGAGTGCAGTGGCACGATCTCAGTTCACTGCAACCTCTGCCTCCCGGGTTCAAGCGATTCTCCTGCCTCAGCCTGCCGAGTAGCTGGGAATACAGGCATGTGCCACCATTTTTGTATTTTTAGTAGAGATGGGGTTTCGCCATGTTCGCCAGGCTGGTCTCGATCCCCTGAACTCAAGTGATCTGCCTGCCTCGGCCTCCCAAAGGACTGGGATTATAGGCGTGAGCCACCAAGCTGGGGTTTTTTTTGTTGTTGTTGTTGTTGTTGTTTTTTAGATTAGTCAAGTGAAGCAGTGAGAGTGGAGAAGGAACAAAGAAATCTGTAGCTGGTTGTGATCAATTAGTTGTAAACACCACTGCACTCCGATCAGCCAGCCCATCTTTTTCATAGGCAGAATGCGACGGAAGAAGCCTGGAGCAGGCTGTGGGGAAGCGGGAGCCTGGGGAGAGAGCCCAATCCAGTTAAGGCAGGAGGTAGAAGGGAAAGTTCAGTGAAGAAAGCCAGGATGTACGGGAGTTTGTTTCTCACTGAGCAGGGGTTCCAGTGGTTATAGTGGAAAGGGCTCCAAGAAAAGCGAACAGTGGGAAAAACAGGTTCAGGTGTGTGTGGAGGAAAGGGAAGCATCTGGGGCTCTGACATTAGTTCTGACCTCTTTTCCAATCTTGTGAAGGTGGCAGCACCTCCTGTATTGTCATTATTTCTTTAACGGCATTCTTTTTAAACTGTTTAATTCAAACCTATATTTGTAGTTTCTAAAATGTTGATCACAGACCATTTTGTTGTTACACATGTCTGCCAACGAAAACAAAAGGCAAAGAGAATCACTCCCATCCCTATAAAAGGAATGGCTCCTTTTCTAACATTCTTTTTTTTTTTTTTTTTGAGATGGAGTCTCGCTCTGTCGCCCAGGCTGGAGTGCAGTGGCGCGATCTTGGCTCACTGCAAGCTCCACCTCCCAGGTTCATGCCATTCTCCTGCCTCAGCCTCCCGAATAGCTGGGACTACAGGCGCCCGCCACCACGCCTAGCTAATTTTTTTTTTTTGAATTTTTAGTAGAGACGGGGTTTCACCGTGTTAGCCAGGATGGTCTCGATCTCCTGACCTCGTGATCCGACCGCCTCGGCCTCCCAAAGTGCTGGGATTACAGGCGTGAGCCACCGCGCCCGGCCTCTAACAACATTCTTTAAAAATATACATTTTACACTCCCTGCACCTCAGCAAAGGTGGCAATGTAATCAACACACTGGCTTATTTTGTTCTCCTCACTATTAGACGCATGTCCCCAAACTACCTGTTATAAGCCTGTTTTTTTTCTGGACTTCTCAAGGGCTTTGCCCATCGTTCTTTCCCCGGCATCTGGGACAGTACCACTCGCACTTTGGTTTATGGTTGAGACTCACACACGAGAAGCGGAACCACTCGATGGGGCATTCGTTGTCGCAGCGGATCATCTCCCAGTAGGAGGGCTCGCTGGGGTCGATGGGGAGGTCTGCGGGGGACGCCTGCCGCTACGCCTTGGCCATGGAGCTCTGCTTCTTCTTAGAGGTCTGGGCTTTCTTCTCCTTGGGCGTGCCCGAGGTGACGTCGTCGTGGTCGCGGTTGCTGGACGCGTTCTCACGGTTCTAGTTGTTGCGCTGCCGCCGAGAACGCTTTGCTGTTGGACTTCTCCGCCTGCGCGTCCGCCTCGCCCCTGGGCCTGTCCGGGCCGACTTTGCCGCCGTCGCGCTGCGTCGCCCTGTTCCTGCTGCGCGTGGAACGGCTCCACGTGGCTGTCCACCTGCCGCGTGAGGCGCTCCACCAGCTCCACCCTCTGGCTCTTGATCTGGATCTTCTGATCGCCCGGCTCCTAGCTGCGGATCAGGGCCCGCTGGGCGCAGGGTGGCACCCGCGGCTTCTGCGCGCAGTCCGTGTCGCGGCGGACCTTCTCATAGCACTTGTCCAGGTCCTTCAGGGTCTCCTCCAGGAAAGTCTCCGTGCCGCGAGCCCGGCTAACTCACGCCTCCCCAGCCATGCGCGGCCGCACCCTCCGGTCTGCAGAGGTGTGGCATGTGACCGTCTGCGAGCCGGTGTCGCGGGACGCCGGGGCGGGGCGGGCCACCCGAGCTGCAGCCCAGGCCCCCAGCCCCCAGCCCTAGCCTCGGCCCGGCCTCTGGCATTGCTCCGCGGCTGGAAGCGCAATGCCCTTCTCACTGTGCTCCACTGCAACTATTTTTACTTTCATTTTAACTTTTTTTTTTTTTTGACAGAGTCTCACTCTGTAGCCTAGGCTGGAGTGCAGTGGCGCGATCTTGGCTCACCACAACCTCCGCCTCCCGGGTTCAAGCGATTCTGCTGCCTCAGCCTCCCAAATAGCTGGGACTACAGGCGCGCCATGCCCGGCTAATTTTTTGTATTTTTAGTAGAGACAGGGTGTCACTATGTTGGCCAGGCTGGTCTCGAACTCCTGACCTCGTGATCCGCCCGCCTCGGACTTCCAAAGTGCTAGGATTACAGGCGTGAGCTAACTCTTACTTTGTTTTCTGCTTAAAACTCACGTGATCTGATTGGCATGTCTCCAAGCAAACACGCTCTAGCCCTTATGAAATGTGCTCTCTGTAGCTAAAACCTTGTTACAATGTCTTAAGTCATGGCCCAAAAGGCCAGATTGTTTTCTCAGACACTGTCAAATAGCTCTGCATTCACTGCTGTTGTATCTTTCCTGCTCTTCCAGAATCTCTGCTTTCAGTTGGAAGAAGTAGAAATGTCGCAAGGTTTTCAGCTTTTGCCCAGGTGTTGTTCGGTAGAAGCGCTTTGCCGGTTACTTGTGGAAGTGCTTTTCAACCCTGTGTAAGGCACTAGAGGTCAGAAAGTTTGGTAAATTCTGTGACATACTCCAGATTCATAGTTAAGAAAAACAGCACCTCCACCGGGAGCAGTGGCTCATGCCTGTAATCCTAACACTTTAGGAGGCAGAGGTGGGAGGATCTCTGGAAACTAGGAGCTGGAGACCAGCCTGGGCAACACAGGGAGACCTCCACCTCCACCCCCATCTCTGCAAAAAATTTTAAACATTAGTTAGGCTTGGTGATTCTCCCCTGTAGTCCCAGCTATTTGAGAGCCCAGGAATTTGAGGCCTCAGTAAGCTACAATTGTGCCACTGCACTCCAGCCTGGGTGACAAAGCAAGACCCTGTCTCAAAACAAACAAATTTTAGCATTATATGCCCACCGTTTTGCACCTTGCTTCTTCCACTTGAGGCAAACTTGTCCAATCCTCAGACCGTGGGCCTCAGGCGGTACAGGACTGCTTTGAATGCGTCTCAACACAAATTTGTAAACTTTCTTAAAACATTATGAGATTTTTGGGCCCAGCGCCGTGGCTCATGCCTGCAATCCCAGCACTTTGGGAGGCCAAGGCAGGCAGATCACCTGAGGTTAGGAGATCGAGACCAGCCTGGCAAACATGGTGAAACCCCATCTCTACTAAAATACAAAAAATTAGCCGGGCGTGGTGGCACACACCTGTAGTCCTAGCTACTTGGAAGGCTGAGGCAGAAGAATCGCTTGAACCTGGGAGGCAGAGGTTGCAGTGAGCCGAGATTGTGCCACTGCACTCCAGCCTGGGCAACAGAGTGAGACTCCGTCTCAAAATAAATAAATAAATAAATAAATAAATAAATAAATAGTTTTTTTGGCAATTTAAAAAAATATAGCTAGCTCATCAGCTACCGTCAGTGTTAGTGTATTTTATGTGTGGCCCAAGACAATTCTTCTTCCAATGTGGCCCAGGGAAGCCAAAAGATTGGACATCCCTGAAAGGGTATATCCTGGAAGTATATCTTTCCAAGTGAGTCTACTATATAGAGCTACTCATTTGTTTTTGTGACTGCATAGTATTGTGTCCAGAGTTGGTTCCTGCCTGTGGGTTCTTGGTCTCACCAACTTCAAGAATGAAGCCGCGGACTTTCACGGTGAGTGTTACAGCTCTTAAAGGTGGCATGGGCCCAAACAGTGAGCAGCAGCAAGATTTATTGTGAAGAGCGAAAGAACAAAGCTTCCACTGCATGGAAGGGGACCTGAGCGGGTTACTGCTGCTGGCTGGGGTGGCCAGCTTTTATTCCCTTATTTGGCCCTGCCCACGTCCTGCTGATTGGTCCATTTTACAGAGTGCTGATTGGTCCATTTTACACAGTGCTGATTGGTGCATTTACAATCCTTTAGCTACACACAGAGCGCTGATTGGTGCATTTACAATCCTCTAGCTAGACAGAAAAGTTCTCCAAGTCCCCACTCGACCCAGGGAGTCCAGCTGGCTTCACCTCTCAATCCCCCCTCTAAACAGGACACCCCAACTGCTGTTGGGAATTGGGCAATGACCGCTCTAACTACTTCCTGCTGGATAGAGGCGAAGAAGGGGCCCTGCAGTTGTAGTGTCCTCTTTAGTGAACTCTTTAGGCCAAAGGGCCAGCAGGTTGGTCCAGGGGTCCTCGGTAGAAGTTGTTAGTTGAACTCATTTGGGATTCCATTTGTAAGATCATCTGTAGTTTGATGGCCTCGATCCTAGAGGAAACAAATTTAACAAGGAGGTTAAAAATACAGGCCCCTAAGGAGAGTAATAGCAAGATGGCTGTCATGGGACCTAGAAAGGGGAGAAGCCATGTCGCCCAATTCCAGAGGTTGGTATAAGAGTTTGAAAGGCATTGTCTGATTTCAAAAGCCTTTTCCTGTAAACGCCAGGCAGCATCTCATACTATCCCTGACTGGTTAGTGTAAAAACAACACTCTTCCCCTAAGAAGGTGCAGAGTCCTCCTTTCTCAGCAGTGAGGAGGTCTAGGCCTCGACAGTTTTGGAGAGTCACTGCTGCCAAAGAGTCTATTTGGGATTGTAGGGTAAGGATAGATTCTGTTATTTCTTGTAAGCTGTCTGAGAAATCCTTTGAGAGTGTGTGGTAGTAGGATAATGAAGTAGATAATGAAGTACAGCTATTCCAGTTCCTGTAGCAGTGGCCATTTCTAACCCTATAAGTAGGAGTATTAGTTGTATGGCCCTGTGCTGATGGACTTGAGCTTTGAGGGGCACTGATAGGGTCTGATTTCCATAAGATTAGAAGTTAGGATAATACATGTTACACTGTTAACTTTCAGCAAACTTTACTTTTGTTGAAAACCTTGTAAGTTTGGGATTTTAATTTTTCTTTGCTATTAATAAAACCTTGTTCAGTCCATATTAACTTAGAATTGGTATAGATGGCTCCTTCCTGATTCTGTAAGTACTTTAAGGTTTGGCTGAGTGCAAACAGCTCACATGTTTGAGCGGACCAATTACTGGGCAATTTTCCTAATTCTGCTTCTACAAGAGTTTCTTTATCGCTCACTGAATACCCATTGTGTCTTTTTCCCTTAATCACCCAGGAGGAACCATCTATTGTCCTGTCCTGAAGGGAGTTCCTCCTAGATCTGGTTGGACCTTTGTGTGGTAATTAATTAAGATTCCCTGTTAGGAAACCTGCTGGGTTAAGGATTTTTGATAGGAAGGCTACGGGTTGTCAGTGGCCTCAGTGCTTTCAGGCTACACTCTTGTTTACACTGACAGTAAGGTGGTATTGGAGTGTTGTAGGGTCATGGAGAAGACCTTCAATGATCAATTATAGGTTTTAAATTTACCCTGGCTTTTAAAGGAATAGGGTACACCGTTTTTTCTTTACTACTTCTCTCTCTGTCTCTCTTTCTTTCTCTTTGACTTTCTGTCTCTTTCTCTCTCTTTGACTCTTTCTTTGTCTCTGTCTCTTCCTCTCTCTCTCTTTGACTGCCTCTTTGTCTGTCTCTTCCTCTGCCTGCCTCTCTCTTTGACTCCTTCTTTGTCGGTCTCTTCCTCTCTTTCCTTCTCTCTTTGACTTTCTGTCTCTCTCTCTCTTCCTCTCTCTGACGTGCTCTTTGTCTCTCTGTCTCTTTCTCTCTCTCTCTCTTTCTTTCTCGCTCTCTTTCTCTCTGACTTTCTGTCTCTTTCTCTCTTTCTCTTTGACTTGCTGTCTCTCTTTCTTTCTCTGTCTCTCTCTTTCTGTCTCTCCCCCCCAACCCTTTGACTTTCGCTTCAGCAGTGTAAGACTGCCACCTCCTTGGGTTTTTGCACTGTGTGCAATAACTCCATGATTTCCTTGTGATATTTAATGGGGGTTCCCTCAGAGATTAGGAACTCTCTTTCTTTCCATATTGCAGCATGGGAATGTAGGATTAGATAAGCATACTTGCTATCTGTATACACATTTATTCTTTGTCCCTTTCCCAGTTCTAAGGCTCGGGTAAGTGCCACTAGTTCTGCTAACTGGGTGCTGGTCCCTGGGGGAAGAGGCTTACTTTCAAGTACTGTTAACATCACTAACTATGGCATAACCTGCCTTTCATATCCCATTCTCCACAAATGAACTTCCATCGGTATATAGATTAAGGTCAGGATTAGCTAAGGGGACTTCTAAGAGATCCTCTCGGGTGGCATAAGTCTGGACTATAATTTATTGGCAGTCATGCTCGATTAGTTCTCCATCCTCTGGGAGAAAAGTGGCAGGGTTTAGGGCCACACATGTGAGTATTTGAAGCACCAGTCCCTCAAGAAGTAGCACCTGGTATCTGAGCAGGTGGTTGTCTGACAGCCATAAACTTCCTTTGGCACCTAGTATGCCATTTACATCATGAGTAATCCAGATGGTGAGATCCTTTCCTTGTATTATTTTGATAGCCTCTGACACTAAGATGGCCACCACCGCTACTACCCATAAACAGTGAGGCCAGCCTTTTGCTACTATATCAATTTCCTTACTTAGGTATGCCACTGGTTGTGGGGTTGTCCCACGAGTTTGAGTAAGGACTCCAAGAGCTATTCCTGCTCTCTCTGTGACGTATAAAGAGAAGTTTTGTCCTGTGGGAAGGCTTAAGGATGGAGCTTGTACTAGGGCCTGCTTTAAGGTTTTGAAGGCTGTTTCTGCCTCTGGTTCCCATTCTACTAGATGAGTATTTGCCTTCTGGGTCTCCTTGATTAGAGTATAGAGTGGTCTGGCCATCTCGCTGTATCCAGGGATCCATAGTCAGCAAAAGCCAGTGATTCCAAGGAACCCCACAACTGTTTTAATGTCCTAGGGTGAGGATAAGCCAGTATAGGCTGTATTCATTCCTTGCTGATGGCCCTGGTTCCTCTGGCTAAGATTAGGCCTAGATATTTGACTTGTTGTAGGCAGAGCTGGGCCTTCGATTTAGAGACCTTGTACCCTTGATTAGCTAGAAAGTTCAAGAGATCTAGAGTAGCCTGCTGGCATGACGCTTCCGAACTGGTAGCCAAAAGTAAATCATCCACATACTGAAGGACCAGAGTGCCTGGACTTGAGAAGTGGCCTAGACCTTGCGCCAGTGCCTGACCAAACAGATAAGGTCTATCCCTAAACCCTTGGGGCAAGACCGTCACATAAGTTGGGATGTGTGGTCTGTGGGATCCTCAAAGGCAAAGAGAAACTGGAAGTCAGAATGCAGGGGAATACAGAAGAAGGCATCCTTGAGGTCCAGAACCATGAACCATTCTGCTTCCTCTGGTATTTGAGAGAGCAGGGTATAGGGGTTGGGTACAACTGGATATAGAGGAATTACTGCCTCATTGATGAATCTAAGATCTTGCACTAGTCTCTACTGACCATTCAGCTTTTGTACTCCTAGAATTGGGGTGTTGCAGGGACTGCTGCATTTTCTTACTAAGCCTTGAGCTTTTAAATGTCTAACAATATCCTGTAATCCTTTATGAGATACAGGCCTTAAGGGATATTGCCTTTGATAAGGAAAAGTGGTGGGGTCTTTTAGCCTGATTTGGACTGGGTGGGCATTTTTTGCCCTTCCGAATTGTCCTTCCGATGCCCAGACTTCAGGGTTGATTCTCTCCTCAAGCAGGGGACAACAAATGGATAACTTGTTCCCCATATTCATGTAGATAATACCTCCAGCTTTGGCTAATATGTCCCTCCCTAATAAAGGTGTGGGACTTTCAGGCATAATGAGAAAGGAGTGTGAAAAGAGCAAAGTCTCCCAATTACAACTGAGGAGGTGGGAGAAATACCTGGTTACAGGCTGTCCCAGGATTCCTCGGATGGTAATGGACCTTGAGGACAGCTGTCTGGGACAGGAGATTAATACTGAGAAAGCCACGCCAGTGTCCAGGAGGAAGTCAATTTCCTGGCCCTCAATGGTTAAACATACCCGGGGCTCAGTGAGGGTGATGACATGAGCTGGCGCTTGCCCCAGGCACCCTCAGTCCTTTTGCTGGATCATCTGGTTGGGGGCTTCTGGCCCAGAGAAACTTTGCACCTTCCAGTGATTGGCTAGGCATAGTGGACATGGGCGAGGGGGCAGCTTGTTTCTCGTTGGACAATCTTTTTTAAAGTGTCCTTGTACACCACACTGATAACAAGCCCTACCGGGTGATTGGCCTGCTCCATTTTCTGTCCTCTGAACCACCCAGGTTTGTTTGTCTGAGGGCCATGACTAAGGCTGTGGCCTTTCTCCGATCTTGCTTTTCCTTTTCGGCCTGTTCCTCTTGGTCCCTATTATAGAACACCAAGGTTGCCAGGTTTAATAATGCCTCCAGATTTTGTTCGGGGCCCAGGGCTCACTTTTGGAGCTTTCTCCTGATATCTGCAGCTGACTGGGTAATAAACTTATCTTTTAGGATCAATTGACCCTCGAGGGAGTCAGGTGACAGGGGAGTATATTTTCTTAAGGCCTCCCATAGCCACTCAAGGAAGGCAGAAGGATTTTCTTCCTTTCCCTGAGTTATGGTGGAAATCATTGAATAATTCATGGGCTTTTTCCTAATTATCTTTAGTCCTTCTAGAACGCAGGTCAGCATATGTTTATGACTCCAGTCCCCATGATCTGAGTCTAGGTCCCAGTGGGGATCCATACTGGGGACGGCTTGCTGACTGGTAGGGAATTTGTCCCTTTCTTCGGCTGTCATTCTATCATTCACTTGACTAAGATACCAGGTATCTCCAAGCTCTCGGGCTGCAGCTAAAGCCACATTCTTTTCATTAAAGGCCAGGGTTTGATCTAACAATAGCATGACATCTCTCCAAGTGAGATCGAAGGTTTGCCCTAGACCCTGTAGGACATCTATATACCTATCAGGATCATCTGAAAACTTCCCCAGGTCTGCCTTGATCTGCTTTAAATCAGAGAGGGAGAAGGGGATATGTACCCGGGTTGGGCAAAATTCCCCTCCTCCTACAGCTTGAAGGGGACATAACCGATAGCCCGGGGGTTTTTGTGGTCCCTTGGAGATCTCTTTTCTTGTTTCCTTCTGGGTGGGGGAGATTAGAGGAGCCTTATCATTAATAGGAAGGGGAGCTGTAGGAAGGCTAGGATATGGAGGTAAGCTGAGAGGTCCTCCTGTGGGATGTAAATTGCAAGCTTTGCATAGTTGTGAATTCTCCTTCGATGAAAAGAAAGCTTGGACATAAGGTATTTCACTCCATTTGCCTTCCCTCTTACAGAAAAGGTCAAGCTGCAGGATAGTATTGTAATTTATACTTCCCTCAGGTGGCCATTTTTCCCCATCAGAGAGAGAATATTGGGGCCAGGCCGTAGTGCAGAAAAAAATAAGCCACTTCTTTTTCAGGGTTTGTGGGTCAAATTGGTCTCAATGGCTTAGGATGCATTTCAAGGGTGAGCCTGTTGATGCCTGAGTGTTTTCCTATCTGAAAGAAAAAACCACCCATGGTTTTGGTTTGTTTGCTCCCCACCCCCACCCCGCCCCCACCCCCCGCTGGCCCAAGAACCCGCAACGGCCCCTGGACCCTGCTGATTGGAATAGTTGTGCTCACCAACGCAGCAGCAGAAACCTTAGTTTTCCTCTTAGACCACAAAGAGGACCGACGAAGGTCAGATTTAGTGGACCTTACCGACGCATTCTCAAAAACCTGTTAGAGTCCTAAGCATCCTCCTGTTAGTATTGGGACCTTACCCCTGTCCTATAAAGATGTTATGCCCCAAAAGGCTGGGCACGGTGGCTCATGCCTGTAATCCCAGCACTTTGGGAGGCTGAGGTGGGTGGATCACCTGAGGTCAGGAGTTCAAGATCAGCCTGGCCAACATGGTGAAACCCTGTCTCTACTAAAAAATACAAAAAATTGCCAGATGTGGTGGCAGGCGCCTTAATCCCAGCTACTTGGGAGGCAGAGGCAGGAGAATCGTTTGAACCCAGGAGGCACAGGTTGCAGTGAGCCGAGATCGAGCCATTGCACTCAAGCCTGGGGGACAAGAACGAGACTTCTGTCAAAAAAAAAAAAAAAAAAAGATGTTATGCCCCAAAAATGAAGTGGAGGGCCATACCCTGAGGGAGGAAAGGGATCTCCAGGGTTGGAAGAGTGATGCCTTTTGTCCTCACTTCTCATCATATGAATAGGAAGGATATCATTTCTGAGGCTCCCCATATCCTAGCTTCAGGAATAGCTTTTGTTAGGCCTGCTAGTCTGAGGAGGGACCCTAAAATTCCAGATAGTGTCCCCCCACTGACAGGGCTTTAGGCAAAAAATATGTCTTTCTGATTGCTGAGCCCGGGTGCCTAAAGAAGGGAACAGAGTCCTGAAGTTTATACTAGAAATCATTCTTATAGGAGAAACTAGAAAAGCACCAGAGACAGGGAGTGGTTTTTAAAAGCAGGACGAGCCTCGGAGAAGAGAGGCAGGAGGAAGTTTGTCTGATAGGCGTTAGGACCCAGGAGGCAAGAGTCAGGATAGATTGGATAGATGGGCGAGTCTTGCTTGGGCGACATGACTTTGAGAGTTCCGCTCATAGTACAGGGTCAACCAACTTTTTGTCGGGACCCTGGAGCTGAATGGCTTTCCTCTCTGTCGACCCTCGGCTCAGCCCGCAAGTACAGGAAAAGTGGAAGCTGGTTCCAGTAAAACTGACTCTCACAACTCTGAAGAGTTGGGGGTTGTTACAGAGCCCTTTCCCAGAAAGCCTGACACCCATGTCTTTAGCCCAGCGGCTGCACTATTCGCTTTTAACTGGCCAACAGGTGCCTGGTAGTTAGCCCCTGAATTCTAAGGAAAAATAGGACAGAATAGCAAGTGAAAGGGGTCCAGTGGTACTCACTGCTTGACAATAGTCCCATCTGGGTCGCCAGGATGTGTCCGGAGTTGGTTCCTTCTGGTGGGTTCTTGGTCTCGCGGACTTCAAGAATGAAGCCATGGACCTTCGCAGTGTTACAGCTCTTAAAGGTAGCACGGACCCAAAGAGTGAGCAGCAGCAAGATTTATTGTGAAGAGTGAAAGAACAAAGCTTCCACAGTGTGGAAGGGGACCTGAGCGGGTTGCTGCTACTGGCTGGGGTGGCCAGCTTTTATCCCCTTATTTGTCCCTGCCCACGTCCTGCTGATTGGTCCATTTTACAGAGTGCTGATTGGTGCATTTACAGTCCTTTAGCTAGACACACAGTGCTGATTGGTGCATTTTTACAGAGTGCTGATTGGCGCATTTACAATCCTTTAGCTAGACACAGAGCGCTGATTGGTGCGTTTTTACAGAGTGCTGATTGGTGCATTTACAATCCTTTAGTGAGACACAGAGTGCTGACTGGTGCATTTACAATCCTTTAGCTAGACACAGAGTGCTGATTGGTGCACTTTACAGAGTGCTGATTGGTGCATTTACAGTCCTTTAGCTGGACAGAAAAGTTCTCCAAGTCCACACTTGACCCAGGAAGTCCAGCTGGCTTCACCTCTCAGTATGATACTGCTAGTTGTACCACCGCTTATTGAATCAATGTCATACTGGTGGACTTTTACATTACTTTTAATTTTTTGCTGTTGCAGACTGTTTCAGTAAATATTTTTGTATATGTATCATTTAAAATATATACTTATAGTCCTGGTGTGGTGGCTTATGCCTGTAATCCCAGCACTTTGGGAGGCTGAGGCAGGCAGATCTCCTGAGGCCAGGAGTTCAAGACCAGCCTGGCCAATATGGCAAAACCCTGTCTCTACAAGAAGTACAAAAATTAGCCAGACATGGTGGCACATGCCTGTAGTTCCAGCTACCTGGGAGGCTGAGGCAGGAGAATCGCTTGAACCCAGGAGGCAGAGGTTGCAGTGAGCCAAGATCACACCACTGCACTCCAGCCTAGCAACAGAGTGAGACTCCGTCTCAAAAAAGAAAAAAAAAAAGAAAAACAAAAATAAAAAACAAACAAACAAAAAACCAGGCCAGGTGCTGTGACACACCTGTAATCCCAGCACTTTTGGAGGCTGAGGCAGGTGGATCACCTGAGGTCAGAAGTTTGAGACCAGCCTGGCCAACATGGCGAAACGCTGTTTCTACTAAAAATACAAAAATTAGCCGGGTGTGGTGGTGTGTGCCTGTAATCCCAGCTACTCAGGAGGTTGAGGCAGGAGAATTGCTTGAATCTGGGAAGCAGTAGTTGCAGCGAGCCAAGATCCCGACACTACACTCCAGCTGGGGTGACAGAGTGAGACTGTCTCAAAAAAAAAAAATATATATATATATATATGTGTATATATATATATTTACACATTTACTTATAGAATATATAGAATAAATTCATAGGCTATATGTAGAATGAATAAATATAGAATACATTCCTTGAGGTAGAATTTCTAGATCAATGAATATGGCACTATCACTTTTGATTGGCCATGAGGAAGCTCTATCCAGTGATCTCTTGAACACTGTGGCTGTGAGCCATCCCCTTCCTCAGAGTCTCTGCTGTTGCTATCAAGGGCAACTGTTTCACTTGCAGAATCCTCCCTCTTCTTTTCTGGAGTATGTGATAAAACATCTTGTCTAGTGGATTTGTATAAATCCTTCACGGAGAATGCTTTGTATATGTGGTGTAATGTGGCTGGTTCAACTTTTTTTTTTTTCACAATCTTTTACTTGTCATCGTAATCCTCTGCTGACTTTCTGGCATCTTCCTTCTTTTCCTCTGTTTCCTTCTCTTCCCTCCTCCTCCTCCACTACCACCAGACTTCATATAATTTCACCCATTAAAAGGACACTTTTTTTTCCTTTTCTTTTTCTTCTCCTCCTCCTCTTCATTTCAACTCCACTAGGCTACAGTTCCCAGTTATTCAATCAAATGAATCTAGGTGTTGCTGTACAGGTATTTTGTAGACGTGATTGAAGTCCACAGCCGTTTGACTTTAAGTAAGGGAGATTATCCTTGATAATCTGGGTGAGTCTGATTCAATCTGTTGAAAGGCCTTAAGACCAGAGCTGAAGTTTCCCAGATGGAGAAGAAATTCTCCCTGTGAACAGCAGCTTTAGCATGTGCCTGAGTGTTCCAGCCTGCCCTTCTTGATGGCCCACCCTATGGATTTCAGACTCGGATTTCACCCTACAGATTTCACCCCCTACAACGGTGTTAGCCCATTTCTTGCAATGAATCTCTTCATATATATCTTCTACTGGTTCTGTTTCTCTGATTGAACCCTGACTGATACATCCTTCAAGGTATTTCCTCCATCCAGTCTGGGAACTCATTTCATTGATAAGACAAGCATAGGGAGGCACTCCTCAGACCTTTTTATCTGGCCCTCAAGGGGAAAACCAATTTCAGTGAATAATTACAGAGAACTGTCATTGCCTCTGATAGAAAAGAAAACATTCTGCAGGGGCCCAGGAAGAGTTCCCCAATGTCAGGAGCCATGTGCCATGGTAGTCAAGTGGAACCACCCTATTGTTGCTTAATTAGTTGGCTGATGTCAAAATGCTGTTAACTGCATAAAAAAGAGAGTAGTAGGCCAGGCACATTGGCTCATGCCTGCAGTCCCAACTACTAATACTTGGGAGGCTGAGGTGGGAGGCTTCGGCCCAGGAATTCAAGGTTGCAGTGAGCTGTGATTGAGCCACTGCACTCCAGCCTGGGTGACAGAATGAGACCCTGTCTCAAAAAAAAAAAAAAAAAAAAAGAAAAAAGAAAAAAGAAAAGAAAAGAAAAAAAGTAAAAATGATTGAGCATAAAAATGAAGGTGGGCAAAGTCTAAAATATCTATGAGGCTGGGCACGGTGGCTCATGCCTGTAATCCCAGCATTCTGGGAGGCCGAGACAGGTGGATTGCTTGAGCTCAGGAGTTTGAGACCAGCCTGGGCAACATAATGAAACCCCATCTCTACCAAAAATACAAAAAATTAGTTGGGCATGGTGGCTTGTGCCTGTGGTCCCAACTACTTGGGAGGCTGAGATGGGAGGACTGCTTGATCCTGGGGGGCTGAGGTTGCAGTGAGCTGTGATCATGCCACTGCACACCAGCCTGGGCAACAGAGCGAGACCCCATATAAAAAAAATATATGTATATATAATATATGAGTCCATATTGATATAAATAAGTGATTAAATAAATAGATAAATAAATGGGGGAGAATAGACAAATCTTTAATGCAGAAGGATTCCAAGTAATTTATGTAGATATTTTGCCCTCAAGGAGGAGGAGCATTACTCTCTATTCCTTAAGCATGGGCTGGGCTGCAAACAGTGACTTCCTTCCAAAAAGTACGGTGTGGAAAGGGGTGAGAAGAGTAAAAGCAGTGGAGAAACCTCACAAACACTACTTCAGCCAGATGATGAAGATCAACATCAACAGTGGAAAGTCATGTTGATAGTATGTATCCTATGATGTGATGAAAACGGTACCTTACCTCTGTGGTCTTCCTCTCCCAAATGCATACTCCAGTTTAATCATGAGAAAAACATCAGAAAAATCTCAATTGAGGAATATTCTTCAAAATTCCTGGCCAGTGCTCCTCAGAACTATCAAGGTCATCAACAACAAGAAAAGTCTGAAAAGCTGTCACAGCTGAGGAGAAATGACAACTAAATGTTATGTGGTGTCCTGGATGGGATCCTGGAATAGAAAAAGGACAGTAGGTAAAAACTAAAGGAATCTGGCTGGGCAAGGTGGCTCATGCCTGTAATCCCAGCACTTTGGGAGGCCGAGGCAGGTGGATCACCTGAGGTCAGGGGTTTGAGACCAGCCTGACCAAGATGGAGAAACCCCATCTCTACTAAAAATACAGTATTAGCCAGGCATGGTGGCGCACGCCTGTAATCCCAGCTCCTCGGGAGGCTGAGGCAGGAGAATTGTTTGAACCCAGGAGGCGGAGGTTGCGGTGAGCCGAGATCACACCACTGCACTCCAGCCCAGGCGACAGAGCAAGACTCTGCCTCGGTAATAATAATAATAATAATATTTTAAAAATTAGCCAAGCATGGTGGTGTGTGCCTGTAATCCCAGCTACTCGGGAGGCTAAGTCAGAAGAATCCCTTGAACCCGGGAGGTGGAGGTTGCAGTGAGCCGAGACCATGCCATTGTATTCCAGCCTGGACAACAGGAGCGAAACTCCGTCTCAAAATAAATAAATAAATAAAAATAAATAAATAAATAAATAATCAGCCGGGCATGATGGTGCATGCCTGTAGTCCCAGCTACTTGGGAAGCTGAGGTGAGAGGGTTGCTTGAGCCCAGGAGTTTGAGGCTACAATGTTAGCGCCACTGCACTCCAGCCTGGGCGACAGAGTGAGACCTCATCTAAAAAAAAAAAAAAAATTGGCCAGTCGCGGTGGCTCACGCCTGTAATCCCAGCACTTTGGGAGGCCGACATGGGCGGATCACGAGGTCAGGAGATCAAGATCATCCTGGCTAACACAGTGAAACCCCGTCTCTACTATAAATATATATTTTTTAAAAAAGTAGCTGAGCATGGTGGCACGTGCCTGTAGTCCCATCTACTTGGGAGGCTGAGGCAGAAGAGGCAGAAGAATGGCGTGAACCCGGGAGGCGGAGCTTGCAGTAAGCCGAGAGCTGAGATCACGCCACTGCACTCCAGCCTGGGCAACAGAGCGAGACCCTGTCTCAAAAAAAAAAAAATACTATATATTCCAGCAATTCTACTCCTATGTTTCTACCGAAAAGAATTGAAAACAAGTATTCAAATCAAAATTTGTACACAGATGTTCATAGCAGCACTATTCACAATGGCTAAAAGGTGAAAAAAACCCAAATGTCCATCAATGGATGAATGGCATATCCTATAGAACTGAATAGTATTTCACCATATTCTGATACATGCTACAACATAGATGAACCTCAAAAATGTGCTATGTAGAAAAAAGACAGACACAAAGGTCACACATTGTATGATTCCATTTGCGTTAAATATCCAGAATAGATAAATCTGTAGACAGAACTGCAGATTAGTGGTTTCTAGAGCCTTGTGGGAGGGAGGACTGGGGAATGACTGCTTGATGGGTACAGGGTTTACATATGGGGTGACAAAGCTGTTATGAAACTATATAGAGGTGATTATTATACAACTTCGTGAATATACTAAATGCCACTGAATTATACACTTTCAAATGGTTAATCTTATGTTTTATGTGAACTTTACATCAATTTTTTTTGAGACAGGTCTAGTTCTGTCACTCAAGCTGGAGGGCAGTGACATGATCAGGGCTCACTGCAGCCTCAGCTTTCTGGTCTCAAGAGACCCTTCCACCTCAGCCTCCCAAGTAGCTGGGACTACAGGTGTACACCACCATACCCAGCTAATTTTTTATTTTTTGTAGAGATGAGATGTCACTATGTTGCCCAAGCTGGTCTTGAACTCCTGGCCTCAAGCAATCCTCTCACCTTCGGACCCCAAATTGCTGGGATTATAGGTGTGAGCCACCACGCTTGGCCACACTAATTTTTTAAAAAGAGGAATGCATCAAATGCATAGAGGAAGCTGACACTACAAGTGTGTGCCACCAAGCCCAGCTAATTTTTGAATTTTTTTGTAGAGTTGCAGGGGAGGGGTTCTGCCTGTGTTGTCCAGGCTGGTGTTGAACTACTGGGCTTAAGTGATCCTCCCACCTCAGCCTCCCAAAGTGCTGGGATTACAGGTGTGAGCCACTGTACTTGGCCAGAAGTGGTGTTTGAATTGAGTTGTTAATCAATTTATGAATCACTTAGCAAACATTTATTGTATGAATACTAAATGCTAGTCAGTAGGCATTGAGATGATATAAATAGATATAGGCCAGGCATGGTGGCTCACACCTGAGGCATGAGAATCACGTGAATCTGGGGTAGAGATTGCAGTGAGCCGAGATGGCACCACTGCACTCCAGCCTGGGTGACAGAGTGAGACTGTGTCTCAAAAAAATTAAATAAAATAATACATAAATAGATATAGTAGATATAGATACTTATATCTATACATATATGAATATTCTCTCTCTCTCTCTCTCTCTCTATATATATATATATATATGAATTTAGATCTTATCTGCCCCCTCAGACAGCTCACTATATAGTTGGGAGAGACAAACACATAAATAGGCAATTATAGTGCTTTGTGGTATATGCGATGATAGATGTATATACAAGGTATTATGGAAGTAAGGAGGAGCAGCACCCATCACAGCCTGCGGGTGTTTTAAAGAATTATTAGAAAGTGGCCAAGTGGCCAAGGTGCGGTGGCTCATGCCTGTAATCCCAGCAATTTGGGAGGCTGAGGTGGGAGGATCGCTTGAGCCAAGGAGTTCAAGACCAGCCTCGGCAACATAACAAGACCCTGTCTCTACAAATAATAACAATAATGAGAATAACAAAATTAGCTTGGCATGGTGGCATGTGCCTGTAGTCCCAGCTACTCAGGAAGTTGAGGCAGTAGGATTGCTTGAGCCCAGGAGGTTGAGGCTGCAATAAGCCATGATCACACCGCTGCACTCCAGATGGGGTGACAGAGCAAGACCCTGTCTCTGGAAAAAAAAAAAAAAAAAAAAAAAGAAAGAAAGTGGCCAAGTGAAGAGGGGAAGGAAGGTCATTTTAGGCAGAACACAAATAAAGGTGTAGAGCTAAGAGATAGAAGATATATATGGAGAGACAGAGTGAGTGTGTGTGTGTGTGTGTGTGTGTGCGCGCGCGCGTGCGCATATGCATAGGAAGTAATTACAAGTGGTTCCATCTTATCTTGAATTTTTTTTTTTTTTTGAGATGGGGTCTCACTCTGTTGCTGAGCCTGGAGTGCAGTGGCATGATCTTGGCTAACTCCAACTTCCACCTCCTGGGCTCAAGCAGTCCTCCCACCTCAGCCTCCTGAGTAGCTGGGACTATGGGCGCGTGCCACCACAGCCAATTAAATTTTTTTTTTTTTTTTGTAGAAGTGGGGTCTCGCCATGTCACCCAGGCTGGTCTCAAACTCCTGGACTCAAGTGATCTGCCCGCCTCGGCCTCCCAAAGTGCTGGGATTACAGGCATGAGCCACTGTGCCCGGTCAAGTGGTTCCATCTTGTAAAACAAAAAATTCAGACTAGGAAGTGGCAAGTCATGGGTTTCAAACAAGTGAACAACAGGCTTATGTTTTAGGTAAATTCTTCTATTAACAGTGTGAAGTCTAAGATTAGAAGAGGAACAAGACTGGAAGCAGGGAGACTAATAAGAAGGCTGTTAAAATAATCCAAATGAAAAATTATCAGGGTCTTAGCCAGGCAGGGAAGTGGTAATTGTGATAAAAAGGAAAGGTCAGAATCAAGAAATGCTTAGATGGTAAAATTAATAGGACTTGAGGATTAATTGGATATTGGTGGTGAGAGAGTGTTAAAGATAACTCCAGGTTCCTGTTTTGTGTGATGGAGTGTGTATTTGTCAGAGATGTTAGTTGATAGGAACAAAGGCTGACTCAGCATAAAGGGTATTATTATTATTATTTTTGAAGGATATTAGGGGCTGGGCATGGTGGCTCACACCTGTAATCTCAGCACTTTGGGAGACCAAGGCTGGAAGATCATTTCAGCCCAAGAGTTCGAGATCAGTCCTGGGCAACTTAGTGAGACCCTGTCTCTAAAAAACAAAAATAATAGGCTGGGTGTGGTGGCTCATGCCTTAATCCCAGTACTTTGGGAGGCTGAGGCATGTGGACAACTTGAGGCCAGGAGTTTGAGACCAGCCTGGCCAACACAGTGAAACCCGGTCTCTACTAAAAATACAAAAATTAGCTGGGTGTGGTGGTGCATACCTGTAATCCCAGCTACTCAGGAGGCAGCTGAATGAGGCACGAGAATCTCTTGAACCTGGGAGGCAGAGGTTGCAATGAGCCAAGATTGCACCACTGCACTCTAGCCTGGGTGACAGAGTGAGACTCTGTCTCAAAATAATAATAATAATAATGATAATTTTAAAAATTAGCTGAGTGTGGTGGCACACACCTGTAGTCTCAGCTACTCAGGAGGCTGAGGCAGGAGGATCACTTCAGCCCAGAAATTTGAGGCTACAGTGAACCATGATCATGCCATTGTACTCCAGCCTGGTTGACAGAGCAAGATCCTGTCTCTTAAAAAGAAATAAAGGATATTGGGGAGCTCCCACAATTGTTGGGAGAGCTGGAGAATCAGGTTAGAGGCTAAGCTTTCAGGAACAATGCCTCAAACCATTGCAGAAGTGGCTGGATGATATAGATGCCCCCACTGCTGTGAGAAGTCAACCTTGAAAACACTGGAAATTCCCTAGTAGAAAAAAAAAAGGAAGAGAAGCTCCACACTCCACATATCCACATAGAGCAGGTTTCCTCACAAGGTCACAAGGGAGACTGGCAAATATCTCTGACTTACACTGCGGAGCTGGGGCTCATAACATGGACATTCTTCCATATATAGAAAAGCTTTTCAAATTCTGAGGGCAGCCACAGTGCGATGCAGATGGTGCCGCTATCAAGCAATGTAGAGAATAGAAGAGTTTGGGGGCAGGAGTGAGAAGTTCCATTTTTAACATGTGGTATTTCAGGTGTCTGTAGAACATTCAGATATAGATGTCTAGCAGGTGGTGGGATATTTAAAGTCCTTAGCATTCAGGTAGCAGTTAAAACAACAAAAATGGGTAGGATGGTCCAGGGAGAGCATGTAGATTGAGATGAGAAGAAGAAAGAAAACAGAATCCTGGGTGTGGGAAAGAAAGCTTGCCTGGATTCTTGGTGCCCCTATAAAAGGCCCTAGTTGGCGGGCGCGATGGCTCACTCCTGTAATCCCAGCACTTTGGGAGGCTGAGGCTGGTGGATCACCTGAGGTCAGGAGTTCAAGACCAGCCTGACCAACATGGAGAAACCCCGTCTCTACCAAAAATGCAAAATTAGCCGGGCGTGGTGGCGCATGCCTGTAATCCCAGCTACTTGGGAGGCTGAGGCGGGAGAATTGCTTGAACCTGGGAGGCAGAGGTTGCAGTGAGCCAAGATCGCGCCATTGCACTCTAGCCTGGGCAATAAGAGTGAAACTCTGTCTCAAAAATAAAAAAAATAAAAAATAAAGCCCTAGCCACTTGGGCTACAGGAATATACACAATATAGAGAATGTTTGTTTTTGCTTCCCCTAGACACATTTCACTTTTCACATACCATGAGGATGATATCTGTAGTAGCCATTTGTCTAGCTAATTGCCCTGCTCTAAAAAGAAAAAACTTTTCTCCCCAAGAGATCCAAATGCTTATAGCCAGGGCTAGGTCCCTAGGGGCCAGGACCACTGGATCACTATTTTCCTAGGTATTTGTGCTTCTAAAGGGATGAAACCCAGACCTTGGAGACATCACTAGGCTGTAAAAGCTGGAGACACAAATCTGGCCCTTGGAAAGATGTGTTTACATTATAAAAGGTTAAGGTAAGAACCAGGATCATTTCAATCCCATCTTCAAGGAGTGAAAGGTTTTTTGGAAGGGAGCAAGACAGCTGTCTCTCTTCTATGTATAAATGGAGAAAATCCACTGTTATTCATTCCTTTATGGGGTGAAACTTGTAATTCACCCAGAAAGTTTCCAACAGTTCTCATCGTATCACCTGTAGGTCTAGGTGTAGGGAACCTACATGACAATGTGACTTTGGCTGTTGCTCTGTTCGTGAGTATTAATAAAGAACTTTTGGCTGGGCGCAGTGGCTCATGCCTGTGATCCCGGCACTTTGGGAGGTTGAGGCGGGTGGATTGCTTGAGCTCAGGAGTTCAAGACCAGCCTGGGCAACATGGTGAGATGCTCTCTCTACTAAAATTCAAAAAATTAGCCAGGCATGGTGGCACATGCCTGTAGTCTCAGCTACTCAGGAGGCTGAGGTGGGAGAAACACTTGATCCTGGGAGGCAGAGGTTGCAGTGAGCTGAGATGTGCCACCACACTCCATCCTGGGTGACAGAATGAGACCTTGTCTCAAAAAAAAAAAAAAAAAAAGGGGCTGGGCACTGTGGCTTACACCTGTAATCCCAGCACTTTGGGAGGCTGAGGCGGGTGGATCACAAGGTCAGGAGATCAAGACCATCCTGGCTAACATGGTGAAACCCTGTCTCTACTAAAAAATACAAAAAATTAGCCAAACGTGGTGGCTGGCGCCTGTAGTCCGAGCTACTCAGGAGGCTGAGGCAAGAGAATGGCGTGCACCTGGGAGGCGGAGCTTGCAGTGAGCCGAGATCACGCCACTGCACTCCAGCCTGAGCGACAGTGCGAGACTCTGTCTCAAAAACAAAAAACAAAACAAAACAAAAAACTCTTCTGATCCAGATGCCTCACATTTCTTTAGTATTCACACATACAAAGTACTTCGTTGTGTGAGTATCTCAGACCCTTCACAGTTCTTGACAAAACACTGGGGGACATTAACATCTAAGTGGTGGAAAGAGGAAGAGGAGATCAAAAAGGAGACCAAATAGGAATGGTCAGAAGTACATATGGAATAGGCCAGGTGCGGTGGCTCATGCCTGTAATCCCACCAGCATTTTGGGAGGCCGAGGCAGGTGGATCACTTGAGGTCAGGAGTTCGAGACCAATCTGGCCAACATGGTGAAACCCCGTCTGTACTAAAAATACAAAAATTTGCCGGGCATGGTGGCTCATGACTGTAGTCCCAGCTACTTAGGAGGCTGAGGCAGGAGAATTGCTTGAACCTGGGAGGTGGAGGTTGCAGTGAGCCGAGATTGTGCCACTGCACTCCAGCCTGGACAACAGAGCATGACTCAGTCTCAAAAAAAAAGTACATAGTACATACAGAATAACCAGGAAACTGAATTAATTCAAGGTGATGGAAGTCAATGAATAAGAGCTTTCAACGAGGAAGGAATGATCAGCAGTGTCAAATGCTTAGAGAGGTCCAGCAACATTAAGAGTGAAAAGTAGCTATTGACTTTGGCAGTTTGGAGGTCACTTTGCTAAAAGCAATTTCAGTGGAACCAGTTTCCAGTACAGTAGGTAGGGGTATGAATGGATTTCAGGAAGTAGAGACTGCAAATCAGACTATTGCTATTTGGAGAAGCTTAAAGCTGAGAAGGAAAGGAATTGGCACCTGATTAAGATTCAGGATTAAGGGAGAGTTTTGTAATTTTTTTCTTAATGAGTAAGGCCCTAACGTATTTAAGGCTGAGGAGCAGACACCACAGGTTGAAATCAGAGAATGGATAATTCATGGAGCAGTCTGCTGAAAGAGATGGAAAAAGATGGCATTTGGGACACAGGGGGATGGGTGGACCTTGAACAGAAGATGGAATGGAGATAGGGATGGATGTAAATGCACTGTTGCTTGTAGTCGTTCCACTGAGGCTGAAGACCCTGTATTTCTAGTGGCACTGATTTGTATTGTTTTGTAGGGTAGAAACATCCAGATGAAGAAGGGGAGAAGAGTGGTTAGCTGTACCCACCCAACGTTAGAGGTCTGTGGGGCTGGTGTGGTAGACAGGGATGAAAGGGAATTGAGGGCGCTGGTGACGGAGTAGTTCAGAGAGTCAAGCATGGGGTTAAGAAAGGTTGAGGCCAGGCATGGTGGCTCATGCCTATAATTCCAGCACTTTGGGAGGCCAGAGCAGGAGGATGACTTGAAGCCAGGAGTTCGAGACCAGCCTGGGCAACATAGTGAGACCCCATCTATAAAAACTTCTTTTTTTTAAATTAGCCAGGTGAGGTGGTGCATGCCTGTGAGAGGTGAAGCCAGCTGGACTTCCTGGGTTGAGTGGGGACTTGGAGAACTCTTCTATCTAGCTAAAGGATTGTAAATGCACCAATCAGCACTCTGTAAAAATGCACCAATCAGCGCTCTGTGTCTAGCTAAAGGATTGTAAATGTGCCAATCAGCACTCTGTAAAAACGCATCAATCAGCGCTCTATGCCTAGCTAAAGGATTGTAAATGCACCAACCAGCACTCTGTAAAATGGACCAATCAGCAGGATGTGGGCAGGGACAAATAAGGGAATAAAAGCTGGCCACCCCCAGCCAGCAGCAGCAACCCGCTCGGGTCCCCTTCCATACTGTGGAAGCTTTGATCTTTTGCTCTTCACAATACATCTTGCTGCTGCTCACTCTTTAGGTCCGCACCACCTTTAAGAGCTGTAACACTAACCGTGAAGGTCCACAGGTTCATTCTTGAAGTCAGCGAGACCAAGAACCCACCAGAAGGAACGAATTCCGGACATACCTGTAGTTCTAGCTACCCAGGAAGCTGAAGTGGGAGGATCGCTTGAGCCCAGGAGTTCAAGGCCGCAGTGAGCTAGGATCGTGCCTTTGCACTCTAGCCTGGGTGGTAGAGTGAGATCCCTGTCTCAGAAAAGCAAACAAACAAACAAACAAACAAAACAAAAACCATTGAGAGGGGAAGGAAAAGAGGCCAGGAGGGACTGACAGACTGGGAGAAAAAAGAGGGCTTAAAGGACTAGAGGAGTCCATAAGAGGTTAAAAAACTAAACCAAAAAAACAAAAAACAAACAAAAAAAAAACCTCACATGTAGGCGGGGGCCTGAGGGAGCAGAAAGGAGAGGGCGCTGTGGTTCAAATGAAACACTGGGGTTATAGATGTTAGAGGTGAGCAGTTCCAGACCACAATAAACTTCAAGATGTGGTGCTTTGTGTGTGGCTGAAGTGCAACAGAGAAGGTAATTGAGAGAGTCAAGGAAATGAGAAGTTGCTGATTGTGTCATCTTCATAGACAATGAGATCCCCTCGTAAAAGAGTCAGGAATTAAGAGTCGGGAGGGAGATGATGGGCCACATGCCAGTATCTTTACTTAAAAAGAGGAGAGTGAAGGATATGTAAGAATTTGCTAGGCAGACTGGGATGGAGGGGATGGCCATTCTAGCTAGAGGGAGGAGACTGGGAAAAGGCATGGTTGGAAGTGTGAAACAGCCTGATCTTTTTAGGGAACTAAAACCAGTATGAGTGACGCTAAGTGTGAGTACAGGAATGTGGCAGCAGATGAGACTGGATTAGTAGGCAGAGCTGACATATGGAGGGCCTTGTGCACTAAACCAAATGATGCAGAGCCACTGAGGGGTTTTAAGCTGAGTATTGACTTAATTCTGGTTTGTATTTTAGATTTTCTAAGGTCAAGTGTGGAAAATTAGATTCAGGTAGGAATAGAGCCCCAGAGACCAGTTACAGGGCTGTTGCAATTGCCCAAGCCAGGATGAGGGGCGTGGCACTGGCAGTGGAGTTGGAGGATGAATTCCAGAGCTATTTTGATATCCCACATGTGTTCTTGCAGCTCTACACCCTTTCACCTATTTTCAGCATGCAGTGTGAGGCCTGGTAGGTTTTTCCGTTCAGTTTATGCTCTTTAATGTCCCAGCTCTTCACCCCAGAGGCAGCCTTCAGACCTTTGAGGATGGGGTCCTTATCACTAATATCTCTGCTATGCCCACTCCATAGGGCAGGGGATGAAATTATCCAAAGCTTTTTGGTCTCAGTTAATTTACTTTTCTTTACTTGCTTTTGTTTCTCTCTACCAAATCCTTCAGTTAATCTGAGGCAAGAATTTCATACCTTGAACATTATGGAATCAGGTTATTTCTTTTTCAGTGCTCTGTTGCCTAGAGGTTCGTATGTGACAAATTGAAAGGGCTAATACTATATATGAAAGTTACACTCAGTATATGAAACCGACAGACCCTCTCCCCCATCCCCCACTTAGCACTCTCCCCACTTTTTCAGGGTTACTCATTGCTGTTTGTAGTAGGCAAAATTCTAAGATGATCCCCAATATTCCCTCATCCCGGTGTATACATACTTTCTCCCTGTTACTTAGTCAAACATGAATCTAGAAACTGCTGTGAAGGGATTGTGCAGATGTAATTAAGTCAGCTAATTTTAAGAAATAAAGATTATCTTGGGTAAGCCTGACCTAATCAAGTGAACTCTTAAAAAGGACTGAGCTCTTCAGTCACAAAAAGACAAATACTGTATAATTCCACCTATAGGATGTATCTAAAGTAGTGAAATCCATAGAAATGGAAAGTAGAAGGGTTGTCAACAGGGGTTGGGGGAGGGAGGGAGTTTTTTTAAAAGTTATTTTTATTAATTATTATTATTATTTTTGAGACAGAGTCTCACTCCGTCACCCAGGCGGAAGTGCAATGGTGCAATCTCAGCTCACTGCAGCCTCGAATTCCAAGGCTCAGGTGATCCTCCCACCTTAGCCTCCTGAGTAGCTGGAACTATAGGTTGGGGCCACAATGCTCAGCTGATTTTTTGCTTTCTTTTTTTTTTTTTGTAGAGTTGGGATTTCTTCATGTTGCCCAGGCTGGTCTCAAACTCCTGGGCTCAAGCAATCTGCCAGCCTCGGCCTCCGAAAGTCCTGGGATTAGAGGCATTAGCCACCGTGCCCAGCCTGAGCTGTTTTTGAATGGATAGAGATTCAGTTTTGTAAGATGAAAAAGTTCTGGAGATCCATTGCACAACAATGTGAATCTACTTAACACTACTGAACTGCACACTTAAAAAGGGTTAAGATGGGCCACGTGCAGCGGCTCACGCCTGTAATGCCAATACTTTGGGAGATTGAGGTAGGAGGATCACTTGAGCCCAAGAGTTCAAGGCTACAGTGAGCTGTCATCACGCCACTGCATTCTAGCCTGGGCGACAGAGTGAGACCCCGTCTTAAAAAAAAAAAAAAAAAAGTTACGGTGGTAAATTTTATGTTGTGGGGTTTTTTGTTGCTGTTGTTGTTGTTTTGAGATGCAGTCTCTCTCTGTCGCCCAGGCTGGAGTGCAGTGGCGCGATCTTGGCTCACTGCAACCTCCACCTCCTGGGCTCAAGTGATTCTCTTGCCTCAGCCTCCCCAGTAGCTGAGACTACAGGCTCCCGCCACCACTCCCAGCTCATTTTTTCTTAATTTCATTTTTTTTAATTTTTATTTTTAGCAGAGACGTGGTTTCACTATGTTGACCAGGCTGGTCTCAAACTACTGGGCTCAAGCAATCTGCCCGCCTCGGCCTCCCAAAGTGCTGGGATTTACAGGCTGTTGGGTGTTTTTTAACCACAATTTTAAGAGGGCGGGAGGGAACTGGGCTATTTCTTGTGAGATTCAAAGCGTGACAGGAATTTGACACAAGGGAGATTCTCCATTGCTGACTTCGAAGAGGGAGGAGGCCACATCACCAGAATGTGGGGAGTAGAAGGTGGTTACCAGAGGCTGGGAAGGGTAGTGGAGGGGGGAGGAAAGGTGGGATGGTTAATGGATAGAAAAATATAGTTGGATAGAATGAATAAGTTCTAGTATTTTATAGTACAATAGGGCGACTATAGTCAATAATTTATTGTACATTTAAAAATAGCTAAAAGAATATAATCGGATTGTTTGTAACACAAAGGATAAATGCTTGAGGTGACAAATACCCCATTCACCCTGATGTGATTATTATGCATTGTATGCCTGTATCAAAATATTTCATGTACCCCATAATATATACACCTACTATGGTACCCACAAAAATTAAAATTAAAAATTAAAAAACAAAACAAGACAAGGAATATGTGTGGCTTCTAACAGTTGAGAGCACCCACCACCCCAACTGCCAGCAAGAATATGGGAACTTCAGTCCTACAGCCACAAGGAACTAAATTCTGCCACAACGACATGAGTCTGGAAGAAGACCTTTAGCCTCATATGAGTTTGAAGCCTGGCCAACACCTTGACCCTGAGCAGAGGACCCAGTTAACCTGTGCCTGGATTCTTGATCCATGGAAAGTGTAAGAAAATAAATGTGTGTGTGTGTGTGTGTAGGGGGGTTTATTGTTTTTTAAATGAATTTTTATTTAGAGATAAAGTATTGCTACATTGCCCAGGCTGGAGTGCAGTGGCTGTTCACAGGTGTAATCATATTGCATTACAGCTCCAAACTCCTGGGCTCAAGCAATCCTCCTTCCTGACGCTCCCAAGTACCTGGTACCACAAGTGCACACTACTGTACCCTTAAATAAAAATTAAAAAAAAAAAATTAAGACTGGGCACAGTAGTCCCAGCACCTTGGGAGGCGGAGGCAGGCAGATTGCTTGAGCCCAGAGTTCCAGACCAACCTGGGCAACATGGTGAAACTCCCATCTCCACTTAAAAAATGTATATATATAGACTATATCTAGAAACAGATACATAAATTCTTATACAATTAATTCCCAGAAGTGTATAAGAAATCACTTTGTTTGTTTTTGAGACGGAGTCTTGCTCTATTGCCCAGGCTAGAGTGCGGTGGCATGAACTTGGCTCACTGCAGCCTCTGCCTTCTGGGCTCAAGCCTCTCCTGCCTCAGCCTCCCAAGTAGCTGGGATTACAGGCGAGTGCCACCATGCCCAGCTAATTTTTTTTGTATTTTAGTAGAGACAGGGTTTCACCATGTTGCCCAGGGTGGTTTCCAACTCCTGAGGCTCAGGCAATCTGCCCACCTCAGCCTCCCAAAGTGTTGGGATTACAGGCGTGAGCCACCATGCCAGGCCAATAAATCACTTTGTTTACAAACCAAAACATGTTGAAATCAATGGAATTGGGATAATTCTGTGGGATTCTAAATACAAATGGTACACACCTGATTTGAAACAGAGAAAAGGTGTTAATTACAGAAGTCTGATTGCAAGTGTTAATTTCATAACACTCCAACATGACTATAAAATTTCTTTAATCCAATGTATACTTATTACAAAATTCTTTTCTTTTCTTTCTTTTTTTTTTTTTTTTTTTGAGACGGAGTCTGGCTCTGTCACCTGGGCTGGAGTGCAGTGGCGCAATCTCGGCTCATTGCAACCTTCGCCTCCCGGGTTCAAACAATTCTCCTGCCTCAGCCTCCCGAGTAGCTGGAACTACAGGCGTGTGCCACCATGCCCGGATATTTTTTTGTATTTTTAGTAGAGATGGGATTTAACCATGTTGGTCAGGCTGGTCTCGAACTCCTGACCTCGTGATCTGCCCGCCTCAGCCTCCCAAAATGCTGGGATTACAGATGTGAGCCACTGAGCCACTGAACCCAGCTACTTATTATAAAATTCTATAAGAATTTTTCATTACCCTGGCCGGGCGCGGTGGCTCATGCCTGTAATCCCAGCACTTTGGGAGGCCGAGGCGGATGGATCACGAGGTCAGGAGATCGAGACCATCCTGGCTAGCACGGTGAAATCCCGTCTCTACTAAAAATACAAAAAATCAGCCAGGCGTGGTGGCGGGTGCCTGTGGTCCCAGCTGCTCGGGAGGCTGAGGAAGGAGAATGGCGTGAATCCGGGAGGCGGAGGTTACAGTGAGCCGGTGATCAAGCCACTGCACTCTAGCCTGGGCGACAGAGCGAGACTCCGTCTCAAAAAAAAAAAAAAGTAATAATTTTTCATTACTCCTAAATATAGAGTTTGGAACACTCTCTTCAGAAACAGCAACTACATATTTTGCCATGTTATAATTGATTAATAAAAAGGATGTTTATCCTGGCTAACATGGTGAAACCCCGTCTCTACTAAAAATACAAAAAATTAGCCGGGCGTGGTGGCGGGCACCTGTAGTCCCAGCTACTCGGGAGGCTGAGGCAGGAGAATGGCATGAACCCAGGAGGCAGAGCTTGCAGTGAGCCGAGATCGCGCCACTGCACTCCAGCCTGGGAGACAGAGCGAGACTCCATCTCAAAAAAATAAAAATAAAAAAATAAAAACAAATAAAAAGGATGTTTATAAAAAGGTTAAAGAGTATTATAAAAAACTAAATTTGTGATTGCTAGTGTACCAATACTTTATTTTAGAAATTTATTTATGGAACTGGCAATTGTTCCTTGTTTTATTTATTTTTTGTTTGTTTGTTTGTTTGTTTTTGAGCCAGAGTCTAGCTCTGTCACCCAGGCCGGAGTGCAGTGGCTCGATCTAGGCTCGCTACAGCCTCTACCTCCCCACTCAAGCGATTTTCCTGCCTCAGCCTCCAGAGTAGCTGGGATTACAGGTGCCCACCACCATGCCTGGCTAATTTTTTTGTTGTTGTATTTTTAGTGGAGATGGGGTTTCGCCATGTTGGTCAGGCTGGTCTTGCACTCCTGACCTTAAGTGATCCGCCCACCTCGGCCTCCCAAAGTGTTGGGATTACAGGTGTGAGTCACCGCCCCTGGCCTGAAGGCATTTTATTTTATTTATTTATTTATTTATTTATTTATTTATTTATTTATTTATTGAGATGGAGTCTCGCTCTGTCGCCCAGGCTGGAGTGCAGTGGTGTGATCTCGGCTCACTGCAAGCTCTGCTTCCTGGGTTCACGCCATTATCCTGCCTCAGCCTCCCGAGTAGCTGGAACTACTGGTGCCCGCCACCATGCCCGGCGAATTTTTTGTAACTGAAGGCATTTTAAAGAAAATATTGAGATGTAGCATTAACAGAGAGATTGCTCATAACCCATTTAAGATTTTAGTAACTGGCTGGGCACGGTGGCTCACGCCTGTAATACCAGCACTTTGGGAGGCCGAGGCAGGCTGATCACTAGGTCAGGAGTTCAAGACCAGCCTGGCCAACATGGTGAAACCCCCGTCTCTACTAAAAATACAAAAATTACCTGGGTGTGGGGGTGGGCACCTGTAATCCCAGCTACTCGGGAGGCTGGGGAGGCAGGAGAATTGCCTGAACCTGGGAGGAAGAGGCTGCAGTGAGCTGAGATTGTGCCACTGCACTCCAGCCTGGGCAACAGAGTGAGACTCAGTCTCAAAACAAAAAAAAAAAGATTTTAGTAACTTTTATCCTGTTTTAATAATACTGACTCAGAAACTATAATGTGTACTTTATAATTTACTTCCTAGATGACACTTGATTTTCTTCAAGAGCAAGATAGCTGCCCTGTGCAGTTGGTCTCCTTGAAAACTATTTTAGTTCTATCATAATTTCCTGTGATAAATATTTTGACCTTCTAAAATTTCAGAATATTGCACCAAGTAGAAAGTAGGTTTTTTCTCTTTTCTTCTTCTTCCTTTTTTTTTTTTCTGACAAAGAGGGAATGAGAACTTTAGTGTTCTTTCAATAGCGTTCTTATTTGTAGAAATGCATAACAGTGTCCTAGTAAGGTTTGACAATAACTCTGGTCTTCATCATATTTTGTGATAAAACTTTTGATTTAAAAAAACCTCTGATCTATTTATCATGGCAAATGGATAGAGCTTTCCTGCCTGTTTTCTTTCTTTTCTTTTTTCTTTCTTTCCTTTTTTTTCCTTTGAGCTTAGATTTTTAGAAGCACATATTTAAAAATCAGGTATAAGACTGGATGCAGTGGCTCACGCCTGTAATCCCAGCACTTTGGGAGGCCGAGGCAAGCAGATCACCTGAGCTCAGGAGTTCAAGACCAGCCTGGGCAACATAGCGAAACACTGTCTCTACAAAAAATACAAAAATTAGCTGCGCATGGTGATGTGCGCCTGTAGTCCCCACCACTCAGGAGGCTGAGGCAGGAGAATCGCTTGAGCCCGGGAGGCAGAGGTTCCAGTGAGCCGAGATCGCACTACTGCACTCCAGCCTGGAGACAGAGCAAGACTCCCTCTCAAAAAAAAAAAAAAAAAAAAAAAATCCGTTATAGGTTGTGTCCATATGTCATCTCAGCTACCATCCAAAACTATGATCAAAATGTATTTAGACCAAACTACAGAATGAAGTTTTATTTCTCCTTTTCCTTTCCATTTTTAACCAGACTGTTTTAGTATCATATAAAGTTAATCTTTCACATAATGTTGTGCTACCTATGTCAAATGACTATCTTGCCATACAAAAGCAGAAAATATTGCAATACTCCTTTCTTTCTGTTTGTAAATTCAGTTAATTTCTTGGGAAACACTTTTATTTTCATCAATATGCTATCAGAATTTAACAATTTCAAATTGTATTATGACAGGGTATATTTCTTTAAATATATTATGGCTATACAAAAGCACATCAAATATTTACTTTATGACAGAGAACAGTATTTACATTTGTTCTCCAAAACAACATAAAATACAACTTTAAAAACATTTAGATGAAAATTTGAATAATGTTGACACTAAACAGCCAGATCTTAAACACATAGTATCATAAGGAAAACTCAGGGGACAAGTTATGTTCACATGATACAATGGGATTCAGGACAATTCAAAGATCTCTGTGCGCCATGATTTCACAAATAGTACAAGTAAGTGCTTCTCGAAACATGAAGAAGCCATTTCAACATTTACTATTAACATACAGTGGCTCTCTGACAATACCTGCCATCCTAATATAGATGCACAGGAACTTTTAACTCACCCTAGATACATTTTAAATTGTTTACATATAAACAGTTTTGCCAAAAAAGTAGTTTAAATGTCTGCATTAATTTGAGAACAAGTTCACAACTGTAATAGTTCTTTTTTTTTTTTTTTTTTTTTTAGAGATTCTTGCTCTGTCACCCAGGCCGGAGTGCAGTGGCACAAACACGGCTCAGTGTAGCCTCGACCTCCCAGGCTCAAGTGATCCTCCCACCTCAGCCTCCCGAGTAGCTGGGACTACCAGAGCATGCCACCACACCCAGCTGATTTTTGTATTTTTAATTTTTTTTTGTAGAGACAGGGTTTTGCCATGTTGCCCAGGCTGGTCTTGAACTCTTGAGCTCAGGCAATCTGCCCATCTTGGCCTCCCAAAGTGCTGGGATGACACATGTGAGCCACCTCACCCAGTCTGTAATAGTTCTTACAGTGTTATAGTGAACACATATTACAACACACTCCATATTGTGTCATATTAGGTGAAAATATATCAGAAAATGAATCTTCATTAACAAGGTACAACCAATGTTTATCCAAAATTAAGTACCTTTTCCCCTTTAAGTCAAAATAGCATAATACCATGATATTATGGCTTTGTGTCTTTTCTGATAATATCTCAGTCTGATCTCAAAAAACAGAGAAAAAGCTGGGTGTGGTGGTGCACACATGTAGTCCCAGCTACTTGGGAGGCTGAGGTGGGAGGGTGGCAGAGCAAGATCCTGTTTCTAAAAAAAAAAAAAAAATGGCTGGGTGTGGTGGCTCACGCCTGTAATCCCAGCACTTTGGGAGGCCAAGGAGGGCGGATCACGAGGTCAGGAATTCAAGACCAGCCTGGCCAACATGGTGAAACCCCATCTCTACTAAAAATACAAAAATCAGCCAGGCGCAGTGGCGGTTGCCTGTAATCCCAACTACTCCGGAGGCTGAGGCAGGTGAATCACTTGAACCCGGGAGGCAGAGTTTGCAGTGAGCTGAGATCGCACCATTGCACTCTAGCCTAGGCGACAGAGTGAGACTCTGTCTCAAAAAAAAAAAAAAAGGAAAATTAATAAGAAGTGGGGATACAGATATGTTTGAATGACAAAGCCATTAAGTTTGACTTAAGACCTTTACCTCTGTGTTTATTTATTTATTTATTTTTGAGACAGAGTTTCACTCTTGTTGCCCAGGCTGGAGTGCAGTGGTGTGATCTTGGCTCACTGCAACCTCCACCTCCCAGGTTCAAGCAATTCTCCTGCCTCAGCCTCCAGGGTAGCTGGGATTACAGGCACCCGCCACCATACCCGGCTAATTTTTATATTTTTAGTAAAGAGGGGGTTTCACCATGTTGGCCAGGCTGATCTCGAACCCCTGACCTCAGGTGACCCGCCTGCCTCGGCCTCCCAAAGTGCTGGGATTACAGGCATGAGCCACCACCCCTGGCCCTGCCTCTGTGTTTAAATGAGGGTAGAGATAGGAAAACTGTAAAAGACAAAGGAAGAAACACCTTGAATTACATGTTTTTTGTGAGATGAAAACATTTTCCTTTAAAGCTGTGTAACTGGAAACATCTTCTGAACAAGGCAATACAAAAACACTACATTACAGCATTGTGCAATGAATACACATGCTGCATTTCACAATAACTGAAAACTATTGGGGATAACCACCTCCAATTACTACTGATTCAGAGAATAAAAAGATTAATGGTTCCAAATTACTTGAGACTTAGGTAAAATAAAAATAAACAAACAAAAAACTATTTTTTTTTTTTTTTGAGACAGGGTCTTGCTTGGTCGCCCAGGCTGGAATGCAGTCGTGTGATCTTGGCTCACTGCAACCTCCACCTCCCTGGGCTCAGGTGATTCTCCCATTTCAGCCTCCTGAGTAGCTGGGCCCACAGGCAAGCACCACCACACCCAGCTAATTTTTGTATTTTTTTTTTTTTTTGTAGAGATGGGGTTTCACCATGTTGTCCAGGCTGATGTCAAACTCCTAGGCTCAAGCGATCCTCCCACTTTGGCCTCCCAAAGTGCTAGGATTACAGGTGTGAGCCACTGTGCTTCCCCACAAAATAACTATTTTTTAAATGGCAGTATGTATGGTATGCAACAAGACTCCCATAAACCTGGCAGAGTCTTTTTTTGTGCAAAGTAGGGAGGGCAGGGGTCAAATGTAGCATATTTAATAGTGACTACATTAAAGAAAAATATAAATCCATCTTCAATGCTTTTTCTTTTTTAAACAATGTTTTCTTTTTATTCAAATCAATTCAAACTTTATAAAAATTTTAATGTTGCAAGATAATACAATCACTTACAAAAACCAATTGTACAATCAAGTTCTAACCAAGATAATGTTTACTAATCTAACAAGATCAAGATAAAACATTTAGCAAAGGAAAATATAGATAACACAAAAAATACTATCATAGGAATCTAAGATCATCTAATACTTTAAAAAATAATAGTTCTAGTTGTCTTTATATGTTATGACAATTTATAGCAGAGTTTAATAACAGAAAAAGCAACAATGTCTATATTGGTGGGATAAATTTAAGATTTTTATGTGCAAGGCCACTTAAAAAGAGGACAAACCACAGATGAAAATGAAGGCGACAGAAAAATTCAACTTTTCACAACCAAAAAATTAGTGCAACCTTAAAATAATTTGGAAAACGATGTTCTAAAAGATATGTTGCAGATCTGTGTTCTATTGTCTAAGATTATATCAATGCATAATTCTAAATCTTTCTAAAGTGTAAGATTAAAAATATGTAATCTAATGTACAAGGTATATGTAAATTCTGTGTTTTATCACATATGTATGTCTCTTCAACACTAGCTTTTGAAAATGGGCCATTTGAAGAGACAACAATTTTTAGGCCAGTAATTACAGGCATCCATCATGCCTGTAATCTCCAGCATTTTGAGAGGCCAAGGCAGGAGGATCACGTAAGGCCAGGAGTTCAAGACCAGCCTGGGCAACATAGTGAAACCCAGTCTCTTAAAAAAAAAAAAAAAAAATTAGCTGGGTGTGGTGGCTCGTGGTGGGAGGATCACTTGAGCCCAGGATCCTCCCACTGTGATCCTCCTACCACACACCACCATGCCCTGTGATCATGCTACTGCACTCCAGCCTGGGTGACAGGGTGAGACCCTGTCTCAAAAATAAAGACAACAATTTTCATTTGAAAAATTTCATTCAGGCAGGGTGAGGTGGCTCACACCTGTAATCCCAGCACTTTGGGAGGCTGAGGCAGGCAGATCACCTGAGGTTAGGACTTTGAGACCAGCTTGGCCAACATAGTGAAACCCCGTCTCTACTAAAAATACAAAAATTAGCTGGGTGTGGTGGCACGTGCCTGTAATCCCAGCTACTCGGGAGGCTGAGGCAGGAGAATTGCTTGAACCTGAGAGGTGGAGGTTGCAGCAAGGTGAGATCGTGCCACTGCACTCCAACCTGGGCAACAGGAGCCAAACTCCGTCTCAAAAAAAAAAAAAAAAAAAAGAAAAGAAAAATTTCATTCAACTTTACCTGGGATTGAATACATATGAAATGTGCTTTCAATACATAAAAATCATAGTGGACAGCAGCAAAGGAGTGGGAGTAGCAGTGGAGGAGGAGTTGCGGCAGATTAAGGAGAATCTGAGAATTCCTATTGTAATTATTTTGGAAATTGATAAGGATAATTCACACTTCTAAGAACTCAAGACTTTACTTTTTAAAGGACCAAAATAAACTCAAGACACCTTGCCAACACTTCCCCACCTCTCAACAAATTGATTACTCTTTTACACATAAAACTGAAACAGTTATGGCATCAAAATTGATAGCAACGAAAGTTTGTAAAACTGTATTTCAGTCTCTTTTTCTTGATTCCAAAGTGCAAGATGCAGGGTTTTCATAATCCTTTAGCAATGCTCCTCCTGTAAATAAGCCTTCATTTTGTTTGGCAAGGGCAGTTTTTGAAATAAGTCTATTCTGGTATGCTGACATAAAACAAATGTCATGGGTGCTGCAAAGAACAAACCTGTATGAATTGTAATATTGGATTGGTCAGTCTTACAGGGTAAATTGCAGATCCAGGTAACCGAGACCTTCAATAAGAAAAAACTCTATTTTCCAGAGTCCCTGGTTGAATGTTCAATTAGATCAACTAATTGTCCTTTCACATCTGGTTGCTCATAAAAGCAAAACCTACCATTCGAGTGTTCAATTCTAGTGTGAAGTGTTTTACTATGGGAGCAAAAGCTTGAGCTTGAAAGATAACAGTCATTATGGCTATCTGGGACAAGAAAAAAACCATCTAGCACATTTGCTCACTTTTCTTCTGCCTGTCAGTGTTTGATTGCCCCCAGCACCATTGTTATTTTGCAGGTTTTTTCAGCTCCTCTGTAAGGCTTGTCACAACCATAGTGTCACTACTTTGGACAGAATCATCAACTCTTGCAACCCCAGGAGGACAGTCAGGATTAGAATTCAAATGACAGTGGATACTTTCAGACACACACATAGACAACTGCACCTGTGAGTCCACAGAAGTTCCTTTAGATTCTGTATTGGAGGTAGTAATGATGAAAGTAATGATGAAAGTGTCTTCAGGAATGTCTTCATGGCTTGCTCTTGGGCTCTGCATTGTAACTCCTACAGGTACCTGTAACTCCTACAGGTACCAATGAACAAGCCATTCAGAGATGGATCCACAAAGATCTCTGGAGCAATGACCAGGTCCTGCTCTACCCGATTCTCAGCTTTGGGGATAGAATTCCCAGAAACATCTGTGTCCGGAGTTGGTTCCTTCCAGTGGGTTCTTGGTCTTGCTGACTTCAAGAATGAAGCCGTGGACCTTCGCGGTGAGTGTTACAGCTCTTTAAAGGTGGCACAGACCCAAAGAGTGAGCGGCAGCAAGATTTATTGTGAAGAGCAAAAGAACAAAGCTTCCACAGCGTGAAAGGGGACCCAAGCAGGTTGCCACTGGGGCTGGGGGCGGCCAGCATTTATTCCCTTATTTGTCCCCGCCCACATCCTGCTGATTGGTCCATTTTACAGAGTGCTGATTGGTCCATTTTACAGAGTGCTCTCTGGTGTTTTTACAATTCTTTAGCTAGACACAGAGCACTAATTGGTGCATTTTACAGAGTGCTGATTGGTGCATTTACAATCCTTTAGCTAGAAACAGAGCGCTGATTGGTGCGTTTTGTTTTCGTTTTTGTTTTTTTTTTTTTGAGACAGAGTCTCGCTCTGTCGCCCAGGCTGGAGTGCAGTGGTGCAATCTCAGCTCACTGCAACCTCCGCCTCCTGGGTTCATGCCATTCTCCTGCCTCAGCCTCCCGAGTAGCTGGGACTACAGGTGCCCGCCACCACGCCTGACTAATTTTTTGTATTTTTAGTAGAGACGGGGTTTCACCATGTTAGCCAGGATGGTCTCCATCTCCTGACCTCGTGATCTGCCTGCTTCAGCCTCCCAAAGTGCTGGGATTACAGGTGTGAGCCACTGCGCCTGGCTGGTGCATTTTTACAGAGTGCTGATTGGTGCATTTACAATCCTTTAGCTAAACACAGAGTGCTGATTGGTGCATTTTACAATCTTCTTGTAAGACACAAAAGTTCTCCAAGTCCCCACCCAACCCAGAAGTCCAGCTGGCTTCACCACTCACTTCCATGAGAGAACTGTCCAGACAATAGCATGACACCCTTGCAAAGGATAAAGCCTCTCATCTAAAGGCATAGAATACTGAATATAGTCTTGAGGCATAAGTCCAATAAGTACAGGCACATGTTCCTTGAAGTGAAGATGCAAGTCTCCATTCTGAAATTTTGAACTCTTTATTTTGTTCTTTGTATGCAGCTTCAGGCTGAAGATAGTGAAAATCCGTGCCAGACTTGGATTGGAAGAATGAACCAAGGCTTTGAGTCTCTTCGTCTCATCTCCGTTTTGATACGTGTCTCCTTAGTTTGTAAGCCAAGGAGAGGACTACAGTGAGGATTGCGGAGGGAAGTGGACCTTATTGGTCTTTGAGCTCTCACATCTTTAAAGACTGTTGGTGCTGAGAGAAAAAGTATCCTCATCTGGCAGAACTCCCATAGGGTGTGCTCCCCTTGCTGTTCTGCTTTTGTTTTGCAGAAAGCTGCCTTTTTCAATGTACTCATTAGGCTTTCATTGTTTTTTCCTTTTTTACCTTTTTCATCTTTCACTGTTGATATCACAGGTGGCCATATCTTTACCAGTGCAGCTACCAAATAAGAAATCATCTTTTCCACATTCACTAGTTAGTGATGGTTGTTGTACTACCATGAAATCAGTTTCTTCTTTACTTTTATTCAGGTTACAAGATTTCTGGAAGGTTTTAAGATCAATTTTAATTAGTCTTTGTGACTGGTTACTTCATCCAGGGGACCAATTTCTCTCTGGAATATTAGTCCCGCACCCCTGGAGAGCCTGTGCGGCTGCATCTCCCTCCGGAGGTGGTTCTGGAGTTGGTTCCTTTTGGTGGGTTCCTGGTCTCGCTGACTTCAAGAATGAAGCCACGGACCTTCACGGTGAGTGTTACAGCTCTTAAAGGTGGCACGGACTCAAAGAGGGAGCAGCAGCAAGATTCATTGTGAAGACGGAAAGAACACAGCTTCCATGGTGTGGAAAGTGACCCGGGCGGGTTGCTACTACTGGCCTGGTGGGTGGGTGGGTGCGGAATGTGGCCAGCTTTTATTCCCTTATTTGTCCCCACCCATGTCCTGCTGATTGGTCCATTTTACGGAGTGCTGATTGGTCCATTTTACAAGGTGCTAATTGGTCCATTTTACAGAGCGCTGATTGGTCCATTTTACAGACTGCTGATTGGTCCATTTTACAAACCTCTAGCTAGCCACAGAGCACTGATTGGCGCATTTTACAAACCTCTAGCTAGCCACAGAGCGCTGATTGGTGCGTTTTACACTCCTAGCTACAGAGTGCTGATTGGTGCATTTTACAATCCTCTTGTAAGACAGAAAAGTTCTTTAAGTCCCCATCCAACCCAGGAAGTCCAGCTGGCTTCTCCTCTCACAACTATGTATTTCTTTGGCTTCATTTAACCTTTGGAGCCATTTTTTTTCAGCAGCAGTGCAACAGCAGCCACCAGCCCGGGTCTCGTCCAGCGCTGGTGCTACTGCTGTGAAATGTGTGTTGTTCTGAGCAGCTGTATTTGTGATACTTTGTTACACAGCAGCAAAAAAAGTAATGCAACATCAGTGGTGTTATTGGGTGACAAAGTTTGGGATTGGGGTTGAAGACCCAGCTGATTTAATTATAATTGGTTCTAAATTTAAAATTGCACATAAAAAAACCCAGAAATCAATGTGAACAACAATAAAACACATACAAAAGCACTTCCTTCAATGTCTAGATCAAGGCTTCTTTCTCACCCGCTCCAACCTTACCTGTTTCCTCCCTAGATATTCATAGAGAGTAATATATTTTATCATCTAAATAGTCTTCTGTATTGCTCTCTAGTAGCTTTTTGTGTCTACCTAACTAGGCTTCAGATTCCTTGAGGGCGAGGATTTTTGTTCATTTTTGTGCCCCCACAGTGCCTTGCACATAGAGACTCTGGTAAATGTTACTTATTGGCTGAAGAATTAGGAACATGACCTGCATTTAACAACAAAAAGAGTTTTTGTTAATTAGCTAGCACCCGCTCATCAGCAAGGCCTAAACATCTGCCAGTGGAATCTGAGAAGTCTCTTCTAAAAGTTGAAAAGCTGAGTTTACTCATTACAGATAGGGAACTTGTAGTAGGTGTGTGTGTGCGGGGGAGAGGTTTTACCAGTTAAATCAAATTACAAGAGGTTGGTGCCCAATTTTCAGGAGAGTTTGTGTAGTGATTTTTGTCTTTTTCACTGCATGATGTGACTCTTGATTATGGGATGGAAGAAATTAGCATTATGAATTTTCTCTGTGCCATTTCCATAATTAATTGTTTGTTGACTGTTTTGAAGAAATTTAAGCAGAATTTGAGGACTTAGTTTTTTAAAAAATATAGTGAAGGGGCTAGGTAGCAAAAACTTTTTGAAGAAATTCATTGACCTGCTTTCTTAGATCAAGGACTTTTTGAAATAAAAAGGCTCTCAGAGATCCAACTTGTAGCCTCCAGTGGCTTGTAATACTTTCTTGCTGATGTGGCAAGCTACCTTAAGTCGTTTCTAGAACAAGAGGTGAGGTATAAATACCAATGTGACAAAATATCTGAACAGTAGACTTGAAACTGCAGGAAGATCGTAAGAACCGATTTGTTCAAGGAAGTAGAGGCAATTCATGACTCAATCTAGACGTGTGGTTTAGGCAGATGGCAAGTGAATTCATTTATCATTGTTGATCTGCTTTGAGCTCAGTGGAATCGCCGACTGTGACAATGTGCAGAGCTAGCTGGTTGAAATGAAGTCACAACTCGAGGAGAGTCATGGATTTTGACGAACGTGAATCACCTTTAACATTTTTATGGCTGCCTTCGGAGTGCAAACGCCCAGCATGTCCCTGAGTTATTAAACATTTGCCCTATCACCGTGGGCAGGAGTATTCTGAATACCAAAACGATTTTGAAATTTCAGGCTATACGGCCAACATTGAAGGTGTCTGCATTCAACTGGCCCTGTGAAAGCTTCAGTCTTTTTCATCGAAGTGCTGAAATCGATGGCCGAGTCACAATGAAGACGGGCTCAAATCGGAACCCTCTCGCTCCTCGTTTTGAGCAGCTGTCTTTGAGAGGCAATCTTCTGAATTGACTGGCTCAGAATTGATCCGTGAGAGTCGTAACCATCCGTTTTTGTACGAATACGGTTGATAAACTTTTTTAGACGCCTTTGGCATTTATGTTTAAAACTACACCACCTGCTAAGTAACACTCTTCTTAATCGCGGTGGCAAAAACGTATCCGTCCCGTGTGTGTGTTTGTTTTTACCCTTCCGCTACACTCTTAAGAAACTTGGCCGCTTCCGCCCCAGAGAGTGCCCTAACCACGAGTCGTGTTGACAGGGCTGCTCGCATGCGCGGTCTCCACCGTGGTGTTTGTCGCAATGGGCGCTGCGCGGAGGACTACATGGAATCTCGACTTTGCAGCTTGAAGTCATTTTGTTGGCGGCGCTGGTTACCGGCTACCTCCGCGCGGGCACTTGATTGTAACAGAAAGTAGTTCCGGCCCATGTTGTTTCGGCCGAGGAGCCGTCGCCGCCATTTCAAGACCGTACTAGGTAAATGGTCAATTAGAGTTCCTAGGGTTTGAAGCCTGTAACTGCTGCCGCCGCTCAAGCCCTCCAGAGCATTGCTACGGCTGCTGCCCTTGTACTACTACCTCCAAATACGTTCTTGCCGGTAGTGGCGGCAGCAGGACCAATTACCTCTTTTTTGCTCTCCCTCGAGAAGCTCCAGATGGCGTCTTCCGTGGGCAACGTGGCCGACAGCACAGGTACCGGTGTCCCGTTCTACCTTGGCAGATGCCCCCTTGGGGTCTCGCGCCGTCCTCTACCTTGTATCACTCCTTCCCTCCCTTCCCTCGAACCATCCCCATTACATCAGTGACATTGCTAAGCTTTTCGTGGTCTACTGGCATCTGATCACATCGGGTTTTCCGCTGTCGTCCGCTTCTCGAATATTTCCTCCTCCTCCCTTGCTTGCTTTTTGCTGCCTTTCTTGCTTTGTTTTTATTTCTTAAATGTTCTAGCATTCCACTCTCTCCGGGCGCTTTTATCACACGTGCGCGCTTAGAATGTCGTGGAATGGACTGCATTGGAATCCCTGCCCTTTCACTCCTTTGCAGCGGTTTTCTCCCCTAATTCCAGCTCATCGCCTCTCCTTTTTCCCCTCCATCTCCCCCTTCATCTCCCCCCCCCAGTCTTTTCCCCTTAGCCAGATTTGGTCCTTCTCTGCCAATCTAGGGCGGGGGTGCCGTTCCGATGTAATCATATCCTCACTTTGCATCACCCGAGGACGATCAAAAGCTCGTCGATGGTGCCACAAGTCACCTCGAGAAGAGGGGACATTGAGCAGCACCCCGCTAGGCAGTGCCTTTCTGGTGTTCTTTCGGTTGAGCGGTCCCGGTTTAGATTGGAAATTTCCAGGGGTTTCCTTTGCCATCGCCCAATTCCACCGCTGCCCTCAGCCTGGATTTCCCACCCTGTCCGCGGGGAACCACACCCTTCCCTTCGCGAGGTTGCCAGCCCTGTTCACTTCCTATCCTTGGGGGAGAAACCACCCCGATGCTGCTGCTTTGGCGTTGACCACCCTGCCCGCCCAATTCTCGCTTTGTGTTACTTTCTCGATGTATTCCTCCGCCGCCGCCTCTGGGTCTGCCATCCCCATTCTTCAGCCCAGTATCTCTTTATTCACAGGGTGTAATATTTTTTTAAGTTTCCATCCCTGCTTGAAGAGTTTGTAAAGCAACTGGAGTGTAGCTGCACAAGTACAAGGCGGTTGCCCTTTTAGACACTTCAGTCGCGAGCATTTGGTACTAAAAATACGAAAACAACCAAATTGTAGGAGTGTCCTTCAGCTGCCTTTCCATATTGAGGCGATTTGGGCGGAAGGGGGTGGGGAATTGGGGCTGCGCTTCTGAGGTTTTCCGCGAGGTTATTTTTTGGTTGTTTCTCAGTTGAGATGTGTGGAGGGTTTTAGCTACTGTTTCTGGAAGTTGTGCTGTAAGTAGTAGGTGAATCGTCAATAGTGTCTTATCCGTAATTGTAGGGAGTGGGATTAATAATTAGTCCGTGCTCCTCTCCCTACGTCTCCACCGTGATTTTCAAAGGTTTAAGATTCTGTACTGGATTCTGTACTAGCTTACCCTTTTTAATGTGTTATTTATTTGAGAAAGCTGTCGTTTCAAGTGTTAAAATAGCAGATAAGCGGCATTGAAAAGTGACAAAGTAGTGTGTGAAAACAAGGAGCTAGGAAGTTCTAGAGACTTAGCTAAAATGTAATTTTAGTTTCTGTTAAAGATATAACCTCTCCCAGATGTGGATGCAAGTCTCAATGCTCTTTGTGTTGGTGGTCAGCTGTGCATTCTGTCAGGAAATTTACTTTGCTTTCCTCAGTTTCCGGAACGCTCATCAGCTCTGATGATTGGGGAGCTGGGCTCAAATTTGAACTAGTCACCTTAACCTTGGTAGAATTAAATAATTTGTCCATGGTTTCCCATTTCAACCAGCTAGTGAAGTGCTACGGTCGAATTCCCAGTTTAAGTATTTACAGTTGTGACAAGCAGTTTTTTTTTTTTTTTTCCCTCTCTGGGCTTTAGCTATATCCTTTAAAGATCTTTGTGTATCTGGATTAAGTCACTTGCAGCGAAGTGCTTTTATTTATTCATTATGTTGCGCTTTATCAAATATATTTTAGCGTCCATCCTCCCTCCCTCCCAACGTTTTGACCATTGCAGTTGCAGGTAACTGCCTGGCTTATATAGGCTTGTTTGCAATGTCTTAATCCTTTAGTCAATACCAGAGCTGTTTGGAAAATGTTAGTGCTAAACCAACGTGGGTGGGATTTAGCCAATTTAGTCTCCCTGTGAGTTTGGGATGGTAGAGGAGCAGTGTAATCTTGGGTCTTTATTTAAAATGTTTGATGACCCCTTTAACTATTTTGGCTGTTGTCAAATGACAAACATCTTGTTTATCAGCTGTTTTAAAAATAGCACTTTGACTTTTTGGTTTTTCCCTTAGGCTCGTTTCTACTTGTCCTTTTAAAGAATTAAATTATGAAATATACAAAAATTGATATAATTTAAAGAGTTAACACATCTGGTGTCCTCACTGAGGTTAAGATTAATAGATTGTTACCAGTACTCCACCTCAACAAATCCAACCTGAAATATGGCACAAAATATTACGTTTCCCAATATGTTATTCTGATATTATTAAGTCTTTGTGACCTTGCAAATCACACGTTTAATATTTTGTTTCTGTATGTTAACTAAGGTATAAGGAATAATGTTCAGTGAATCCTTAGATGCTACCTATGATTTATAATTTAAAAGTACAAAGTATTTTTGGTCATAAAATGTAATCTCATATGGAAGTAAATATTCCTTTCTAGTCTGGGAAAGAAAGTATTAATGGGTGAATTCTAAAAATGCCAATTCTGCACTTGATGTTAACTTGAAGATATAAATAACGTGCAGAACACTCTAGTGCTTTACATAGTTTCAAGCATTTCCATTTTTAAGTTAAATATACCATATTTTTACATTTTTTTGGTTTACATTTCTAACTTTTTGTTTTCCCCCCTCCTTCCCTCAAATGTTTTGATGATTCTCCAGAACCAACGAAACGTATGCTTTCCTTCCAAGGGTTAGCTGAGTTGGCACATCGAGAATATCAGGCAGGAGATTTTGAGGCAGCTGAGAGACACTGCATGCAGCTCTGGAGACAAGAGCCAGACAATACTGGTGTGCTTTTATTACTTTCATCTATACACTTCCAGTGTCGAAGGCTGGACAGGTAGGAGATGTTGGGGTACCTGCTCGTGATTGCTGCCTCTGGGTGCTGAGCTTGAAAAATGATACTTAAATATTTGAACTTGAAATTTTTCCAGTACCGGGTTTCAACTGAGCCGCCAACGCACATCTGCTCTCTTGCCCACTTGTGACATGCCCAGCTGCCAGTTTTTCTCCTTCCTTTTGTGGTGGTGGTTATATTATCAGTATGACTAGGGACCTTTTCTAGATTTTTCTATCTTGGTCTGCTGCTTTCTAGACTCTGTTCAGGTAATAAATTATTATCAATGTATATCTGAGCATCCAGTCTCCCTTTCATGAGACCTGTCAGTTTGAGGGACTGAAATGCTCAGAAATGATGGTTATGTATGCTGTGGCAGGAGATGCATACCTGGAGTTTCATTAAGTTGTTATGGTGTGTTGCTTTTAGTTAATCAGTTGAATTAATCAAAAGGGAAGAATTTGTGTTCCTGTCCTTTTAATAATTGTTATTCTGGCATATTTAGACACTTAAAGATGTGCATCATTAAATCTTAAATGGAAAATGAAACTCGTGCACATAGCTTTCCATTTTTTATCTTAATGATCATGATTTCCAATGTGGTGGGTTTTTTTTTTTTTTTTTTTTTTTGAGACGGAGTTTCGCTCTTGTTGCCTAGGCTGGAGTGCAGCGGCGCCATCTCGGCTCACCGCAACTCTGCCTCCTGGGTTCAAGCGATGCTTCTGCCTCAGCCTCCTGAGTAGCTGGGATTACAGGCATGTGCCACCACGCCCAGCTAATTTTTGTATTTTTAGTAGAAACGGGGTTTCTCCATGTTGGTCAGGCTGGTCTCGAACTCCCGACCTCAGGTGATCTGCTCGCATTGGCTTCCCAAAGTGCTGGGATTACAGACATCAGCCACCGCGCCCGGCCAATGTGGTAGTTTTGTAACAAGACTCTAGTTAGAATTTTTTTCTTTTTTTTGAGGTGGAGTTTTGCTCTTGTCACCCAGGCTGGAGCGCAGTGGCGCAATCTCAGCTCACTGCAACCTCCGCCTCCCGGGTTCAAGCGATTCTCCTGCCTCAGCCTCCCGAGTAGTTGAGATTACAGGCGCCCGCCATCATGCGTGGCTAACTTTTTGTATTTTTAGTAGAGACGGAGTTTCACCATATTGGCCAGGCTGGTCTCGAACTGCTGACCTCAGGTGATCCTCCCGCCTCAGCCTCCCAAAGTGCTGGGATTACAGGCGTGAGCCACTGCGCCCAGCCAATAATTTTATTTAATAAGAAAAAGCTTTTCATTTTGAAATCTAGAATACCTCCACTTTTGAAAATCTTTGATTTCCCAAATTTTTCTTGCTATGCACTAGTTAAAAGATAAGGTATTATATAATGAGCAATAGCACAGATCTCAAACTGTTTGAGTTGCATATGGGCCATACCTTCTTTTCTGTAACGTGCATACCCATGCATTAACACTTGTCGCCTTTTCCAGATCTGCTCACTTTAGCACTCTGGCAATTAAACAGAACCCCCTTCTGGCAGAAGCTTATTCGAATTTGGGGAATGTGTACAAGGAAAGAGGGCAGTTGCAGGAGGCAATTGAGCATTATCGACATGCATTGCGTCTCAAACCTGATTTCATCGATGGTTATATTAACCTGGCAGCCGCCTTGGTAGCAGCGGGTGACATGGAAGGGGCAGTACAAGCTTACGTCTCTGCTCTTCAGTACAATCCTGTGAGTAAAATTTTAATGGTTACTTTCCCTTCCTAGAAACCCAGAAAGAAACATAGTGTGATATTTCAGACACTAAAGTAGGTTTTCACATGGAATAAAGTCAAAAGTTTAGAAATGCGTATGTACTTAAAATGGTGAAACTGCTTTTAGCTGGTCTGCGTTATGCTAAAATATTTGTTTTATTTAGCAAGGTATATTAAAAAGCATAAAAATTCTTATTGCAAGAAACTACATCAATTTTAAAATAACACGTATAAAGTACAGAGCACATGACTTTTTTCTGTTGTGATTAACTTTGGATAAATTCTGATAAGTGTTTGCAAGTTAATTGATTTTCAAGGAATGGTGGATAATGGGTCTTAATCTGTAAAATCTGTAATATAAAATAGTTTGAAACAAGATGCCACTATATGGAATGATGTGAAAATTAGGCCACAAAATTTCTTCCTCAATATCCTATTCTCTTCTCTTTCAATGTAATTAGAAGTCATAGAATTTAGATGATACTACTTATACTGGGCTTTTGATTAGTTTAAAAATTTTTTTGTCTAAGTTGCAGATGTGTTCTGGGAACAAGTAAGGCTCAGCTGGCAGACCTTAAATTCATACTGTGTTTAGGATCTCCGAAAGATACAAAAACATAAGACTTTCCCTCAGAACTTATGATGTAGTTAGAGAAAGTAGATGTAAACTTAAGAGGTAAATGATAGTGGGGTTATAGAAATCTAGAAAAAGTTCCCAAGTTACATTGTCAACATTCAGTTTTGTGACCAACCTGGAAATGGCTAATAGTTTATTTTAGCTACCATTTACTGAAAGTCTGTGTGGTCAGACACTCTACTGACAGCTTTAAATGATTGGTCTTAGTTAATCCTCACAATAATTCTTCAAAATAGATGATATTATTTCTGATTTTTATCAATTAAAAAAAAAACCATGGACTCAGGGTTATGTGGCTTTCATGGGGACAAAGCTAGTAATGAAGTATTAATAGATATTAAAACCTGAGTCTGAATATCCTCAAAGCAAATGTTGAAGTGAAAAGAAATAAAAGTGGGATGATGTGCCCAGAGGGCACTCACCCATCAAAGCAGCCCTTGAGCACAGTTAAAAAACCATTGATCATATCTTGCTGTCCCTTATTTTTTGGTTAGGAAACTGAAACTAAATTTAGTAGTTTGTTCAAAGATCCGAAGTCACTTCTCATGATGACATCTATTAACAATTTTTGTAGTTAATTTTGAGAGTTTAAACGTGTCCTTTTTAGAAAATCCATTGCTTTAAAAAACATTTTTTTTAAGAGATGGAGTCTTGCTATGTTGCCCAGGCTGTACTCATACTCCTGGGCTCAAGCAATCCTCCTGCCTCAGCCTCCAGAGTAGCTGGGACTATAGGTGTGTGCCACCACACCCAGCTTCTAAATTTATTGGTTTTTGAATGGATACAGTGAATACCTCCAGTTAGCACTCTTGGAGGTAGCAAATGAAACTAATTTCTTGTCTATCTTTTCTGAGACACTCAGTGTATATATATGTACATTTGAGTGACTTTTTGTAAGTTTTATTGCAATACTAATCTAGCTAGTTACCCACATAAAGTTTTAGGGAGCCCGGTATGTACTGCCACTGGGCCTTGGACCCCATTTTTCCCAGGGCTCAGGGCTCACCTCTGTACCCGGTTGTCACAGTAAGTTCTTTCCCTTTATTAATCAGGTTGATTCTACTCTTATTGATAGTGTACCCTCTTACACAGCTGTGGTTCTTGCCATCTTTAACTCTAATGCCCTTGGCTCAGGTTTCCAGTTGCCTATGTGTGTAGCAGAGCAATCATTGCTACTGATAGTGTACCCAAGCAGTAGGACTATGCTGAGAAGGAAAACTAAAGTGAGAGATGGAACCTTGCTATTTAATATCTAACCTGCTGTTAGCAGGAAGCTTATTATTGTACCCTACCAAGGAAGTGAGATAGTACTAAAATAAATCATGGGATTACCTCTTGAATGCATTGAATGGCCATGTGTTGTCATCTGGTTCTATGTTTCTTCTAGTGGAAGGTGCTGCTTTACTTATTTATTACTGTTTTTACCAATAAGAATGAAAATGGGATTGTGCAAGTTCCCTTGATTTCAACTAAACATGCCACAGTGATCATATTTTAATTTATTTCAGGATATCTAAAGTCTTAACTAGATTTAAACTTACTGTCAAATGCCCGTTGTCAGTTCAGTACTGGTAGAATCTTGCGTCTGTTCCTTATGTTCTTGTTGACAGTGCTTAAATGCATCATTAGTACATTGTGTACCTGAATCATAGATGTAGTTGGCATTCTATGAAAAATGGTTAAAGAAACTCAGGTTATTTTGGTTTTGCAGCAGTGAAAGAGTAGAATGTTAAGGTGGTATCTTTGGTAACCTTGGTAACTGTTTTCAACAGTGTTTATCTTTTTAAGTTAATAGATATGTCAATTTAGAAGTTGTTCTCTGTGACTTGATTATAGAAATTATCTTTGAGACAGCTATCTCATTTTTTTCATTCTGAATTATCTTCTATAATGTTGGGTGTTTTCATAATTTTGGTAAGATTTTAGTCTGTCATATTTTTTTTTTTTTTTTTTGGAGACGGAGTTTTGCCCTTGTCACCCAGGCTGGAGTGCAGTGGCGCGATCTTGGCTCACTGCAACCTCTGCCTTCTGGGTTCAAACGATTCTTCTGCCTCAGCCTCCGAAGTAGCTGGGATCACAGGTGCCCACCACCATGCCTGGCTAATTTTTTGTATTTTTAGTAGAGACAGGCTTTCACCATGTTGGCCAGGCTTGTCTTGAACTCCTGACCTCAGGTGATCCGCCCGCTTCAGCCTCCCAAAGTGCTGGGATTACAGGCGTGAACCACTGTGCCTGGCCAGTCTGTTGTATTTGAAGGTGTTATTGCAGATAGCACCTTACAGTGACAGCACATGTTCTTTTACATGGTGACTCACTAGAGTTGCCTATACCTGGCAATTCCTTTTGCAAATTATGTATAAAATTGTCCTTTCTGTAACGGCTATAACCCTGAGTTGTTTTAAACAGGTCTGTTTCTGAATCTATAGGTTGTTGAATTGTTGCTTGTGCTTTGATTGTGGATGCACAGAATGGAGAGCTGCTGGCATCCTGGCCATCATGTGTGTTCCTGTCATGTTATTTGTTACTTGTTACTGCTGAGCCTCTCTTATACAGCTGCACTGTAGAAAACCATATATTTCGATTCTTCTCTGTTCTGCTTTCTGTTGTATATTTCGATTCTTCTCTGTTCTGCTTTTTGTTAAGGTTGCTGTGCAAATGCCACATTTAAATATGTGAGTGCTTATTGTGCATACAATGCTTTGTTAGGAAATGGGGAGATGTGTTGTGGGGAAGTTGCGGGTTATAATATAAGACAGGACCTGACCCGTAAAGGAAAAAATGGTGTAAGTTCCTCGGATGATAATTGTTGGAGAGTATTAATCAGAAGATTTCCTCGAGTGGGTGCTTATGACCTAAGCATTCTGTAGGAAGGTAAATAGCAAGTAGACTTCCTTGGCTGAAGTGGTGAGTCAAGTAGTAACAAGAAGTGAATGTAGTAGAGGAGAGTCATTTGGAAGATTTATAAAGAATAGAGAGGCTGAGGAGTTTGAATTTAATTTGAGAGGCAATTGAGAATTACTGTAGGTTTTTATCGACCTGATTTTACTTCATATGTATGTACGTGTCTAGATGTTGTGGCTGGTGGGGGTGGGAGGCTCTAGGAGGAAAGGCAGGAAACTGATGCAATCTTAGGAGAAATAGTTCTACAGGAAAATCTTGCTCATTTCCATCTCCTTTTATTCTCACGATTTTCCCTTGTATACAGTGCCCTCCTCCTTTGTCTATTAAAACCCTACTCATCCTTCAAGGCCCAGCTTAAACTTCTCTTATAAGCTCATCATCTAGTTCTCTTAAAATTCTTTACTACTGAGTGGGCATTTAGTGTGTGCCTTGTCTTTTCACGTAGATTGTAAGCCCCTTGATGATAAGGATTCTATATCTTTTCCCTATAGTTCCAGGCATGTTATTGAATTGAGTAACAGTTTGCCTGAAATGTATTAACCTGGGATGGATAAAATGGGCTAGTTTTGAGAAATATAATTGTCAAAAACATTTTGATTTGACAGATGAAGCAGAAGTGATGTCTTGGGTTTTGAACTTTTGGGAGAATGGTGGTGCCCGTGCGTTTTCTAGAAATTAGCTGTTCATGCACATAGGTTTGGATCCCCAAACAGGAGAATTGGATTTCACCGTTACATTTAATATGATGTTTTAGCTTTTCCTAAAACTGCCTTATTGATTATCTTATAGTAATCTTGAAGATAATGTATTTTTAACTATGAGCATTGTGTTAACTTGATATAGTATACTGTAATGGATCTAGATGATAACAAAATATAGATATGCTGTCAGGACTTAAGTGGCATCCATCCAAGAGTTCATAGAAACTAGAGGGTAATAAAATTACGCAACAGCTGGCTACTATGTATGGCCATTACAGTCATTGTTGGAGAATTATTGCAAGACTTCTGATTATTATGACTTAGAAAAGGCATAGGAATTGGTAAAAGTCCAAACATGTATAACCACAATTATCAAGTAGTAGAAGGAGCTTGTATGCATGGATTGGATTATGCAGTCATGGTCTGCCAAAACAGGGGTAACCCTTTCAGTTTAGAAAAAAACATAACCATACAAAGTAGATAGCAAGATTATGTAATTCATTACTTCTGAGAGTATAGTGTTAAAAAGTGCTCAGGCTAATTAGAGGAGAAGTCAAATAAGATAAATGGTACCTTTGATGTTTTGAGGATTAGTATTAGCCTTTTGTGCTTGAAGTGATGGGAGACAACCTTACTCTCTAGAACATCAGTCATTGCTTGAAGGACAGTATTGAGTCAGGGAGATCATGGAACTGACCCAGTATGGCTGACCGTAAGATTGTTGTGTGGCAGCCTGTACTTTGTTGGCAGACTTTTTGGTTCACCTGATGGATGATACTATACAACCACAAAAGCTGTTTATCAGTAGAATTAAGTGATTTTGGAAACCATAATATAGTTCCAGAGCAAATCATATATATGATGATTTTTCGGCACAGTTGACAAAATTTCACTTTCTAGGACTTAAGTCTCTTTCACCCATGGAACAGTTTGGAATAATAAGCATACTTCCTGTTGTCATTGTTTCTGCCTGTTGACTGGTAGATGTGACTGACAATGGCAAAATAGGGCAAATAAAAATTTAAGCTCACTGTTGTGATGAGTGTCTCATCCAGATGAACGGACTGATGAGTCAGATGACTAGCAGCACAATTGAGCTGCTAATAAAAAGCAGAGTCAACTGCTTTTCATTATTCACCCACTCAACTCTAATGGCACTTAATACTAATGAGTAATCTAGTGGCAGGTGCCAGGATTGAGGCTTTGGTTGGATAATTCTTCTGCCCGATAGTGAAATGAAGTCAGAGTTTCTAAATATGCCTGACAGCCTAAGGGTAGGTTTGCTCATAGGTAGTCATTTGCTAAATATGTTTTTTTCCACTCTGGAAAATTTTCGGTCCTTGATACAGAAGTGATTCATCATAACCTCGAATAACATAGTTGGACAAATATTTGAGATGTGTGTGTGTGTGTGTGTGTGTGTGTGTGTGTATGTGTGTATATATATATATATATTTCCTTTTTTTTTTGAGACAAGAGTCTTTGTCGCCCAGGCTGGAGTGCAGTGGCACGATCTCGGCTAACTGCAGTCACTGCCTCCTGGGTTCAACCGATTCTCCTGCTTAAGCCTCCCAAATAGCTGGGATTACAGGCACACGCCACCATGCCTGGCTAATTTCATATTTTTAGTAGAGATGGGGTTTCGCCGTGTTGGCCAGGTTGATCTCGAACTCCTGACCTCAGGTGATCCTCCCACCTCGCCCTCCCAAAGTGCTGGGATTACAGGCATGAGCCACCACGCCCGGCCTGATATATATATTTTTAATGTGACTGACATTTGGGGAGGAGAGAAAGAAGCTCTAGTAAGGTCCCATAGTATTCTATGTGAAGCTAATGGGGCCAAATGCATTTCAACATTCAGAATTTTTAGGATATTAGAAAGATAATACCATATATAAAACACCCAGAAAAGTCTGGAGCAGCACCTTTTAGTAAAACACATTTATATTTCCGCAGCAAAAGACAGTATTCGTACTAAGTGAGATAACTAAATTCTATAAATAGTTTCATGTCACCTCAAGTCAGGTTTAACCCTCAAATGAGTTTTTGGAACTTTTTGGGATTTGGAATTGTGGATGAGGGGTTGTGGTCCTGCACTGAAGTTTGTCAGGCAGTATCTTTAGTTGATAGAATAAAATGGCAGGGAGCTAGATGCTTAAAAGTGATTTCAAGATATTTTTAATTGACAAAGCAGAGTATAATTAATGACAGCGTCTCTGGGTTTCTAGGATTTGTACTGTGTTCGCAGTGACCTGGGGAACCTGCTCAAAGCCCTGGGTCGCTTGGAAGAAGCCAAGGTAGGTGTTTGATAGAACACATTTAAACATCAGTATTATGAAAACTTGTACTTTTTGCCAAGTCTTCAACTCTTCATTGAGCTATCTTCACAAAACAGTCCTTTGAAACTGAGGAAAACTGACGGCACGAATCGCCTCAGAATAGAGCAGGGCCAGGCTTTGGCATATCTGTTCTAAATCTGGGGGTAAAGCAAGAACCTGAACATTTTGGAGCCTTTCTGCTGAGCTAGACCATCTTTATAACACTGGGCTCCGTCATGATCTTATGTGGGAATAAATAACATTCCTTCAAATCTGAGGCTTGCCTGCTGGTGACAAGCAGAGCGCCTGTGATTTGGCTCAAGACTCCTATATGATGCAGGTGCCATTGAAAATGCTGCTCTTCTAAGTCCTTTGTGGCTTGTAAGTGGAGAAGAATTTCATCCAAATGTTACCCTGTAATACTGGCATTTAAAATTCTTATTTAACCTTCCTCCCTTCATCTTCCTCACCCTTTTTACAGTGGAAGAAAGGCTGTTAAAATGATTACAAATTAATAATTGGAACATCCTGTCCCTTGTCCCCACTCCCTTCCCAAGTTCCTTTTTCCTCTTTTCCAATCCTAGTTGTCTACCTTCTTTTCTTCCTCATTTCCTTCTTTTATTCCTCCCCACCCCAACCCCTTAAAAAAAAGGTCAGAAGGACAAAGCTGGTTTGTTTGGGAAATGGACTGATCGAAAGAAAACTTGCCAAAGTGGAAAGGTGGCTTTTAGCATTCTGTGTTTCCAAATAATGAATTTGAACACCAGGTTGGGTTAATTAAAGCTTTTGGTATAATTTAAAATTAAATTTATAAATGCAGTTGTCTTGTTACAAGCCACCTTACGCAACCGCGCTGCAGGGGTGAGGAGTGGGGAGAAACCAGAATGCTTCTGAAACTCCCACCTGTTGCTCTGAGCCCCACGCGCATGCTAATGCGTGGAGTGTATGCGCAGCGTAGCTGTCTGTTTGACTGCTTCATCCAGGGAGGGAGAAGGCTTTTCAGCACCATCTAATGTTTTAAAAGGCACTAGTTTTAAGTGCACAGCTCATAAATTCTGCTGACATTTTGAATTAACCTTATGTAGGTTGCCAGCTAATGAATTGTAATTGATTTCAATCTTAGCTGATAAATCTAATTGGTAATTTATAGAACAAATATTTGATAAGCTCCTATTAATTGTCACCCCACCAAGCGGACAGCTAACATGAATTGCACTTCACTGCAGCTTTAGAGATCGGTTTAGGCTGAGACATTGCGCCTGCCTTAGGTTGCTGACTTCTTTATTTCAGAGCTCTGGAGACACCTAGTTTGAAAAATGTTATTCTGTTTTTTTGTGAGAACTTAGTAAACAAGAAAATACTCTTGAGTGAAATGCAATGTATTTCTTTTGTAATCAGTGCATTTGAAAATTCAAGCCAGCATATTCCTAGTAGATGGAAGCAAAATTAAGTTGTCTTTGTAGAAAATGAAGAGCCTTTCTTCCAGCAAAAATCCCTGCTGTATGCAATAGCCCTGATTAACCCTCTCCCTTCTGCATGTTTCCCATATTACAGACTTGAGACTGTCCTCATTCCCATATGTAATAGACATCCAAAGAATTTCAATTGCTTTGTTGAACTTTTACTAATGATCTTGTTTTTATTTTCTCTCTTGTTTTTGGTTTTTCACCATTGATATTGTATTTAGAAGGTTTCAGGTGGGTGAAACCTCCTATTCCATGCGTAAGGTGCCTCGCTGAAGGGAGCTCGAGGCCTGGATCTAGGGCAGACACACAACCTCCTCCTCCTCTTCCAGCAAGGAACGCACCGAAAAGTCACATGATGAGAAATATGGTAACGGGTTTGTAACTGCCACAGCAAAACAATTTGCCTCCATGCCTGAATCTTCTGTCTTGTGGCTTCAGAAACAGCTTAAAATAATTTTATTTACAAGCAAGTTATGTAAGAGAATGTTTTATACTATAGCCACAATTCTGTCAAAGATAAGTAAAAGTTAATTGATATTAAAAATTATTAGAGATAATTTACTTAGTAAAAGCTTCTAACTCTTCTTGTTGTTCATTTTTTTTCCTTTTTTCTTCTTTGTTTGGATTGCAGCATTCTGCTCTTCTGATGATGCGCTGTGACCCTGCAGTAGCGCAAAGGCTGCGCAGCGTTAATGCGCATTGCGTGCGAATGAACCCCTGTGAACGGTTGACTAGATGAGTAATCTGATTGACTGGCTCCCTCAGTCCTATTCTGTAGCCTTTTTGGATAAAATTGGGTTTTAACATACCTCGAGTCCAACTAATCTCATTAAACAAATATTCTCCATGGGCCTGTCTAGTAGATTAATGGATCTGGTTGGCCGTTTGCTGCGTCTAGGGGTGTTCTATGTAGCGCAGCAGTTCGCAGCGATTGCGCAGTGCGATGCTGTTAGGTTGCGCAAGCGATGTTTGCGCTCGCATTACAGGGACCTCAACCTAGGTGCAATCCTGTCATGTGAGGTTTCAGCTTCAGTCCTCCTTGGGAGACAGGGGCATTGTGAGAATGTAACTTAAAGCCTGGCTTTATGATATCCTACTTGGCAGAAAGACATTTTTCTCCTCAGTAGCATAGTTTTGATGTTAGTGAGGAACATTTTTGAAGAGCAGCATTTCCCAAAATGTGTTTCATAGTATTCTAATAAAATGCCCAATGAAAGAAGAGTTCCATGGTCAACTAAGTTCAGGGAACCCTGTTATACTATTAAAGGCTTAGGGAAGTCCAGTAAAGAAACTTATTTTCCGAATTTATTTGATCATGAACTCCTTTTTTTTTCAGCCATACCTCTTAACACCTCATAGAACACACTTTGGGAAACAGTGGGGGTAGGAAAACTCGGCCTCAAGTTGCGCCCTCTAGGTAGCACTTGAAAACATCACAAGGGCCCGTAGTTGTTTGGATAAGAGAACTCCAGCATAGAGCCTTATAGCAACTGACTTCCCAGTTAAGTCCCAGTGTAAGGGTTGGTCTTTGGTTGGCAGAACTGAACATGGTGGTTTGCACTTGGGTTCTGGTGGCGCAGGCGCAGGAGCAGCCAGCTGTGGCAGCGCATTAGTTTTGGCGCAAGCGAGCCTATGCTGCAGGGTCACTTTTGGCTGGTCAGAGAAGGAATAATGATATCACCTTCTTCCCCCCCTCCCCCCAATCTTTTTTTTTTCCCTTTACAAATTTTCCCCTTTCCCTTTACCTCCTTTCCCTCCCATCTTCTTTCATTAACCCCTCCTAAGGCATGTTATTTGAAAGCAATTGAGACGCAACCGAACTTTGCAGTAGCTTGGAGTAATCTTGGCTGTGTTTTCAATGCACAAGGGGAAATTTGGCTTGCGATTCATCACTTTGAAAAGGTTAGTCATTAAATTAATAATTGGTATTTTTGAAGTGCTTATGCATATAGTGTTTTTACTAGAACTGAATAATAGGTCTTAACCAGTGACATTATATCTTTGTTTCTCTGGTGGTATAGGCAGTATGTGACTTACAGAGAACAATGATTTGACTTAAATATTTTTTCAACTTGACAATGGTGCAAAAGAGATACATATTCAATAGAAATCATACTTCGAGTACCCATGCAGCCATTCTGGTTTTCCCTTTCAGTACAAGATTCAGTAAATTACATGAGGTGCCCAACACACTATTATAAAATAAGAAGGAGGCTGAGGCAGGAGGATCACTTGAGCCCAGGAGTTTGAGGCTGCAGTGAGCTGTGACCATGCCACTGTACTTAGCCTGAGTGACAGAGTGAGACCCTGTCTCTAAGATTAAAAAATAAAAAGGTACCATAAAGACACATGCATGCGTATGTTCATCACTTCACAATAGCAAAGACATGGAATCAACCTAGATGCCCATCAACGGTGGGCTAAAGAAAATGTGGTACATATATGCCATGGAATACCATGTAGCCATCAAAAATGAAATCATGTCCTTTGCAGCAACATGGATGCAGCTGGAGTTTATTATCTTAAGTGAATTAACACAGGAACAGAAAACCAAATACCGCATGTTCTCACAAGTGGGAGCTAAGCATTGGGTACACATGGACACAAAGGGGAACAATAGACAGTGGGGCTTACTTGAGGGTGGAGGGTGGGAGGAGTGTGAGGGTACAAAAACTACTTACCAGGTACTATGTTCACTACCTGAGTGACAAAATCATTTGTATACCAAATTGCTGTGACACAATTTACCCATTTAACAAACCTGCATGTGTACCCCAAACCTAAAATAAATGTTGGAATTAAAATAAAACTCATATTAAAGTTTTAAAAAAGGGCTTTGTATTAGGTAATTTTACCTAACTGTAGGCTAATGTGTTCTGAGCATGTTTAAAATGAGACTAGGCGGGCCAGGTGTGATAGCTCACATCTGTGATCCCAGTGCTTTGGGAGGCCGAGGTGGGCAGATTGCTTGAGCTTAGGAGTTGAAGACCAGCCTGGACAACATAACGAGACCCTGTCTCTACAAAAATGAGCTGGGTGTGGCGGTGTGCTCCTGTAGTCCCAGCCATTTGTAGGGCTGAGGTGGGAGGATTGCTTGGGCCTGGGAGCTGGAGGTTGCAGTGAGCCAAGATTGCACCACTGCACTCCAGCCTGGGCGACAAAGTGAGGCCCTGTCTCAAAAAAAAAAAAAAAAAAAAAATTAGGCTAAGCTAGGATGTTCACTAAGTGTTACAGATGCATTTTGACTTAAGATATTTTCAACTTATGATGGGTGTATCGGGACATAACCCCATCCTAAGTTGAGAAACATCTTTATTGCAGCATCTGCTGGATAGTACATGGTATGGCAGTTTCCAATTTTGTGTTGAAAATGTACTTTAGGCTGCGTGCTGTGGCTCACACCTGTAATCCAGCACTTTGCGAGGCTGAGGTGGGAGGATTGCTTGAGCCTAGTAGTTTGAGACCAGCCTGGGCAACATAGTAAGACCCTGTCTCTACAAAAAATACAAAAAGTAGCTATGCGTGGTGACACACACACAGCTACTGGGGAGGCTGAGATGGGAGTTTGAGTCTGCAGTGAGCTGTGATCATGCCACTGCACTCCAGCCTGGGCGACGGTGTGAGACCCTGTCTCAAAAAAAATGTACTTTAGTAATTAAAAATGATTTTTATAAATGGGCTTTAAAGAAGCAGGGCTTCTTGGTGAAAAGGCAGATTCCAGGTCTGGGGCAGGAATTTTAAAAAAATTTTTGGAGTGTCTTGTCATACCAGAAAGCAAGGAAGCTTTGACATATTACTTTGCATCAAAAGGACTCAGGAAGCAACTTGAGGAGGCTCCCACTGGCTAAAGATGCAGACTTGAGCATCAATAGGAATAATAACTGAAATATACTAAAACTTATCAAGTATGTTTAAATCTATGAGCTTATAATTATGCTAAAAAATTCATTGGTCATCTTTGGAAGACTTATAAGGAACAATTAATTTGGAAAACTGGTTAAAAAGAGAAGAATAAAGTTTTTGAGGAACCTTTATACTAGTTCCCAAAATGGCTGTGCCAATTTATACTTCCCCCATCAGTTACAAGGCTTCCCTTTCTTTACATCCTCACTAACACTTGTTATTATTCGTCCTTTTGATGATAGCTGTACTAACAAGTGTGAGATGCTAACTCATGGTTTTATTTTGCATTTCCTTGATGATTAGTGATGTTGAGCATATTTTTTATATATCTGCTTGCCATTTGTTTTTTTTGTTTTGTTTTGTTTTGTTTTTTTGAGATGAGGTCCTGCTCTGTTGCCCAGGCTGGAGTGCAGTGGCGCCATAATAGCTCACTGCAACCTCGAACTCCTGGGCTCAAGTGATCCTCCCACCTTGGCCTCCCCAAGTGATAGGATTACAGACATGAGCCACTGTGTCTGGCCTGTACCTCTTCTTTTGAGAAATGTCTGTTTAGATCCTTTGCCCGTATTTTAATGGGCGTATTTGCTACTGAGTTGAGCTTCTTAACCCTTTATCAGTTGTATAGTTTGCAAATGCTTTCTCCTAATCCGGGGTTGCCTATTCACTCTGTGTAATTGTTTACTGTGCAGAAGCTTTTTAGTTTGATGCAATCTCATTGCATATTTTTGCTTTTGTTATCTGTGCTTTATGCTAAGTGAAATAAACCAGGCACAGAAAGTAGATACTGTATTATGTCACCTATTTGTGGAATCTAAAAAAGTTGATTTCATAGAAACAGAGAGTAGAAGGGTGGTGAGGCTTGGGGGGGTGGAGGAGGGATGGGGAAAAGGGAGATATTGATCAAAGTTTCAGTTAGACTGGAGGAATAAGTTTTAGTGATCTGTAGTACTGCATGGTGACCACAGTTGTTAATAATGTATATTTCAAAATTGCAAAAAGAATAGGTTTTTAATGTCCTCAACCACAAAAAAATAAGTTAGTGAGGTGATGGGTATGTTAATTAGCTTGGTTGACTCTTTCTAAAATGTATACGTGGATCAAACCATCACATTGTATGCCATAAATATACACAATTATATATCAACTTTAAATTTAAAAATTAAAAGAATAAAGCATATGTCTTCCCTCTCCTGTATGAACTAGACCATAGAGTAACCCAATAGTTGATGGGGGAAGCTTTTCTTTATAAAAGCATTCTAGCTAATAAGTGAAGAAGGAATGATAGAATATCACCATTAATAGTGAAAGCATTTAGGCTGGGCTTGGTGGCTCACGCCTGTAATCCCAGCACTTTGGGAGGCCATGGCAGGTGGATCACCTGAGGTCAGGAGTTCGAGACCAGCCTGGCCAACATGGCGAAACCCCATCTCTACTAAAAATACAAAAATTAGCCGGGCATGGTAGCAGGAGCCTGTAATCCCAGCTACTCAGGAGGAGGAGGCAGGAGAATCTCTTGAACCTGGGAGGTGGAGGTTGCAGTGAGCTGAGATTGCGCCATTGCATTCCAGCCTGGGCGACAGAGCAAGACTCCATCTCAAAAAAAAAAAAAAAAAGTTAAAGCATTTATCAGTGACAAAAACGAGATACAATCAGGTAGTAAGTACCTTGTGGTAAACAATTTCACCAGTGAAGTAGTCTTGCACAAAGAGAAAAGAACACAAACCTAATTAAGCTTCTGGTTCTACCTACCAATTTACAGGAGATATACACGGGACAGGAAACGTGTTAAAGGACACCATAGGGATGCAGTCAGCAAAATTCAAACTTTGGGAAGCTGACCTTCTTACTTCAACAAATTGTAATAAAAATGGAGATTTAAATTAAACTTTTAGGCCGGGTGCGGTAGCTCACCCCTGTAATCTCAGCACTTTGGGAGGCTGAGGCGAGTGGATCACTTGAGGTCAGGAGTTCGAGACCAGCCTGGCCAACATGGTGCAACCCCATCTCTACTCAAAATACAAAAGAAAAAAAAACAGCCGGGTGCGGTGCGGTGGCGTGTGCCTGTAATCCCAGCTACTTAGGAGGCTGAGGCAGGAGAATTGCCTGAAACCGGGAGGAGGAGGAGGTTGCGGTGAGCCAAGATCGTGCCACTGCACTCCAGCCGCTGGGCGACAGAGTGAGTGACACTCCGTCTCCAAAAATAAATAATGAGTGACACTCCGTCTCCAAAAATAAATAAATAAACACACAAACTTTTAAAGGATTAAAAGAAACTCAGAGAGGCACATTGACAAATTATATCTGTCTTATTTGGATCCTGACTCGGTTAATGAGAAATTGGAGCACTGAATGGATTTTTTTTTTTTTTTTTTGAGACAGGGTCTCACTTGATCGCCCAGGCTGAAGTGCAGTGGTGTGATCTTGGCTCACTGCAACCTTCACCTCCCAGGCTTAAGGGATTCACTTGCCTCAGCCTCCGGAGTAGGTGGGACTACAGGCGTGCGCCATCATGCCCGGCTAGCTTTTTGTATTTTTAGTAGAGACAGGGCTTTGCCATGTTCCCAGGTCTTGAACTCCTGAGCTCAGGCAGTCTGCCTGCCTCGGCCTCTCAAAGTGCTAGGATTACAGGCATGAGCCACTACGCCCAGCTGATATTTAATATGAAGGAATTGCTGTCTTTTTTTTTTTTTTCTGTTAGGTATGATAATGGTATTGTGGTTAGGTTGGGAGGAAAAAGCATTCTTGTGTTGTCCCTGAGATACATATTGAAGTATTTTCGAATGGAATATGTCTGGGCTTTGCTTCAAAATGATCTTGCGAAGAGGGGGAGTAAGTTGGAGTATAGATTAAATAAGATCAAACATGATATATATGAATTGTTGAAAATGGATAATGGAGACTTGGACGCAATGTTCCTCTGCTTTTGTATATGTTTAAACATTTCTATTATAAAGTTTAAAAGTTCTTGGGGTGGACATCTATCACTATAGACAATCTAAATTAAATGCATCATGCCGTGTTTACTACAGAGTTGTCATCTAAGTGAAGATGAAGTGTTCTTTCTTTATTTTTTTTTGAGACAGAGTCTTGCTCTGTCGCCCAGGCTGGAGTGCAGTGGCACGATCTCAGCTCACTGCAGCTTCCGCCTCCCAGGTTCAAGCAATTCTCCTGCCTCAGCCTCCTGAGTAGCTGGGATTACAGGCGTGAGCCACCATGCCCGGCTAATTTTTTGTATTTTTTAGTAGAGACGGGGTTTCGCCATGTTGGCCAGGGTGGTCTTGAACTCCAGGCCTCAAGTGATCTGCCCGCCTTGGCCTCCCAAAGTGCTGGGATTACAGCATGAGCCACCGCGCCCAGCAGATGAAGTGTTCTTTATCAGTCTTTAATAAACATACAATTACTCAGTGTCTTAATCAAATACCTTTTCGGTGTGTGTGTTTTTTTTTTGTTTTTGTTTTTTGTTTTTGAAGACACAGTCTTGCTCTGTTGCCCAGGCTGGAGTGCAGTGGCGCAATCTTGGCTCACTGTAACCTCTGCCTCTCGGGTTCAAGCCATTCTCATGCCTCAGCCTCTCGAGTAGCTGGGACTACAGTTGCACATCACCATGCCCAGGTAATTTTTGTATTTTTAGTAGAGATGGGGTTTCACCATGTTGGCCAGGCTGGTCTTGAACTCCTGACCTCAAGTGGTCTGACCTCGGCCTCCCAAAGTACTGGGATTACACGTGTGAGCCACTGCACCTGGCCGGTGTTTTGATTGAAGTTTGCATTTACCATGCTGTAGGAGTATCTTTCTTGATCAGTGTTTCTCTTCCTTGGTTATACATGAGGAGCTTATAAAAGATCTGGATATCCTGACCCTATCTTCAGAGGGTCTGATTTAACTGGCCTGTGATAGAGCCTAGGTACCTTTTCTAGGAGGTAAATTCTTAATATATTGCCAGGGTTGAGAATCACTGCTCTAGACAACATGACAGCTATTTGGATGACACCGTGTAATGGTTAGTATTTCCTTGAAGTATTGTATCTTACTGTGTATACAGCTCTAATTGCATGTCTTAATAAGGTCTTGCTGAGCATGTAGTTTGTATGCATACAACTGAGGTATATATTTACCTTTTCAGTAAGAGTTTGCTGCCTCTTTTGCCACTATTTTTCAGAAGAGTTAGACTGGTTAATTGTGAATAAAATAGGGCCAATCATTAGAAGTGTTCAGTTTAATGAAATTGGAGCAGGCCCAATATTTAATTTTTCTCTTCAGGACCCATTTTGCTCATGAGAACATGAGGCATGAGAAGTTATTTTGATAATGTTGAGGTTTGTAAAAATAATGAGAAGACACTAAATAAATAATTGGTTTATTAAAATGAAATGTAATTGAAAGTCTGCAAGGACCTTGGAGTAAAAAAATTGTAATTGGGAAGTTGATCTGGTGAAATCCTAACTTGCTCTAAGTAACTAACTGTCTTGAAATTTTTAGGCTGTCACCCTTGACCCAAACTTTCTGGATGCTTATATCAATTTAGGAAATGTCTTGAAAGAGGCACGCATTTTTGACAGGTGAGAGAATGTTCTGTTTAATAAATTTTCTTGAATCCTTGTTGTATTGACACTTGACAGTTTGGACCGAAATGATGACAATAGTCCATTGAAGCATATTTGCCTTTTCTAGTACGTTGTTCTCTGCCCATGTCCTGTGTTGCCTTTTATTTATAGATGTTGTTTGTTGCCTGACTTTTTGTTGTTGGCTTTCCTCAAAGCCGTTATCCTTCTCATTGGGAGTTTAGTTGAAATTTTTTTATTGTTAAAATGGTTGAAATGGTTCTTTCTTAGACTAAATTATTCCTTTGACCTGATTTTAGAAAGCAAAGTAAATCCTGACTTTTAAATTTTTTGTTGTTGTCAAAGGAAAGCCTATTTTTTATGTGGGAGTAGAAAACTTCCCAGTGTAAAGACACATTTTATAAAGGTGTGATTTTGGTTTGAGGTTAAAATGTAATACAGCATGAATTATGTAATTAATTACAATGACTTGATATATTTTGATATAGTACAGCTTGAATGAGTTGTAACAAACCATCCATTAAGAATGAGTTACATTTTGTGTGTGTGTGTGTGTGTGTGTGTGTGTGTTTATTTACAGAGCTGTGGCAGCTTATCTTCGTGCCCTAAGTTTGAGTCCAAATCACGCAGTGGTGCACGGCAACCTGGCTTGTGTATACTATGAGCAAGGCCTGATAGATCTGGCAATAGACACCTACAGGCGGGCTATCGAACTACAACCACATTTCCCTGATGCTTACTGCAACCTAGCCAATGCTCTCAAAGAGAAGGGCAGTGTAAGGATTTTTACTCATTCTATTTGTTATCTGGTAGGATTAAGAGTCTTTTCTGGCCAGGTGTGGTGGCTCACACTTGTAATGCCAGCACTTCGGGAGGCCGAGATCAGAGGATTGCTTGAGCTTAGGGTTTCGAGACCAGCCTAGGCAACATGACGAAACCCTGTCTCTACAAGAAATACAAAAATTAGCTGGGCATGGTGGTGCACACCTGTAGTCCCAGCTCCTTGGGAGGCCGAGGTGGGAGGATCGATTGAGTCCTGGGAGGTTGAGGCTGCAGTGGGCCATGATTGTGCCACAGCACTCCAGCCTGGGCAACAGAGCGCAAGACTCTGTCTCAAAAAAATCACAAAAACCAAAAAACAGCAAAAAAGGAAAGTCTTTTGTACAAGTATTGAGATGGTATATTGGTTTACTTTAGAGTTTTGGTTGAGGGTAAGAATACCAAAAAATATCAATTTTCTGTAGCATTACCAGCCATTAGGCTTAATTAAGCAATTATTAGAACAGTATCAGTGGAGGCTTTATGATTCTCTACAGTTTTTGAAGACTTTGTTTTGTTTTCTAGGTTGCTGAAGCAGAAGATTGTTATAATACAGCTCTCCGTCTGTGTCCCACCCATGCAGACTCTCTGAATAACCTAGCCAATATCAAACGAGAACAGGGAAACATTGAAGAGGCAGTTCGCTTGTATCGTAAAGCATTAGAAGTATGTGAGGGTGGTGTAGCTGGGCATTTAGCATGATAGTAGAGGGAAAGCAGTTAAGTTTACCATCATCCACCTCTTTTGTAAAAATAGTGGTTGAATCATTTACAAGAGGATTATTCATTGAAGTAACAATTGAGTACCTAAGGTATGATGTGAGGCCCTATGTGACATTCCAGAAAATCCCTGCATTCAGAGTTCATTATTCTGTGGATAAGATCTGTACAAAAAAATTAAACATTAACCCACAGTTCAAGAGAAGTTACTTACAAGTATATAATCTTAGTGCCTGATGGCTGTATGGTAGTGGTTAGTAGATGTGGTAGGAGTTTAGCAGAGAGAGATTTCAGTGGTGTTGGAGTGGTCAGGATAAACTAAGAGGAGAAGAGGCGTACCTCATTATGTTTGAAACAAGAAGAGGTATAAAATAGAGGAAGAGGTAGAATTTGAGAATGAATAGACTTGGAAAAGGTAGAGACAAATTTAGGGGTTTAAACGTACTTGAGCAAAGTTCTTAAGGTTGTGGTGAATTATTACTGCTGCTTTAGCAATTTTTTTAACCTCGGTTCTGATCTTGACTCTTTATAGGTCTTCCCAGAGTTTGCTGCTGCCCATTCAAATTTAGCAAGTGTACTGCAGCAGCAGGGAAAACTGCAGGAAGCTCTGATGCATTATAAGGAGGCTATTCGGTAAGAGACACTAACAGCCTTATTTTTAAAATTATTTTTAATTTTAAAATGTTTGACATTCGGCACATTGCAGATGCTAAAATGGCTTTAAATAACAACAGAATAAGTTAGCATTACAGTGGGTTAAAGATTTTTGTATTGGAGAAATAAAACCTTTGGCTTCTCTTTTAGAATCAGTCCTACCTTTGCTGATGCCTACTCTAATATGGGAAACACTCTAAAGGAGATGCAGGATGTTCAGGGAGCCTTGCAGTGTTATACGCGTGCCATCCAAATTAATCCTGCATTTGCAGATGCGCATAGCAATCTGGCTTCCATTCATAAGGTACTACTGTTTATTATAATATGTGCAGTTTAACACCTAAAATTTAACTTTTGGAAACTTTTTACCATCCTGCTTTATTTATTTTCCAGGATTCAGGGAATATTCCAGAAGCTATAGCTTCTTACCGCACGGCTCTGAAACTTAAGCCTGATTTTCCTGATGCTTATTGTAACTTGGCTCATTGCCTGCAGGTAAAGAATAATAGGCCAGTAATTGGCTTTCAGTGTTGTAATAGCTTTTTAATTGTTGTATGCCATAAGAATCCAAGCCTGACTGGAAATAGTATTTTTAATAGGCTATCTGACATTACTTTAGGCCAAAGACATATCAAATATTAAATCCTGGAATAGGACTTTCTGAATAATAACTTGTTTTTGCTTTCTCTAGATTGTCTGTGATTGGACAGACTATGATGAGCGAATGAAGAAGTTGGTCAGTATTGTGGCTGACCAGTTAGAGAAGAATAGGTTGCCTTCTGTGCATCCTCATCATAGTATGCTATATCCTCTTTCTCATGGCTTCAGGAAGGCTATTGCTGAGAGGCACGGCAACCTGTGCTTAGATAAGGTGTGTTTCTTTTGTTTTAATCTTTTTGTTGTAAACTAAAACACAAATACAGAAAACTGTAAAAATCAAATCTGTGGCTTAATGAACGATTATAAAGTGAACACCACCCAAGTCGAGAAATAAAACTTTTGTGGGCCACTTCAGAACCCCTTCCATTGTGTCCTGAGTATAACCCCCTGCACTTCATAAGACGGAATCCTTAACTCCTTCACTTAAACACTAATGATAGACTGATGGTAGTTTTCTTTAAGTTGAAAGCCATAATTTTTTTTTCTTTTATCTTTTTTTTCTTTTTTTTTTGAGACGGGGTCTTGCTCTGTCGCCCAGGCTGGAGTGCAGCGGTGTGATCATGGCTTACTGCAACCTTGACCTCCCCGAGCTTAGGTGATCCTCCCACCTCAGCCTCCTGAGTAGCTGGGACTACAGGCGCATGCCACCACACCTAATTTTGTGTTTTTTGTAGAGATGGGGTTTTGCTATGTTGCCCAAGCTGGTCTCGAACCTCTGGGCTCAAGTGATCTGCCCACCTCGCCCTGCCAAAGTGCTGGGATTACGGGTGTGAGCCACCGCGCCTGGCCAGCCATCATGTTTAATGGAGTGCTTGGTATTTTGTATTCACCTTTGAGAATTAGAGCAGTACTTGATCAAGGATTGGATCAAAGGTTGGATAATAGATTGGAGTGCCAGGTGTACTTTTTTTTTTTTTTGAGACAGAGTGTCTCTGTCACCCAGACTGCAGTGCAGTGGTGCCATCTCAGCTCATTGCAACCTCTCTCCCAGGTTAAAGTGATGCTGGTGCCTCAGCTTCCCGAGGAGCTAGGATTACAGGCGTGTGCCACCACGCCCGGCTAATTTTTGTATTTTTAGTAGAGATGGGGCTTTGCCATGCTAGGCTGGTCTCGAAATCCTGACCTCAGGTGATCCACCTGCCTCAGCCTCCCAAAGTGCTGGGATTACAGGCATGAGCCACTGCCCCCAGCCATAATTTTGTTTTTAGAAAATGTTTCCCTATAGAATTTTCTAAAATGCGGGAGGAAACCATGCTCTGTCCATACTGCTTCATACCTACAAGTTTTAGATTTGCTCGTACTTTTTTTTTTTTTTTTTTTGAGACAGGGTCTTGCTCTGTTGCCCAGGCTGGAGTGCAGTGGCACAACCTTGGCTTACTGCAACCTCCACCTCCCAGGTTTGGGCGATTCTCCCACCTCAGCCTCCCAGGTAGCTGGGACTACAAGCACGTGCACCACGCCCAGCTAATTTTTTTTTTTTTTTTTTTTTTTTTTAGTAGAGATTGGATTTCACTGTGTTGGCCAGGCTGGTCTCGAACTCCTGACCTCAAGCGATCCACCTCCTTGGCTTCCCAGAGTGCTGGGATTTGCTCATGCTTTATAGATCTCAGGAGCAGGTCAAAGTATGAAGCATATTACATAAAGTGCTGAGGTTGCATCTCTCTGGCAATATTAACTAAATGCTCTGGGCAGACCTTTTTCAACAGGTGTGAGGTATAGGTTTGGTGTGTTTTTCGTCAGTTTTCCTAGATGAAAATTTATGTAGATTTTACTAACAAGCATTGGATTCTGTTGATAGATTAATGTTCTTCATAAACCACCATATGAACATCCAAAAGACTTGAAGCTCAGTGATGGTCGGCTGCGTGTAGGATATGTGAGTTCCGACTTTGGGAATCATCCTACTTCTCACCTTATGCAGTCTATTCCAGGCATGCACAATCCTGATAAATTTGAGGTAAGACTAGTGTTTCTCTAGAATCACTATTTGTTTAAAAAAGAAAAAACCCACAATGTTGGCTTGTCACCATGAGGCATGGAAACCTAGTGTCTTTTGGAAAGATTTGAGCCAGAAAGATTTGAGCCAATGTTATTAAATATGCCATGTGCTGCCTTTCAGGTGTTCTGTTATGCCCTGAGCCCAGACGATGGCACAAACTTCCGAGTGAAGGTGATGGCAGAAGCCAATCATTTCATTGATCTTTCTCAGGTAGATGAAACTCTCATACTTTAACTTTTTATTTTGAGCAAGTTTAAATAAAACTATTAGCATATAGTTTATTTTTGATGATAAGTATTAAATGCTGTAGTACCACATATAGGCAATTGTGTTGATCTTATTTCCTTGATCATTTGTGTTAATCAGCATGGCTTTTTCCGAGGTTGCAAATGAAACTGAAATGTGTTATGCTTGTGCTTGGACATACAACTTTTCTGGAGATTGAGCCAGCACTTGTGACAGAAGATACTTAATAAATATTGACAAAATGGTGACTTGGGAGAAGAATAAATAGGTCTTTTAAAGAAAATAGGGCCGGGTGTGGTGACTCATGCCTGTAATCCCAGCACTTTGGGAGGTCGAGGCAGGCAGATCATGAGGTCAGGAGATGAGACCATCTTGGCTAACATGGTGAAACCCCGTCTCTACTAAAATACAAAAAATTAGCTGGGTGTGGTGGTGCATTCCTGTAATCCCCGCTACTTGGGAGGCTGAGGCAGGGGAATCGCTTGAACCCGGGAGGCGGAGGTTGCAGTAAGCTGAGATCGCACCACTGCACTCCAGCCTGGCAACAGAGCAAGACTCTCTCAAAAAAAAAAAAAAAAGAAAAAATAGATGAACTATGGTTCATCAGTTTCCATGGGCCTTTGCCTTTGGTTATCTTTATTTCTGTACTTGTTCTATTGTTGTATCCTCTAGGAGAGTAAGTTTTATGATAAATTAAGATTGAAACCTATGGGGGAATTAATTTGCTGAGTATGTAGGCTACAGTGTTTTCTTTGTAGACTCTATTAGCCACTTTGACTAATAGAGATAATATACTCTTTATATGTGTGTGTACACACATGTATGTATGTACATACACATGCAGGTATGGTATGTATACATATATATAAATATACATGTGTATGTGTATATATATATGAATCACTGAAGTCCTAGCAGAAAGGTTTTGAGACTTCTCATTTAATAAATAGTATGTACTAACAAATTTTGCAATATAGCTGTTGCTTCAAAAGTATACCTGGCCATTTTTGATACACAGTTGGACTCTTTGTGACCAAGAAGCATACCTCTTTCTACCTCTGAGACCTTTAGGGACTCACTGCTGATTGATTGCAGTCTAAACTCTTCAGCATAGCTTTTGTAACCTTTCTCTGTTTGCCACAACTTTGTCAATACTTTAACTCACCATTCAACATCTTGTATACCCTATACTAAATAGAAGTGAATTACTCACCCTTTTTTTTTTTGAGACGGAGTTTTGCTCTTGTCGCCCAGGGTGGAATGCAGTGGCACGATCTCGGCTCACTGCAATCTTTGCCTCCCAGGTTCAAGCGATTCTCTTGCCTCAGCCTCCCGAGTAGCTGGGATTACAGGCGCCTGCCACCACACCCGGCTAATTTTTGTATTTTTAGTAGAGACGGGGTCTCACCACATTGGCCAGGCTGGTCTCGAACTCCTGACCTCAGGTGATCCACCCGCCTCGGCCTCCCAAACGGCTGGGATTACAGATGTGAGCCACCATGCCCGGCCTACTCACCATTTTCTAAACTCCCTCACACTTTACTCTAGTTCTTCATTCATACTGTTCTCTACTGAGATTGTATTCTGTTAAACTCCTTCAAACTCCTATTCGTCTTTGAAGACCTATTTTCAAATACCAATTCTAGGCTGGGTGCTGTGGCTCACGTGTATAATCCTTTGGGAGGCTGAGGTGGAAGGATTGCTTGAGGCCATCATGGGCAACATAGTGAGACCCCACCTACCAAAAAAAAAAAAAAGATTACAAATTTCAAATACCAATTTCTCTGTGATATGTTGTTATTCATACATTCAATCCAGAAGTGAACTCTCCTTCCTTTGTGTTCTGTTTCTTTAATGCTTTGGGCCCATTTTAATGACAGTCAACCATATTTGTGCCCGAATTAATGTAGTTAATTTGTGTTCTTACCTCTTTTCCATCTGGGAATCTGAATTATGTTAAATGCCATTAAAACTAAATGTCATTAGAACTAATTGATCTGAGATTATACATAGTGAGTTCTTATTTTGTATTCTGTAGATTCCATGCAATGGAAAAGCAGCTGATCGCATCCATCAGGATGGAATTCATATCCTTGTAAATATGAATGGCTATACTAAGGGCGCTCGAAATGAGCTTTTTGCTCTCAGGCCAGCTCCTATTCAGGTAAACAAATTAACAGTCATCACTTATAACATGTATTTGGCTAAGAATACAGTGATGTGCTGCTTTTCCTCCCTCTGGTTAACTGATATTTGAAACTGTAGGGCAGACATACTTTTAATTTTTTTAAGTTGTTGAAATGCACAGGACAAAAAGAGTGTAGAGCACAGTGCTTATAGGTACATGTATATAGAGACATGCAATTCATGGTTGGCTATGAACAGTTACTCTGTCTTGCAAATTTGAAGAACATTTTAGCATTTTGAAAGTTAGTCTGAAATACAGGCCGGGTATGGTGGCTCACGCCTGTAATCCCAGCACTTTGGGATGCTTAGGCAGGAGGATCTCTTGAAACCAGGAGTTTGAGACCTGCCTGGGCAACAAAGCAAAACACCCTATCTCTACAAAAAATTAAAAAATTAGCCGGAGTGGTGGTGTGCCTCTGTGATCCCAGCTATTTGGGAGGCTAAGGTGGAAGGATTGCTTAAGCTTAGGAGTTTGAGGCTGCAGTGAACTATCACTGTGCCACTGCACTCCAGCCCAGGTGACAGAGTGAGAGTCTCTCTTATAGAACTGCTTCATTGCTTTCGGCTAAAGAAGTCAGCCTTGCTGTGCGTGTGGCAAGTGCCTCTAATCCTGGCTACTCTGGAGGCTGAGGCAGAAGGATTGCTTGAGCCCAGGAGTTTGAGGCTGTAGTGATCTACGATTGCACCACTGTATTCCAGCCTAGGGAACAGAGTGAGATCCTGTCTCTGAAAAAGAGTTAGACCTCCTTGTTTATTTACTTATTTAATTTTGGCACCTTTAGGTTCTTTTTTTAGAAACCACTTTATTGAGGTACAGTTGACATACAAAAAGTTGTACATATTTAATGTATGTGACTTGATGAATTTAGAGATAAGTGTACTGATAAAAGTTCTTAATCAGTTTTTGATCTGATTTTTTTAAGGCAATGTGGCTGGGATACCCTGGGACGAGTGGTGCGCTTTTCATGGATTATATTATCACTGATCAGGAAACTTCGCCAGCTGAAGTTGCTGAGCAGTATTCTGAGAAATTGGCTTATATGCCCCACACTTTTTTTATTGGTGATCATGCTAATATGTTCCCTCACCTGAAGGTAGGTACGAAACAGTGCTATGGACGAATTTCAAAGAACTGTAGCTTTTTATTTCCTTGCTATTGTCTATGTAAATCCTAAAAGACATGTCTGAAACTATTTTTTCCATTAGAAAAAAGCAGTCATCGATTTTAAGTCCAATGGGCACATTTATGACAATCGGATAGTTCTGAATGGCATCGACCTCAAAGCATTTCTTGATAGTCTACCAGATGTGAAAATTGTCAAGGTCAGAACCTAGTCAGTATTGTCATTGAAATAAAGTTAACTGCATTCACGATCTTTTCGCTAATGATGCATTTTTTTTTTTCAGATGAAGTGTCCTGATGGAGGAGACAATGCAGATAGCAGTAACACAGCTCTTAATATGCCTGTTATTCCTATGAATACTATTGCAGAAGCAGTTATTGAAATGATTAACAGAGGACAGATTCAAATAACAATTAATGGATTCAGTATTAGCAATGGACTGGCAACTACTCAGGTGAGAAGATAATACACCATTATATGTCCCGCCAAGTATGCATTTATTTCCCTTAACCTCATGATAACTCTAGGAGGCAAGTATCATTATCACCATTTTTATGGATGAGGAAATGAGTTTAGTGGAAACGTGCATCTTATATAGGTGTGTCTGATTTTAAAAGTCTCCTGGATTCAGCCAGCAGATTATTACTTACTGAGAAACTGCTGTGTTAATATCTTGTTATTCCCTGCCTGTGGCTTTACTCTCTTATATGATGAACTATGTGTAGATTCCATACAGTTTCTTGCTTCTGTAAACTCATCCTTTCCCTAGCTAAATCCTACTCAAACGTTCAGTTCAGACAGCTCTTCCAGGAATCCATTTCCGTACTTACCGCTAACGTCTCCATCCCTACTTCATTGGTACCTGTCTTTTATACCTCTGTAATGTTTGGAATATATCATTACCTACAGCACAACAGATGATAATTCCCTGTGTTTGTATCCTCTACTGAATTGAATTACTGAGCCCATGTCTTAATCACAGTAATGTAGTATGTACTCAATAAATAATATATTGCATGCTTAAATAAGTAGCTCTATCAAGAGAGTGTAAGGCAAAGATCTCTGACCTCTAGAGGTCATAGATGTCCTTGCACACCTGGAATAGTTATATAACAATGTAAGGCAGTACTCAAATGTGTGAGAATTACAAGATGAAACTAATTATGTATGTAGAAGCTCAGAAACGGTGAGGATCAATGTGAAGGGAGACACTCTTGGGAGAAGAGACCATTTGGAGGAGTAATTTAGCCTTGAAGAGTAGATGTGATTTAGAAAAGGACATTTCATTCATGAAGAAAAGAGTGATCAAAAGCTGTTGGAATGTTAATAGGATTTTGAGACCTTTTTTGGTTAGAGCAAGAAGTTTCATAGTGCAGTCTCCCCCAAATTAAGATAATGCTGCAACGGTTTGCCTTTTCTTAAACTTCATATATCATGAATATTTTCTCATGGTTCAGTGACTTTTAATGGTTATACCATTTTGGATCTTATGGATTGAAATATTGGACTCCTTTTGCCTTTAAATATAACCATCATTTTTTTCTTGTTCTAGATCAACAATAAGGCTGCAACTGGAGAGGAGGTTCCCCGTACCATTATTGTAACCACCCGTTCTCAGTACGGGTTACCAGAAGATGCCATCGTATACTGTAACTTTAATCAGTTGTATAAAATTGACCCTTCTACTTTGCAGATGTGGGCAAACGTGAGTATGCATAGACTCATTGTTACCGTGTTAGAGACTAATAAAGATTTTGTATCTAGAGCTTCTTGCTGAAGATGGTCCTTCCACTCCCATTTAGGAGCTGTTCTGCTCATTTCTTTTAAAAATTTTTTTTTGGCTGGGTGCAGTGGCTCACGCCTGTAATCCCAGCACTTTGGGAGGCTGATGCGGGTGGATCACCTGAGGTCAGGAGCTTGAGACCAGCCTGACCAACATTGCGAAATCCCGTCTCTATTAAAAATACCAAAAAATTAGCCGGACATGGTGGTAGGCGCCTGTAATCCCAGCTACTCGGGAGGCTGAGACAGGAGAATCACTTGAACCCGGGAGGTGGAGGTTGCAGTGAGCCGAGATCGTGCCATTGCACTCCAGACTGGGCAACAAGAGCAAACCTCCGTCTCAAAAAAATTTTTTTAAAAAATACTTTTTAAAAAATTTATTTTATTTATTTACATGTGACTCAACTGGGTTATGCCCTTTTTTTAAAAAACAGAATCTCACTCTGTTGTTCGGGCTGCAGTGTAGTGGTGTGATCTTGGCTCATGGCAACCTTTGCATCCCAGGTTCGAGTTATTCTTGTGCCTCAACCTTCCAAGTAGCTGGGATTACAGGCATGTGCCACCATGTCTGGGTAATTTTTTTTTGTATTTTTAGTAGACGGGGTTTCACCATGTTGGCTAGGCTGGCCCCCAACTCCTGGCCTCAAGAGATCTGCCCGCCTTGGCCTCCCAAAGTGCTAGGATGACATGTGTGAGCCACCGCACCTGGCCTTGTGCTCATTTATAATCTTCAAGAGATGTAGATTTTTCAGGCATTTTTGGTTTCTCCTTCCAGTGTCTAAATATGACATTGTGAACCTTTTAAATTTACATATTCAAAGCATTCTTCTGTCTAAAGGGTCAGCAAACTTTTTCTTAAAGGGCCAGATGGTAAATATTTTCAGTTTTGTGGTCCATGCTGTTTCACATCTACTCAGCTTTGCCGTTGTAGCACGAAAATAACCATAGGCATTTTGTAAATGATGAGTGTGGCTGTGTTCCAATAAAATTTTATTTATACGAACTGGCAGTATGCCAGATTTGGCTCACAGGCTGTGTAGTTCGCCAACTCCTGGTCTAAACTGATAGCATATGCTGTCATGTACATCCACCCATTTTTAACATTCTTGTAGTATTGTAGAGTTATAACCAAGAAGGAGTCGATCTGTACATATGATTGTCTCTCAGTTCATCAGACAAGTTTGCATAAGTGGGATATCGGATAGCTGTAACTGGCTCTTAATCCATAGAACTAAAATAAAATGGCATGTTTTACCTTTAGGTAATCTGGAGATAATTCCTTGGTTAATTTTTTCCCCGATATCTGTTTTGTTTTATGTTTAGAGGAGAGGGGAGGATAGAAGAGAAGAGGAAGCAGATGAGTACAGGTCTACTGTCCTTAATCCTTACTTCCTGATGTTCACAAAAACTCTGAAAATCAAAAGCTTTTTCATAAGTGTGTGGCAAATTTGTTTGGCAGCAAAACTACCTGAACTAACATTAGGGTATATATTAGTCCGTTCTCATGCTGCTATAAAGGACTGCCCAAGACTGGGTAATTTATAAAGGAAAGAGGTTTAATTGACTCACAGTTCCGCGTGGCTATGGAGGCCTCAGGAAACTTACAGTTACGGCGGAAAAGGGAGCAAACATGTCCTTCTTCGCGTGATGGCAGGAAGAAGTGCTGAGCCAAAGCGGGGAAAGCCCCTTATAAAACCATCCGATCTTGTGAGAACTCACTCTCTATCACAAGAACAGCAGCATTGGAAATAACTGTCCCCATGATTCAATTACCTACCACTGGGTCCCTCCCATGACACATGGGGCTTATGGGAACTGCAGTTCAAGAAGAGAGATTTGGGTGGGGACACAGTCAAACTATGTCAGGGTATTTGTAGTCTTTTATTTATTTCATTTAGTATGACTGTTCCTGCATCTCAATGCAGAGGTACTAATATGTTTATAGGAAGTTGCTGCTGAGGGTGTTATGTGATACATACACACACAGTACTACTTTTTTAAAATCTGAAATATTCTGAATTTGGAAATTCATCTGTTCTCATAGCTTTCAGAGAAAGGGATTTTGAACTTACACGGTACATAGAGTAGATGTAAATCTAAATCAGGAGTTGGCAAACTATGATCTGTGGGTCAAATCCAGCCCACTGCTTGTTTTTGTAAATAAAACTTAATGGACACATAGCCATGCCTACTTGTTTACACATTGTCTGTGGCTGCTTTCAAGCTACAGCAGAAGAACTGAGCAGCTATGACAGTCCGTGTGGCCACAGAGCCAAAAATATTTGCTATCTGGCCCTTTACAGAAAAGACCGATTTATATTAGGCAAATAAAGTTAGGCAAGTGTGAGGTAACTTTCTTGGTTGTATCACAGTGGGGGATTTGAAATTTGGAATGCAAAATTCCTCTCTCAACAAAACCCACTGCCTGTGTCAATTCCCGCAGGAGGGAGCTGCCTCAGATTTTGCCTGTCTTTCTTTGAACTCACTTTGAGGACAGCTAAGCAGAAGAGGGATAATTCAATTGATCTCATTCGTCTCTGTGAAGGAAAGACTTAAGTCCACAGCAGGCTTCTATCTGGATGGAAAGAATAGAGTGTGGTAGAATTATTAGAGACCTCTGGGAGTCTTTGTTGAAAAAGGCAGATCTGCTATTAATAATTATTCTTATTTTCCCTATTTTAGATTCTGAAGCGTGTTCCCAATAGTGTACTCTGGCTGTTGCGTTTTCCAGCAGTAGGAGAACCTAATATTCAACAGTATGCACAAAACATGGGCCTGCCCCAGAACCGTATCATTTTTTCACCTGTTGCTCCTAAAGAGGAACACGTCAGGAGAGGCCAGCTGGCTGATGTCTGCTTGGACACTCCACTCTGTAATGGGCACACCACAGGGATGGATGTCCTCTGGGCAGGGACCCCCATGGTGACTATGCCAGGTAAGTTGCTGATAAATCACTGGAATCTTCCTTGTTCCTTTGAAAATCTCCGTTTGTGGGAGAAACTTCCAGGTGAAATTATATGTACTAGGAGCAACATTAAAGGAAAGGTGATAGAAAGTGAGACTTGTTCTCACTTCATTCTCTTCATCTGCGTTGTGTGGAGGCTTAACATAAATAACATTAACTCTGTGCTGTTTTACGTTCTCAGATGTGCAGTTGTTATCTTTTGTATTACAGGAGAGACTCTTGCTTCTCGAGTTGCAGCATCCCAGCTCACTTGCTTAGGTTGTCTTGAGCTTATTGCTAAAAACAGACAAGAATATGAAGACATAGCTGTGAAGCTGGGAACTGATCTAGAATAGTAAGTAAACTTTTCCTTCAACAAATTATTTGGTAAAGTAGAGAGAATATAGCTGTTATAAAATGAAACCATAAAATAAGTGTAATATAAAATAGGTGAACTAGTTGTATGCCCTCTGGATGGGAGAAGTACTTCTAAACTCTTAGAAATGAAGTGATCAATAGGTTTTACTATGTAAAAAGTAAATGGCTGAATAAAAAATATTCAAGAAAATTAAAAAGCAAACGAGGGGAAAAAATCTTTTGTCTCAGATAACAAAGTATTAATTACCTGGCAATGTAAAGACTGCAGAACATTTAAATTTTATAATCCCCTAATAGGAAAGTAAAAATGGAAATGACCAGACACCTCACTGAAGTGGAAATACAAAAGGTTAACAAGAAAGTGTTTCAGGCTCTGTAGTAGAAATGCCAATTAAAATGGAACTGAGGCTGGGTGTGGTGGCTTATGCCTGTAATCTGAGTACTTTGGGAGGCTTAGGCGGGCGGATCACTTGAGATCAGGAGTTCGAGACCAGCCTGGCCAACATGGTGAAACCCTGTCTCTACTAAAAATACAAAAATTAGTTGGGTGTGGTGGCACGTGCCTGTAGTCCCAGCTGCTCAGGAGGCTGAGGCAGGAGAATCGCTTGAACCCGGGAGGCAGAGGTTGCAGTGAGCCGAGATCGCACCATTGCACTCCAGCCTGGGTGACATAGTGAGACTCTATCTCAAAACAAAAAAACAAAAAAACAAAACACAAAAACAAACAAAAAACCCCAAAAAAAGAACCTGAGGTATATCCATTATTTGCCTATACAATAAAAAGATTTTTTGTAGCATTGAGGACTAGCCTTTTCATGCATTGGTGAATAAATTGGTACAGCCCTTCCTCAGAGTTTTTAGAGCCTTAAAAGTTAGATCTTTGGGCCAGGTGCGGTGGCTCACGCCTGTAATCCCAGCACTTTGGGAGGGCGAGGCGGGCGGATCACGAGGTCAGGAGATGGAGACCATCCTGGCTAACACGGTGAAACCCCGTCTCTACTAAAAATACAAAAAATTAGCCAGGCATGGTGGCGGGCGTCTATAGTCCCAGCTACTTGGGAGGCTGAGGCAGGAGAATGGCACGAGCCCAGGAGACGGAGCTTGCAGTGAGCTGAGATTGCGTCACTGCACTCCAGCCTGGGCAACAGAGCGAGACTCTGTCTCAAAAGAAAAAGTTAGATCTTTGACCCTAATACTGTCACTTCTTCACTATGGTCGGTGTAAGAAATAAAAAAAGCATAACTTAAATGCCTGAAAATGAGTAGGAATTAGAGGGGTGTTGCTTAGATGAGGAGGATTTATCCATACAATAAACTAGTATTTCTTTCATTCTTTTATTTTTTTTGAGATAGGATTTTACTCTGTTGCCTAGGTTGGAATGCAGTGGGGTGATCTTGGCTTACTGCAGCCTGCACGTCCTGGGCTCAGGCGATCCTCCCACCTCAGCCACCTGAGTAGCAGGGACCATAGGACTATAGGTACATGCCACCATGCCCCATGCCTGGCTAATTTTTAAATTTTTTTGTAGAGATTAAGTTTCAATATGTTGCCCAGGCTGGATATTTCTTTTTTCTTTTCCTTTTTTTTTTCTGGACGGAGTCTTGCTCTGTCGCCCAGGCTGGAGTGCAGTGGCGCGATCTCGGCTCACTGCAACCTCCACCTCCCGGGTTCAAGCAATTCTCCTGCTTCAGCCTCCCGAGTAGCTGGGACTACAGGTGCACGCCACCACGCCCGGCTAATTTTTGTATTTTTAGTAGAGACGGGGTTTCACCATGTTGGCCAGGCTGGTCTTGAACTCCTGACCTCGTGATCCACCCACCTTGGCCTCCCAAAGTGCTGCGATTACAGGAGTGAGCCACTGTGCCTGGTGGTTTTTTTTTTTTTTTTTTGACACAGCCTCGCACTGTTGCCCGGGCTGAAGTGCAATGGCACAATCTCGGCTCACTGCAACCTCTGCCTCCCGGGTTCAAGCGATTCTCCTGCCTCAGCCTCCTGAGTAGCTGGGATTACAGGCATCCACCACCACATCCAGCTAATTTTTGTATTTTTAGTGGAGGCTGGATTTCACTATGTTGGCCAGGCTGGTCTCGAACTCCTGACCTCGTGATCCACCCACCTCGGCTTCCCAAAGTGCTGGGATTACAGGCATAAGCCACCGTGCCCGACGGGTATTTCTTAAATGAGGTTTTTCTTTCGGTATAATGGGTGATGTTTTTTCTTTGTGTTTTTCTGAGAAGTAGCATATTACATAATAATTAAAGAAACATACTTTTTGAGTCAGACTACCTGAGTGAACCCAAGCTCTCCTACTTACGAGTTTTGAGACTTTGGGCAAGTAAATCTCTGTGTTGTGCCTTGGTTTCTTCTTTGCAAAATGGAGCATAATGCTAGTGCCTACTTTGCAGAGATGATGTGAGGATTAAAAAAGGCATTCCATGTAAAGTACTTAGAATAGTTGTTGGTATCTGGTAAGCATTCAGCAGATGTTAGCTACTTATTATTTTCAGAATTTCCTCCATAGAACATCACATACGTCTAAGAAAAGTGAGAAATTTGAACCCAGGCATTAAAAAAAAAAAAAGATTCATGTCCATTAGCCCAGAGATAACTATAGTAAAAAATGTAGTGCGTTTTATTTTCAGACAGGGTCTCACTCTGTTACTTAGGCTGGAGTGCAGTGGCATGATCACGGCTCACTGCAACCTCTGCCTCCTGGGATCGAGTGATCCTCCCACCTTAGCCTTCCAGTAGCTGGGACTACAGGCACATGCCACCATGCCTGGCTTTTTTTTTTTTTAATTTAATATTTTGTGGAGACAGGGTCTCACCAATATTGCCCAGGCTGGTAACTCCTGGGCCCAAGCAGTCCACCCACTTCGGCCTCCCAAAGTGGCGGGATTACAGGCGCGTGAGACACTGCACCCAGCCTGTGGTGCATTTTAAAATTTTTATTAGACTCTTTGGTACTTAGTTTGGTTCATACAATGCTTTTCCTCAACATTTTTGTTCTCAAAATTTTTAATTTTATAATAAACACATCTATACCTACTGCTTAGAATCTACCATTAGCATTTTACTATTCTTGCTTTATTACATATCTATTCATCCATTTATTCCCTTTATTCATCTGCCAATCCATCTTATTGGACACATTTTGAAATAAATTGCAGACATCAGTACACTTCTCCTTAAATACTTAAGATTGGCTGTCATTAACTGGAGTTCAGTACACATATATTTTTTTGAGGTAGGGTCTCCCTCTGTTTCCCAGGCTGGAGTACAGTGATACGATCTCCGCTCACTGCAACTTCCGCCTCCCGGGCTCAAGCAATCTTCCCCTCAAACTCCTGAGTAGCTGGAAATACAAGCATGAGCCACCACACCTAGCTAATTTTTGTATTTTTAGTAGAGGCAGGGTTTTGGCAGGTTGCCCAGGCTGGTCTCAAACTCCTGACCTCAAGTGATCCACCTGCCTTGGCCTCCCGAAGTGTTGGGATTACAGGCGTGAGCCACTGCGCCTGGCCATTTTTTTCTTTTGAGGCGGAAGTTATATACAGTGAAATACACAAATATTCAGTGAGTTTTGAGAAATAACCCTTTTTTTGTTTTGTTTTGAAACGGAGTCTTGCTCTGTCGCCCAAGTTGGAGTGCAGTGGTGTGATCTTGGCTCACTGCAACCTCTGCCTCCTGGGTTCAAGCGATTCTCCTGCCTCAGCCTCTTGAGTAGCTGGGACTACAGGCATGTACCACCACACCTGGCTAATTTTTCATATTTTTAGTAGAGATGGGGTTTCACCGTGTTAGCCAGGATGGTCTTGATCTCCTGACCTTGTGATCCACCTGCCTCGGCCTCCCAAAGTGCTGGGATTACAGGTGTGAGCCACAGTGCCCAACCGAGAAATACCTTTGTAACCCAAATTCCTATGAAGACAAAAAACATTATCACTCCAGAGAGTTTCTTCATGCTCCTTATCAGTCAGTCTTTTTCACCAACCCCCAGAGACAACCACTGTTCTGAAGGGTTTTTTTCCCTTCCATAAATTAGTTTTGCTTTTCTAGAATTTTATCCAAATGGAACTATGTCAATATGCACTCTAAAGGCTTCTTTCATCAAGTTTATTTCTTTTGCTGAGTAGTATTTCACTGTATGAATGCACTACAGTTTATTTTCCTATTGGCATAGAATTTTAAAAAAATAGAGTGCACAGGTCTTTCTCTTTGGAGGGTAGCATTAATATGGACATGGTTGTATTGAGACCAACAGATATGCACAACCATTTTACTGCTTCTGTCACAACAAACATTAAAACAAAGTTGGGCGTGGTGGCACATGCCTATAATCCCAGCGCTTTAAGAGGCTGAGGGAGGAGGATTGCTTGAGCCCAGGAGTTCGAGACCAGCCTGGACAACATGGCGAGACCCCATCTCTACAAAAAATACAAAAATAGCTGAGTGTGGTGATGCGTGCCTGTAGTCTCAGCTTCCCGGGAGGCTGGGGCAGGAGGATTGCTTGAGCTAAGGAGGTTCAGTCTGCAGTGAGCCATCATCGTTCCATTGCACTCCAGCCTGGGCAACAGAGTGAGACTCTATTTCAAAAATTAAAAGAAAATAAATAAAAATTATTGCTTTTAAAAATGCACAGAAATGTTCTGGCTTCTGGTTCTAAAGTATTTATCCCTTCATCTAAGAATAATCTCATGAAAAATAATATATTCAAAAGGGAAGTAGAAATCTTTTCCCCTGTGTTTCCTGAAGAATCAATTACTTCCTTTTTATTTTTCTGAACAGAACCATACTCTTGGTGATATTAGCAATTTTTAAAAATCTGAACTCAGTTCAGGTACAAGTGGAAAATTACGAGAGTAGACTTATTGTATTTCTTTTCCCCTTGAGTGGTTTTCTGTTTCATCAAAATGACCATAAATCGAATACTTCATCTTATGTTTATGCTTTAACTTTTGTAAATGATGCTTCAATGAATATCTTTGCATGGTCCTGTATGTTTTTGCATCTGATTATTTATTTTTAATAGATTTTAAAGTGTTACTGTTAGGCCAGAGGGTTATGAACATTTAAGGTTAATACATACATTGCTAAATTGCTTACCAAAAAGGTAAGCAACAGTACATAGGAATAGTCATGTGCCGTTGTCAATTCTTGTTATTTTAAAGGTAGAAACAAGACGAAATGGAGAACGCGTGGTATCCCTTGGATATACTTGTTTAGGAAAGAACTAAGTTTTTTCAGAGTATATGGAGTTGAGCTCATTTCAGTGTTAGCATTATGCAAGATGTGACCCTTCCCTTTTTAGCACGAAGCCAATCAAGAAATGAGATAGCGTAGAGTTTGGTCATGCATTTTTTGCCACAAATGCGACTAGGTATTTATAGGGTGTGTTTCTGAGTTTCTGCTCTGATTTCTAAACTGGGTTCTCGTTTTTTATTACCCAGCCTGAAGAAAGTTCGTGGCAAAGTCTGGAAGCAAAGAATATCTAGCCCTCTGTTCAACACCAAACAATACACAATGGAACTAGAGCGGCTCTATCTACAGATGTGGGAGCATTATGCAGCTGGCAACAAACCTGACCACATGATTAAGCCTGTTGAAGTCACTGAGTCAGCATAAATAAAGACTGCACAGGAGAATTACCCCTATACCTGAGCCTCAACCTTCTGGGGGAAAGGGAACTAGATAACATACTTCTTACTTGTCTGTACAGTACCTTGTTGCAGATGGGTGATATATAATGGTAATAGAATAGCACAGCCAGACTTGCTTCCTGCATGGTAGGGAGAGACACAAAAGATGGGAAACTGCTTTTCCACAAGGAATCTCCGTAGAATTTTGCGGCGACCAGATGGTGCATAGGTCTGGAAGGTCTGATCTCCCTTGGTCTTCCATGGGATGGTTAGTGTGGAGGGGAGATATAGATTGTCCGGCCGCTTTGTGATTCCATGGATTGATTCAGTCTTCTGGATTTTTTTTTCTTTATATTTTGGGTACTGGAGCTTTTAAAAATGTTTGGTTTCAGGTATTTTTATTCATGTGAAGTGTATATGATTCTCTTGAGATAAGGTTTTAAGCTAAAATGTTACTCCCTGTTTTAGTTTCTGAACTCTGACAGATTGACAGGGACTTTGCTGGTGTAGTCTTTTTATAGGTTTTATAAACCACTTGAGCCTATATCAGTCGTTTTAGTGTCTGACCTAATATTTGGAGCTATCAGTGCTTTGTTGATTTAGATGATGACTCAAGATTTTTTCTGGTCCATTTCCCATTTCCTTTTCTTCCCTGACCCCCATACCCCCACCCTTAAAATTCTCCTGTAACTCAACTAACAAAATCAAGCCTGATTCAAAACATCCTAGGGTGTTTCTCTTAAACACACCATCTGGTGCCAAATGAAGATTTTTAGGAGTGATTACTAATTATCAAGGGCACAGTTGTGGTACTGTCATTGATAATAATATAGTTTTTTTTTTTTTTCCTAATTTTGACCTGTTTCACCAGTGTTTTACCCTTGACTGCCCCTTCTATGCTGCTTCCAAAAGTGATAGTGTGTGTAAGATTTTTACCTTCCTTTCTAAAGTTTTTTTTTTTTTTTTTTAAGTGAGTCCTGTTCTTCCTATTTCTTTCAGCAGAAATGAAATCCCAGGTAAGTATAAGTATTCAAGTATTTGATCAGTAAGTCACAGTTATCTCCAGTGCATTAAATAACCTTCATCAAGAAATAGGTTATAGGTAAAATCTCTGAAGGATCATCTATGTATTCAAGTAATTATTTTTTAGATAATAACTCTCTTCTGGACTTGGTCTTGAAGTCTGTACAGATTCAGCCTCAGTAGTAGCGAACTGCACTGCTGTTTGGTTTGGAGTACAAATTAGACTTATAGTCCTCCTGGAACTTGAGTTATTAAAATCATAGGAATAAAATTATGGGATCTCAACAAAGGGTCGAGGGTTTGAGGCTTAAACAAGCCAACATATGAATATATGTTTTGTCTTGCTATACTGCACTTACGCTATCCAGTTGCAGGTAATTTTTTGTCTGCTAGTAGTGTTCTAGATTATGTCTTTCCAAAGCGCTGAGGCTGTGCACCTATTCTGTAGTTGCAGCTGATGCCTGAATGTATCCTAGCTGACAAATTATTGATTAATAAGAACTTGAATTTCTGGAAGATTCTTACTGTTAACCAAATTTTGAGCAAGGAGTCTCAAAGGTAATTCTGAACCAGAATTACATGTTAATGAACAGTGTACCTTTTAACAGTGTAAATCACGGAATATCCGTGAAGGGATTTCTTAATTTATTTTTTACCGGTTGATTGAACTATCAGTTAAAGGTTGCCAGCATGGTTGCAGATAAACTGATGTTTGAAATTCGCTGAAATACTTAATGTGGAATAGGATAATATACTTCCAATGCCCTCAAGGCTGTGACCTTACAGCCATTTTACATAGCACATCATTCCTCCTATAGGGATGAACTTTTTCCTGGCACGAAAAGTAGCCGCTCTGGTTGAAGCTTTGCTTATTGTAACAGGCTTTTATTTCCAGGTAATATGTCTTGGAAGACTTAATTCTGATTAGAGATATAGATATTACTGGAAACTAATTGTTTTTTTTTCTATTGTACTCTGCTTTATCAAAGAAGTAAAACATTTAAATCGTGCTACAGAAATTAAGATGTTGTCTTGCGATCCTTAATAAATGAATGATTTCCCTTTAATACGGCTGATGTATTTTGTATCCTGTTATATTGAGTGTTGGACTGAAGAATAGGGTCATCCAATGATGAAACCTATATTTAAACACCTCCAAACAGCATGAAAGGACCAAATTTCCCTACTGTAGCTATGATATTAGGAATTGTTTTCTCAGCCAGGTCTGGTAGAGGGTGGGGTTAGTTTATGATCCATTAAGAAGGCAAAGTGGCCTTGTGTGGTGGCTCACGCCTGTAACCCCAGCACTTTGGGAGGCGGAGGCAGGTGGATCACTTGAGGTCAGGAGTTCAAGACCAGCCTGGCTAACATGGTGAAACCCTGTCTCTACTAAAAATACAAAAACACTAGCCGGGAGTGGTGGCACACGCTTGTAATCCCAACTACATGCGAGGCTGAGACAGGAGAATCGCTTGAACCCGGGAGGCAGAGGTTGCAGTGAGCTGAGATCGTGCCATTGCATTCCAGCCTGGACAACAGAGTGAGATGTCATCTCAAAAAAAAAAAAAAAAAAAAAGACAAAGCCTGTGATCCCCAACACACCCATTCATGCTTGCTCCTCTTTTGCTTGTGACCTCTCTGCTTTCATTTACCCTTGTAGTCTCGGTTTTCATGTGGACCATTCTTTTCTTGGCTCTTCGGGGCAAAATTATTTTCCTTCCTGCTCTGTATAGTGGTCGAACTCTGCCACAAGCATCAGGGAGGAAGATATCAATTCATGATCGATATCATGAATTGATATCATGGCAAATGCTGTTTGCCAGTTTTCTCAGATATGAGAGGGAAGATTTTTTTCAGTAAAATTTTGCATGATTTAATTCCCAACTTCTTAAAGCCCTCATGTGGATTGGTGTTTGTTTCCTAAAAGATTATTATGGGAAGAAAGCCTACTTAAAAGTTTTTACTCCCATTCGCTTCTGTTGAAAAATCTACATTATTTCCAGTCTACTTCAGCTCCTCCTGCCTTCAATCTAAAGGAGTTGCTTGCACACCTTGAGTAAATGTGTGTAATTTCTGAACTGCCCATTTTAAGATTTGATTCCAAACCTATCCCATTCTTTTACTTGAAGCATATGCCTCTCAATTATAGCTAACATTCTGGTTCTTTGCCCAAGCCTCTGAGGCACAGTTATGTAATCCCCATTCTTATAAAGAGGCTTGTAGAGGTTAATTTGCAACTTCATTGTAGAGAGAGAGAGTAATCAGCCCCCTTTATCCAATTTTTTTAATCAACTGAGAAAGTATCTGTATTTAGGTAGGCAATCTGGTGCTTAAGAGCAGGTTTTGGAACTAGAGTTGGAGTTTGAATCTCAGCTCTGCCACTTTTTTTTTTTTTTTTGAGATGGAGTCTCGCCCTGTCCCCATGCTGGAGTGCAATGGCACGATCTCGGCTCACTGCAACCTCCGCCTCCCAGGTTCCAGCGATTCTCCTGCCTCAGCCTCCCGAGTAGCTGGGATTACAGGTGCGGGCCACCACACCCGGCTATTTTTTTTTTTTTTTTTAATCTTTAGTAGAGACGGGGTTTCACCATGTTGACCAGGCTGGTCTCAAGCTCCTGACTTCGTGATCCACCCGCCTCAGCCTCCCAAAGTGCTGGGGTTACAGGCGTGAGCCACTGTGCCCGGCCAGCTCTGCCACTTTCTAGCTGTGTGATCTCTAAAATGAGAGTGCTAACAGTTGCCTACTTTTTAAAGTGTTGTATGAATTAAGTCGTAAGACACTTGGAATAATGCTTAGCACAAAATAGTATCAAACGCAGGGACATTTTATGTGTGTTCTGTTACCCAAAGGCATACATTACGAAATATATAGATGCTCGCTGGAGAAACTGGCACAATCTAGAAAGCGCTGTTTTCCCCGTTTGTTTTTCTTGGTGTGTATAGAGTGAGTGCCAAAAAGCCTCAAGTAACCTTTTTTTATCTCCAGGGTTTGGAGGGTTCTGGAAGTAAACATCATAGTTCGCCGTTGCCAGGCGCTGTTGAGTTGCTGCCTTGCTCTTATCTAGGGGTCTAGATGGCCTTCCCTGCAACCCCCGCCCCCCTGCGTTCCCGCGTCCCCCCGCGCCCCGCCCTCCCCTCGGTGTTCCCGTCCACGCCCCTGCTCCCGCGCCTTCGCTCCAGTTCTCGTGCCCCCGCCCCTCCCCCCGCGCCCTTTCCCAGTGGTTACAATAACGGACTTAGAGGTCTGGACAATTCAAGTAAGGAACAAGGCTCGCTTATCCAAGTTCTCGCAGGATGAAAGTTTGTTATGAAGGATTTCACATGGTTTCTCTTTATCAGAAAGTTGTTAGGGACTTTTAATCGCAGAATTGGCCTCGGGTGCCCACGCTCTAGTATTGAAATGGCGCTTTTGGGACAAATAAGCAACATCCGTGGGAGTGGAAAGCGACAGACCTGATCCCGGAAGCGCTACAGCTAGGCGCCAAGTTCACAGGCGCGAAGTTCAAATTTGACTTGTGACCACTGTGATAGGTGGGTACAGGGAAGCGCGGGCGAGCACACGTGAATTACTGCTACCGCCCCCTAGGTCCGGGCACTATAAAGGGGCCTGCGCCTGGCGTTGTTCATCGCAGTCGCTCGGGATCTTTGCACGCACTCCACGGGCAGTTGGAGGTGAGCTGCTGCCGGCCACGCCAGAGGCTGCAACACCAGGTAGGTGACCGGCTGGTCGGACTGAGATGGGTGCTGAAGTGGTCCAGAGGTTAATCCTAATTGAGTGACTTAATTAAAACCAGGACCACTGTATACCTTGGACTCTGGTTGCCCGTGTAGGCCTGAGGTGGGAGTAGAGGAAGTGGCAGCGAGGGGAGAAGTGGAGGCGCCAGTGGTAGCATTGGGGGTGGTGGGGGCGCCCGTGGTGGTGTAGGACGATATGGTGGCGCCAGTGGCGGCATTGGGAGAGGTGGGGGCGCCGGTGGCGGCGTAGGAGCAGGTGGTAGTGCCAGTGGCGGCGTGGGGAGAAGGGGCGCTGGTGGCGTCATTGCAGATAGTGGGGGGCCTGGTGGTGGCGTAGAAGGAGGTGTTGGTGCCAGTGGCGGGTGGAGAGAAGTAGGGGCACCAGTGGCGGCGTTGGGGGAAGTGGGGGTGCCTGTGGCGGTGTCAGGGAAGTGGGGGTGCTGGTGGTGGTGTAGGAGCATGTGGTAGCACCAGTGACGGTGTGGGGAGAAGTAGGGGCACCATTGGCGGCCTTGGGGGAAGTGGGAGCGCTGGTGGCGGCGTAGGAGCGTGTGGTGGCGCCAGTGGCTATGTAGGAATACGTGGCACCGGTGGCGGCGCGGGGAGAAGTGAGGGCGCTGGTTGCGGCACTGGGGGGAGGTGGGGGCCCCAGTGGTGGTGTAGGAACAGGTGGTGTCCCTAGTGGCGGGTGGGGAGAAGTAGGGGTGCCAGTGGCAGTGTTGGGGGAGGTGGGGGTGCCAGTTGCGGCCTAGGACTACTTGGTGGCGTTGGCATAGGAGCACATAGTAGCGCTGGCGGTGTGGGGAGAAGTGGAGGCGCCGGTGGCCGCATTGAAGGTGGGGGTGCCAATGGGGGCGTTGGGGGAAGTGGGGGGTTCTGGTGGCGGCGTAGGAGCACTTGGTGGTGGTGGAAGTGGCCTAGGAGCACGTGGTGGTGCTGGTGGGCGTGGGGAGAAGTGGGGATGCTGGTGGTGGCATTGGAGGTGGGGGTGCCAGTGGTGGCGTAGGAGCAGGTGGGGGTGCCAGTGGCAGCATGGGGAGAAGTGGGGCCGCCCATGGCAGTGTGGGGGGAGGTGGCACCAGTGGCAGCACCAGTGGCGGCGTAGGAGCGGGTGGGGGTGCCAGTGGCTGTGGGGAGAAGTGGGGGTGCCTGTTGCAGCATTGGGGGGAGGTGAGAGCTAGTGGTTGTGGGTAGGGGTGTGTGTGTGGGGGTCGAGGTCTCTTTGGCTGAGGACTGAGTGGTGGTGGGAGACAGGAGTGGGGTAGGGCAGAAGTTGGATAGAAGTGTGGGGGAGTGGAAGCCTGCTTGGGAAACCGGTTGGAAGCAGTTGAAGGTGGCTGGAGGTGGTTGGAGGTGCGAGTGTGGGGGAAGGGTGGTGGGGTTGAGGCCTGATTGGTGGAAGACTGAGGTGAGAATGGTGGGGGTAGGGTCCAGACCTGATAGGAGGAAGGAGTTGGGGAGGGGTCAAGGCCTGTTTGGTCGAAGATTGGCTAGAGGCTGGAGGCAGGAATAGGAAGCGGGGAGGGGGTGGCCGGATTCATATAAGACCAGTGAGAAGCCAGAGTGGCGGGAGGTAAGGGGGCAGTGGAGGTTGGACAGAAGGAAGAAGGTGATGAGGGGGCAGTGGTAGCCTATTCTGGGTAAGATTGACAGAGTGGGGAGTAAGGAGGTAGGGGAAGGGGGAGAGGTTGACACCCGGTAGGTGGGAGACTTCCTTGGGGCAGGAGTAGGGGGACTGAAGGTGTAGGGAGGTGGAGGGCCAGTGGGATGTGGGGGCGGTCGAGCCCTGATACGTGGAAGACTGGCAAGTTGAGGTGGGAGTGGAGGGAGTGGGAAGTGGGGGCGGGTGCAGGGTGGGAAGAGATTGGGGTGGTAGAGGCCTGAGTGGGAAAAGTTTGCAACAAAACAAATTTAAATCCTTTTCATTTTGCAGAGCAAAGTTTCGGCTTTAAGGTGGGGAAGATACCCAAAGATAAATGCAGAATGTAAATGTAGAGATGTCTCTGCTTTTGAGTTCTGGCTTTCTTTTTTTTTTTCTTTTTATTTTATTTTCTTTATCTTTTTTTTTTTTTTTTTGAGATGGAGTCTAGCTCTGTCGCCCAGGCTGGAGTGCAGTGGCACAATCTCGGCTCACTGCAAGCTCTGCCTCCCGGGTTCACGCCATTTTCCTGCCTCAGCCTCTCGAGTAGCTGGGATTACAGGCGCCCGCCACCATGCCTGGCTAATTTTTTGTATTTTTAGTAGAGACAGGGTTTCACCGTGTTAGCCAGGATGGTCTCGATCTCATGACATTGTGATCTGCCCGCCTCGGCCTCCCAAAGTGCTGGGATTATAGGCGTGAGCCACTGCGCCCGGCCGAGTTCTGGCTTTCTTAAGAAAGTGTATTTTTGTCTTTCACTACAGACATGGATGGGCACAAAAAAGAGCTGCCCCGCTTGCAAGAGCCGGAGGAGGACGAGGATTGGTGAGATTTAGAAAGTTCTGTTTTCTTTTAGTTTAGTGTTACCGTATTGGCAAAACAGCTTTCTCGAGAAGTATGTTTATTTCCTTTAGTATCTGTAGAGCGTATAACTTGGTTTGTTATAAAATGAGAATTGTAAAGAAGGATTTTACAAACTAGGAGTCCAGCCTCCTATGAAATTCTTGAATCCGCTATATAATTTCTCTGTTAGTGGCCAGGAAATGACGACATTTGAGGCAACAGTGCATCGTTGAATATATGTGGTTTCTAGAAAGTTCTTCATTCTGATGCAATTAAAACCTGTTGTTCCACGCCAGTATCGATAGTGCTGCCTCTAGAGGTACACAAGTATTTTTCTTCTCCATGATAACACAAGGTGTTTTTGTTTTAAATTTTTTTATGGAGATGCACCCTGAACCAATAAAGGTTCAGAGAACTTCCAACATGAGGTATTTTTTTGTGCGTGTGAGAGACAGGGTCTGCTCTGTCGCCCAGGTTGGAGTGCAGTGATGTGATCAGGAGCTATTTTTAAGATAGCTGCCTGTCTCTAAGTTTTTTCTCTTCTGGAACACTACCCTATTTTCCTCCCTCACAGATATGCATGCAAGGGTATGATATGGGGGAAGGTACAAACCAACAGAAAGTCTGGAAATAGACTTAAGTACATAAGAAAATTTACTAAACAAGAAAAACGACATTTCAGCATTTCAAATCAATGGGGAAAAATATGGATTAGTCAACAAACCATTTGAGGATAACTGGCTAACCATTTGGAAAAAAATGAGACTTGGGTTTTTGCCTTATTGCTTATGCCAAAATAGATTACACATGGATCAAATATTTTAAAATAAAAAATGAAACCATTAAAATGTTAGAAAACAATAGATGGATTTTGTTTCCAATAGTTTTTGGAGTAGAAAGGTCTAAGTTTGATATCAAACAAAACATAAATATGGTAAATAAACTGGAAAAATATTTGTGTTACAAATATAAAGGGCTATTTTCCTTAACAAAAAGCTTTTTATAAATCAGTAATTTAGAAAAAGGTGAACAAACGCATGGAACATGACAAAGAATATTAGAAGGTAGCTCTCTGGGAAAAAAAAAATACAAACGGACCTCAGACATTAAAATTTTCAGCTTTGGCCGGGCACACTTTGGGAGGCAGAGGTGGGCGGATCGCTTGAGTCCTGAGACCAGCCTGAGCAAGATGATGAAATTCCGCCTCTACAAAAAATAAAAAAATTAGCTGGGCACGGCGGCTGCACCTGTAGTCCCAGCTACTCGGGAGGTTCAGGTGGGAGAATCACCTGAGCCCGGGAAGTCGAGGCAGCAGTGAGCCGAGATTGCGCCACTGCACTCCAGCCTCTGCAACCCGAGACCCTCTCTCCAAAAAAAAAAAAAAAAAAAAAATCAGCTTTTAATTATATTGCTTCTCATTAAATAAGTGATAAATTTTAATTATATTACTTCTCATTAAAGGAATGATAAATCTTATTCATTTATTTTTTTTTCTCCCACTTGGAAAAGTAAAGAAATGATAAATTTTAAAATGAGATACAATTTTTTATATATTTGCAAAAAGTTTGATGATACCCAGTGTTGCCAATTGATAGGAAAACAGAAAATCTCCTACATTCTTTGTGGGAGTATATATTTGGTACAACCTTTTTGGAGGGCAGTCTGGCAGTATCACATTTTAAATGCCTATGTCCTTTGAAGTAGCAGTTCCACTACTGAGACTTTTTCTTTTAAAATCATTTAATTTCTTTATACTTGTACTCCCATATACATGAGTGCATAAATGTGATTAGATCATACATGTAATTCAGTAATTGTAATTCAGTCTTATTTTTTCTTGACTTTTTTTTTCCCCTTCTCCCATGGCCTTTCTCCCTGTAACCCATGCTAAATATTTATGTAGCTAGCCTTCCATACTTTTCTCCATGTTCATGTAATCATATATAGACATTTACAGGGTATTTTGGTCTTTGTTCACTTTTGTGGAAGAAGGATATATGATTTAATTACCAGTACATAGAGAAATATGTACAAGAACATTCATTGCAGCACTGTTTGTAATAGCACAAATTTGAAAAGAGCTGAAATGTCCTAAGAGTCTACTTGAATAAATTAGGGTTCATTGCAAAAATGTGGTGAGAGCTATGTGTACTGATAATGAAAAGACTACTAAGAAATATAAAGTGAAAAATGCAAGCTGCAGAACAATGCATATAGCATAATATTATTTGTAAAAAAAAAATAAAAAAAGAAAATGGTGTGTGTACTTGTTCTGATGTGTGCTTACGCTTAACTTTCTAGAAGGATAAATAAGATACATTGTCTCCAGGAAGAGCAAGGACAGAGTGTCACTCACTGCTGTTTTCAGAGTTCTTTATCAGTTAGAAAAAAAATGACCTGGTAAACATTATTTTGCCATAGTCATTAAAAATGTGGGTAGGGGGTGGGGTGGCTCACGCCTGTAATCCTAGCACTTTGGGAGGTTGAGGCGGGAGGAATGCTGGAACTTACGAGTTTGAGACCAGCCTGGGCAACATAGCAAGACCTCATCTCTATTTTTTGTTTAAAAAAGCGGGGGGTGTGGAGGGGATCAGCAAAAGAATGACGCCAACATCGGAAAATATACGTCTTAATAAGTAATAAAAAGGAATGCTAATTTAAAAATCATTTACCTATTAGCAAATTTTAAATATTTAATCATAGTAATGCTGCTGACATCATAAACTGACACAACCCTTTGGAAATGATTAAGCAGATGTACCAAGAGCTATAAAATTGGACATACTATTCTTTTTTTTTTTTTTTTTTTTTTTGAGACAGAGCCTTGCTCTATTGTCAATGCTGGAGTGCAGTGGCGCAATCTTGGCTCACTGCAGCCTCTGCCTCCTGGGTTCAAGCAATTTTCGTGCCTGAGCCTCCTGAGTAGCTGGGATTACAGGCGCATGCCACCACACCCGCCTAATTTTTTTTTTTTTTTTTGTATTTTTAGTAGAGATGGGATTTCACCATGTTGGCCAGGCTGGTCTTGAACTCCTGGCCTCAAGTGATCCATCCGCCTTGGCCTCCCAAAATGCTGGGATTATAGGCATGTGCCACCACGCCCGGCTAATTTTTTTTTTGTATTTTTAGTAGAGATGGGGTTTCACCATGTTGGCCAGGCTGGTCTCAAACTCCTGGCCTCAAGTGATCCACCCGCCTCGGCCTCCCAAAGTGCTGGGATTACAGATGTGAGCCACTGTGTGCAGCTGGACACACTGTTGATTGAGTAATTTGATTTTTGGTAACCAAGCATAGGAAAATCCAGTTTATGAAGCCAATTAAATGCCCAAAGGTGCTTTTCGTAGTATTTAATTTTTTTTGTTGTTTGTTTGAGACGGTATTACTCTGTCACCCAGGCTGGAGTGCAGTGGCATGATCATGACTCACTGCAACCTCTGCCTTCTGGTCTCAAGTGATCCTCCCACCTCAGCCTTCAGAGTAGCTGGGACTACAGATGCACCACCATGCCCAGCTAGTTTTTGTATTTTATTGTAGAGATGTGGTTTCGCCGCCAAGTTGCCCAGGCTAGTCTCGAACTCCTGGGCTCAAGCGATTTGCCTGCTTTAGCCTCCCAAAGTGCTGGGATTACAGGCGTGACTGCCGCACCCGGCCTCATAGCATTTAATTTAAAAATTAAATTAATAGGCGCGGTGGCTCACGCCTGTAATCCCAGCACTTTGAGAGGCCGAGGCGGGCGGATCACAAGGTCAGGAGATCGAGACCATCCTGGCTAACACAGTGAAACTCCATCTCTAGTAAAAATACAAAAACAAATTTAGCTGGGTGTGGTGGCAGGCACCTGTAGTTCCAGCTACTCGGGAGGCTGAGGCGGGAGAATGGCGTGAACCTGGGAGGCAGAGCTTGCAGTGAGCCGAGATCGCACCACTGCACTCCAGCCTGGGCGACAGAGTGAGACTCCATATCAAAAGAAAAAAAGAAAAAAAATGATTAGTGTTAATTGTTTGTTAAATTTTTGGTAGAATTCACCAGTGAATCAATATGATCCTGGGCTTTTCTTTGTTGGGAGGTTTTTTATTACTGATTCAGTCTCCTGAATCATGTGTGTGATCAAAAATGCAAAAGGTGGCCGAGCCCAGTGGCTCACACCTGTAATCCCGGCACTTTGGGAGGCTGAGGTGGGCGGATGGCTTGAGTCCAGGAGTTTGAGACCAGCCTGGCCAACATGGTGAAACCCTGTCTCTACAAAAAAAAATACAAAAATTAGCCAGGCACAATGGCACACACCTGTAGTCTCAGCTACTTGGGGGGTTAAGGCGGGAGAATTGCTTGAGCCCAGCAGGTGGAGGTTGCAGTGAGTTGAGATCGCGCCATTGCACTTCCACCTGGGCGACGGGAGCGAAGCCCTGTCTCAAAAAAAGAAAAAAAAAAAACAAAGCAAAAGGTCAAATTGCAGCTCCATGACCCTCAGTCACTTGCCCTCAAATAGGGAGTGCCCAGGGTGGATCGTTAGTCTCAGTTGTCCTGAGAGGTAAATGGGTTATGTGTTATTATTAGCCCCTTGTGAATTTGGTTGACAGGAGTCATGCTTTTAGCATTTAATGAAGAATTGATAAATCTGAGTTTCTGAAGCTACAGGTCCAAAAAGCAGATCTTAGGCTTCTGGTTGGAGATAGCCCTTGAGGCCAGACACCAACCTGCCAGTCTCTAACCCATCTTAGCTCCAAATTGGAACTGCTACTTCCCTTGATCTGGGCATTGTATTTTCATTAACGAAGATAAGATTGTTAGCTTTTTTGTTTTTTACTTTGGGCTGACTCTTTACCTCGAACCTTCACATAGATGGGCATATATGTGTAATGACATTTTTACACACAGAAAATTATTACTTAGTGAGATCTAGTAGGCAGAATTCTTTCACAACTTGAGGTTTTTTTAGGGGGTGGAAAATAATAGAAGGGGTCTTTGGAATCACTCTTTGAGATTTTGAGATTCATTCATACATTCATTCATTTAAAAAATACTTATTGAATCCTGACTTTGTATGGAACAACGTGAAACAAATACACTTCCAAGTCCTTGCGTAGCTTACCGTCTAGGGTGGGGGTTAGAAACATGTAAACAGGTAGTTACAGTAGAGTGTGATAAACGCTGCGATGGGGCAGATGTGCATGATGCCATAGGAGTACAGAGGAGGGCAGATAGGATCTTGTTTACTTTCCACAATAGCCCTATGAAATAAATGTTTTTTTTTTTTTCAACTGAGGCCCAAGAACTTGGTATTATGAAAGTCTAGAAGTGATGGTGGCTTAGAGTAGGGTGCTACTAGTGGAGTTGGAGAGATTTGGATGAATATGTAATATATTGTAGTTCGTAAATTCGGAGATGTCTTTTCACATTTTTGCATTTCTGAAATTGGCATGTATCATACATTTGATGGCAGGTTGTAGTTTGGTAGTGTTTTTTTTCTTTCATGGAGGAGGTATATGTAATAATGTGTGTTAGATTAGATGAAATATATTAGAGAAGTGGAGCCAACAGGTCTTGCAGATGGGTTGGATATGGGAGGTGAGGGAAAGAAAGAAATCAAGGATGACTCCTCGATTATTTGGCATTACTGGGTAGATGGTGGTGCTATTGACTGAGATGGGTAGGGCTGGGATAGGAACAGGATTGAGGGAGAAAATAGAGTTCTGTGTTGTTGGCCATGTGGCCATGTTACTTTTTTTTTTTGAGACAGAGTTTCGCTCTTGTTGCCCAGGCTTGAGTGCAGTGGTGCGATCTCAGCTCACTGCAACCTCTGTCTCCTGGGTTCAAGCGATTTTCCAGCCTCAGCCTCCCAAGTAGCTGGGATTACAGGCACCTGCCACCACACCTGGCTAATTTTTGTATTTTTAGTAGAGACGGGGTTTCACCATGTTGGCCAGGCTGATCTTAAATTCCTGACCTCAGGTGATCCGCCTGCCTCAGCCTCCCAAAATGCTGGGATTACAGGTGTGAGCCACTGCGCCTGGCCCATGTTACCTTTTAAATAATAAATATCCAAGGTGTCAAGTAGACAGTTTGAGTTCAGTGAAGAGCTCAAGGCTATTAATGTAAAGTTGGGGACATGGAGTCTAGGGCTAGTAGCATGAATGATTCAGGAGAAAGGGGAGAATGATGCAGCACAGAGTGCTGGAACTACTGGAATACAATCCCTGGGAAGGCTAGGGGAGACAGGTCCAAAGTACAAGGGAGGGATTGGTCTTTGATAGTGGTAGGGACACTGTGTTCCCTTGTTAGTGATAGAGAAGGCGGAGAGTCTAGTATGGTTGCAGTTAGTTCTGGAGATTTCTTGGTGGGAGGATGAGTGAGTTCCTAGCTGATTGCTTCTATTATCCTAGTGTCTTATGAGACAAGGTCATTAACACAGTGAAGCGGGTGGGGAAGGAGGGATTGGCACTTCAAAGGCAGAAGTTGTACCGAAATGCATAATGCAAGAGATGGGGGTCTGGTTTTCATTGATAAGCCTAATTGGTACTCTCTGATGCCCACTGACTAGTCTTTTTTAGCCCAAGCAAGATTCTTTGTTTTGTCAATACTATTACAAGATAGCCTTGTTGATATGATATTTAAAATATATTTAAAATTATATTTTAAAAATTATCCTGTTAGGCTGAATTTAAAATAATCAGAAAAGCAAATGGGTCACCTAGTGGATTGGCTATGTTTTAAATTTCTTGACAATGCCAAAGTTACTTAATTAGCATTCTATTGATATTTTCAATTCCTGATTTCAAGGAAAAGAAGGCTGTCACACTTAACTGGTGTTCCCGAAAGTGTGGTCTGCCAGCTTCCTGGATCAGAATTGCCTGGGGGTGCTTGTTAAAAATGTAGTTTCTTGGATTTTTTTTTTTTTTCAACAGTCTTGCTCTGTCGCCCAGGCTGGAGTGCAGTGGCACAATCTCAGCTCACTGCAAACTCACTGCAACCTCTGTCTCCTGGGTTCAAGTGATTCTTGTTCCTCAGCCTCCCCAGTAGCTGGGGTTACAGGTGTGCGCCACCATGCCTGGCTCTTAAAATTTTTGTATTTTTAGTAGAGATGGGGTTTCGCCATGTTGGCCAGGCTGGTCTAGAGCTCCTGGGTTCAAGGGATCCACCCACCTTGGCTTCCTAAATTGCTGGGATTACAGGTGTGAGCCACTGCATCCGGCCAAAAATGCAGTTTCTGATTCCTGTTGTTCTAGAGTAAGGCTCATGAATATTGTCTATTTGTTTTTTTGTCTTTGCCACTGGACTGTGAGATCCCTAGAAGTCATTCTTTTTTTCTTTTTTGTAGCCCCAGTACCAAGTATATAGTAGATGCTCGATAAATGTCTAATTAGTGAATGAATGAACCACAGATATCCTAATCATGTTATAATATATTTATTGAGTTGTAAAAATTACTAAGGGAATATAGGTCTGTGGTGAAAATGAGCAGTACAGAAGCATATAAAGTAAAAAGTGAAAGTCGGCCTTCACATGCATGCATCCTCCCATTCTTCTGAGGTAATAATTTTGAATAATTTGGCAGTATTTCTTCCAGAGATTTTTCTGTAGTCATATAAAAGCATACATAATCTTTATGATTTATAGTCTTTTAAAGTTTTAAAGGAGAGATCTGGCCAGGCGTGGTGGCTCATGTCTGTAATCCCAGTACTTTGGGAGGCCAAGGCCGGCAGATCACCTGAGGTCAGGAGTTCAAGACCAGCCTGGCCAACATGGTGAAACCCCATCTCTACTAAAAATACAAAAATGAGCTGGGCTTGGTGACACACGCCTGTAATCCCAGCTACTCCACAGGCTGAGGCAGGAGAATCACTTAAACCCAGGAGGTGGAGGTTGCAGTGAACCAAGATCGCGCCACTGCACTGCAACCTGGGTGACAGAGCGAGACTCTGTCTCATAAATAAATAAAATAAAATAAAATAGATCTTTTTTGGATCTTTTATAACTTTTTTTTAAGTTTTTTTTTTTTTTCTTTGTCAGCCAGGTGGGAGTGCAGTGATGCCATCATAGCTCATTGCAGCCTCGAACTCTTGGGCTCAAGGGATACTCTTGAGTAGCTGGGAGGATCCCACATCCAGCTAATTTAAAAATATTTTTTGTAAAGACAAAGAGTCTCGCTATGGTGCCCACACTAGTCTTGAACTCCTGCTCCCAAGTGATCCTCCGGCCTCGACCTCCCAAAGTGTTGGGATTATAGGCATGAGCCACTGCTCCCAGCTCTTCTATAGTTTTTGAGGTTTTTTTTTTTTTTAATGTATCTTTAAAGCCTTCCAATGTTATTTCTTAGTCCTTTCATGATAGAGTTCTGGTTCTTCTTCCTTCAATGCATATATTCTTTTTTTTTAACGAGGTGTGGTGGGGGGTTTCTCGCTGTATTTCCCAGGCCAGAGTACAGTGGCTATTCACAGGTGTGATCATGGTGCACTGAGGCCTCCACCTCCTGGGCTCATGCAGTCCTCTCCTACCCCCTGCATAGCTGGGACTACAGCGTACCTGGCCTGCATATATTTCCTTTTTTTTTTTTTTTTTTTTTTGAGACAGAGTCTCGCTCTGTCACCCAGGCTGGAGTGCGGTGGTGCAATCTTGGCTCACTGCAACCTCTGCCTCCGGGTTTCAAGTGATTCTCCTGCCTCAGCCTCTGAAGAAATTGGACTATAGGCATGTGCTACCACACCCAGCTAAGTTTTGTATTTTTTAGTAGAGACGGGATTTTGCTATGTTGGCCCAGCTGGTCTCAAACTCCTGACCTCAGGTGATCACCCACCTCGGCCTCCCAAAGTGCTGGGATTACAGGCATGAGCCACTGCACCCAGCCTCCTTTTTTCCTTTTCCCCTATTCTTAACATGTCAGCTAGCCTGCATATATTTTCTTTTTTTTTAAGACAGGGTCTCACTCCTGTCACCCAGGTGGGAACTGCAGTGGCACTATCATGGCTCACTGCAGCCCCGACCTCTCAGGCTGAAGCAACCCTCCAGCCTCGTTGTTTGATTTTTTTTTTTTTTTGTAGAGACGGTTTCACCATGTTGCCCAGGCTGGTCTTGAACTCCTGGGCTCAAGTAATCCTCCCGCCTTAGCCTCCCAAAGTGCTGATTACAAGCGTGAGCCACTGCATTCAGCCACCTGCGTATATTTTCTAATAATAGTAACATGAGCCTTGAAATACATTCTAGGGACTTGTTCCCCTGGTGGTGAATATTACTTGGAAAAGATACCAAACAAAATCTGCCTTCTTTTTGACCATGTATTTCTTCCTTAGTGCTTTCCTTGGACTACCTCACCTGTTGGTTACTGTCCCACCTGGAATTTGATATTTTGCCATTAGGGATTTGGGTGGGGCTCTCTGTCATGTAACTTTTTGCCTCATGTTGATCCTTTGTTCCTTTTGCCTGACCTCTCAAAAAAATAGGTGTGTTTGTAACACAAAAGTATGTAAAAAGATGGATGAAGTCTGAATCAGCTGTTAGTTTATATAATATATAGTGCTGTTTACTGACAACTAACATCACATATTGACCCATCCATGGGAAACCGTACAGCCAGCAAAAGGTTTCTTTCCTGATTAAAGAAAAAAACTTGAAGTCTACTACTAAGTCCAAGGTACAGTGGTTGAGAAATGCATAGGAAGTTTAATCAAGGAGTTGAGCCATCATGTATTTTGAAAGATTGGAAAAGTATACAGGCAGCACAGTATCAGCCTCTAGGCCAAATGAAAAGCCGTAAAGAAGTGGCTAAGTCTAATTTTTTTTTTTTTTTGATGGGGTCTCGCTCTGTGGCCCAGGCTGGAGTGTAGTGGCGTGGATCTTGGCTCACTGCAACCTCTGCCTCCTGGGTTCAAGTGATGCTCCTGCCTCAGCCTCCCGAGTAGCTGGGATTACAGGCGCCCGCCAACAGGCCTGGCTAATTTTTGTATTTTCAGTAGAGGTGGGGTTTCACCATGTTGGTCAGGCTGATCTTGAGCTCCTGACCTCAAGCAATGCGACTGCCTCGGCCTCCCAAAGTGCTGGGATTACAAGCGTGAGCCACCGTGCCCAGCTGAAGTCTAACTTTTAATATGTAGAGCCTGGACTTCCTTATAGCTATTATGTCCCCCTCCTTTAGCATTTTGATAACCTCTGTGGACTACGTGTCACTATAACTAATAACAAGATGACCTATGATGTAGCCAGGCGCCACATTGGAGGAGTGGCAGTGGCGGTGAAGTGGTGCTCACTGCGGTGTGACTCCCCTGGGCTGGAGTTTGGATCTGGCTGACAGTGGATGTCCAGCCGGCTGCTGTCTGGTGAGCTGAAGGGTTCCGAGCAGGAAGTGCTTGGCTTCACCTCAGGTGGTGCTGCATAACTCTCGTAAGTGATAGCAAGAGGCAAAGTAGCCTGCCACAGAGCAGCGGAGAGAGAGTGCTGGGACCCCTGGCAGATGAGACAGAGAAGCAAGAGGCCCCAGCATCGTGGCTCACTGCAGGGAGCAGTGGCAGCTTTGAAACCATCCATTCATTGGCCCTGCATGAAACGGGGTTCAGTAGTTGTCCATTTACCTAGATATCAATCCCAAACAGTAGGCTATCTCCAAGAAGTACACCCTTAATGGGGACCTCCTTGCCCTTTTGCCCTTTAATTTTTGACTGCAATCTCTTCATCCTCAAGTCCTTTCCCCCGAGGCTCTTTTCTCAAGACTCACTTTCATGTCTTTATTTTTTATTTTACTTTTTTTTAGAGACAGGGTCTTGCTGTGTCGCCCACACTGCAGTGCAGTGGCACCATCATAGCTCACTGCAACCTTGAATTCCTGGGCTCAAGCGATCCTCCCCGCTCAGCCTCCCAAGTTGGTGGGATTACAGGCGTGAGCCTCCATGCCTGGTGTTGCTTTCATACCTTTAAATGGAAATAAATTACTTGGCAGAAAACAGGCTTTTCACTGATAGCTAGCGATAACTCAGCTAACATTCTTCCCGTGTTTTTGATTCAGCAGTAAGGACTGAGCAGCTCATTGCTTCCAATTTTTGTTCACTTGTGCTGTTGTGATCCTAATTTCCTAAGGGCTTAAAGCCCTTAAAACCTTTTTTGCATTTCAGGAATTCTGATTGGTTGTTTTCTTCACTTATTTGGGATTTTTGATAATTGGTTGCTTATGGCGTCGATAGCCCTCCTTTTATAAAGTATCTCTTTTATTTTTGCAGTTACATCCTTAATGTTCAGTCAAGCAGTGATGACACCAGTGGGTCTTGTAAGTAGAGTCCACTCAAAGCAGGAACATTTTGAAGTGTCTTTGTAGAGATGACTCAACTGTGATTTGGGATGTCTGGCCTAAGTTGGTTCTAAGTTCGTCACCTCTAGGGCTCTCTTTAGGTCGGTGAAATGAAATTTCCCTACTGTCAGGAGTGGAGGAGGTTCTCTGCTTCTTTTCCAACTTACTTTCCTCCTTTTTTTTTTTTTGGCTCTGGGTTTCCTTACTTTTATTTCCTTTCTATCCTTCATGGGAGATGTAAATTTTAAGCAGCTCTAATTTATAGACTTTGGTTTTAGGGAGTTAAAGACATAGGCAACCAGATTTTTTCATGCTTCAGATGTTTTCTAATGCCCTCTTTCTCTGATTTAGCTGTGGCCAGAAGAGCTCCGAAGAGACAGGCGAGGTGAGTAGGAGAATTAATGAAACTTTACTTTTTTTTTTTAAATTAAGGGGGGGAAAACCCCATGCTCTGTCTAAGGAAATTTAAGAGTAAACTTCACATTTCCTCTGTGGACACTCTGTGGTTCTCAGCAGGATCATGATGGCTGTTTGACATCACAACCAGGTTGAAAACATTAGATTCCTTATGCCTGACCCATTATCTAACTGGTCAGTTTCTTCTTTGAGGTATCTCTGTGAACTATGCCTTAACATCCAGGCTCTACTAGTCTAAGCCCTTATCAGTGTTTACTCCCTTTTAGTTTTATTTTTAGTTTACTTTAGTTTTTATTTGTATTTTTATTTTTTTTGAGACTGAGTCTTGCTCTGTTGGAATGCAGTGGCACGATCTCACCTCACTGCAATCTCCACCTCCCGGGTTCAAGTGATTCTTCTGCCTCAGCCTCCAGAGTAGCTGGGATTATAGGCACACGCTACCATGCCTGGCTAATTTTTGTATTTTTAGTAGAGATGGGGTTTCACCATGTTGGTCAGGCTGGTCTTGAACTCCTGACCTCAAGTGATCCACCTGCCTTGGCCTCCCAAAGTGCTAGGATTACAGGCGTGAACCACTGCACCTGGCCTAAGTCTAACTTTTAGTATGCAGAGCCTGGACTTCCTTAGAGCTATTATGTCCCCCTCCTTTAGCATTTTGATAACCTCTGTGGACTACGTGTCACTATAACTAATAACAAGATGACCTATGATGTAGCCAGGCGCCACATTGGAGGAGTGGCAGTGGCGGTGAAGTGGTGCTCACTGCGGTGTGACTCCCCTGGGCTGGAGTTTGGATCTGGCTGACAGTGGATGTCCAGCCGGCTGCTGTCTGGTGAGCTGAAGGGTTCCGAGCAGGAAGTGCTTGGCTTCACCTCAGGTGGTGCTGCATAACTCTCGTAAGTGATAGCAAGAGGCAAAGTAGCCTGCCACAGAGCAGCGGAGAGAGAGTGCTGGGACCCCTGGCAGGTGAGACAGAGAAGCAAGAGGCCCCAGCATCATGGCTCACTGCAGGGAGCAGTGGCAGCTTTGAAACCATCCATTCATTGGCCCTGCATGAAACGGGGTTCAGTAGTTGTCCATTTACCTAGATATCAATCCCAAACAGTAGGCTATCTCCAAGAAGTACACCCTTAATGGGGACCTCCTTGCCCTTTTGCCCTTTAATTTTTGACTGCAATCTCTTCATCCTCAAGTCCTTTCCCCCGAGGCTCTTTTCTCAAGACTCACTTTCATGTCTTTATTTTTTATTTTACTTTTTTTTAGAGACAGGGTCTTGCTGTGTCGCCCACACTGCAGTGCAGTGGCGCCATCATAGCTCACTGCAACCTTGAATTCCTGGGCTCAAGCGATCCTCCCCGCTCAGCCTCCTGAGTTGGTGGGATTACAGGCGTGAGCCTCCATGCCTGGCGTCTCTTTCATACCTTTAAATAGAAATAAATTACTTGGCAGAAAACAGGCTTTTCACTGATAGCTAATGATACTCAGCTAACATTCTTCCCGTGTTTTTGATTCAGCAGTAAGGACTGAGCAGCTCATTGCTTCCAATTTTTGTTCACTTGTGCTGTTGTGATCCTAATTTCCTAAGGGCTTAAAGCCCTTAAAACCTTTTTGCATTTCAGGAATTCTGATTGGTTGTTTTCTTCACTTATTTGGGATTTTTGATAATTGGTTGCTTATGGCGTCGATAGCCCTCCTTTTATAAAGTATCTCTTTTATTTTTGCAGTTGCATCCTTAATGTCCAGTCAAGGAGTGATGACACCAGTGGGTCTTGTAAGTAGAGTCCACTCAAAGCAGGAACATTTTGAAGTGTCTTTGTAGAGATGACTCAACTGTGATTTGGGATGTCTGGCCTAAGTTGGTTCTAAGTTCGTCACCTCTAGGGCTCTCTTTAGGTCGGTGAAATGAAATTTCCCTACTGTCAGGAGTGGAGGAGGTTCTCTGCTTCTTTTCCAACTTACTTTCCTCCTTTTTTTTTGGCTCTGGGTTTCCTTACTTTTATTTCCTTTCTATCCTTCACGGGAGATGTAAATTTTAAGCAGCTCTAATTTATAGACTTTGGTTTTAGGGAGTTAAAGACATAGGCAACCAGATTTTTTCATGCTTCAGATGTTTTCTAATGCCCTCTTTCTCTGATTTAGCTGTGGCCAGAAGAGCTCCGAAGAGACAGGCGAGGTGAGTAGGAGAATTAATGAAACTTTACTTTTTTTTTTTAAATTAAGGGGGGGAAAACCCCATGCTCTGTCTAAGGAAATTTAAGAGTAAACTTCACATTTCCTCTGTGGACACTCTGTGGTTCTCAGCAGGATCACGATGGCTGTTTGACATCACAACCAGGTTGAAAACATTAGATTCCTTATGCCTGACCCATTATCTAACTGGTCAGTTTCTTCTTTGAGGTATCTCTGTGAACTATGCCTTAACATCCAGGCTGTACTAGTCTAAGCCCTTATTGGTGTTTGCTCCTTTTTATTTTTGTTTTTAGATTAGTTTAGTTTAGTTTTTTGTTTTGTTTTGTTTTGAGACTGAGTCTTGCTCGACCAGGTTCGAGTGCAGTGGTGCAATCTCGGCTCACTGCAGCCTCCGCCTCCTGAGTTCTGGTGATTCTTCTCCTCAGCCTCTCAAGTAGCTGAGATTACTGGCACATGCCACCACGCCCGGCTAATTTTTGTGTTTTTAGTAGAGATGGGGTTTCACCATGTTTTTCAGGCTTGTCTTGAACTCCTGACCTGAAGCGATCCACCTGCTTTGGCCTCCCAAAGTTCTGGGATTACAGGTGTGAGCCACCGTGCCCAGCTTGTTTCTTCTTTTTAAGTGGCTTCCTCACCTTGATCTCTTCTGATCCAGTCGGTGTACCACTTGTAGGTGGATCTCCTGAGGCACTGCTTTGATCATATCAATCCCCAATTCAAATAGCTCGTAATAGAAAAATCAAGCTGTTTACCCCAATATTTAACGCCTTCTGTGATCTGGCCATAACCTCTCTTTCAGCCTCACCTGCTACTGTTCCTATTAATGAATCCTCTGTTCTAGCCAGAGCTTGATGGAGGGGTGTTTCCCAGGTGCCAAACTGTAGGGGGTGCTGAAAAAAATTGCTGGAGTAAATATGAAGTATGGTGCTACATAACTGTTTTCCACATTGACTCCTTGAATTACTGTACAAATGCAAATTGGTCATTCTTGTTCCCCCCATCAAGCCAGATAGTGCTGTGAAGTGGGAAAATTTTTGTTCTGGCTATCTCTGATTTATCTCTATTGAGTATTTTTATAACGTGTAAGCCACCAACTCCTGACACCAATGTGTGAAATGTCATTTAAAATCTGCAGTTGCAGGCCGGGCACAGTGGCTCACGCCTGTAATCCCAGCACTTTGAGAGACCAAGGTGGGCGGATCACTTGAGGTCAGGAGTTCAAGACCAGCCTGGCCAACATGGCGAAACCCCATCTTTAATAAAAATACAAAAATTAGCAGGGTGTGGTGGCATGTGCCTCTAATTCCAGCTACTTAGGAGGCTGAGGCACGAGAATCACTGGAACCTGGGAGGCGGAGGTTGCAGTGAGCCAAGATTGCGTCACTGCACCCCAGCCTGGGTGGGAGTGAGACTCTCTCAATAAATAAATAAATAAATAAATAAATAAAGTCAGCAGTTGCAATCAGCTGAAATTCTAGAGCCAAATAATGTATAAAGCTATTAATCGTTGATGATCAGTTTTGTTAATTGTATTTCTAAAGTCTGGTTTATTGAGGTATGATTTATATATGGTAAAATTCACCCTTTTTAGGTGTACAGTTTGATGGATTTTGACAAGCATATATGGTAGTGTAACCATCACCACTATCAAGATGCAGAGTATTTCCATTGCTGTTATTTATATTTTAAATGTTCTATCATGGCTCCTAAGAAGTCTTCCAGTGTATAATATTATACATAATGAAGTCCTTATTTGATAATTAAAATGTATCTGAGTTTTAAATAGAAAAAATAGTTTCTTCCAGCCTCTGCTAGATAGATGGTGAACAAATGTTTAAAGAAAATCAGTTTTAAGGGACCTGCAAGGAGTGCCCACAGGTCTTGGTCCAGTCCCAGGTGCCATCTATATATGGGATATAGGAAGAATAGATTTGGGAGGAAGGTGATGAGTTTGGTTTTGGGCATGCTAGAATCAAGGAGCCTGTAGGCAGGGCTGATAATCAAAATTTTCTAACAACCAACAGAGCACAGGCAGGAATTAGTCAGGATGGTTGCCTGCTGGTCAGGACAGACACCATCAATAAACAAATCGGTAAGGCCGTACCTCTGCATACTGACTAAATATCAGCCCTGCCCACAGGATATCCAGGTAGGAAGTTGGAACTGTGGAGCTAGAAGTCAGAAGAGAAGTTGGGCTCAATATAATGAATTGGGCTGGTGTAATTAATAATTGATTGTATTGGCATGAGAGGGCTGGGGATAAGTCCTGGGATTGAGTCGAGGAAGATGAGTGAGGAGGAGTGAATGGAAAGGTGAGACGAGAACCAAAAGACGACTTTGTCCCAGAAATCAAGAAAAGAGTTTTAAGGATGGAGTAGTCAATAGGATAGCAAAGGCACATCAACTTGGCAGTGTCAAAGTGGTAAACATGGTGGAAGCAGATGAACATGTGTGTCTGTAGCAGGTGCAGACATGTCCTGTAACAGTGTATTAAGTATTTTTCTTTCATTATGAAAGTATATTATACTTATTATACACTGTTTGGGGACAGGAAGGTGGCCAATTTCATCCTGCTGGAACTTCTGAGCCAAATACCAGGATTAGCCGAGGATGAGGACCCCAGGGGGTGCTTACCACTGGCACCCTGGGTGGTGCAGGTGCACTGCTGAGTTTGACACCTACCAGAGCAGTCCGTCAGTTCAAGAGGGTGGTGCTGGTTTGGGGTTGCAGAGAGTAGCACTGAAGAGAAACTCCCTACTCTGAGGCTGCCTCTCTCCATCTGTGGCCCTCTACCCTTCTCAGACAACTGGATCTCAAACTTGATAAAGAAAGATGACAACTCCCTGATCAATTTTACCACTGTGCCAAAACTATCTGAATACATAAAATCTGACAGAGCCCATTTCACTCTCAGTATGTGACAGACTCCTCGTTTTAGAAGGATGTGAGACAGATGGAAAGATGTAGGAAGATGGAAAAAGAGAAAAAGATAGAAAATCAGGTAGAATGGAAGGATTGAGTAGTTCCAAAGGAGGGGAACAGAGTTACTGTGGGAAACAAAAAATTGACAAGTGGTCAAGATCAGAAAAGGTGAGAAATGCCATGAAAAAGAAGACTGTTGCGTTCATACTTCTCTCTTGTTTTTCTCCTGTTTCATCACTCAGCTCCGTGGTAGTGATTGACTCTGATTCTGATGAGGAATGTCACACCCATGAGGAGAAGAAAGCTAAGTTATTGGAAATAAACAGCGACGGCAAGTATATATTACTTTGTTAGATAAGTAGCTGAGCTCCAAAGCCTCATCACACGTGGTAGTTTCAGGATCAGAGTCCGCAGACTTTCTATTCAGAATCCCTCAGTAGTGAGTGCCACCGTTTCTTTCCTCGTATGTGCTGGCTGTGGATATGGCTGGGTTCCCTATACCCCCTGGTCAATTTCCCAGCAGCAGCAACTGTTGTTGCTGCCTCAGACCTTGGGGGCCCCCTCAGTAGAGTTCTTACCTGCCTAGAGCTATATCAGTGAAGCGGGGTAGGGGTGGTGGGTCAAGAGCTGAGGCTGGGAAGTATGGAGGCTGCTCTGTGACTCCCTCTTCCTCTCTTCCCCGCTCTATGTGTGGGAATGACGAGGAAGAGGAAAGGAGTAAGAGGCCTGGCTCATTCTTCCTTCCAGCTTGAAGGGTGGTGGTTATGGGCCAGCTGGCAGTGTCGTGTTGAGAAAATTCTTTTTCCATTGAGCTACTGGTCTTTGCTGTTTGCCGGTCCTTCTGTATTTTCTACAGATTCTTGTGTTTCTTTAGAGCCTGTTTCCCATGGCAGATCCTTACCTCTTTGGATCAGAAGCCCCTTTAGCCTTCTGGGTGGCTTGGAGCTTAACTGAATTCAGAACCTACCTGCTCAGTGGGGGATAAACACAGGAAGACTAGAAACTTTTTAAGCATTAGGGACAGTATTTCACTGACCTTTGTTCTGTCAGTACAGGTATAGGGCATGATACGTGGGGCACTTAGTTAATGTTTGCTGAGCTGAACTCAACTGAAAATGGGACACCCTTAAAGCACCAACTACAACTTTTTTGGAGACAGAGTCTCGGTCTGTTGCCCAGGCTGGAGTGCAGTGGCATGATCTCAGCTCTCTGCAACCTCTGCCTCCTGGGCTCAAGTGATTCTCCTGCCTCAGCCTCCTGAATAGCTGGGATTACAGGCGCCCGCCACCATGCCCAGCTAATTTTGTTTTTGTTTTTGTTTTTTTTTTTAGTAGAGATGGGGTTTCTCCATGTTGGCCAGGCTGGTCTTGAACTCCTGGCCTCAAGCAATCTGCTTGCCTTGGCCTCCCAAAGTGCTAGGATACAGGTGTGAGCCACTGGGCCTGACCAGCACCAGCTACTTCTTAGATAACTACCCAAGAGCTATTGTTGGCCAGAGTTGCTTAGCTAACCCGGGATATCAGAGCAGGGAAGGGAGAGGTGGTTTGAAACGCTAGTCTCCTATTGTTCTACCCCCCATCCTTTTGGATTTCTTTCCCTGCTACCTCTCTCTAGCTCTGGGTGGCTGTGCCTGAGCAGGACAGTGGTCTGAGTGCAGAGTAGAGGGTCTGACATGACAAGCTGTTTAAATGTGAAAGGAACTCCAAGGAGACAGCTTGAGGGCAGGCAGGAGTAACAGAGCCAGAAACCAGTTCACAACCGGAGGCCACCAGGTGCTTGACTCCTTAAATCAGAAGAGACCGATTCTTTTGAGGGTGAACTTTTAGCTAAGGCTGCTCTTAACCTTGCTGGCCTGTGGACTGTAGCTGTGGGCATCCATCGCAGCGATGGAGGGATGAAGAATGCTCCTATAGGACTGGCTTTGTATGTTTCTTTGCTGTTCTCTACGTGGCATTTCTTTTTGTTATAATGAATTTAGGCAATTCTACAGAAAACAAGGCCCAGTGAACTCTAAAACATACCTCCAACCTTTGTCACTGTACATAGTCATTTTTAAATATATTGTAAGCAGTGTGTCCCTACTTTTTCTAATTTTTAATTTCAACTGCAGGTGGCAAATCTTTTAAGTTTTCTAGGAAGGAGGCAGGGCTTTTTACCATAGGAACATCTACTCCTTTTCTCTTCCCTTACTGCATATTTGAAGTTTTTTCATAATTAATTCAAATAACAGATAAGACTCTCAAAATATATTATCTCAAATCTGCAGTTTTAGGATAAAGAGTTTTTGCACCATAAATATATCTTTCACATCTTGCCTATGCCATGGTTTAGATTTTTAGATTTTTGTTTACATCCAGAATCATAGAAAGCTAGAACTTGAGCTCCAAACAGACTTCAAAGAGTGTGTGGCGTCAGACACACCAACCTTCATTTCAGTGCAGGCAGTGATGTTCCAAATGTTCCTGAGGCCTCTCAGAGAGTGCCGACATCAGGACCTGCTCCTGACTCATATCAGTTGTTCTGAGAGCTTTGCACTTATGAACTAATTTAAAGAATGAAATTTTGGTGACCAACACAGAGTTGTCAATTTTTAATTTGTCTAATGAAGGAAATTAAAAAAAAAAAACTTCAGCTACCATTTACTATCTTTGTAATTTTGTAAAGAACACCAAAAGTTTAACCAAGACATAATCACAAAATAAAGGACAGTCCTTTAAATTATAGAAATTTAACTTGATGGGAGAAAAAATACCACTTTATTATTCTAATTTGTCTTATTTTGCTGTGGACCAGTGAAAATATACAAGTCTGCAGACCCGTGTTTGGGAAGCCCGAAGCAACTACTGTATCTTGCTACTTAGAGACTATGATTTGAAAATTGCCACGAGTTTGGTTGCTATTTGATCTGTCACTGCTCTCAGTGAAATAAAAAATAGGGGAAAAACAATCTAAAGTAACTTTCTTTTTTAAAAAATAATTTTTCATTTTTGTGAGTAGATAGTAGGTGTATATATTTATGGGGTACATGAGATGTTTTGATACAAGCATGCAATGTGTAATAATCACATCATAGAGAATGCAGTATCTGTCTTCTCAAGCATTTATCCTTTGTGTTACAAGCAATCCAGTTATACTCTTTTAATTATTTTAAAATGTACAGTTAAGTTAGTGACTTACAGTCATCCTGTTGCGCTATTAAATAGTAGATCTTATTCTTTCTATTTTTTTGTGCCCATTAACCATCCCTACCTTTCCACACCCCTCCACTATCCTTCCCTGCCTCTGGTAACTATTCTTCTATTCTCTATCTCCATTAGTTCAATTGTTTTCATTTTTAGACCCCACATATAAATGAGAACATGCGTGTGGTGGCTCACGCCTGTAATCCCAGCACTTTGGGAGTTCGAGGCAGGCGGATCACGAGGTCAAGAGATCGAGACCATCTTGGCCAACATGGTGAAACCCCGTCTCTACTAAAAATACAAAAATTAGCTGGGTGTGGTGGTGCGTGCCTGTAGTCCCCGCTACTTGGGAGGCTGAGACAGAATTGCTGGAACCCGGGAGGCGGAGGTTGCAGTGAGCCGAGATTGCGCCACTGCATTCCAGCCTGGCAGCAGAGCAAGACTCCATCTCAAACAACAACAACAACAACAACAACAACGAGAAAAAAACGTGAAATTTGTCTTTCTGTGCCTGGCTTATTTCCCTTAACATAATGACCTCCAGTTCCATCCATGTTGTTGCAAATGACAGGATCTCATTCTTTTTTATGGTTGAGCAGTACTCCATTGCTCCATTGTGCATATGTACCACATTTTCTTTATGCATTCATCTGTTTTTTTTTTTTTTTTTTTTTTTTTTGTGACGGAGTCTTGCTCTGCTGCCCAAGCTGGAGTGCAGTGGCGCAATCTCGGCTCACTGCAGCCTCTGCCTACTGGGTTCAAGCGATTTCTCCTGCTTCAGCCTCCTGAGTAGCTGGGACTACAGGCACCCTCCACCATGCCTGGCTAATTTTTGTAGTTTTAGTAGAGATGGGGTTTCACCATTTTGGCCAGGCTGGTCTCAAACTCCTGGCCTCAAGTGATCCGTGCGCCCTGGCCTCCCAATGTGCTGGGATTACAGGCGCGAGCCACCGTGCCCGACCTCCATTCATCTGTTGATGGGCACATAGGTTGCTTCAAATCTTGGCTATTGTGAACAGTGCTACAACAAACATAGGAGTGCAGATATCTCTTTGATATACTGATTTTCTTTCTTTCGGGTATATACGCAGCGGTGGGTTTGCTGAATTGTATGGTAGGTCTGTTTTTAGTTTTTTGAGGAACCACCAAACTGTTCTCCAGGGTGGTTGTACTAATTTACATTCCTACCAGCAATGTACAAGGGTTCCCTTTTCTCCTCATTCTCACCAGCATTTATTATTGCCTGTCTTTTGGCTAAAAGCCATTTTAACTGGGGTGAGATGATACCTCATTGTAGGTTTTGTTTTTTGTTTTTTGTTTTGTTTGAGACAGTCTCACTCTCACCCAGGCTGGAGTACAGTGGTGTGATCTTGGCTCAGTATAACCCCTACCTCCCAGGTTCAAGCGATTCGCCTGCCTCAGCCTCCCAAGTAGCTGGGACCACAGGCACACACCACCATACCTGGCTAATATTTGTATTTTTAGTAGAGATGGGGTTCCGCCATGTTGGCCAGGCTGGTCTCAAACTCCTTACCTCAGATAATCCACCCGCCTTGCCCTCCCAAACTGCTGGGGTTACAGGTGTGAGCCACCGTGTCTGGTCATTCATTGCAGTTTTGATTTGCATTTCTCTGATGATCAATGATGTTGAACACCTTTTCATATGCCTGTTTGCCATTTGTATGTCTTCTTTTGAGAAATGTCTATTCAGATCTTTTGTCCCATTTTTTCATTGGATTATTAGATTTTTTTTTTTCCTATAGAGTTGTTTGACCTCCGTATATACTCTAGTTATTAATCCCTTGTCAGATGGGTAGTTTGCAGATATTTTGTCCCATTCTGTGGGTTGTCTCTTCACTTTGTTGATTGTTTCCTTTGCTGTGCAGAAGCTTTTTAACTTAATGTGATCCCATTTGTCCATTTTTGCTTTGGTTGCCAGTGCTTGTGGGGTATTGCTCAAGAAATTTTTGCCCAGACTGATGTCCTGGAGATTTTCCTCAATGTTTTCTTGTAGTAGTTTCATAGTTTGAGGTCTTAGATTTATGTCTTTAATCCATTTTGATTTGATTTTTGTATAGCAAGAGATAGGAGTCTAGATTCATTCTTTTGCATATGGATATCCAGGTTTCCCAGCACCATTTATTGAGGAGACTTCCTTTTCGCCAGTGTATGTTCTTGGCACCTTTTTCTAAAATGAGTTTGCTGTAGGTGTGTGGATTTGTTTCTGGGTTCTCTATTCTATTCCATTGGCCTATGTTGTCTGTTTTTATGCCAGTACCATGCTGTTTTGGTTACTGTAGCTCTGTAGTGTAATTTGAAGGCAGGTTATGTGATTCCTCCACTTTGTTCTTTTTGCTCAGGATAACTTTGGCTATTCTGGGCCTTTCATGATTCCATATAAATTTTAGGATAGTTTTTTCTAGTTCTGTGAAGAATGTCATTGGTATTTTGATAGGGATTGTATTGAATCTGTACATTTCTTTAGGCAGTATGGACATTTTAACAATATTGATTCTTCCAATCCACGAACATGGAATCTTTCCGTTTATTGGTGTCTCCTTTAAAATAACCGATTCTTAACTGCTATTCAAAATGTCACAGTTCCTGTCTTGTTTAATTTGTGCTAAATAATCTGCTGAAATTTAGCATATAAAGGAGGTGGTAGAGGGAGTACATTTACATATGATTGTGTCTCTTGAATTTCAGATGAGAGTCCGGAGTGTTGTCATGTGAAGCCTGCCATCCAGGAACCTCCAATAGTTATTAGTGATGATGACAATGACGATGACAACGGTAATGATTTGGAAGTTCCCGACGACAACAGTGATGATTCAGAAGCTCCCGACGACAACAGTGATGATTCGGAAGCTCCTGACGACAACAGTGATGATTCGGAAGCTCCCGACGACAACAGTGATGATTCGGAAGCTCCCGACGACGATAGTGATGATTCGGATGTTCCCGACGACAACAGTGATGATTCATCCGACGACAGCAGTGATGATTCATCCGACGACAACAGTGATGATTCGGATGTTCCCGACGACAAGAGTGATGATTCGGATGTTTCCGACGACAAGAGTGATGATTCGGATGTTCCCGACGACAGCAGTGATGATTCGGAAGCTCCCGACGACAGCAGTGATGATTCGGAAGCTTCCGACGACAGCAGTGATGATTCGGAAGCTTCCGACGACAGCAGTGATGATTCGGATGTTCCCGACGACAAGAGTGATGATTCGGATGTTCCCGATGACAATAGTGATGATTTGGAAGTTCCTGTGCCAGCAGAAGATTTGTGTAATGAAGGCCAAATTGCCTCAGATGAAGAAGAGCTGGATGAGGCTGCTGCTGCTGTCTCCCAGCATGATTCATCTGATGATGCTGGTGAGCAGGATCTTGGTGAGAATCTCAGCAAACCACCAAGTGATCCTGAGGCTAACCTTGAAGTTTCAGAGAGAAAGCTGCCAACTGAGGAAGAGCCTGCACCTGTGGTGGAACAATCAGGGAAAAGGAAGTCAAAAACCAAAACTATCATGGAGCCCCTAAAACAACAGAAGGCAAAAACCAAAACTATTGTGGAGCCACCGAGGAAAAGGCAGACAAAGACCAAAAATATAGTGGAGCCACCGAGGAAAAGGCAGACAAAGACCAAAAATATAGTGGAGCCACCAAGGAAAAGGCAGACAAAGACCAAAAATATAGTGGAGCCACCGAGGAAGAGGCAGACAAAGACCAAAAATATAGTGGAGCCACCAAGGAAAAGGCAGACAAAGACCAAAAATATAGTGGAGCCACTGAGGAAGAGGAAGGCGAAAACCAAAAATGTATCTGTGACACCTGGTAAGCCAGTCATGCCAAGTATGCCTGTCCCACTGAATGTGCCTTGCCTGCCAAATGTGCCTGTGTTATCCAGTCTGCCTGTCCTCCCTTCCAACACTGTGCCATTTCAGCAACTTCCCTGTGGCCCAAGGAGGCATCCATCCCAGTGCAAGGATGGTTCTGGGAACAGGGGAGGAATGCCCACATCTTTCTCATGCTCCTGTATCTTAGTATTTGCTGTTCACTAGCCTAGAGTGCTGTCTCCCTGAACCTTCTGTTCTGAGGATATCTTATTTTTCTTAGGAAATTATCTCTTCCTCTATGAAGCCGTGAGTCAGGGTGGCTCCTGTCTCCTGGGTTACCAAAGTTCTAGAGCCCATCTCTACCAAAGCACTAGTCACATTGTTAGAATACATTCCTGAGTCTGTCCCCTTCCCTACCCCGTCCCGGTAGACTGTGAGCCTCTTCGTGGGAGGACTCTTCCTCATCTTTTAGTCTCTCTCAGGATTTGGCCTGGTGCTTGGCACATGATAGAGGTTCAATAAATTTTTTAGATATATGAATGACACTGACTATTGATACATAAGCCTTTAGCTAGAGCAGCTGGCAGGATGGGTCCTAGGCCAAGGCAGAAAGATCTGCCTTGCCCTGCACACTGAGTAAAGGTGCTGCCTAGAATATGAGCCACTCATTGGAGCAGGTGTGTGAGCTGTACCATAGCACCCCTTCGACTGTGCACACTTCAGTTGCCCACACCACCTAGCTTCTAAGGGCACATTCCTGGACCCTCATAGTCCTTGGTGCCTCTGACAGAATCCTGCCCAGCTCATGCTGCTGGCAGCTCTGTGATTCACGTGGGTGAGATCGTTGAGAATGATGAAGGCAGCAGTATGCCACTTCAGACAGTTTTGTTTAGAGATGTTGCACTGGGCTTGGCTGTGAGGGCTCCTTTTGGGTTTACCTTTCTGTTGGTCTCATGATGGTACCAATTTTCGGGGTACAAGTAACCTATTATTTTTTCATCTGGTAAAGGACATAAGAAGCGTGGGCCTTCAAAGAAGAAACCCGGTGCAGCAAAAGTTGAAAAACGCAAGACTAGGTATGTACTGCTCGCGTACAGTTGAACAGGAATTTATTGCACAGCCGTCACACTGGGCAGTCCACTGGGCACTTGGGTGGGGGTGGTCTGCAAGGGGATGGAGTCTGGCTGGGATGGGACTGGGGGACAAGGTTTCTGTCCTTGAGTAGGAGGGCCCAAGCAAGGGAGAATACTACCCACTGGCTCCTTCCTCCCTTCTTTCCCCACTCTCTGAGGCTGGGCATGGGCTCTCCGCCAAGGTGCCTGCAGTTACCTGGGTGGAGGGGGCCTTTCTGCACCCACAGCAGCTCTGGCCTCTGAGATTGCCTATGTCCTTCAACTCAGATCAAAGAACAATGTGTAGCCAAACAAGACACTTTTCTTCAGGCTGGATACAGCCTCATGGCCACCAGTTTGCGCTAAACCAAGGCAAAGGCACTGGAAATGGTGAGAAGGCGAAAGCAACACATTAATCTGTTGGAATTGGAGGGAGAGTGGTCAAGATTGTCTTCCAGGTTTTTCTAGTGCTTTGGCTGAACCCAGTTACTCTTACTACTATGTATATCTGTATGAATTTTTAAGCTTAAATGTTAGGATGGAATGGATTGCTTATCATTCCTTTATTTTTATTAAGCTATATATAGTTGATACTGAAAAAACCACTGATCCTGTAGACCAAAGACGTGTTAATACTTAAGGCAAAAAATTAATATATGTTCTTATTTAGATTCCAGGAATTTCTTAGTTTTTCCCTTAAAAATTTGATACAGTAAGCATAATTTTCTTTGTTTTTACTTTCATTGAAGAGTAATGTATACTCACATCTGAATTGTCTTACAAGACAAAGAATGTATTTGAAGGACTATATGTTATTTTTTAACAAGTATTTGGGGACAATAAGTATATATTAAGGGAGGGGGAAAAGACTGATGTGTCAGGCATAGGGGCACCAGGTTACCCCGGACCTGAGCAGAAGGGCTGTCTGTTTCTGCACTGGCTTAGGCAGCCGGTAGCAGCTTGCCAAGTACTCTCTTAGCTGGATCCCCTTTCAGCAAGGTTTCTGCTCCAGACTCCTAACTACATATTTAAGCTGCTTTGCCTCCAGGGACGTGTGTCTTGGGTAACTCCCAGGTTACTTTGCTAGAGCGTGACAAAAGAAGGGAAAAGCTGTCCCTTGGTGTCATTGTCAGTCTGCATTATCCAAAGGAGGCTAGCCTGTTTGGACTCTTAACTGTTGTTTAGCACTTCCTGTGTCAGTCTGGAGGCTTCCTGTTACGCTTAGCATTGTTCCTGTGTAGGCTGCTTGCTGGTCATGGTGTCTGATGTACCCAGTTTGGGGTCTTGTCGGTTCCTCTGATGTGAAGGTGCTCAGCCTGCAGTAAAGAGCCACAGGCCTTGAGGTGAAAGTATGCTAAGCCACAAGGCCAACGTTCTGTAGGCACAAACACACAGGGGTCCGGGCTCTGCCAAAGTCTGCAGAGGGTTCAGGTTTGCATCTGCCACCTTAAATACTGATGTAAATTTGCTTTCAGACCTAAGTAACTGGAGGCAGAAATGTTTGAGTCCCCCATTTCAGGCTTGGGATGAAGAACCTTCTGTAACCTCTGTCTTGTCTGGTACTTCCCCCCTCTGCAGCCCAACTTCCTCACGTAGGGTTTAGTTTGTGACTTAAGGGTTAATAAGTGTTCTGGCAAATTCTTAGTCTTAGGAGTTCTATTAAGTCAGAAACTTGCTGCATTTGCTCCCATTTTGTCTTTCCAGCTCTTTGGGCTCATCTCTGGACTTAGTGGACTGTTCCAGCTAAAATAAAAATGCTTCTGTTTAAATGGTAGTTATTACAGTATGAGTCCTTTATGTGTTCAGCATTATTCTTTGTGCCATTTGAATTAGGCCTTGAAAGATGGGGCAGCGATTGTGGTTTAATCAAAAGACCATGAGATTTGGATCAGGAGATTCACTGTCTCTGTGACCTCTGGGCAAGTCACTTGACCCCTGAGCACAGTGGAGATTGTAAAAATAGTAACAGCTTCTTTGAAGGGCGGTTGTGAGGATTAAATATGACAATGCAAAAAGAAGTTCTTTGCAAATGATAAAGTGCTACACAGAAGGTTATTCTCAGTAGAGGTGGAGATGTAGTCCTTGTAAGCCATGGGAAAATAGATTGTACCAAGGCACAAATGCGGGAAATTGCAATTTGTGTCCAGGGAACATTTAAGTTGCCCACTTTGGCTAGAGTGTCAGTGGTAGCTGGGAATAGAGCTTTGGACAGGGTTGACCCTGGCCATGAATGTCAGGCCAGGCAGTCAGTGAAAAACCAGAGGGGGACATTAATTGGAGCATGGCCTGCAAAAATGAATCTGGAGGGGTGTGTGTGATTGGATGAGAAGAGAAAGAGCCTGGAGGTAAGGAACACTGGAGTGTTCTCATATCTAGGCATAAAGGGTAGGACAAGAACTTGAACTAGAGTAGGAACCAGGGGGATGGAAAGGAGGTGCTGGCTGGAAGAGAAAGTGTGAAGAAGATAGTCTGTCTCTGTGCCCAATAAAGAGAGAAAAGGAATTTTATTTTGTTTTATTTTTTGAGACAGAGTCTCGCACTGTCGCCGAGGCTGGAGTGCAGTGGCGCGATCTCGGCTCACTGCAAGCTCCGCCTCCTGGGTTCACACCATTCTCCTGCCTCAGCCTCCCGAGTAGCTGAGACTACAGGCACCCACCATCACGCCCAGCTAATTTTTTGTATTTTTAGTAGAGACGGGGTTTCACCGTGTTAGCCAGGATGGTCTCGATCTCCTGACCTCATGATCTGCCCGCCTCGGCCTCCCAAAGTGTTGAGATTAAGGCGTGAGCCACCGCACCCAGCCGAGAAGAGGAATTTTTAAATGTCTTTGAGGTTTTTCAGCCAATTGTAACACAAGTTTGATAATTGAACACACGTTTAGCTGGAGATACATTCATGTTAATCAGTTGGAAGTTTGCACTGGGCAATTGTAAATTCAGAACTAGGTCTCAGGAGAGAGCTCCAGAGTGCAGATACAGATGTGGGGATAAGTCTCGTTGAGGTTGAAACCATGGGCTTTACACCTCTGAGGGTTGCAAAGAGAGAAGAGAAAAGGCTACAAATGAAGGCTTGGGAAATGCCCTCATCTAAGGAGCTGGATGGAAGAGGGAGCAACATGTTTTCAGGGTCTCTTGACAAGACGCTTAGGTGTGCATTCCTTCTCTCTCTTTAGCTACATAAACCTCAGTTGAATTTATCTTTGCAGGACTCCTAAATGCAAAGTCCCTGGATGTTTCTTGCAAGACCTTGAAAAGTCAAAGAAATACTCTGGAAAAAATTTAAAGCGAAATAAGGATGAATTGGTTCAGAGAATCTACGACCTGTTTAACAGATCCGTCTGTGATAAAAAGGTAGGATCAATGAATGAGCACTGATTGAGCACCTGCTATACACCAGTACTCTTGGTGCTGTGAGGTGTGCTAACCATGTATACTTCCTGCCCTTGAGCAGAGGCAGTTGAGGTTGGGAGATGAGCCCTGGTACAGGTGAAAGCAATAGAGAATGTGTATGAGTTATAATGTATAGGACAGATGGCTGTTACCACAGGAGATCAGCAGAGGGAGAAATCACTAAGAGCCTCAACAGCCAGGAAGTAAGATTACCTGGAGGAAGTGAGACTCTGCTTCTTAAAGGATGGTAAGTGGCAAACAGGATGGGGGAGAGGGAGAGTTGAGGCTCGACAATCAGGAAGAGAGGATTCTTGTGGAAGGATAATGGAAAAGAGCTGTGTGACCTTGAACAAGTTACTTGACTTCAGTTTGCCTCAGTTTCTTCATCTGTAAAATGGGGACAACACGGTACGTATTACCCCATAGGATTATTGTTACCCTTACATAAGTTAATACACATACAGTGCCTAGAACAGGGCCTAGGACATAGTAAGCTCTTATTTTTTGATAGTGTAGGACTGGATACCGGAGGGCCTTGGGAATCAGGTTGGAGGAGGTGAAATTTACATCAGTAGGCACCACTGCACAGGGATGGGGTGCATCAGGGAGTGAATGAAATTAACCTGCTGAAAGAAATTAACCTGACACTAACCTGTGGGTATGGACTGGATTGGAGAAAATCTGGAGGCAGAGAGACCTATTGGTCATTAGATTTTTCAGACTTCATCATCTCTGGTGACAAGACTTTATGGAGGGAAGTTCTTACATATTCCTAAAGGTTCCCCAGCCTTTGATGCCCTTCTGGATGACAGTGGTGTCACATCAGATGGGTGGAAACTGAAGTGTTCTGAGTTGCCTTTTCAGTCCAGCCTCGCCCACCTCAGCAGGGTTGTCCTTCTCTCCTTGGCTGCCCTAAGGACAAGAGACCCAAGTCCTGCACTCACGTGTTCTATCAGTCTCCCTTGTGTCCTGATTGCCTGTTTGTTGTCTTTACCCAGATGTCAATGTGGCTTTTATTCTCCTCAGAATGTTTTGATTTGTGTGCTCTTTGAATAAATTTCTTCTCAAACTTGCTCTGAGCCAAGAACCTGGGGGAGAAGGTTCCTTTTCCTTTTTATTAGAGGGTAAAAAACTCTGGAGTTAATATTTTCTGGTCTGCTTAAAACTGCTTTCTGGGCCCGGCGTGGTGGCTCACTCCTGTAATCCCAGCACTTTGGGAGACCAAGGCAGGCGGATCACCTGAGGTCAGGAGTTCGAGACCAGCCTGACCAACATGGTGAAACCCTGTCTCTACTAAATAAGAAAAATTAGCTGGGTGTGGTGGCGCATGCCTGTAATCCCAGCTACTTGGGAGGCTGAGGCAGGAGAATCACTTGAACCTGGGAAGCAGAGGTTGCAGTGGGCTGAGTTTGCACCATTGCACTCCAGCCTGGGCAACAAGAGCTAAAACTCCGTCTCAAAAACAAAAAAACAAAAAAACCCAAAACAGCTTTCTGATTCCTTTCATTTGCGTTTCATTCTCAGCTGCCAGAGAAACTACGCATAGGCTGGAATAACAAGATGGTGAAAACTGCTGGCTTATGCAGCACTGGTGAGATATGGTACCCAAAGTGGCGGCGCTTTGCCAAGATCCAGATTGGCTTGAAAGTCTGCGACTCTGCAGGTGATGGCAGGAGTGTGGCAGCTTCACCACTACGCTCTTTCCTTCTGACACCGTGCCTGTGAAATTACTCCTAGCTGGTAGCCTGTGTCACAGCTCGAACTGTCATTCTTGGGTGGGCAGGCATGCTGTGTGTTGCTTAGAGGACATAGCTATTGGATGTCTCACCATCCCTGTGAATCAAACCTATCGATCTTTATACCAGGCGTGCCTTTCTCTCTGCATTTCCCCTTTGCCAGCAGTAGCATCTTCATTCTCTCAGGAGCTGAGGTTCAAGGTCCCCTCTTTCTAGCCAATCACCAAATCTTCCTTCAGAGTAGCTCACCATTCCTTCTCTATCTGTGCCTCCATCCAAGGACAGGCCCTCATCCCTGCTCTGTTTGGTCTCCCATATGCCACTACATTGCTTTCCTGCTGAGAAACCAGGGCTTTTCAAGGCCTAGAGCCTGGCTTTTGAGGCCATTGTAATCTGCTCCTGTTTGGCTTGGCCAATCTTGTCTCTCAGTATTCTACCACTAGCCCATGCCCCAGACAGGCTCTCTTCACACTGGCCTTCAAAACATACCACAGGCTGGGTGTGGTGGCACACATCTGTAGTCCCAGCTATTTGGGAGGCTGAGGTGAGAGGCTTGCTTGAGCCCAAGAGTTCGAGGCCGTAGTACACTATGATCGCACCTGTGAATAGCAGTTTCACTCCAGCCTGGGCAACATAGCGAGACTTAGTCTCTAAAATGTTTTTTAAAATGTGCCACATACTCATGTTTTGCCACACCCAGAATGGCCTTTCTAACTTTGCAAATTCAATCAATTAGTAAGAACCCCTGAGATCTCAATTTCACCATGGAGCTTCTCCTAACCAAATCCCACGGCCATAGCGATTGCTCCCCACCCTGTCCATCTCTGTTCCTGGAGGGCAGAAGCTAGATCTTGTCCTGATGTTTTTCTAGAAGTGCCTCATAAAAAAATGAGCATGTTGGAGCTGCTCTGAAAAGACCTGCTCACCGAAGGCTCTTTGCCATAAACAATATCGGGTTGAAGTAGGTTCACTATTCACTTTGAGAATCCTGGGAAGGTAACACTCGTGCTTGCCTGCATGTGCTTCTTTAAGATAGCCTTGTGTCTGGTGGCGCTGAAAGTCGAGGGGTTGTTGGGTAGCAGATAAGAAGAGGATTGGGGCCGGGTGTGGTGGCTCATGCCTGTAATCCCAGCACTTAGGGAGGCCGAGGTGGGTGGATCACCTGAGGTCAGGAGTTTGGGACCAGCCTGGCCAACATGGCAAAACCCCGTCTCTACTAAAAAAAAAAAAAAAAAAAAAAAAAAAAGAAAAATCAGCCAGGCATGGTGGTGCATGCCTGTAATCCCAGCTACTTGGGAGGCTGAGGCAGGAGAATCACTTGAAACCGGGAGGTGGAGGTTGCAGTGAGCTGAGATCATGCCATTACACTCCAGCCTGGGTGACAAAGCAAGACTATCTCAAAAAAGGAAAAAAAAAAAAAAAAAGAGGATTGGTTTTAGTGCTCACATTTCTTTTCATTCTTCTTTCAAGACCGAATCCGGGATACCTTGATCCATGAAATGTGCCATGCTGCCTCCTGGCTGATTGATGGTATCCATGATTCTCATGGTGACGCATGGAAGTATTATGCCAGGAAATCCAACAGGATACACCCGGAGCTGCCCAGGGTCACCCGTTGCCATAACTATAAGATTAACTACAAGGTCCATTATGAATGTACTGGATGCAAAATGAGGTAAGACTCTTCTCAGACTTTTCCCAGTTACGTTTTGCTGGGGCCTCCAAGTGGCTCTTCAGTGATTTTATAAGTAGATGGCTGTCTGAACTGAGGAGGAGAACCTCTCTCCTCCTTTCCACGTTCTCTTTCTCCTTTCTCTTCCGTAATTTGAGCCGGCCTGACCACTGCTGCCGCTTGGTGCCCGGGTCTCTGACAACCCAGAGAAAATTATTGCTTTGGGCCCAAGGCTAACATCTCAGAGCTGATGCTGAGGTGCAGTGACTGATTCTTTTGTTGTGTGTTGTTCCATTCCTTCCCAGGATTGGCCGCTACACCAAATCGTTGGACACCAGCCGCTTCATCTGTGCCAAATGCAAGGGGTCTCTGGTCATGGTGCCATTAACTCGGAAAGATGGGAGCCGTATTGTGCCCCACGTGTGACCATTTGCTGTGTATGTGCAGAAGTATTATAGAAAAATTATGCAGGAGATGGCTAGGATTAGCCTTGGGGATGTGATGAAAACACTTGGCAGGAATTACAAGGCAATGAAGAATTCTTAAGGTTATCTTAGAGTATATTAATGTGAGCTATATCCTTTACTGGTAAGAAGTTTTAGAAAAGTTTGTTTTGTGAAGTTAGGAATATTAGAATTTAGGTACTGTTAAGTAAGTAATGTTAGAATTTAAGATTCATGTTATTAACGATGATTGACCTTAAACAGGGACTCTATTGCTAACCATTCTGTGCCCTTGACAGGGTATTTCTGAAGCCCTTGGGATCTACCTTGGGTCTTACTTGAGTTCCATATTTTTCACATGTAGAACAAAATGCAAAAGAAAAGTGAGTTTTCAAGAGTGGCAGGTTGAGAGAGGAGAATGCTGGAAAGAGGACAAGTTTGAGAGGCAACACTTAAACACTATAGGGCTACTGTGGCATCTATGTAGACAGGAAAGACAAACGTGTTTCAGAAAATTCGTTGTTGATGGTATTGATTGAAACTATCTGAGCCATGTAATCAAAAAATAAAAGTTTTCTGCATCTTGCTTGTTAGCAAAGTCTGCTCATTGAATCCCTGCACCTAGAGCAGAACAGACCCTCTGGTCTTTTGTCCAAGACTCCGAACATCTGAAGCCCTCCAGGACTCGTCTAGAGGAGCGTGCCGCACTCCGTGTTTCTCTCTGGATTTCTGTGACTGCCCATAAGGACTTAGCAGCTTCCCTACTTCTTGGAGTGATTCAGGATGTGGATTGGGATCCACATTGTATTCGTTTCCTATGGTTGCCACAACAAATTACCACAAGCATAGTGGCTTAAAACAACACACATTTACAGTTCTGGAGGTCAGATAGTCCATCACCGGTGTCACTGGGCTAAAATCAGGGTGTTGACAGGGCTGTGTACCTTCCTGGAGGCTCTGGGGGAGAATCTGTTGCCTTGTATTTTCCTTTCTGTTTTTTTTGAGACAGAGTCTTGCTCTGTCACCCAGGCTGGAGTGCAGTGGCACGATCTTGGCTCACTGCAACCTCTGCCTCCTGCTTTCAAGTGATTCTGCCTCAGCCTCCCGAGTAGCTGGGATTACAGGCATGAACCACTGTGCTCAGCTAATTTTTGTGTTTTTATTAGAGACGGGGTTTAGCCATGCTGGCTAGGCTGGTCTCGAACTCCCGACCTCAAGCGGTCCGCCTGCCTCAGTCTCCCAAAGTGCTGGGATTTAAGGTGTGAGCCACCGCTCCCGGCGCCTCTTTCACTTTTAAAGTACTCTTGTGGTTACTTTGGGCCCACCTGGATAATCCAGGAGCCTCTTCTTCAAGTCAGCTGATTGGCAACCTCAATTCCCTTTTGCCATCTAAGGTAACATAGTCACAAGCTCTGGGGGTTAGCACGGGGACATCTTGGGCGCCACGTTTTCAGCCGGCCACAAGCATCTTGACTACCCTGATACTTTTTCTAGGCAGGGTGCGTTCTGTCATTTCCCTTCCTTTCTTCATTTTGTAAAAGCTTGGAGTGTCTAGAGGCCACAAAGCGGGATGGTGTGTTTATGTGGTGGGACGAGCTTCCCCAGGTAACTCTTCAGATTCTTCCTCCCCATTCCCACCTCCGGCCGTTTCTGCAGTTTCAGCAGGGGTGCAGCTGGCCTGTGAAACTGGATCCTAGCACATTGGTGACTTAATTAGGGGGCACTGACAGTGCAGTAGACCCACCTTGTCACCTTCTGTTTTAACTCAGCCCTGTCACTTGCCTTTCTGGGAAACCCCAGTTATTTCTTTCCCTCACTTCGGCCTCATTGATAGCCCTGGAAAAATGCTCCCCACAGCCCGCCTCCAGGTGGCTGTGTGCTAATGACTGTTGGCAAGTCATCTGGCCTTGCTTTTCTTCAAGCCCACAGCCATTTCCCTAGTAAGCGCTTGTATCACTCACCTGAAAAACCAGTAGGGCCTTCTGACTGGTCTCCAATACCATCACCTGATCCCAAATTACCTTTCAGTCTTACTTTCAGCCTTCCCACTGTTGCTACTGCCCTCCCTTATGCCTGGAAATACTACTTGCCCTTTAAGTCTTCAAGAAGCCTTCCCAAATGGCTCCAACCTTCAGTGCCCTGAGCTCTGGGTTCACTGTGCCACTTATGTGCCCCATGGCCCAGGCTGCTGGGTTTCGCTAGTTTCACACACATCTTGCCTCCTGTCCTGAGCTGCTGGAGTGCAGAGCTCTCGTGTTCATGTCTGATGGCCCCTTCCCCAATTATGCCAACCAGCTGCCTAACTGCTCACTCTGCACCCATGTACTTGGGTGTTTCCCTGTGAGTAGAACAGGAGTGCCCACGAGGGCAGAGACAAAGCTGCAGACATTGATGAAGGCAGAATGGGCTGGCACAGACCCAGGGCCAGGCAGGGAGAACCAGGAAGTGCCCCTGGAGCCCAGGTGGGCTGGGCTGACTGTAATGATGCACGAACATGCCCTGGTCCTGACGATCTTGTTTATTGAAAAGTTTTAAGCAGGATTTTAGACATAAAAATAAAAGAGCAAATATAGAGGTCTTGGGGACCATGGCCACAGTAACTGCTGAGCTGGAAGCCTAGGCTGTGGCTTCATGGGGCAGCACCCTCTACGCCATGCCTTGTACTCCCCGCACTTGGGGAAGGTGAAGTTTTAGTTTCCAAATGAGAAGGGCAGTGGGGCTCCAGGCAGCCACCTCGGGCGGCAGGATGGGGCTTGGCAGCTAAGGAGCAGCAATGGTGCAGTCCTCAGAGCTGGGAGGGTGGCTTCCCGGGAGACCTGGTGGTGCTGGGGCTGCCAGTGAGTCCCGGGAGCGAGGATACTGGGGAGAGCCAGAGCCGGCAGAGGGAGGGAGGAGCCTGGAATGCGGGGAAGTCAGACTGTGGGCGAAAGGGGAGCCCGGATTCCGGCCTCACAAGCCCGAGTAGGAGGCCTCTGAGGTCTCAGACCAGGATGAATCCCGGCGGGAAGACGATGGCTGCCTCTGGAGCCCTCTCTGATTGGGGCAGCCCAGGCGCAAGAGCAGCATCCACATCCGCTCCCGGAACTTGACCCCTACAAAGGCATAGAGCAGCGGGTTGAGGCAGCAGTGCATGTAGCCCAGGCCTGAGGTGACCGACTTGGCCACGTCTACCCTGCTTTCTCGGCCACAGTTGCGGGCCAAAGCGCCCAGGTCCATGAGGATGTCCACCAGCACCACCAGGTGATAGGGGGTCCAGCAGAGGGCAAAGGCCACCACGACCACCACCACCAGCCGCATGGCCCGCAGGCGCCGCTGGCCCCTGGAAACCAGCAGCACGGCCAGGATGTGGGCATAGCAGTAGGCCATGACCAGCAGGGGCAGCAGAAAGCCAGCCACCAGCTGCAGCACCCGCAGAGCCGTGCGGCCCACCTGTGGGAAGTTGTATTGGCAGTGGGTGGCGTTGAGGCGCTCGTCGTGGTGGGCCGACAGGAAGATGAAGTCTGGGAGGGCGAAAAGCAGGCAGAGCCCCCAAACAGCCAGGCAGGTGAGGGTCACGCGGGCCGGGGGCCCCCGGCGGTAGAGCTGGGTGGCATGAACTATGTTCAGGTAGCGGTCAAAGCTGATGCAGGCCAGCAGGAGGGCTCCTGCGTAGAAGTTGATGTTGAAGAGGGCACCTGCCACTTTGCAGAGGCCAGAGCCAAAGACCCACTGGACGGCAGCGTCCACTGCCCAGAGCGGGAGTGTCAGCACCAGCAGCGTGTCTGCTACAGCTAGGTGGAGCAGGAAGGTGTCGGTGCTGCTCAGGGCTGTCCGCCGGCTCAGCAGCACGGCTGCCACCGCGCCGTTGCCCAGCAGCCCCAGCAGAAAGAGGAGGCTGTAGAGGGCTGGCAGGAAGGCCCGGTCGAAGTTCAGGCTGAAGTCCTGTGGGCAGGGCGGGGAGGTACAGCACGAGTCACTCTCGTTTTCTCCATAGTCATAGGAAGAGCTGAAGTTCTCCAGGAGGGCGGCAACCTCGGCGTCATTTAGCACTTGGTGGTCACTCACCTGTGAGGGCGGGAACGGGGAGGAAGGGGCTGTGTAAAGGCCTGGCAGGAACTCTTTTGTGATTGAGTCTGATTTAGTCTGTGATTTACTCTGAGCAGCTCCTCCTATAACTGTCCCCGCCAGTCTTCCAGGGCCATACTTCCTCAACTCCATCCGCTCAGCCTGGGCTCTGGGATAGTGACTTCCCTTCTCAAAGGCTGCTTCTCTCGCATTCTTCTGCGTGATCCCATCGGCCCAGGGACCCCTGGGCAGGAAGAAGAGCGTCCCTCCAGTGCCCAGAGCCCTCTCTGCCCACTGTCCTCTCTCTCCCTGCTCTCCCTTCACGGCTTGCCTTGCGTCCTCAGTGCCCCACCCCCAACACATAGTTCAACCACCTTCCTCCCCAGCGCCTCTCCACAATCCCCTTTTCCAGTCACTAACCCTCCTCTTCCCTCCTTGGCCCTTGTCCGGGGACCCCAACTTCCTGCGCCCCCCCCCCCCACCGTGTGGCCTCTCTACAAGTCACCACGCCCCCCAAATGCATGCAGTCTGCCCAGTCCTTCCCCCTCCCTACACTGAGGCTTGCACGGCCATTTAGCTGCCCACAAGGGGATCCCCCACTTAGCTTGAGAAGGAATCTTCTTTATCCCCTCACCCCCAGCACTATGGACCTGCAGGTCTCCCCAGTACCAATTTAGTCCAGCACGCCAAGAGTCAAAGTTCCAAGTCTCCTGAAGGGAGCCTTCGAGTCTACTTGCCCCCCGCCCCCCCATTTTGCAGACGAGACACCAAAGCCAGAGAGGAGAGGAGAGGCACCCAGGGTCAGTGGCCAAGCTGGGTTCCCAATTCCCCAGTGCTGTTTCTGCCACAACCCATGCGGCCTCCAGCTACTCACCCAACCCTGTGGTGACCCTGGGCTGTGGGCCAGCCCTGGCATTCCCCTGGTGCCCCGGGTTTTCCCCTTCGAATTCTGTCCTGGCCTGGCTGGGCAGCAGCACTTACCTCAAGGACCATGGCTGGGCTGGTGCTCTGGCTGCTGGGTGGTGTGCTGCCTGCCCCTCTGCTTTGGTGCTTGTGGTTGGAAACCTGCAGTCACAGAGGAAGTGGGAGTTTCAGGCAGTTCTCAGCAGCAGCCTCTTCCAGGGAGTTACCTCTACCAGACCTCCCTAAACCTTAGGCCACAGAGTTTCCGTGACTGGGTGAAACCTCTCTGGAGGAGCTGGCTACAAGCTTGGGACCAGAAAAGCTGGGCAGAGGATGACTGGCTGGGGGTAGGTCCTTTGAGAAGAGAGGTCTGAAGAGGAAGCAATGCAGCTTAGAAGTGAAGGGCAACCCTGCTGCCTGCACTGGTAGGGTCGGTGCTCCATAGATTGGAACTCATCTGTCCTGGCCTTGAGTTGATCTTTGCATGATTGTAAAGGCTGGGTAGAGAAATAAGTCTGCAGAGGAGATCCACCTTCTTAAAAATTTCAGCCAGGTGCAGTGGCTCATTCCTGTAATCCCAGCTACTGGGGAGGCTGAGGCAAGGGGATCACTTAAGGCCAAGAGTTTGAGACCAGCCTGGGCAGCATAGCGAGGCTCCATCTCTACCAAAAATAAAAAAAGCCAGCCGGGCATGGTGGCATGTGCCTGTAGTCCTAACTACTTGGAAGCCTGAGACAGGAGGATTGCTTGAGCCCGGGAGTTCAAGTCTGCCTTGAGATATAATTGTACCACTGCACTCCAGCCTGGTGACAGAGTGAGACCCTGTCTCTTAAAAAGGGAATTAAAATATTTTTTAAAAAGCCGTTACACTAAATCTAGCTTTTTACCACCACCTCTCCCTGCTAATCAGTGGGGAAAAAGAAAGGGAACTACCAGTAATGAACTTGCTATGTGATAGACATTGCTTTAGGTGCTTTCTCCGACACTGCCTTATTTCAACCACACAACTCACTTGTGAAGTGCGGGGTTATCTGCATGGATGATTCAGAAAGGGGACAGGCCTTCCCCAGACATGGCAATTAAAGGTGGGCGTGAGGATTGATCCCACGGCTGTCTGATTCTCCTTTTCCTACTCATGAACACTGTCTTCAGTTTCTTTTAAGTGAATAAGCTATGATATATTCATGCAGTTAAAAACAAATGAACTAAAGCTACACATTTGAACATGGATGCATCTAGAAAAGCCAACGATCACATGGTAGAAGAAGCAAGTTACAGAATGGCATGTATAGTTTGATGCCACTTACATAAACTCTAAAAACCACCACAAAATCAATACCATGTTGTTTTGGATAACACTGTTGGTTCTCGAGGTTTAAAACAGGGACAGGAGATACCACAAATTCATAAAAGCAGTTGCTTCTCGGGCAAGAAGGAGGATGGGGTTGGGGAGGAGGCCATAGGAACCTCTTGATCTTAAGGAAAAGCTGTAAGGCAGCCTTGGTACAGCACATCAGTCACTTTATGGCAGAGAATGGTGAACAATTCCTCTCCCCACCTGCCCTCAGCTCTCCCCTTTGCCCTCTTCTCCCCTCCCTGTCGCCCTCTTCTCATTACCAGTGGGCAAGGCTGCCCGTAATTTGCTTCTCCCAAGCAGTTTCCTCTTTCTCTCTCTCCCCTAGTTGGAAAGCAGGGGTGGAGGGAGAGAGAGAAAGAAGAGAGAAGAGAGAAGAGAGAGAGAGAGAGAAAAGCAAGTGCTAGCCCATGGTCTTGGGGCCAGTTTTCAGCCAGACTGCCCCACCAAAGCCTCCAGGCTAGGGCCTGGAATTAAATTTACACCCACATGAGGCATACTTGCAAGGCATCAAGGCCCTTCCCCTCCTGTGGACAGATGTGACTCTCCTTGCTCTAAACAGCTTGTCACCTGCAGGGTTCAGGCCAGAGGGAACTGAGGGCCTGGCAGAGGTCAGGAGCAGTGCCAGTGGAGGGAGCAGGAAGGATTCCAGAAACCAGGCCAGTTAGGATGAGCAGGACTTGGCCAGTAGCTACCTATGGGGGTGGAAAAGGGATGGGAGCTGGGACCACAGTCTCCCAGTGCTGACCTGTGAAGAGGTTTGAGTTCCATGGGCTTCTGCAAATGAGAAAATTGACCATGGAAAGCCACATTTGTTCCATTTAAAGGTCTGTCTTATATTCAGCAATCATGTTATTTGTCCCCTTTTTTTGGTATCAAAAGGGCCTTTTCTTTATGAAATGATGGGGAAAATAGATGGTAGTTTTGGAAATATCTTGTGATGGCAGAAGTTGACAACCCAATGTGGGTCCTCTGAATCAGCAGTCCCCAGCCTTTTTGGCACCAGGGACCGGTTTCGTGGAAGACAATTTTTCCACGGACTGGAGTGGGGATGGTTTCGGGATGAAACTGTTCCACCTCAGATCATCGGGCATTAGATTCTCATAAACAATGCACAACCTAGATCCCTCCCACGTGCAGTTCACAACAGGATTTGTGCTCTGCTGATCTGACAGGAGACAGAGCTCAGGCAGTAATGCTCCCTCTCCCTGCAGCTTACCTCCTGCTGTCCAGCCTGGTTCCTAACAGGCCACAGACCGGTATACTGGTCCACCACCCATGGGCTGGGGAGCCCTGCTCTAAATAGATGTTGAAATGTTACTGGTCCATGTGAAAGATAAAAGTCCAGGCCGGGCACGGTGGCTCATGCCTGTAATCCCAGCACTTTGGGAGGCCAAGGCGGGTGGATCACCCGAGGTCGGGAGTTTGAGACCAGCCTGACCAACATGGAGAAACCCTGTCTCTACTAAAAATACAAAAATTAGCCGGGTGTGTTGGCGCATGCCCATAATCCTAGCTACTCGGGAGGCTGAGACAGGAGAATTGCTTGAACCCAGGAGGCGGAGGTTGTGGTAAGCCAAGATCATGCCACTGCACTCCAGCCTGGGCAACAAGAGTGAAACTCCGTCTCAAAAAACAAAACAAAACAAGACAAAAAATTAGCCAGGCTGGCACATGCCTGTAGTCCCAGCTACTCAGGAGGCTGAGGCAGGAGAATTGCTTGAACTCAGGAGGTGGAGGTTGCAGTGAGCTGAGATCGTGCTACTGTACTCCAGCCTGGGTGACAGAGTGAGACTCCATCTCAAAAAAAAAAAAAAAAAAAAAAAGACAAGAAAGAAAAAAAAAGAAAAAAAGGTAACCCTGGTGTCCTCCCTGGTGTCCTTCCAGTCTCCTCACTTGTTTGTATCATGTCCTTCCCAGGTTGCTGGGAAGGACACATGAGAGAAAGGCAGGGCAAGAGCTTTGGAAAGGAGCAGAGAGCTTTCCTTTCTGAGCTCGGACACCCTGATAATCAGGGCCGTTCCCTGATATCAGGGCCGTGTCCTGATAGCCCAAGCTGGGCTATGGGGCTGAGCTGTTCCCAGTGAGGCCATGATGTTGTGGGAAGAATGCTAAACTTGTCTGAGTTCCAGCCCTGACTCCACCCTGTTCGAGCTGTGTGACTTTGGACAAATTACATAGCTGAGTCGAGCCAGTTTCCTCAGCAGGGTTGTTAAAAAGATGAACTGGAATAACCAAGGCTGTAGGCTTCTAGCACAGGGCCCATAGCTTAGTAGGAGTACAATCGAGAATGTTGAGTGAGAGAGATGTTGGCTACAAACCCGGAGCAACCAGGAGCCTTTCATATCAAGGGAGCCAGTGATAGAGGGTGGCACTTGTGGGGCGTACAGGTGTGGGCTTGGCCGGAGGGCTGGTTTTCCAGAGAGGCCACCCTCTGCCTTAACTGGGGGTGGAGGGGGACGGTGAGTTTGCCAGTCCTAGGCGAATCCTCTGGCTGCCCAGCTGTGTAATCTCAGGCAAATTATTTAATCTCTGTACCTTGGTTTCCTCATCTGAAAAATGGGTCTAAGGATAGTATACATTTGATAGGGTTGCTCTGGAGACTGCAAATGATATGTGTAGAAAGTGTCTGGGGCAGGGTAGGTGCCTAGTGAGCAGCAGTCTCCTCCCGCTCTAGGAACTTTCCAAACTGACCCCTCCTAACCTCGCAATTGCAAGTCTGTGGTGGGCTTCTGCCGTCGTGCACAGCTGAGATGTCTTAGAAGGTTGCTGTGTTACGGGGCTGAGCCAAACCCTTGACCAGCTGTCTAATTTGGTTCTTTCTGGTCCCAAACAGCTCCCAGACCAGGACAGAATCAGGCCCAGCTTAGGGGACAGCTGCCTGGCCAAGGGCCTGCAATCAGAGTTCTGGCCAGTGAGCCTCCTGCCTCCGCCCTCCCGAGCAGCTGGCGGGGAAGCCTGAGGAGGAAGTTAGTCAGAGTGAAGCTGCTCCGGGCCCCACCTGTGGTCAAGGTGTGAAATGTGCACCTGGCTCTTCTCTGCCACCCCTCCCCCTGTTTTTTTCTTTTTTTCACACCTCTGGGCTGTGGTTTGAGGAGATGGGAGGCTCAAAGGTTGAGGCCTGGGCCCAGTGCCTCACAGGAAGGAGGGCCCCTACTGCTGTCTGCCAGGCCGGCCAGCCCGGGAAAAGGGCCATTTCCTCCTCCTCTCTGTCAGAGTCGGCTGCTTCACAACCTCTCTCGCAGCTCCTCCAAATGCCTCTTGGAGCACTACTCCAAAAGCTACTGGACTTGGCCGCCAGCCCCAGGCTGTTAGGGGAGCAGGCTCAGCCAGGCCTGAGGTTCCCGTGTGGCCCAGGCTGGGGCTGAGACTATCTTACGTGAAATCAAGAAAAGTCCAAGCCCTGGGCAGGGGTGTGTATCTGCTCCAGACAGTGCCGGGACCCTGGGCTTCCTTCTCCTGGTCCTGAATTTCCCTTGAAAGAGAGCTGAAGTCACAGGGAGACCTGGGGCCTGGGGACTGCCTCTTCCTCTGCCCATGTCCTGCAGCTCTGAGCCCTCCTGGGAGGCAAGTCCATTTTAAGTGCTGGGGGCCGTGGGCTGGGGCCTTGGGAGCCCAGGAGGTGCGACAGACAGCCCCAGCCCATGAGGGTGAGTTCCCAGACCTGTGGGGACACTGCTTTTTTGGGGAATGGAGAAGGCCTCACAGGGGAGATGAAGTTTGAGCTGGGTCTTGGAGGACGTTGCTGCTGTTTGTCACATGGCAAAGGGAGACGAGGCTGTTCTCAGGCTGGGGGAACACCAGGTGCCAAGACAAGGAAGTAAGGAAGAGCTCCTCACACCAGGGGCGGTCAGACTGGTTAGAGCGGAACGTTCTTGTGACGGCAGGAGGGTAGAGGGGGCTGGAAAGCAGTTCAGGACCCAAGCCCCACCACTAAGCACAATGACCTTCCTGTCATCCTGTCTCTGGCAGTTCCCTGGGAACTATTAAATAAAAGGACTTCCATTCTGCAAGGCTGTACTTTCATACATGCGATCTCCTTTAAACCGTTCAGCCACCCAGTGAGGGAGAGGCTACTGCGCCCATTTTGCAGAATGGAGGTTCAGAGAGGTGAAGTGATCTGTCCAAGCCTAGTCAGCCAGGAGGGCTGTGTCACACTGCCAGCCCTCCAAACATCCTGCTGCTCAAGGACTCATCAGGAGCCACACCTTTCTCATCACACAGCCCTAATCAGGCATCTTGTGTGGTGAGGGTGGACACCCACTTGGCTGGGCTGGAGCCATAGAGGGGAGTGTTGATAGTTTGCTTCTTGCATTTCCTTGGGTTTCCCCACAGGGTGAGGTCAAACAGGGTCATAAGAACTGAGGACATTTATTTGTTTTGGGGCTTTTTTTGGTTCTTTTTTGTTTTTTTGCTTGTTTTTTTTTTGTTGTTGTCTTTTAGAGACAAGGTCGCACTCTGTTGCCCAGTGGGGAGTGGGATCATAGTTCACTGGAGCTTCGACTCCCTTGGCTCAAGCGATCCTCCTGCCTCAGCCTCCTGAGTAGCTGGGACTATCGGCATGTGCCACCACGCCCAACTTATTATTATTATTGTTTTTAAACTCTTTGTAGAGACAGGGGTCTCGCTATGTTGCCCAGGTTGGTCTCCAACTCCTGTACTCAAGCCATCTGCCCGCCTCAGCCTCCCAAAGTGCTGGGATTATAGGCGTGAGTCACCTCGCCTGATGGACATTTATTGATTACCTACGTGCTAGGCACTGTTCTCAGGGTTTTATTGGGATGAATTCATTTAATACCTACAACTATGTAGTAACTATGTGGCCATTACTATCATCATCATCCTCATTTTACAGATGACAGAAACACAGAAAGTTCAAGGAACTTACTCAAAGTCACACAGCTAGTTAGTGGCACAGGCTCCTCATCTTCCCCCATTACACTCTACAGGGACACTGTGTAAGGTGAGAGGGGCTGGGAGCGAGAGTGCTGTTCAAAGAGGACTGCTTTGGCCTTGTCTGTATTGTTTTATTCAGAGACTGCATTCATGTATTAGCTGTGTGATTAAACAGTCATCAAAAAGGAGAATAAGGCCGGGCACGGTGGCTCACACCTGTAATCCCAGCACTTTGGGAGGCCGAGGTGGGTGGATCACAAGGTCAGAAGTTCAAGACCAGCCTGGTCAATATGGTGAAACCCCATCTCTACTAAAAATACAAAAATTAGCCAGGTGTGGTGGCAGGTGCCTGTAATCCCAGCTACTCAGGAGGCTGAAGCAAGAGAATCACTTTGACCTGGGAGGTGGAGGTTGCAGTGAGCCGAGATTGCACCATTGCACTCCAGTCTGGGTGACAGAGCAAGACTCTGTCTCAAAAAAAAAAAAAAAAAAAAAAAAAGGAGAATAAGCCAGGCATTGTGGCTCACGCCTGTAATCCCAACACTTTGGGATGCCAAGGTGGGCAGATAGCTTCAGCCCAGGAGTTTGAGACCAGCCTGGGCAACACAGTGAAACCCCGTCTCTACAAAAAAAAAAAAAAACAAAGATTAGCTGGGCGTGGTGGTGCGCACCTTCGGTTCCAGCTACTCGGGAGACTGAGGTGGGAGGATCACCTGAGCCTGGGAATTTGGGGCTGCAGTGAGCCAAGATCACACAACTGCACTCCAGCCTGGGTGACAGAGCAAGACCCTGTCTCAAAATAATAATAATAATAATGAAAGAATAAAATTAAGCTAAAAGATTGGGACAATTGGTAAAATTTGAATATGGCCTGGAGATTAGACAAAAACCTTGTATTCCTGCTATTTAGCTAATTTGGATAATGTAAGAGAATGTCCTTGTTTGTAGGAAATACACATCGAGATATTTAGAAGTTAAGGGTCATGATGTCTGCAATTTACTTTTGTGTGACTTGGAAACCAAATATGCAGAGCAAGAGAGAATGCACAAAGGATAAAGCAAATGGGGCGGCATGCTAATAACTGGTGATATGGAGGAAGTGCATAAAGGAGATCTTTGTACTATTCTTGCAACTTGTTTGTATTAGGTTGGTGCAAAAGTAATTGCAGTTTTTGCAGTTGAAAGTATTGCAGAAACCGCATTTAATTGCAAAAACCACAATTACTTTTGCACCAACCTAATAAGTTTTATGTTATATCAAAATAAAAGTTAGGTCGGGCACGGTGGCTCACGCCTCTAATCCAGCATTTTGGGAGGCCGAGGTGGGCGGATCACGAGCTCAGGAGTTTGAGACCAGCTTGGCCAACATAGTGAAAGCCCGTCTCTACTAAAAATACAAAAATTAGCCGGGCATGGTGGCACGTGCCTGTAGTCCCAGCTACTCGGGAGGCTGAGGCAGGAAAATCGTTTGAACCCGGGAGGCGGAGCTTGCAGTGAGCTGAGACTACGCCATTACATTCCAACCTGGGTGACAGAGTAAGACTCCGCCTCAAAAAAAAAAAAAAGTATCAGAAGAATCTCAGGCAGGATGGGTTTGATATCGGATGCTATTCCCTGAATCAGCTTAGAGGCCGTGTGAGAAGAAGGTGGGGTCAAGCCTGCCTGGGAACACATCTTTTCTGGCAGTGGCCTCTGGCCTCATCCCGGTCCCAGGAAAGCACCTCTCCCTCCCTCAGTTGGTCCCCACCTTTCCTGCTCGTGGCCTCACTTTGTGCTTCTAGAATCCTGGGCTTCTTCCCTTTTCTCACTGTCTGGCTACCTCCAACCTCTCAGCCAAGTTCCTCCTGACTTCCCCTGCAGCCTTTTGAACCAGGGAGGGAAGGCTGCTTGCCCTCCAGCTGCAAGGCATCAGCAGCCCGAGGGCTTCTTCTCCAAGCCACTCAGGGCCCCTCAAGGAATACAGGCCACACCAGAGGCTCCCGGGTTGACCTCATCCTTGGCTCAGACTGGCTGAATAGAAGGGATTTGGGGTTGTGTTATTCAGAAGGTGTCACCAGCTGAGAGCCTGAAGTTCTTTTTCCCAAACTGAAGAGGGCCTGCACAGCTGGCTAAGGCCCCTTCCTGAGGAGCAGGTAGTCTGGACTGGGCACGGCCTGGGGCTCTTGGCTGCTGCTGGGCTTCCAGGAACAGGGAAAGGCACACCCTGGAAACCGTTGTGCCCAACCCAAAGACACTCCACTGAGCAAAGCTGCCAAGTAACGTTCCTCCCTGGGTCCGTACCTTCTGAGACACCCAATACTGCTTGAAGCTGCCCTCCCAGGACCTGCACGAGGCCTCTTAATGGTGGGCCTGACTCTGGGCTGGACTTTACCTGCTTGGACTCTCAGGCCTTCTGGAAAATTCCTCAACCAGCCAAAAATCGCTTTCTACAATCCCAATGTGTGGTGTCGGCCTTGGGGACTTTGTCCACATGCCCTGTGCCGAGGTGCCATGGCCCAGGCCCTGCCTCCTCTTAGAGTGGAGCCCGTATTTCTCCAACTAGGCAGCTAGCCATCTGTACAGGCATAGGCATCAGTGGCAGTCTGGCCAGAGCCTGGCTAGTCCCATGCAAGGCAGGGCAGCAGAGTGGGTAAGCACACGGACCCTGGAGCAGGCTGTCTGGATTGGGTTCCTGGTCCTGGTTTTGCCATTTACTAGCTTTGTGACCTCGGACAGGTTATTTAACCTCTCTGTCTTCTGGATTAAGAGTCAATCTAGGGCTGGGTGTAGTGGCTCATGCCTGGGTGCTCCCAGTACTTTGGGAGGCCGAGGCGGGTGGATCATTTGAGATCAGGGGTTTGAGACGAGCTTGACCAACATGGTGAAAACCTGTCTCTACTAAAAATACAAAAAATTAGCCAGGCGTGATGATGGGCGCCTGTAATCCCAGCTACTGGGGAGGCTGAGGCAGGAAAATCGCTTGAAGCGGGAGGTGGAGGTTGCAGTGTACTGAGATCGCACCACTGCACTCCAGCCTGGACGACAGAGCCAGACTGTCTCAAAAAAAAAAAAAAAAAGAAAAAAAAAACTTGAAGAGACACCAAATTAAAAACATGCTCTTGCTTGTGGCAGTCATGAATTCCTCACTCACAAAATCCCAGACTAACTGCTGACTAAGCCAAAACATCTGAAGATGAGCGGACAGATGGATGGCCACAACAATAATATTGACCAGGAACGCTCCCCAAGTGCCAGGTGCTGCTTAAAGCACTTTTATACATATCTATTCTCGTGAAAACTCTTTCAGAAAGGTTCTATTTTTATTTCTCTTTTAAGGATGATAAAACAGACTCAAAGAGGCTAAGTCACTTGCCCAAGGTCAAACGGCTAGTAAGTGACAAAGCCTGGCTTTCAAACCAAGCCTTCTGGCTTCAAAGTCCACACTCCTAACCAGCCCGCCCTTCTGTCTCTGGGAATATGTTTTATCTTGTGAATACCCTTCCTGCCCCCAACTGGATTTGAAAAGACCATGATGTGAATTTAGGGGCTGAGGACACCCAGTCTGGGACCTGGCGATGGGCTCTGGAGTGGAGCACTGAGATAGCGCAGGGGCTGGGGTGAGAACCACGGCAAGGCATCTTCCTGGAGCCAGGGAGTGTGGGAGTGCCTCAGACGGTCTGCAGTTAGGGACTGAGGACAGGAGGTCTAGGGGTTGGGAACTAGAGGTGGTTACCAAGGAAACTAACAGTGCGGTAAAGCTCTGTCTAATTCGAAAAAAAAAAGCAAACGATATTTTTAAAAAGTTAAGGCTGAGTGTGGTGTCTCACGCCTGTAATCCCAGCACTTTGGGCGGGCAAGGCGGGCGGATCACGAGAGTTCGGGAGTTCGAGACTAGCCTGACCAACATGGAGAAACCCCATCTGTACTAAAAATACAAAATTAGCCAGGCCTGGTGGCACATGCCTGTAATCCCAGCTACTCAGGAGGCTGAGGCAGGAGGATTGCTTGAACCCGGGAGGTGGAGGTTGCGGTGAGCCAAGGTGGTGCCATTGCACTCTAGCCTGGGCAGCAAGAGTGAAACTCCGTCTCAAAATAAATACATAAATAAATAAAAATAAAAAGTCAATTTTTTTTTCAAGGATGGCTTAGGACAAACCCTCCGTGAGACTCCAGATGAATTTTTAGCACATTTGCTAGTGAGTAGTGGTCTTTCACATAACTAATTCCTGGAGTATTTAGCCATTACCATAGCTTATAAAATAGCTAGAGAAGCGCTTTCATGTGAAGAGGCGTAGGGTAATGGGATGGTGGCAGAGGATGGCTGTGGTGCGGGCAGGGAAGGCAAGTCTGGGAGAGGGGAGATGGTATGGGGGCAGGTAGGTGCAGGGAGACCACTTAGAGGGTAGGAGGATGTTAGTTAAAGTGGAGGTAGCAGGGTGGCAGAGAGCGGAAAGAGGAGGCAATAAAGAGCCGAATCCACAGGATTGACTGGCCACCCCCAGGCCAGTCTGCCTCTAGCGGGGTTCCATCCATCTTTGCCGTGAGGATGACACTCACCGTGACCCATTGGCTTGCCCTCTGGCCCTCATGCCAGGTCGGAGAAACCCTGCACAAAAGGAATCTGTTCACTTTCACTGAACCTCAACTTATTTAACAAGGAACCTTCACCTTCTCACAACAGACCCCCTCCTATCACTGCTATCATTATCCCCAAACATGAGTGGTCTGCAGGACATGCTTTGGCAAACACCAGCCAAGAGAATGGAGGCTGTTCTCCTGGCCTGGCCATTAAGGCCTTCCATGATCTGGCCCCAGCCTCCAGGCCAGCCTGATTCTCCAGTCTGTCTTGAGCATCCCATATTCCAGCTGAACTGGGCCACATGCTGTTGTAGACCTGCTCCAAGCTTCCACTGCTTGGCTGGTCTGTCTGCCCGAGTCCCACCCACCATCCAGGACTTAGAGATGCAGCTCAGGGCCACAAAGGCATAAAAAGTCTCTTTAGCTGGACTCTGTGGCTCTGCCTGAGGGCCCCAGGTGACAGGGCAGGACACAAAGGAGAGATGAGGAGACCCAGGGGAGGAAGCAGGAAGTTTCAGTACCCTATGACTGCCTTCCAAATATAGAACTAAGTTGAAGCGATTCTGCAGGGCAAGTCTCTGACTAGAAGTGTCCTTTGCCATCTGATCCCCTGCCTCCAGCTTTCTTACCCTCAGAATCATTAGTCAATGATTTCCCAAACTCCACTGGGAATCAGTGAACAATTGTAGTAGAAAGGCCAAGGCAGGCTCTAGAGGATTCCAACGGGAGTCCAGTTGGGTACAGGAACCGTGTAGCATGGTAGTAGTAAATGGGCTTTGTTTGGTGTCAGACCCGCCTAGGTCTCAATCCCAATCCCATATCGACCAATTCATAGCTGTGTGATTTGGACAAATCACTTCACTTCTCTGAGCCTCAGTTTCCTTGTGTACAAAGTAGAGATTACACCTACTTTGTATGATAATGATGAAATGGTTGTTGAGAACATTACATGAGATTAATTTGGGTAAATAACCCGGTGAAGTGCCTTGCCTTCTCTGATCACCCACTGTAAAATACACTCTGCATCCCTCTCTATCCTTTTGGCCCATTTTATATATATATGTGTGTGTTGTGTGTGTGTGTGTGTGTATATATATATATATTTTTTTATTTTATTTTATTTTTTTGAGACAGAGTCTCACTCTGTCACCTAGGCTGGAGTGCAGTGGCGCAATCTTGGCTCACTGCAACCTCTGCCTCCTGGGTTCAAGCGATTCTCCTGCCTCAGCCTCCCAAGTAGCTGGGACTACAGGTGCACACCACCATGCCCAGCTAATTTTTCTTTTTTTTTTTTGCATTTTTAGTAGAGACGAGGTTTCACCATGTTGGCCAGGCTGGTCTCAAACTCTTGACCTCAGGTGATCCAACCGTCTTGGCCTCCCAAAGTGCTGGGATTACAGATGTGAGCCACCGTGCCTGGCCCATTTTATATTCTTTATAGCATTCATCACCACCTGCTACTTATTTGCTTATTTGCTTATTGATCGATTATTCCACTAGAATATACTTTTCACAAGATATATAATTTGGGTTTTTTAAATTACTATGTCACCAGGGCCTTGAATCATTTCTGACACATAGTAGGCGCTCATTCAATAAATACATTTTTATTTATTTAAATATTCAATAAATAGGCTGGGTGCAGTGGCTCATGCCTGTAATCCCAGCACTTTGGGAGGCCGAGGCGGGCAGATCACTTAAGGTCAGGAGTTTGAGACCAGCCTGGATGACATGGTGAAACTGTCGGAGGTATTTAAACCAGACAACTCCATCTTGAATAGGGGCTGGGTAAAATAAGGCTAAGACCTGCTGGGCTGCATTCCCAGGAGGTTAAGGCATTCTTAGTCAGAGGTTAAGAGGTAAGCATAAGATACAGGTCATAACGACCTTGCTGATAAAACAGGTTGCAGTAAAGAAGCCGGCTAAAACCCATAAATACTGAGATGGCAACAAGAATGACCTCTGGTTGTCCTCACTGTTACTCTCCCACCAGCGCAGTGACAGTTTACAAATGCCATGGCAATGTCAGGAAGTTACCCTATATGGTCTAAAATGGGGAGCCATGAATAATCTACACCCCTTGTTTAGCATATCATCAAGAAATAGGGCTCGGTGGCTCACACCTATAATCCCAGCACTTTGGGAGGCTGAGGAGGGTAGATCACCTAAGGTCAGGAGTTCGAGACCAGCCTGGTCAACATGGCGAAACGCTGTCTCTACTAAAAGTACAAAAATTAGCTGGGCATGGTGGTGGGCACCTGTAATCCCAGCTACTCGGGAGGCTGAGGCAGGAGAATCGCTTGAACCCGGGAGGCAGAGGTCGTAGTGAGCCGAGATCGTGCCACTGCACTGTAGCCTGGGGGACAGAAGGAGACTCCGTCTCAAAAAAAAAAAAATAAAATAAAATAAAATAAATAAAAATAAAAATGGGCAACCAGCAGCCCTTGGGGCTGCTCTGCTTATCGTGTAGCCATTCTTTTATTCCTTTACTTTCCTAATATGCTTTCACTCTACTCTATGGACTCACCTTGAATTCTTTCTTGCATAAGATCCAAGAGCCCTCTCTTGGGGTCTGGATTGGGACCCCTTTCCGGTAACAAAACTTCATCTCTACAAAAAATACAAGAAATCAACCAGATGTGGTGATGTGAGCCTGTAGTCCCAGCTACTCAGGAAGCTGAAGCGGGAGGATCACCTGAGCCTGGGAGGCAGAGGTTGCAAAGAGCCGTGATGGCACCACTGCACCCCAGCCTAGGCAACAGAGTGAGATTGCCTCAAAATAAATAAATAAATAAATATTCAACAAATAATTCTTTATTTGAATGAGTTAGAAAATGAATAAATGGTCTCATGCATAAAGGTCTTGCACACATACAATCTGTGGTGCTGGGAGCTTGGTTCGTGGTGGCTGGCTAAGGTGTGACCTATTGCAGGGTGTGTTCTGTGGAGCACTTGTCTGGGGCCTGTATTTGGAAAACAATGCCCATTAGCATAGGAAAGTTTTCAGGACATTCTGCTATAGACAGAGTCACCAAACTCATTTGGTCACTGTAATAGCTTCCCGAGGCTGCCGTAACAAATCACCCCAAACTGGGTGGCTTAAAATAACAGAAATTTATTATCTCAAAGTTCTGAAGGCTGGAAGTCCAAAATCAAGGTGTCAGCAGGGCCATGCTCCCTCCAGAAGCTCTAGGGGAGAATCCATTCTTCACCTCTTGTAGCATCTGGCAGCTGCTGGCTGGCATTCCTGGGTTTGTGAGATCATCACTCCAGGTTCTACCTTCATCTTCATGGGGGCTCTCCTTCTTCCGGGTGTCTGCTCTTTGTCTCTCTTTTATAAGGACACACTTGTGTGTGAGGGCATTTAAGTCCCATCCAGATAATCCAGGATAGTCTCCTCATGGCCAAGTATTTAACTTCATTACATCTGTAAAGACCCTTTTCCCTAAATAAAGCAGCATTCACAGGTTTCAGGGGTTAGGACCAGACTTATCTTTGGGAGCCATTATCAGCCAACCACAGTCACTAACTACTGTGTTTTTCCCAGCTCCCCTGGTCTCTCTACAGAATATATTCTGAGGAATGTTGATTTGAGGAAAACAGGCTTTTAGAAAGAATGGGGTGGAGATGGGAAGGGAGTACAGGAAGAAACAATTTCTCGGAAATTTCAAAGAATGCTACACTTGTCAGACCCTCCTCAAGATGGGAGAGATGAGGCTGGATATTGACCAAGTGCTGCTGCTGATTCTTTTTGTGTGTCAAGGACTAGGACCCACAGCGCACAAAGACATGGAGAGGTAATTATGCCTGATAGAGAGCAATGAGGACGCCGTGCTTCTCGTTTAATTAGGCCGGGGAGAGTGTCTGGCTCTGGGTGGTTTTCAAGAGCTCTCCAGGTAATTGTAATGCACATCAAGAGTGGAAAGCCACTAGACCATAGTGCTGAGGCAATGAGAATTTCAAAACAGCTGTTAATATCATCTTTAAGAGTAGTAACAAGTTTCATAACGTTGACATCAATGATTAACCCTCTTGACCTTCTCGGTGAGATAATAATGAATGTGAAAGGTCCAGGAGCACTGGCTGTGCTGGGGAGAAAGTCTCAGCAAGCATGAGGGGCAGTGAAAAGCACAAGAGAAAAAGGGTCCCTGGAGCCGCTGATGTTCCACAGCCTTGGCCCCTACATGGAGACTACAGGACCAGGGGCGGCGGAGACGTAGGGGACTAGCAAGAGCTGCCAGGAGTTGCCTGGAGGAAAGAGATGTTTTTCATTGTTGTTGTTTGTTAGTTTCTGTTTTTGTTTTTTTAAAAGGGAAGCCCCTGGTTTAGGCCCAGTGGTCAGTGTCTACTCCCTTCTGCCCCAGGGGGATTGGGATAACCCTGTCATGACTGCTGAGACTGGAGGCGAGGGACTGCAGTATCTCTCCTCTGGCTCTCTGCAAGAGAAGTTGACCTTTAGGATGGGCCAGTGCTTTTGGTGCCAAAGTATTAAATGTACATGTGAGGTTCAAGCTAACTGGTATGAGGCCTCATGAAGGATTTACTTCCACCCTTTTGAGGTTGGCACTTCCATAAAGGAATGCTCCTTTCTTTCTCTAGTGGGTCCTGTGCAGGGCCTAGCTCCCTTAGCCTCCCAGCTCCCTGGGGAGAGAAACCAGGCAGATTTTTTTTTCTCACTTTTTATTGTGAGGCTGGGGCCAGAGTCTGCGTTGCACATGTTTGTGTCTGAAATGAGGAAAGCTCAGGCCCTGCCTCTCGTGGCCACATGAGTGAAGAGGCTGACTAGGAGACAGAGAATCTGGTAAGACCCAGAGCCCGCTGTGGTGGCACACGCCTGTAGTCCCAGGTACTCGGGAGGCTGAGACGGGAGGATCGCTTGAGCCCAGGAATTTGAGACCAGCCAGGGCAACACAGTGGGAGCCCATCTCTATAAGAAAAAAAAAATTTAAATTAGCCAGGTGTGGTGGTGTGTGCTTGTAGTCTCAGCTACTTGGGAGGCTGAGGCAGGAGAATCACTTGAGCCCAGGAGTTCGAAACTATAGCGAGCCATGATTGTGCCGCTGTACTCTAGCCTGGGTGACAGACTGAGACCCTGGTTCTTAAAAAAAAAAAAGACCCAGATTTGTCAGGCCAAGCCAGACTAGGCTATGCTGTGAAACAAAAAGTACCAAACCTCAGAGCGTTAATCAAACAGAACTTTATTTTTTATTCACATTAAATGTACAACACAGGTTAGCGAAGGCTTGGCTTACTGTAGTCACCCAGGGACCCAGGCGCTGACAGTGGCCCCATCTTGGCACATTCTTTCATGCTCACTGCAGCAGTGGGATGAGAACAAGATGAATTGTACACTGTGTCTTAAAGCTTCATTGGCAAAGGCAAGCCACATGTCCACACCTAACTCTAAAGAGATTCCCTGGGACGTGCAATCCTACCACAGGCCTGGAAGGAGGACCTATTTGTAGATCCAGCAGCTGTCAACACTCATCTCTAGTCAAGACTTGGCTTTTACATGGCTTAGAGGGAAAGGGGAGACATGGATTTCTACAAGCCCACGAGGCCAGGGCCAGAGGCAGACCATGTGTCCTAACCCCATCCTCCACCACCCTAAGGTGTGGGAGAAAACAGGATACCAGCCATGCTCAGGGCTACCTTCAAGCCCCAGAACGGAAACAGTTACACTGAAAATCATAAGAAGAAATTAAAAACCATGATTTCCTTTTGTAGCTTGTATTTATTTCCTACTGCTGCTGTAAAAAATTATGACAAATTTAGTGGCTTCAAACAATACAAATTTATTATCTTATAGTTCTAGAAGTCAGAAGTCTGAGATGCGGGCTGGGTGCAGTGGCTCAAGCCTGTAATCCCAGCACTTTGGGAGGCTGAGGCGGGCGGATCACCTGAGGTCAGAAGTTCGAGACCAGCCTGGCCAACATGGTGAAACAAATAATATTTTTAGTCTCTACTAAAAATAAAAATAAAAAATTAGCCAGGCGTGGTGGCATGCACCTGTAGTCCCAGTTACTGGGGAGGCTGAGGCAGGAGAATTGCTTGAACCCAGGACGCGGAGGTTGCAGTGAGCCAAGATCCTGCCATTGCACTCTAGCCTGGGCGACAAGAGTGAAAATCTGACTCAAAAAAAAAAAAAAAAAAAAAAAAAAAGCCTGAGATGCGTCTCACTGGACTAAAATCAAAGTGTTGGCAGGCTTGGTGTTTCTTCTAGAGGCTCTAGGGAAGAGTCTATTTCCTTGCGTTTTCCAACTTCTGGATGCCTTGGCCCATGGCCCCTTCCCCCATCTTAAAACCCGGTAACGTCAGGCCAAGTCCTTCTCACACTGCCATCTCTCTGGTTCGTTCATTCTGCCTCCCTCTTCTACTTATAGGGATGCTGAGATTACACTGGGCCTACCTGGATAATCCAAGAGAATATCCCTGTCACAAGTGTGCTGATTGGCAACCTTAATTTTATCTGCAATCTTCATTCCCCTTCGACATGTAATCTCACACACACACAGGTTCTGGGTTAGGATGTGGATGTAGATATCTTTGGTAGTTGGGGAATTATTCTGCCTACCACAGAGGCCTAGGAAGAAAAGGGTCGTTAGCCTAGGAGGAAAAGTGGCAATGTCCCCTGGGAGATTTCCTGTGAAAACATGATGTTGGGCTACACCCCCCACTTAAGTATTTTAAGCTTGGTTTTTTCTTTTTGTGGAGACCGGGTTTCACTATGTTGCCCAGGCTGGTCTCGATCCTCCCACCTTGGCCTCCCAAAGTGCTGGGACTACATGCATGAGCCTCTGTGCCCGGCCTAAGTATTTTAACATTAGATTGGATGTTGGCATTTTATTTTATTTTATTATTATTTTTTCTCCCAAGACAGAGTCTCGCTCCGTCACCCAAGCTGGAGTGCAGTGGTGCAATTTGGGCTCACTGCAACCTCTGCCGCCCTGGCTTCAAGCGATTCTCCTGCCTCAGCCTCCCAAGTAACTGGGACTACAGGCACGTGCCACCACATCCGGCTAATTTTTTTGTATTTTTAGTAGACAATCAGTTTATCCCTTTAGGTGCCATAGGCTGAAGCCTGTATCTTCCCTCCTTGTGTTTCCCTCTTTCTCCCCACACCTTATCAAAATGAAGCCAGCTATGTGCTTTATTGCCTCAGGAGAGGTATACAGCCTGGGTAGAAGGAGAAGAGGGAGGAGAGAGAGAGCTGTGGGTCCCCGGGCCCTGCTTCCTAGTAACACTCTGAGGAGCTGGTAATTCCCCAAAGAGGAGTGGTCCCTTGGTGTGTGCAGGGAGATGCACCGGAAACTGCAGGCCTTCCAGCTGCCTGGCAGATTTCCTCAGCCACAGAAGCAGCAATGAACAGGGTAGAATGAATGGCTTAGCAGAAACTTACAGACAACAAGACCCTCTACCCCTCTGCCCCTAGATGTCTGATACCGTGAAAGGTCCCAAGACCTCTTCTTGACATCAGGGAAGCAGGAAATGTGAGGATGACTCAGGGTGAATTTCCCAGACTCTGCCAAGACGGAGTGCAGAATTGAAATTAGATTGATATAGAAAAACAATAAAGAGAGGCAATGTTTCTTGTATACCTAGATTTATAGTCTGGGATGACTAACAATAAAGAAAGATACACCTTTCAATGTACTGAGGAGCCTGGGCATAGTAGAAGAGAAAGCAGGGGGGAGCCATGCATAGTACACGGGGAATCACAAGTTTAACATGAAGCTTTTGATTTTCTTTATCCACATCAGAGAATATGATTCTCCTTCACAGGGCAGTTAATACGCAATAGCATTATGGGAAGACTGAGAAAGAATGAAAAATAGCTGGGGTGCTCTAAAGAACATTTCCTACGTAAATTGGTGCAGCCTTTTTGGAGAGCAGCTGGGTAGTATCTAGGCAACAGGTGCATCTGCGATGATTCAGCAACCCTACCAGCACAAGTGCTCAGAAGCGTATGTTCTTAAATAGGTTCCCTCCTCTCTGCCCTTCCTCCCGAGGCTCAAGCTGGCATCTCTCTACTGGCCCGCTGTGACAGCCCCTCTTACCTGATTCCCCTGTGCCCAGTCTTGCCTTGATATGGAAAGATTGCTCAGGATACAAATCTAATCATATCATTTCCCTGTTCAAAACTCGACAGTGCTCTTCCCCATGGCCCTGTGTATATGGGTCGACGCCCTGAGCCTGACACACAAGGCCCCAGTGGCCCGGCTCTTTAACAAGAGTCCCACTTACTAAGCATACTGCCAAGTTTGTTCACCAAATGAGTCAACAGGCTCCTCTCCATGCCTCTGTGCATGTGTTCCCATGTGCTCTGTCCTAACTCAGTTGCCTTATCCATTGGGAATCTCTTCCTTTCAGAAGTTGGCCTCAAACCTCCAATGCAGTAGTGACTGCTTCTTTTTGGGCTCCCACAGGACAGTCTGCACCAGCATAGAATAGAATTTTGGATACTGGATTTTAATTTTTTTTTTTTTTTTTTTTGAGACAGGGTCTTGCTCTGTCGCCTAAGCTGGAGTGCAATGGCATGATCTCGGCTCATTGCAACCTCTGCCTCCCAGGCTCCAGTGATCCTCCCACCTCAGCCTTCTGGATTGTAATTTTTAAAACAATTCTTTCTCCTCCACTTAAAGAATTCTTTGAAGATACAGGCTATCCCTGGTAGGTCTATATTCCCACCGTCTTGTAAGATTCTCAGTGATTCTCTCCAAGGACTTGGTTTCAGGCCCTGGGGCTCGGCTCCTCATTCTCCCAGATCACTTTCTTCTGGTCTCAGTTACCTCAGGCTAAGGGACTGGACTTAGAGATGACTTCAACACCAGAGGGGTGGCGCAGGCAGTAAGTCCTGCTTTCACTCAGCTGGATCAACAAAAGAACACGATATCTGGACTGCATGCCTGTATCTGTCACTTCCTGTGTGATCATGGACAGATCACAGTCTTTAAGGCTGTTTCTTCCTCAGTAAAATGAGCAAAATAATAATAGCTACCCTCAGAGACTGTTGTGTAGATACTGAGAGACGAAGTGAAAGTGCTGCACACTAATAACCTCCAAAGAACCATGTTAGTTAAATGTGGCACAGAAAAAGAGATGAAAAAAAATTAAGTTCCTAATTTAGGAACTTGTTTATACATATTAAATCCTCTCTATTTCTTTCCCAGTCTTTAAACTAACTTCATGCTTAATTCTGCCTCAACCTGCCTTCGTCTGCAGGACATTGTCCTCCCCTCTCCATGTCATCTTTTTTTTACCCCCTTCCCAGATCTTATCTCCAGTGAGAGCAAAGCACCATCTTCCTTTCATGACACAATCAATCAACTCGATCTGAGAGTTACAGATCTGATCAAAGCTCACCTCCTCCATTTCCTAGCTGCGTGACTTTGGACTGGTTACTTAAATTCTCAGTGCCTCAGTTTTTTCATTTCTATGGCCTATGTATGTGATGAGGATTAAATGAGACCCTATAACTGTCCCTTTCAATTTCAGTCATCTCCATCTTGACTCTCATTCAGCCTCCCACACATTTAATCGCACTTAGGATGCCTTCTTGTTCACTCAATCATTGTTTCGTTTTCAAGATTTTAAACTTGGAAATCCTCTTATTTGAGTATAACCTCTGGTTCTTCTTCTTTTTTTTCTTTGAGACAGAGTTTTGCTCTTGTTGCCCAGGCTGGAGTGCAATGGCATGATCTCGACTCACTGCAACCTCTGCCTCCCAGTTTCAAGCGATTCTCGTGCCTCAGCCTCCCGAGTAGCTGGGATTACAAGCATGCACTACCATGCCGGACTAATTTTTTGTATTTTTAGTAGAAACAGGGTTTCACCATGTTGGCTAGGCTGGTCTCAAACTCCCGACCTCAGGTGATCCACCTGCCTTGGCCTCCCAAAGTGCTGGGATTACAGGCGTGAGCCACCTTGCCCGGCCAACCTCTGGTTCTTTCAATTCTCTTCCTTCCACCAAACTCACTCTGTCTCTAGCTTGGGTTCCAGCCCCTTGAACCATTCTCATTCTCCCAGACCATCTTTTTCTGGTCTCAGTCACCTCTCCGCCAAGACAGAACTTCGTGGCCAGACGTTTCACTGTGCGCTCACTGCTACTTTGCATTTCTACACTCCCTGTCTCTGGGTGGTCTCCAGGCCCAGATAACCCCCTGCTTACTGTTTTAACTTCCAAATGTCCAAGTTTGCAGGAGAAAAAGTCCTTCCCTCTTATGCTATGGGACCACTCTCATTACCAGAAAGCCTCTCTGCCTCTCCTTGGCCTCCTGCTGTCATGGCTGAGGAAGAATCATCCCCTTCCTTGCCAACAGTGTCCTCTGACTCTCACCCCAGAGCACTACCTCCAGGCTTTGCTCCAACCATGATCTTACATTTCATTTGCCTCTTCAGTTGTTCTTTCTACATCTCCTTCCCCTCTGCTTATAATACACTCAGATCTCCTCCATTCTATAGACACCTCAGCTCCACGCCAGATACCACCCTATGCTGACCTATTCCTTCATTAAACTTTTTTTTTTTTCAAGACAGAGTCTCACTCTGTCACCCAGGCTGGAGAACAGTGGCACGATCTTGGCTCATTGCAACCTCCACTTTCTGGGTTCAAGTGATTCTCCTGCCTCAGCCTCCCATGTAGCTGGGATTACAGGAGCAAGCCACCATGCCCAGCTAATTTTTGTCTTTTTAGTAGAGACGGGGTTTCACCATGTTGGGCAGTCTGGTCTCAAACTCCTGACCTCGTGATCCGCCCGCCTCAGCCTCCCAAAGTGCTGGGATTACAGGCATGAGCCACCTTGCTGGTCCATTAAACTCTTTCAAAGGATAATCTATACATGCTCCTCAACCTGCTCACCGACTATTCACTTGTTAATCCCTTGCAATCTGACTTCTACTCCCACCACTCTACTTGATCACCAACCTAACAACCACTAACATGATGACCTCTCGGCTCCCAAATTCAGACGGCAGTCTTCATCCTCTGTCTAGCACTTGCCACCCTGGCCCACCTGTCTTTTTTGAAACACTCTCCTTCCTTGATCTCTACTGCTGCTTTATTGTGGTTTTACCTCTGTCTATTCTCTTCCTCAAGCATGGTGCTCCTCCCTCGACACCACTAACTTGGTGAGCACCTCTACTCTCATGGTTTTGACGGGGCCTTGGCAGACTTTTCCTAAATATCAGAGAGTAAATCTCTTTGGCTTTGTGTGCCAAGAGGCAAAATCAAGGCAATTCTGTAGGTCTTTATATAAACATTTAAAATGTAAAAACTGGCCGGGCACGGTGGCTCATGCCTGTAATCCCAGCACTTTGGGAGACCGAGGTAGGCGGATCACCTGAGGCCAGGAGTTCAAGACCAGCTTGGCCAACATGGAGAAACCCTGTCTCTACTAAAAATACAAAAAATTAGCTGGGTTTGATGGTGTGTGCCTGTAGTCTCAGCTGCTTGGGAGGCTGAGGCACAAGAATCACTTGAACTTGGGAGGCAGAGGTTGCAGTGAGCTGAGGTGGCACCACTGCATTCTAGCCTGGGTGATAGAGTGAGACTCTGACTCAAGAAAAACAAATATATATATATATCTCCTGTTTTCAGCTTGCAAGCCATCTAAAAACAGGTAGTTGGTTTGATTTATCCTATGGGCTGTAGTTTGTTGATCCCTAGTTTGTTTATTTATTTATTTATTTTATTTATTTATTTATTTATTTATTTATTTATTTATTTATTTTGAGATGGAGTCTCAGTCTGTTGCCCACGCTGGAGTGCAGTGGCATAATCTCGGCTCACTGCAATCTCCACCTCCCAGGTTCAAGTGATTCTCCTGCCTCAGCCTCCTGAGTAGCTGGGATTACAGGCTCGTGCCACCACGTCCGGCTAATTTTTGTATTTTTAGTGGGGGGGGGGGTTTCACCATGTTGGTCAGGCTGGTCTCGAACTCCTGACCTTGTGATCCGCCCACCTCGGCCTCCCAAAGTGCTGGGATTACAGGCATGAGCCACTGCACCTGGCTTGTCGACCCCTAGTTTCAATCACCACCTCTAAAGAGAAAACTCCCCAATTGGTACCTTCTCACCTCTTTCTAGAATTCCTGACCTGTGCTTCTAATTGCCTATAGGGCAGCTATACTTGCTCTCCTACACTCACCTCAAATTTAATATGTTCGAGGCAAAAATTTCTCTCTCCGCAAATCACTTCGTTTTCCTGAATTCCCTATTTTTGCTAGTGGTGCCATAATTCTCTCAGTCACTCAGGTCTAAAATCTGTCACGTCTGCCTTCTTCTTTCTCTCTAAACTATTGGTGGTGTTACTTCCTAAATGTCTCTTGAAAACTTCACCTCTCCTCCAGTCCATAGTCTGTTGTGGTCCAAGCCCCCAGCATCTCTTGCCTGGACAACTGTCACAGGCAAGACGACTTCCTTTTTTCCAGAGTGGAGATAGGGAGAATTCACTGGTCTCCCTGTCTCCACTCTGTGCTCCCATCTAATAAGACGGGGTTTCACCATGTTGGCCAGGCTGGTTTCGAACTCCTGAGCTCAAGGGATCCACCAGCCTCGGCCTCCCAAACTGCTGGGATTACAGGTGTGAGCCACTGCATCAGGCCCTTTAGGAGGTTTTTGATTATTGATTCAGTCTCCCTACTATCGGTCTGTTCAGATTTTCTGTTTCTTCATGATTCAGTTTTGGTGGACTGTGTATTTCTGGGAATTTACCAATTTCTTCTTGGTTATCTAATTTGTTGGCATAAAATTGTTCATAATTTTCTCTTAAAATCCTCTTATTTTGGCCGGGCACAGTGGCTCACGCCTGTAATCCCAGCACTTTGGGAAGCTGAGGTGGGTGGATCATGAGGTCAGGAGATCGAGACCATCCTGGCCAACATGGTGAAATCCCATCTCTACTAAAAATACAAAAATCAGTTGGGCGTGGCGGCGCATGCCTGTAATCCCAGCTACTCGGAAGGCTGAGGCAGGAGAACAGCTTGAACCCGGGAGGCGTAGGTTGCAGTGAGCGGCGATCGCACCACTGCACTCCAGCCTGGTGGCAAAGCTAGACTCCATCTCAAAAAAAAGACAAAAACAAACCAAAAAAAACCCTCTTATTTCTGTGACATTTGTTATAATGTCTCTTTCTTTTCTTCTCTTCTCTTTTCTCTTCTCTTCTTGTTTTTTTGATACAAAGTCTCTGTTACCCAGGCTGGAGTGCAGTGGCATGATCTTGGCTCATTGCAGCCTCCGCCTCCTGGATTCTCTCTCCTCAGCCTCCCGAGTAGCTGGGATTACAGGTACCCGCCACCACGCCCAGCTAATCTTTGTATTTTTAGTAGAGATGGGGTTTCACCATGTTGGCCAGGCTGGTCTTGAACTCCTGGCCTCGTGATCCGCCCGCCTTGGCCTCCCAAAGTGCTGGAAATGCAGGTGTGAGCCACTGCTCCCAGGCTTCCTCTTTCATTTCTGATTTTAGTTAGAATCTTTCCTCTTTTTTTCTTAATCTAGCTAAGCATTTGTCAATTTTGTGGATCTTTTCAAAAAAGAAACTCAGTTTTATTGATTTTTTCTATTGTTTTTCTATTTCATTTATCTCTGCTCTAATCTTTAATATCTCCTTCCTTTTGATAGCTTTAGGTTTAGTTTGTTCTCCTTTTTCTAGTTTTATGAGGTGTAAAGTTAGGCTGTTTATTTGAGATCTTTCTTTAATGTACGCATTTACAGCTATAAACTTTTCTGTTGGTACTGCTTTTGCTGCATCCCATAAGTTTTGGTATGTTGTGTTTTTATTTTCGTTTGCTTCAACGTATCTTCTAATTTCCCTTGTGACTTCTTTTTAAAAAAATTTCAATAGCTTTAGGGGCACAAATGGTTTTTGGTAACATGAATGAATTATATAGTGGTGAAGTCTGACGTTTTAGTGCACCCATTACCCGAGTAGTGTACATTGTACCCAATATGCATATTTTTATCCCTCACCCCTCTCACCATCCCCCTTTCCGAGTCTCCAATGTCCCTTATACCACTCTGTACGCTTTTGTGTACCTATAGCTTTCACTTAATGGCCTCCAGCTCCATCCAAGTTACTGCAAAAGACATTATTGTGTTCGTTTTTTATGGCTGAGTATTCCACGGTGTATGCCACATTATCTTTATCCACTCATTGGTTGATGGGCACTTAGGTTGGTTCCATATCCTTCCAATTGTGAATTGTGCTGTGATAAACATATGTGTGCAGGTGTCTTTTTTGATATAATGACTTCTTTTCCTCTGGGTAGATACCCAGTAGTGGGATTGCTGGATTGAATGGTAGATTCTTTTAGTTCTTTGAGAAACCTCCATACTGTTTTCCATAGAAATTGTACTATTTTACATTCCTACCAGCAATGTATAAATGTTCCCTTTTCATCACATCCATGCCAACATCTATGGGATTACAGGCACACTCCACCATGCCTGGCTTGCAAGCTGTCCAGAAACAGGTGGTGGGTTTGATTTGGCCTGTGGGCTGTAATTTGTCGATCCTTTGTTTTTCGGTTTTTAAATAATGGCAATTCTGGGCCAGGTGTGGTGGCTTACGCCTGTAATCCTAGCGCTCTGGGAGGCTGAGGCAGGTGGATCACCTGAGGTCAGGAGTTCGAGACCAGCCTGGCCAACATGGTGAAACCCCATCTGTACTAAAAATACAAAAGTTAGCTGGGCATGGTGGCGAGCGCCTGTAATTCCAGCTATTGGGAGGCTGAGACAGGAGAATTACTTGAACCCGGGAGGTGGAGGTTGCAGTGAGCTGAGACTGTGCCACTGCACTCCAGCCTGGGAGACAAGAGTGAAGCTCCATCTCAAAACAAACAAACAAACAAAAAAAGAAAAAAATGGCAATTCTGGCTGGAGTTAGGTAGTATCTTATTGTGGTTTTAATTTGCATTTCCCTGATGATTAGTGATGTTGACCATTTTTTCATATGTTTCTTGGCCATTTGTATATCTTCATTTGAGAAACATCTATTCATGTCATTTGCCCACTTTTTGATATGATTATTTGTTTTTTTTTTCTTGCTGATTTATTTGAGTTCCTTGCAGATTTCTGGATATTAGTCCTTTGTCTGATGTATAGTTTGCAAATATTTTCTCCCATTCTGAGGGTTGTCTGTTTATTCTGATTTCTTTTGCTGTAGCACAAGTTTTTTTATTTTTTTATTTTTATTTTTAGTATTTATTGATCATTCTTGGGTGTTTCTCGTAGAGGGGGATTTGGCAGGGTCATAGGACAATAGTGGAGGGAAGGTCAGCAGATAAACAAGTGAACAAAGGTCTCTGGTTTTCCTATGCAGAGGGCCCTGCCGCCTTCTGCAGTGTTTGTGTCCCTGGGTACTTGAGATTAGGGAGTGGTGATGACTCTTAACGAGCATGCTGCCTTCAAGCATCTGTTTAACAAAGCACATATTGCACCGCCCTTAATCCATTTAACCCTTAGTGGACACAGCACATGTTTCAGAGAGCACGGGGCTGGGGGTAAGGTTATAGATTAACAGCATCCCAAGGCAGAAGAATTTTTCCCAGCACAGAACAAAATGGACTCTCCTATGTCTACTTCTTTCCACACAGACACAGTAACAATCCGATCTCTCTTTCTTTTCCCCACACTTCCCCCCTTTCTATTAGACAAAACCGCCATCGTCATCATGGCCCGTTCTCAATGAGCTGTTGGGTACACCTCCCAGACGGGGTGCCGGCCGGGCAGAGGGGCTTCTCACTTCCCAAACGGGGTGGCCGGGCAAAGGCGCCCCCCCACCTCCCAGACGGGGCGGCTGGCCGGGCGGGGTCTGCCCCCCACCTCCCGGATGGGGCGGCTGGCTGGGCGGGGTCTGCCCCCCACCTCCCGGACGGGGCGGCTGCCGGGCGGAGGGCCTCCTCACTTCTCAGACGGGGCGGCCGGTCAGAGACGCTCCTCACCTCCCAGACGGGGTGGTGGGGCAGAGGCACTCCCCACATCTCAGATGATGGGCGGCCGGGCAGAGACGCTCCTCACTTCCTAGATGGGATGGCGGCCGGGAAGCGGCACTCCTCACTTCCCAGATGGGATGGCGGCCGGGCAGAGATGCTCCTCACTTTCCAGACTGGGCAGCCAGGCAGAGGGGCTCCTCACATCCCAGACGATGGGCGGCCGGGCAGAGACGCTCCTCACCTCCCAGACGGGGTGGCGGTGGGGCAGAGGCTGCAATCTCGGCACTTTGGGAGGCCAAGGCAGGCGGCTGGGAGGTGGAGGTTGTAGCGAGCCGAGATCACGCCACTGCACTCCAGCCTGGGCAACTTTGAGCACTGAGTGAGCAAGCCTCCCTCTGCAATCCCGGCACCTCGGGAGGCCGAGGCTGGCAGATCACTCGCAGTCAGGAGCTGGAGACCAGCCCGGCCAACACGGCGAAACCCCGTCTCCACCAAAAAATACAAAAACCAGTCAGGCGTGGCGGCGCGCGTCTGCAATCCCAGGCACTCGGCAGGCTGAGGCAGGAGAATCAGGCAGGGAGGTTGCAGTGAGTCGAGATGGCGGCAGTACAGTCCAGCCTTGGCTCGGCATCAGAGGGAGACCGTGCAAAGGGGTGTGGGAGAGGGAGGAGGGAGATGGAGAGGGAGAGGGAGAGGGAGGGGGGAGGGGGAGGGGCACAAGTTTTTTAGTTTAATTAGGTCTCATTTATTTATTTTTGCTTCTGTTGCACTTACTTTTGAGGTCTTAGTCATAAATTCTTTGCCAAGGCCTATGTCCAGAAGAGTTTTTCCTAGGTTTTCTTCTGGAATTTTTTTTTTGTTGTTGTTAGATGGAGTTTCGCTCTTGTTGCCCAGGCTGGAGTGCAATGGCGTGATCCCCGGCTCACCGCAAACTCCGCCTCCCGGGTTCAAGCCGTTCTCCTGCCTCAGCCTCCCGAGTAGCTGGGAATACAGGCATATGCCACCACACCTGGCTAATTTTGTATTTTTAGTAGAGATGGGGTTTCTCCATGTTGGTCAGGGTGGTCTCGAACTCCCAACCTCAGATGATCCTCCCACATCAGCCTCCCAAAGTGCTGGGATTACAGGCGTGAGCCACCGTGCCTTGTGGTTTTCTTCTAGAATGTTTATGGTGTCAGGTCTTAGATTTATGTCTTTAATTCATCTCGAGTTGAATTTTGTGTATGGTGAGAAATAGGGGTCCAGTTTCATTCTTGTACATGTGGCTATCCAGTTTTCCCAGCACCATTTATTGAATAGGGTATCCTTTCCCCAGTTTATGTTCTTGTATGCTTTGTTGAAGATCCACTGGTTGTATGTAAATATTTGGCTTTATTTCTGGGTTCTCTATTTTGTTCCATTGGTCTATGTATCTAGCTTTATACCAGTACCATGCCGTTTTGGTTACTATAGCCTTGTAATATAATTTGAATTCAGGTAATGTGATGCCTCCAGATTTATTATTTTTGCTTAGAATTGCTTTGTCTATTCAGGCTCTTTTTTGGCTCCATATAAATTTCAGGAGTTTTTTTTTCTTTTCTTTTTCTTTCTTTTTTTTTTTTTTTGAGACAGGGTCTCACTCTGTTACCCAAACTGGGGTGCAGTGGTATGCCCATGGTTCACTGTAGCCTCAACCTTCTGAGCTCAAGCCAGCTTCCCACCTCAGCCTCCTGAGTAGCTGGGACACCAGGCGCATGCTACCATGCCCAGCTAATTTTTAAATTTTTTGTAGCGATGGGGTCTTGTTTTGTTGCCCAGGCTGGTCTTGAACTCCTGGGCTCAAGGGACTCTCCTGCCTCAGCCTTCCAAAATGCTGGGATTACAGGCATAAGCTACTGCACCTGGCCTCTTTTTCTAATTTTCTGAAAAATGATTTTGGTATTTTGATAGGAGTTGCATTGAATTTGTAGATTGCTTTGGACAGTCAGTATGGTCACTTTCACAATATCGATTCTTTTTTTTTTTTTTTTTTTGAGACAGAGTCTCACTCTGTAGCTCAGGCTGGAATGCAATGGTGCGATCTTGGCTCACTGCAACCTCTGCCTCCTGGGCTTAAGCGATCCTCCCATCTCAGTCTCCTGAATAGCTGGGATCACAGGCACATGCGACCACACTCAGCTAATTTTTGTATTTTTTGTAGAGACAGGGTTTCACCATGTTGCCTAGGCTGGTCTCGAACTCCAGGGCTCAAGAAATCCACCTGCCTTGGCCTCCCAAAGTGCTGGGATTACAGGCGTGAGCCACTGCACCCAGCCTCAATTCTTCCAATCCATGAGCGTGGGATGTATTTCCATTTGTTTTTGTCATCTTTGATTTCTTTCAGCAGTGTCTTGTAGTTCTTCTTCTAGAGATCTTTCACCTCCTTCCCAAAGGAAATGAAATCACCACCTCATAAAGATATCTTCACTCCCAAGTCCATTGCAGCATTATTCACAATAGCCAAGATATGGAAACAACCTAAGTTGATTTTATCTATTTTCACACACACACACACACACACACACACACACACACGAATATTATTCAGCCTTGAAAAAGGAGATCCTGCCATTTGCCACATCATGGATAGACCTGGAGTACATTATACTAAGTGAAGTAAACCAGACACAGAAATAAAAATATAGCATGAGCTCACTTACATGTAGAATCTTAAAAAAGGTCAAATATATATATAGAGAGAATACAATAGTAGTTACCAGGGGTAGGGTAGGGAGAAAGGGAGGAAATGGGGGAATGTAGGCAAAAGATTTTAAAGTAGCAGTTACATAAGATGAACAAGTCTAGAGGCCTAAGGTACAACATGAGGACTAGAGTTAATAAAATTGTATATATTAGGGATTTTTATTAAATAAGTAGATTTTTAGCTGCTCTTGTCACAAAAAAGTAACTGTGTGAAGTGATAACGTTCATTTGCTTCACTATAGTAACCATCTTATTATCTATATGTATTCCATAACATCATGTTGTAAACCTCAAATATATACAATAAAACTTATTAAAAAATATTCTATCTGAAGAAGGTGGGATTCACAATAATGGTGAGTTAGCATACTTCATTGATCCTAATATACACTTTTTAAAAAAATTATGTCTCTGAAATCAGAATGCTTCTGACAGTCAGTGATGACGGTTGGCCATTTGATATTTTAGTGATCAGGTTGTCATTGCCTGTGCATGAAATCCCCTTAAAAGATCAAGAAAGCATCTTCATTGAAAGTGTGCAGATGGGATCTCAGCAGCTTGGAAGGAAATCCTGGAATCAACAGTGAAACAGTCTTTCAATAAATGATGTACCACCAAAGGATAGCATAGGGTGCAGATCCAGCAACGCAGACAACGCTAATGTAAAAAAGGATTCAGAAGAGTTCTACGCTAAATATAAAGAACTTCTAGAAATAAATTCACTGATTTATTTTGCTTATGTGGACTAATACATTTAAAAAACGTATGCACAGAAGAGATCTACAGTTAAGTAAATATAAATGAGATATTTCAATAAAAACAAAATAAAAATTCTCCAAATTATAAGAAAAAATAATCTAACTATTGACCCAGTTACACTACTCTAGGGAATTTAGCCTCAGGAAATTGTTTAAAAGAAAAAAAATTCTCTATGTACAAAGAAATTTGATCACAGCAGTATAATTTATAAAAGCAAAAAACCTGGTAACAACTTCAGTATTCAACAATGATAAGAGCTACTAATATCTGTTGAAACTTTAATATATCCCTGGTCCTCTACATACATTATGTCATTTGATAATCATCATGGCCACATGAGATAGATACTGATAGGGTTTGGCTCTGTGTCCCCACCCAAATCTCATCTTGAATTGTAATCCCCATAATCCCCATGTGTCAAGGACAAAGCCTGGTGGGAGGTGATTGGATCATGTGGGCGGTTTCCCCCATACTGTTCTCGTGGTAGTGAGTGAGTTCTCACGATATCTGATGGTTTTATGTGTCTGACAGTTCCTCCTTCACACACTTGCTCTTTCTCACCTGCCACCATGTAAGACATGCCTCTTCCCCTTTCACCGTAATTGTAAGTTTCCTGAGGCTTCCCCAGCCATGCAGAACTGTGAGTCAGCTAAGCATCTTTTCTTTATAAATTATCCAGTCTTGCAGTTCTTTATAGCCATGTGAGAATGGACTAATACAGATACTAATCTTATCCCTATTTTATTTTTATTTTTATTTTTTGAGATGCAGTCTTGCTCTGTCGCCCAGGCTGGAGTGCAGTGGTGTGATCTCAGCTCACTGCAACCTCTGCCTCCTGAGTTCAAGTGATTCTCATGCCTCAGCCTCCTGAGTAGCTGAGATTACAGACGTGTGCCACCACACCTGGCTAATTTTTGTATTTTTAGTAGAGATGGAGTTTCACCATGTTGGCCAGGCTGGTCTTGAACATCTGACCTCAGGTGATCCTCTCGCCTCAGCCTCCTAAAGTGCTGGGATAACAGGCGTGAGCCACTGCACCCAGCCCTTATCCCCATTTTATATACAAGGCACAGATACGTTATAACTTGCTCAAGGTCACAGAGGTAATAAGTAGGTTGTAGAATCAGGACTTAAACTGATATGGGTTTATATAGATCCAAACTTGTGCTATGCAACTAATAGAAAACACAGTATGTTGCAATAATAAATATGCTGCCCAATTCTGAGCAGAAAAAAGGTAGAATAGATTTGTATATATGCTATAATCACAATTATGTAAAATATGTGTATGAAAGGTTCAAAACTTAAGAAGTCTACAAAATATCTAGAGACACATTGCTGCAGAACATGAATGCCCAAGCTTGGTATCTGGGGACCAGTGGATCTAGTGACTCTGAACCTTTTCTGGGTTTTAGGACCCGTATTAGTCAGCTCAGGCTGCCATAATAAAATACCACAGGCTGGGTGGCTTGAACGAAGGAAATTTTTCTCACAATTCTGGAGGCTAGAAGTCCAAGATCAAGGTGCCAGCAATTAGGTTCCTGGTGAGGGTCTTCTTTCTGGCTTGCAGACAGTCACCTTCTCACTATGTCCTTAAAGGGGTGGTGGGGAGAGAGATAGAGAGACAGAGAGAGAGAGAGATAGCACTCTGGTGTCTCTTCTTCTTCTAAGGGCACCAGTCCTATTGGATTAGGCCTCACCCTCATTTAACCTTAGTTACCTCCCTAAGGGCCCTGTCTCCAAATACAGTCACATCGGAGGTTAATATTTAGACATATGAATTTTGGGGAAACACAGTTCAGTCCATAACAGGAATTCTTTGAGAATGAGATGAAAGCTCTATACCCTCTCCCTAGGAGACTGCAAACACCACCTCCCACAACTCTGCACACAATTTCAGAAAAGTTCATGGACCTCAGGTTGAGAAGCACTGTTTCAGGCCACCTTTCTGTTTTCACAGATGGAGAAATGGAGGTTTTGTAAGGGGAAGTGATTTTCAGTAGGTTAGGAGAGAGCCAGGTCTTTTGATTCCTCGTCTAGCGCTTGTCCTACCTTACTCTGCCATCTGTTGTGCCTGTACAGAACTGCACAATAGCCAGAGACAACCATCCTGGGTGACCCCAGCACACCACAGGTCCTCTGGATGGAGTAAAGACAATAGCTGCTCCTTCACCCAAGATGCTCTCATGGGTTAATCTGGCTCTAGCTGTAACTGACAGCAAATGGGATATATTGTAGTGCTTAGAACTAGTCAAGAGGTTGGGAAGAAGCTGCACCAACTTTGATATCAATCCACATGAGGCCTGCGTATGAGGAGATAGAGTGGTTTCTGCCCTGCTGAAGGACAAAATGGAGACTGAGGAGGTGCAGCCTTGAACTATCTGGTGGCCTTGACGTGGCACTGCCCCTCCAGCTCTTAGATTCCTCACTTGCACACTGACCATGAGTTGGCCTGTTAAATTTCTCCAAGAGTTCTTCTAGTTCCAATATTCTGTACTTCTATGATCTTAGAGCAGGAACCATGGAGAAAAAAATCAGTTGAGGTGTTTGGGTCCTAGAGTTATGGACAAAATTATTTTTTCCCTCAAATTTCTTCTAATGGTATGATAGAATTAGCAATAAAGAAAATGTAGTCTAAAGGGATGAAAAAGGCTGGGTGTGCTGCCTCACACCTGGAATTCCAGCACTTTGGAAGGCTGAGGCAGGAGGATGGCTTGAGCCCAGGAGTTCGAGGCTGGAGTGAGCTATGAGCATGTCACTGCACTCCAGCCTGGGTGATAGGGTGGGACCCTGTCTCAAAAAAAAAAAAATGTAGTTGGAAAAGATGAAAAATCCCTAATGAGAATCTGAGAAGACCCTTTACTTAAGTAGTAAAGTAAAGTTTCAACATAAGTGGTTCCTTGATTTCTGCTTCTCACTCAACCTTAAGTAAGTCCTTACAGTTGCTGGACTTCTAAATAATGGAATCAGGGAATGGAGTGGTACTTATCATGAAAATTGCTATTTATCTCTAGGCAGAGGGGTGGCTCCCAGAACCAGTAATAGTTTTGTGTGTGTGTGTGTGTGTGTGTGTGTGTGTGTGTGTGTTTTGGAGACAGGGTCTCACTTTGTCATCCAGTCTAGAGTGCAGTGGTGATCTCGGCTCACTGCCAGGCTCTACCTTCCAGGCTCAAGCGATCCTCCCACCTCAGCCCCACAAGTGGCTGGGACTACAGGCATGTGGCACCACACCTGTCTAATTTTTTTTGTGTTTTTCTTAGAGACAGGGTTTTGCCATGTTGGCCAGGCTGGTCTTGAACTCCTGAGCTCAAGCGATCTGCCCGCCTTGGCCTCCCAGACAGGCATGAGCCACTGAGCCTGGCCCCAGAGAATAGTTTTTATTTCATTTCATCAATTGATGAAATAAATAATCCCAACATTCGTCCTACTTGACCCTATTAATGCCATAAACCAGTGTGGAGCCTTCACTCAAGCCACCCTCGGGGAGTACAAGGCTAGAAACAAAAGCAGGGGAAACTCATCCTGGGATGGAGGTTGACTTTTTAGGAAAATGCCTCTGGCTTTATTCACAACAATAAGGCCCCAAAGGGCTGCACAGTCCAGCCTGCTCTCTCTCTGTTTGTCAGGGCCCCGTGCTTTGTGTAGCACATCAGTGGTCTTAGTTGGGCCTGAGGAGAAGAAACAGGAAGAAAAGAGTTGCTGGGGAAAGCAGCTGGCAAGGTCGGCGTTAGGATGGAAGTGCCAAACAGGCAAAGGAGATGCAGCCCATCAGAAGGATTGCCAACACTGCTTCCATTTTAATTGGCACAAATGGCCCTTTCAATCCCAGCAGCTAACAGTAGAGAAGAGGAGAAACTCAAAACGCATGAGATCACTAGCTGCCTCCACTTGCATCCCAGCAAACAGCTTAAAACGGCACTGCCCTCACCTGGTCAAATTCATGTATTACATTGAAGGCACATGTTTTTAGATTTTTTTTTTTTGGTCATTTCTTTTTCTCCAGTTCTTGGTCCTCCACCTCTGAGAATAAGTGGATGGGGAGGTGACAAATCTCCCCTGAGAAAATGTACCAAGTGCATGGGATTCCAGCACAAAGTCACAAACTGTGAATGAAAACTTACCACCCAAATATAAAATACTTACCAAAACATCGAAATTAATATCCCAATTATGTAAGCAACACTCCTATGATGTTTAGTGAAATCTATAAGAGTATGAAAATAAAACTATTTTTATCAATAAACTGATATTACTACTCTCAAAGAGATCTGCTATAAATAGAGAAAATAATTTTGGTTATCCTTCTGGTTATAAAATACTTGACTGTTTAATGCAATGTTACTTCCCTTACCACTATTTTTTCTCTGCTTATGGCAGTAAGCAACATACAGAAAGAAAACATCACAATCTATGTGCGTAGTTTAATAAATAATTATCAAGTGCACCTGTATGGGAACTCCACTAGGCAGTCCCCCAGTAGGGACTCTGTGTGGTGGCTCCGACCCCACATTTCCCTTCTGCACTGCCCTAGCAGAGGTTCTCCACAATGCCCCCCCTGCAGCAAACTTTTGCCTGAGCATCCAGGCGTTTCCATACATCTTCTGAAATCTAGGCAGAGGTTCCCAAACCTCAATTCTTGACTTCTGTGTAGCCGCAGGCTCAATACCTCATGGAAGCTGCCAAGACTTGGGGCTTCCACCTTCTAAAGCCACAGCTCGAGCTCTGCATTGGCCCCTTTCAGCCATGGCTGGAGTGGCTGGGCACCAAGTTCCTAGGCTGCACACTGCACGGGAACCCTGCACCCAGCCCACAAAACCACTTTTTCCTCTTGGGCCTCTGGGCCTGTGATGGGAGGGGCTGCCTTGAAGTTCTCTGACATGGCCTGGAGACATTTTCCCCAGGGTCTTGGGGATTAACATTAGTCTCCTTGCTCTTTATGCAAATTTCTGCAGCTGGCTTGAATTTCTCCTCAAAAAAAGGAGTTTTTCTTTTCTACTTAACTGTCAGGCTGCAAATTTTCTGAACTTTTATGCTGTTTCTCTTTTATTTGTTTATTTATTTATTTTTATTATACTTTAAGTTCTAGGGTACATGTGCACAACATACAGGTTTGTTACATATATATACATGTGCCATGTTGGTGTGCTACACCCATTAACTCATCATTTACATTAGTTATATCTCCTAATGCTATGCCTCCCCCTTCCCCCACCCCAAGACAGGCCCTGGTGTGTGATGTTCCCCACCCTGTGTTCAAGTGTTCTCATTGTTCAATTCCCACCTATGGGTGAGAACATGTGGTGTTTGGTTTTCTGTCCTTACTATAGTTTGCTCAGAATGATGGTTTCCAGCTTCATCCATGTCTCTACAAAGGACATGAACGCATCCTTTTTTATGGCTACGTAGTATTCCATGGTGTATATGTGCCACATTTCCTTAATCCAGTCTATCATTGATGGACACTTGAGTTGGTTCCAAGTCTTTGTTATTGTGAATAGTGCCATAATAAACATATGTCAGCATGTGTCTTTATAGAAGCATGATTTATAATTCTTTGGATATATACCCAGTAATGGGATGGCTGGGTCAAATGGTATTTCTAGTTCTAGATCCCTGAGGAATCGCCACACTGTCTTCCACATGTTTGAACTAGTTTACAGTCTCACCAACAGCATAAAAGTGTTCCTATTTCTCCACATCCTCTCCAGCACCTGTTGCTTCCTGACTTTTTAATGATTGCCATTCTGACTGGTGTGAGATGGTATCTCATTGTAGTTTTGATTTGCATTTCTCTGATGGCCAGTGATGATGAGCATTTTTTCATGTGTCTGTTAGCTGCATAAATGTCTTCTTTTGAGAAGTGACTGTTCATATCCTTCACCCAGTTTTTGATGGGGTTGTTTGATTTTTTCTTGTAAATTTGTTTGAGTTCTTTGTAGATTGTGGATATTAGCCCTTTATCAGATGGGTAGATTGTAAAAATTTTCTCGCATTCTGTAGGTTGCCTGTTCACTCTGATGGTAGTTTCTTTTGCTGTGCAGAAGCTCTTTAGTTTAATTAGATACCATTTGTCAATTTTGGCTTTTATTGCCATTGCTTTTGGTGTTTTAGTCATGAAGTCCTCGCCCATGCCTATGTCCTGAATGGTATTACCTAGGTTTTCTTCTAGGGTTTTTATGGTTTTTGGTCTAATATTTAAGTCTTTAATCCATCTTGAATTAATTTTTGTATAAGGTGTAAGGAAGGGATCCAGTTTCAGCTTTCTCCATATGGCTAGCCAGTTTTCCCAGCACTATTTATTAAATAGAGAATCCTTTCCCCATTTCTTGTTTTTGTCAGGTTTGTCAAAGATCAAATGGTTGTAGATGTGTGGTATTATTTCTGAAGGCTCTGTTCTGTTCCATTGGTCTGTATCTCTGTTTTGGTACCAGTACCATGCTGTTTTGGTTACTGTAGCCTTGTAGTATAGTTTGAAGTCAGGTAGCGTGATGTCTCCAGCTTTGTTCTTTTGGCTTAGGATTGTCTTGGCAATGTGGGCTCTTTTTTGGTTCCATATGAACTTTAAAGTAGTTTTTTCCAATTCTGTGAAGTCATTGGTAGCTTGATGGGGATGGCATTGAATCTATAAATTACCTTGGGCAGTATGGCCATTTTCATGATATTGATTCTTCCTATCCATGAGCATGGAATGTTCTTCCATTTGTTTGTATCCTCTTTTATTTCATTGAGCAGTGGTTTGTAGTTCTCCTTGAAGAGATCCTTCACATCCCTTGTAAGTTGGATTCCTAGGTATTTTATTCTCTTTGAAGCAATTGTGAATGGGAATTCACTCATGATTTGGCTCTCTGTGTGTTCTTGGTGTATAGGAATGCTTGTAATTTTTGCACATTGATTTTGTATCCTGAGACTTTGCTGAAGTTGCTTATCAGCATAAGGAGATTTTGGGCTCAGACGATGGGGTTTTCTAAATATACAGTCATGTCATCTGCAAACAGGGACAATTTGACTTCCTCTTTTCCTAACTGAATGCCCTTTATTTCTTTCTCCTGCCTGATTGCCTTGGCCAGAACTTCCAACACTATGTTGAATAGGTGTGGTGAGAGAGGGCATCCCTGTCTTGTGCCGGTTTTCAAAGGGAATGCTTCAAGTTGCTGTTTCCCTTTTAAAACTGAATGCTTTTAACAGCACGCAAGTCACCTTTTGAATCCTTTGCTGCTTAGAAGTTTCTTCCACCAGATACCCTAAATCATCTCTCTCAAGTTCAAAGTTCCACAAATCTTTAGGGCAGGGGAAAAATGCTGCCAGTCTCTTTGCTAAAACAAAACAAGAGTCAACTTTACTCCAGTTCCGAACAAGTTCCTCATCTCCATCTGAGACCACCTCAGCCTGGACTTTATTATCCATATCACTATCAGCATTTTAGGCAAAGCCATTCAACAAGTCTCTAGGAAGTTCCAAATGTTCCCACATTTTCCTCTCTTCTTCTGAGGCCTTAAAACTGTTCCAATCTCTGGCTGTTACCCAGTTCCAAAGTTGCTCCGATGTTTTCGGGTATCTTTTCAACAGCGCCCCACTCTACTTGTACAAATTTACTGTATTAGTCCATTTTCACACTGCCGATAAAGACATACCCAAGACTGGGAAGAAAAAGGTTTAATTGGGCTTACAGTTCCACGTGGCTGGGGAGGCCTCAGAATCATGGCAGGAGGCAAAAGGTGCTTCTTATGTGGTGGTGGCAAGAGAAAATGAGGAAGAAGCAAAAGCAGAAACTCCTGATAAGCCCATCAGATCTTGTGAGACTTATTCATTATCATGAGAATAGCACTGGAAACGCTGGCCCCCATGATTCAATTACCTTCCCCTGGGTCCCTCCCACAACAGGTAGGAATTCTGGGAGATACAATTCAACTTGAGATTTGAGTGGGGACACAGCCAAACCATATAAAATAGAATAGCAGACAATTAATGAGAAAAAGTTTGAAAAACAAGAGCAACATAAGACCAAGGAAAGTAGAAGGAAATAAGGTAAAAGCAGAAATCAGTGAAAGCGGAAACAAGCATAAGGATCACAAAACCAGAAGTTGGGTGTTTGGAAGAGGAATGAAATTGGTAAAAGTCTTGTGAGACTGGTCAAGAAAACAAGGGAGAAGGGCACCACTATCAGGAAAGAAAAGGGAGAAATAAGCACAAATGATGTTACATCCGTTCTTGTGTTGCTATAAAGAAATACCCAAGACCGAGACATTTATAAAGAGAAGAGCTCATGGTTCTGCAGGCTGTACAGGAAGTGTAGTGGCTACTGCTTCTGGGAGGACTCAGGAAGCTTGCAATCATGGCAGAAGGTGAAACAGGAGCAGGTACATTTTACATGGTAGGAGCAAGAGCAAGAGAGAGCAGGGGGAGGTGTCACACACTTTTAAATGACCAGACTCATGAAAACTCACTCACGACCGTGAGGACAGTACCAAGTGGATGCTGCTAAACCATTCCTGAAAAATCCAGCCCCATGATCCAGTCACCTCCCACCAGGCCCCACCTCCAACATTAGAAGTCACAGTTTGACACGAGACTTGCTGAGGACACAGATCCAAATCATATGATAGGCAGACATCCAAAAGATAGAAAGAGGATATGGTGGGGGAACTGGATATTCACACGGAGTGCCCATGCAGTAACAGCACATAGCTAATTAAATACAAAGAGAAGATGGCACCTCCACAATGGAGTAATCTGGAACAACGCCCTGGCCACATGGTCAAGATGAACATCACGAGTCATAAGAGAAGCCTACATGGAGAATCTGCTGATGTCATGCACCAAGAAGGACAGCACATTTGCTGTGCAGTAGTCTTGTCAAAAATGTTAAACTTACCTGAGTTTAATCACAAGGAAGCCATTTGACAAACTCAAGTTCAAGGGCTTCCTGAAAACAACTGCACTAGTTTAAAGCACATTTTAAACATTGCTTTAAAGCACACTTTAAAGGCCTCTGAAGAGACTTGACGGGCTGGGAACCATGGCTCACGCCTATAATCCCAACATTTTGGGAGACCTAGGCGGGTGGATGGCTTGAGCTCAGGAGTTCCAGACGAGCCTGGGCAACGTGGTGAAACCCCGTCTCTACAAAAAGTATTTTAAAAATTAGCTGGGCATGGTGGCGCATGCCTGTAGTCCAAGCTACTCAGGAGGTCCAAGCTGAGGTGGGAGGATGGCTTGAGCCTGGGAGGTCAAGGCTGCAGTGAGCCGGGTTTGCGACACTGCCCACCAGCCTGGGAGACAGAGGGAGACCCTGTCTCAAAAGAGACTTGACAACTAAATGCAAAGTATGATGTTTGGTTGGAAAGAGAATTTTGTTAGAAAGCAGCTATGAGGGATACTATGGGACCATGGGGACAATCAGAAAATGTTTCATGTGATCATACAGTAGAAAATTGTGTGGTCTCAATGTTACATTTCCTGAGTGTCATGGTGGCATTAAGGTTTTGTGGGAGCCCATGCTTCCCTGTAGGCGATACATGCTGCAGTATTTACGGATGATGGATCTAAATGATTCCAATGGATCTCAAATGATTCCACAAAACAATAAAAAAAAAATACACGCACACGCTCAGAAAAAGATGGGGGTGCGGCATGGAGGGAGGGCTGAAGCAAATGTGAGAAAATGGTAACAACTGGAGGATGCAGTAGAAGAATATACGTATGGGTGCTCCTTGTGCTTTCCCTGCAACTCTCCTGTGGCTCCAAAATTTAAACAAATGCAATCTGGGATGAAGGGGGTATCATGGACCATTTTATTCCAGTCAGTTTGAAAACAACGAAAAAGTCACCAATTGCTAGGAAACCAAATCCGCCAAAACTGACACAAGAAGGAAGAGCCAACCTGAACCGTTCCAGAATCATTACAGAAAGATATGAGTAGTCAAAGTCTTTCTACTAATAAACTCCAGGATTCCCCACCATATTCTGACAAACATCCTAGGAATACATATCTTCCATTTGACACAAACTCGTGCAGAAAATTGAAAGGGAGCAACAATCCTCCACTCACTGTATGAGCTTGGCATAACCTCGATACCAAATCCTGCAAGGACACTTAGAGAAATATTGCAGATAAATCACAGGCTCATGACATAGAAGCAAAAATCAGAATCAGAATCTTAGCACACAGAAGCCTACAGGATATAAAAGGAAAACGCCTAATATGGTATGACTAATATTGGCTTCATCCCAGAAATACAAACTTAATTTCCCTTCAGAAAATACAGTGCTATAATTCTCCACATTAACAGATTTGGGGAGAAAGACACACTTTTTGTAGCCACGAAAAGTATTGACTAAATGTCAATATCAATTCAAGATGTATTGCTGACAATTCTTTTTTTTTTTTCTAAAAAGTCAGGACTATTGGACTATAACTACACACAGGTGTATGGGATTTTGTAAATTCATACTGCTGTGGAAACACCAGCACAGTATATATAGATATAGAGCATCGGCATCCCCCCCAGGTTCCCTCACGCCCTCTGGTAGTGAACTCCTAGTCTTAACCCTCAGACCTTGGCAACCACCAATCTGTTTTCTGTTGCTACAGATTTGCCTTTTCTAGAATGTCATATAAATGGAATCACACGGTATATGCATGTGCATTTGGCTTCCTTCAGAGAAAGACATTCTGATCACAATTCTCTGAAGGTGCAATGTACAGTTTCATAACCTCAGTAGTAGTTACCTGGCTTGATCACCTTACAACAGTTTGTCAGAGGGCCGGCTTCTGAGTTCTCTCTGTAAGTGTGTGTGTATGCGTGGGTGTGTGTGAGAGAGAGTATGTGTGTGTGTGTGTGTGTGTATTATGTTTCAAACATATAATTTTATATTTAGCTGCCTCTAACTTTTATATCTTGGTGAGGGTTATTAACTGGGAATTATTAGCCCTGTAAAAGAAAGTGAGTGATTATTGGAAAAGTCAGCACAGTGATTACCTCTGGGGTGTGCAAAGGGGGAGGTAGTGATCGGGTTGGGGCAAACAGGAGGGTTCCAAAACCCTGCCAACCTTCTGTTCCTCTCTCTGCATGGTAGTGACCTGGACTTCAACATTGCACAACCACATGGGCGCCGTTCACGCTGGATCATGAGAACGGGGCACCCTGGAATCCCACAGATAGAGTTTGCACGGCCACCCTGGCGGCCACAGCCTACGCGGCCGTACCTGGCAAACACTGGTGTTGGCCTCATCCTTCGAGGAAACGCATGATGAGAAAATGTGTGGGGGAAAAGAGGAGTTCTTGGGGTGGAGGTTGAGGACAGATGTGCATGAGCTTGTCCAAGTTCATCCAGGAGTGTGTTCCAGGCAGGCTAAAGTTCATGGCTGTTACTCACCATGACCACTGTGATCCCATGATTGCCATCTCACATCCCTGCGTACGGTGCCCTGGGCCTCGGCCACAGCCTGGAAGGCCACCCTAGGGGACTCTGGCTGGTGGGCGTGTGCAGAGACTCACACACCTTCGGCTCTAGCTGGAGTCTGAAGAAGAGATGCTCTTTTCTGCCCACAGAGTAAGAGGTCTCATCTGGAAATGTACCTGTGGCAGCCCTGGCACCGGGTGTAGGTGGGATTCTGCTCAGGGCTCCGCCACTGTGGCTGCATCAAGGGCAGGCACTCAGCTCGGCAGACCTCCGGAGCCCGTCTGAGCTGAGTGGCAGGACAAGGCAGGAGAGGGTCTAAGGCTCTCCAGCCCAGACCCCACAATCCTCTTGGTGGGAGAGCAGGCTTGAGGGAAAAGCAAAAGGGGGTCACTGAATAAGGGGAGGTGCTCAACCTCTTCCTCTCCACTGGGGCCCAGATGGATTGCGCTAATCCGAGGAACCTCGGATTCTACACTTATATCCCCTAGAACTGAAAGGCTCCGCCTGACCATGGCCTGGGGTATACATGTTACAGCCTCAGTATTGTGTGGGAGGTGGTCTGAATATGAAACCGAGGTGGTGTGCTGAGAGGCGGGGCTTGCAAATCCAGCCACCGGGGGATGGGTTCACGCCTTCCATGACTCTGTCCACGGGCTTCTCCCCTTCCACACTCTGTCGACCACGGCCCATGCCCCCCAGGGCAGTGATAGGGGTGGAGTTCTCACCCCACCAGAACCTGCCTAGATGTCTCCGGTGGCAAAAACCCAAGCTGGAGAGTCCCTGACACACGTCTTCCCCCAGACACCAGCCCACTGTGTTATCCCCCCAAGAAACAAACACCTGTGTCAGGGTCAAAGCCTTGGCCCAAGGAATCAAGCCAACCCTCTCAGGCGAGGGGTTTGATGCGGATGGGGTAGGTCCCCACCACCATTTGTTTACGTCTCTGAGGCCTGTGATTGGCCCTCCATGTGCGTGATGGTCCCACCCCATCCCGGCAGTGAGACACAGTGAGAGTATGTGGGAAGGCAGGTACCGAGCCTGACTAGCTGTCCCAGGGCAGTCCCTCTTTCTGGCTTTCCACCTGCACTGTTCCCACCCTGCCCATGTCAAGTCACAGCACCCTCCCATGGGAGATCCCCGCTTCCTAGATGAAACACCAACCAGCAACTCTGAGGCATTATCACTGCACCCACACACGGGAGTGCTGAGACATCCCATCCATCCTGCGGAGGATCAGGAGCCTACTGTGGTGCCTCCAGCATTCTGAGAGCCCGACACCCATCCCTGTGTTTGGGGATGTCCCATTTGTCCCAGTCTGTGCCCTCCTAGGTGTTAGAATTGAACAACACCTCTTGTCAGAGGTAGATCTCAGCCCTGCTTTTGCACATTTGATCCTTCACGGATCCTTCACCACTGCCTCCACTCTGTGAATCATCTCTTTCTTGCTCAAGGGAGAGCACCCTCAATTAATTTGATTCCCAAGCAGATGCATGCAGGGGCATGCTCATGCAGGCACGCGCGCGCACACACACACACACACACACACACACACACACACACACTAACCTTGAATGGTATCTGCATTTCTACTGTCTTTGTCTATTCAACACCCAGTCTCTTGGCGATGGGAGCAGGGAGAACCTACACACACCTCCTCACTGGAATCGGAATCTGTGCCCGAATCTGGGGCCCACCCAGTCGAGGATTCCGGCTGAAGGTAGCGGGCGATCCCAACTGTCGGGGAGGGTGAAGGCAGAACAGGGAGCTCGAGGAAATCTCATGTGACCTTGAGAGGCAATCTGGAAGACTGAGCAGGGACATGGAAATATCATATCCACAAAAACCTGCGGCCTTGGGGGTGGTGAAATGATATTTCATGGGGACCATCCAAGAACAGCCAGGCCTAGCATCGACACTTGCCCTGGAAAGCAGCTGGCCATTTTCAAATCAAGGGTATGGAGCCGACCAGCTGCAGAAGGGGCTGTTGGCTGCCTATACGACGCCAAGGATGTGGAAGCCACCTTCCATGTAGCTCCCAGCCCGCAGTTTCTACCAGGTTGGCCCGCAGGCACCAGAACAGACTCAGTGCCCCGGCCTCCAACCAAGAGATGAACCCGCCCTTTTCTTCAGCGTTCCCTGTACCTTCCCTTTGGCTCCGCCACCCACCAGGAGGTGGCTTCTGTCTCCACGTGGCTACTAAAACTAAGGAGGAGACCTGACCGGATTTGGTAACTGAGGTTCAAAGGTGAGGGCTAAGAGGAACTGAGGATGCCACGCAGGTTACTGGCCCAGATGACCTGACCATGTGCATGGTGGCACCGGAGGGACATAACAGCTCCAGAAAGAGGACTGGGCTCCATTGTGTTCCTCAACAGCACAGAAATAATCGTGCAGGAAAGGCCACCTACATGAAGCCACTGGGAGGGCAAAGATGCTTACGATGGAAAGAACGGTGACAGGGCAGAACTGGGACAGTGAACCACAAGAGGAAAGGTGAGAGAGACAGGGGTTCTAGAAGGAGTCCATCAGTTCCTGCTGAAGGAGAGGGAGAAAAGCACTGAAGAAGGGGACCTGTGACACCCCAAAGTGGGAGGAGAAGAGGAGGGACCATGAGCAGGGCGTGTAGGAGAAAGGCAGGAAATGCTGCTGTGGCTGGGCAGGGCCCCCGCAGCACCTAGACCCAGGGCACTATGGTGAGCCCGAGTGCAGGGCTGCTGCTCAGAGGCGGGCCCAGGCGCCCCGCAGGGAGAGGGCCCACCACAGAGCCCCAGGGGAACTGTTCTTCCAGCACCAGGGAACGGAGCAACACCCGGCACACCCCAACACTCCCAACAATCACAGAGATGGCAGACCACAGACCACAGAATATGAGAACGACTTTATTTCAAATTGCTTTGAACTGCGTTGGGAAGGGGGCAAATGCAGCGGAAGAGAGGAAGCCCTGGCTGAACAGGATATGGAGGGAACCCGCTTGGCTGCAGCTCCGGAGCTCCAAAGGTGGCAGCTGTTCATCTTGTAGGAAGATGCTGGCTCCAACCTGTGAAACAGAGTAGGCTCAGGGACGGGCCCTCAGCCAGGGCCAGCCCACAGCCCTCCTAAGGCACCATGATTGTGGAAAGGGGCATGGTGTGTGCAACACTCACTTCAAAGGTCCTGGAACTTGTCAGTGAGGAACTGCATGGCCGCTGAAAGAGAGAGGCATAAATGGGCACTCCAGACCCAGGGAAACAGAAACCCACGCCCTGCCCCGGTGGGGAACCACCTAGCCCTGCAACCAGAAACCCCACCAGCCCTGGGACTGACTCACCCACGCGTCACCTGAATTCAATGTAGAAATGCCTTCTAAGCAGGAAAGTGGTTCTCAGGTGCTGGGGCATCCCAGAACCGTTCAGAACGTGTTTCAAAGACAGATAAGCCAGCCAGCAAGCAAACACCATACAAGCCCTACCAGGCTTGTAGGGAAAACACATGAGGTATCTCTAACCGTCGTAAGAGGAGAGTTCTGGGACTCGTGGACTAAGTGTACATGGAGTTCAGACAACACATTGCTGTCTGTGCACACCCCTAGCTGGAAAGGCACAGAAGGCTCCAGGGCCAGGCCTGCTTGGTTCTCTTCCCCAAAGGAAAGTCAGTCCCAGTGATGCCGCCTGTACCTACAGTCCACCCTGCCCCCGGCACCTGCAGAAAGACACCGCTGTCCATCCCTGCCCCAGCCAGGGCTCCCTCATACCTAGTTGGTCTCTAAGGTCCTCAGTTTCCCTCTGCAACCGGATGCACTAGTCCAGGAGACACCAGAGGAAGATAAATGGTTTGTCAATTCTGGCCTCCTCTCTCCCTGTCCTCCCTGTCTCCCCCAGCCCTTAGTAGCCCCCATAGCCTGCAGCCCAGTGGCGAGGTGGGTTGGCACAGAATCCTCAATGGAAAGGAGGCACCCTCTCTCCCTGGGGTGCAGAAGGTGGAGGCGGGGGTCGGGGGGTATGCAGCTATCAGTTTAACCTAGACACAGATCCCACCATCTAGTGTGGACCTGGATTTCTAGGAGCCACACAAAACATTACCCGAGGACAGCCCTGGGCTCCCGGGGGCTGCTGCTGCCTTTCCAGTCTTGGGGGACGGACAGGTGGCTGCCAGTCACCTGAAAGAGAACACAAAATCCAGCTTCCAAGCCGCCTAGTGAGGTGGAAAAGGCCTAGCAGGGTCTAAAGTGAGGCACCATCACCCTCTGCTGGCAATATGTTGCCCCTGCTCTGCCCAGCATCTCCAACCCTTCCTCTGTGACTGTCTTCCCTGTTCCCCAGTATGAGCCCATCTGCACCTGTGGCCCCCTAGCGTTGTGACTCCGGGTTGGACACCAGCAGTGGGGCAGCCACAGCCAGGCCCTCGGAGGGCCAGTGTGGCTGAGCAGGACTTAACAGAAAAGGGCTCAGTACTGCCGAAAGTCTTCCAGAGTTGGAGTTTGGAGCGCTGCTCCAAATCGCCCCCACCACACAAACCCCACTCAGAGAGGATGATGTGGCTTAAAGCCAGCCCTGTCGACACCCCATTTCCCATGGGATACCTGCCTGGATGGGTAGGGAAGCCTGGGAACAAGGCTGAGCCCCCAGAAGCGACAGAGCCAGAGGTTTCCCTCCCGACCCCTCTCCCCTCCACTCCTATCAAACCCGCAAGACTCACCAGAGGGTGCATGGCGTCTGGGCACGAGGCCTCCCAGGCTGTAGGCAGAGGGCTCTGAAGTCCCCGGAACTTGGGGAGCTCTGATGTTGGGGTCGCTATTGCTGAATTCTCCACGATGCATGGATAGGCGAGGCAGTCCTGGCCTGTGTGTGGGAAGCTAAAACAGAAATTTCTGAGTCGGGCTGGCGGTGGGGGCGGGCAGTGAGTACATATGGGAGGGGTTGTGGTAAGATGGAGACTCCAGAGCCTAATCTCATTAGCACTTTCTCCCTCAGTCAGCCCCAGGCCAGGAGGCAGAGCCCAGCCAGGGAAAACACTGGGGATAGTGAGATAGCCTGGGCCCCCTTCCAGGTGGCTCGGGCAACAGCTAAGTAAGGAGGAGTCGGGAAGTTGATGAGCCTAGATGCCCCAGGTTTGCGGCCCACACTTTAAGGGATCACCCCAACCTAACCAGCTGCCAGCCCTGCCTTCCATCCCAGCTCCTCTCTGGGGGAGGAGGCAGGACCCCTGCAGAGTGTCCGGAGGTTTGCCCGTCACACACCAAGTACTCCCTTTAACGTGTGCCCCTACAACGAAGACCCTGATTGGGCATTCTAGTGTCCCTGGCCTTCCGATAACAACCCTTGAGCAAGGGACATAGGGGGCATGGGTAAACAGGTGTGTGCTGGAAGAGAGGAGGCTGGGGGGAGACCAGAGGAGGAGGAGGATGAAGAGGGAGAGGAGGGCGAGAAGGGCCTACTTACTTGGGCCCTTGGGACCTCATCTCTATTTGGGTCATTATCTTCTCTGGCCACAGCCTGGGACTCCCTGGTCTTCCTTCCTGCTGGTTTCTTCCCAGGGCTGCTGTGCTTAGGCTTTTGGGGTTTCTTGGACATCCCCTGCGGCCGCACACCAGGCAATGGCTGGGAGGTGGCCAGCCCTGGGGGAGTGGCTGAGAGTCTCTCTCCGCAGGCAGGAAAGGGTCTCCATAGGGCCAGTTGAGAGGCACCCCCTAGAGACTTCTCCTGGGCCATCTTCCTCTTAGAAGGGCCCCAGGGCAGGGCCCCTGCAGTGGCAGCTCCTGAGCAGCTGGGCCTGGCCTCCACCTTTCCCAAGGCCCTGCTCAGCATTTTCTTCCCGGGAGAGTCCTCCAGCTCTCCCACAGCCGGCCTCTCCACGACTGGAGTGAGTCCGCGGGGAGCAGAGGTCAGGAAACGGCCTGGCACGGGCAAGTAACTCTCCTTGCAGTGGAAGCTTGAGTGTCTGGATGTGTCTGCTGGCTTCTTGTGGCTGCCGAACTTGGCTTGGCTTCCTTCTTTGTGGCGAATGCCCATCATCAGTGGTAAGTCACTGGTCTCATTGGAGGAATCAGAGTCGTGGGTAGACATCCTGGTGGGGCCTATTACAGAGGGCTGCTGGGGGTCCACGCGGACGCTCCATCTGCTCTTCGAGCCCCTTTCTGGGTTCTTCCAGGCCCGGCCTGGTTCAGGAACACTGAGGTGGAGAGGGCCGGCAGAGGCCTGCTGCCATTCTCCAGGGCTGGGGCTCAGCATGCCTCTCCCACTGGGACCGACCTCCAGGTCCACCCAGTTTTCAGCGGACCCTTCAGTAGTGGCGCCTTCAGGGAACGGGTGTCCCTGGATGCTGGACGGTGGCATGATGGCGGCTGCCTCATCAACCAGGTAGGACGAGTAGTCCACACCGTCCCCTTGGTCGTCGACCAGGGTGCTAGGCCGGCCTTCCTGGCCCCAGAGCACCACCCTTCCCTGCTCTATCAATTCGCTCTCAGACTCGAAGCTGAAGCCCTCGGGATCTGTGAACCTGCTCTCGCCCTTGCTGCTGTGCAGTGCCCCCAGATCGAGTCCTCGGCTGTGGCCCTGTGGGGCTCCGGGGCTGACTGTGCAGGTGCCAGCCTGCTCGCCACCCTCCAGGTCGAAACCGGCCCCCCAAACGGACACCTCATCGGGGGAGCTCATGGCGCCAGTTCAGGCACCCTGGCCTATGGGGAGACGGTCGAGCCCAACCAAGCCCAGCCAAGCAGGCCAGGGGACAGGAACAACAAGGCCTTCAGGACACCGTGGCCCTCACGGCAGGTGGAAGTACGTGTTCCCGATAGCGGGTGGCTTCCGCGCGCCTTCGACACCCGTGTCGAGCCTTCTCATTGGTCCCCCCTCCACCAACCAGCGCCCCCTTTGTTGGGTGAAGCCTCTGGGCTTTAACCAATAGGGACACAGGCTCTTGGTTTGTGCCGCTGCCCGCCATTTGACTGGGTGGATGCACTCTGGTCGGGTCTTGGGGCCAGGGTGCACTGGAGCTCTCGATCCACTTCTTTCTTTCTGTCTTGCTCCCTCTGGCCGGGCACCTACTTTTTAATGATAGCTCCTCTGTGTGCCAGGTGCTTCTCGTGCATCAGGACATTTATTCTCCCAAGCTGATGAGCTGGGGGCAGCTCTCCCCTTGACTTCCGCCTTACAATGGGACACTGGGGCTCAGAGACGTGGCTGTCATTGGAAAGTAGGTGCCTGGCCAGAGGCAGCAGGACAGGAAGAAAGAGGTGGATGGAGAGCTCCAGTGGGCCCTGGCCCCAAGACCTGACCCAAGTACAACCACCCAGCCAAACTACGGGCGTCCGGGCAATCCAAGAGTCTGCCTCCCAATTGGGTAAAGCCCAGAAGCCACGCCCAACAAGGGGCACGCTGATTGGCGATGGGCAGACCAATGAGAAGGCATGGAACAATGAGAAGGCAGGACGCAGGCATTGAGGGAGCCCGGAAGCCAGGCGGTGTCAGTGACATCTCGTGAGCAGACTGTGGTGAGGGTGGCGGTGTCCCAAAGGCCTTGCTGTTCCTGTGGCCCCAGAGCACCACCCTTCCCTGCTGTATCAATTCGCTCTCAGGCTCAAAGCTGAGAGTGGCCCCCTCGGCTGGGCTTGGCTGGGCTCGGCTCTCCTCTCCCACTGTTACCAGGACGACTGTCTCCCCACAGCCTGGCTGTCTAGACTGGCGGGCGCCATGAGCTCCACGGATGAAGTGTCCGTTTGCAGGGCTGGTTTAGGCCCAGAGGGTGGCGAGCAGGCCGGCGCCCACACCGCCAGCCCGGGAGCCCCACGGGGTGACGGCCACGGCCGAGACCTCAATTTGGGGGGGCAGCACAGTGGCAAGGGCAAGGGCAAGGGCGAGAGCGGGTTCACAGATCCCGAGAGCTTCAGCTTCGAGCCTGAGAGTGAATTGATAGAGCAGGGAAGGGTGGTGCTCTGGGGCCAGGAAGGCCGGCCTGGCACCCCGGTCGACGACCAAGCGGGTGGTGTGGACTACTCTTTCTACCTGGCTGATGAGCCAGCCACCATCATGCCGCCATCCAGCGTCCAGGGACACCCGTCCCCAGAAGGCGCCACTGCCAAAGGGTCCACTGACATCTGGGCGGACCTGGAGGTCGGTCCCAGTTGGAGAGGTGCGCTGAGCCCCAGCCCTGGAGAATGGCAGCAGGCCTCTGCCCGCCCTCTCCACCTCAGTGTTCCTGGGCCAGGACCGGCCTGGGAGAACCCAGAAAGGGGCTCGAAGAGCAGATTGAGCGTCCAAGTGGATCCCCAGCAGCCCTCCGCGGAAGGCCCCGCCAGGCTGAATACTGACGACTCTGATTCCGCAGATGAGAGCAGCGACTTACCGGTGATTAGGGTGATCATTAGCACCAAAGAAGGAAGCCAGGCCAAGCCCGGAAGCCCCAAGAAGCCAGGAGACACTTGCAGACGCCCCAGTTTCCACCGCAGGGAGAGTTACCTTCAGGTTCAGGGACCTCTCCTGACCTCTCCTCCCCGCAGACTCACCCCAGTCGTGGAGAGGCCGGCTGTGGGAGAGCTGGACGTGCCTTCCTTGAAGAAAATGCAGAGCATGGTGTGGGGAAAGAGGGGGGTCAGGCCCAGCTGCTCAGGAGCTGCCGTTAGAGGGCCCCTACCCCGGGGCACTCTGGGAAGGAAGGTGGCCCAGGAGAAGAAATCCCTAGAGGGTGCACCAGAACTGGCCCTGCGGGGAGCCTTTCCTGCCTGGGGGCAGAGACTTTCAGCAGTTCCACCTGATCCGGCTAGCTTCCCACCAGTGTCTGGCGTGGGGCTCCTGGGGAAGTCCGTGAGACCCAAGGAGCCCAAGCACAGCAGCCCTGGGAAGAAACCTGCAGGAAGGAAGACCAGGGAGTCCCAGGCTGCGGCCAGAGAAGATAATGACCCAAATAGAGATGAGGTCCCAAGGGCCCAAGTGAGTAGGTTCTCTTCGCGCACTCCTCCTTCTCCTCCTTGCTCTCCTCTTCCTCTTTCTCCTCTGTCTCCCCCCACCCACCTCTCTTCCAGCACACGCCTCTTTGCCCATGCCCTCTCTATCCCTTGCTCACAGGTTGTCATCGGGAGCCCAGGGACACTAGGATGCCCGATTGGGGTCCTCCTCTTAGGAGCACACATTAAAGGGAGCACTTGGTGTGTGCCAGGCCTGGCTCTGGACACTCTGCAGTTGTCCTGCCTCCTCCCTGAGAGAGGAGCTGGGATGGAAGGCAGGGCTGGCAGCTGGTTTGGATCAGGGCGCAAAGCTTGGGCATCTAGACTCATCAACTTCCCAATTCCTCCTTCCCTAGCTGTTAAGCAAGCCCTCCTGTCTTGGGGTGGACTGAGGGAGAAAGTGTTAATAAGATTAGTCTGGGGTCTCCACCTTAACACAACCCCTCCCCATGTGTACTCACCGCCCGTCCCCACTGCCAGCCTGACTCAGAAATTTCTGTTTTAGCTTCCCACACAGAAGCCAGAGCTGATTTCTCTGTCCATGCGTCGTGGAGAATACAGCAGTGGTGATCCCAACATCAGAGCTCCCCAAGTACTAGGAACCTCACAGCCCTCGGCCTTTACCTTGAGACGCCTGGTGCCCAGATGCCATGCACCCTCCGGTGAGTCTTGCGGGTTTGATGGGGTGGAGGGGAGAGGGGTAGGGAGGGAAACCTCTGGCTCTGTCGCTTCTGGGGGCTTAGCTGTGCTCCCAGGCTTCCCTGCCCACCCAGGTAGCTGTCCCACAGGAAATGGGGTGTCGACGGGGCTGGCTTTAAGCCACATTGTCCTCTCTGAGTGGGGTTTGTGTGGTGGGGGGCGATTTGGAGCAGTGCCCCACATTCCAACTCTGGAAGGAGACTTTCGGCAGTACTGTGCCCTTTTCTGTTAAGTCCTGCTCAGCCATACCGGCCCTCCCAGGGCCTGGCTGTGGCTGCCGCACTGCTGGAGTCCAACCTGGAGTCACAATGCTAGGGGGCCACAGGTGCAGATGGGCTCACGAGGGAGAACAGGGAAGACAGTCCCAGAGGGAGGGTTGGAGATGCTAGGCAGAGCAGGGGCAACATGTTGCCAGCAGAGGGTGATGGTGCCTCACTTTAGACCCTGCTACGCCCTTTCCACCTCACTGGGAGGCTTGGAAGCTGGATTTTGTGTTCTCTTTCAGGTGACTGGCAGCCACCTGTCCATCCCCCAAGACCGGAAAGGCAGCAGCAGCCCCCGGGAGCCCAGGGCTGTCCTCGGGTAATGCTTTGTGTGGCTCCTAGAAATAGAGGTCCACACTAGATGGTGGGATCCATGTCCAGGTTAAACTAATTTCGGTGTCTCCCCAATCCCCTCTGCCTACCATACCCCATGCAGAGTGAGTGCCTCCTTTCCACTGAGGGTTTTGTGCCAATCCACCTCACCACTGGGCTGCAGGCTATGGGGGCTATAAGGGCTAGGGGAGAGAGGGAGAACGGGGAGAAAGGAAGCCAGAATTGACTAACCATTTCTTTTCCACTGGTGTCTCCTGGGCTAGTGCATCTTGCTGCAGAGGGAAATTGAAGACCTTAGAGACCAACTAGGTATGATGGAGCACTGGCTGGGGCAGGGATGGACAGTGGTGTCGTTCTGCAGGTGCCGGTGGTGGGGGTGGACTGCAGGTATAGGTGCTGTCACTGGGACTGACTTCCTCTGGGGAAGAGAACCAAGCAGGCCTGGCCCTGGAGCCTTCTGTGCCTTTTCAGCTAGGGGTGTGCACAGACAGCAATGTGTCGTCTGAACTCCGTGTACACTTTGTCTACAAGTCCCAGAGATCTTCTCTTAGGACGGTTAGAGATACCTTATGTGTTTTCCTTTAACTGCTGCCTGGTACTGCTTGTATGGTGTTTGCTTGCTGGCTGGCTTATCTGTCTTTGAAACATGTTCTGAATGGTTCTGGGATGGCCCAACACCTGAGAACCACTTTCCCGCTTAGAAGGCATTTCCACATTTAATTCAGGTGACGGGTGGATGAGTCAGTCCCAGGGCTGGTGGGGTTTCTGGTTGCAGGGCTAGGTTGTTCCCCACGGGGGCAGGGCGTGGGTTTCTGTTTCCCTGGGTCTGGAGTGCCCAGTTCTGTCTCTCTGTTTCAGCGGCCATGCAGTTCCTCACTGACAAGTTCCAGGACTTGTGAAGTGAGTGTTGCACACGTCATGTCCCTTTCCACAGTCCCAGTAGCTTAGAAGGGCTGTGGGCTCGCCCTGGCTGGGGGCCCGTCCCTGAGCTGCTCTGTTTCACAGGTTGGAGCCAGCATCTTCCTACAAGATGAGCAGCTGCTACCTTTGGAGCTCCGGAGCTGCAGCTAAGCGGGTTCCCTCCATATCCTGTTCAGCCAGGGCTTCCTCTCTTCCGCTGCATTTGCCCCCTTCCCAACACAGTTCAAAGCAGTGTGAAATAAAGTTGTTCTCATATTCTGTGGTCTGTGGTCTGCCCTCTCTGCGATTGTAGGGAGTGTTGGGGGGTGCGGGGTGTTGCTGTGTTCCCTGGCGCTTGAAGAACGCTCTGTGGTGGACCCTCTCCCTGTAGGGCACCTGGGCCGGCCTCTGAGCAGCAGCCCTGCAGTCACCATAGTGCCTGGGTGTAGGTGCTGTGGGGGCCCTGCCCTGCCACAGGAGCATTTTCTGCCTTTTCCCAACACACCCTGCTCATGTTCCCTCCTCTTCTCATCCTACTTTGGGGTCTCACAGGTCCCGTTGTTCAGCGCTACTCTCCCTCACCTTCAGGAGGAACTGAGTGCCTCCTTTCAGAACCCCAGTCTCTCTTGCCTTTCCTCCTGTGGTTCACTGTCACAGTTCTGCCATGTCACTGTCCTTTCCGTCATGAGCATCCTTACTCTCCCTGCGGCTTGATGTTGGTGGCCTCTCCTGTATGGTTATTTCCATGCTGTTGAGGAGCATGACGGAGCTCATCCTTCCACTCGGGCCCAGTCCTCTTTCTGGAGCCATTATGTCCCTCTGGTGCCACCACGCATACGGTCAGTTCATCTTGGCCAGAAACCCGCGCGACATCCTCAGTTCCTCTATTAGCCCTCATCTTTGAACCTCTGTTGCCACATCCCATCAGGTCTCCCTCCTTAGTTTCAGTAGCCAGATGGAAGCAGATGCCACATCCCGGTGGGTGGCCGAGCAAAAGGGAAGGCACAGGGAGCGCTGAAAAGGGCGGGGTAGTCTCTTGGTTGGAGGTGGGGGCATTGAGTCTGTTCTGGTGCCTGTGGGCCAACCTGGTGAAAACTGCCTGCTGGGCGCCTGTAGTCCCAGGTACTCGGGAGGCTGAGGCAGGAGAATCACTTGAACACGGGAGGCAGAGGTTGCAGTCGAGATTGCGCCGCTGCACTCCAGCCTGGTGACAGAGCAAGACTCCGTCTAAAACAAAAACAAAAACAAAAAAAACTTCCCACACTTCCCACTGGCAGCTACATGGAAAGTGGCTTCCACCTCCTTGATGTCCTGTAGGCAGCCAACAGCCCCTTCTGCAGCTGGTTGGCTTCATATCCTTGATTTGAAAATGGCCAGTTGCCTTCCAGGGCAAGTGTGGATGCTAGGCCTGGCTGTTCTTGGATGGTCCCCGTCAAATACTGTTCCACCATCCCCAAAGCTGCAGGTTTTTGTAGACGTGATATTTCTGTGTGCCTGTTCAGTCTTTCAGACCACCTCTTGAGGTCACATGAGATTTCCTTGAGCTTCCTATTCTGCCTTCACCCTCCCTGACAGTTGGGATTGCCTCCTTCCTTCAGCCTGAATCCAGGGCTGGATGGGTGTGAGACACAGACAGATTCTGGTTCCAGTGATGTAGGTTCTGCCAGCTCTGAAAGCCAACAGCCTGAGTGTTGAACAGACAAAGACAGGAGAAATGCAGATACCATTCAAGATTGGTATATGTGTGGAGACGTCTGTGTTTTTTTTGATTTGCTTGTTTTTTTTTTTTTTTTTTTGAGACGGAGTCTCACTCTGTTGCCCAGGCTGGAGTGCAATGGCACAGTTTTGGCTCACTGCAACCTCCGCCTCCTGGGTTCAAGCGATTCTCCTGTCTCAGTCTCCCAAGTTGCTGGGGTTACAGGTGTGCACCACCACTCCTGGCTAATGTTTGTATTTTTAGTAGAGATGGGGTTTCACCATGTTGACCAGGCTGGTCTTGAAACCCTGACCTCAAGTGATCCGCCGGCCTCGACCTCCCAAAGTGCTAGGATTACAGGCGTGAGCAACCGTGCTGGCCAAGTCATGGTTTCTACACTGGAAGAAGTGATATTGAGGTGAACGGTCAGCTTCCGCACCATCTTGGGTTCCCTGGCAGGAGACCTGTTCCTGATTCAACCCACAGGAAGCATCGTGAGTGCCTGAGGGGAGAAACGTCCCTGAGGACAGCCAGAGACAAAATGGGGAGGCAGAACTATCATCCTCAGCCCTGGAACCTCTGCTGTGTAACTCAGCCAAAGGAGATGCCAAATCAGAGTGGCTGTTTAGCAGCGCCACACTGTTAGTGGGATGTTCCACGAGCCCCGTGGGCACAGACCCTTAGCCAGCTAGCTCTTCCATACTGGCAAGATATCACCTTTGGGACCTCCCTCATTCTGGATGGGCAGCACTCTGATCATTTGCTTGAGACAAGGTAAAGTTGGGCTTAAGGCACCATCTAATGCTGTAAAGATGGTAGTGGCCTAGCAGAAAAAAATGACATTCAACAGGTAAATTACACAAAATCTGTAAGCAAACATAAAAATCCAAACAAGCCAGACAGAGAAGACTAGAATAAATAACGAATCCTTTAGGTATTTTATTTTATTTCTGGCTGTTGTGAATGAGATTACTTTATCGATTTTTTTTTCAGAGTGTTCACTGTTGGCATGTAGAAATGCTAGATTTATGTGTGTTGATTTTCTATCCTGCAACTTGCCTGAATTTGCTCATCAGTTTGAAGAGTTTATTGGTGGAGTCTTTAGGTTTTTGCAAATACAAGATCATGTCATCTGCAAACAAGCAGAAAGATAATTACCAGAGGCTGGAAAGGGTAGTGAGGGGTGAGGGAGAGGTGGGGATAATTAATGGGTCCAAAAAAAGATATTTAAATAGAATGAACTGTCGGCTTCCCTGGTTTTTAGACTTTCAGACTTAGACTGAGCCACTCCAAGCTTCTCCCTTTCCCCAGCTTTCAGTTCTTCCCCATTCAGTATGATACTAGCTGTGGGTCTGTATGTCCTTCTATACCCAGTTTTGTAAGGGCTTTCGCCATGAAGGAATTCTGAATTTTATCAAATGGTTTTTTCAGCATTAATTGAAATGATCATATGGTTGTTATCCTTCATTCTGTTGATATGGTGTATCACATTGATTTGCATATGTTGAACCGTCCTCGGATCCCTGGGATATATCGCACTTGGTCATGATGATGACTGAATGCCTTTCCTCTAAGACTTGGAACACAACAAGGTGCCTTTGTTCATCACTTTTGTTCACCATGGTACTGGAAGTCATAGCTAGAGCAATCAGACAAGAGAAAGAGATAAAAGGCCTCCAAATTAGAAAGAAAGAAGTCAAATTATCAACGTATTGTTGAATTCGGTTTGCTAGTATTTGCTGAAGGTTTTTGCATCAATATTCATCAGGGAAATTGGCTTGTAGCTTCCTTTTTTTTTTTTTTAAATGTATCTTTGTCTGGTTTTTGGTATCAGGCTTATACTGGCCTGGTAGAATGAGTTTGGAAGTATTCCCTCTTCCTCTGTTTTTCAGAATAGTTTGAGTAGGATTAGTATTAGCTCTTCTTGATTATTTTTTGTTCTTTTTTGATGTGGGTACTTTTAGATATACACTTCTCTCTTTGTACTGCTTTGGCTGTATCCCATAGGTCTGGGTATGTTTTGTTTCCATCGTCATTCATTTTAAGAAATTTTTAAAGTTTTATAGTTTCTAAAATGTCTGTAGTTATTGATCTCTAGTTTTATTCCATTGTGGTCAGAGAAGATGTCTAATATTATTGGAATTTTTTGAATGTTTTAAAACTTGTGACCTCTCCCTCTGCCTCTCCCTCTCCCTCTCCCTCTCCCTCTGCCTCTCCCTCTCCCTCTGCCTCTCCCTCTCCCTCTCGCTCTCTGTCTCCCTCTTTCTACCATCTCCCTCTCTTGCGGAGCCTGGACTGTACTGCCATGATCTCGGCTCGCTGCAACCTCCCTGCCTCGGGCTCCGGTGATTCTCTTGCCTCGGCCTGCTGAGTGCCTGGGATTCCGGGCACGTGCCGCCACTCCTGACTGGTTTTTGTGTTTTTGGTGGAGACGGGGTTTTGCCCTGTTGACCGGGCTGGTCTCCAGCTTCTGGCCTCGGGTGATCTGCCCGCCTCGGCCTCCCGAGGTGCTGGGATTGCAGACGGAGTCTCGCTCACTCAATGCTCAATGTTGCCCAGGCTGGAGTGCAGTGGCGTGATCTCGGCTCGCTACAATCTCCACCTCCCAGCCGCCTGCCTTGGCCTCCCAAAGTGCTAAGATTACAGCCTCTGCCCGCCCGCCCCATCTAGGAAGTGAGCAGCATCTCTGCCTGGCTGCCGATTGTCTGGGATGTGAGGAGCGCCTCTGCCCGGCCGCCACCCCATCTAGGAAGTGAGGAGTGTCTCTGCCTGGCCGCCCATCATCTGGGATGTGAGGAGCGCCTATGCCCGGCCGCCCCATCTGGGAAGTGAGGAGCACCTCTGCCCGGCCACCTCATCTGGGAGGAAGTGAGGAGCACCTCTGCCCGGCTGCCCCGAATGGGAAGTGAGGAGCGCCTCTGCCTGGCCGCCCCTGTCTGGGAAGTGAGGAGTGCCTCTGCTCGGCCGCCACCCTGTCTAGGAAGTGAGGAGCGTCTCTGCCTGGCTGCCCTGTCTGGGTGGAAGTGAGGAGTGCCTCTGCCTGGTTGCCCCGAATGGGAAGTGAGGAGCGCCTCTGCCCGGATGCCCCATCTGGGAGGTGAGGAGCGCCTCTGCACGGCCACCCCGTCTGGGAGGTGAGGAGCGCCTCTGCCTGGCTGCCCCGTCTGGGAGGTGAGGGGCGTCTCTGCCTGGCCGCCACCCCGTCTGGGAAGTGAGGAGCGCCTCTGCCTGGTCGCCACCCCATCTGGGAGGTGAGGGGAGTCTCTGCCTGGCCACCCTGCCTGGGAAGTGAGGGGCGCCTCTGCCCAGATGCCCTTCGTCTGGGAGGTGTGGAGTGCCTCTGCCCGGCCGCCCTGTCTGGGAGGTGAGGGGCGTCTCTGCCCGGCTGCCCCATCTGGGAGGTGAGGAGCACCTCTGCCCGGCCGCCGCCCCGTCTGGGAGGTGAGGGGCGTCTCTGCCCGGCTGCCCCACTTGGGAAGTGAGGGGCGCCTCTGCCTGGCTGCTCTTCGTCTGGGAGGTGAGGAGCGCCTCTGCCCGGCCGCCCTTCGTCTGGGAGGTGGGGAGCACCTCTGCCCGGCTGCCCTGTCTGGGAGGTGAGGGGCATCTCTGCCCGGCCGCCCCATCTGGGAGGTGAGGAGCACCTCTGCCCGGCCGCCGCCCCGTCTGGGAGGTGAGGAGTGCCTCTGCCTGGTCGCCACCCTGTCTGGGAGGTGAGGGGAGTCTCTGCCTGGCCGCCCTGCCTGGGAAGTGAGGGGCGTCTCTGCCCAGATGCCCTTCGTCTGGGAGGTGAGGAGCGCCTCTGCCCGGCCGCCCTTCGTCTGGGAGGTGGGGAGCACCTCTGCCCGGCCGCCCCATCGGGGAAGTGGGCACCTCTGCCCAGCCACCCCGTCTGGGAGGTGAGGGGCATCTCTGCCCGGCTGCCCTGTCTGGGAGGTGAGGAGCGCCTCTGCCCGGCCGCCCCGTCTGGGAGGTGGGGTTTGCCTCTGCCTGGCTGCCCCATCTGGGAAGTGGGGAGCACCTCTGCCCAGCCACCCCGTCTGGGAGGTGGGGAGCGCCTCTGCCTGGCCGCCCCATCTGGGATGTGAGGAGCGCCTCTGCCCGGCCGCCACCCCCTCTGGGAGGTGAGGAGCGCCTCTGGCCACCACCCCGTCTGGGTAGTGAGGTGTGCCTCTGCCTGGCCGCCCCGTCTGGGAAGTGAGGAGCACCTCTGCCAGGCCGCCCCGTCTGGGAAGTGTACCCAACAGCTCCGAAGAGACAGTGACCATCGAGAACGGGCCATGATGACGATGGCAGTTTTGTCGAAAAGAAAAGGGGGAAATGTGGGGAAAAGAAAGAGAGATCAGATTGTTACTGTGTCTGTGTAGAAAGAAGTAGACATAGGAGACTCCATTTTGTTCTGTACTAAGAAAAATTCTTCTGCCTTGGGATGCTGTTGATCTATAACCTTACCCCCAACCCGGTGCTCTCTGAAACATGTGCTGTGTCCACTCAGGGTTAAATGGATTAAGGGCAGTGCAAGATGTGCTTTGTTAAACAGATGCTTGAAGGCAGCATGCTCGTTAAGAGTCATCACCACTCCCTAATCTCAAGTACCCAGGGACACAAACAGGGCCAAAGGCCACAGGGACCTCTGCCTAGGAAAACCAGAGACCTTTGTTCTCGTGTTTATCTGCTGACCTTCTCTCCACTATTATCCTATGACCCTGCCATATCCCCCTCTCTGAGAAACACCCAAGAATGATCAATAAATACTAAAAAAACAAAACAAAACAAAATTAGCCGGGCATGGTGGCGCATGCCTGCAGTCCCAGTTACACAGGAGGCTGAGGCAAGAGAATCACTTGAACCCAGGAGGCAGAGGTTGCAGGGAGCCGAGATCATGCCACTGAACTCTAGCCTGGGCAACAGTGGAGACTCAGTCTCAAAAATAAATAGCCAGGCGCGGTGGCTCACCCCTGTAATCCCAGCACTTTGGGAGGCCGAGGTGAGCGAATCACAAGGTCAGGAGTTCGAGACTAGCCTGGCCAACATGGTGAAACCCTGTCTCTACTAAAAATAAAAAAAAATTAGCTGGGCGTGGTGGCACGTGGCTATAATCCCAGCTACTTGGGAGGCTGAGGCAGGAGAATTGTTTGAACCCAGGAGGCAGAGGTTGCAGTGAGCTGAGATTGCACCACTGCACTCTAGCCTGGGAGCCCGGGTGACAGTGCAAGACTCCATCTCAAAAAAAATAAAATAAATAAAATAAAAATAAACAAACAAACAAACAAACAAAAAAACTTGTGACCTCACATGGTCTGTCCTTAAGAATGATCCGTGTGCTGAGGAAAAGAATGTGCATTCTGCAGCCATTGGATGAAATGTTTTGTAAATATGTATTAGATCCGTTTGCTCTATAGTGCAGATTAAGTCTGATGTTTCTTTGTTGATTTCATGCCTGGAAATCAACTCTAATGCTGAAAGTGAAATGTTGAAGTCTCCAGCTATTATTGTATCGGGGTCTCTCCCTCTCTTTAGCTCTGGTAATATTTGCTTTCTACATATGGGTGCTCCAGTGATGGGTGCATATATGTTTATAATTGTTACATCCTCTTGCTCAATTGACCCCTTTATCATTATATGATGACCTTCTTTATCTCTTCTTATAGTCTTTGTCTTGAAATCTATTTTGTCTGACATAAGTATAGCTACTGGTTCTCTTTTTTGGTTTACATTGGCATGGAATATTTCTTTCCCTCCCTTTATTTTCCATCTATGTTTGTCTTTATAGGTGATGTGTGTTTCTTAAAGGAAACAGATCATTGGGTCTTTTAAAAATATTTATTCAGCTACTTTATGTCATTTGATTGGAGAGTTTAGCTCATTTACATTCAATGTTACTATCAGTGAGTAAGGACTTGCTCCTTCCAATTTGTTATTTCCTTTCTGGTTGTTTTGTAATGTTCTTTTCCTGCTTCTTTTCCTCCTGCCTTCCTTTTAGAGAAGATGATTTTCTCTGGTGGTAAAATTTAATTTCTTGCTTTTTATTTTTTATGTATCCATTTTATGTTTTTCCACTTGAGGTTACCATGAGGCTTCCAGATACTATTTTATAACCCATTATTTTAAACTGATGACAACTTAGCACTGATTGTATACACAAACAAACAAGTGAAAAGATAACTTATGAAAATTTAACACTTTAACTTCATCTGCCCACTTTTTAACTTTTGTTGTTTCTCTTTATGTCTTATTGTACTCTCTATGACTTGAAGAGTTCCCATAGTTATTAATTTTTTTACACAATGTTTTTTTGTGTGTAGTTCGTTGTTAAAATTTGGTGTTCCTGCAGGGGGAACAACCAATGGAGGCTTCCATTCCAACTTCTTGCTCCACCCTCCCAATTGCATTCCTCAACTTCACAATTTCAGCTTGATTCCTTTTAACTACTTCAATGCCATTGTTAAATTTATCTGATAGATTTCTGAATTCCCTCTGTGTGTTATTTTGAATTTCTTTCACTTGCCTCAAAACAGCTATTTTGAATTACTTGTCTCAAAGGTCACATATCATTATTCTCCAGGCCTGGACCCTGGTGCCTTCTTTAGTTCATTTGGTGAGGTCATGTTTACCTGGATGGTCTTGATGCTTGTGGCTGTTCATCGGCGCCTGGGCATTGAAGAGTTAGGTATTTATTGTAGTCTTTGCAGTCTGGGCTTGTTTGTACCACCTTTCTTCAGAAGGCTTTCCAGATATTCAAAGGGAGCTGGGTGTTGTAATCTAAGTTGTATCTGCATTAGGGGTATCCCAAGCCTAGTAACACTGTGGCTTTTGCAGACTTGTAGAGGTACTGCCTCGGTGGTCTTGGATAAGACCCAGAAGAATTCTCTGAGTTACCAGACAGAGACTCTTGTTTTCTTCCCTTATTTCTCCCAAACAAACAAAGTCTCAGTCTCTCTCTCTCTCTCTCTCTGTCTCTCTCTCTCTGTCTCTCTCTCTCTTTCTCTCTCTCTCTTGCTGTCTCTCTGTCTCTCTCTCTCTCACCCCCACCCCCATTTCTCGCTCTCGCTCTCCCTCTTGCTCTCATTCTATCTTGCTCTCTCTTCCTCTTGCTATCTCTCTGTGCTGAGACACCTGGAGCTGCAGGTGGGGTGACACAATCCCCCCTGTGGCCACCACTGGGGCCTTGCTGAATCAGGCCTGAAGCCAACACAGCACTGGTCTTGCCCATTACCTGGCTGTAACCAATACCTGACTACTGCCTATGTTCACTCAAGGCTGGAGGACTCTACAATAAGCAGGTAGCAAAGCCAGCCAGGCCTTTGTCCTTCCCTTCAGGGTGGCTAGTTCCCCCAGACCCCAGGTTGGCCTAGAGATGCCTCCGGGAGACAGGGACCAGAGTCAAAAATTTTAGAAATTTACCTTGTGCTCTACACTATTGCAACTAAGCTGGCATTCAAATCACAATACAAAGTCCTTCCCACTCTTCCATGCCCATTCCACAGGCAGAGAAGCCTCTCGCTGTGGCCACCACCACTGCAGGCCCACAGAGACTATTGCCAGGCTACTGCCTGTGTTCACTTAAGGCTGAAGGGCTTCTCAGTCAGCTTGTGGTGAATACTGCTAGGCCTGGGACTCACTCTTCATGGTAATGGGCTCTCCTCTGGCCCAGGGGAGGTCCAAAAGTCCTATGCAAGAGCCAGGGCCAGGACTCAGGTACCCCAAGCCCTCACTTGCTGCTCTGCCTCACTGTGGCCAAGCTGGCGCCTACGGTGCACGGCAAAGTCCCCTATACTCTTCCTTCTGCTATTCTCCCAGAGAAACTGTCTCTGCCCATAGCCACCACAGCTGGGAATGCCCTGGGTCTCCCCTGAAGCCAGCATGTCTTAGAGTCTCACCCAGGGCCCATGGTAAACTACCTGGGTATCATTGCAGGTTCCTCAGGGCCCAAGGGCCCTTTAGTCAGCAGGTGATGAATCCTGTCAGGGCTGAGTCCTTCCCTTCAAGGCAGCAGATTCGCTTCTGGCCCAGGGTGTGTCTAGAAATGTCATCCACAAGCTAGACCCTGAAATGGGGGCCTCAGGACTCTGCCCAGTGCCCTATCCTTCTGCAGCTAAGTTTATATCCAAGATGCAAGACAAAGTCTTCTTTACACTTCCCTCTCCTCTCCTCAAGTGAAAGAAGGCATCTCTCCTGGAGCTGCGAGCTGTGCTGCTGGGGTTGGGAAAGCCATGGTACATGTATTCCCTCAGCGACCTTGGCTGGTGTCTCACTAGGTCGTGTGCTCCCCATGTCCTCTGGCTCTGAGCCCAGCACAGCACTAGGAGTTGCAGACCTTGTGGCCTAGACCACCTTTCAAGTTTATTTATAACCCCTGATCTTGCAGTGGCGAGGCTTCCCAAAACCCAAGTTCTGACTTCTGTGATGTGTAAATTTCCTCTGGCTACGGCTGGTCTAAATGCTCCCTCTGTGGGCATCAGCCAACTTCAGACCAGTTTTGCTTTCTGCTGTGACAGGGCAGCAGTGAGTACAGTGCAAGTCCCATAGGCATTGGGTCATGGTGGGTCATCCTATAATTAAACATCAGAAAAACATAAAAAATTAATGTGCTATGAAATTTGGTTTGCTAGTACTTTGTTGAGGATTTTTGCTTCTATGTTCATCAGGGATATGGGCCTATAATTTTCTTGTAGTGTCCTCGTCTGGCTTTGGTGCTAGGGTAATGCTGGCCTTGTAAAATGAGTTTGGAAGTACTCCTTCTTCTTCAGTTTATTGGATGAGTTTGAGAAGGATTGATCTTAATCCTACTCTAAATGTTTGGTAGAATTCAACAGAAAGCCATCAGGTCCTGGGCTTTCCTTTGATGGGTGACTTTCCATTACTGATTCAATCTCTTCACCCAGTTTTTGTCTGTTCAGATTTTTTATTTCTTTATAATTCAGTCTTGGTATGTTGTATGGATAAAAGACATTTATTCATTTATTCTGGGTTATCCAATTTGTTGGCATACAATTGTTCATAATAGTCTCTTATAATCCTTTTAATTTCTGTAGCATTGGTTGTAATGTCTCTGATTTCATTTCTGTTTTTAGTTAGTCTTTCCTCTTTTTTTCTTAATTTAGCTAAGCATTTGTCAATTTTGTTGATATTTTTTAAAAAACCATCCCACATTTGTTGCTATTTTCTATTGTTTTCCAAGTCTCCATTTTATTTATTTGTGCTCTGATGTTTATTATTACCTTCCTTCTACTATCTTTGGGCATAAACTCTCTTCTTTTTCTCGTTCCTCGAGGTGTAACATTTGGTTGTTATTTGAAATCTTTGTTGTTTTTTGAGGTGAGCAATTACTGCTGTAAACTTCCCCTTAAAATTGTGTTTTTCCTGCATTTCTCATGTCTTGGTATGTTGTGAGTCCATTTTCATTTGTCTCAAGATAGTTTTTAATTTCCCTTTTAAGTTGTTCTTGGATCAGTTGGTTGTTTGGGAACATGTTGTTTCATTTGTATTTGTGAGTTTTCTAAAATTCCTCTTATTATTGATTTCTAAATTCATAGCATTGTGGTCAGAAAAGATATTTGATATGATTTCAATCTTCTTAAATGTGTTGACTTGTTTTGTGGCCTAACATATAATCTATCCTGGAGAATGTTCAGTGTGCACTTGAGAAGAATGTGTCTTCTGCTGCTGTAAGATGGAACATTCCGTATATGTCTGTTAGGCCCGTTTGTTTCATCGTGTTCAAACCCACTGTTTCCTTACCAGTTTTCTCTCTGAATTTCCATTGTTGACAATGGGATAGTGAAGCCTCCTCCTACTGTTGTATTGCAGTGTATTTCTCCCTTCAGATGTATGATTATTTGCTTTACATATTTAGATGCTCTAAAGTTAGGTGTGTATGTGTTTATAATTATTATAGACTCTTGATGAATCGACCCCTGTATTATCATATAATGACTTTCTTTGTCTCATTTTGTAGTTTTTGACTTAAAGTCTATTTTGTCTCATACAAATATGGCCACACCTGCTCTCCTTTGTTTCCTATTTGAATGACATGTGTTTTTCCATCCCTTCACTTTTAGTCTATGTGTGTCCTAAAGGTGCAGCGGGTCTCTCATAAGCATCATATGCTTTCGCCTTTTTTTTTTTTTCCCCATTTAGACTTGCTATGTCTTTGGAGAATTTAATCCATTTACATTCAAGTTAATTCTTGATAGGCAAGGACTTACTGTTGCCTCTTTGCTCATTGTTTCTGGTTGTTTTGTGGATTCCTTGTTCCTTTCTTCTTTTGCTGTCTGCCTTCATGATCAAGTGGTTTTCAATAGTGATATGCTGCGATTCTTCACTTTTTATCTTTCGTGTATCTACTATAGATTTCTGTTTTATGAATACCATGAGGCTTACGTAAAATATCTTATGGTTATAACAGACTATTCTGAGCTGATAACAACTTAACTTTGATTACACACAAAAACTACAATTATGCTCCTTAACTCCCCGTATATTTTATGTTTTTGATGTCACTATTTACATCTTTTTTAAATTCCATATCCCTTAACACATTTTTGTAGCTATACTTTCACAAGTAGTTTTGTCTTTTAACCTTCATACTAAAGATATAAGTGATTTATACATCGTCATTACAATGAGTATTCTGGGTTTGAACATGTACTTATTTTACTCATAAATTTTCTTCTTTCATATTTTCTTATTACCAATTAACATCCTTTTCTTGGCCAGGTGCGATGGCTCGTGCGTGTAGTCCCAGCACTTTGGGAGGCTGAGGCAGGCTGATCACTTGAGCTCAGGAGTTGGAGACCAGCCTGGGCAACATAGTGAAACACTGTCTCCACACAAAATAGAAACAAACAAAAAAATTAGCTGGGCATGGCAGTGCATGCCTGCAGTCCCAGCTTCTTGGGAGGCTCATGTAGGAGGTTTACTTGAGCCTGGGAAGTCGAGGTTGCAGTGAGCCACGATCACACCACTGCACTCCAGTCCAGGTGACAGAGTGAGATCCTGTCTCAAAACAAACAAAGAAACATACAAAAAACAAAACCCAAATAACAAACAAACTCAAAACCAAAGCGTTTTCTCTCAGCTTGAAGAATTCCCTCTAGCATTCCTTGTAATGCAGTGAACTACTTTAGGAAGATTATTTTTAATTCCTTCTTAGAAAGTTTCTAAATCTCTCTTCTTTAGGGTTGATCAGTGAAGCTTTACTTTGTTCCTTTGGTAGTGTCATGTTTCCCTGATTGATTGTGACCTTTGTGGCTGTACATTGGCATCTGTGCATTTAAAGAAGTAGGGACTTGGGCCAGGCGCGGTGGTTCATGCCTGTAATCCCAGCACTTTGGGGGGCAGAGGTGGGTGGATCACTTGAGGTCAGGAGCTCGGGACCAGCCTGGCCAACATGGTGAAACCCCGTCTCTACTAAAAATACAAAAAGTTAGCTGGGCGTGGTGGTGGGCGCCTGTAGTCCCAGCTACTCAGGAGTCTGAAGCAGGAGAATCACTGGAACCCAGGAGGCGGAGGTTATAGTGAGCTGAGATTGTGCCATTGCACTCCAACCGGAGCAACAATAGCTGCGGTTAGGAATAAACAACAATAGCTCCATTAGGGAAAAAAAAAAAAAAAAAAAAAGCAAAAAGAAAAACCAAAAAAGAAGTGGGGACTTGCTCCAGTGCTTGATGACTGGCTCTGGCTGGGAAAGCCCTTCACGGTTCAGTCCATCCAGAGATTCTGGGAAGACCATCTGGCATGGTGCATGGATAGACTTGCTGCTGGATTTCTTGGGAAAGCTGGCTTGGTGAGCAGGTAGGGTGGAGCTGGAACCTGAGTTCATGGATTTGGGCCTGGGTCCTGGTGCCATGGGGACCAACCTGGCTATTGGGGCCAGTCTTGCCCTGGCGTGGGCCTGAAGCCCGAGGCCATGTGGGTCAGACTTCCTCTTAGCCTGTCTGGCGCCTGGCATGGGCCTGGAGCCTGAGTCTGAGAGGGCCAGCCTGGGGTCTGAGGCCAAAGGTGCTAGTGTGGCACTGGGCAAGCCTGGAGCCTTTAATCCTTGGGGGCTGGCCTGGAAGCTGGCTTTGTAGGTTCTGGCCTGGTGCTTGAGGTCACAGGGGTCAGCCTGGGGCTGGAGTGGGTACAGAGACTAGGTCTGTGGGTGCCAGCCTGAAGTCTGAAACTACAGAAGCCGGCCTATCATTGAAGCAGACCAGGTCGAGGGTCACAGGGGTTGTCCTGACACTGAGGAGGATCTGGAAGCTGGGTCCACATGTCCAGGCCTGAAGTCTGGGGCTGTAGGGACTGGTCTGCAGGTGATGTCTGCATGTGTCAGCCTGGAGTCTGGGGCTCTGGAGGCTGGCTTGGAATCTAAGGCTGTAGGGCCACCTTGGCCCCATGGCAGGGCTGGTGGCTCATTCCATGGGTGCCAGCCCAGAGCCTGGGGCTGTGAGGCTAGCCTTGCCCCAACGCAGGCTTGGTTCATGGGTGTACCCAGAGTCTAGGGCTGAGGGAGCGGCCTGGCCATGGGACCAGTCTGGAGCCTGGGAAAACCAGGGCCTGCCTGGTGATGAGGTGGGCCTGGAGCCCGAGACTGTGGGGGCTGGACCGGCACTGGGGTGGAGCTGAAGACAGGGTGCGTGGGTGACCTGGAGCCTGGGACTGCAAGGACAAGCCTGGAGCCTGAGTCTGTGGGGGTCAGCCTATGCTAAATTGATTTACAACAAGAGCGCCAAGGCCATTCGATGGGGGAAAGAATCGTTTCTTAAAGAAATGGTGCTAGGATAACTGGTTATCCACATGCCAAAGAATGAAGTTGGACCCCTACTTCATACCATATACCATATACAAAAATTAACTCAAAATGAATCAAAAACATAAATGTAAGTGTTAAAATTAATACTTTTAGAATAAAACACAGGGGTAAGTCATGTCTTTGTATTTGGCATTAGATTCTTAGAGTATGACACCCAAAGCACAGGCAACAAAACTAAAAATGATAAATGGGGCTTCACTGAAATTGAAAACTTTTGTGGATCAGTGGACATTGTCAAGAAAGTGAAAAGATAACAGAATGGGAGAAAAACCTTTGCCAATCATGTATCTGATCATGTAACATCCGGAAGATATTAAAACTTACAAAAAACCCGTCAAGAAAAGGCAACCCCATTTTTGAAATAAGCAAAGGATTTAATAGACATGTCTCCAATGGAGATACACAAATAGTTAAGAAATGCATGTAAAGATACTCAACATCATTAGCTATTAGGAAAATGCAAATCAAAACAATAAGGTACTATTCCACGTCTACCGGGATGGTCATACTTTTTTCAAGATGGGCAATAAGAATTGTTGAATAGGATGTGGAGAAATTAGAACTTTCATACATGGCTGATGGGAATGTAAAATAATTCAGCCACTGTGGAAAACATTTTGGTGGTTCCTAAAAGGTTAAACATAGAATTAACATGTGACTTGAGAATTACTCTTATAGGTATATAGTCAAAAGAACTGAAAACAGGTGCTCAAAGACATACTTGTACATGCACGTTCGTAGCAGCATTATTTCAAAAGTCAAAAGGTGGGAATAACCCAAATATCCATCAACTGATGAATGGATAAACAAGCTGTGGTCTATGCATACAGTGAAATATTATTCAGCCATAACAAGGAATGAAATACTGATAGATGCTACAACGTGGATGGGCCTTGAAAACATCATGCTAAGGAAAGAAGCCAAGGCCGGGTGCAGTGGCTCACGCCTGTAATCCTAGCACTTTGGGAGGCTGAGATGGGTGGATCACTTGAGGCCAAGAGTTCGAGACCAGCCTGGGCAACATGGCGAAATGCCGTCTCCACAATAAATACGAAAAAAAATTAGCTAGACGTGGTGGTGCGTGCCTGTAGTCCCAGCTACTCGGGAGGCTGAGGTGGGAGGATCCCATGAGCCCAGGGGGTCGAGGATGCAGTGAGCCTTGTTTCCACCATTGCACTCCAGCCTGAGTGAGACAGGGAGACCGTGTCTCAAGGAAAAAAAAAAAAAGAAGAGAGAGAGTGAGAGAGACACGAAGGTCACATATTATATTATTTGATTCATATGAAATATCCAGAATAGGTAAACCCATAAAGTCAGAAACTAACTTAGTGGGTGCCTGAGCCCAGGAGGAAGAGGATGGGGAGTAGTTTCTTAATGAGCATGCGAATTTCTTTGGAAGTGATGAAAATGTTCCAAACTAGATGGAGGCAGTACTTGCACAACATTATGAAAACACTGAATGCTGCTGGACTGTTCATTCTGAAAGGTTAATGCTATAAAAATTTCTCCTCAAAAAATAAATTTAAAAATGTATTGGCAATACATCTAGGGTCTGTTTCTGGAATCTCTGTCTTTTCTGCTGACTTATATCTACCCCGTTGCTAATAACACCCTTGTCGTAATTAGTGTAGTACTCTGGTGAGTCTTAGAAGTCAGATTTGGGAGGCCAAAGCAGGAGGACCACTTGAGCTCAGGAGTCCAAGACGAGCTTGGGCAACATAGCGAGACCTGGGAAACATAGTGAGACCCCATCTCTACAAAAAAATAAAAATATTCGTCAGGTGTGGTGGTGCACACCTGTAGTCCCAGCTACTCAGCACGCTGAGGCGGGAAGATCATTTAAGTCTGGGAGTTAAAGGCTGCAGTGAGCCATGATTGTGTCACTGCACTCCAGCCTGGGAACAGAATGAGACTCTGTCTCAAAAAAAAAAAAAAAAAAAAGGAGGTAAAGTGATTCCTTCAACTTTATTCTTTTTTATTTTATTTTATTTTATTTTTTTTGAGGTGGAGTCTTGCTCTGTCACCCAGGCTGGAGTGCAGTAGCACGATGTCGGCTCACTGCAACCTCCACCTCCCAGGTTCAAGCAATTCTCCTGCCTCAGCCTCCCGAGTAGCTGGGACTACAGGCGCACACCATCACACCCAGCTAAGTTTTGTATTTATAGTAGATACAGGGTTTCACCATGTTGGCCAGGATGGTCTCGATCTCTTGACCTCATGATCCGCCCGCCTGGACCTCCCAAAGTGCTGAGATTACAGGCGTGAGCCACTGCACCATGCCTAAAATTGTTTTAATGATTGTAGTTCTTTTGATTTTTAGTATAAATTTTAGAACCATGTTGTGTATGTCTACAAAAAATCCTACTATCACTTTAATTGTATTGCGTTAAATATATAGATCAGTTCAAGGAGAACTCATATATTTATTGAGTGTTTCCATTCATAAACACAGTACACTCATGTGTATTCCATTCATTTAGGCCTTCCTGGATTTCTTTCATTAGCATTGTTTAATTTTCAGAACGTAGAATTTCTTTGATTCATGCCGAAGTATTTCATTGTTGCAGTTATTGTAAATGTCACTGGTTTTTAAATGTTTTGTTTCTATTTCTATACTTACTTTATATAGAAATACAGTTGATTTTTGTGTATTGAGCAAATACACTTTACCTTTAGTAAACTCGCTTATGAGTTCTAGGAATTTTTTTTGTAGATTCCATGGAATTCTCGGCATAGATAATAATGTCGTATGTGAATACCAGGCAGTTTTATTTCTTCTTTTCCTATCTGAAAGTCTTTTAATTCTATTTCTTGAATTATTACAATAGGAAGGACTTCTAAGTGTGATGTTGAATAGAAGTGGCAAGAGTAGACATCCTTGTATTGTTCATGAACTTAGGAGGAAAACATTCAGGTGTTCACTATTAACTACGATATTAGCTGTGGGTTTTCTTGCAGATTCCCTTTATCAAGCTGAGGAAGGTCTTTTCTATTCTTAGCTTGCTGAGAGTTTATGTCTTGAATGGATATTGAATTTTGCCAAAGGCTTTTTCTACATCAATTCATATGATCATGTATTTCTTTCTTTTATTGACCATTAATATAATGGAATAAATTTATTGTTTGTTTTTAACATTCAATAAGCCCTGCATTCCTGGGACAAGCCTCACATGGTTGAGCTATATATTTTTTAGACATTGCTGGATTCAATTTGCTAATATTTTGTGATGATTTTTGCATTTATGTTCGTGAGAGTTGGTGGTCTGTCGTTTCTTGCTTGCTTGCTTCTTTTATACAGTCTTTGGGTGGTTTTGGTATCAGGGTGATCCTGGCCTCATAAAATGTGTTGACAAGAAGTCTCTACTGTTCTATTTTTGGGAAGAGATATTGTAGAATCGGTATTAATTCTTCTTTGAATGTTTGGTGGAATTTGCCAGTGAAACCACGTGGGTTGGAATATCTTCTTTGGAAGGTATTTTACTATGAATTCCATTTCGTTTTATATATAAATTTTTTTGTAGAGCTAGGGTCTCACTTTGTTGCCCAGGCTGGTCTCGGTCTTCTGGGCTCAGGCGATTCTCCCAGCTTGGCCTCCCAAAGTTCAATGTCTTTATAGGACTACTCAAGTTATTTCATATTGGGTGAGTCTTGATAATTCGTGTCTTCAAAAGATTTAGAGATTTAGTCCATTTCATGTAAGTTCTTGAATTGAGTTGTTTGTGGTATTGGGTTGGTGCAGAAGTTTTTGCTATTAAAAGTAACGACAAAAACTGCAATTACTTTTGCACCAACATTATACCATCTCTGCCTCTTTTGGGCCATTGTTAGCATGTGTCTTAGTCTGTTTTGTGTTGCTGTAACAGAACGCCTGAGACTGGATAATTTAAAAATAAAAGAGGTTGATTTAGCTCATGATTCAGCAAGCTGGGAAGTAGGAGGGGCATGGCACCCGTAACTCCTCAGCTTCTGGTGACAGCCACCTGCTAGGCCAAAACATAGTGGAAAAGGCCAAAGGGGAAGCAGACACGTGCAAAGAGGGAAAAACCGAGGGGCATGCTGGCTTTATGACAAACCTACCGTCATGGGCACTAATCCAGTCTCACCAGAGCCAGTACTCACTCACTACCTCCAGAACGGCAGCAAGCTCTTCATGAGGGATCTGTCTCCATGACCCGAACACCTCCCACAAGGCCCCACCTTCCAACACCACCACACTGGGGATCCAATTTCCCCATAGGTTTTGGCGGGGACAGACGAATCATATCCAAACCATAGCAGTATATTTCTATATTCCCAGGATCTGGAAAGATCCCAACAAGATGAATTTTTTCTACAATGTGCATTTTTCTGTGCACTTAATGTGTAATAAAGAATGGGATGCTTGGACTTTGTCCCTGAGTCCTGGGAGATAACCTCTAATCCCTTGCAATTTCCTGAGTGATAGTGTCATTCCTGATGGGTCCCATGGACCACACTTCATGGTTTATGCTAATGAGGTGAATCATGGGAGGCCCCTAGATAGTTTGTGTGATGAGATGACTCCAAATGGAGGCTGGCCAGACCAGAAAGACCAATCATATGACTAGAGGGTTGGGGCATTGAACTATGTGATATCAGCCCAGTCACCAGAGAGAGGGAGGGAGGCTGTAGATGGAGTTAAACCAGATGGCCAACTAACAGATGGCCAACACACAGGGTTTATCTGAATTATCTCATCTGCCATTACCAGGAGAAGACATAGGGCTTATTCCCATATCAGTGATCACTCCTCAGTCTTTACTGGTTGCTCATTTTCTCTCAAAATTCTCTTTCTGGGGATGGGAGGATGCTGAAAATGTTCTATATTTTGATCTGGATGGCGGTTACATGGGTGTATAACTGTGATAAAATTGTAGACTTATGTTTCTGTGATTTGCTGTATGTAGGTAATACCTCAATTTTTAAAAGACGTCATATAAAAGTGGAAATACATGGTACAAGCTGGAAGAAGATCTTTATCCTATATACAATTGACAAAAGATTGGTATCAATAATATATTTTGAGAACTTGTAGAAATCAATAAGAAAGACAAACAACCCAGTAAGAAAATAGGCAAAAATCATGAACAGGAATTCCATAGAAGAAGGAACCTATGAGGCCAATAAACACATGAAGATATGCTCAGCTCATCAGTAGTCAGGGAAATGCTAAACATGACCTCAAGATAAATCTTGTACCCATTTGATTGGCAAAGAATAAGAAACCTAGCAACATCAAAGGTTAGAGATAACGCAGAGCAGTGGGATCTCATACAGCTTGCAACATGTTGGGAATATAAACGAACACAACCAGTTTGGAAAACAATGTGGCATCAATATATGAAGTAGATCATTGCTAACTCAGCAATTCCTATCAACGTCCACTGGACAAGAATTTCACAGCAGCACTGGCCACGGTAGCAAAAACCTGGGACCAATGCAAATGCTCATGAACAAGAGAATGCCTAAACTGTGGTATATGCACACCATGATATACTATGTAGCAAGGCAAATGGGTGAACTGCAGTTCCATAGTCAACAATGGATAATGTTAGTATAAGTATGAAAAAAGTAATTCCCACAAGACTACATACCGTGTGACACCCTTTTCATCAGGTTCAAAACCAAGCAAAACTGAAGAGTATAATGGCCGAGCACAGTGGCTCACGCCTGTAATCCCAGCACTTTGGGAGGCAGAGGTGGGTGGAGTGCTTGAGTCCAGGAGTTTGAGACCAGCCTGTGCAACATGGCTAAACCCCGTCTCTCCAAAAAATTAGCCAGACATCACGGCGCGCGCTTGTACTCCTAGGTACTCGGGAGACTGAGGTGGGAGAATCACCTGAGCCAGGGAGGTCGAGCCTGCAGTGAGCCAAAATCATGCTACTGCACTTCAGACCGAACAATCAGAGTGAGACCCTGTCTCAAAAACAGAAAAAGGGTATATTGTTTTATATATATACTTATTTGCAATAAAAATCAAAGGGATGCCAAGTACACAATTCAGGCTGGGGTTGCCTCTGGTGGAAGTGAAGGGATTCAGGAGGTTACAGTGAGGGGAGCTCAGAGGTAGATATACAGGTTTCTACTGATAGTCTAGTTATTGGATCGGGTAATAGGTAAATGGGGGCACATTGCATTTTAAAATAAACAAATAGGGCCTCGTATCAATCACGGGTAGCATGTTATGAAATAAGGATTATGATTAACTCAATTCTGTATTACCCAAGTCTCCTCCAAAAATCAAATGCTGCATTGACCTACTTGGACCTGGGCCTGAAATATTTGTTCTTCTCTCCTTCCAGGCTTCACACATGCTCCAGAAGCTCTTTGGTCAGGCCAGAAAGCATTTGAGTTCGACATCTCTGTATTTGTATCTATTTGAGCAGGAGGCACTAGAGCAGGGCTGCATGTCTTGCATCTGACACTGTTTAACCCAAAAGTTAGTCGGGACAGAAAGAATACCTCAGAATCCTGGAATAAACGGGGTCCCGATGATCAATACGAGTTCTACTCAGCGAATGCAGATTACAGCAAACGGAAGAAAGAATATCCAGACTTCTAAATGAAATGTTTCCCTACAAAACAGTTTAGAATGAAGGTCTTCCAGAGGCCTTTTGCACAATTTCCTACTTAACTAGGAAATATTTCTCCTCTAAGTGCACAAAATCATGTTAGTGTATCGTGTTGGGTTTTATCACTGATTAATAAATATGTTACCCATTTATTATGAAGAACATGAGAAAGGATACAGACGAACAGCCAGATGAAAGAGATGCATAGGGCACAGGTGCACCTCCCTCCAGGAACTTCCATGTGTTCAGCTATCTGGAAGCTCCCTTACCCCAGATTCTTAAAAATATAGAGCCCCGGGGCTCAATTTCTGGTCTGATTCTTTTCTTTAACTACATTCTTGCCACAGCTGATGGAAGACCCTGGTTTCAATACTACCTACATCAGGAGCAAGACAAAGATGCTCCCTTTCACCACTGCTATGCAACGTAGTACTACAACTTTTAGTCAAAAATCTTAGGCCAGAGAAAAAAGATGAAAGGCACACAAAGCAGAAAGTAACAAGTGTGCTGTGTGTGGTGGCTCATGCTTGTAATCCTAACACTTTGGGAGACCAAGGCAGGTGGATCACATGAGGCCAGGAGTTCGAGACCAGCCTGGGCAACACGGCGAAACCCTGTCTCTACCAAAAATACGAAAGCTAGCTGGGCGTGGTGGCGACCAGCTACATCTGGGCCTGAGGCACGAGACTCGCTCGAACCCAGGAAGTCGAGGCTGCGGTGAGCTGAGATCGCACCACTGCACTCCAGCCTGGGTGACAAAATGAGACCCTATCTCAAAAAAGAAAAGAAAAGAAAAAAGAAATTAAATTACCTCTCTCTGCAGATTACATGATTGTACATATACAAAGTCTTAAAATATTTTACAGAAAACCTTAAAATTCAAATGAATTTTAAGGAAAGTTGCAAAAAACAAAATCAACATGTACAAATCAGTAGCATTTCTATACACTAATAACAAACTATCTGAAAATAAATCAAGAAAACAATACCATTTAAAACAGTTCTCAAAAACAACATAAAATACTTAGGAATAAGTTCAATCAAGGAGGTAAAAGATCTGTACACTGAAAACTATAAGACATTGATGAAAGCAATTGAGGAAGCCACAAATAAATGGAAAGCTAACCCATGATCAAGGATTGGAAGAATCAGTATTGTTAAAATGTCCATACTACTCAAAGCAATTAACAGATTCGATGCAATCCCTACCAAATTCCAACGCTAGTTTTACATACATAGAAAAAGCAATCCTGAAATTCGCAGCGAACCACAAAAGACTCCAGTTACCTAAAGCAGTCTTGAGCGAAACGAACAAAGCTGGAGGAATCACAACCTGATCTCAAAATATAATAAAAGCTAGAGTAATCAAAACAGCATGGTACTGGCATACAAATAGACAAATATAATAGACTAGAAAGAATTAATGCATTTATGGTCAAGTGATTTTCAACAAAGATGCCAAGAACACACATAGGGAAAGGACTGTCTCCTCAATAAATGGTGTTGGGAAAACGGAATATCCACATACAGAAGAATGAAATGGGACCCTTGTCTCCTATCATACACAAAAATCAAGGCAAATTGGACTCCGGATTTAAATGTAAGACCTGAAACTGTAAAACTACCAGAAGAAAACATAGGGGGAATCATCCATGGCATTGATCTGGGAAATAATTTTTCCGCTATGACCCCAAAAGCATGAGCAACCAAAGAAAGAATAGAGAAATGGGATTACGTCAAACTGAAAGGCTTCTGCACAGCAAAGGAAACAATCAACAGAGTGAAGAGGCAACCTACAGAATGGGAGAAAATATTCACAAACTATACATCTGATAAGGAGTTAATATCCAAAATACATAAGGAACTCAACTCAATAACAGGAAAACAAATCACCTGATTTTAAAACGTACAAAGGATCTGAATAGACATTTCTCCAAAGACGACATACAAATGGCCAACAGTTGTATGAAAATGCTCGACATCACTTATCATCGGGGAAATGTCACAATGAGCTATCACTTCACACCTGTTAAAATGGCTATTATCAGAAAGATAAAAGGGAACAAGTGTTGGCGAGGATGCGAAGAAAAGGGAACCCTTATACACTGTTGGTGGGAATGTAAATTAGTACAGCCACTGTGGAAAACAGTATGGAGACTTTTCAAAACACTACAGATAGAACTATCCAGCAATCCCACTACCGGGTATTTATCCAAAAGAAACAAAATCGGTATATCAAAGGAATACCTACACCCCCATGTTTATTGCAGCACTCATCACAATAGCCAAGACATGGAATCAACCTAAGTGTCCATCAGTGGATGAATGGATAAAGAAAATGTGGCATATGTACACAGGAAATACAATTCAGCCACAAAAAGAATGAAATCCTTTCATTTGCAGCAACATGGATGGAACTGGAGGTCATTATGTTAGGTGAAATAAGCCAGGCACAGAAAGACAAATACCATATGTTCTCACTCATATATGGGAGGGAAAAAAGTTGATCTCCTAGAGGCAGAGAATAGAGTGATAGATATGAGAGGCTGGGAAGTGTGTGTGGATTGGAGGAAGGGGGGTTTGGAAGAAGAGAGATTGGTTGACAGGCATAAACATACAGTTAAAAAGGAATAAGTTCTAGGCTGGGCATGGTGGCTGACACCTGTAATCCCAGCAGTTTGGGAGGCCGAGGTGGGCAGTTAGCATGAGCACAGGAGTTGCAGACCAGCCTGGACAATATAGCGAAACCCTGTCTCTATGAAAAAAAAAAAAAAAAAAAAAAGTAGCCCTGCATGGTGGCATGTGCCTGTTGTCCCAGCTACTCAGGAGGCTGAGGTGGGAGGATCGCTTAAGCCTAGGAGGTTGAGGCTGCAGTAAGCTTTGATCGCGCCGCTGCACTCCAGCCTGGGGCGACAGAGTGAGAGCCTGTCTCAAAAAAAAAAAAAAAAAAAAGGAATAATTTCTAATGTTCAATAGCAGAGTAGGATGACTACAGTTAACAGCAATGTATTGTATATTTCAAAATAGAAGAGAGGACTTGAAATACCCCCAATACTAGGAATGAAAAATATTCCAGGTGATGGTTACCCCAAATATCCTGAACTGATCATTACACATTCTATGCACGTGACAAAATATCACATGTACATCATAAATATGTGCAAATCTTATGTATCCATTAAACTTAAAATTAAAAAATTATCCATAGCACTATCATTTGATTTAGTAATCCCACTACTGGATAGATGGCCAAAGAAAATGAAATGAGTATGTCAAAAATATCTGCACTTGCATATACATTGCAGCACTGTTCACAACAGCCAAGACGTGAAGTCAAACCAAGAGCTCATCAACGGATGAATGGGTGAAGCACATGTGTATATGTACACACAATAGAATGGTATTGAGCATTTTTTAAAAAATAAAAGGAAATCCTGTCATTTGTGGCAACATGAGTGAATCTGGAGTACATTATGTCGAGTGAAATAAGGCAGGCACGGCAAGACAAACACTGTATGGTCTCACTGGGGTGTGGGATCTTAAAAAATCAAACTTTTTAGAAACAGAGAATAGAATGGTGGTTACCAGGGTCTGGGGCTGGGAAGGATTGGGGAGATATTGGTCAGAGGATACAAAACTTCATTTAGACAAGAAGTCTAAGTTCAAGAGATCTATTGTAGACATGGTGACTATAGTTAATAATAATGTATACTTGAAAATTGGTAAGAGGGTAGATTTTAAGAGTTCTCACCACAGAAGATGAAAGGTATGTGAGTTCATACATATTGTAGTTAGCCTAATTTAGCCATTGCGCAATGTATACGTATTTCAAAGCATCATGTTGTACACTACAAATGTATACGATTGTGTCATTACAAATAAACAAAAACAAAATACAAAGAAATGAAATAAATTCCATTTGTTCAATAAAACTGATGTGATACTGGTGAAGATGTGCAGAAACTGGAACCTTTGTGCACTGTTGGTGGGAATGTAAAATGGCACAGCTGCTGTGGAAAACAGTATGGCGGTTACTCAGAAAACTAAAAAGAGAATTACCATATGATCCAGTAATTCCATTCTGTGTCTATATCGAAAAAATAGAAATCAGAGTCTCAGAGATATTTGTACATCCCTGCTCATAGCAGCATTATTCATGAGAGCCAAGAGATGGAAGCAACCCAAGTGTCCACTGATGGATGAATACAGAAACTAAATATGGTCCACTATTTGGCCCTTACAATGAATTACGATTTGAGCTGTAAAAGGATGGAGTTCTGATACAGGCTACAACGTGGATAAAATTTTAGGACCTTATGCTATGAAACGAGCCAGTCACAAAAGGACAAATACTACATGATTCCGCCTATATACGGGATCTAAAATATTCAAACTCAGAAACGGAAGGTAGAATGGTGGTTTCCAGAGGCTGCGGGGCAGGGGAAAATGAGGAGTTGTTTAATGGGTATACATTTCAGTTTTGCAGTTGAAGACATGCTGGAGATTGGCTGCACAGCAATGCAAATATACTTAACACTACTGAACCCAAAACTGAAAAACGCTTAAGATGGTAAATTTTATGTTACGTGTATTCTAACACAACTCAATAGAAAAGTGGTGTAATTTCTGTCTCTGGAGTGGGTGTCGGGGGTGCACGGCAACATATTCAAGCTTATGTACAAGGCGTTTGAGGTCGGGGCATGGAAACATACTGAGGCACCGTGTGTATGTTATTTGTGCATGAGAATGAAACTCCTTGACCCTGAAAACAGGACGGGGAGTGGAGTGTGTGGTGTGATAAGGAACGCTGAAAACAGCCTCCGGAGAATGCGGTTTGAGTGCTTTTACCAGGCCACAGGTGTCTCATGACCCGACCTCAAAAAGGCCATCTAGTGGATGTTTGTGGTCTAACAAGCCCTTTCAATGAATACTTGGCGGACAGATGCTGGGGCGGAGTCTCTTAGAAGAGCTGCCCCCGGCCCCCCTCAGCTGGATTTGTCTGAGAACTCATTCTTGGCGTTCACTGCAAGCTATAAGCTCTGCAAGTGGTGACCCCGACGTGATCGCCTTGAAGTTACGCGTGAAGGAGGAGAGCTCATTACTTTTCGGGGAATCCTGGTAAGGGACAGTCCTGACTCCCATCAGGAGGACGGGACCCATGCGTAAACTATCGCGGGTTGGGTTATCATGGGTCAGGAAATGACCAAAGAACAGAAAGTATTTTTTAAAACAGTGCAACAGCTACTTAAGGCTATCCAGTGCACTGTAGAGCCTGGAGCTCTACACAAGCTTATGCTTTTAATTTGGCAGAAATGCCCTTGGTTTCCTGATCAAGGAACCTTAGATTTAGGGTTATGAGAGCAGGTAGGTCGCTGCCTGAAAAGAGGATATGAGCAGGGTCATTTTACTAATGTTACTATTTTGACCACCTGGGCGCTGGTACGCTCTGCGTTGTATCCTCTTTATCTGCCAGATCGTGGTTAGATCGCCCATTATCTCCACCTGAAAAGAATTCAGAAGATTTGAAGGGAGAGATTCCTCTCCCCACTTCGTTCCCTTCTATGGGGAATAAGGAAGAGGTTTTTTTCTAGTGAGGACAAACAGGAACCAGAACAGTGGTTGGGGGGTGGGGGTGCTCCTCTCTCTACTTCATTCCCTTCTGTAGGGCATAAGGAGGATTTTTTTTTTTTTTTTTTTTTTAGTGAGGATAAGGACGGACGGGAGCCTTTTCCTCCCCCTGTAGAAAAGCCATTGCCCTTCTTTCCTCCACCCTTAAAAGGACCTGCATTTGTTGGCCCTGTTCAGCCAACAGCGCCTTCCATCCCCCTTAAGGAGATTGGAGGCCGCCCAAGGGACGGCTCTTAGATAAGACCCCCGGTCAGCGAACATCTGTATGATCTGTATGATTGGGTGGCTGCGTCTCCTCGACTAACTTCCCTGCTGGAGGGGTGCGTCCGGGAGGGAAGGAAAGTGGCTGATTATGATTGTCTTCCTAATATGCGAGTTCCCATTTGCTACTTCCAGCATCAGCCTTTCTGGCCTTGTCTTTTTTCTGTTTCACTGGAGTAAAAGGGGAAGTTGCATGCTGCCTCCTGGGTTTTATCCCAGATAGCTCTAGCTTTCTTGCTGCCCACAGAGGCCTGGGGCAGGAGAGTTGCTGAGATGCCATGGAGTGCACACTTGGTCACTGGCAGCCTGGGCAGGTTGCCCCTTTCTGGGTTTGTGGTGACGGAGGGAAGGCCAAAAGGCACAGACCGAGTCCCCGGGTGGCTGCAGGCAGCTCCAGCCCAGTCCTGAGGATCCGCCTCACCATGGTCACGTGCCTTAGTAACTGTGCCCAGGAAGTGGCCTGCTGCTTGCCGTGCTGCTGCTTTTCCTACTTCTGCCCTTCCCTGCCACCCCTCACATGTCTCAGTTGACGAGCAATTCCTTGTCTTCCCTGGCCCCCTAGGGAAAGGGCTAAGAAATAGTCCATGTGCACCCGGACCTTACTAGCCTAAGGTGGGCAAAGGAGTGTGGAGCAGCCCGGAGTACAGAGCCCTGGAGGAGGAGCCCACTAATAAGGGGCGCTCTCCCATAGCCATATATTAAATGCTAACTAGACTGAGGGGGACGAGCTCTGCCAGCTGCTGTCATCTTCAGAAGATAGACGCAGCAGTAAGGAATGTTTGTTTTGCTTTTTTACAAAATGTTTAAAAACACTGTGGTTAAGAAACTTCAAAGCAGACCCTGTGCTGCATGTCTGCTCCTCCCCTGAGCCTCTCTGCTTGGGGGTGGTAAAAATAATAAAAAGCCCAGTATATTTTCAGTACCTCACCTAACAGGGTTGGCTGCAGGCATAGGTGGCCTAGAAGATAAGGGGAGTGTTTTTCTCCCAGCCTGTTACCTTCTTGCCTCCAGCCTCCGCACTTCCACACACAGTTTACCACCCGGTCATTCTCTGGCCTCTTACTGCCACTTGTACTCTTCCTGCCTTCCTCTCAGGGTAAGGACAGCAACAAGTGGCAGGCTATTAAAAAGAGAAGCTGCCTAAGGGGCCCAGAACGAATAGAAAGAAACTGGCCACAGCCCTACTTTCCCAAGCTCACTTCTAAGACATTCCAGCTAAAGGCTGATGCAGGAAAATGACTAACACCAAAGGACATTTTAAAAAGCTTTTTTTTTTTTCTTTTCTTTTTAACACACTTAAGCTAACTCAATGCAGGTTTATTATCCTGGCGACTTGCAGTCACTTTCTAATGACTTTCAAGGGCCAAAATACAGTAAAAATCACTTAAAATATCCATCCTTTCCATGCCTTAGTTTAACAGGTAGGCTTTATCTTTTGCCATTTCGGTATTTTATATGTTATGTACCTGTCTCATAATCCCTCTAAACTTATACAAAAGACTACAGATATAATAGCTTCTCTTCTCATAAAAGGACGCCAACGTTGCGTCCAGCTGTCAGGATAAGACCCTGCTACTCTTTTCCTACCTTTAAGCAAGGAACAATTTCACACTCTCTTAGCTTGTGATCTTGATTGGCAAGTAGCAATGGCTGTCTTTATTGGTAATATCAGCTTTCATTTACCAGCCTCTAAGCTCCTGAACTTTTTACAAACTGTACCTGTTTAATTTGTATGTATTGTTGTCTCTGAGCCTTTACTTCATGCCACCACTGTCTTTACAGATGGTTAAAAAAAAACCCAAAAACTGAAAAAGCAGCTATAGTGTGGCAAGATGCCATGCAGAACTGGCAGTACAAAATCCAGGAGCATTTTAAAAACTATGCAACAGGCGGAATTAGGTGCCCTGATATTGGCCTTACAAACTTTTCCTCACCAAGACATAAATATCGTTAGTGATTCCGCTTATGTGGTGTATAGTATTACTCATTTAGATCTTGCACATGTGAAGGGCATTACTAATAAACCCCTATTAGCTTTGTTTCTTGCAGCGCAAGAGCTCCTCTGTGCCTGTCATCACCCTCTTTACATCACACATATTCGCCGTCATTCTGGGCTACCTGGTCCTTATCAGAAGGGAATGCTTGAGCTGATGCTCTGGTACGACCACAGATGTGCTTTGCAAATTCTCCTGCTTTTTTGCAAGCTCAAGCTGATCATGTTGTTTTTTCATCGGAACGCCCGCAGTCTTAAACAACAGCTTCATTTGACACTTACTCAAGCTTGCATGATTATTAAAACTTGTCCTAATTGCCAACAGCATTCTCTTTCCCCCTTTTCCTTAGGACTTGGTGCCAACCTACGAGGTCTGGTGCCTAATGCTATCTGGCAAACTAATGTCACTCGGTATCCACCCTTTGGACGTTTTAAATTTCTCCATGTTACCGTGGACACATATACAGGCCTAATACATGCTACCTCCCAGACAGGAGAAAAAACTAAAGACGCAATCGCTCATTTGTTTAAATCTATGATAACTCTAAGCCTTCCACACACTATAAAAACTAATAATGGACCTTCCTATCTTAGTGCTCGATTTACATATGCATTGCAACTTTGGCACATGCAACATAAAACTGATATTCCTTATAACTCAACCAGTCAGGCCATTGTTAAACGAGCTCATCAAACTCTTAAAGTATATCTTAATTTAAAAAGGGCGGGGGGGAATATAGGGCTCTCTTCTAGAGAACAGGACTAGTCGTTGGAGAACCAACCAACAATGATGGTGATGACTCGGAAGGCACCTGACATCACCTGGGGACAGCTAAAGAAATTGAATCAACAAGCATCTATCCAGCTTGCCGCCGTGGAAGCCCCTGCAACTGCAGACAATCGGTTTCTTACATATCTGGTGGTAATTGGGGAAACTTCTGAGAAAGTAAGACAGACATGGATGTTGGAGTGGCGGGTAATTCTTGTCCTTTGCTAAGTGGGATCAGCTTAAGGACATGTTTATTGGAGTCATGTTCTAAATCCCCCTGTTTTTAATGTTATTACATGGTGGGATGCTGACCCGCCTTTGTCATCTAATGATACTTCTTGGGCAGGAGGCCGATGGATGCCTCTGTCTTACCCCGTAACTGAAAATTTGGGATGGATTCAACTTAATTACTCCTTGATTTTACTGTCTAGTAATCCCCCTCTTTGTTTTTCCACAATAGCACATGATAAGTGTGTTACTCTCATCCCTCAGGAGTATCTTTACTATCAGCCTAAAAGGGATGCTAAGCTTGCAAACTTGACCTTTATTTCTACTATTACCACTAATCTTACTGAGGTCTCTAATGAAGCTACACAAGTGCCTGATCTTCCTATATGCCGTCCGAGTAGGGACTGGCGATAAAAGTTTGAGGCCGTCCAGTGGTCGCCGTGCAGACAGCCTGCTCCACGTCAAGGGCCTCTGTTTGATAATGGCACCTTACTTGATTGGGGTCCCCGTGGTAATCTTATGTCTGCAAATCAGACTATTGGATTTGGGAGTCCCTCCAGTAGTTCTATTACCTAGTCAGAGTATGGGCTTTCAGGACCAGTATTACAAGTGAGAGGGAAACAAGCTTTAAGCCCTGCTCATACCCAAATTTGGAGATTAGGATTTCCTTTTTTTGAACGGGTTCTTTCACATGGTGAGTATATTACTGGCGGTGGCAACCATACCCTCTCTTTGCATAATAATGTTACTGACACAGTCCTGATTTGTACCACGCACCCTTATATACTTTTGTTTGGGCAAGGTGTTCCTAACATAGAGCAGAATCAATCTTTTTATAGTATTAAAGTCTCTTCCAGTAGTTGGTATGCTGCATGCTTGTCCATCGAAACATTACACAGTTGGATATAACCTATGTCATGATCTTAAAATGGCGTGCAGAATTGTGGCTGCCTGTAAATTTAACCTGGAGCTGAAAAGGAGATTCCACCCTGCAGCTATTTAGAAAATCACTATCTCATACTCGGAAAAAAAAAAAAGATTCCTGGCCACTTTAATTGCCTTTTTAGTCTCAGCTATTATTATATTAGCAACTGCTGCTACTGCAGCTGTTTCTCTGACAGAATCTATTCACACAGCCTCAGTGGTGAACCACATGGTGTATAATGTAACCCGTGAATTTCAAGAACAGGTAAATATAGATAAAACCATTCTGTCTCGCCCGGTCTCTTGAAGCCGCTGTTGAATAACTGGGGAATCAGCAGCAGGCATTCATTACCCCTCAAAATTTACATTGTTGATTGGCAATATAATTCTATCTGTGTCACGCCTCTGCCATATAATAGCTCCCAATATGCTTGGGAGAGAGTGAAAGCATATCTGCAAGGGGCTTATCACGACCATTTGTCTTCTCAAATTTCCATTCTTGAGTGTGAATTAAAGAAACACCTTGAAGAATGGTCGCAGCAATTACAAACAAGTATCCTTCAGCAATTACAAGAAGGCTTTCAATGGTTAAACCCGAACACTTGGTTGTCTGGGTTAAACATACGCATTTGGGTGATGGCCGCTGTACTTATTCTTTTTTGTATCTGTTTGCTAGGCACTTGCAGTTGGCTCTGTGCTGCCACCCGACGCATCTATGACCAGGGAAGAATCATGGAAGCTTAGCTTGCATTGGATGACCAGCACGCTATAAGAATTAAAGAAGGGGGGAATATGGGGGGGTGCACGACAGCATATTCAAGCTTATGTACAAGGCGTTTGAGGTCGGGGCATGGAAACATACTGAGGCACTGTGTGTATGTTATTTGTGCATGAGAATGAAACTCCTTGACCCTGAAAACAGGACGGGGAGTGGAGTGTGTGGTGTGATAAGGAACGCTGAAAACAGCCTCCGGAGAATGCGGTTTGAGTGCTTTTACCAGGCCACAGGTGTCTCATGACCCGACCTCAAAAAGGCCATCTAGTGGATGTTTGTGGTCTAACAAGCCCTTTCAATGAATACTTGGCGGACAGATGCTGGGGCGGAGTCTCTTAGAAGAGCTGCCCCCGGCCCCCCTCAGCTGGATTTGTCTGAGAACTCATTCTTGGCGTTCACTGCAAGCTATAAGCTCTGCGATGGGCCCTGAAAAAAAAAATCGATACTACGATGACCCTCATATGTATTTCTTCAGCCCAGATCCAGACCTTTGTCTACTCAACTTCTCCACGTGGATACCTAATAGGCATCTCAAATTTAAATATCCAAAACCAAACTCCTGACATTAAACACAAGAAGCAAGAAATATGAACATATTTTCTGATTCCACTAATATAAAAGTACATAACAGTCAACACCAAACCATATTATTCTTATTTCTTGAATTGAACTTTTATTTTAAGTTCAGAGGTACATGTACAGGTTTGTTACATAGGTAAACTTGTGTCGTGGGGGTTTCTTGTAGAAATTGTTTCGTCACCCAGTGATTAAGCCTAGTACCCATTCGTTATTTTTCCTGCTCCTCTCCATCCTCCCACCCTCCACCGTCCAATAGGCCCCAGTGTGTGTTGTTCCCCTCTTTGTGTCCCCGTGTTCTCATGGTTTAGCTCCCACTTGTAAGTGGGAATATGCGATATTTGGTTTTCTGTTCCTGCATTAGTTTGCTAAGGATAATGGTCTCCAGATCCAACCATGTTCCTGCAAAGGACCTGATCTCATTCTTTTTTATGGCCGCATAGTATCCCGTGGTGTATATGTACCACATTTTCTTTATCCAGTCTACCATTGATGGGCATTTAGGTTGATTCCATGTCTTTGCTATTGTGAATAGTGCTGCAATGAATATACACGTGCACGTGTCTTGATAACAGAATGATATATTATATTCCTTTGGGTATAAGCTAAGCGATGAGATTGCTGGGCCGAATGGTATTTCTGTCTTTAGGTCTTCGAGGAATCACCACACTGTCTTCCACAATGGTTAAACTAATTTACACTCTCACCAACAGTGTATGTGTTCCTTTTTCTCTGCAACCTCGCCAGTATCCATTATTTTTTTACTTTGTAGTAATAGCCATTCTGACTGGCGTGAGATGGTATCTCATTGTGGTTTTGATTTGCATTTCTCTAATGGTCAGTGATGTTCAGCTTTCTTTCACAGGATTGTTGGCCGCATGTATGTCTTGTTTTGAAAAGTGACTGTTCATGTCCTTTGCCCACTTTTTAATGGGGTTGTTTGGTTTTTTCCTTGTAAACTTGTTTAAGTTCCTTACAGATGCTAGATATTAGACCTTTGTCAGATCCATAGTCTGCAAAAGTTTTCTCTTATTCTGTAGGTTGTCTGTTCACTCTGTTGGTAGTTTCCTTTAGTGTGCAGAGCTCTTTAGTTTAATTAGATCCCATTTGTCAATTTTTGCTTTTGTTGTAATTGCTCTTGGTGTCTTCGTCATGAAATCTTTGCCCATTCCTTGTCCAGAAAATGATTGCCTGGGTTGCCTTTCAGGGTTTTTATAGCTTGGGGTTTTACATTTAAGTCTGTAATCCATGTTGAGTTAACTTTTGTGTATGGTGTGATATAGTTTGGCTGTGTTCCCACCCAAATCTCCTCTTGAACTGTAGCTCCCATAATCCCCACGTGTTGTGGGAGGGATCCGGTGGGCGGTAATTGAGTCATGGGGGTGGATTTTTCCTGTGCTGTTCTCATGATAGCGAATAAGTCTCATGAGATCTCATGGTTTTATAAAGGGCAGTTCCCCTGCACATGCTGTCTTCCCTGTCGCCATGTAACGCACATCCTTTGCTCCTCCTTCGCCTTCTGCCATGATTGTGAGGCCTCCCAAGGCATGTGGAACTGTGAGTCCATTAAACTTCTTTTCTTTATAAATTACCCAGTCTCGGGTATGTCTTTATTAGCAGCAAGAGAACGGACTAGTACCTGGTGTAAGAAAGGGGTTCAGTTTCAGTCTTCCATATATGGCTAGCCAGTTATCCCAGCACCGTTTGCTGAATAGGGAATCCTTTCCCCATTGCTTGCTTTCGTCAGGTTTGTCAAAGACCAGATAGTTGTAGGTGTGGGGCCTCATTTCTGGGTTCTCTATTGTGTTCCATTGGTCTCCATGTCTGTTTTTGTACCAGTACCATGCTGTTTTGGTTAGTGTAGGCCTGCGGTATAGTTTGAAGTCGGGTAGCGTGATGCCTCCAGCTTTGTTCTTTTTCACTTAGAATTGCCTTGGCCATTCAGACTCTTTTTCAGTTCCATATGAATTTTAAAATAGGTTTCCTCGTACTGTGAAGAATGCCAAAGGTAACTTAATAGGAATCGCATTGAATCTGCAAATTGCTTTGGGCACTATGGCCACTTTAATGATATTGATTCTTCCTATTCATGAGCAGAAATGTTTTTCCATTTGTTTGTCACGTCTCTGATTTCCTTGAGCAGTATTTTGTAGTTCTTCTTGTAGAGATCTTTCACCTCCCTGGTGTGGTGTATTCCTGGGTATCTTGGTGTGCGTAGCAATTATGAATGGGACTGTGTTCCCGATTTGGCTCTCTGCTTGACTGTTGTTGGTGTATACGAATGTTAGCGATTTTTCACATTGATTTGGTATCCTGAGACTTTGCTGAAGTTGATTATCAGCTTAAGGAGCTTTGGGGCTGAGACTGTGTGGTTTTCTAGATTTAGGAACATGTCGTCTGCAGGCATACTGTAGTATTAAAAGAATGTAATATAGGACATAGGACAGAAAAACGTAGAGAAAAAAGAGGAAAGAAGGATCACAAATGTAAATGTGTTGGTTTCCTCTTGAAGGAGGAATGAGGCTGAGATCAGGCAGAGACACCCCAGGAGCTTTGGGGAATGCTGGCGGTGTTCTCCTCTGTGACATGGGGGTGTTTCTGTAGAGGTGCCCTTGATAGTCACTTATTAAACAACACACACATATTGTGAAGTTCTCTCTATGTATGTTACATTTCAAAATAAAGAGGGGCAAAATTGCTAATAACAAATAACACACATTTGTAGTTAAACACTTCTCACAATCCACAGACCTGGAAATGACTGATTAGTTTTCTGTATGTGTAGTTTTCCAGTTTTAAGAACGTTCTACAAATGGAATCAGACATTATGTAGAGTTTCATATTTGGTGTCTTTAGCACAATGAAATACATATAAGACCTCTAGAACTGCAATGTACTCTTTCTTGACCTCAGTACTCAATACGTGTTTTCCTCACTTCACAGTAGTTCATTCACAGTCGATTGGTTTTCTAAACTTGTATATATGTGTAGTATGCTTTATAAATATCATATGATAGTTAACTTTATGTAATTTGTTATATCTTGGTAATGGACTTTTCTTAAAAATGGACAGTATCCCTAAGAATACCCCGTACATTTCCATTGCAAAAAAAAAAGGTATTCCATCATGTGAGTATACCACAATTAACTGATATAAACTATGAAGGTAAAAATTTGCGTTGCTGCCCCTTAATGTTGTTGCCTTAATTTCTTTTTCTCAGGTCCTAAGTCGTCTGCCCCTGAGAATAAGTGGATGGGGAGGTGACAAATCTCCCGTGAGAAAAATGTACCAAGTGCATGGTGTTCCAACACATAATCACAAATTCTGAATGAAAACTTGCCACCCAAATATAAAATATTTACCAAAACATCGAAATTAATATCACAATTATGTAAGCATCGTTCCTACGATGTTTGGTGAAATCTATGAGAATTTGAAATCAAGCTATCACTATCAATAAACTGATATTAGTACTCGCAAGGAGATCTGCTATAAATAGAGAAAATAAAATTTTGGTTATCCTTCTGGTTATAAAATACTTACCTGTTTAATGCAGTGTTACTTCCCTTAGCACTATTGTTTTGTCTGCTTATGGTGGCAGGCAACGTACAGAAAGAAAACATCACAGTTTATGTGCATAGTTTAATAAATGATTGTCCAGTGCACCTGTACGGGAACGCTCCCCTAGGTCCCAGAGAAGAACACCGCCAGCATCCCCCAGAGCCTCCTGGGGTGTCCCTGCCTGAGCTCAGCCCCACTCCTACTGCAAGGGGAAACCAACATCCTGACTTTTCTGATTGTCCTTTCCTTGCTCTTCTCTATGGTTTTATATCCTAAGTATGCATTCTTCAACAAGGTAGGTTAGTGTTGCCTGTCATTTGAAGTTATAGGAATGGAATCATTAAGCATGTCCGTGTTGTCCCTTGCTTCTTTCCCTCGATGTTATCTTTGTAAGATTCGCGCCTATTATTCCATGGAGGAGTACTTTGTACTTTTCCGTTGCTGAAATAGTATTCCATTGTATTAACATACCACAATGTATTCATTCCGTCCCATGGAAGTTGTGATTTTCATGGTTTCCCATATTTGGGACTGGATGATTACAAAAATACTACTCATAAACCCTTGTCGGCACCAGTAAAGGAGTCCTGAGAGGGACGTGTAGGCTGCTAAAAGCATATATTTAAAAGAGGATCGCAGACAATTAAAGAGAAAACGTTCGAAAAAGAAGCCCAACATAAGACCAAGGAAAGTAGAAGGAAGTCATCAAGGTAAAAGCAGAAATCAGTGAAAGTGGAAACAAGCATAAGGATCACAAAACCAGAAGTTGGGTGTTTGGAAGAAGAATGAAATTGGTAAACCTCTTGTGAGACTGGTCAAGAAAACAAGGGAGAAGGGCACCGCTATCAGGAAAGAAAAGGGAGAAATAAGCACAAACGATGTTACGTCCGTTCTCGTGTTGCTATATAGAAATATCCAAGACCGAGTCATTTATAAAGAGAAGAGCTCATGGTTCTGCAGGCTGTACTGGTAGCATAGCGGCTTCTGCTTCTAGGAGGACTCAGGAAACTTGCAATCATGGCAGAAGGCAAAACAGGAGCAGGTACTTGTTACATGGTAGGAGCAGGAGCAAGACAGAGAGAACAGGGGGAGGTGTCACACACTTTTAAACGACCAGACTCATGACAACTCACTCGCGACCACAGGGACAGTACCAAGTGGATGCTGCTAAACCATTCCTGAGAAATCCAGCCCAATGATCCAGTCAGCTCCCACCAGGCCCCACCTCCAGCATTAGAAGTTACAGTTTGACAGAAGACTTGGTGGGGACACGGTTCCAAGCCATATCATATGCAGACATCCAAAAGATAGAAAGAAGCTATTGTGGGGGAACTGGATATTCACACAGAGTGCCCATGCAGTAACAGCGCATAGCTAATTAAATACAAAGAGAAGATGGCACTTTCACAATGGGGTAATCTGGAACAGCGCCCTGAGCACATGGTCAAGATGAACATCGCCAGTCATGAGACAAACCGACATGGAGAATCTGCTGATGTCATGCACTGAGAAGAACAGCATGTCTGCTATGCAGTAGTCCTGCCAAAAATGTTAAACCTACCTGAATCTAATCACAAGGAAGCCATTCGACAAACCTACGTTCAAGGGCTTCCTGACAACGACTGCACTGGTTTAAAGCACACTTTAAGGTGGGCGGATCACGAGGTCAGGAGATGGAGACCATCCTGGTTAAGACGGTGAAACCCTGTCTCTACTAAAAAATACAAAAAATTAGCCGGGCGTGGTGGCGGGCGCCTGTAGTCCCAGCTACTCGGGAGGCTGAGGCAGGAGAATGGCGTGAACCCGGGAGGTGGAGCTTGCAGTGAGCCGAGATCGTGCCACTGTGCTCCAGCCTGGGCAACAGAGGGAGACTCCATCTCAAAAAAAAAAAAAAAAAAAAAAGCACACTTTAAAGGACACTGAAGAGACTTGATGGGCCGGGAACCATGGCTCATGGCTCACGCCCGTAATCCCATCAATTTGGGAGACCTAGGTGAGCGGTTGGCGCTTGCCTGTGGTCCAAGCTACTCAGGAGGCTGAGGTGGGAGGATGGCTTGAGCCTGGAGGTCGAGGCTACAGTGAGCCGGGTTCGCCTGACACTACATGCCAGCGTGGGCGACAGAGGGAGACCCTGTCTCAGAAGAGACTTGACAACTAAATGCAAAGCATGATGTTTGGTTGGAAAGAGAATTTTGTTAGAAAGCAGCTATGAGGGATACTATGGGACCATGGGGACAATCGGAAAATGTTTCATGTGATCATACAGTAGAAAATTGTGTGGTCTCAATGTTACATTTCCTGAGTGTCATGGTGGCATTAAGGTTTTGTGGGAGCCCATGCTTCCCTGTAGGCGATACATGCTGCAGTATTTACGGATGATGGATCTAAATGATTCCAATGGATCTCAAATGATTCCACAAAACAATAAAACAAAAATACAAGCACGCACACACGCTTAGAGAAAGACAGGGGTGCAGGATGGAGGGAGGGCTGAAGCAGATGTGAGAAAGTGGTAACAACTGGAGGATGCAGTTGAAGAATATACGTATGGATGCTCCTTGTGCTTTCCCTGCAACTAACTCTCCTGTGACTCCAAAATTTAAACAAATGCAATCTGGGATGAAGGGGGTATTATGGACCATTTTATTCCAGTCAGTTTGAAAACAGTGAAAAAGGTCACCAATTGCTAGGAAACCAAACCCGCCAAAACTGACACAAGAAGGCACAGCCAACCTGAACCGTTCCAGAATCATTACAGAAAGATATCAGTAGTCAAAGGCTTTCCACGAATGAACTCCAGGATTCACCACCACATTCTGACAAACATCCTAGGAATACATATCTTCCATTTTACACAAACTCGTGCAGAAAATTGAAAGGGAGGGGCCAGGCATGGTGGCTCACGCCTGTAATCCCAGCACTTTGGGAGGCCGAGGCGGGTGGATCACGAGGTCAGGAGATCGAGACCATCCTGGCTAACACGGTGAAACCCCATCTCTACCAAAAATTAAAAAAAAAAAAATTAGCCGGGCGTGGTGGCAGGCGCCTGTAGTCCCAGCTGCTTGGGAGGCTGAGGCAGGAGAATGGCATGAACCTGGGACGCGGAGCTTGCAGTGAGCCGAGATCGTGCCACTGCACTCCAGCCTGGGCGACAGAGCGAGACTCCGTCTCAAAAAAAAAAAAGAAAAAAAAAGAAAAAAAAAAGAAAAGAAAATTGAAAGGGAGGAACACTCCTCCACTCACTGCATGAGCTTGGCATAACCTCAATACCAAATCCTGCAAGGACACCTAGAGAAACATTGCAGGTCAATCACATGCTCGTGACATAGAAGTAAAAATTGGAAGCAGAATCTTAGCACACGGAAGCCTACAGGATATAAAAAGGAAAATACCTAATATGGCATGACTAATATTGGCTTCATCCCAGAAATACGAACTTAATTTCTCTTCAGAAAATACAGTGGTATAATTCCCCACATTAACAGATTCGGGGAGACAAACATGCTCTTCGTAGTCACAAAAGGTATTGACTAAATGTCAATTTCCATTTGAGATGTATTGCTGACAATTTTTTTTTTCTAAAAAGTCAGGACTATTGGGCTATAACTTACACAGAGGTCTGTGAGATCTCGTAAATGCATATGGCTGTAAAAACACCAGCACAATATATATAGATATAGAGCATCGCCATCCCCCTCCCCCCTCCCCCCCCAGGTTCCCTTACGCCCTCTTGTACTGAACTCCTCGTCTTAACCCTCAGACCCTGGCAACCATCAATCTGTTTTGTGTTCCTAGAGTTTTGCCTTTTCCAGAATGTCATATAAATGGAATCACACGGTATGTAGTATGTGCATTTGGCTTCCTTCAGAGAAAGACACTCGGACTGCGATTCTCTAAAGGTGCAATGTACAGTTTCATGACCTGGGTAGTAGTTACCTGGCTTGATCACCTTATAACTGTTTGTCAGATGGCGGGCTTCTGAGTTATCCCCGTGTGTGTGTGTGTGTGTGTGTGTGTGTGCACGCGTGCGCGCGTGTATGTGACAGTGTGTGTGTGTGTGTGTGTGTATCATGTTTCAAACATATAATTTTACATTTAACTGCCTCTAACTTTTATATGTTGGTGAGGGTTATTAAATGACAATTATTAATACTTAAAGGGAAGTGAGTGATTATTGTAAAAGCCAGCAGAGTCATTTCCTCTGGGGTGTGCAAAGCGGGAGGTAGTGATCAGGATGGGGCAAACAGGAGGGTTCCAAAACCCTGCCAACCTTCTGTTCCTCGCTCTGCATGGTAGTGACCTGGACTTCAACATTGCACAACCACATGGGCGCCGTTCACGCTGGATCACGAGAACAGAGCACCCTGGAATCCCACAGATAGATGTGGCCACCCTGGCGGCCACAGCCTACGCGGCCATACCTGGCAAACACTGGTGTTGGCCTCATCCTTCGAGGAAATGCATGATGAGAAAATGTGTGGGGAAAAGGAGGAGTTCTTGGGGTGGAGGTTGAGGACAGATGTGCGTGAGGTTGTCCGAGTTCACCCAGGAGTGTGTTCCAGGTGGGCTAAAGTTCATGGCTGGTACTCACCATGACCACTATGATCCTATGATTGCCATCTCACATCCCTGTGTGCGATGCCCTGGGCCTCCGCCACAGCCTGGAAGGCCACCCTAGGGGACTCTGGCTGGTGGGCGTGTGCAGAGACTCACACACCTTCGGCTCTAGCTGGAGTCTGAAGAGGAGATGCTCTTTTCTGCCCACAGAGTAAGAGGTCTCATCTGGAAATGTACCTGTGGCAGCCCTGGCACCGGGTGTAGGTGGGATTCTGCTCAGGGCTCCGCCACTGTGGCTGCATCAAGGGCAGGCACTCAGCTCGGCAGACCTCCGGAGCCCGTCTGAGCTGAGTGGCAGGACAAGGCAGGAGGGGGTCTAAGGCTCTCCAGGCCGGACCCCACATTCCTCTTGGTGGGAGAGCAGGATTGAAGGAAAAGACAAAGCGGGACACTGAATGAGGGGAAGGGCTCGACCTCCTCCTCTCCACTGGGGCCCAGGTGGATTCCTCTAATCCGAGGAGTCTCGGATTCTGCACCTATTTCCCCTAGAACTGGAAGGCTCCACCCGCCCATGGCCTGGGGTGTACATGTTACAGCCTCATTATTGTGCGGGAGGTGGTCTGAATATGGAACCGAGGTGGTGTGCTGAGAGGCGGGGCTGGCAAATGCAGCCACCGGGAGATGGGTTCATGCCTTCCACGACTCCGTCCACGGGCTTCTCCCCTTCCACACCCTGTTGACCATGGCCCATGCCCCCCGGGGCAGTGCCTGGGGCTAGAGTTCTCACGCCACCAGAACCTGCCTAGATGTCTCCGGTGGCAAAAACCCAAGCTGGAGAGTCCCTGACACACATCTTCCCCCAGACACCAGCCCACTGTGTTATCCCCCCAAGAAACAACCACCTGTGTCAGGGTCAAAGCCTTGGCCCGAGGAATCAAGCCAACCCTCTCAGGGAAGGTGTTGGATTCCGATGGGGTAGGTCCCCACCAGCGTTCGTTTCCACGTCTGAGGCCTGTGATTGGCCCACCACGTGCGTGATGGTCCCCCTCACTGAGCTCACACCATGGGCCCACAGGGAGACGCACAGGGAGTATGGGGGAAGGCAGACACCGGGCCCGACCAGCTGTCCCAGGGCAGTCCCTCTTTCCCACTTTCCACCCTCTCTGTGGGCATCCTGCCCGTCCATGTGTTGGTTAGCGGGTGTCGTGGCACCCTCCCACGGGAGCTCCCCACTTGTAGATGAGGCACCAACCAGCGACTCTGAGGTATTACCACTGCACCCACACATGGGAGTGCTGAGACATCCCATCCATCCCGCGGAGGATCGGGAGCCTACTGTGGCACCTCCAGCATTCTGAGAGCCCCGACACCTGTCCCTGTGTTTGGGGATGTCCCCTTCGTCCCACTCCACAGCCTTCTAGGTGTTAGAATTGAACAACACCTCCTGTGAAAGGGTAGATCCCAGCCCCGCTTTAGCGAATTCGATCCTTCATGGATCCTTCACCACTGCTTCCACTCCGTGAATCAGCCCATTCTCCCTCAACGGAGAGCACCCCCGATTAATTTGATTCCCAAGCGGGTGCTTGCAGGGGCGTGCACACACACATACACACGCTAACCTTGAATGGTATCTGTATTTCTCCTGTCCTTGTTCGACACCCTGTCTCTCGGCGATGGGAGCTGGCAGAACCTACACACGCCTCCTCACTGGAATCGGAATCTGTGCCCAAATCTGGGACCTGCCCAGCCCAGGATTCTGGCTGAAGGAAGCGGGCGATCCCAACTGTCAGGGAGGGTGAAGGCAGAACAGGGAGCTCTAGGAAATCTCGTGTGACCTCGAGAGGCGGTCGGGAAGACTGACCAGGGACACAGAAATAATCACGTCCACAAAAACCTGTTGGCCTTGGGGGTGGTGAAACGGTATTTCACGGGAACCATCCAAGAACAGCCAGGCCTAGCATCCACACTTGCCCTGGAAACCAGCTGGCCATTTTCAAATCAATGGTATGGAGCCCACCGGCTGCAGAAGGGGCTGTTGGCTGCGTATAGGACACCAAGGATGTGGAAGCCGCCTTCCTCGTAGCTACCGGCGGGCGGTTTCCACCAGGTTGGCCCGCAGGCACCAGAACAGACTCAGTGCCCCCACCTCCAACCGAGAGACTGTCTTGCCCTTTTCTTCCGCACTCCAGGTATCTTCCCTTTGGCTCAGCTTCCCACCAGGATGTGGTTTCTGTCTCCACCTGGCTACTGAAGCTAAGGAGGAGATCTGACAGAATTTGGTAACTAAGGTTCAAAGGTGAGGGCTAAGAGGAACTGAGGATGCCAAGCGGGTTTTTGCCCCAGATGACCTGACCCTGTGCATGGTGGCACCGGAGGGACATAACGGCTCAAGAAAGAGGACTGGGCCCCTGAGGGGCGGGGAGGATGAGCTCCGTCTTGTTCCTCAACAGCATGGAAATAACCATGCAGGAAAGGCCACCGGCATCAAGCCACTGGGGAGAGCAAGGATGCTCACGATGGAAAGGATGGTGAGAGGGCAGAACAGAAACAGTGAACCGCAGGAGGAAAGGTGACAGGTTCTGGAAGGAGGCCATCAGTTCCTGCTGAAGGGGAGGGAGAATAGCGCTGAAGAAGGGGAACTGTGAGACCCCAAAGTGGGAGGAGAAGAGGAGGGACCGTGAGCAAGGCGTGTAGGAGAAAGGCAGGAAATGCCGCTGTGGCCGGGCAGGGCCCCCACACACCTAGACCCAGGGCACTGTGGTGAGCCCGAGTGCAGGGCTGCTGCTCAGAGGCCGGCCCAGGTGCCCCGCAGGGAGAGGGCCCACCACAGAGCCCCAGGGGAACTGTTCTTCAACCGCCAGTGAAGCGGGCAACACGCTGCAAACCCCAACACTCCCAACAATCGCAGAGAGGGCAGACCACAGACCACAGAATATGAGAACGACTTTATTTCAAATTGCTTTGAACTGCGTTGGGAAGGGGGCAAATGCAGCGGAAGAGAGGAAGCCCTGGCTGAACAGGATATGGAGGGAACCCGCTTGGCTGCAGCTCCGGAGCTCCAAAGGTGGCAGCTGTTCATCTTGTAGGAAGATGCTGGCTCCAACCTGTGAAACAGAGTAGGCTCAGGGACGGGCCCTCAGCCAGGGCCAGCCCACAGCCCTCCTAAGGTACCATGATTGTGGAAAGGGGCACGGTGTGTGCAACACTCACTTCAAAGGTCCTGGAACTTGTCAGTGAGGAACTGCATGGCCGCTGAAAGAGAGAGGCAGAAATGGACACTCCAGACCCAGGGAAACAGAAACCCACGCCCTGCCCCGGTGGGGAACCACCTAGCCCTGCAACCAGAAACCCCACCAGCCCTGGGACTGACTCACCCACCCGTCACCTGAATTAAATGTGGAAATGCCTTCTAAGCGGGAAAGTGGTTCTCAGGTGCTGGGCCATCCCAGTACCGTACAGAACGTATTTCAAAGACAGATAAGCCAGCCAGCAAGCAAACACCATACAAGCCATACCAGGCAGTAGTTAAAGGGGAAACACAGGTGGTATCTCTAACCGCCCTAAGAGAAGGAGAGTTCTGGGACTCGTGGACTAAGTGTACACGGAGTCCAGACGACACATTGCTGTCTGTGCACACCCCTAGCTGGAAAGGCACAGAAGGCTCCAGGGCCAGGTCTGCTTGATTCTCCTCCCCAGAGGAAAGTCAGTCCCAGTGATGCTGCCCGTACCTGCAGCCCACCACCGCCCCCAACACCTGCAGAAAGACACCGCTGTCCATTCCTGCCCCAGCCAGGGCTCCCTCGTACCTAGCTGCTGTGTAAGGTCCTCAATTTCCCTCTGCAGCCAGATGCACTAGACCAGCAGACACCGCAGGAAGATAAATGGTTAGTCAATTCTGTCCTCCTCTCTCCCCAGCCTCCCTGCAGCCCCCATAGCCTGCAGCCCAGTGGCGAGGTGGGTTGGCAGGGAACCCTCAATGGAAACGAGGCACCCTCTCTCCGTGGGGTGCAGAAGGTGGAGATGTGCGGAGTGCGGTGGGGAGGGAGGGGGCGGACGCAGAAATCAGTTTAACCTGGACACGGATCCCACCATCTACTGTGGACCTCTATTTCTAGGAGCCACACAAAGCATTACCCGAAGACAGCCCTGGGCTCCCGGGGGCTGCTGCTGCCTTTCCGGTCTTGGGGGATGGACAGGCGGCTGCTGGTTACCTGAAAGAGAACACAAAATCCAGCTTCCAAGCCTCCCAGTGAGGTGGAAAGGGCCTAGTGGTGTCTAATGTGAGGCAGCATCACCCTCTGCTGGTACACGTTGCCCCTGCTCTGCCCAGCAACTCCAACCCCGCTCTGGGACTGCCTTCACTGTTCCCCAGTGTAAGCTCATGTGCACCTGTGGCCCCCTAGCATTGTGACTCCAGGTTGGACTCCAGCAGTGCGGCAGCCACAGCCAGGCCCTGGGAGGGCCAGTGTGGCTGAGCAGGACTTAACAGGAAAGGGCTCAGTACTGCCGAAAGTCTCCTTCCAGAGTTGGGAGTTTGGGGCGCTGCTCCAAATCGCCCCCCACCACACAAACCCCACTCAGAGAGGACGATGCGGCTTAAAGCCAGCCCGGTCAACACCCCGTTTCCCCGTGGGACAGCTGCCTGGGTGGGCAGGGAAGTCTGGGAATAAGGCTGAGCCCCCAGAAGCGACAGGGCCAGAGGTTTCCCTCCCGACCCCTCTCCCCTCCACCCCTATCAAACCCGCAAGACTCACCGGAGGGTGCATGGCGTCTGGGCACGAGGCCTCCCGGGCTGTAGGCCGAGGGCTCTGAAGTTCCCGGAAGTTGGGGAGCTCTGATGTTGGGGTCGCTACTGCTGAATTCTCCACGACGCACAGACAGGCGAGGCAGTCCTGGCCTGTGGGTGGGAAGCTAAAACAGAAACTTCTGAGTCGGGCTGGCGATGGGGGCCGGCGGTGAGTACACGTGGGGAGGGGTTGTGGTAAGGTGGAGACTCCTGAGCCTAATCTCATTAGCACTTTCTCCCTCAGTCAGCCTCAGGCCAGGAGGCAGAGGCCAGCCAGGGAAAACACTGGGGATACTGAGATAGCCCGGGCCGCCTGCCAGGTGGGTCGGGCAACAGCTAGGGAAGGAGGAATCAGGAAGTTGATGAGCCTAGATGCCCCAGCTTTGCAGCCCACACTTTAAGGCATCACCCGATCCAAACCAGCTGCCAGCCCTGCCTTCCACCCCAGCTCCTCTCTGCGGGCGGAGGCAGGACCCCTGCAGAGTGTCCAGAGGCATGGCCATCACACAAGAAGTGCTCCCTTTAACGTGTGCCCTTATGACGAAGACACCCATCGGGCATTCTAGTGTCCCTGGGCTCCCGATGACAACCCTCGAGCAAGGGACAGAGGAGGCATGGGTAAACAGGTGTGTGCTGGAAGAGAGGAGGTGTGGGGGGAGGAGGGTAAAGAGGGAGAGGAGGGCGAGAAGGGCCTACTCACTTGGGCTCTTGGGACCTCATCTCTATTTGGGTCATTATCTTCTCTGGCCGCAGCCTGGGACTCCCTGGTCTTCCTCCCGGCTGGTTTCTTCCCAGGGCTGCTGTGCTTAGGCTTTTGGGGTTTCTTGGACATCCCCTGTGGCCGCACACCAGAGAATGGCGGGAAGGTGGCCGGCTCCGGGGGAGCGGCTGAGAGTCTCTCTCCGCAGGCAGGAAAGCCTCTCCCCGGGGCCAGTTGAGAGGCACCCCCTAGGGACTTCCTCCCCCCGGCCATCTTCCTCCTCGAAAGGCCCTGGGGCAGGGCCCCTGCAGCGGCAGCTCCTGAGCAGCTGGGCCTGACCTCCACCTTTCCCCAGGCCCTGCTCTGCATTTTCTTCTGGGGAGAGTCCTCCAGCTCTCCCACAGCCGGCCTCTCTGCGACTGGAGTGAGTCCGCGGGGAGCAGAGGTCAGGAAACGGCCCGGCACAGGCAGGTAACTCTCCTTGCAGTGGAAGCTTGCCTGTCTGGATGTGTCTGCTCGCTTCTTGGGGCTGCCGGGCTTGGCCTGGCTTCCTTCGTTGCAGCAAATGCCTACCTTCATCAGTGGTAAGTCGCTGCTCTCATCTGCGGAATCAGAGTCGTGGGTAGACAGCCTGGTGGGGCCTTTCGCAGAGGGCTGCTGGGGATCCACGCGGAGGCTCCATCTGCTCTTCGAGCCCCTTTCCGGGTTCTTCCAGGTCCGCACTGGCCCAGGACCGCAGAGGTGGAGACGGCCGGCAGAGGCCTGCTGCCATTTTCCAGGGCTGTGGCCCAGCACGTCTCTCCCACTGGGACCGACCTCCGCATCTGCCCAATTCTCAGCCGACCCTTCGGCAGCGGCACCTTCTGGGAACGGGTGTCCCTGGACGCTGGGCGGCGGCACGATGGCGGCTGGTTCGTCAGCCAGGTAGAATGAGTAGTCCACAACGTCCCCTTGGTCATCCACCGGGGTGCCTGGCCGGCCTTCCCGGCCCCAGAGCACCACCCTTCCTTGCTCTATCAATTCGCTCTCAGACTCGAAGCTGAAGCCCCCCGGATCTGTGAACCCGCTCTCGCTCTCGCCATCGCCGCTGCCCGGCACCCCCAAATCGAGGCCGTGGCTGTGGGCCCCTGGGGCTCCGGGGCTGGCCGTGTGGGAGCCAGCCTTTTTGCCACCCTCCAGGTCGAAACTGGCCCCACAAACGGACACCTTGTCGGGGGAGCTCATGGCGCCAGTCCGGGCAGCCTGGGCTGTGGGGAGACGGTCGTCCTGGTAACGGCGGGAGCGGAGAGCTGAGCCCAGCCAAGCCCAGCTGAGCGGGCCACGCGACAGAAACAGTGAGGCCTTCGGGACACCACCGCCCTCGCCCCAGGCGGAAGTACCAGATGTCCAGGACAGCGAGTGGCTTCCTCGCGCCCTTGACGCCGGCGCCGAGCCTTCTCATTGGTCCCCGTCTGCCAACCAGCACGCCCTTTGTGGGGCGAGGTGCCTGAGCTTTAACCAATCGGGACACAGGCTCTTGGTTTGCCTCCATGCCCGTCATTTGACTGGGTGGCTGCGCTCTGGTCGGGTCTTGGGGCCAGGGGGCACCGTAGCTCTCGATCACCTCTTTCTTCCTGTCCTTCTGCCTCTGGCCGGGCACCTACTTTCCAAGGAGAGCCACGTCTCTGAGCCCCAGTGTCCCATCTGTAAGGTGGGGATTAAGGGGAGACCTTCCCCCAGCTCATCAGCTTGGGAGAGTAAATGTCGTGATGCACGCAAAGCACCCGGTGCACAGAGGAGGTCTCATTGGAAAGTAGGTTCCCAGCCAGAGGCAGCAGGAGAGCAAGAAGGACGTGGATCGAGAGCTCCAGTGCCCCCTGGCCCCAAGACCAGACCAGAGCACAGCCACCCAGTCAAATGACGGGTGTCGGGGCAAACCAAGGGCCTGTGTTCCGATTGGTTAAAGCCCAGAGGCCTCTGCCAACAAAGGGCGCGCTGGTTGGTAGAGGGGGACCAATGAGAAGTCGCGGCACTGGCGTCAAGTGCACGCGCAGAAGCCACGCGCTGTCGGGGACATCTGGTACTTCCACCCGGGGTGAGGGCAGCGGTGTCCCGAAGGCCTCACTGTTCCTGTCGCGTGGCCCGCTCCGCCGGGCTTGGCAGGACTCGGCTCTCCCGTTCTGCCGTTACCAGGACGACCGTCTCCCCGCAGCCCAGGCTGCCCAGACTGGCGCCATGAGCTCCTCCGACAAGGTAGCCGTTTGTGGGGCCAGTTTCGGCCTGGAGGGTGGCAAGCAGGCTGGCTCCTGCATGGCCAGCCCCGGAGCCCCACGGGGCCAGGGCCACGGCCTCGATTTGGGGGCGCCAGGCAGCCGCGAGGGCGAGAGCAGGTTCACAGATCCGGAGGGCTTCAGCTTCGAGTCTGAGAGCGAATTGATAGAGCCGGGAAAGGTGGTGCTCTGGGGCCGGGAAGGCCGGCCTGGCACCCCAGTCGACGACCAAGGGGACGATGTGGACTACTCGTCCTCCCTGGCTGACGAACCAGCCACCATCGTGCCACCAGCCCAGCGTCCAGAAGGTGCCCCTGCCGAAGGGTCGGCTGACAACTGGGCGGACCTGGAGGTCGGTCCCAGTGGGAGAGGCGTGCTGGGCCCCAGCCCTGGAGAATGGCAGCAGGCCTCCGCCGGCCCCTGGGAGCCCAGGGTTGTCCTCGGGTAATGCTTTGTGTGGCTCCTAGAAATAGAAGTCCACGTTAGATGGTGGGATCCGTGTCCAGGTTAAACTGATTTCTGTGTCCCCCCGCCCCGCCCCGTCACCACCTTCTGCATCCCACGGAGAGAGGGTGCCTCTTTTACATTGAGGGTTTCATGCCAACCCACCTCACCACTGGGCTGCAGGCTATGGGGGCTACTAAGGGCTGGGGGAGACAGGGAAGACGAGGAGAGAGGAGGCCAGAATTGACTAACCATTTATCTTCCTCCGGTGTCTGCTGGTCTAGTGCATCCGGCTGCAGAGGGAAATTGAGGACCTTACACAGCAGCTAGGTATGATGGAGCCCTGGCTGGGGCAGGGATGGACAGCGGTGTCTTTCTGCGGGTGCGGGGGGCGGGGGTGGGCTGTAGGTACAGGCGGCGTCACTGGAACTGACTTTCCTTTGGGGAAGAGAACCAAGGAAAGCCTGGCCCTGGAGCCTTCTGTGCCTTTCCAGCTAGGGGTGCGCACAGACAGCAATGTGTCGTCTGAACTCCGTGTACACTTAGTCCACGAGTCCCAGAACTCTCCTTCTCTTAGGAGGGTTAGAGATACCGCATGTGTTTTCCCTTTAACTGCTGCCTGGTATGGCTTGTATGGTGTTTGCTTGCTGGCTGGCTTATCTGTCTTTGAAACACGTTCTGAATGAACGGTTCTGGCATGGCCCAGCACCTGAGAACCACTTTCCCGCTTGGAAGGCATTTCCACATTTAATTCAGGTGACGGGTGGATGAGTCAGTCCCAGGGCTGGTGGGGTTTCTGGTTGCAGGGCTAGGTGGTTCCCCACGGGGGCAGGGGGTGAGTTTCTGTTTCCCTGGGTCTGGAGTGCCCGGTTCTGCCTCTCTGTTTCAGCGGCCATGCAGTTCTTCAATGACAAGTTCCAGGACCTTTGAAGTGAGTGTTGCACACACCGTGCCCCTTCCCACAATCCCGGTAGCTTAGGAGGGCTGTGGGCTGGCCCTGGCTGGGAGCCAGTCCCTGAGCCTGCTCTGTTTCACAGGTTGGAGCCAGCGTCCGGAGCTGCAGCCAAGCGAGTTTCCTCCTTATCCTCCTTAGCCAGGGCTTTTTCTCTTCCGCTGCATTTGCCCCCTTCCCAACGCAGTTCAAAGCAGTGTGAAATAAAGTCGTTCTCATATTCTGTGGTCTGTGGTCTGCCCTCTCTGCGATTGTTGGGAGTGTTGGGGTGTGCCGGGTGTTGCTCCGTTCCCTGGCGCTGGAAGAACAGTTCCCCTGGCGCTCTGTGGTGGGCCCTCTCCCTGCGGGGCGCCTGGGCCGGCCTCTGAGCAGCAGCCCTGCACTCGGGCTCACCATAGTGCCCTGGGTCTAGGTGCTGTGGGAGGCCTGCCCGGCCACAGCAGCATTTCCTGCTTTTCCTGTACACGCCCTGCTCATGCTCCCTCCTCTTCTCCTCCCACTTTGGGGTCTCACAGGTCCCCTTCTTCAGTGCTATTCTCTCTCCCCTTCAGCAGGAACTGATGGCCTCCTTTGAGCACCCTGGTCCTTTGAGCAACCTTTCCTCCTGCAGTTCACTGTCCCTGTTTGTCCTGTCACTGTCCTTTCCATCATGAGCATCCTTGCTCTCCCCCGTGGCTTGACCCCGGTGGCCGTTCCTGCATGGTTATTTCCGTGCTGTTGAGGAACACGACGGAGCTCAGTCCTCTTTCTGGAGCCATTATTTCCCTCCGGTGCCACCATGCACACGGTCAGGTCATCTGGGCCAGTAACCTGCGTGACATCCTCAGTTCGTCTTAGCCCTCACCTTTGAACCTCAGTTATCAAATCCCGTTAGGTCTCCCTCTTTAGTTTCAGTAGCCTTGTGGAGGCAGAAGCCACATCCCGGTGGCTGGCTAAGTCAAAGGGAAGGTAGATGGAGTGCAGAAGAAAAGGGCAAGATAGTCTGTTGGTTGGAGGTGGGGGCACCGAGTCTGTTCTGGCGCCTGTTGGCCAACCTGGTGGAAACTGTTCGCAGGCACCTACACAGAAAGTGGCTTCCATATCCTTGGTGTTCTATAGGTGGCCAGCAGCCCCTTCTGCAGCCAGTGGACTCCATACCCTTGATTTGAAAATGGCCAGCTGCTTTCCAGGGCAAGTGTGGATGCTAGGCCTGGCTGGTCTTCGATGGTCCCTGTGAAATACCATTTCACCACCCCCAAGGCCGCAGGTTTTTGTGGACGTAATATTTTCGCGTCCCTGGTCAGTCTTCCAGACCGCCTCTCCAGGTCACACGAGATTTCCTCGAGCTCTCTCTTCTGCCTTCACCATCCCTGACAGTTGAGATCGCCTCGTTCCTTCAGCCGGCATCCTGGGCTGGGCAGGCCCCAGATTCGGGCATAGATTCTGGTTCCAGTGAGGAGGTGTGTGTAGGTTCTGCCAGCTCCCATTGCCAAGAGACTGGGTGTTGCGAACAGACAAAAACAATAGAAATGCAGATACCGTTCAAGGTTAGCGTGTGTGTGTGTGTGTGTGTGTGCGCGCACGTGTGAGTGTGCCCCTGCTAGCACCTGCTTGGGAATCAAATTAATTGTGGGTGCTGTCCCTTGAGCGAGAATGGACTGATTCATGGAGTGGAAGCAGTGGTGAAGGATCCATGGAGGATCAAATTCGCTAAAGCAGGGCTGGGATCTACCCTTTCACAAGAGGTGTTGTTCAAGTCTAACACCTAGAAGGCTGTGGAGTGGGACGAAGGGGACATCCCCAAACACAGGGACGGGTGTCGGGGCTCTCAGAATGCTGGAGGTGCCACAGTAGGCTCCTGATCCTCCACAGGATGGATGGGATGTCTCAGCACTCCCGTGTGTGGGTGCAGTGATAATCCCTCAGAGTCGCTGGTTGGTGCCTCATCTAGGAAATGGGGAGCTCCCGTGGGAGGGCACCACGATGCCCGCTAACCAACACATGGGCAGGATACGCACAGAGAGGGTGGAAAGTGGGAAAGAGAGACTGCCCTGGGACAGCTGGTTGGGCTCGGTATCTGCCTTCCCCCATACTCCCTCTGTGTCTCACTGCTGGGCTCATGGTGTGAGCTCAGCGAGGGGGACCACCACGCACGTGGTGGGTCAATCACAGACCTCAGACCTGGAAACCAACGCTGGTGGGGACCTACCCCATCCGAATCTAACCCCTCACCGGAGAGGATGGGCTTGACTCCTTGGGCCAAGGCTTTGACCCTGACACAGGTGGTTGTTTCTTGGGGGGATAACACAGTGGGCTGGTGTCTGGGGGAAGACATGTGTCAGGGACTCTCCAGCTTGGGTTTTTGCCACCGGAGACATCTAGGCAGGTTCTGGTGGGGGCAGAACTCCAGCCCCAGTCACTGCCCCGGGGGGCATGGGCCATGGTCCACAGGGTGTGAAAGGGGAGAAGCCCGTGGACGGAGTCCTGGAAGGCGTGAACCCATCCCTCAGTTGCTGGCTTTTGCCAGCCCCGCCTCCCTCGGTTCCATATTCAGACCACCTTCTGCACAATAATGGGGCCGTAACATGTACACCCTAGGCCCATGGTACACCGCATGGTCGGGCGGAGCCTTCTGGTTCTAGGGGATGTAAGTGCAGAATCCGAGGCTCCTCGGATTAGAGGAATCCATCTGGGTCCCATTGGACAGGAGGAGGTTGAGCCCTTCCCCTCATTCAGTGGCCCCCTTTTGCTTTTCCCTCAAGCCTCCTCTCCCACCAAGAGGAGTGTGGGGTCTGGCCTGGAGAGCCTTAGACCCCCTCCTGCCTTGTCCTGCCACTCAGCTCAGATGAGCTCCAGAGGTCTGGTGAGCTGCGTGCCTGCCACAGTGGCGGAGCCCTGTGCAGAATCCCACCTACACCTGGTGCCAGGACTGCCACAGGTACATTTCCATATGAGACCTCTTACTTTGTTGGCAGAAAAGAGCATCTCCTCTTCAGACTCCAGCTAGGGCCGAAGGTGTGTGAGTCTCCTAGCACGCCCGCCAGCCAGAGTCCCCAAGGGTGGCCTTCCAGGCTGTGGCGGAGGCCCAGGGCACCGCACACGGGGATGTGAGATGGCAATCATAGGATCATAGTGGTCATGGTGAGTACCAGCCATGAACTTCAGCCCGCCTGGAACACACTCCTGGGTGAACTCGGACAACCTCATGCACATCTGTCCTCAACCTCCACCCCAAGAACTCCTCCTTTTCCCCACACATTTTCTCATCATGCGTTTCCTCGAAGGATGAGGCCAACACTTGTGTTTGCCAGGTATGGCCGCGTAGGCTGTGGCCGCCAGGGTGGCCGTGCAAACTCTATCTGTGGGATTCCAGGGTGCTCCGTTCTCGTGATCCAGTGTGAACGGCACCCATGTGGTTGTGCAGTGTTGAAGTCCAGGTCACTACCATGCAGAGCGAGGAACAGAAGGTTGGCAGGGTTTTGGAACCCTCCTGTTTGCCCCATCCTGATCACTACTTCCCACTTTGCACACCACAGAGGAAATGACTCTACTGACTTTTCCAGCAATCAGTCACTGTCTCTTAAAGGATTAATAATTGCCATTTAATAACCATCATCAAGATATAAAAGTTAGAGGCGGTTAAATGTAAAATTACATTTTTGAAACATAATACACCCCCCCACGCACGCACACACCCATACACTCTCTGTCTCACATACACGCACACACACACACACGGAGAGAACTCAGAAGCCGGCCATTTGACAAACAGTTATAAGGTGATCAAGCCAGGTAGCTATTACCCAGGTCATGAAACTGTACATTGCACCTTTAGGGAATCGCAGTCCGAGTGTCTTTCTCTGAAGGAAGCCAAATGCACATGCTACGTACCGTGTGATTCCATTTATATGACATTCTGGAAAAGGCAAAACTCTAGGAACACAAAACAGATTGATGGTTGCCAGGGTCTGAGGGTTAAGACCAGGAGTTCACTACAAGAGGGCGTAAGGGAACCTGGGGGGTGGGGAGCGGGGGATGGCGATGCTCTATATGTATATATATTGTGCTGGTGTTTTTACAGCCATATGCATTTATGAGATCTCACAGACCTCTGTGTAAGTTATAGCCCAATAGTCCTGACTTTTTAGAAAAAAAAATTGTCAGCAATACATCTCAAATGGAAATTGACATTTAGTCAATACCTTTTGTGACTATGAAGAGCATGCTTCTCTCTCCAAATCTGTTAATGTGGAGAATTATACCATTGTATTTTCTGAAGAGAAATTAAGTTTGTATTTCTGGGATGAAGCCAATATTAGTCATGCCATATTAGGTATTTTCCTTTTTATATCCTGTAGGCTTCCGTGTGCTAAGATTCTGGTTCCAGTTTTTACTTCTATGTCATGAGCCTGTGATTGATCTGCAATATTTCTCTAAGTGTCCCTGCAGGATTTGGTATCGAGGTTATGCCAAGCTCATACAGTGAGTGGAGGATTGTTCCTCCTTTTCAATTTTCTGCACGAGTTTGTGTCAAACGGAAGACAGGTATTCCTAGGATGTTTTTCAGAATGTGGTGGGGAATCCTAGAGTTTATTAGTGGAAAGCCTTTGACTACTCATATCTTTCTGTAATGATTCTGGAACGGTTCAGGTTGGCTGTTCCTTCTTGTGTTAGTTTTGGTGGATTTTGTTTCCTAGCGACTGGTTACCTTTTTCTTTGTTTTCAAACTGACTGTAATAAAGTGGTCCATAATATCCCCCTTCATCTCAGATTGCATTTGTTAAAATTAGGAAGCCGCAGAAGAGTTGCACAGAAAGCCAAAGGAGCACCCATACGTATATTCTTCTACTGGATCCTCCAGTTGTTACCATTTTCTCACATTTGCTTCATCCCTCTCTCCATGCCGCGCCCCCATCTTTTTCTGAGCGTGTGCGTGTATTTTTTTGTTGTTGTTGTTTTGTGGAATCATTTGAGATCCATTGGAATCATTTAGATCCATCATCCGTAAATACTGCAGCATGTATCGCCTACAGGGAAGCATGGGCTCCCACAAAACCTTAATGCCACCATGACACTCAGGAAATGTAACATTGAGACCACACAATTTTCTACTGTATGATCACATGAAACATTTTCCGATTGTCCCCATGGTCACATAGTATCCCTCATGGCTGCTTTCTAACAAAATTTTCTTTCCAACCAAACATCATGCTTTGCATTTAGTAGTCAAGCCTCTTTTGAGACAGGGTCTCCCTCTGTCGCCCAGGCTGGCTTGCAGGGTCGTGAACCTGGCTAAGTGCAGCCTTGACCTCCCAGGCTCAAGCCATCCTCCTGCCTCAGCCTCCTGAGTAACTTGGACTATAGGCGAGTGCCACCATGCCTGGCTAATTTTTAACATATTTTTTGTAGAGACAGGGTTTCACCGTCTTGCCCAGGCTCGTCTGGAACTCCTGAGCTCAAGCCATCCGCCCGCCTAGGTCTCCCAAACTGTTGGGATTACAGGCGTGAGCCATGGTTCCCGGCCCATCAAGTCTCTTCAGTGTCCTTTAAAGTGTGCTTTAAAGCAATGTTTAAAGTGTGCTTTAAATCACTGCAGCTGTTGTCAGGAAGCCCTTGAACTTGGCTTTGTCGAATGGCTTCCTTGTGATTAGATTCAGGTAGGTTTAACATTTTTGGCAAGACTACTGCATAGCAGACGTGCCGTCCTTCTCGGTGCATGACATCAGCAGATTCTCCATGTAGGCTTCTCTCATGACTGGCGATGTTCATCTTGACCGACCACGTGGCCAGGGCGTTGTTCCAGATTACTCCATTGTGAAGGTGCCATCTTCTCTTTGTATTTAATTAGCTATGTGCTGTTACTGCATGGGCACTCTGTGTGAATATCCAGTTCCCCCACAACATCCTCTTTCTATCTTTTGGATGTCTGCATATGATATGGCTTGGAACCGTGTCCCCACCAAGTCTCGTGTCCAACTGTGACTTCTAATGTTGGAGGTGGGGCCTGGTCGGAGGTGACTGGATCATGGGGCTGGATTTCTCAGGAATGGTTTAGCAGCATCCACTTGGTACTGTCCTCATGGTTGCGAATGAGTTGTCATGAGTCTGGTCGATTAAAAGTGTGTGACACCTCTCCTTTCTCTTTCTTGCTCCTGCTCCTGCTCCTATCATGTAACAGGTACCTGCTTCTGTTTCATCTTCCGCCGTGATTGCAAGCTTCCTGAGTCCTCCCAGAAGCAGAAGCCGCTACGCTTCCCTTCCCGTACAGCCTGCAGAACCATGAGCTCTTCTCTTTATAAATGACTCGGTCTTGGATATTTCTATATAGCAACACGAGAACGGATGTAACATCGTTTGTGCTTATTTCTCCCTTTTCTTTCCTGATAGCGGTGCCCTTCTCCCTTGTTTTCTTGACCAGTCTCACAAGAGTTTTACCAATTTCATTCCTCTTCCAAACACCCAGCTTCTGGTTTTGTGATCCTTATGCTTGTTTTCGCTTTCACTGATTTCTCCTTTTACCTTGATGACTTCCTTCTACTTTCCTTGGTCTTACGTTGGGCTTCTTTTTTGAACGTTTTCTCGTTAATTGTCTGCGATCCTCTTTTAAATATGTGCTTTTAGCAGCCTACACGTCCCTCTCAGGACTCCTTTACTGGTGCCGACAAGGGTTTATGAGTAGTATTTTTGTGATCATCCAGTCCCAAATATGGGAAACCATGAAAATCGCAACTTTCATGGGACGGAATGAATACATTGTGGTATGTTAATACAATGGAATACTATTTCAGCAACGGAAAAGTACGAAGTACAAAGTACTCCTCCATGGAATAATAGGCGCGAATCTTACAAAGATAACATCGAGGGAAAGAAGCAAGGGACAACACGGACATGCTTAATGATTCCATTCCTATAACTTCAAATGACAGGCAACACTAACCTACCTTGTTGAAGAATGCATACTTAGGATATAAAACCATAGAGAAGAGCAAGGAAAGGACAATCAGAAAAGTCAGGATGTTGGTTTCCCCTTGCAGTAGGAGTGGGGCTGAGCTCAGGCAGGGACACCCCAGGAGGCTCTGGGGGATGCTGGCGGTGTTCTTCTCTGGGACCTAGGGGAGCGTTCCCGTACAGGTGCACTGGACAATCATTTATTAAACTATGCACATAAACTGTGATGTTTTCTATCTGTACGTTGCCTGCCACCATAAGCAGACAAAACAATAGTGCTAAGGGAAGTAACACTGCATTAAACAGGTAAGTATTTTATAACCAGAAGGATAACCAAAATTTTATTTTCTCTATTTATAGCAGATCTCCTTGCGAGTACTAATATCAGTTTATTGATAGTGATAGCTTGATTTCAAATTCTCATAGATTTCACCAAACATCGTAGGAACGATGCTTACATAATTGTGATATTAATTTCGATGTTTTGGTAAATATTTTATATTTGGGTGGCAAGTTTTCATTCAGAATTTGTGATTATGTGTTGGAACACCATGCACTTGGTACATTTTTCTCACGGGAGATTTGTCACCTCCCCATCCACTTATTCTCAGGGGCAGACGACTTAGGACCTGAGAAAAAGAAATTAAGGCAACAACATTAAGGGGCAGCAACGCAAATTTTTACCTTCATAGTTTATATCAGTTAATTGTGGTATACTCACATGATGGAATACCTTTTTTTTTTGCAATGGAAATGTACGGGGTATTCTTAGGGATACTGTCCATTTTTAAGAAAAGTCCATTACCAAGATATAACAAATTACATAAAGTTAACTATCATATGATATTTATAAAGCATACTACACATATATACAAGTTTAGAAAACCAATCGACTGTGAATGAACTACTGTGAAGTGAGGAAAACACGTATTGAGTACTGAGGTCAAGAAAGAGTACATTGCAGTTCTAGAGGTCTTATATGTATTTCATTGTGCTAAAGACACCAAATATGAAACTCTACATAATGTCTGATTCCATTTGTAGAACGTTCTTAAAACTGGAAAACTACACATACAGAAAACTAATCAGTCATTTCCAGGTCTGTGGATTGTGAGAAGTGTTTAACTACAAATGCGTGTTATTTGTTATTAGCAATTTCGACCCTCTTTATGTTGAAATGTAACATACATAGAGAGAAGTTCACAATATGTGTGTGTTGTTTAATAGTGATTATCAAGGGCATCTCTACAGAAACACCCCCATGTCACAGAGGAGAACACCGCCAGCATTCCCCAAAGCTCCTGGGGTGTCTCTGCCTGATCTCAGCCTCATTCCTCCTTCAAGAGGAAACCAACACATTTACTTTTGTGATCATTCTTTCCTCAGTTTTCTCTATGATTTTTGGTCCCACGTCCTATACTACATTCTTTTATCTTTTTTTTTTTTTTTCCTTTTTCTGGAGAACGGGGTCTCGCTATATTGCCCAGGCAGGTCTCGAACTCCTGGGCTCAAGCTATCCTCCCGCCTCTTGCCTCCCTGAGAGCTGGGATTACAGGCGTGAGCCACCGCGCCCGGCCTACATTCTTTTAATACTACAGTATGCCTGCAGACGACATGTTCCTAAATCTAGAAAACCCCACAGTCTCAGCCCCAAAGCTCCTTAAGCTGATAAACAACTTCAGCAAAGTCTCAGGATACCAAATCAATGGGAAAAATCACTAACATTCCTATATGCCAACAACAGTCAAGCAGAGAGCCAAATCAGGAACACAGTCCCATTCATAATTGCCACACACACACACACACACACACACACACACACAAGATACCTGGGAATACACCACACCAGGGAGGTGAAAGATCTCTGCAAGAAGAACTACAAAACACTGCTCAAGAAAATCAGACATGTCACAAGCAAATGGAAAAACATTCATGCTCATGGATAGGAAGATCAATATAATTAAACTGGCCATACTGCCCAAAGCAATTTGCAGATTCAATGTGATTCCTAGTAAGTTATCATTGACATTCTTCACAGAACTAGAAAAACTATTTTAAAATTCATATGGAACTGAAAAAGAGCCTGAGTGGCCAAGGCAATCCTAAGCGAAAAAGAACAAAGCTGGAGGCATCACGCTACCCGACTTCAAAATATACCACGGGCCCACAATAACCAAAACAGCATGGTACTGGTACAAAAGCAGACACGGAGTCCAATGGAATAGAATAGAGAGCCCAGAAATAAGGCCGCACACCTACAACTCTCTGATATTTGACAGACCTGACAAAAGCAAGCAATGGGGAAGGTATTCTCTGTTCAGCAAAGGGTGCTGAGATAACTGGCTAGCCATACATGGAAGACTGCAACTGGATCCCTTTCTTACACCAGGTACTGGTCTGTTCTCTTGCTGCTAATAAAGACATACCCGAGACTGGGTAATTTATAAAGTAAAGAAGTTTAATGGACTCACAGTTCCACATGCCTTGGGAGGCCTCACAATCGTGGCAGAAGGCGAAGGAAGAGCAGAGGTGTGTGTTCCATGGCGGCAGAAAAGAGAGCATGTGCAGGGGAACTGCCCTTTATAAAACCATGAGATCTCATGAGACTTATTCGCTATCACGAGGACAGCACGGGAAAAATCCGTCCCCATGATTCAATTACCTCCCACCGGATCCCTCCCACAACACGTGGGGATTATGGGAGCTACAGCTCAAGAGGAGATTTGCGTGGGGACACAGCCAAAGTATATCATACCATATACAACAATTAACTCAACATGGATTAAAGACTTAAATTAAAACCCCAAAATATAAAAACCACGGAAGACAACTTAGGCAATCATATTCTGGACACAGGAACGAGCAACGATTTCATGACGAAGACACCAAGAGCAATTACAACAAAAGCAAAAATTGACAAATGGGGTCTAATTAAGCTAAAGAGCAAGCTTCTACACACTAAAGGAAACTGTCAACAGAGTGAACAGAAAACCTACAGAATGGGAGAAAATTTTTGCAAACTGTGGATCTGACAAAGATCTAATATCCAGCATCTATAAGGAACTTAAACAAGTTCCACAAGAAAAATACCAAACAACCCCATTAAAAAGTGGGCAAAGGACATGAACAGACACTTTTCAAAAGAAGACATACATGCGGCCAACAATCCCATGAAAGAAAGCTCAACGTCACTGACCATTAGAGAAATGCAAATCAAAACCACAATGAGATACCATCTCACGCCAGTCAGAATGGCTATTACTACAAAGTAAAAAAATAACGGATACTGGCGAGGTTGCAGAGAAAAAGGAACACTTATACACTGTTGGTGAGAGTGTAAATTAGTTCAACCATTGTGGAAGACAGTGTGGTGATTCCTCGAAGACCTAAAGACAGAAGTACCATTCAGCCCAGCAATCTCATTACTGGGCATATACCCAAAGGAATATAAATCATTCTATTATCAAGACACGTGCACGTGTATGTTCATTGCAGCACTATTCACAATAGCAAAGACATGGAATCAACCTAAATGCCCATCAATGGTAGACTGGATAAAGAAAATGTGGTACATATACACTATGGAATATTATGCAGCCATAAAAAGAATGAGATTAGGTCCTTTGCAGGAACGTGGTTGGATGGGGAGGCCATTATCCTTAGCAAACTAATGCAGGAACAGAAAACCAAATACCGCATCTTCCCACTTATAAGTGGGAGCTAAATGACGAGAACACAGGGACACAAAGAGGGGAACAACACACACCAGAGCCTATCGGACAGTGGAGGGTGGGAGGAGGGAGAGGACCGGGAAAGTAACAAATGGTACTAGGCTTAATCACTGGGTGACGAAATAATTTCTACAAGAAACCCCCACGACACAAGTTTACCTTTGTAACAAACCTGTACGTGTACCCTCGAACTTAAAAAAAAAGTTAAATTCAAGAAATAATAATAATATGATTTGGTGTTGACTGTTATGTACTTTTATATTAGTGGAATCAGAAAATATGTTCATATTTCTTGCTTCTTGTGTTTAATGTCAGGAGTTTGGTTTCGGATGTTTAAATCTGAGATGTGTGTTAGGTATCCAAGTGGAGATGTTGAGTAGACGAAGGTCTGGCTCTGGGTTGAAAAAGTATCTGTGAGAGTCATCATAGTATCGATATTTTTTTCCAGGGCCCACTCCAGAGATAGAAATTACACCACTTTTCTATTGAGTTATGTTAAAATACACGGAACATAAAATTTACCATCTTAAGCATTTTTCAGTGTTCAGTTCAGTAGTGTTAAATATATTCGCAGTTCTGTGCTGCCAATCTCCAGGATGTCTTCAACTGTGAAACTGAAATGTATACCCGCTAAACAACTCCTCGTTTTCCCCTGCCCCCCAGCCTCTGGAAACCACCACTCTACCTTCTGTTTCTGAGTTTGAATATTTTAGATACCTTAGACAGGTGGAACCATGTAGTATTTGTCCTTTTGTGACTGACTCATTTTATAGCATAATGTCCTAAAGTTTTATCCACATTGTAGCATTTATCAGAATTCCATCTTTTTATGGGCGAAATCATAATTCATTTTAATGGCCAAATAATAACGCACCATACTTTGTTTCTGTATTCATCCTTCAGTGGACACTTGGGTTGCTTCCATCTCTTGGCTCTCATGAATAATGCTGCTATGAGCAGGGATGTACAAATATCTCTGAGACTCTGATTTCTATTTTTTCGATATAGACACAGAATGGAATTACTGGATCATATGGTAATTCTCTTTTTAGTTTTCTGAGTAACCGCCATACTGTTTTCCACAGCAGCTGTGCCATTTTACATTCCCACCAACAGTGCACAAAGGTTCCAGTTTCTGCACATCTTCACCAGTATCACATCAGTTTTATTGAACAAATGGAATTTATTTCATTCCTTTGTATTTTATTTTTGTTTATTTGTAATGACACAATTGTATATATTTATAGTGCACAACATGATGCTTTGAAATACGTATACATTGTACAATGGCTAAATTAGGCTAACTACAATATGTATGAACTCACATACCTTTCATCTTTTGTGGTGAGAACACTTAAAACCTACCCTCTTAACAATTTTCAGGTATACATTATTATTAACTATAGTCACCTTGTTTACAATAGATCTCTTGAACTTAGACTTCTTGTCCAAATGAAGTTTTGTATCCTTTGACCAATATCTCCCCAATCCTTCCCAGCCCCAGACCCTGGTAACCACCATTCTATTGTCTGTTTCTAAAAAGTTTGATTTTTTAAGATTCCACATCGCAGTGAGTTCATACAGTATTTGTCTTCCTGTGCCTGGCTTATTTCACTCGACATAATATATTCCAGATTCACTCATGTTGCCACAAATGACAGGATTTCCTTTTATTTTTTTAAAAAAGGCTCAATACTATTCTATTGTGTGTGCACATACACATGTGCTTTATCCATTCATCCATTTGATGGGCTCTTAGGTTCATTTCACGTCTTGGCTGTTGTGAACAGTGCTGCAATGTATATGTGAGTGCAGATATTTTTGACATACTGATTTCATTTCCTTTGGCCATATATCCAGTAGTGAGATTACCAAATTAAATGATAGTACTATTTATATTTCTTTAATTTTAATTTTTAATGGATACATAATATTTGCACATATATATGGTGTACATGTGATATATTGTCACGTGCATAGAACGTATAATGATCAATTCAGGATATTTGGGGTAACCATCACCTGGAATACTTTTCATTCCTATGTATTGGGAACATTTCAAGTCCTCTCTTCTGGCTATTTTGAAATATACAATACATTGCCGTTAACTGTAGTCATCCTACTCTGCTGCTGAACATTAGAAGTTACTCTGTCTTTGTTTTTTTGGGGACTGGGTCTCACTCTATTGTCCCAGGCTGGAGTGCAGCGGTGCAGTCACAACTCACTGCAGCCTCAACCTCCTGGGCTTAAGCGATCCTTCCACCTCAGCCTCCCGAGTAGCTGGGACGACAGGTGCGCCCCACCACGCCTGGCTAATTTTTTTTTTTTTTTTTTTTTTTTTTTTTGTAGAGACTGGGTTTCACTATACTGTCCAGGCTGGTCTGGAACTCCTGAGCTCATGCGATCTGCCCACCTCGACTTCTCAAAGTGCTGGGATTACAGGCATCAGCCACCATACCTGGCCTAGAACTTATTCCTTCTTTTCAACTATACGTTTGTACCTATTAACCAACTTCTCTTCTTCCCAACCCCTCGTCCTCCAATCCACACATCCTTCCCAGCCTCTCATATCTATCACTCTATTCTCTACCTCTATGAGATCAACTATTTTAGCTCCCACATATGAGTGAGAACACACGGTATTTGTCTTTCTGTGCCTGGCTTATTTCACCTAACTTAATGACCACCGGGTCCATCCATGTTGCTGCAAATGAAAGGATTTCATTCTTTCTGTGGCTGAATCGTATTTCCTGTGTATATATGCCACATTTTCTTTATCCATTCATCCACTGATGGTTGATTCCATATCTTGGCTATTGTGATGAGTGCTGCAATAAGTATGAGAGTGTAGGTATCCCTTTGGTATACCAATTTCCTCTCTTTTGGATAAATACCCGGTAGTGGGATTGCTGGATAGTTGTATTTTTAGTGTTTTGAGAAGTCTCCATACTGTTTTTCTACAGTGGTTGTACTAATTTACATTCCCACCAACAGTGCATAAGGGTTCCCTTTTCTTCACATCCTCGCCAACACTTGTTCTCTTTTATCTTTCTGATAATAGCCATTTTAACAGGTGTGAAGTGATAGCTCATTGTGACATTTCCCCGATGATAAGTGATGTCGAGCATTTTCATACAACTGTTGACCATTTGTATGTCTTCTTTGGAGAAATGTCTATTCAGATCCTTTGCACGTTTTAAAATCAGGTGATTTGTTTTCCTGTTATTGAGTTGAGTTCCTTATGTATTTTGGATATTAACTCCTTATCAGATGTATAGTTTGTGAATATTTACTCCCATTCTGTAGGTTGCCTCTTCACTCTGTTGATCGTTTCCTTTGTTGTGCAGAAGCCTTTCAGTTTGACGTAATCCCATTTCTCTATTCTTTCTTTGGTTGCTCATGCTTTTGGGGTCATAGCAGAAAGATTATTGCCCAGGTCAATGCCATGGATGTTTCTCGCTATGTTTTCTTCTGGCAGTTTTACAGTTTCAGATCTTACGATTAAATCCAGAGTCCATTTTGACTTGATTTTTGTATATGATGTGAGACAAGGGTCCCATTTTATTCCTCTGCATGTGGATACTCCGTTTTCCCAAGACCATTTATTGAAGAGACAGTCCTTTCTACATTGTGTGTTCTTAGCATCTTTGTTGAAAGTCACTTGACCATAAGTGCATGGATTTTTTCTAGTCTATTATATTTGTCCATGTGTCTGTTTGTATGCCAGTACCATGCTGTTTTGATTACTCTAGCTTTTATTATATTTTGAGATCAGGTTGTGATTCCTCCAGCTTTGTTCTTTTTGCTCAAGATTGCCTTGGGTAACTGGAGTCTTTTGTGGTTCCCTGCGAATTTTAGGATTGCTTTTTCTATTATGTAAAAATAGCATCGGAATTTTGATAGGGATTGCAGTGAGTCTGTTGATTGCTTTGAGTAGTATGGACATTATAACAATATTGATTCTTCCAATCCATAATCATTGGATAGCTTTCCATTTATTTGTGGCTTCCTCAACTTCTTTCATCAGTGTTTTATAGTTTCCAGCGTACAGATCTTTCAACTCCTTGGTTGAATTTATTCCTAAGTAGTTTACATTATTTTTGAGAGCTACTGTGAATGGGATTGTTTTCTTGATTTCCTTTTCAGATAGCTTGCAATTAGTGTATGGAAATGCTACTGATTTGTGTATGTTGGCTTTGTATTTTGCAACTTTCCTTAAAATTCATTTGAATTTTAAGGTTTTTCGTAAAATATTTTAAGATTTTAGATATATAAAATCATGTCATTGTCGTCTGCAGACAGAGATAATTTAAATTCTTATTTTTTTTCTTTTGCTTTTTGGGACAGGTTCTCTCTTTGTCACCCAGGCTGGAGTGCAGTGATGGGATCTCGGCTCACCGAAGCCTCGCCTTCCTGGGTTCAAGCGATTCTCATGCCTCAGCCCCCCAGGTAGCTGGGACTACAGTCGCATGCCACCACGCCCAGCTAACTTTTGTATTTTTGGTAGAGACAGGGTTTCGCCATGTTGCCCAGGCTGGTCTCGAACTCCTGGCCTCATGTGATTCACCATCCTCAGCCTCCCAAATGTTAGGATAACAGGTGTGAGCCACCGTGCCCAGAAACTTTTTATTTTCTGATTTGTGTGCTTTAAATTTTTCTCTCTTGCCTAAATTTTTTGGCTAAAATTTCCAGTACTATGTTGCATTGAAGTGGTGAAAGGGGGCATGTTTGTCTTGTTTCTGATACAGGTAGTATTAAAACCAGGGTCTTCCATCAGCTATGACAAGAGTGTAGTTAAAGGAAAGAATCAGACCAAGGACTGAGCCCGGGGGCTCTCTATTTGTTAGGATAAGAATTTGGGGAGAAGAGAACTTCCGCATAGCTGAACACATGGAAGTTCCTGGAGGGAGGTGCACCTGGAGAGGGCATGGAAGCTCCATGCCCCTTCCCACATACTGTGTCCTATGCATCTCTTTCATCTGGCTGTTCGTCCGTATCCTTTTTCCTTTGTCATGTTCTTCATAATAAATGGGTAAACATATTTACTAATCAGTGTTAAAACCCAACACGATACGCTAACATGATTTTAGTGCACTTAGAGGAGAAATATTTCCTAGTTAAGGGAGAAATTGTGCAAAGGGCCTCTGGAAGACCTTCATTCTAAATTGCTTTGTAGGGAAACATTTCATTTAGAAGTCTGGACATTCTTTTTCAGTTTGCTGTAATCTACATTCACCGAGTAGAACTTGTATTGATCATTGGGACCCAGTTTATTCCAGGGTTCTGGGGGATTCTTTCTGTCCCAGCTAACACCTGGGTTAAACAGTACCAGATGCAAGACATGCAGCCCTGCTCTGGTGCCTCCTGCTCACATATATACAAAGAGAGAGATATCACACTCGACTGCTTCCTGGCCTGACCAAAGAGCTGGGGGAGCATCTGCGTAGCCTGGAAGGAGGGAAGAACAAATATTTCAGGCCCGGGTCTAAGTAATCCAATGCAGCATTTGATGTTTGGAGGAGACTTAGGCTATATAGAATTGAGTTAACAATACTCCTGGTTTCATAACATGCTACTCATGATTGATGTCAGGCCCTATTTGTTTATTTATTTTATAATATAGTGTTCTCCCATTTACCTATTACCCAATCCAAAAACTAGACTATTACCAGTAACTTACATCCACCTCTGAGCTCCCCCTCACTGCATCCTCCTGACCCTCTTCACTCCCACTAGAAGCAACCCTAACCTGAATTGTGTACTTGGTATTTCTTTGATTTTTATTGCAAATAAGTACACACACACACACACACACATATATATATATATATATATATATACTTATGATTTTGGCTCACTGCAGCCTCAACCTCCCCAGCTCGTATATATATATATAAATATATACTTATGATTTTGGCTCACTGCAGCCTCAACCTCCCCAGCTCAGGTGATTCTCCCACCTCAGCCTCCCAAGTACCTGGGAGCACAAACGCGCGCCGTGATGCCTGGCTAATTATTTGTAGAGATGGGGTTTAGCCTTGTTGCGCAGGCTGGTCTCCTATTCCTGGACTCAACCACTCCACCCACGTCTGCCTCCCAAAGTGCTGAGATTACAGGCGTGAGCCGCTGCACCTGGCAATTATACTGTTCAGTTTTGCTTGATTTTGAATTTTATGAAAAGGTTGTCATACTGCATGTAGTCTTGTGGTAACTGCTTTTTTCATACTTATACTAACATTGATCCATTGTTGAGCATAAAACTGCAGTTCACCCATTTGCCTTGCTACATAGTATATCATGGTATGCATACACCACAGTTTATCTACACATTCTCTTATTTGTGATCATTTGCATAGTTCCCAGGTTTTTTGCTACTGTGGTCAGTGCTGCTGTGAAATTCTTGTCCAGTGGACATTGACAGGAATTGCTGAGTTGTCAATGATCTACTTTATATATTGATGCCACATTGTTTTCCAAACTGGTTGTGTTCGCTTATATTCCCAACATGTTGCAAGCTGTATGAGATCCCACTGCTCTGCATCCTCTCTAACCTTTGATGTTGCTAGGTTTCTAAATCTTTGCCAATCAAATGGGTACAAGATTTATCTTGAGGTCATGTTTAGCATTTCCCTGACTACTGATGAGCTGAGCATATCTTCATGTGTTTATTGGCCACATAGGTTCCTTCTTCTATGGAATTCCTGTTGATGATTTTTGCCTATTTTCTTACTGGGTTGTTTGTCTTTCTTACTGATTTCTAGGAGTTCTCAAAATATATTCTTGATAACCAATCTTTTGTCAATTGTATGCAGGATAAAGATCTTCTTCCAGCTTGTACCATGTAGTTCCACTTTTATATGACATCTTTTAAAAGTTGAGGTGTAACAGGCTGGGCACAGTGGCTCACGCCTGTAATCCCAGCACTGTGGGAGGCCGAGGCAGGTGGATCACTTGAGGCCAGGAGTTCGAGACCAGCCTGACCAACATGGTGAAACCCCATCTCCACAAAAATAAAAAATTAGCCAGGCTTGGGGTTGGGCACCTGTAATCTCAGCTACTTGGGAGGCTGAGGCAGGAGAATCGCTTGAACCCAGGAGACGGAGGGTGCAATGAGCTAAGATGGAGCCATTGCACTCCAGCCTGGGTTACAAGAGCAAAACGTCATCTCAAAAAAAAATAAAATAAATAATAAAATAAAATAAATTGAGGGTTAACATGCATACGGCAAATCACAGAAACTTAAGTGTACAATCTTAACACAGATCTACACCCATGTAACCGCCATCCAGATCAAAATAGAGAACATTTTCAACATCCTCGCATCCCTAAAAAGAGAATTTTGAGAGAAGATGAGGAACCAGTAAAGAAGATTGAGGAGTGACGACTGAGATTGGAATAAACCCAATGTCTTCTCCTCCTGGCAATGGCAGACTGGACAATTCAGATAAACCCTCTGTGTTGGCCATCTGTTAGTTGGCCATCTGGTTTAACTCAATCTACAGCCTCCCCCCCTCTCTCTGATGATTGGGCAGATATCACATAGTTCAATGGCCCAACCCTCTAGTCATATGGTTGATCTTCCTAGTATGGCCAGCCTCCATTCAGAGTCATCTCATTACATAAACTATCTAGGGGCCTCCCATGATTCACCTCATTAGCATAAACCATGTAGTGTGGTCCGTGGGGCTCACCAGGAATGACAAAGGCATGCCCATCACTCAGGAAATTGCAAGGGATTAGAGGTTATCTCCCAGGACTCAGGGACAAGGTCCAGGCAAATTCTTTATTATACATTAAGTGCACAGAAAAATGCACATTATAGAAAAAATTCATCTTATTGGGATCTTTCCAGATCCTGGGAATATAGAAATATACTGCTATGGTTCGGATATGATTGGTCTGTCCCCACCAAAACTCATGTGGAAATTGGATCCCCAATGTGGTGGTGTTGGGAGGTGGGGCCTTGTGGGAGGTGTTTGGGTCATGGAGACAGATCCCTCATGAACAGCTTGCTGCCGTTCTGGAGGTAGTGAGTGAGTACTGGCTCTGGTGAGACTGGATTAGTGCCCATAACGGTAGGTTTCTTATAAAGCCAGCATGCCCCTCGGGTTTTCCCTCTTTGCATGTGTCTGCTTCTCCTTTGGCCTTCTCCACTATGTTTTGGCCTAGGAGGTGGCTGTCACCAGAAGCTGAGGAGTTACGGGTGCCATGCCTCTCCTACTTCCCAGCTTGCTGAACCATGAGCTAAGTCAATCTCTTTTATATCTATATTACATATCTAAATAATATACAGATATAGACTATATCTGTATATTATATAGATATAGAATACGTCTCCATACTATATAGATATAGAATACGTCTCTATATTATATAGACATAGAATACGTCTCCATACAACACAGACATAGAATACGTCTCTATACTACATAGACATAGAATACGTCTCTATACTACATAGACATAGAATACGTCTCTATACTACATAGACATAGAATACGTCTCTATACTACATAGACATAGAATACGTCTCTATACTACATAGACAGAGAATACGTCTCTATACTACATAGACAGAGAATACGTCTCTATACTACATAGACATAGAATACGTCTCTATACTATATAGATATAGAATACGTCTCTATACTACATAGATATAGCATACGTCTCTATACTACATAGATATAGAATACGTCTCTATATTATATAGATATAGAATATGTCTATATTATATAGATATAGAATATGTCTCAATACTATATAGATATAGAATATGTCTCCGTACCATACAGATATAGAATATGTCTCTATATTATATAGATATAGAATATGTCTCTATATTATATAGATATAGAATATGTCTCTATATGATATATATATAATAAACAGATATAGAATATATCTATATATAATATATAGATATAGAATATATCTAGATAATATATAGATATAGAATATATCTAGATAATATATAGATATAGAATATATCTATATTATATATCTATAAAATATATAGAATGTATATAACTCTATAATATATAGAATATATCTATATATCATATAACATAAAGATATATATCTATATAATATATCTATATTATATGTAGAGAGAACCTATTTCCACAAAAACGTATAATATAGATATATTATATATATCTATACATCTATATATCATATATCTATATATAATATGGACATAATATATATCTGTAAATCTATATAGCATATATCTAAATATAATATAGATATATTATATATCTATAAATCAATATATAATATAACTATATATAATATAGATATATTATGTATCTATATTATATATAGATATATATCTATATTAAATATAGATACATAATATATCTATATTAAATGTACATACATTATATATCTATATTAAATATAGATATGTAATATATCTACATTATATATAGATATATAATATATCTATATAATATATAGCATATAATATACATAGGTATAATATATCTATATATAGATATCGATATATAGATATATCATATATCTATACATAATATAGATATATAATATATGTACACATAATATAGACTTATAAAATATCTATACATAATATAGACATATAGTATATCTATACATAATATAGACATATATCTATACATAATACAGACATATAATATATCTATACATAATATAGACATATAATATATCTATACACAATATAGATATATAATACACCTATACATAATATAGACATATATCTATACATAATATAGACATATATCTATATGTAATATGGATATATATCTATACGTAATATGGATATATATCTATACGTAATATGGATATATATCTATACGTAATATGGATATATATCTATACGTAATATGGATATATATCTATACGTAATATGGATATATATCTATACGTAATACAGATATATAATATATCTATATATAATATAACTATATGTGGTTGTATTATATATAGCTATATTATATATCTATATATAATATAATATATGTAGATATAATATATCTATCTATAGATATATAGATATAATATAGCTATCTATAGATATATAGATATAATATATCTCTATATATAGATATATGATATATAGATATCTATATATCATATATCTATATATAATATCGATATATAATATATCTATACATAATATCGTTATATAATATATCTACACATAATATAGATATATAATATATCTATATTTAATATAGATATATAGACATATTATATATCCATATATCTATATATAACATATCTATATGTAATACAGATATACAATATATCTATATTATATATAGATATATAATATGTGTATATTATATATCTATATTATATATTGATATATAATATATCTATATTATATATCTATATTATATATGGATATATTTTATACCTATATTATATATCTATATTATATATAGATATATAATATATCTATATTATATATAGATATATAATATATCTATATTATATATAGATATATAATATATCTATATTATATATAGATATATAATATATCTATATTATATATAGATATATAATATATCTATATTATAAATCTATATTATATATAGATATATTATATATCTATATTATGTATAGATATATTATATATCGATATTATGTATAGATATATTATATATCGATATTATATATAGATATATGATATATGATATATAGATATCTATATATCTATATATAGATATATATTATATCCATATATCTACATATAGATATATTATATCTATATATCTACATATAGATATATTATATCTACATATATTATACATTATATAGATATATTATATATCTATATTATAGATAGATATATAATATATCTATATAATGTATAATATATCTATATTATATACAGTTATATATAGATATAATATATACCTCTATTATGTATAGATATATTATATACCTATATTATGTATAGATATATATCTATATTATGTATAGATATATATCTATATTATGTATAGATATATATCTATATTATGTATAGATATATATCTACATTATGTATAGATATATTATATATCTATATTATGTATAGATATATTATATATCTATATTATGTGTAGATATATTATATGTCTGTATTATGTATAGATACATGTCTATATTATGTATAGATATACTATATGTCTATATTATGTATAGATATTTTATAAGTCTATATTATGTGTACATAAATTATATATCTATATTATGTATAGATATATGATATATCTATATATCAATATCTATATATAGATATATTATACTTATGTATATTATATGCTATATATTATATAGATATATTATTTATCTATATATAATGTAGATATATTACATATCTATATTTAATATAGATATATAATGTATGTACATTTAATATAGATATATTATGTATCTATATTTAATATAGATATATATCTATATATAATATAGATACATAATATATCCATATTATATATAGTTATGTTATATATTGATTTGTAGATATATAATATATCTATATTACATTTAGATATATGCTATATAGATTTACAGATATATAATATGTCCATATTATATATAGATATATGATATATAGATGTATAGATATATATAATATATCTATATTATACGTTTTTGTGGAAATAGGTTCTCTCTACATATAATATAGATATATTATATAGATATATATCTTTATGTAATATAGATATATTATATAGATATATATCTTTATGTTATATAGATATATAGATATATTCTATATATTATAGAGTTATATACATTCTATATATTTTATAGATATATAATATAGATATATTACATATCTATATATTATATAGATATATTCTACATCTATATATTATATCTATATAATATACAGATATAGAATATATCTATATATTATATCTATATAATATATAGATATATTCTATATCTGTATATTATATAGATATAATATATAGATATATTCTACATCTGTTTATTCTATATATATAATATAGAGACATATTCTATATCCATATAATATAGAGACATATTCTATATCTATATAATATAGAGACATATTCTATATCTATATAATATAGAGACATATTCTATATCTGTATGGTACGGAGACATATTCTATATCTATATAGTATTGAGACATATTCTATATCTATATAATATAGACATATTCTATATCTATATAATATAGAGACGTATTCTATATCTATGTAGTATAGAGACGTATGCTATATCTATGTAGTATAGAGACGTATTCTATATCTATATAGTATAGAGACGTATTCTATGTCTATGTAGTATAGAGACGTATTCTCTGTCTATGTAGTATAGAGACGTATTCTCTGTCTATGTAGTATAGAGACGTATTCTATGTCTATGTAGTATAGAGACGTATTCTATGTCTATGTAGTATAGAGACGTATTCTATGTCTATGTAGTATAGAGACGTATTCTATGTCTATGTAGTATAGAGACGTATTCTATGTCTGTGTTGTATGGAGACGTATTCTATGTCTATATAATATAGAGACGTATTCTATATCTATATAGTATGGAGACGTATTCTATATCTATATAATATACAGATATAGTCTATATCTGTATATTATTTAGATATGTAATATAGATATAAAAGAGATTGACTTAGCTCATGGTTCAGCAAGCTGGGAAGTAGGAGAGGCATGGCACCCGTAACTCCTCAGCTTCTGGTGACAGCCACCTCCTAGGCCAAAACATAGTGGAGAAGGCCAAAGGAGAAGCAGACACATGCAAAGAGGGAAAACCCGAGGGGCATGCTGGCTTTATAAGAAACCTACCGTTATGGGCACTAATCCAGTCTCACCAGAGCCAGTACTCACTCACTACCTCCAGAACGGCAGCAAGCTGTTCATGAGGGATCTGTCTCCATGACCCAAACACCTCCCACAAGGCCCCACCTCCCAACACCACCACATTGGGGATCCAATTTCCACATGAGTTTTGGTGGGGACAGACCAATCATATCCGAACCATAGCAGTATATTTCTATATTCCCAGGATCTGGAAAGATCCCAATAAGATGAATTTTTTCTATAATGTGCATTTTTCTGTGCACTTAATGTATAATAAAGAATTTGCCTGGACCTTGTCCCTGAGTCCTGGGAGATAACCTCTAATCCCTTGCAATTTCCTGAGTGATGGGCATGCCTTTGTCATTCCTGGTGAGCCCCACGGACCACACTACATGGTTTATGCTAATGAGGTGAATCATGGGAGGCCCCTAGATAGTTTATGTAATGAGATGACTCTGAATGGAGGCTGGCCATACTAGGAAGATCAACCATATGACTAGAGGGTTGGGCCATTGAACTATGTGATATCTGCCCAATCATCAGAGAGAGGGGGGGAGGCTGTAGATTGAGTTAAACCAGATGGCCAACTAACAGATGGCCAACACAGAGGGTTTATCTGAATTGTCCAGTCTGCCATTGCCAGGAGGAGAAGACATTGGGTTTATTCCAATCTCAGTCGTCACTCCTCAATCTTCTTTACTGGTTCCTCATCTTCTCTCAAAATTCTCTTTTTAGGGATGCGAGGATGTTGAAAATGTTCTCTATTTTGATCTGGATGGCGGTTACATGGGTGTAGATCTGTGTTAAGATTGTACACTTAAGTTTCTGTGATTTGCCGTATGCATGTTAACCCTCAATTTATTTTATTTTATTATTTATTTTATTTTTTTTTGAGATGACGTTTTGCTCTTGTAACCCAGGCTGGAGTGCAATGGCTCCATCTTAGCTCATTGCACCCTCCGTCTCCTGGGTTCAAGCGATTCTCCTGCCTCAGCCTCCCAAGTAGCTGAGATTACAGGTGCCCAACCCCAAGCCTGGCTAATTTTTTATTTTTGTGGAGATGGGGTTTCACCATGTTGGTCAGGCTGGTCTCGAACTCCTGGCCTCAAGTGATCCACCTGCCTCGGCCTCCCACAGTGCTGGGATTACAGGCGTGAGCCACTGTGCCCAGCCTGTTACACCTCAACTTTTAAAAGATGTCATATAAAAGTGGAACTACATGGTACAAGCTGGAAGAAGATCTTTATCCTGCATACAATTGACAAAAGATTGGTTATCAAGAATATATTTTGAGAACTCCTAGAAATCAGTAAGAAAGACAAACAACCCAGTAAGAAAATAGGCAAAAATCATCAACAGGAATTCCATAGAAGAAGGAACCTATGTGGCCAATAAACACATGAAGATATGCTCAGCTCATCAGTAGTCAGGGAAATGCTAAACATGACCTCAAGATAAATCTTGTACCCATTTGATTGGCAAAGATTTAGAAACCTAGCAACATCAAAGGTTAGAGAGGATGCAGAGCAGTGGGATCTCATACAGCTTGCAACATGTTGGGAATATAAGCGAACACAACCAGTTTGGAAAACAATGTGGCATCAATATATAAAGTAGATCATTGACAACTCAGCAATTCCTGTCAATGTCCACTGGACAAGAATTTCACAGCAGCACTGACCACAGTAGCAAAAAACCTGGGAACTATGCAAATGATCACAAATAAGAGAATGTGTAGATAAACTGTGGTGTATGCATACCATGATATACTATGTAGCAAGGCAAATGGGTGAACTGCAGTTTTATGCTCAACAATGGATCAATGTTAGTATAAGTATGAAAAAAGCAGTTACCACAAGACTACATGCAGTATGACAACCTTTTCATAAAATTCAAAATCAAGCAAAACTGAACAGTATAATTGCCAGGTGCAGCGGCTCACGCCTGTAATCTCAGCACTTTGGGAGGCAGACGTGGGTGGAGTGGTTGAGTCCAGGAATAGGAGACCAGCCTGCGCAACAAGGCTAAACCCCATCTCTACAAATAATTAGCCAGGCATCACGGCGCGCGTTTGTGCTCCCAGGTACTTGGGAGGCTGAGGTGGGAGAATCACCTGAGCTGGGGAGGTTGAGGCTGCAGTGAGCCAAAATCATAAGTATATATTTATATATATATATACGAGCTGGGGAGGTTGAGGCTGCAGTGAGCCAAAATCATAAGTATATATATATATATATATATATATATATATATATATATATATATGTGTGTGTGTGTGTGTGTGTGTACTTATTTGCAATAAAAATCAAAGAAATACCAAGTACACAATTCAGGTTAGGGTTGCTTCTAGTGGGAGTGAAGAGGGTCAGGAGGATGCAGTGAGGGGGAGCTCAGAGGTGGATGTAAGTTACTGGTAATAGTCTAGTTTTTGGATTGGGTAATAGGTAAATGGGAGAACACTATATTATAAAATAAATAAACAAATAGGGCCTGACATCAATCATGAGTAGCATGTTATGAAACCAGGAGTATTGTTAACTCAATTCTATATAGCCTAAGTCTCCTCCAAACATCAAATGCTGCATTGGATTACTTAGACCCGGGCCTGAAATATTTGTTCTTCCCTCCTTCCAGGCTACGCAGATGCTCCCCCAGCTCTTTGGTCAGGCCAGGAAGCAGTCGAGTGTGATATCTCTCTCTTTGTATATATGTGAGCAGGAGGCACCAGAGCAGGGCTGCATGTCTTGCATCTGGTACTGTTTAACCCAGGTGTTAGCTGGGACAGAAAGAATCCCCCAGAACCCTGGAATAAACTGGGTCCCAATGATCAATACAAGTTCTACTCGGTGAATGTAGATTACAGCAAACTGAAAAAGAATGTCCAGACTTCTAAATGAAATGTTTCCCTACAAAGCAATTTAGAATGAAGGTCTTCCAGAGGCCCTTTGCACAATTTCTCCCTTAACTAGGAAATATTTCTCCTCTAAGTGCACTAAAATCATGTTAGCGTATCGTGTTGGGTTTTAACACTGATTAGTAAATATGTTTACCCATTTATTATGAAGAACATGACAAAGGAAAAAGGATACGGACGAACAGCCAGATGAAAGAGATGCATAGGACACAGTATGTGGGAAGGGGCATGGAGCTTCCATGCCCTCTCCAGGTGCACCTCCCTCCAGGAACTTCCATGTGTTCAGCTATGCGGAAGTTCTCTTCTCCCCAAATTCTTATCCTAACAAATAGAGAGCCCCCGGGCTCAGTCCTTGGTCTGATTCTTTCCTTTAACTACACTCTTGTCATAGCTGATGGAAGACCCTGGTTTTAATACTACCTGTATCAGAAACAAGACAAACATGCCCCCTTTCACCACTTCAATGCAACATAGTACTGGAAATTTTAGCCAAAAAATTTAGGCAAGAGAGAAAAATTTAAAGCACACAAATCAGAAAATAAAAAGTTTCTGGGCACGGTGGCTCACACCTGTTATCCTAACATTTGGGAGGCTGAGGATGGTGAATCACATGAGGCCAGGAGTTCGAGACCAGCCTGGGCAACATGGCGAAACCCTGTCTCTACCAAAAATACAAAAGTTAGCTGGGCGTGGTGGCATGCGACTGTAGTCCCAGCTACCTGGGGGGCTGAGGCATGAGAATCGCTTGAACCCAGGAAGGCGAGGCTTCGGTGAGCCGAGATCCCATCACTGCACTCCAGCCTGGGTGACAAAGAGAGAACCTGTCCCAAAAAGCAAAAGAAAAAAAATAAGAATTTAAATTATCTCTGTCTGCAGACGACAATGACATGATTTTATATATCTAAAATCTTAAAATATTTTACGAAAAACCTTAAAATTCAAATGAATTTTAAGGAAAGTTGCAAAATACAAAGCCAACATACACAAATCAGTAGCATTTCCATACACTAATTGCAAGCTATCTGAAAAGGAAATCAAGAAAACAATCCCATTCACAGTAGCTCTCAAAAATAATGTAAACTACTTAGGAATAAATTCAACCAAGGAGTTGAAAGATCTGTACGCTGGAAACTATAAAACACTGATGAAAGAAGTTGAGGAAGCCACAAATAAATGGAAAGCTATCCAATGATTATGGATTGGAAGAATCAATATTGTTATAATGTCCATACTACTCAAAGCAATCAACAGACTCACTGCAATCCCTATCAAAATTCCGATGCTATTTTTACATAATAGAAAAAGCAATCCTAAAATTCGCAGGGAACCACAAAAGACTCCAGTTACCCAAGGCAATCTTGAGCAAAAAGAACAAAGCTGGAGGAATCACAACCTGATCTCAAAATATAATAAAAGCTAGAGTAATCAAAACAGCATGGTACTGGCATACAAACAGACACATGGACAAATATAATAGACTAGAAAAAATCCATGCACTTATGGTCAAGTGACTTTCAACAAAGATGCTAAGAACACACAATGTAGAAAGGACTGTCTCTTCAATAAATGGTCTTGGGAAAACGGAGTATCCACATGCAGAGGAATAAAATGGGACCCTTGTCTCACATCATATACAAAAATCAAGTCAAAATGGACTCTGGATTTAATCGTAAGATCTGAAACTGTAAAACTGCCAGAAGAAAACATAGCGAGAAACATCCATGGCATTGACCTGGGCAATAATCTTTCTGCTATGACCCCAAAAGCATGAGCAACCAAAGAAAGAATAGAGAAATGGGATTACGTCAAACTGAAAGGCTTCTGCACAACAAAGGAAACGATCAACAGAGTGAAGAGGCAACCTACAGAATGGGAGTAAATATTCACAAACTATACATCTGATAAGGAGTTAATATCCAAAATACATAAGGAACTCAACTCAATAACAGGAAAACAAATCACCTGATTTTAAAACGTGCAAAGGATCTGAATAGACATTTCTCCAAAGAAGACATACAAATGGTCAACAGTTGTATGAAAATGCTCGACATCACTTATCATCGGGGAAATGTCACAATGAGCTATCACTTCACACCTGTTAAAATGGCTATTATCAGAAAGATAAAAGAGAACAAGTGTTGGCGAGGATGTGAAGAAAAGGGAACCCTTATGCACTGTTGGTGGGAATGTAAATTAGTACAACCACTGTAGAAAAACAGTATGGAGACTTCTCAAAACACTAAAAATACAACTATCCAGCAATCCCACTACCGGGTATTTATCCAAAAGAGAGGAAATTGGTATACCAAAGGGATACCTACACTCTCATACTTATTGCAGCACTCATCACAATAGCCAAGATATGGAATCAACCATCAGTGGATGAATGGATAAAGAAAATGTGGCATATATACACAGGAAATACGATTCAGCCACAGAAAGAATGAAATCCTTTCATTTGCAGCAACATGGATGGACCCGGTGGTCATTAAGTTAGGTGAAATAAGCCAGGCACAGAAAGACAAATACCGTGTGTTCTCACTCATATGTGGGAGCTAAAATAGTTGATCTCATAGAGGTAGAGAATAGAGTGATAGATATGAGAGGCTGGGAAGGATGTGTGGATTGGAGGACGAGGGGTTGGGAAGAAGAGAAGTTGGTTAATAGGTACAAACGTATAGTTGAAAAGAAGGAATAAGTTCTAGGCCAGGTATGGTGGCTGATGCCTGTAATCCCAGCACTTTGAGAAGTCGAGGTGGGCAGATCGCATGAGCTCAGGAGTTCCAGACCAGCCTGGACAGTATAGTGAAACCCAGTCTCTACAAAAAAAAAAAAAAAAAAAAAAAAAAAAATTAGCCAGGCGTGGTGGGGCGCACCTGTCGTCCCAGCTACTCGGGAGGCTGAGGTGGAAGGATCGCTTAAGCCCAGGAGGTTGAGGCTGCAGTGAGTTGTGACTGCACCGCTGCACTCCAGCCTGGGACAATAGAGTGAGACCCAGTCCCCAAAAAAACAAAGACAGAGTAACTTCTAATGTTCAGCAGCAGAGTAGGATGACTACAGTTAACGGCAATGTATTGTATATTTCAAAATAGCCAGAAGAGAGGACTTGAAATGTTCCCAATACATAGGAATGAAAAGTATTCCAGGTGATGGTTACCCCAAATATCCTGAATTGATCATTATACGTTCTATGCACGTGACAATATATCACATGTACACCATATATATGTGCAAATATTATGTATCCATTAAAAATTAAAATTAAAGAAATATAAATAGTACTATCATTTAATTTGGTAATCTCACTACTGGATATATGGCCAAAGGAAATGAAATCAGTATGTCAAAAATATCTGCACTCACATATACATTGCAGCACTGTTCACAACAGCCAAGACGTGAAATGAACCTAAGAGCCCATCAAATGGATGAATGGATAAAGCACATGTGTATGTGCACACACAATAGAATAGTATTGAGCCTTTTTTAAAAAAATAAAAGGAAATCCTGTCATTTGTGGCAACATGAGTGAATCTGGAATATATTATGTCGAGTGAAATAAGCCAGGCACAGGAAGACAAATACTGTATGAACTCACTGCGATGTGGAATCTTAAAAAATCAAACTTTTTAGAAACAGACAATAGAATGGTGGTTACCAGGGTCTGGGGCTGGGAAGGATTGGGGAGATATTGGTCAAAGGATACAAAACTTCATTTGGACAAGAAGTCTAAGTTCAAGAGATCTATTGTAAACAAGGTGACTATAGTTAATAATAATGTATACCTGAAAATTGTTAAGAGGGTAGGTTTTAAGTGTTCTCACCACAAAAGATGAAAGGTATGTGAGTTCATACATATTGTAGTTAGCCTAATTTAGCCATTGTACAATGTATACGTATTTCAAAGCATCATGTTGTGCACTATAAATATATACAATTGTGTCATTACAAATAAACAAAAATAAAATACAAAGGAATGAAATAAATTCCATTTGTTCAATAAAACTGATGTGATACTGGTGAAGATGTGCAGAAACTGGAACCTTTGTGCACTGTTGGTGGGAATGTAAAATGGCACAGCTGCTGTGGAAAACAGTATGGCGGTTACTCAGAAAACTAAAAAGAGAATTACCATATGATCCAGTAATTCCATTCTGTGTCTATATCGAAAAAATAGAAATCAGAGTCTCAGAGATATTTGTACATCCCTGCTCATAGCAGCATTATTCATGAGAGCCAAGAGATGGAAGCAACCCAAGTGTCCACTGAAGGATGAATACAGAAACAAAGTATGGTGCGTTATTATTTGGCCATTAAAATGAATTATGATTTCGCCCATAAAAAGATGGAATTCTGATAAATGCTACAATGTGGATAAAACTTTAGGACATTATGCTATAAAATGAGTCAGTCACAAAAGGACAAATACTACATGGTTCCACCTGTCTAAGGTATCTAAAATATTCAAACTCAGAAACAGAAGGTAGAGTGGTGGTTTCCAGAGGCTGGGGGGCAGGGGAAAACGAGGAGTTGTTTAGCGGGTATACATTTCAGTTTCACAGTTGAAGACATCCTGGAGATTGGCAGCACAGAACTGCGAATATATTTAACACTACTGAACTGAACACTGAAAAATGCTTAAGATGGTAAATTTTATGTTCCGTGTATTTTAACATAACTCAATAGAAAAGTGGTGTAATTTCTATCTCTGGAGTGGGCCCTGGAAAAAAATATCGATACTATGATGACTCTCACAGATACTTTTTCAACCCAGAGCCAGACCTTCGTCTACTCAACATCTCCACTTGGATACCTAACACACATCTCAGATTTAAACATCCGAAACCAAACTCCTGACATTAAACACAAGAAGCAAGAAATATGAACATATTTTCTGATTCCACTAATATAAAAGTACATAACAGTCAACACCAAATCATATTATTATTATTTCTTGAATTTAACTTTTTTTTTAAGTTCGAGGGTACACGTACAGGTTTGTTACAAAGGTAAACTTGTGTCGTGGGGGTTTCTTGTAGAAATTATTTCGTCACCCAGTGATTAAGCCTAGTACCATTTGTTACTTTCCCGGTCCTCTCCCTCCTCCCACCCTCCACTGTCCGATAGGCTCTGGTGTGTGTTGTTCCCCTCTTTGTGTCCCTGTGTTCTCGTCATTTAGCTCCCACTTATAAGTGGGAAGATGCGGTATTTGGTTTTCTGTTCCTGCATTAGTTTGCTAAGGATAATGGCCTCCCCATCCAACCACGTTCCTGCAAAGGACCTAATCTCATTCTTTTTATGGCTGCATAATATTCCATAGTGTATATGTACCACATTTTCTTTATCCAGTCTACCATTGATGGGCATTTAGGTTGATTCCATGTCTTTGCTATTGTGAATAGTGCTGCAATGAACATACACGTGCACGTGTCTTGATAATAGAATGATTTATATTCCTTTGGGTATATGCCCAGTAATGAGATTGCTGGGCTGAATGGTACTTCTGTCTTTAGGTCTTCGAGGAATCACCACACTGTCTTCCACAATGGTTGAACTAATTTACACTCTCACCAACAGTGTATAAGTGTTCCTTTTTCTCTGCAACCTCGCCAGTATCCGTTATTTTTTTACTTTGTAGTAATAGCCATTCTGACTGGCGTGAGATGGTATCTCATTGTGGTTTTGATTTGCATTTCTCTAATGGTCAGTGACGTTGAGCTTTCTTTCATGGGATTGTTGGCCGCATGTATGTCTTCTTTTGAAAAGTGTCTGTTCATGTCCTTTGCCCACTTTTTAATGGGGTTGTTTGGTATTTTTCTTGTGGAACTTGTTTAAGTTCCTTATAGATGCTGGATATTAGATCTTTGTCAGATCCACAGTTTGCAAAAATTTTCTCCCATTCTGTAGGTTTTCTGTTCACTCTGTTGACAGTTTCCTTTAGTGTGTAGAAGCTTGCTCTTTAGCTTAATTAGACCCCATTTGTCAATTTTTGCTTTTGTTGTAATTGCTCTTGGTGTCTTCGTCATGAAATCGTTGCTCGTTCCTGTGTCCAGAATATGATTGCCTAAGTTGTCTTCCGTGGTTTTTATATTTTGGGGTTTTAATTTAAGTCTTTAATCCATGTTGAGTTAATTGTTGTATATGGTATGATATACTTTGGCTGTGTCCCCACGCAAATCTCCTCTTGAGCTGTAGCTCCCATAATCCCCACGTGTTGTGGGAGGGATCCGGTGGGAGGTAATTGAATCATGGGGACGGATTTTTTCCGTGCTGTCCTCGTGATAGCGAATAAGTCTCATGAGATCTCATGGTTTTATAAAGGGCAGTTCCCCTGCACATGCTCTCTTTTCTGCCGCCATGGAACACACACCTCTGCTCTTCCTTCGCCTTCTGCCACGATTGTGAGGCCTCCCAAGGCATGTGGAACTGTGAGTCCATTAAACTTCTTTACTTTATAAATTACCCAGTCTCGGGTATGTCTTTATTAGCAGCAAGAGAACAGACCAGTACCTGGTGTAAGAAAGGGATCCAGTTGCAGTCTTCCATGTATGGCTAGCCAGTTATCTCAGCACCCTTTGCTGAACAGAGAATACCTTCCCCATTGCTTGCTTTTGTCAGGTCTGTCAAATATCAGAGAGTTGTAGGTGTGCGGCCTTATTTCTGGGCTCTCTATTCTATTCCATTGGACTCCGTGTCTGCTTTTGTACCAGTACCATGCTGTTTTGGTTATTGTGGGCCCGTGGTATATTTTGAAGTCGGGTAGCGTGATGCCTCCAGCTTTGTTCTTTTTCGCTTAGGATTGCCTTGGCCACTCAGGCTCTTTTTCAGTTCCATATGAATTTTAAAATAGTTTTTCTAGTTCTGTGAAGAATGTCAATGATAACTTACTAGGAATCACATTGAATCTGCAAATTGCTTTGGGCAGTATGGCCAGTTTAATTATATTGATCTTCCTATCCATGAGCATGAATGTTTTTCCATTTGCTTGTGACATGTCTGATTTTCTTGAGCAGTGTTTTGTAGTTCTTCTTGCAGAGATCTTTCACCTCCCTGGTGTGGTGTATTCCCAGGTATCTTGTGTGTGTGTGTGTGTGTGTGTGTGTGTGTGTGGCAATTATGAATGGGACTGTGTTCCTGATTTGGCTCTCTGCTTGACTGTTGTTGGCATATAGGAATGTTAGTGATTTTTCCCATTGATTTGGTATCCTGAGACTTTGCTGAAGTTGTTTATCAGCTTAAGGAGCTTTGGGGCTGAGACTGTGGGGTTTTCTAGATTTAGGAACATGTCGTCTGCAGGCATACTGTAGTATTAAAAGAATGTAGGCCGGGCGCGGTGGCTCACGCCTGTAATCCCAGCTCTCAGGGAGGCAAGAGGCGGGAGGATAGCTTGAGCCCAGGAGTTCGAGACCTGCCTGGGCAATATAGCGAGACCCCGTTCTCCAGAAAAAGGAAAAAAAAAAAAAAAGATAAAAGAATGTAGTATAGGACGTGGGACCAAAAATCATAGAGAAAACTGAGGAAAGAATGATCACAAAAGTAAATGTGTTGGTTTCCTCTTGAAGGAGGAATGAGGCTGAGATCAGGCAGAGACACCCCAGGAGCTTTGGGGAATGCTGGCGGTGTTCTCCTCTGTGACATGGGGGTGTTTCTGTAGAGATGCCCTTGATAATCACTACTAAACAACACACACATATTGTGAACTTCTCTCTATGTATGTTACATTTCAACATAAAGAGGGTCGAAATTGCTAATAACAAATAACACGCATTTGTAGTTAAACACTTCTCACAATCCACAGACCTGGAAATGACTGATTAGTTTTCTGTATGTGTAGTTTTCCAGTTTTAAGAACGTTCTACAAATGGAATCAGACATTATGTAGAGTTTCATATTTGGTGTCTTTAGCACAATGAAATACATATAAGACCTCTAGAACTGCAATGTACTCTTTCTTGACCTCAGTACTCAATACGTGTTTTCCTCACTTCACAGTAGTTCATTCACAGTCGATTGGTTTTCTAAACTTGTATATATGTGTAGTATGCTTTATAAATATCATATGATAGTTAACTTTATGTAATTTGTTATATCTTGGTAATGGACTTTTCTTAAAAATGGACAGTATCCCTAAGAATACCCCGTACATTTCCATTGCAAAAAAAAAAGGTATTCCATCATGTGAGTATACCACAATTAACTGATATAAACTATGAAGGTAAAAATTTGCGTTGCTGCCCCTTAATGTTGTTGCCTTAATTTCTTTTTCTCAGGTCCTAAGTCGTCTGCCCCTGAGAATAAGTGGATGGGGAGGTGACAAATCTCCCGTGAGAAAAATGTACCAAGTGCATGGTGTTCCAACACATAATCACAAATTCTGAATGAAAACTTGCCACCCAAATATAAAATATTTACCAAAACATCGAAATTAATATCACAATTATGTAAGCATCGTTCCTACGATGTTTGGTGAAATCTATGAGAATTTGAAATCAAGCTATCACTATCAATAAACTGATATTAGTACTCGCAAGGAGATCTGCTATAAATAGAGAAAATAAAATTTTGGTTATCCTTCTGGTTATAAAATACTTACCTGTTTAATGCAGTGTTACTTCCCTTAGCACTATTGTTTTGTCTGCTTATGGTGGCAGGCAACGTACAGATAGAAAACATCACAGTTTATGTGCATAGTTTAATAAATGATTGTCCAGTGCACCTGTACGGGAACGCTCCCCTAGGTCCCAGAGAAGAACACCGCCAGCATCCCCCAGAGCCTCCTGGGGTGTCCCTGCCTGAGCTCAGCCCCACTCCTACTGCAAGGGGAAACCAACATCCTGACTTTTCTGATTGTCCTTTCCTTGCTCTTCTCTATGGTTTTATATCCTAAGTATGCATTCTTCAACAAGGTAGGTTAGTGTTGCCTGTCATTTGAAGTTATAGGAATGGAATCATTAAGCATGTCCGTGTTGTCCCTTGCTTCTTTCCCTCGATGTTATCTTTGTAAGATTCGCGCCTATTATTCCATGGAGGAGTACTTTGTACTTCGTACTTTTCCGTTGCTGAAATAGTATTCCATTGTATTAACATACCACAATGTATTCATTCCGTCCCATGAAAGTTGCGATTTTCATGGTTTCCCATATTTGGGACTGGATGATCACAAAAATACTACTCATAAACCCTTGTCGGCACCAGTAAAGGAGTCCTGAGAGGGACGTGTAGGCTGCTAAAAGCACATATTTAAAAGAGGATCGCAGACAATTAACGAGAAAACGTTCAAAAAAGAAGCCCAACGTAAGACCAAGGAAAGTAGAAGGAAGTCATCAAGGTAAAAGGAGAAATCAGTGAAAGCGAAAACAAGCATAAGGATCACAAAACCAGAAGCTGGGTGTTTGGAAGAGGAATGAAATTGGTAAAACTCTTGTGAGACTGGTCAAGAAAACAAGGGAGAAGGGCACCGCTATCAGGAAAGAAAAGGGAGAAATAAGCACAAACGATGTTACATCCGTTCTCGTGTTGCTATATAGAAATATCCAAGACCGAGTCATTTATAAAGAGAAGAGCTCATGGTTCTGCAGGCTGTACGGGAAGGGAAGCGTAGCGGCTTCTGCTTCTGGGAGGACTCAGGAAGCTTGCAATCACGGCGGAAGATGAAACAGAAGCAGGTACCTGTTACATGATAGGAGCAGGAGCAGGAGCAAGAAAGAGAAAGGAGAGGTGTCACACACTTTTAATCGACCAGACTCATGACAACTCATTCGCAACCATGAGGACAGTACCAAGTGGATGCTGCTAAACCATTCCTGAGAAATCCAGCCCCATGATCCAGTCACCTCCGACCAGGCCCCACCTCCAACATTAGAAGTCACAGTTGGACACGAGACTTGGTGGGGACACGGTTCCAAGCCATATCATATGCAGACATCCAAAAGATAGAAAGAGGATGTTGTGGGGGAACTGGATATTCACACAGAGTGCCCATGCAGTAACAGCACATAGCTAATTAAATACAAAGAGAAGATGGCACCTTCACAATGGAGTAATCTGGAACAACGCCCTGGCCACGTGGTCGGTCAAGATGAACATCGCCAGTCATGAGAGAAGCCTACATGGAGAATCTGCTGATGTCATGCACCGAGAAGGACGGCACGTCTGCTATGCAGTAGTCTTGCCAAAAATGTTAAACCTACCTGAATCTAATCACAAGGAAGCCATTCGACAAAGCCAAGTTCAAGGGCTTCCTGACAACAGCTGCAGTGATTTAAAGCACACTTTAAACATTGCTTTAAAGCACACTTTAAAGGACACTGAAGAGACTTGATGGGCCGGGAACCATGGCTCACGCCTGTAATCCCAACAGTTTGGGAGACCTAGGCGGGCGGATGGCTTGAGCTCAGGAGTTCCAGACGAGCCTGGGCAAGACGGTGAAACCCTGTCTCTACAAAAAATATGTTAAAAATTAGCCAGGCATGGTGGCACTCGCCTATAGTCCAAGTTACTCAGGAGGCTGAGGCAGGAGGATGGCTTGAGCCTGGGAGGTCAAGGCTGCACTTAGCCAGGTTCACGACCCTGCAAGCCAGCCTGGGCGACAGAGGGAGACCCTGTCTCAAAAGAGGCTTGACTACTAAATGCAAAGCATGATGTTTGGTTGGAAAGAAAATTTTGTTAGAAAGCAGCCATGAGGGATACTATGTGACCATGGGGACAATCGGAAAATGTTTCATGTGATCATACAGTAGAAAATTGTGTGGTCTCAATGTTACATTTCCTGAGTGTCATGGTGGCATTAAGGTTTTGTGGGAGCCCATGCTTCCCTGTAGGCGATACATGCTGCAGTATTTACGGATGATGGATCTAAATGATTCCAATGGATCTCAAATGATTCCACAAAACAACAACAACAAAAAAATACACGCACACGCTCAGAAAAAGATGGGGGCGCGGCATGGAGGGAGGGATGAAGCAAATGTGAGAAAATGGTAACAACTGGAGGATCCAGTAGAAGAATATACGTATGGGTGCTCCTTTGGCTTTCTGTGCAACTCTTCTGCGGCTTCCTAATTTTAACAAATGCAATCTGAGATGAAGGGGGATATTATGGACCACTTTATTACAGTCAGTTTGAAAACAAAGAAAAAGGTAACCAGTCGCTAGGAAACAAAATCCACCAAAACTAACACAAGAAGGAACAGCCAACCTGAACCGTTCCAGAATCATTACAGAAAGATATGAGTAGTCAAAGGCTTTCCACTAATAAACTCTAGGATTCCCCACCACATTCTGAAAAACATCCTAGGAATACCTGTCTTCCGTTTGACACAAACTCGTGCAGAAAATTGAAAAGGAGGAACAATCCTCCACTCACTGTATGAGCTTGGCATAACCTCGATACCAAATCCTGCAGGGACACTTAGAGAAATATTGCAGATCAATCACAGGCTCATGACATAGAAGTAAAAACTGGAACCAGAATCTTAGCACACGGAAGCCTACAGGATATAAAAAGGAAAATACCTAATATGGCATGACTAATATTGGCTTCATCCCAGAAATACAAACTTAATTTCTCTTCAGAAAATACAATGGTATAATTCTCCACATTAACAGATTTGGAGAGAGAAGCATGCTCTTCATAGTCACAAAAGGTATTGACTAAATGTCAATTTCCATTTGAGATGTATTGCTGACAATTTTTTTTTCTAAAAAGTCAGGACTATTGGGCTATAACTTACACAGAGGTCTGTGAGATCTCATAAATGCATATGGCTGTAAAAACACCAGCACAATATATATACATATAGAGCATCGCCATCCCCCGCTCCCCACCCCCCAGGTTCCCTTACGCCCTCTTGTAGTGAACTCCTGGTCTTAACCCTCAGACCCTGGCAACCATCAATCTGTTTTGTGTTCCTAGAGTTTTGCCTTTTCCAGAATGTCATATAAATGGAATCACACGGTACGTAGCATGTGCATTTGGCTTCCTTCAGAGAAAGACACTCGGACTGCGATTCCCTAAAGGTGCAATGTACAGTTTCATGACCTGGGTAATAGCTACCTGGCTTGATCACCTTATAACTGTTTGTCAAATGGCCGGCTTCTGAGTTCTCTCCGTGTGTGTGTGTGTGCGTGTATGTGAGACAGAGAGTGTATGGGTGTGTGCGTGCGTGGGGGGGTGTATTATGTTTCAAAAATGTAATTTTACATTTAACCGCCTCTAACTTTTATATCTTGATGATGGTTATTAAATGGCAATTATTAATCCTTTAAGAGACAGTGACTGATTGCTGGAAAAGTCAGTAGAGTCATTTCCTCTGTGGTGTGCAAAGTGGGAAGTAGTGATCAGGATGGGGCAAACAGGAGGGTTCCAAAACCCTGCCAACCTTCTGTTCCTCGCTCTGCATGGTAGTGACCTGGACTTCAACACTGCACAACCACATGGGTGCCGTTCACACTGGATCACGAGAACGGAGCACCCTGGAATCCCACAGATAGAGTTTGCACGGCCACCCTGGCGGCCACAGCCTACGCGGCCATACCTGGCAAACACAAGTGTTGGCCTCATCCTTCGAGGAAACGCATGATGAGAAAATGTGTGGGGAAAAGGAGGAGTTCTTGGGGTGGAGGTTGAGGACAGATGTGCATGAGGTTGTCCGAGTTCACCCAGGAGTGTGTTCCAGGCGGGCTGAAGTTCATGGCTGGTACTCACCATGACCACTATGATCCTATGATTGCCATCTCACATCCCCGTGTGCGGTGCCCTGGGCCTCCGCCACAGCCTGGAAGGCCACCCTTGGGGACTCTGGCTGGCGGGCGTGCTAGGAGACTCACACACCTTCGGCCCTAGCTGGAGTCTGAAGAGGAGATGCTCTTTTCTGCCAACAAAGTAAGAGGTCTCATATGGAAATGTACCTGTGGCAGTCCTGGCACCAGGTGTAGGTGGGATTCTGCACAGGGCTCCGCCACTGTGGCAGGCACGCAGCTCACCAGACCTCTGGAGCTCATCTGAGCTGAGTGGCAGGACAAGGCAGGAGGGGGTCTAAGGCTCTCCAGGCCAGACCCCACACTCCTCTTGGTGGGAGAGGAGGCTTGAGGGAAAAGCAAAAGGGGGCCACTGAATGAGGGGAAGGGCTCAACCTCCTCCTGTCCAATGGGACCCAGATGGATTCCTCTAATCCGAGGAGCCTCGGATTCTGCACTTACATCCCCTAGAACCAGAAGGCTCCGCCCGACCATGCGGTGTACCATGGGCCTAGGGTGTACATGTTACGGCCCCATTATTGTGCAGAAGGTGGTCTGAATATGGAACCGAGGGAGGCGGGGCTGGCAAAAGCCAGCAACTGAGGGATGGGTTCACGCCTTCCAGGACTCCGTCCACGGGCTTCTCCCCTTTCACACCCTGTGGACCATGGCCCATGCCCCCCGGGGCAGTGACTGGGGCTGGAGTTCTGCCCCCACCAGAACCTGCCTAGATGTCTCCGGTGGCAAAAACCCAAGCTGGAGAGTCCCTGACACATGTCTTCCCCCAGACACCAGCCCACTGTGTTATCCCCCCAAGAAACAACCACCTGTGTCAGGGTCAAAGCCTTGGCCCAAGGAGTCAAGCCCATCCTCTCCGGTGAGGGGTTAGATTCGGATGGGGTAGGTCCCCACCAGCGTTGGTTTCCAGGTCTGAGGTCTGTGATTGACCCACCACGTGCGTGGTGGTCCCCCTCGCTGAGCTCACACCATGAGCCCAGCAGTGAGACACAGAGGGAGTATGGGGGAAGGCAGATACCGAGCCCAACCAGCTGTCCCAGGGCAGTCTCTCTTTCCCACTTTCCACCCTCTCTGTGCGTATCCTGCCCATGTGTTGGTTAGCGGGCATCGTGGTGCCCTCCCACGGGAGCTCCCCATTTCCTAGATGAGGCACCAACCAGCGACTCTGAGGGATTATCACTGCACCCACACACGGGAGTGCTGAGACATCCCATCCATCCTGTGGAGGATCAGGAGCCTACTGTGGCACCTCCAGCATTCTGAGAGCCCCGACACCCGTCCCTGTGTTTGGGGATGTCCCCTTCGTCCCACTCCACAGCCTTCTAGGTGTTAGACTTGAACAACACCTCTTGTGAAAGGGTAGATCCCAGCCCTGCTTTAGCGAATTTGATCCTCCATGGATCCTTCACCACTGCTTCCACTCCATGAATCAGTCCATTCTCGCTCAAGGGACAGCACCCACAATTAATTTGATTCCCAAGCAGGTGCTAGCAGGGGCACACTCACACGTGCGCGCACACACACACACACACACACACGCTAACCTTGAACGGTATCTGCATTTCTATTGTTTTTGTCTGTTCGCAACACCCAGTCTCTTGGCAATGGGAGCTGGCAGAACCTACACACACCTCCTCACTGGAACCAGAATCTATGCCCGAATCTGGGGCCTGCCCAGCCCAGGATGCCGGCTGAAGGAACGAGGCGATCTCAACTGTCAGGGATGGTGAAGGCAGAAGAGAGAGCTCGAGGAAATCTCGTGTGACCTGGAGAGGCGGTCTGGAAGACTGACCAGGGACGCGAAAATATTACGTCCACAAAAACCTGCGGCCTTGGGGGTGGTGAAATGGTATTTCACAGGGACCATCGAAGACCAGCCAGGCCTAGCATCCACACTTGCCCTGGAAAGCAGCTGGCCATTTTCAAATCAAGGGTATGGAGTCCACTGGCTGCAGAAGGGGCTGCTGGCCACCTATAGAACACCAAGGATATGGAAGCCACTTTCTGTGTAGGTGCCTGCGAACAGTTTCCACCAGGTTGGCCAACAGGCGCCAGAACAGACTCGGTGCCCCCACCTCCAACCAACAGACTATCTTGCCCTTTTCTTCTGCACTCCATCTACCTTCCCTTTGACTTAGCCAGCCACCGGGATGTGGCTTCTGCCTCCACAAGGCTACTGAAACTAAAGAGGGAGACCTAACGGGATTTGATAACTGAGGTTCAAAGGTGAGGGCTAAGACGAACTGAGGATGTCACGCAGGTTACTGGCCCAGATGACCTGACCGTGTGCATGGTGGCACCGGAGGGAAATAATGGCTCCAGAAAGAGGACTGAGCTCCGTCGTGTTCCTCAACAGCACGGAAATAACCATGCAGGAACGGCCACCGGGGTCAAGCCACGGGGGAGAGCAAGGATGCTCATGATGGAAAGGACAGTGACAGGACAAACAGGGACAGTGAACTGCAGGAGGAAAGGTTGCTCAAAGGACCAGGGTGCTCAAAGGAGGCCATCAGTTCCTGCTGAAGGGGAGAGAGAATAGCACTGAAGAAGGGGACCTGTGAGACCCCAAAGTGGGAGGAGAAGAGGAGGGAGCATGAGCAGGGCGTGTACAGGAAAAGCAGGAAATGCTGCTGTGGCCGGGCAGGCCTCCCACAGCACCTAGACCCAGGGCACTATGGTGAGCCCGAGTGCAGGGCTGCTGCTCAGAGGCCGGCCCAGGCGCCCCGCAGGGAGAGGGCCCACCACAGAGCGCCAGGGGAACTGTTCTTCCAGCGCCAGGGAACGGAGCAACACCCGGCACACCCCAACACTCCCAACAATCGCAGAGAGGGCAGACCACAGACCACAGAATATGAGAACGACTTTATTTCACACTGCTTTGAACTGCGTTGGGAAGGGGGCAAATGCAGCGGAAGAGAAAAAGCCCTGGCTAAGGAGGATAAGGAGGAAACTCGCTTGGCTGCAGCTCCGGACGCTGGCTCCAACCTGTGAAACAGAGCAGGCTCAGGGACTGGCTCCCAGCCAGGGCCAGCCCACAGCCCTCCTAAGCTACCGGGATTGTGGGAAGGGGCACGGTGTGTGCAACACTCACTTCAAAGGTCCTGGAACTTGTCATTGAAGAACTGCATGGCCGCTGAAACAGAGAGGCAGAACCGGGCACTCCAGACCCAGGGAAACAGAAACTCACCCCCTGCCCCCGTGGGGAACCACCTAGCCCTGCAACCAGAAACCCCACCAGCCCTGGGACTGACTCATCCACCCGTCACCTGAATTAAATGTGGAAATGCCTTCCAAGCGGGAAAGTGGTTCTCAGGTGCTGGGCCATGCCAGAACCGTTCATTCAGAACGTGTTTCAAAGACAGATAAGCCAGCCAGCAAGCAAACACCATACAAGCCATACCAGGCAGCAGTTAAAGGGAAAACACATGCGGTATCTCTAACCCTCCTAAGAGAAGGAGAGTTCTGGGACTCGTGGACTAAGTGTACACGGAGTTCAGACGACACATTGCTGTCTGTGCGCACCCCTAGCTGGAAAGGCACAGAAGGCTCCAGGGCCAGGCTTTCCTTGGTTCTCTTCCCCAAAGGAAAGTCAGTTCCAGTGACGCCGCCTGTACCTACAGCCCACCCCCGCCCCCCGCACCCGCAGAAAGACACCGCTGTCCATCCCTGCCCCAGCCAGGGCTCCATCATACCTAGCTGCTGTGTAAGGTCCTCAATTTCCCTCTGCAGCCGGATGCACTAGACCAGCAGACACCGGAGGAAGATAAATGGTTAGTCAATTCTGGCCTCCTCTCTCCTCGTCTTCCCTGTCTCCCCCAGCCCTTAGTAGCCCCCATAGCCTGCAGCCCAGTGGTGAGGTGGGTTGGCATGAAACCCTCAATGTAAAAGAGGCACCCTCTCTCCGTGGGATGCAGAAGGTGGTGACGGGGCGGGGCGGGGGGACACAGAAATCAGTTTAACCTGGACACGGATCCCACCATCTAACGTGGACTTCTATTTCTAGGAGCCACACAAAGCATTACCCGAGGACAACCCTGGGCTCCCAGGGGCCGGCGGAGGCCTGCTGCCATTCTCCAGGGCTGGGGCCCAGCACGCCTCTCCCACTGGGACCGACCTCCAGGTCCGCCCAGTTGTCAGCCGACCCTTCGGCAGGGGCACCTTCTGGACGCTGGGCCGGTGGCACGATGGTGGCTGGTTCGTCAGCCAGGGAGGACGAGTAGTCCACATCGTCCCCTTGGTCGTCGACTGGGGTGCCAGGCCGGCCTTCCCGGCCCCAGAGCACCACCTTTCCCGGCTCTATCAATTCGCTCTCAGACTCGAAGCTGAAGCCCTCCGGATCTGTGAACCTGCTCTCGCCCTCGCGGCTGCCTGGCGCCCCCAAATCGAGGCCGTGGCCCTGGCCCCGTGGGGCTCCGGGGCTGGCCATGCAGGAGCCAGCCTGCTTGCCACCCTCCAGGCCGAAACTGGCCCCACAAACGGCTACCTTGTCGGAGGAGCTCATGGCGCCAGTCTGGGCAGCCTGGGCTGCGGGGAGACGGTCGTCCTGGTAACGGCAGAACGGGAGAGCCGAGTCCTGCCAAGCCCGGCGGAGCGGGCCACGCGACAGGAACAGTGAGGCCTTCGGGACACCGCTGCCCTCACCCCGGGTGGAAGTACCAGATGTCCCCGACAGCGCGTGGCTTCTGCGCGTGCACTTGACGCCAGTGCCGCGACTTCTCATTGGTCCCCCTCTACCAACCAGCGCGCCCTTTGTTGGCAGAGGCCTCTGGGCTTTAACCAATCGGAACACAGGCCCTTGGTTTGCCCCGACACCCGTCATTTGACTGGGTGGCTGTGCTCTGGTCTGGTCTTGGGGCCAGGGGGCACTGGAGCTCTCGATCCACCTCCTTCTTGCTCTCCTGCTGCCTCTGGCTGGGAACCTACTTTCCAATGAGACCTCCTCTGTGCACCGGGTGCTTTGCGTGCATCACGACATTTACTCTCCCAAGCTGATGAGCTGGGGGAAGGTCTCCCCTTAATCCCCACCTTACAGATGGGACACTGGGGCTCAGAGACGTGGCTCTCCTTGGAAAGTAGGTGCCCGGCCAGAGGCAGAAGGACAGGAAGAAAGAGGTGATCGAGAGCTACGGTGCCCCCTGGCCCCAAGACCCGACCAGAGCGCAGCCACCCAGTCAAATGACGGGCATGGAGGCAAACCAAGAGCCTGTGTCTCGATTGGTTAAAGCTCAGGCACCTCGCCCCACAAAGGGCGTGCTGGTTGGCAGACGGGGACCAATGAGAAGGCTCGGCGCCGGCGTCAAGGGCGCGAGGAAGCCACTCGCTGTCCTGGACATCTGGTACTTCCGCCTGGGGCGAGGGCGGTGGTGTCCCGAAGGCCTCACTGTTTCTGTCGCGTGGCCCGCTCAGCTGGGCTTGGCTGGGCTCAGCTCTCCGCTCCCGCCGTTACCAGGACGACCGTCTCCCCACAGCCCAGGCTGCCCGGACTGGCGCCATGAGCTCCCCCGACAAGGTGTCCGTTTGTGGGGCCAGTTTCGACCTGGAGGGTGGCAAAAAGGCTGGCTCCCACACGGCCAGCCCCGGAGCCCCAGGGGCCCACAGCCACGGCCTCGATTTGGGGGTGCCGGGCAGCGGCGATGGCGAGAGCGAGAGCGGGTTCACAGATCCGGGGGGCTTCAGCTTCGAGTCTGAGAGCGAATTGATAGAGCAAGGAAGGGTGGTGCTCTGGGGCCGGGAAGGCCGGCCAGGCACCCCGGTGGATGACCAAGGGGACGTTGTGGACTACTCATTCTACCTGGCTGACGAACCAGCCGCCATCGTGCCGCCGCCCAGCGTCCAGGGACACCCGTTCCCAGAAGGTGCCGCTGCCGAAGGGTCGGCTGAGAATTGGGCAGATGCGGAGGTCGGTCCCAGTGGGAGAGACGTGCTGGGCCACAGCCCTGGAAAATGGCAGCAGGCCTCTGCCGGCCGTCTCCACCTCTGCGGTCCTGGGCCAGTGCGGACCTGGAAGAACCCGGAAAGGGGCTCGAAGAGCAGATGGAGCCTCCGCGTGGATCCCCAGCAGCCCTCTGCGAAAGGCCCCACCAGGCTGTCTACCCACGACTCTGATTCCGCAGATGAGAGCAGCGACTTACCACTGATGAAGGTAGGCATTTGCTGCAACGAAGGAAGCCAGGCCAAGCCCGGCAGCCCCAAGAAGCGAGCAGACACATCCAGACAGGCAAGCTTCCACTGCAAGGAGAGTTACCTGCCTGTGCCGGGCCGTTTCCTGACCTCTGCTCCCCGCGGACTCACTCCAGTCGCAGAGAGGCCGGCTGTGGGAGAGCTGGAGGACTCTCCCCAGAAGAAAATGCAGAGCAGGGCCTGGGGAAAGGTGGAGGTCAGGCCCAGCTGCTCAGGAGCTGCCGCTGCAGGGGCCCTGCCCCAGGGCCTTTCGAGGAGGAAGATGGCCGGGGGGAGGAAGTCCCTAGGGGGTGCCTCTCAACTGGCCCCGGGGAGAGGCTTTCCTGCCTGCGGAGAGAGACTCTCAGCCGCTCCCCCGGAGCCGGCCACCTTCCCGCCATTCTCTGGTGTGCGGCCACAGGGGATGTCCAAGAAACCCCAAAAGCCTAAGCACAGCAGCCCTGGGAAGAAACCAGCCGGGAGGAAGACCAGGGAGTCCCAGGCTGCGGCCAGAGAAGATAATGACCCAAATAGAGATGAGGTCCCAAGAGCCCAAGTGAGTAGGCCCTTCTCGCCCTCCTCTCCCTCTTTACCCTCCTCCCCCCACACCTCCTCTCTTCCAGCACACACCTGTTTACCCATGCCTCCTCTGTCCCTTGCTCGAGGGTTGTCATCGGGAGCCCAGGGACACTAGAATGCCCGATGGGTGTCTTCGTCATAAGGGCACACGTTAAAGGGAGCACTTCTTGTGTGATGGCCATGCCTCTGGACACTCTGCAGGGGTCCTGCCTCCGCCCGCAGAGAGGAGCTGGGGTGGAAGGCAGGGCTGGCAGCTGGTTTGGATCGGGTGATGCCTTAAAGTGTGGGCTGCAAAGCTGGGGCATCTAGGCTCATCAACTTCCTGATTCCTCCTTCCCTAGCTGTTGCCCGACCCACCTGGCAGGCGGCCCGGGCTATCTCAGTATCCCCAGTGTTTTCCCTGGCTGGCCTCTGCCTCCTGGCCTGAGGCTGACTGAGGGAGAAAGTGCTAATGAGATTAGGCTCAGGAGTCTCCACCTTACCACAACCCCTCCCCACGTGTACTCACCGCCGGCCCCCATCGCCAGCCCGACTCAGAAGTTTCTGTTTTAGCTTCCCACCCACAGGCCAGGACTGCCTCGCCTGTCTGTGCGTCGTGGAGAATTCAGCAGTAGCGACCCCAACATCAGAGCTCCCCAACTTCCGGGAACTTCAGAGCCCTCGGCCTACAGCCCGGGAGGCCTCGTGCCCAGACGCCATGCACCCTCCGGTGAGTCTTGCGGGTTTGATAGGGGTGGAGGGGAGAGGGGTCGGGAGGGAAACCTCTGGCCCTGTCGCTTCTGGGGGCTCAGCCTTATTCCCAGACTTCCCTGCCCACCCAGGCAGCTGTCCCACGGGGAAACGGGGTGTTGACCGGGCTGGCTTTAAGCCGCATCGTCCTCTCTGAGTGGGGTTTGTGTGGTGGGGGGCGATTTGGAGCAGCGCCCCAAACTCCCAACTCTGGAAGGAGACTTTCGGCAGTACTGAGCCCTTTCCTGTTAAGTCCTGCTCAGCCACACTGGCCCTCCCAGGGCCTGGCTGTGGCTGCCGCACTGCTGGAGTCCAACCTGGAGTCACAATGCTAGGGGGCCACAGGTGCACATGAGCTTACACTGGGGAACAGTGAAGGCAGTCCCAGAGCGGGGTTGGAGTTGCTGGGCAGAGCAGGGGCAACGTGTACCAGCAGAGGGTGATGCTGCCTCACATTAGACACCACTAGGCCCTTTCCACCTCACTGGGAGGCTTGGAAGCTGGATTTTGTGTTCTCTTTCAGGTAACCAGCAGCCGCCTGTCCATCCCCCAAGACCGGAAAGGCAGCAGCAGCCCCCGGGAGCCCAGGGCTGTCTTCGGGTAATGCTTTGTGTGGCTCCTAGAAATAGAGGTCCACAGTAGATGGTGGGATCCGTGTCCAGGTTAAACTGATTTCTGCGTCCGCCCCCTCCCTCCCCACCGCACTCCGCACATCTCCACCTTCTGCACCCCACGGAGAGAGGGTGCCTCGTTTCCATTGAGGGTTCCCTGCCAACCCACCTCGCCACTGGGCTGCAGGCTATGGGGGCTGCAGGGAGGCTGGGGAGAGAGGAGGACAGAATTGACTAACCATTTATCTTCCTGCGGTGTCTGCTGGTCTAGTGCATCTGGCTGCAGAGGGAAATTGAGGACCTTACACAGCAGCTAGGTACGAGGGAGCCCTGGCTGGGGCAGGAATGGACAGCGGTGTCTTTCTGCAGGTGTTGGGGGCGGTGGTGGGCTGCAGGTACGGGCAGCATCACTGGGACTGACTTTCCTCTGGGGAGGAGAATCAAGCAGACCTGGCCCTGGAGCCTTCTGTGCCTTTCCAGCTAGGGGTGTGCACAGACAGCAATGTGTCGTCTGGACTCCGTGTACACTTAGTCCACGAGTCCCAGAACTCTCCTTCTCTTAGGGCGGTTAGAGATACCACCTGTGTTTCCCCTTTAACTACTGCCTGGTATGGCTTGTATGGTGTTTGCTTGCTGGCTGGCTTATCTGTCTTTGAAATACGTTCTGTACGGTACTGGGATGGCCCAGCACCTGAGAACCACTTTCCCGCTTAGAAGGCATTTCCACATTTAATTCAGGTGACGGGTGGGTGAGTCAGTCCCAGGGCTGGTGGGGTTTCTGGTTGCAGGGCTAGGTGGTTCCCCACCGGGGCAGGGCGTGGGTTTCTGTTTCCCTGGGTCTGGAGTGTCCATTTCTGCCTCTCTCTTTCAGCGGCCATGCAGTTCCTCACTGACAAGTTCCAGGACCTTTGAAGTGAGTGTTGCACACACCGTGCCCCTTTCCACAATCATGGTACCTTAGGAGGGCTGTGGGCTGGCCCTGGCTGAGGGCCCGTCCCTGAGCCTACTCTGTTTCACAGGTTGGAGCCAGCATCTTCCTACAAGATGAACAGCTGCCACCTTTGGAGCTCCGGAGCTGCAGCCAAGCGGGTTCCCTCCATATCCTGTTCAGCCAGGGCTTCCTCTCTTCCGCTGCATTTGCCCCCTTCCCAACGCAGTTCAAAGCAATTTGAAATAAAGTCGTTCTCATATTCTGTGGTCTGTGGTCTGCCCTCTCTGCGATTGTTGGGAGTGTTGGGGTTTGCAGCGTGTTGCCCGGTTCACTGGCGGTTGAAGAACAGTTCCCCTGGGGCTCTGTGGTGGGCCCTCTCCCTGCGGGGCACCTGGGCCGGCCTCTGAGCAGCAGCCCTGCACTCGGGCTCACCACAGTGCCCTGGGTCTAGGTGTGTGGGGGCCCTGCCCGGCCACAGCGGCATTTCCTGCCTTTCTCCTACACGCCTTGCTCACGGTCCCTCCTCTTCTCCTCCCACTTTGGGGTCTCACAGTTCCCCTTCTTCAGCGCTATTCTCCCTCCCCTTCAGCAGGAACTGATGGCCTCCTTCCAGAACCTGTCACCTTTCCTCCTGCGGTTCACTGTTTCTGTTCTGCCCTCTCACCATCCTTTCCATCGTGAGCATCCTTGCTCTCCCCAGTGGCTTGATGCCGGTGGCCTTTCCTGCATGGTTATTTCCATGCTGTTGAGGAACAAGACGGAGCTCATCCTCCCCGCCCCTCAGGGGCCCAGTCCTCTTTCTTGAGCCGTTATGTCCCTCCGGTGCCACCATGCACAGGGTCAGGTCATCTGGGGCAAAAACCCGCTTGGCATCCTCAGTTCCTCTTAGCCCTCACCTTTGAACCTTAGTTACCAAATTCTGTCAGATCTCCTCCTTAGCTTCAGTAGCCAGGTGGAGACAGAAACCACATCCTGGTGGGAAGCTGAGCCAAAGGGAAGATACCTGGAGTGCGGAAGAAAAGGGCAAGACAGTCTCTCGGTTGGAGGTGGGGGCACTGAGTCTGTTCTGGTGCCTGCGGGCCAACCTGGTGGAAACCGCCCGCCGGTAGCTACGAGGAAGGCGGCTTCCACATCCTTGGTGTCCTATACGCAGCCAACAGCCCCTTCTGCAGCCGGTGGGCTCCATACCATTGATTTGAAAATGGCCAGCTGGTTTCCAGGGCAAGTGTGGATGCTAGGCCTGGCTGTTCTTGGATGGTTCCCGTGAAATACCGTTTCACCACCCCCAAGGCCAACAGGTTTTTGTGGACGTGATTATTTCTGTGTCCCTGGTCAGTCTTCCCGACCGCCTCTCGAGGTCACACGAGATTTCCTAGAGCTCCCTGTTCTGCCTTCACCCTCCCTGACAGTTGGGATCGCCCGCTTCCTTCAGCCAGAATCCTGGGCTGGGCAGGTCCCAGATTTGGGCACAGATTCCGATTCCAGTGAGGAGGCGTGTGTAGGTTCTGCCAGCTCCCATCGCCGAGAGACAGGGTGTCGAACAAGGACAGGAGAAATACAGATACCATTCAAGGTTAGCGTGTGTATGTGTGTGTGCACGCCCCTGCAAGCACCCGCTTGGGAATCAAATTAATCGGGGGTGCTCTCCGTTGAGGGAGAATGGGCTGATTCACGGAGTGGAAGCAGTGGTGAAGGATCCATGAAGGATCGAATTCGCTAAAGCGGGGCTGGGATCTACCCTTTCACAGGAGGTGTTGTTCAATTCTAACACCTAGAAGGCTGTGGAGTGGGACGAAGGGGACATCCCCAAACACAGGGACAGGTGTCGGGGCTCTCAGAATGCTGGAGGTGCCACAGTAGGCTCCCGATCCTCCGCGGGATGGATGGGATGTCTCAGCACTCCCATGTGTGGGTGCAGTGGTAATACCTCAGAGTCGCTGGTTGGTGCCTCATCTACAAGTGGGGAGCTCCCGTGGGAGGGTGCCACGACACCCGCTAACCAACACATGGACGGGCAGGATGCCCACAGAGAGGGTGGAAAGTGGGAAAGAGGGACTGCCCTGGGACAGCTGGTCGGGCCCGGTGTCTGCCTTCCCCCATACTCCCTGTGCGTCTCCCTGTGGGCCCATGGTGTGAGCTCAGTGAGGGGGACCATCACGCACGTGGTGGGCCAATCACAGGCCTCAGACGTGGAAACGAACGCTGGTGGGGACCTACCCCATCGGAATCCAACACCTTCCCTGAGAGGGTTGGCTTGATTCCTCGGGCCAAGGCTTTGACCCTGACACAGGTGGTTGTTTCTTGGGGGGATAACACAGTGGGCTGGTGTCTGGGGGAAGATGTGTGTCAGGGACTCTCCAGCTTGGGTTTTTGCCACCGGAGACATCTAGGCAGGTTCTGGTGGCGTGAGAACTCTAGCCCCAGGCACTGCCCCGGGGGGCATGGGCCATGGTCAACAGGGTGTGGAAGGGGAGAAGCCCGTGGACGGAGTCGTGGAAGGCATGAACCCATCTCCCGGTGGCTGCATTTGCCAGCCCCGCCTCTCAGCACACCACCTCGGTTCCATATTCAGACCACCTCCCGCACAATAATGAGGCTGTAACATGTACACCCCAGGCCATGGGCGGGTGGAGCCTTCCAGTTCTAGGGGAAATAGGTGCAGAATCCGAGACTCCTCGGATTAGAGGAATCCACCTGGGCCCCAGTGGAGAGGAGGAGGTCGAGCCCTTCCCCTCATTCAGTGTCCCGCTTTGTCTTTTCCTTCAATCCTGCTCTCCCACCAAGAGGAATGTGGGGTCCGGCCTGGAGAGCCTTAGACCCCCTCCTGCCTTGTCCTGCCACTCAGCTCAGACGGGCTCCGGAGGTCTGCCGAGCTGAGTGCCTGCCCTTGATGCAGCCACAGTGGCGGAGCCCTGAGCAGAATCCCACCTACACCCGGTGCCAGGGCTGCCACAGGTACATTTCCAGATGAGACCTCTTACTCTGTGGGCAGAAAAGAGCATCTCCTCTTCAGACTCCAGCTAGAGCCGAAGGTGTGTGAGTCTCTGCACACGCCCACCAGCCAGAGTCCCCTAGGGTGGCCTTCCAGGCTGTGGCGGAGGCCCAGGGCATCGCACACAGGGATGTGAGATGGCAATCATAGGATCATAGTGGTCATGGTGAGTACCAGCCATGAACTTTAGCCCACCTGGAACACACTCCTGGGTGAACTCGGACAACCTCACGCACATCTGTCCTCAACCTCCACCCCAAGAACTCCTCCTTTTCCCCACACATTTTCTCATCATGCATTTCCTCGAAGGATGAGGCCAACACCAGTGTTTGCCAGGTATGGCCGCGTAGGCTGTGGCCGCCAGGGTGGCCACATCTATCTGTGGGATTCCAGGGTGCTCTGTTCTCGTGATCCAGCGTGAACGGCGCCCATGTGGTTGTGCAATGTTGAAGTCCAGGTCACTACCATGCAGAGCGAGGAACAGAAGGTTGGCAGGGTTTTGGAACCCTCCTGTTTGCCCCATCCTGATCACTACCTCCCGCTTTGCACACCCCAGAGGAAATGACTCTGCTGGCTTTTACAATAATCACTCACTTCCCTTTAAGTATTAATAATTGTCATTTAATAACCCTCACCAACATATAAAAGTTAGAGGCAGTTAAATGTAAAATTATATGTTTGAAACATGATACACACACACACACACACACACTGTCACATACACGCGCGCACGCGTGCACACACACACACACACACACACACGGGGATAACTCAGAAGCCCGCCATCTGACAAACAGTTATAAGGTGATCAAGCCAGGTAACTACTACCCAGGTCATGAAACTGTACATTGCACCTTTAGAGAATCGCAGTCCGAGTGTCTTTCTCTGAAGGAAGCCAAATGCACATACTACATACCGTGTGATTCCATTTATATGACATTCTGGAAAAGGCAAAACTCTAGGAACACAAAACAGATTGATGGTTGCCAGGGTCTGAGGGTTAAGACGAGGAGTTCAGTACAAGAGGGCGTAAGGGAACCTGGGGGGGGAGGGGGGAGGGGGATGGCGATGCTCTATATCTATATATATTGTGCTGGTGTTTTTACAGCCATATGCATTTACGAGATCTCACAGACCTCTGTGTAAGTTATAGCCCAATAGTCCTGACTTTTTAGAAAAAAAAAATTGTCAGCAATACATCTCAAATGGAAATTGACATTTAGTCAATACCTTTTGTGACTACGAAGAGCATGTTTGTCTCCCCGAATCTGTTAATGTGGGGAATTATACCACTGTATTTTCTGAAGAGAAATTAAGTTCGTATTTCTGGGATGAAGCCAATATTAGTCATGCCATATTAGGTATTTTCCTTTTTATATCCTGTAGGCTTCCGTGTGCTAAGATTCTGCTTCCAATTTTTACTTCTATGTCACGAGCATGTGATTGACCTGCAATGTTTCTCTAGGTGTCCTTGCAGGATTTGGTATTGAGGTTATGCCAAGCTCATGCAGTGAGTGGAGGAGTGTTCCTCCCTTTCAATTTTCTTTTCTTTTTTTTTTCTTTTTTTTTCTTTTTTTTTTTTGAGACGGAGTCTCGCTCTGTCGCCCAGGCTGGAGTGCAGTGGCACGATCTCGGCTCACTGCAAGCTCCGCGTCCCAGGTTCATGCCATTCTCCTGCCTCAGCCTCCCAAGCAGCTGGGACTACAGGCGCCTGCCACCACGCCCGGCTAATTTTTTTTTTTTTAATTTTTGGTAGAGATGGGGTTTCACCGTGTTAGCCAGGATGGTCTCGATCTCCTGACCTCGTGATCCACCCGCCTCGGCCTCCCAAAGTGCTGGGATTACAGGCGTGAGCCACCATGCCTGGCCCCTCCCTTTCAATTTTCTGCACGAGTTTGTGTAAAATGGAAGATATGTATTCCTAGGATGTTTGTCAGAATGTGGTGGTGAATCCTGGAGTTCATTCGTGGAAAGCCTTTGACTACTGATATCTTTCTGTAATGATTCTGGAACGGTTCAGGTTGGCTGTGCCTTCTTGTGTCAGTTTTGGCGGGTTTGGTTTCCTAGCAATTGGTGACCTTTTTCACTGTTTTCAAACTGACTGGAATAAAATGGTCCATAATACCCCCTTCATCCCAGATTGCATTTGTTTAAATTTTGGAGTCACAGGAGAGTTAGTTGCAGGGAAAGCACAAGGAGCATCCATACGTATATTCTTCAACTGCATCCTCCAGTTGTTACCACTTTCTCACATCTGCTTCAGCCCTCCCTCCATCCTGCACCCCTGTCTTTCTCTAAGCGTGTGTGCGTGCTTGTATTTTTGTTTTATTGTTTTGTGGAATCATTTGAGATCCATTGGAATCATTTAGATCCATCATCCGTAAATACTGCAGCATGTATCGCCTACAGGGAAGCATGGGCTCCCACAAAACCTTAATGCCACCATGACACTCAGGAAATGTAACATTGAGACCACACAATTTTCTACTGTATGATCACATGAAACATTTTCCGATTGTCCCCATGGTCCCATAGTATCCCTCATAGCTGCTTTCTAACAAAATTCTCTTTCCAACCAAACATCATGCTTTGCATTTAGTTGTCAAGTCTCTTCTGAGACAGGGTCTCCCTCTGTCGCCCACGCTGGCATGTAGTGTCAGGCGAACCCGGCTCACTGTAGCCTCGACCTCCAGGCTCAAGCCATCCTCCCACCTCAGCCTCCTGAGTAGCTTGGACCACAGGCAAGCGCCAACCGCTCACCTAGGTCTCCCAAATTGATGGGATTACGGGCGTGAGCCATGAGCCATGGTTCCCGGCCCATCAAGTCTCTTCAGTGTCCTTTAAAGTGTGCTTTTTTTTTTTTTTTTTTTTTTTGAGATGGAGTCTCCCTCTGTTGCCCAGGCTGGAGCACAGTGGCACGATCTCGGCTCACTGCAAGCTCCACCTCCCGGGTTCACGCCATTCTCCTGCCTCAGCCTCCCGAGTAGCTGGGACTACAGGCGCCCGCCACCACGCCCGGCTAATTTTTTGTATTTTTTAGTAGAGACAGGGTTTCACCGTCTTAACCAGGATGGTCTCCATCTCCTGACCTCGTGATCCGCCCACCTTAAAGTGTGCTTTAAACCAGTGCAGTCGTTGTCAGGAAGCCCTTGAACGTAGGTTTGTCGAATGGCTTCCTTGTGATTAGATTCAGGTAGGTTTAACATTTTTGGCAGGACTACTGCATAGCAGACATGCTGTTCTTCTCAGTGCATGACATCAGCAGATTCTCCATGTCGGTTTGTCTCATGACTGGCGATGTTCATCTTGACCATGTGCTCAGGGCGCTGTTCCAGATTACCCCATTGTGAAAGTGCCATCTTCTCTTTGTATTTAATTAGCTATGCGCTGTTACTGCATGGGCACTCTGTGTGAATATCCAGTTCCCCCACAATAGCTTCTTTCTATCTTTTGGATGTCTGCATATGATATGGCTTGGAACCGTGTCCCCACCAAGTCTTCTGTCAAACTGTAACTTCTAATGCTGGAGGTGGGGCCTGGTGGGAGCTGACTGGATCATTGGGCTGGATTTCTCAGGAATGGTTTAGCAGCATCCACTTGGTACTGTCCCTGTGGTCGCGAGTGAGTTGTCATGAGTCTGGTCGTTTAAAAGTGTGTGACACCTCCCCCTGTTCTCTCTGTCTTGCTCCTGCTCCTACCATGTAACAAGTACCTGCTCCTGTTTTGCCTTCTGCCATGATTGCAAGTTTCCTGAGTCCTCCTAGAAGCAGAAGCCGCTATGCTACCAGTACAGCCTGCAGAACCATGAGCTCTTCTCTTTATAAATGACTCGGTCTTGGATATTTCTATATAGCAACACGAGAACGGACGTAACATCGTTTGTGCTTATTTCTCCCTTTTCTTTCCTGATAGCGGTGCCCTTCTCCCTTGTTTTCTTGACCAGTCTCACAAGAGGTTTACCAATTTCATTCTTCTTCCAAACACCCAACTTCTGGTTTTGTGATCCTTATGCTTGTTTCCACTTTCACTGATTTCTGCTTTTACCTTGATGACTTCCTTCTACTTTCCTTGGTCTTATGTTGGGCTTCTTTTTCGAACGTTTTCTCTTTAATTGTCTGCGATCCTCTTTTAAATATATGCTTTTAGCAGCCTACACGTCCCTCTCAGGACTCCTTTACTGGTGCCGACAAGGGTTTATGAGTAGTATTTTTGTAATCATCCAGTCCCAAATATGGGAAACCATGAAAATCACAACTTCCATGGGACGGAATGAATACATTGTGGTATGTTAATACAATGGAATACTATTTCAGCAACGGAAAAGTACAAAGTACTCCTCCATGGAATAATAGGCGCGAATCTTACAAAGATAACATCGAGGGAAAGAAGCAAGGGACAACACGGACATGCTTAATGATTCCATTCCTATAACTTCAAATGACAGGCAACACTAACCTACCTTGTTGAAGAATGCATACTTAGGATATAAAACCATAGAGAAGAGCAAGGAAAGGACAATCAGAAAAGTCAGGATGTTGGTTTCCCCTTGCAGTAGGAGTGGGGCTGAGCTCAGGCAGGGACACCCCAGGAGGCTCTGGGGGATGCTGGCGGTGTTCTTCTCTGGGACCTAGGGGAGCGTTCCCGTACAGGTGCACTGGACAATCATTTATTAAACTATGCACATAAACTGTGATGTTTTCTTTCTGTACGTTGCCTGCCACCATAAGCAGACAAAACAATAGTGCTAAGGGAAGTAACACTGCATTAAACAGGTAAGTATTTTATAACCAGAAGGATAACCAAAATTTTATTTTCTCTATTTATAGCAGATCTCCTTGCGAGTACTAATATCAGTTTATTGATAGTGATAGCTTGATTTCAAATTCTCATAGATTTCACCAAACATCGTAGGAACGATGCTTACATAATTGTGATATTAATTTCGATGTTTTGGTAAATATTTTATATTTGGGTGGCAAGTTTTCATTCAGAATTTGTGATTATGTGTTGGAACACCATGCACTTGGTACATTTTTCTCACGGGAGATTTGTCACCTCCCCATCCACTTATTCTCAGGGGCAGACGACTTAGGACCTGAGAAAAAGAAATTAAGGCAACAACATTAAGGGGCAGCAACGCAAATTTTTACCTTCATAGTTTATATCAGTTAATTGTGGTATACTCACATGATGGAATACCTTTTTTTTTTGCAATGGAAATGTACGGGGTATTCTTAGGGATACTGTCCATTTTTAAGAAAAGTCCATTACCAAGATATAACAAATTACATAAAGTTAACTATCATATGATATTTATAAAGCATACTACACATATATACAAGTTTAGAAAACCAATCGACTGTGAATGAACTACTGTGAAGTGAGGAAAACACGTATTGAGTACTGAGGTCAAGAAAGAGTACATTGCAGTTCTAGAGGTCTTATATGTATTTCATTGTGCTAAAGACACCAAATATGAAACTCTACATAATGTCTGATTCCATTTGTAGAACGTTCTTAAAACTGGAAAACTACACATACAGAAAACTAATCAGTCATTTCCAGGTCTGTGGATTGTGAGAAGTGTTTAACTACAAATGTGTGTTATTTGTTATTAGCAATTTTGCCCCTCTTTATTTTGAAATGTAACATACATAGAGAGAACTTCACAATATGTGTGTGTTGTTTAATAAGTGACTATCAAGGGCACCTCTACAGAAACACCCCCATGTCACAGAGGAGAACACCGCCAGCATTCCCCAAAGCTCCTGGGGTGTCTCTGCCTGATCTCAGCCTCATTCCTCCTTCAAGAGGAAACCAACACATTTACATTTGTGATCCTTCTTTCCTCTTTTTTCTCTACGTTTTTCTGTCCTATGTCCTATATTACATTCTTTTAATACTACAGTATGCCTGCAGACGACATGTTCCTAAATCTAGAAAACCACACAGTCTCAGCCCCAAAGCTCCTTAAGCTGATAATCAACTTCAGCAAAGTCTCAGGATACCAAATCAATGTGAAAAATCGCTAACATTCGTATACACCAACAACAGTCAAGCAGAGAGCCAAATCGGGAACACAGTCCCATTCATAATTGCTACGCACACCAAGATACCCAGGAATACACCACACCAGGGAGGTGAAAGATCTCTACAAGAAGAACTACAAAATACTGCTCAAGGAAATCAGAGACGTGACAAACAAATGGAAAAACATTTCTGCTCATGAATAGGAAGAATCAATATCATTAAAGTGGCCATAGTGCCCAAAGCAATTTGCAGATTCAATGCGATTCCTATTAAGTTACCTTTGGCATTCTTCACAGTACGAGGAAACCTATTTTAAAATTCATATGGAACTGAAAAAGAGTCTGAATGGCCAAGGCAATTCTAAGTGAAAAAGAACAAAGCTGGAGGCATCACGCTACCCGACTTCAAACTATACCGCAGGCCTACACTAACCAAAACAGCATGGTACTGGTACAAAAACAGACATGGAGACCAATGGAACACAATAGAGAACCCAGAAATGAGGCCCCACACCTACAACTATCTGGTCTTTGACAAACCTGACGAAAGCAAGCAATGGGGAAAGGATTCCCTATTCAGCAAACGGTGCTGGGATAACTGGCTAGCCATATATGGAAGACTGAAACTGAACCCCTTTCTTACACCAGGTACTAGTCCGTTCTCTTGCTGCTAATAAAGACATACCCGAGACTGGGTAATTTATAAAGAAAAGAAGTTTAATGGACTCACAGTTCCACATGCCTTGGGAGGCCTCACAATCATGGCAGAAGGCGAAGGAGGAGCAAAGGATGTGCGTTACATGGCGACAGGGAAGACAGCATGTGCAGGGGAACTGCCCTTTATAAAACCATGAGATCTCATGAGACTTATTCGCTATCATGAGAACAGCACAGGAAAAATCCACCCCCATGACTCAATTACCGCCCACCGGATCCCTCCCACAACACGTGGGGATTATGGGAGCTACAGTTCAAGAGGAGATTTGGGTGGGAACACAGCCAAACTATATCACACCATACACAAAAGTTAACTCAACATGGATTACAGACTTAAATGTAAAACCCCAAGCTATAAAAACCCTGAAAGGCAACCCAGGCAATCATTTTCTGGACAAGGAATGGGCAAAGATTTCATGACGAAGACACCAAGAGCAATTACAACAAAAGCAAAAATTGACAAATGGGATCTAATTAAACTAAAGAGCTCTGCACACTAAAGGAAACTACCAACAGAGTGAACAGACAACCTACAGAATAAGAGAAAACTTTTGCAGACTATGGATCTGACAAAGGTCTAATATCTAGCATCTGTAAGGAACTTAAACAAGTTTACAAGGAAAAAACCAAACAACCCCATTAAAAAGTGGGCAAAGGACATGAACAGTCACTTTTCAAAACAAGACATACATGCGGCCAACAATCCTGTGAAAGAAAGCTGAACATCACTGACCATTAGAGAAATGCAAATCAAAACCACAATGAGATACCATCTCACGCCAGTCAGAATGGCTATTACTACAAAGTAAAAAAATAATGGATACTGGCGAGGTTGCAGAGAAAAAGGAACACATACACTGTTGGTGAGAGTGTAAATTAGTTTAACCATTGTGGAAGACAGTGTGGTGATTCCTCGAAGACCTAAAGACAGAAATACCATTCGGCCCAGCAATCTCATCGCTTAGCTTATACCCAAAGGAATATAATATATCATTCTGTTATCAAGACACGTGCACGTGTATATTCATTGCAGCACTATTCACAATAGCAAAGACATGGAATCAACCTAAATGCCCATCAATGGTAGACTGGATAAAGAAAATGTGGTACATATACACCACGGGATACTATGCGGCCATAAAAAAGAATGAGATCAGGTCCTTTGCAGGAACATGGTTGGATCTGGAGACCATTATCCTTAGCAAACTAATGCAGGAACAGAAAACCAAATATCGCATATTCCCACTTACAAGTGGGAGCTAAACCATGAGAACACGGGGACACAAAGAGGGGAACAACACACACTGGGGCCTATTGGACGGTGGAGGGTGGGAGGATGGAGAGGAGCAGGAAAAATAACGAATGGGTACTAGGCTTAATCACTGGGTGACGAAACAATTTCTACAAGAAACCCCCACGACACAAGTTTACCTATGTAACAAACCTGTACATGTACCTCTGAACTTAAAATAAAAGTTCAATTCAAGAAATAAGAATAATATGGTTTGGTGTTGACTGTTATGTACTTTTATATTAGTGGAATCAGAAAATATGTTCATATTTCTTGCTTCTTGTGTTTAATGTCAGGAGTTTGGTTTTGGATATTTAAATTTGAGATGCCTATTAGGTATCCACGTGGAGAAGTTGAGTAGACAAAGGTCTGGATCTGGGCTGAAGAAATACATATGAGGGTCATCGTAGTATCGATTTTTTTTTTCAGGGCCCATCGCAGAGCTTATAGCTTGCAGTGAACGCCAAGAATGAGTTCTCAGACAAATCCAGCTGAGGGGGGCCGGGGGCAGCTCTTCTAAGAGACTCCGCCCCAGCATCTGTCCGCCAAGTATTCATTGAAAGGGCTTGTTAGACCACAAACATCCACTAGATGGCCTTTTTGAGGTCGGGTCATGAGACACCTGTGGCCTGGTAAAAGCACTCAAACCGCATTCTCCGGAGGCTGTTTTCAGCGTTCCTTATCACACCACACACTCCACTCCCCGTCCTGTTTTCAGGGTCAAGGAGTTTCATTCTCATGCACAAATAACATACACACAGTGCCTCAGTATGTTTCCATGCCCCGACCTCAAACGCCTTGTACATAAGCTTGAATATGCTGTCGTGCACCCCCCCATATTCCCCCCTTCTTTAATTCTTATAGCGTGCTGGTCATCCAATGCAAGCTAAGCTTCCATGATTCTTCCCTGGTCATAGATGCGTCGGGTGGCAGCACAGAGCCAACTGCAAGTGCCTAGCAAACAGATACAAAAAAGAATAAGTACAGCGGCCATCACCCAAATGCGTATGTTTAACCCAGACAACCAAGTGTTCGGGTTTAACCATTGAAAGCCTTCTTGTAATTGCTGAAGGATACTTGTTTGTAATTGCTGCGACCATTCTTCAAGGTGTTTCTTTAATTCACACTCAAGAATGGAAATTTGAGAAGACAAATGGTCGTGATAAGCCCCTTGCAGATATGCTTTCACTCTCTCCCAAGCATATTGGGAGCTATTATATGGCAGAGGCGTGACACAGATAGAATTATATTGCCAATCAACAATGTAAATTTTGAGGGGTAATGAATGCCTGCTGCTGATTCCCCAGTTATTCAACAGCGGCTTCAAGAGACCGGGCGAGACAGAATGGTTTTATCTATATTTACCTGTTCTTGAAATTCACGGGTTACATTATACACCATGTGGTTCACCACTGAGGCTGTGTGAATAGATTCTGTCAGAGAAACAGCTGCAGTAGCAGCAGTTGCTAATATAATAATAGCTGAGACTAAAAAGGCAATTAAAGTGGCCAGGAATCTTTTTTTTTTTTCCGAGTATGAGATAGTGATTTTCTAAATAGCTGCAGGGTGGAATCTCCTTTTCAGCTCCAGGTTAAATTTACAGGCAGCCACAATTCTGCACGCCATTTTAAGATCATGACATAGGTTATATCCAACTGTGTAATGTTTCGATGGACAAGCATGCAGCATACCAACTACTGGAAGAGACTTTAATACTATAAAAAGATTGATTCTGCTCTATGTTAGGAACACCTTGCCCAAACAAAAGTATATAAGGGTGCGTGGTACAAATCAGGACTGTGTCAGTAACATTATTATGCAAAGAGAGGGTATGGTTGCCACCGCCAGTAATATACTCACCATGTGAAAGAACCCGTTCAAAAAAAGGAAATCCTAATCTCCAAATTTGGGTATGAGCAGGGCTTAAAGCTTGTTTCCCTCTCACTTGTAATACTGGTCCTGAAAGCCCATACTCTGACTAGGTAATAGAACTACTGGAGGGACTCCCAAATCCAATAGTCTGATTTGCAGACATAAGATTACCACGGGGACCCCAATCAAGTAAGGTGCCATTATCAAACAGAGGCCCTTGACGTGGAGCAGGCTGTCTGCACGGCGACCACTGGACGGCCTCAAACTTTTATCGCCAGTCCCTACTCGGACGGCATATAGGAAGATCAGGCACTTGTGTAGCTTCATTAGAGACCTCAGTAAGATTAGTGGTAATAGTAGAAATAAAGGTCAAGTTTGCAAGCTTAGCATCCCTTTTAGGCTGATAGTAAAGATACTCCTGAGGGATGAGAGTAACACACTTATCATGTGCTATTGTGGAAAAACAAAGAGGGGGATTACTAGACAGTAAAATCAAGGAGTAATTAAGTTGAATCCATCCCAAATTTTCAGTTACGGGGTAAGACAGAGGCATCCATCGGCCTCCTGCCCAAGAAGTATCATTAGATGACAAAGGCGGGTCAGCATCCCACCATGTAATAACATTAAAAACAGGGGGATTTAGAACATGACTCCAATAAACATGTCCTTAAGCTGATCCCACTTAGCAAAGGACAAGAATTACCCGCCACTCCAACATCCATGTCTGTCTTACTTTCTCAGAAGTTTCCCCAATTACCACCAGATATGTAAGAAACCGATTGTCTGCAGTTGCAGGGGCTTCCACGGCGGCAAGCTGGATAGATGCTTGTTGATTCAATTTCTTTAGCTGTCCCCAGGTGATGTCAGGTGCCTTCCGAGTCATCACCATCATTGTTGGTTGGTTCTCCAACGACTAGTCCTGTTCTCTAGAAGAGAGCCCTATATTCCCCCCCGCCCTTTTTAAATTAAGATATACTTTAAGAGTTTGATGAGCTCGTTTAACAATGGCCTGACTGGTTGAGTTATAAGGAATATCAGTTTTATGTTGCATGTGCCAAAGTTGCAATGCATATGTAAATCGAGCACTAAGATAGGAAGGTCCATTATTAGTTTTTATAGTGTGTGGAAGGCTTAGAGTTATCATAGATTTAAACAAATGAGCGATTGCGTCTTTAGTTTTTTCTCCTGTCTGGGAGGTAGCATGTATTAGGCCTGTATATGTGTCCACGGTAACATGGAGAAATTTAAAACGTCCAAAGGGTGGATACCGAGTGACATTAGTTTGCCAGATAGCATTAGGCACCAGACCTCGTAGGTTGGCACCAAGTCCTAAGGAAAAGGGGGAAAGAGAATGCTGTTGGCAATTAGGACAAGTTTTAATAATCATGCAAGCTTGAGTAAGTGTCAAATGAAGCTGTTGTTTAAGACTGCGGGCGTTCCGATGAAAAAACAACATGATCAGCTTGAGCTTGCAAAAAAGCAGGAGAATTTGCAAAGCACATCTGTGGTCGTACCAGAGCATCAGCTCAAGCATTCCCTTCTGATAAGGACCAGGTAGCCCAGAATGACGGCGAATATGTGTGATGTAAAGAGGGTGATGACAGGCACAGAGGAGCTCTTGCGCTGCAAGAAACAAAGCTAATAGGGGTTTATTAGTAATGCCCTTCACATGTGCAAGATCTAAATGAGTAATACTATACACCACATAAGCGGAATCACTAACGATATTTATGTCTTGGTGAGGAAAAGTTTGTAAGGCCAATATCAGGGCACCTAATTCCGCCTGTTGCATAGTTTTTAAAATGCTCCTGGATTTTGTACTGCCAGTTCTGCATGGCATCTTGCCACACTATAGCTGCTTTTTCAGTTTTTGGGTTTTTTTTTAACCATCTGTAAAGACAGTGGTGGCATGAAGTAAAGGCTCAGAGACAACAATACATACAAATTAAACAGGTACAGTTTGTAAAAAGTTCAGGAGCTTAGAGGCTGGTAAATGAAAGCTGATATTACCAATAAAGACAGCCATTGCTACTTGCCAATCAAGATCACAAGCTAAGAGAGTGTGAAATTGTTCCTTGCTTAAAGGTAGGAAAAGAGTAGCAGGGTCTTATCCTGACAGCTGGACGCAACGTTGGCGTCCTTTTATGAGAAGAGAAGCTATTATATCTGTAGTCTTTTGTATAAGTTTAGAGGGATTATGAGACAGGTACATAACATATAAAATACCGAAATGGCAAAAGATAAAGCCTACCTGTTAAACTAAGGCATGGAAAGGATGGATATTTTAAGTGATTTTTACTGTATTTTGGCCCTTGAAAGTCATTAGAAAGTGACTGCAAGTCGCCAGGATAATAAACCTGCATTGAGTTAGCTTAAGTGTGTTAAAAAGAAAAGAAAAAAAAAAAAGCTTTTTAAAATGTCCTTTGGTGTTAGTCATTTTCCTGCATCAGCCTTTAGCTGGAATGTCTTAGAAGTGAGCTTGGGAAAGTAGGGCTGTGGCCAGTTTCTTTCTATTCGTTCTGGGCCCCTTAGGCAGCTTCTCTTTTTAATAGCCTGCCACTTGTTGCTGTCCTTACCCTGAGAGGAAGGCAGGAAGAGTACAAGTGGCAGTAAGAGGCCAGAGAATGACCGGGTGGTAAACTGTGTGTGGAAGTGCGGAGGCTGGAGGCAAGAAGGTAACAGGCTGGGAGAAAAACACTCCCCTTATCTTCTAGGCCACCTATGCCTGCAGCCAACCCTGTTAGGTGAGGTACTGAAAATATACTGGGCTTTTTATTATTTTTACCACCCCCAAGCAGAGAGGCTCAGGGGAGGAGCAGACATGCAGCACAGGGTCTGCTTTGAAGTTTCTTAACCACAGTGTTTTTAAACATTTTGTAAAAAAGCAAAACAAACATTCCTTACTGCTGCGTCTATCTTCTGAAGATGACAGCAGCTGGCAGAGCTCGTCCCCCTCAGTCTAGTTAGCATTTAATATATGGCTATGGGAGAGCGCCCCTTATTAGTGGGCTCCTCCTCCAGGGCTCTGTACTCCGGGCTGCTCCACACTCCTTTGCCCACCTTAGGCTAGTAAGGTCCGGGTGCACATGGACTATTTCTTAGCCCTTTCCCTAGGGGGCCAGGGAAGACAAGGAATTGCTCGTCAACTGAGACATGTGAGGGGTGGCAGGGAAGGGCAGAAGTAGGAAAAGCAGCAGCACGGCAAGCAGCAGGCCACTTCCTGGGCACAGTTACTAAGGCACGTGACCATGGTGAGGCGGATCCTCAGGACTGGGCTGGAGCTGCCTGCAGCCACCCGGGGACTCGGTCTGTGCCTTTTGGCCTTCCCTCCGTCACCACAAACCCAGAAAGGGGCAACCTGCCCAGGCTGCCAGTGACCAAGTGTGCACTCCATGGCATCTCAGCAACTCTCCTGCCCCAGGCCTCTGTGGGCAGCAAGAAAGCTAGAGCTATCTGGGATAAAACCCAGGAGGCAGCATGCAACTTCCCCTTTTACTCCAGTGAAACAGAAAAAAGACAAGGCCAGAAAGGCTGATGCTGGAAGTAGCAAATGGGAACTCGCATATTAGGAAGACAATCATAATCAGCCACTTTCCTTCCCTCCCGGACGCACCCCTCCAGCAGGGAAGTTAGTCGAGGAGACGCAGCCACCCAATCATACAGATCATACAGATGTTCGCTGACCGGGGGTCTTATCTAAGAGCCGTCCCTTGGGCGGCCTCCAATCTCCTTAAGGGGGATGGAAGGCGCTGTTGGCTGAACAGGGCCAACAAATGCAGGTCCTTTTAAGGGTGGAGGAAAGAAGGGCAATGGCTTTTCTACAGGGGGAGGAAAAGGCTCCCGTCCGTCCTTATCCTCACTAAAAAAAAAAAAAAAAAAATCCTCCTTATGCCCTACAGAAGGGAATGAAGTAGAGAGAGGAGCACCCCCACCCCCCAACCACTGTTCTGGTTCCTGTTTGTCCTCACTAGAAAAAAACCTCTTCCTTATTCCCCATAGAAGGGAACGAAGTGGGGAGAGGAATCTCTCCCTTCAAATCTTCTGAATTCTTTTCAGGTGGAGATAATGGGCGATCTAACCACGATCTGGCAGATAAAGAGGATACAACGCAGAGCGTACCAGCGCCCAGGTGGTCAAAATAGTAACATTAGTAAAATGACCCTGCTCATATCCTCTTTTCAGGCAGCGACCTACCTGCTCTCATAACCCTAAATCTAAGGTTCCTTGATCAGGAAACCAAGGGCATTTCTGCCAAATTAAAAGCATAAGCTTGTGTAGAGCTCCAGGCTCTACAGTGCACTGGATAGCCTTAAGTAGCTGTTGCACTGTTTTAAAAAATACTTTCTGTTCTTTGGTCATTTCCTGACCCATGATAACCCAACCCGCGATAGTTTACGCATGGGTCCCGTCCTCCTGATGGGAGTCAGGACTGTCCCTTACCAGGATTCCCCGAAAAGTAATGAGCTCTCCTCCTTCACGCGTAACTTCAAGGCGATCACGTCGGGGTCACCACTTGCAGAGCTTATAGCTTGCAGTGAACGCCAAGAATGAGTTCTCAGACAAATCCAGCTGAGGGGGGCCGGGGGCAGCTCTTCTAAGAGACTCCGCCCCAGCATCTGTCCGCCAAGTATTCATTGAAAGGGCTTGTTAGACCACAAACATCCACTAGATGGCCTTTTTGAGGTCGGGTCATGAGACACCTGTGGCCTGGTAAAAGCACTCAAACCGCATTCTCCGGAGGCTGTTTTCAGCGTTCCTTATCACACCACACACTCCACTCCCCGTCCTGTTTTCAGGGTCAAGGAGTTTCATTCTCATGCACAAATAACATACACACGGTGCCTCAGTATGTTTCCATGCCCCGACCTCAAACGCCTTGTACATAAGCTTGAATATGTTGCCGTGCACCCCCGACACCCACTCCAGAGACAGAAATTACACCACTTTTCTATTGAGTTGTGTTAGAATACACGTAACATAAAATTTACCATCTTAAGCGTTTTTCAGTTTTGGGTTCAGTAGTGTTAAGTATATTTGCATTGCTGTGCAGCCAATCTCCAGCATGTCTTCAACTGCAAAACTGAAATGTATACCCATTAAACAACTCCTCATTTTCCCCTGCCCCGCAGCCTCTGGAAACCACCATTCTACCTTCCGTTTCTGAGTTTGAATATTTTAGATCCCGTATATAGGCGGAATCATGTAGTATTTGTCCTTTTGTGACTGGCTCGTTTCATAGCATAAGGTCCTAAAATTTTATCCACGTTGTAGCCTGTATCAGAACTCCATCCTTTTACAGCTCAAATCGTAATTCATTGTAAGGGCCAAATAGTGGACCATATTTAGTTTCTGTATTCATCCATCAGTGGACACTTGGGTTGCTTCCATCTCTTGGCTCTCATGAATAATGCTGCTATGAGCAGGGATGTACAAATATCTCTGAGACTCTGATTTCTATTTTTTCGATATAGACACAGAATGGAATTACTGGATCATATGGTAATTCTCTTTTTAGTTTTCTGAGTAACCGCCATACTGTTTTCCACAGCAGCTGTGCCATTTTACATTCCCACCAACAGTGCACAAAGGTTCCAGTTTCTGCACATCTTCACCAGTATCACATCAGTTTTATTGAACAAATGGAATTTATTTCATTTCTTTGTATTTTGTTTTTGTTTATTTGTAATGACACAATCGTATACATTTGTAGTGTACAACATGATGCTTTGAAATACGTATACATTGCGCAATGGCTAAATTAGGCTAACTACAATATGTATGAACTCACATACCTTTCATCTTCTGTGGTGAGAACTCTTAAAATCTACCCTCTTACCAATTTTCAAGTATACATTATTATTAACTATAGTCACCATGTCTACAATAGATCTCTTGAACTTAGACTTCTTGTCTAAATGAAGTTTTGTATCCTCTGACCAATATCTCCCCAATCCTTCCCAGCCCCAGACCCTGGTAACCACCATTCTATTCTCTGTTTCTAAAAAGTTTGATTTTTTAAGATCCCACACCCCAGTGAGACCATACAGTGTTTGTCTTGCCGTGCCTGCCTTATTTCACTCGACATAATGTACTCCAGATTCACTCATGTTGCCACAAATGACAGGATTTCCTTTTATTTTTTAAAAAATGCTCAATACCATTCTATTGTGTGTACATATACACATGTGCTTCACCCATTCATCCGTTGATGAGCTCTTGGTTTGACTTCACGTCTTGGCTGTTGTGAACAGTGCTGCAATGTATATGCAAGTGCAGATATTTTTGACATACTCATTTCATTTTCTTTGGCCATCTATCCAGTAGTGGGATTACTAAATCAAATGATAGTGCTATGGATAATTTTTTAATTTTAAGTTTAATGGATACATAAGATTTGCACATATTTATGATGTACATGTGATATTTTGTCACGTGCATAGAATGTGTAATGATCAGTTCAGGATATTTGGGGTAACCATCACCTGGAATATTTTTCATTCCTAGTATTGGGGGTATTTCAAGTCCTCTCTTCTATTTTGAAATATACAATACATTGCTGTTAACTGTAGTCATCCTACTCTGCTATTGAACATTAGAAATTATTCCTTTTTTTTTTTTTTTTTTTTGAGACAGGCTCTCACTCTGTCGCCCCAGGCTGGAGTGCAGCGGCGCGATCAAAGCTTACTGCAGCCTCAACCTCCTAGGCTTAAGCGATCCTCCCACCTCAGCCTCCTGAGTAGCTGGGACAACAGGCACATGCCACCATGCAGGGCTACTTTTTTTTTTTTTTTTTTTTTTCATAGAGACAGGGTTTCGCTATATTGTCCAGGCTGGTCTGCAACTCCTGTGCTCATGCTAACTGCCCACCTCGGCCTCCCAAACTGCTGGGATTACAGGTGTCAGCCACCATGCCCAGCCTAGAACTTATTCCTTTTTAACTGTATGTTTATGCCTGTCAACCAATCTCTCTTCTTCCAAACCCCCCTTCCTCCAATCCACACACACTTCCCAGCCTCTCATATCTATCACTCTATTCTCTGCCTCTAGGAGATCAACTTTTTTCCCTCCCATATATGAGTGAGAACATATGGTATTTGTCTTTCTGTGCCTGGCTTATTTCACCTAACATAATGACCTCCAGTTCCATCCATGTTGCTGCAAATGAAAGGATTTCATTCTTTTTGTGGCTGAATTGTATTTCCTGTGTACATATGCCACATTTTCTTTATCCATTCATCCACTGATGGACACTTAGGTTGATTCCATGTCTTGGCTATTGTGATGAGTGCTGCAATAAACATGGGGGTGTAGGTATTCCTTTGATATACCGATTTTGTTTCTTTTGGATAAATACCCGGTAGTGGGATTGCTGGATAGTTCTATCTGTAGTGTTTTGAAAAGTCTCCATACTGTTTTCCACAGTGGCTGTACTAATTTACATTCCCACCAACAGTGTATAAGGGTTCCCTTTTCTTCGCATCCTCGCCAACACTTGTTCCCTTTTATCTTTCTGATAATAGCCATTTTAACAGGTGTGAAGTGATAGCTCATTGTGACATTTCCCCGATGATAAGTGATGTCGAGCATTTTCATACAACTGTTGGCCATTTGTATGTCGTCTTTGGAGAAATGTCTATTCAGATCCTTTGTACGTTTTAAAATCAGGTGATTTGTTTTCCTGTTATTGAGTTGAGTTCCTTATGTATTTTGGATATTAACTCCTTATCAGATGTATAGTTTGTGAATATTTTCTCCCATTCTGTAGGTTGCCTCTTCACTCTGTTGATTGTTTCCTTTGCTGTGCAGAAGCCTTTCAGTTTGACGTAATCCCATTTCTCTATTCTTTCTTTGGTTGCTCATGCTTTTGGGGTCATAGAGGAAAAATTATTTCCCAGATCAATGCCATGGATGATTCCCCCTATGTTTTCTTCTGGTAGTTTTACAGTTTCAGGTCTTACATTTAAATCCGGAGTCCAATTTGCCTTGATTTTTGTGTATGATAGGAGACAAGGGTCCCATTTCATTCTTCTGTATGTGGATATTCCGTTTTCCCAACACCATTTATTGAGGAGACAGTCCTTTCCCTATGTGTGTTCTTGGCATCTTTGTCGAAAATCACTTGACCATAAATGCATTAATTCTTTCTAGTCTATTATATTTGTCTATTTGTATGCCAGTACCATGCTGTTTTGATTACTCTAGCTTTTATTATATTTTGAGATCAGGTTGTGATTCCTCCAGCTTTGTTCGTTTCGCTCAAGATTGCTTTAGGTAACTGGAGTCTTTTGTGGTTCGCTGCGAATTTCAGGATTGCTTTTTCTATGTATGTAAAACTAGCGTTGGAATTTGGTAGGGATTGCATCGAATCTGTTAATTGCTTTGAGTAGTATGGACATTTTAACAATACTGATTCTTCCAATCCTTGATCATGGGTTAGCTTTCCATTTATTTGTGGCTTCCTCAATTGCTTTCATCAATGTCTTATAGTTTTCAGTGTACAGATCTTTTACCTCCTTGATTGAACTTATTCCTAAGTATTTTATGTTGTTTTTGAGAACTGTTTTAAATGGTATTGTTTTCTTGATTTATTTTCAGATAGTTTGTTATTAGTGTATAGAAATGCTACTGATTTGTACATGTTGATTTTGTTTTTTGCAACTTTCCTTAAAATTCATTTGAATTTTAAGGTTTTCTGTAAAATATTTTAAGACTTTATATATGTACAATCATGTAATCTGCAGAGAGAGGTAATTTAATTTCTTTTTTCTTTTCTTTTCTTTTTTGAGATAGGGTCTCATTTTGTCACCCAGGCTGGAGTGCAGTGGTGCGATCTCAGCTCACCGCAGCCTCGACTTCCTGGGTTCGAGCGAGTCTCGTGCCTCAGGCCCAGATGTAGCTGGTCGCCACCACGCCCAGCTAGCTTTCGTATTTTTGGTAGAGACAGGGTTTCGCCGTGTTGCCCAGGCTGGTCTCGAACTCCTGGCCTCATGTGATCCACCTGCCTCGGTCTCCCAAAGTGTTAGGATTACAAGCATGAGCCACCACACACAGCACACTTGTTACTTTCTGCTTTGTGTGCCTTTCATCTTTTTTCTCTGGCCTAAGATTTTTGACTAAAAGTTGTAGTACTACGTTGCATAGCAGTGGTGAAAGGGAGCATCTTTGTCTTGCTCCTGATGTAGGTAGTATTGAAACCAGGGTCTTCCATCAGCTGTGGCAAGAATGTAGTTAAAGAAAAGAATCAGACCAGAAATTGAGCCCCGGGGCTCTATATTTTTAAGAATCTGGGGTAAGGGAGCTTCCAGATAGCTGAACACATGGAAGTTCCTGGAGGGAGGTGCACCTGTGCCCTATGCATCTCTTTCATCTGGCTGTTCGTCTGTATCCTTTCTCATGTTCTTCATAATAAATGGGTAACATATTTATTAATCAGTGATAAAACCCAACACGATACACTAACATGATTTTGTGCACTTAGAGGAGAAATATTTCCTAGTTAAGTAGGAAATTGTGCAAAAGGCCTCTGGAAGACCTTCATTCTAAACTGTTTTGTAGGGAAACATTTCATTTAGAAGTCTGGATATTCTTTCTTCCGTTTGCTGTAATCTGCATTCGCTGAGTAGAACTCGTATTGATCATCGGGACCCCGTTTATTCCAGGATTCTGAGGTATTCTTTCTGTCCCAACTAACTTTTGGGTTAAACAGTGTCAGATGCAAGACATGCAGCCCTGCTCTAGTGCCTCCTGCTCAAATAGATACAAATACAGAGATGTTGAACTCAAATGCTTTCTGGCCTGACCAAAGAGCTTCTGGAGCATGTGTGAAGCCTGGAAGGAGAGAAGAACAAATATTTCAGGCCCAGGTCCAAGTAGGTCAATGCAGCATTTGATTTTTGGAGGAGACTTGGGTAACACAGAATTGAGTTAATCATAATCCTTATTTCATAACATGCTACCCGTGATTGATACGAGGCCCTATTTGTTTATTTTAAAATGCAATGTGCCCCCATTTACCTATTACCCGATCCAATAACTAGACTATCAGTAGAAACCTGTATATCTACCTCTGAGCTCCCCTCACTGTAACCTCCTGAATCCCTTCACTTCCACCAGAGGCAACCCCAGCCTGAATTGAGTACTTGGCATCCCTTTGATTTTTATTGCAAATAAGTATATATATAAAACAATATACCCTTTTTCTGTTTTTGAGACAGGGTCTCACTCTGATTGTTCGGTCTGAAGTGCAGTAGCATGATTTTGGCTCACTGCAGGCTCGACCTCCCTGGCTCAGGTGATTCTCCCACCTCAGTCTCCCGAGTACCTAGGAGTACAAGCGCACGCCGTGATGTCTGGCTAATTTTTTGGAGAGACGGGGTTTAGCCATGTTGCACAGGCTGGTCTCAAACTCCTGGACTCAAGCACTCCACCCACCTCTGCCTCCCAAAGTGCTGGGATTACAGGCGTGAGCCACTGTGCTCGGCCATTATACTCTTCAGTTTTGCTTGGTTTTGAACCTGATGAAAAGGGTGTCACACGGTATGTAGTCTTGTGGGAATTACTTTTTTCATACTTATACTAACATTATCCATTGTTGACTATGGAACTGCAGTTCACCCATTTGCCTTGCTACATAGTATATCATGGTGTGCATATACCACAGTTTAGGCATTCTCTTGTTCATGAGCATTTGCATTGGTCCCAGGTTTTTGCTACCGTGGCCAGTGCTGCTGTGAAATTCTTGTCCAGTGGACGTTGATAGGAATTGCTGAGTTAGCAATGATCTACTTCATATATTGATGCCACATTGTTTTCCAAACTGGTTGTGTTCGTTTATATTCCCAACATGTTGCAAGCTGTATGAGATCCCACTGCTCTGCGTTATCTCTAACCTTTGATGTTGCTAGGTTTCTTATTCTTTGCCAATCAAATGGGTACAAGATTTATCTTGAGGTCATGTTTAGCATTTCCCTGACTACTGATGAGCTGAGCATATCTTCATGTGTTTATTGGCCTCATAGGTTCCTTCTTCTATGGAATTCCTGTTCATGATTTTTGCCTATTTTCTTACTGGGTTGTTTGTCTTTCTTATTGATTTCTACAAGTTCTCAAAATATATTATTGATACCAATCTTTTGTCAATTGTATATAGGATAAAGATCTTCTTCCAGCTTGTACCATGTATTTCCACTTTTATATGACGTCTTTTAAAAATTGAGGTATTACCTACATACAGCAAATCACAGAAACATAAGTCTACAATTTTATCACAGTTATACACCCATGTAACCGCCATCCAGATCAAAATATAGAACATTTTCAGCATCCTCCCATCCCCAGAAAGAGAATTTTGAGAGAAAATGAGCAACCAGTAAAGACTGAGGAGTGATCACTGATATGGGAATAAGCCCTATGTCTTCTCCTGGTAATGGCAGATGAGATAATTCAGATAAACCCTGTGTGTTGGCCATCTGTTAGTTGGCCATCTGGTTTAACTCCATCTACAGCCTCCCTCCCTCTCTCTGGTGACTGGGCTGATATCACATAGTTCAATGCCCCAACCCTCTAGTCATATGATTGGTCTTTCTGGTCTGGCCAGCCTCCATTTGGAGTCATCTCATCACACAAACTATCTAGGGGCCTCCCATGATTCACCTCATTAGCATAAACCATGAAGTGTGGTCCATGGGACCCATCAGGAATGACACTATCACTCAGGAAATTGCAAGGGATTAGAGGTTATCTCCCAGGACTCAGGGACAAAGTCCAAGCATCCCATTCTTTATTACACATTAAGTGCACAGAAAAATGCACATTGTAGAAAAAATTCATCTTGTTGGGATCTTTCCAGATCCTGGGAATATAGAAATATACTGCTATGGTTTGGATATGATTCGTCTGTCCCCGCCAAAACCTATGGGGAAATTGGATCCCCAGTGTGGTGGTGTTGGAAGGTGGGGCCTTGTGGGAGGTGTTCGGGTCATGGAGACAGATCCCTCATGAAGAGCTTGCTGCCGTTCTGGAGGTAGTGAGTGAGTACTGGCTCTGGTGAGACTGGATTAGTGCCCATGACGGTAGGTTTGTCATAAAGCCAGCATGCCCCTCGGTTTTTCCCTCTTTGCACGTGTCTGCTTCCCCTTTGGCCTTTTCCACTATGTTTTGGCCTAGCAGGTGGCTGTCACCAGAAGCTGAGGAGTTACGGGTGCCATGCCCCTCCTACTTCCCAGCTTGCTGAATCATGAGCTAAATCAACCTCTTTTATTTTTAAATTATCCAGTCTCAGGCGTTCTGTTACAGCAACACAAAACAGACTAAGACACATGCTAACAATGGCCCAAAAGAGGCAGAGATGGTATAATGTTGGTGCAAAAGTAATTGCAGTTTTTGTCGTCACTTTTAATAGCAAAAACTTCTGCACCAACCCAATACCACAAACAACTCAATTCAAGAACTTACATGAAATGGACTAAATCTCTAAATCTTTTGAAGACACGAATTATCAAGACTCACCCAATATGAAATAACTTGAGTAGTCCTATAAAGACATTGAACTTTGGGAGGCCAAGCTGGGAGAATCGCCTGAGCCCAGAAGACCGAGACCAGCCTGGGCAACAAAGTGAGACCCTAGCTCTACAAAAAAATTTATATATAAAACGAAATGGAATTCATAGTAAAATACCTTCCAAAGAAGATATTCCAACCCACGTGGTTTCACTGGCAAATTCCACCAAACATTCAAAGAAGAATTAATACCGATTCTACAATATCTCTTCCCAAAAATAGAACAGTAGAGACTTCTTGTCAACACATTTTATGAGGCCAGGATCACCCTGATACCAAAACCACCCAAAGACTGTATAAAAGAAGCAAGCAAGCAAGAAACGACAGACCACCAACTCTCACGAACATAAATGCAAAAATCATCACAAAATATTAGCAAATTGAATCCAGCAATGTCTAAAAAATATATAGCTCAACCATGTGAGGCCTGTCCCAGGAATGCAGGGCTTATTGAATGTTAAAAACAAACAATAAATTTATTCCATTATATTAATGGTCAATAAAAGAAAGAAATACATGATCATATGAATTGATGTAGAAAAAGCCTTTGGCAAAATTCAATATCCATTCAAGACATAAACTCTCAGCAAGCTAAGAATAGAAAAGACCTTCCTCAGCTTGATAAAGGGAATCTGCAAGAAAACCCACAGCTAATATCGTAGTTAATAGTGAACACCTGAATGTTTTCCTCCTAAGTTCATGAACAATACAAGGATGTCTACTCTTGCCACTTCTATTCAACATCACACTTAGAAGTCCTTCCTATTGTAATAATTCAAGAAATAGAATTAAAAGACTTTCAGATAGGAAAAGAAGAAATAAAACTGCCTGGTATTCACATACGACATTATTATCTATGCCGAGAATTCCATGGAATCTACAAAAAAAAATTCCTAGAACTCATAAGTGAGTTTACTAAAGGTAAAGTGTATTTGCTCAATACACAAAAATCAACTGTATTTCTATATAAAGTAAGTATAGAAATAGAAACAAAACATTTAAAAACCAGTGACATTTACAATAACTGCAACAATGAAATACCTCGGCATGAATCAAAGAAATTCTACGTTCTGAAAATTAAACAATGCTAATGAAAGAAATCCAGGAAGGCCTAAATGAATGGAATACACATGAGTGTACTGTGTTTACGAATGGAAACACTCAATAAATATATGAGTTCTCCTTGAACTGATCTATATATTTAACGCAATACAATTAAAGTGATAGTAGGATTTTTTGTAGACATACACAACATGGTTCTAAAATTTATACTAAAAATCAAAAGAACTACAATCATTAAAACAATTTTAGGCATGGTGCAGTGGCTCACGCCTGTAATCTCAGCACTTTGGGAGGTCCAGGCGGGCGGATCATGAGGTCAAGAGATCGAGACCATCCTGGCCAACATGGTGAAACCCTGTATCTACTATAAATACAAAACTTAGCTGGGTGTGATGGTGTGCGCCTGTAGTCCCAGCTACTCGGGAGGCTGAGGCAGGAGAATTGCTTGAACCTGGGAGGTGGAGGTTGCAGTGAGCCGACATCGTGCTACTGCACTCCAGCCTGGGTGACAGAGCAAGACTCCACCTCAAAAAAAATAAAATAAAATAAAAAAGAATAAAGTTGAAGGAATCACTTTACCTCCTTTTTTTTTTTTTTTTTTTGAGACAGAGTCTCATTCTGTTCCCAGGCTGGAGTGCAGTGACACAATCATGGCTCACTGCAGCCTTTAACTCCCAGACTTAAATGATCTTCCCGCCTCAGCGTGCTGAGTAGCTGGGACTACAGGTGTGCACCACCACACCTGATGAATATTTTTATTTTTTTGTAGAGATGGGGTCTCACTATGTTTCCCAGGTCTCGCTATGTTGCCCAAGCTCGTCTTGGACTCCTGAGCTCAAGTGGTCCTCCTGCTTTGGCCTCCCAAATCTGACTTCTAAGACTCACCAGAGTGCTACACTAATTACGACAAGGGTGTTATTAGCAGCGGGGTAGATATAAGTCAGCAGAAAAGACAGAGATTCCAGAAACAGACCCTAGATGTATTGCCAATACATTTTTAAATTATTTTTTGAGGAGAAATTTTTATAGCATTAACCTTTCAGAATGAACAGTCCAGCAGCATTCAGTGTTTTCATAATGTTGTGCAAGTACTGCCTCCATCTAGTTTGGAACATTTTCATCACTTCCAAAGAAATTCGCATGCTCATTAAGAAACTACTCCCCATCCTCTTCCTCCTGGGCTCAGGCACCCACTAAGTTAGTTTCTGACTTTATGGGTTTACCTATTCTGGATATTTCTTTTTTTTTTTTATTTTTTTTATTTTTTTTCTTTTTTATTGATCATTCTTGGGTGTTTCTCGCAGAGGGGGATTTGGCAGGGTCACAGGACAGTAGTGGAGGGAAGGTCAGCAGATAAACAAGTGAACAAAGTTCTCTGGTTTTCCTAGGCAGAGGACCCTGCGGCCTTCCGCAGTGTTTGTGTCCCTGGGTACTTGAGATTAGGGAGTGGTGATGACTCTTAACGAACATGCTGCCTTCAAGCATCTGTTTAACAAAGCACATCTTGCACCGCCCTTAATCCATTCAACCCTGAGTGGATACAGCACATGTTTCAGAGAGCACAGGGTTGGGGGTAAGGTCACAGATCAACAGGATCCCAAGGCAGAAGAATTTTTCTTAGTACAGAACAAAATGAAAAGTCTCCCATGTCTACCTCTTTCTACACAGACACGGCAACCATCCGATTTCTCAATCTTTTCCCCACCTTTCCCCCCTTTCTATTCCACAAAACCGCCATTGTCTTCATGGCCCGTTCTCAATGAGCTGTTGAGTACACCTCCCAGATGGGGTGGTGGCCGGGCAGAGGAGCTCCTCACTTCCCAGTAGGGGCGGCCGGGCAGAAGCGCCCCTCACCTCCCGGACGGGGCGGCTGGCCGGGCGGGGGGCTGACCCCCCACCTCCCTCCCGGACAGGGCGGCTGGCCGGGCAGAGGGGCTCCTCACTTCCCGGTAGGGGCGGCCGGGCAGAGGCACCCCTCACCTCCCGGACAGGGCGGCTGGCCGGGCGGGGGGCTGATCCCCCCACCTCCCTCCCCGACGGGGCAGCTGGCCGGGCGGCGGGCTGACCCCCCCACGTCCCTCCCGGACGGGGCGGCTGGCCGGGCAGGGGGCTGACCCCCCCACCTCCCTCCCGGACGGGGCGGCTGGCCGGGCGGGGGGCTGACCCCCCCACCTCCCTCCCAGACAGAGCGGCTGGCCGGGCAGAGGGGCTCCTCACTTCCCAGTAGGGGCGGCCGGGCAGAGGCGCCCCTCACCTCCCGGACGGGGCGGCTGGCCAGGTGGGGGGCTAACCCCCCCACCTCCCTCCCGGACGGGGCGGCTGGCCGGGTGGGGGGCTGACCCCCCCACCTCCCTCCCAGACAGAGTGGCTGGCCGGGCAGAGGGGCTCCTCACTTCCCAGTAGGGACGGCCGGGCAGAGGCGCCCCCCACCTCCTGGACAGGGTGGCTGGCCGGGCGGGGGGCTGATCCCCCCACCTCCCTCCCGGACGGGGCGGCTGGCCAGGTGGGGGGCTGATCCCCCCCACCTCCCTCCCGGACGGGGCGGCTGGCCGGGCGGGGGGCTGACCCCCCCCACCTCCCTCCCGGATGGGGCGGCTGGCCGGGCAGAGGGGCTCCTCACTTCCCGGTAGGGGCGGCCGGGCAGAGGCACCCCTCGCCTCCCGGACGGGGCGGCTGGCCAGGCGGGGGGCTGACCCCCCCACCTCCCTCCCGGACGAGGCGGCTGGCCGGGCAGAGGGGCTCCTCACTTCCCGGTAGGGGCGGCCGGGCAGAGGCGCCCCTCACCTCCCGGACGGGGCGGCTGGCCGGGCGGGGGGCTGACCCCCCCACCTCCCTCCCGGACGAGGAGGGAGGACGCTCCTCACTTCTCAGATGGGGTGGCTGCCGGGCGGAGGGGCTCCTCACTTCTCAGACGGGGCGGTTGCCAGGCAGAGGGTCTCCTCACTTCTCAGACAGGGCGGCCGGGCAGAGACGCTCCTCACATCCCGGACGGGGCGGCAGGGCAGAGGTGCTCCCCACATCTCAGACGATGGGCGGCCGGGCAGAGACGCTCCTCACTTCCCAGATGTGATGGCGGCCGGGAAGAGGCGCTCCTCACTTCCTAGATGGGATGGTGGTCGGGAAGAGGCGCTCCTCACTTCCTAGATGGGATGGCGGCCGGGCAGAGATGCTCCTCACTTTCCAGACTGGGCAGCCAGGCAGAGGGGCTCCTCACATCCCAGACGATGGGCGGTCAGGCGGAGACGCTCCTCACTTCCCAGACGGGGTGGCTGCCAGGCAGAGGCTGCAATCTCGGCACTTAGGGAGGCCAAGGCAGGCGGCTGGGAGGTGGTTGTAGCGAGCCGAGATCAACGCCACTGCACTCCAGCCTGGGCGCCATTGAGCACTGAGTTAACGAGACTCCGTCTGCAATCCTGGCACCTCGGGAGGCCGAGGCTGGCGGATCACTCGCGGTTAGGAGCTGGAGACCAGCCCAGCCGACACATCGAAACCCCGTCTCCACCAAAAAAATACGAAAACCAGTCAGGCGTGGCGGCGCGCGCCTGCAATCGCAAGCACTCGGCAGGCTGAGGCAGGAGAATCGGGCAGGGAGGTTGCAGTGAGCTGAGATGGCAGCAGTACCGTCCAGCTTCGGCTCGGCATCAGAGGGAGACCGTGGAAAGAGGGGAGAGGGGAGAGGGGGAGAGGGGAGAGGGGGGAGGGGAGAGGGGAGAGGGGAGAGGGGAGAGGGAGCTCTATTTACCACACAGTCTTCGAAATCGAGACAGGAAGCCTTTTTTTTTTTTTTTTTTGAGACGGAGTCTCTGTCACCCAGGCTGGTCTGCAGTGGCTGGATCTTGGCTCACTGCAACCTCCACTTCTGGATATTTCATATGAATCAAATAATATAATATGTGACCTTCGTGTCTCTCTCACTCTCTCTCATCTTTTTTTTTTTTTTTTTTTTCCTTGAGACACGGTCTCCCTGTCTCACTCAGGCTGGAGTGCAATGGTGGAAACAAGGCTCACTGCAGCCTCGACCCCCTGGGCTCATGGGATCCTCCCACCTCAGCCTCCCGAGTAGCTGGGACTACAGGCACGCACCACCACGTCTGGCTAATTATTTTTCGTATTTATTGTGGAGACGGCATTTCGCCATGTTGCCCAGGCTGGTCTCGAACTCTTGGCCTCAAGTGATCCACCCATCTCAGCCTCCCAAAGTGCTAGGATTACAGGCGTGAGCCACTGCACCCGGCCTTGGCTTCTTTCCTTAGCATGATGTTTTCAAGGCCCATCCACGTTGTAGCATCTATCAGTATTTCATTCCTTGTTATGGCTGAATAATATTTCACTGTATGCATAGACCACAGCTTGTTTATCCATTCATCAGTTGATGGATATTTGGGTTATTCCCACCTTTTGACTTTTGAAATAATGCTGCTACGAACGTGCATGTACAAGTATGTCTTTGAGCACCTGTTTTCAGTTCTTTTGACTATATACCTATGAGAGTAATTCTCAAGTCACATGTTAATTCTATGTTTAACCTTTTAGGAACCACCAAAATGTTTTCCACAGTGGCTGAATTATTTTACATTCCCATCAGCCATGTATGAAAGTTCTAATTTCTCCACATCCTATTCAACAATTCTTATTGCCCATCTTGAAAAAAGTATGACCATCCCGGTAGACGTGGAATAGTACCTTATTGTTTTGATTTGCATTTTCCTAATAGCTAATGATGTTGAGTATCTTTACATGCATTTCTTAACTATTTGTGTATCTCCATTGGAGACATGTCTATTAAATCCTTTGCTTATTTCAAAAATGGGGTTGCCTTTTCTTGACGGGTTTTTTGTAAGTTTTAATATCTTCCGGATGTTACATGATCAGATACATGATTGGCAAAGGTTTTTCTCCCATTCTGTTATCTTTTCACTTTCTTGACAATGTCCACTGATCCACAAAAGTTTTCAATTTCAGTGAAGCCCCATTTATCATTTTTAGTTTTGTTGCCTGTGCTTTGGGTGTCATACTCTAAGAATCTAATGCCAAATACAAAGACATGACTTACCCCTGTGTTTTATTCTAAAAGTATTAATTTTAACACTTACATTTATGTTTTTGATTCATTTTGAGTTAATTTTTGTATATGGTATATGGTATGAAGTAGGGGTCCAACTTCATTCTTTGGCATGTGGATAACCAGTTATCCTAGCACCATTTCTTTAAGAAACGATTCTTTCCCCCATCGAATGGCCTTGGCGCTCTTGTTGTAAATCAATTTAGCATAGGCTGACCCCCACAGACTCAGGCTCCAGGCTTGTCCTTGCAGTCCCAGGCTCCAGGTCACCCACCCACCCTGTCTTCAGCTCCACCCCAGTGCCGGTCCAGCCCCCACAGTCTCGGGCTCCAGGCCCACCTCATCACCAGGCAGGCCCTGGTTTTCCCAGGCTCCAGACTGGTCCCATGGCCAGGCCGCTCCCTCAGCCCTAGACTCTGGGTACACCCATGAACCAAGCCTGCGTTGGGGCAAGGCTAGCCTCACAGCCCCAGGCTCTGGGCTGGCACCCATGGAATGAGCCACCAGCCCTGCCATGGGGCCAAGGTGGCCCTACAGCCTTAGATTCCAAGCCAGCCTCCAGAGCCCCAGACTCCAGGCTGACACATGCAGACATCACCTGCAGACCAGTCCCTACAGCCCCAGACTTCAGGCCTGGACATGTGGACCCAGCTTCCAGATCCTCCTCAGTGTCAGGACAACCCCTGTGACCCTCGACCTGGTCTGCTTCAATGATAGGCCGGCTTCTGTAGTTTCAGACTTCAGGCTGGCACCCACAGACCTAGTCTCTGTACCCACTCCAGCCCCAGGCTGACCCCTGTGACCTCAAGCACCAGGCCAGAACCTACAAAGCCAGCTTCCAGGCCAGCCCCCAAGGATTAAAGGCTCCAGGCTTGCCCAGTGCCACACTAGCACCTTTGGCCTCAGACCCCAGGCTGGCCCTCTCAGACTCAGGCTCCAGGCCCATGCCAGGCGCCAGACAGGCTAAGAGGAAGTCTGACCCACATGGCCTCGGGCTTCAGGCCCACGCCAGGGCAAGACTGGCCCCAATAGCCAGGTTGGTCCCCATGGCACCAGGACCCAGGCCCAAATCCATGAACTCAGGTTCCAGCTCCACCCTACCTGCTCACCAAGCCAGCTTTCCCAAGAAATCCAGCAGCAAGTCTATCCATGCACCATGCCAGATGGTCTTCCCAGAATCTCTGGATGGACTGAACCGTGAAGGGCTTTCCCAGCCAGAGCCAGTCATCAAGCACTGGAGCAAGTCCCCACTTCTTTTTTGGTTTTTCTTTTTGCTTTTTTTTTTTTTTTCCTAATGGAGCTATTGTTGTTTATTCCTAACCGCAGCTATTGTTGCTCCGGTTGGAGTGCAATGGCACAATCTCAGCTCACTATAACCTCCGCCTCCCGGGTTCCAGTGATTCTCCTGCTTCAGAATCCTGAGTAGCTGGGACTACAGGCGCCCACCACCACGCCCAGCTAACTTTTTGTATTTTTAGTAGAGACGGGGTTTCACCATGTTGGCCAGGCTGGTCCCGAGCTCCTGACCTCAAGTGATCCACCCACCTCTGCCCCCCAAAGTGCTGGGATTACAGGCATGAACCACCGCGCCTGGCCCAAGTCCCTGCTTCTTTAAATGCACAGATGCCAATGTACAGCCACAAAGGTCACAATCAATCAGGGAAACATGACACTACCAAAGGAACAAAGTAAAGCTTCACTGATCAACCCTAAAGAAGAGAGATTTAGAAACTTTCTAAGAAGGAATTAAAAATAATCTTCCTAAAGTAGTTCACTGCATTACAAGGAATGCTAGAGGGAATTCTTCAAGCTGAGAGAAAACGCTTTGGTTTTGAGTTTGTTTGTTATTTGGGTTTTGTTTTTTGTATGTTTCTTTGTTTGTTTTGAGACAGGATCTCACTCTGTCACCTGGACTGGAGTGCAGTGGTGTGATCGTGGCTCACTGCAACCTCGACTTCCCAGGCTCAAGTAAACCTCCTACATGAGCCTCCCAAGAAGCTGGGACTGCAGGCATGCACTGCCATGCCCAGCTAATTTTTTTGTTTGTTTCTATTTTGTGTGGAGACAGTGTTTCACTATGTTGCCCAGGCTGGTCTCCAACTCCTGAGCTCAAGTGATCAGCCTGCCTCAGCCTCCCAAAGTGCTGGGACTACACGCACGAGCCATCGCACCTGGCCAAGAAAAGGATGTTAATTGGTAATAAGAAAATATGAAAGAAGAAAATTTATGAGTAAAATAAGTACATGTTCAAACCCAGAATACTCATTGTAATGATGATGTATAAATCACTTATATCTTTAGTATGAAGGTTAAAAGACAAAACTATTTGCGAAAGTATAGCTACAAAAATGTGTTAAGGGATATGGAATATAAAAAAGATGTAAATAGTGACATCAAAAACATAAAATATACGGGGAGTTAAGGAGCATAATTGTAGTTTTTGTGTGTAATCAAAGTTAAGTTGTTATCAGCTCAGAATAGTCTGTTATAACCATAAGATATTTTATGTAAGCCTCATGGTATTCATAAAACAGAAATCTATAGCAGATACACGAAAGATAAAAAGTGAAGAATCAATTGTGAATGGGAGTTCACTCATGATTTGGCTCTCTGTTTTTCTGTTATTGGTGTATAAGAATGCTTGTGATTTTTGTACATTGATTTTGTATCCTGAGACTGCTGAAGTTGCTTATCAGCTTAAGGAGATTTTGGGCTGAGACAATGGGGTTTTCTAGATATACAATCATGTCATCTGCAAAAAGGGACAATTTGGCTTCCTCTTTTCCTAATTGAATACCCTTTATTTCCTTCTCTTGCCTAATTGTCCTGACCAGAACTTCCAACACTATGTTGAATAGGAGTGGTGAGAGAAGGCATCCCTGTCTTGTGCCAGTTTTCAAAGGGAATGCTTCCAGTGTTTGCCCATTCAGTATGATATTGGCTGTGGGTTTGTCATAGATAGCTCTTATTATTTTGAGATACGTCCCATCAATACCTAATTTATTGAGAGTTTTTAGTATGAAGCCTTGTTGAATTTTGTCAAAGGCCTTTCTGCATCTATTGAGATAATCATGTGGTTTTTGTCTTTGGTTCTGTTTATATGCTGTATTACATTTATTGATTTGCGTATATTGAACCAACCTTGCATCCCAGGGATGAAGCCCACTTGATCATGTTGGATAAGCTTTTTGATGTGCTGCTGGATTCGGTTTGCCAGTATTTTATTGAGGATTTTTGCATCAATGTTCATCAAGGATGTTGGTCTAAAATTCTCTTTTTTGGTTGTGTCTCTGCCCGGCTTTGGTATCAGGATGATGCTGGCCTCATAAAATGAGTTAGGGAGGATTCCCTCTTTTTCTATTGATTGGAATAGTTTCAGAAGGAATGGTACCAGTTCCTCCTTGTACCTCTGGTAGAATTCGGCTGTGAATCCATCTGGACCTGCACTGTTTTTGGTTGGTAAGCTATTGATTATTGCCACAATTTCAGATCCTGTTTGATCTATTCAGAGATTCAACTTCTTCCTGGTTTAGTCTTGGGAGAGTGTATGTGTCGAGGAATTTATCCATTTCTTCTAGATTTTCTAGTTTATTTGCGTAGAGGTGTTTGTAGTATTCCCCAATGGTAGTTTGTATTTCTGTGAGATTGGTGGTGATATCCCCTTTATCATTTTTTATTGCGTCTATTTGATTCTTCTCTCTTTTTTTCTATATTAGTCTTGCTAGAAGTCTATCAATTTTGTTGATCCTTTCAAAAAATCAGCTCCTGGATTCATTAATTTTTTGAAGGGTTTTTTTTGTCTCTATTTCCTTCTGTTCTGCTCTGATTTTAGTTATTTCTTGCCTTCTGCTAGCTTTTGAATGTTTTTGCTCTTGCTTTTCTAGTTCTTTTAATTGTGATGTTAGGGTGTCAATTTTGGATATTTCCTGCTTTCTCTTGTGGGCATTTAGTGCTATAAATTTCCCTCTACACGCTGCTTTGAATGTGTCCCAGAGATTCTGGTATGTTGTGTCTTTGTTCTCGTTGGTTTCAAAGAACATCTTTATTTCTGCCTTCATTTCATTATGTACCCAGTAGTCATTCAGGAGCAGGTTGTTTAGTTTCCATGTAGTTGAGCGGTTTTGAGTGAGTTTCTTAATCCTGAGTTCTAGTTTGATTGCACTGTGGTCTGAGAGACAGTTTGTTATAATTTCTGTTCTTTTACATTTGCTGAGGAGTGCTTTACTTCCAAGTATGTGGTCAATTTTGGAATAGGTGTGGTGTGGTGCTGAAAAAAATGTATATTCTGTTGATTTGGGGTGGAGAGTTCTGTAGATGTCTATTAGGTCCGCTTGGTGCAGAGCCGAGTTCAATTCCTGGGTATCCTTGTTAACTTTCTGTCTCGTTGATCTGTCTAATGTTGACAGTGGGGTGTAAAAGTCTCCCATTATTATTGTGTGGGAGTCTAAGTCTCTTTGTAGGTCACTCAGGACTTGCTTTATGAATCTGGGTGCTCCTGTATTGGGTGCATATATATTTAGGATAGTTAGCTCTTCTTGTTGAATTGATCCCTTTACCATTATGTAATGGCCTTCTTTGTCTCTTTTGATCTTTGTTGGTTTAAAGTCTGTTTGATCAGAGACTAGGATTGCAACCCCTGCCTTTTTTTGTTTTCCATTTGCTTGGTAGATCTTCCTCCATCCTTTTATTTTGAGCCTATGTGTGTCTCTGCATGTGAGATGGGTTTCCTGAATACAGCACACTGATGGGTCTTGACTCTTTATCCAATTTGCCAGTCTGTGTCCTTTAATTGGAGCATTAAGTCCATTTACATTTAAAGTTAATATTGTTATGTGTGAATTTGGTCCTGTCATTATGATGTTAGCTGGTTATTTTGCTCATTAGTTGATGCAGTTTCTTCCTAGTCTCGATAGTCTTTATATTTTGGCATGATTTTGCAGTGGCTGGTACCGGTTGTGCCTTTCCATGTTTAGTGCTTCCTTCAGGAGCTCTTTTAGGGCAGACCTGGTGGTGACAAAATCTCTCAGCATTTGCTTGTCTGTAAAGGATTTTATTTCTCCTTCACTTATGAAGCTTAGTTTGGCTGGATATGAAATTCTGGGTTGAAAATTCTTTTCTTTAAGAATGTTGAATATTGGCCCCCTCTCTCTTCTGGCTTGTAGAGTTTCTGCCGAGAGATCCGCTGTTAGTCTGATGGGCTTCCCTTTGTGGGTAACCCGACCTTTCTGTCTGGCTGCCCTTAACATCTTTTCCTTCATTTCAACTTTGGTGAATCTGACGATTATGTGTCTTGGAGTTGCTCTTCTCGAGGAGTATCTTTGTGGTGTTCTCTGTAATTCCTGAATCTGAATGTTGGCCTGCCTTGCTAGATCGGAGAAGTTCTCCTGGATAATATCCTGCAGAGTGTTTTCCAACTTGGTTCCATTCTCCCTGTCACTTTCAGGTACACCAATCAGACGTAGATTTGGTCTTTTCATATAGTCCCATATTTCTTGGAGGCTTTGTTCATTTCTTTTTATTCTTTTTTCTCTAAACTTCCCTTCTCACTCCATTTCATTCATTTCATCTTCCATCACTGATACCCTTTCTTCCAGTTGATCACATCGGCTCCTGAGGCTTCTGCATTCTTCACGTAGTTCTTGAGCCTTGGCTTTCAGCTCCATCAGCTCCTTTAAGCACTTCTCTGTATCGGTTATTCTAGTTATACATTCATCTAAATTTTTTTCAAAGTTTTCAACTTCTTTGCCTTTGGTTTGAATTTTCTCCTGTAGCTCAGAGTAGTTTGATCATCTGAAGCCTTCTTTTCTCAACTCATCAAAGTCATTCTCCATCCAGCTGTGTTCTATTGCTGGTGAGGAACTGCGTTCCTTTGGAGGAGGAGAGGTGCTCTGCTTTTTAGAGTTTCCAGTTTTTCTGCTCTGTTTTTTCCCCATCTTTGTGGTTTTTCAAAGAGAATAAAATACTTAGGAATCCAACTTACAAGGGACATGAAGGACTTCTTCAAGGAGAACTACAAACCACTGCTCAATGAAATAAAAGAGGATACAAACAAATGGAAGAACATTCCATGCTCATGGGTAGGAAGAATCAATGTCATGAAAATGGCCATACTGCCCAAGGTAATTTATAGATTCAATGCCATCCCCATCAAGCTACCAATGACTTTCTTCACAGAATTGGAAAAAACTACTTTAAATTTCATATGGAACCAAAAAAGAGCCCGCATCGCCAAGTCAATCCTAAGCCAAAAGAACAAAGCCGGAGGCATCAAGCTACCTGACTTCAAACTATACTACAAGGCTACTGTAACCAAAACAGCATGGTACTGGTACCAAAACAGAGATATAGATCAATGGAACAGAACAGAGCCCTCAGAAATAATGCCGCACATCTACAATTATGTGATCTTTGACAAACCTGAGAAAAGCAAGCAATGGGGAAAGGATTCCCTATTTAATAAATGGTGCTGGGAAAACTGGCTAGCCATAGGTAGAAAGCTGAAACTGGATCCCTTCCTTACACCTTATACAAAAATCAATTCAAGATGGATTAAAGACTTAAATGTTAGACCTAAAACCATAAAAACCCCAGAAGAAATGCTAGGCATTACCATTCAGGCATAGGCATGGGCAAGGACTTCATGTCTAAAACACCAAAAGCAATGGCAACAAAAGCCAAAATTGACAAATGGGATCTAAGTAATCTAAAGAGCTTCTGCACAGCAAAAGAAAATACCATCAGAGCGAACAGGCAACCTACAAAATGGGAGAAAATTTTTGCAACCTACTCATCTGACAAAGGGCTAATATCCCGAATCTACAATGAACTCAAACAAATTTACAAGAGAAAAACAAACAACCCCACCAAAAAGTGGGCAAAGGATAGGAACAGACACTTCTCAAAAGAAGACATTTAAGCAGCCAAAAGACACATGAAAAAATGCTCATCATCACTGGCCATCAGAGAAATGCAAATCAAAACCACAGTGAGATACCATCTCACACCAGTTAGAATGACAATCATTAAAAAGTCAGGAAACAACAGGTGCTGGAGAGGATGTGGAGAAATAGGAACATTTTTACACTGTTGGTGGGACTGTAAACTAGTTCAACCATTGTGGAAGTCAGTGTGGCGATTCCTCAGGGATCTAGAACTAGAAATACCATTTGACCCAGCCATCCCATTACTGGGTATATACCCAAAGGATTATAAATCTTGCTGCTATAAAGACACATGCACGCGTATGTTTATTGCAGCACCATTCACAATAGCAAAGACTTGGAACCAACCCAAATGTCCAACAATGATAGACTGGATTAAGAAAATTTGGCACATATACACCACGGGAATACTATGCAGCCATAAAAAATGATGAGTTCATGTCCTTTGTAGGGACATGGATGAAATTGGAAATCATTATTCTCAGCAAACAATCTCAAGGACAAAAAACCAAACACCGCATGTTCTCACTCATAGATGGGAATTGAACAAAGAGAACACATGGACACAGGAAGGGGAACATCACACTCTGGGGACTGTTGTGAGGTGCGGGGAGGGGGAGGGATAGCATTAGGAGATATACCTAATGCTAAATGACGAGTTAATGGGTGCAGCACACCAGCATGGCACATGTATACATATGTAACAAGCCTGCACATTGTGCACATGTACCGTAAAACTTAAAGTATAATAAAAAAAGATCAATCCTTCTCAAACTCATCCAATAAACTGAAAAATTAAGAATACTTCCAAACTCATTTTACAAGGCCAGCATTACCCTAATTCCATAGCCAGACGAGGATTTCTTGTAGCCAGACTACAAGAAAATTATAGGCCCATATGCCTGATGAACATAGAAGCAAAAATCCTCAACAAAGTACTAGCAAATCAAATTTCATAGCACATTAATTTTTTGTGTGTTTTTCTGCTGTTTAATTAAAGGATTGCTCAGCATGATCTAGTGCCTATGGGATGTGCATTGAACTCAGTGCTGCCCTGTCACAGCAGAAAGCAAAACTGGTCGGAAGTCGGCTGATGCCTGCCCACAGAGGGAGCATTTAGACCAGCCCTAGCCAGAGGCGATTTATACACCACAGAGGTCAGAACTTGGGTTATGGGAAGCCTCACCACTGCAGGATCTGGGTTTCTAAATAAACTTGAGAGGTTGTCTAGGATACAAGGACTGCAACTCATAGTGCTGTGCTGGGCTCAGAGTAAGAGAATGTAGGGAGCCCATGACCTAGTGAGACACCAGGCAAGGTGGCTGAGAGAATGCATGCACCACGGCTCCCCTAACCCCAGCAGCACAGCTCAGAGTTCCAGGAGAGACTCCTTCCTTCACTTGAGGAGAGGAGAGGGAAGCATAAAGAAGACTTTGTGTTGCATCTTGGACACCAACTTAGTCACAGTAGGATACAGCATTGGGCAGAGTCCTGAGGCCCCCATTTCAGGGTCTAGCTCATGGATGACATTTCTAGACACACCCTGGACCAGAAGGGAATCTGCTGCCTTGAAGGGAAGGACTCAGACCTGACAGAATTCATCACCTGCTGACTAAAGAGCCCTTGGGCCCTGAGCAACCTGCAATGATACCCAGGTAGTTTACCACGGGCCCTGGGTGAAACTCTAAGACATGTTGGCTTCAGGGGAGATCCAGCACATTCCCAGCTGTGGTGACTATGGGCAGAGATAGTTTCTCTGGGAGAATAGCAGAGGCAAGAGTAAAGGGGAATTTGTCTTGCACCTTAGATGTCAGCTTGGCCACAGTAAGGCAGAGCAGCAAGTGAGCTCTTGGGGTCCCTGAGTTTAGGTCCTGGTTCTTGCATGGGACTTTTGGACCTCCCCTGGGCCAGAGGAGAGCCCACTGCCCTGAAGGGTGAGTCCCAGGCCTGGCAGCATTCACCACAGATGACTGAGGAACCCTTCAGTCTTAAGTGAACACAGGCAGTAGCCTGGCAATAGTCTCTGAGGGCCTGCAGTTGTGGTGGCCACAGCGAGAGGCTTCTCTGCCTGTGGAAAGGGTGGGGAAGAGTGGGAAGGACTTTGTCTTGTGGGTTGAGTGGCAGCTTAGCTGCAATAGTGTAGAGCACAAGGTAGATTTCTAAGGTTTTTAACTCTGGTCCCTGGCTCCCAGAGGGCATCTCTGGACCCACCTGGGATCTGGGGGAACTCGCCACCCTGAAGGGAAAGACACAGGCCTGGCTGGCTTTGCCACCTGCTGACTGTAGAGTCTTAGGGCCTTGAATGAACATAGGCAGTAGTCAGGTATTGGTTACAGCTAGGTAATGGGTGAGACCCAGTGCAGTGCTGGGTTCAGGTCTTCAATCAAATGACATAGAGTAGCTGAATAATTATTTTAAAAAGACCCAATGATCTGTTTTCTATAAGAAGCACACATCAACCATAAAGACAAACATAAACTGAAAATAAAGGGAAGGAAAGAAATCTTCCATGCCAATGGAAACCAAAAAAAGAGAACATGTAGCTATACTTATGTTAGATAAGATAGATTTCAAGACAAAGACTATAAGAAGAGATAAAGAAGGTCATTATATAATGATAGAGGTGTCAATTGAGCAAGAGAATACAACAATGGTAAATATATATGCACCCAACACTGGAGCACCCAGATATATAAAGCAAATATTACTAGAGCTAAAGAGAGGAATAGACCCCAATACAATAATAGCTGGAGACTTCAACATCCCACTTTCAGCATTAGAGAGATCTTCCAGACAGGAAATCAACAAAGAAACCTCAGACTTAATCTGCACTATAGGGCAAGTGGATGTAATAGATATTTATAGAACATTTCATCTAATGGCTGCAGAAAACATATTATTTTCCTCAGCACATGGATCATTCTTAAGGATAGACCAGGTGAGGTCACAGTCTTAAAACATTCAAAAATTGAAATAATATCAGACATCTTCTCTGACCACAATGGAATAAAACTAGAGATAAATAACTACAGGCATTTTAGAAACTATACAAATACATGGAAATTAAACAGTATGCTCCTGAATGGCCAATGGGTCAGTGAAGAAATTAAGAAGGAAATTTAAAATTTCTTGAAACGAATGATGATGAAAATACAATATACCCAAACTACGGGATACAGCAAAAGCAGTACTAAGAGAGAAGTGTATATCTAAAAGCACCTACATCAAAAAGGAACAAAAATGTCAAGAAGAACTAATACTAATCCTACTCAAACTGTTCTGAAAAACAGCGGAAGAGGGGATACTTTCAAACTCATTCTACGAGGCCAGGATTGCTCTGATACCAAAAAAACAGACAAAGACAAGTTAAAGAAATAAAAAAGAAAGCTGCAGGCCAATTTCTCTCATGAATATTGATGCAAAAATCTTCAGCAAAATACTAGAAACCAAATTCAACAATACATTGATAATTTGACTTCTTTCTAATTTGGATTCCTTTTTTTCATATATATATATACATATTTATACATATATATACATATTTATACTTTAAGTTCTGGGGTATATGTGCACAACATCCAGGTTTGTTACATAGGTATACATGTGCCATGTTGGTTTGCTGCACCCATCAACTCGTCATCTACATTAGGTATTTCTCCTAATGCCATCCCTCCCCCAAACCCCCACCCCCCGACAGGCCCTGGTGTGTGATGTTCCCACCCTGAGTCTATGTGTTCTCATTGTTCAACTCCCACTTATGAGTGAGAGCATGCGGTGTTTGTTTTTCTGTCCTTGTGATAGTTTTCTTAGAATGATGGTTTCCAGCTTCATCCATGTCCCTGCAAAGGACATGAACTCATCTTTTTATGGCTGCATAGTATTCCATGGTGTATATGTGCCACATTTTCTTAATCCAGTCTATCATTAATGGACATTTGGGTTGGTTCCAAGTCCTTGCTATTGTGAATAGTGCAGCTGTAAACATACGTGTGCGTGTGTCTTTATAGTAGCATGATTTCTAATCCTTTGGGTATATGCCCAGTAATGGGATTGCTAGGTCAAATGGTATTTCTAGTTCTAGATCCTTGAGGAATCACCACACTGTCTTCCACAATGGTTGAACTAATTTACACTCCCACTAACAGTGTAAAAGTGTTCCTATTTCTCCACATCCTCTCCAGCACCTGTTGTTTCCTGCCTTTTTAATGATCGCCATTCTAACTGGCATGAGATGTTATCTCATTGTGGTTTTCATTTGCGTTTCTCTGATGACCAGTGATGATGAGCAATTTTCCATGTGTCTGTTGGCTGCATAAATGTCTTCTTTTGAGAAGTGTCTGCTCATATCCTTTCCCTACTTTTTGATAGGGTTGTTTGTTTTTTTCTTGTAAATTTGCTTAATTTCTTTGTAGATTCTGGATATTAACCCTTTGTCAGATGGGTAGATTGCAAAGATTTTCTCCCATTCTGTAGGTTGCCTGTTCACTCTGATGATAGTTCCTTTTGCTGTGCAGAAGCTCTTTAGTTTAATTAGATCCCATTTGTCTATTTTGGCTTTTGTTGCCATTGCTTTTGGTGTTTTGGACATGAAGTCCTTGCCCATGCCTATGTCCTGAATGGTAATGCCTAGGTTTTCTTCTAGGGTTTTTATGGTTTTAGGTCTAACATGTAAGTCTTTAATCCATCTTGAATTAATTTTTGTATAAGGTGTAAGGAAGGGATCCAGTTTCAGCTTTCTACATATGGCTAGCCAGTTTTCCCAGCACCATTTATTAAACAGGGAATCCTTTCCCCATACCAGAGGTACAAAGAGGAGCTGGTACCATTCCTTCTGAAACCATTTCAATCAATAGAAAAGGAGGGAATCCTCTCTAACTCATTTTATGAGGCTAGCATCATTCTGATACCAAAGCCTGGTAGAGACACAATAAAAAAAAGATAATTTTAGGCCAATATCCCTGATGAACATCTATGCGAAAATCCTCAGTAAAATACTAGCAAACCGAATCCAGCAGCACATCAAAAAGCTTATCCACCATGATCAAGTCGGCTTCCTCTCTGGGATGCAAGGGTGGTTCAATGTACACAAAGCAATGAAGGTAATCCATCACATAAACAGAATCAAAGATAAAAACCACATGATTATCTCAATAGATGCAGAAAAGGCCTTAGACAAAATTCAACAGCCCTTCATGCTAAAAACTCTCAATAAACTAGGAATTGATGGAACGTATCTCAAAATAATGAGTTATTTATGACAAACCCACAGCCAATATCGTACTGAATGGGCAAAAACTGGAAGCATTCCCTTTGAAAACTGGCACAAGACAAAGATGCCCTTTCTCACCACTTCTATTCAACATAGTGTTGGAAGTTCTGGCCAGGGCAATCAGGCAAGAGAAAGAAATAAAGGGTATTCAATTAGGAAAAGAGGAAGTCAAATTGTCTCTGTTTGCAGATGACATGATTGTATATTTAGAAAACCCCATCATCTCAGTCCAGAATCTCCTTAAGCTGATAAGCAACTTCAGCAAAGTCTCAGGATACAAAATCAGTGTGCAAAAATCAAGCATTCCTATACACCAATATAGACAAACAGAGAGCCAAATCATGAGTGAACTCCCATTCACAATTACTACAAAGAGAATAAAATACCTAGGAATCCAACTTACAAGGGATGTGAAGGACCTCTTTAAGGAGAACTACAAACCACTGCTCAATGAAATAAAAGAGGACACGAACAAATGGAAGAACACTCCATGCTCATGGATAGGAAGAATCAATATTGTGAAAATGGCCATACTGCCAAAAGTAATTTATAGCTTCAATGCTATTCCCATCAAGCTACCACTGACTTTCTTCACAGAATTGGAAAAAACTACCTTAACATTAGTATGGAACCAAAAAAGAGCCCACATAGCCAAGAAAATCCTAGGCAAAAAGAACAAAGCTGGAGGCATTATGCTACCTGGCTTCAAACTATACTACAAGGCTACAGTAACCAAAACAGCATGGTCCTGGTACCAAAACAGATATATAGACCAATGGAACAGAACAGAGGCCTCAGAAACAACACCACACATCTACAACCATCTGATCTTTGGATGCCTTCTATTTCTTTCTCTTGTCTGATTGCTCTAGGTAGGACTTCCAGTACCATGTTGAAAAAAAGGGGTGAATGTGGGCATCTTGTTGTGTTCCAAATCTTAGAGGAAAGGTGTTCAGTCATCATCATGACCAAGTGGGATTTATCCCTGGGATCCAAGGACGGTTCAACATATGCAAATCAATCAATGCGAAACACTATATCAACAGAATGAAGGATAACAACCATATGATCATTTCAATTGATGCTGTAAAAAGCATTTGATAAAATTTGAAATTCCTTTATGGTGAAAGCCCTCCCAAAACTGAGTATAGAAGGAACATACAGATCCCCAACTCTCCCTCACACCTCATTACCCTTTCCACCCTCTAGTGATTATCCTTCTACTTGTTTGCAGATGACATGATCATGTATTTGCAAAAACCTAAAGACTCCACCAATAAACTATTCGAACTGATGAACAAATTCACGTAAGTTGCGGGATACAAAATCAACACACATAAATCAATAGCATTTCTATATGCCAACAGTGAACAATCTGAAAAAGAAATCAAGAATGTAATTTCATCCACAACAGCTACAAATAAAATAAAATACCTAAAGGATTTGCTATTTATTCCAGTCTCCTCTGTCTGGCTTGTTTGGATCTTTATGTTTGCTTAGAGATTCTGTGTAATTTACCTGTTGAATGTCTTATTTTTTTCTGCCAGGCCACTAGCAGCAAAATAAACACACCTTTACAGCATTAGATGGTGCCTTAAGCCCATCTACTTTGTCTCAAGCAAATGAAGAGAGTGCTGCCCATCCAGAATGGGGGAGGTCCAAAAGATGGTATCTTGGCAGTGTAGAAAAGCTGGCTAAGGGTCCGAGTCCAGGAGGCCTGTGGAACATACCACCTACAGTGTGGCGCTGCTGAACAGCCACTCTGATTTGGCATCTCCTTTGGCTGAGTTACAGAGCAGAGTTTCCTGGGTTGAGGATGATAGTTCTGCCTCCCCGTTTTGTCTCTGACGGTCCTCAGGGACATTTCTCCCTTCAGGCACTCACGATGCTTCCCATGGGTTGAGTCAGGAACAGGTCTCCTGCCAGGGAACCCAAGATGGTGCGGAAGCTGACCGTTCACCTCAATATCACTTCTTCCAGTGTAGAAACCATGACTCAAGGGAAATTTTCCGCACACGTGGTGCCAAGCAGATTCACGGGGAGGGTGTTGCAGATATGGAAATCCAATTCTCTTTTTGTTTGCTTGGAGTGTTTTCACTTCTCTGTGGCCCTGGGAACTGACTCATCCTCATAGTTGAGTTGAGGGATATTGCAGGTGATAATCTTGGCGTCGTATATTTGTTTTTGTTTTTCTGTGAGGTGGAGTGAAGCCAGCTTCCACCTATGCCACCATTTCGGAACCAGAAACCAAAACTTCTTTCATTGTGTTTTTTTAAGATACTATAATTTTTAAGTGCCATCATTTAAATTTCACTTAAATTAGGCAGATTGCATTATTCATTCCCGTAAGCATAGAAACATAGTAACACTAAAAGATATTGAACACATTTTACAGTTGTCTGGCTATATTATATAAATGTGGTAAGCAACTTTTGTAGAGATAGTACGTGTGTGATAATGTAATATTCTTTTCCAAGTTTGGACTACAGTTGAATAAACTTTTTATTTTTATTTTTTATTTGAGATGGAGTCTCACTCTGTTGCCCAAGCTGGAGTGCAGTGGTGCGATCTCAGCTCACCCCAACCTCTGCTTCCTGGGTTCAAGTGATTCTTTTGCCTCAGTCTCCCAAGTAGCTGGGGTTACAGGCGCCTGCCACCACGGCCCCCTAATTTTTGTATTTTTAGTAGAGGCTAGGTTTCACCATCTTGGCCAGGCTGGTTTTGAACTCCTGACCTCAGGTGATCCACCCGCCTCAGCTTCCCAAAGTGCTGGGATTACAGGCGTGAGCCACCGAGCCCAGCCGAATAAACTTTTTAATTATTTAAAAACACATTTACTGAATAACATGATAGGTTTTTGTATAATGTATTTGGTTTTGTAAATATGTATTTCTTGATGTGATTTTTGTGAGAAACGCTAAATCTTTTATAAATCATATTCTCACAAAATTGCCATGAGCTAAATAATAGTTTGTGGGTGATTTGCATTGTACAACAACTGTGAGACTTTTAGAATTATAAAAATATTTATCAACTTTTAGTATGTTGTTTAAACAAATTATTGGAACATACTAAAGATATGAGTAGGATTTTTCTGAGTATTTCAGACGTGTACTCAGGCTAGCTTTCCTGTCTTTTTCAAAACAAAATAGTGTCTTTCCTCTTAAAATCAGTAAATCTGTTTTCTTGTTACAAAGAAGTTTACAATTTTAACTATTGTTAAGCATACAGTTTAGTAGTATTAACTACATTCCCATTGCTGTACAACCGTCACCACTATCTATCTCTACAAGTTGTTTCATCTTCCCAATCAGAAACTATGTACCCATGAAATAATCCCGCATTTTCTCTTCCCCCACTCAGATGCTGGAACAGAGCATTCTACTTTCTGTTGATATGAATTTGATTACTCTAGGTACCTCATATAAATGGAATCACACAGTATTTTTTAATAATTTTTGCCTTTTGATCCATCCTATTCTCTGCAACCTCGTTGAATTTGTGTATTAACTTGTTCATTAGCTTTAGTAATGGTTTTGAAGATTCTTTCAGGTTTTCTATATATAGAATTGTGTCATCTGTGAATAGAGATAATTTTACATCTCCCTTACTACTTTGAACGCACTTTGGTATTTTTTCTTGCCTAATTTCTCTGGATAGAACTTTTTTGATTGTGGTAAAAAGTAACATAAAACATACCATCATAATCATTTTTAAGTATACAGTACAGTAGTGTTACCTACGTGAATGTTATTGTGCAACTGATCTCTAGAACATTTTCATCCTGCAAAACTGATTTATACCCACTGAACAACAACTCCCCTTTCCCCGGCCCTCCACAGCCCCTGGCAATCACCCTTTTACTTTTTGTTTCTAAGAGTTTGACTTTTAAAAGTACCTCATATAAGTATAATCATGTAATGTTTTTCTTTTTGTGACTGGCTTATTTCACTTAGCATAATGCCCTGAAGATTCATTCATGTTGTATCATATGACAGGATTTCCTTTTTTAAAGGCCAAATAATAGTTCATTGGATGTATATGCCACCTTGTAAAAATCCATGCATCCATTCATGGAGAGTCAGGTTGTTTCTACCTCCTGGCTATTGTGAATAATACTGCCATGAATATGGGTGTGCAAATACATATTCAAGATCATTTTTCAGGTCTTCTGGATATATACCCAGAAGTCGGATTGATGGATCATATTGAAGTAATTCTATTTTTAAATTTTGGAGAAATTCCCATACTTTTTTTAATAATGGGTGCACCATCCCCAGTAGTATACAAGGATTTCAGTTTCTGGGTTTTTTTTTTTCTTAATAGTGGCCATCCCAACAAGCATGAGGTGATATTGTGGTTCTCATTTGTATTTCCCTGATGATTAGTATCTTAGTCGATTCAGGCTGCTATAACAAAGTACCATAGACTGGATGGCTTAAAGAACAAATGTTTATTTCCCACAGTTCTGCAGACTGGGAAGTTCAAGATAAAGGTGCTGGCAGATTCAGTGTCTGGTGACGGCCCTCTTCATGATGCATGAGAAGCACCGGGCTCACAGAGGAGCTGCAAGCCTCTGTTCCACACAAAGAGCTAGAACCTGATAGAAACATGGGCAGGGAGACTCACAGTCATGAAGCAGGGGTTTTAGGTTTGTTTCTGCTAGTGCTGTGAAAAACACCATTGTCGATTTCCTAGGGACTCACTGCATTGAACGTGTAACGGCTTTGTGTAGCTCCTACGTGTTAACCGTCTTCCCGTCCATGAACCCGGGATGTGTCTGCATTTATTGGTCTTCTGCGTGTTTCATCAGTGTTTGATTGGTTTCAGTGTGCACACCTTTCACCTCCCTGAATAAACGTGTTCCAAGGGTTTTATTCTTGTCCTGGTATTCTAAATATGTTGGTTTCCCGGGTATCTTTTTCGCATAGTTTGTTGTTCGGGCATAGAAAAGCGAGTGATTTTCACATGTTGCTTTTCACTCTGTAACTTTGCTGAGTTTGTTTATTGGTTTTGACCATTTTTTGGTGCAGTGTATATCAGGGTTTTCTCTAGGTGAGATCATGTCATCTGCAAGCCGAGAAAATTGAGCTTCTTAGTTTCCAATTTGAATCCTTTTTATTTCTTTTCTTAAAATAGGTGATCAAATCGGCACGTGGCTGTGCCCACGAGGGTTGTTTGGCATGTGGGTGTGCTGGTTTGGCAGGCCAGAAATTTTTATTTCTAAGAGTTTGTCCCACTCCACACCCTTCTAGGTTTTAGAATTGAAAAAATACCTCTTGTTTAAGGTAGATCCCAGCCCTGCTTTTACGCGTTGGATCCTTCGCGGATCCTTCACCACTGCCTTCACTATGTGAATCAGCCCTTTCTCCCTCAAGGGAGAGCATCCCCGATTAATTTGATTCCCAAGTGGGGGCATGCATGCATGCACGCACACGCACGCGCACACACACACACACACGGGACACACAACCACGTGTCGATTTGGTCATGTATTGTAAGAAAAAGAAATAAAAGGCGCCAAACTAGACAGTAAGAAGCTCAATTATCTCTGCTTGCTGATGGCATGAAGTCACATAGAGAAAACCCTGATGTGCACTGCACCAAAAAACGATCAAAACCAATAGACAAAGTCAGCAAAGTTGCGGAATGGAAAAGCAACATGCGAAAATCTCTCGCTTTTCTATGCCTGAACAACAAACTATCCGAAAAAAGACACCCGGGAAACCAACATATTTAGAATATCAGGCCAAGAATAAAACCCTTGGAATACGTTTATTCAGGGAGGTGAAAGGTGTGCACACTGAAACCGATCAAACACTGATGAAACACGCAGAAGACCAAAAAATAGAGACACATCCTGTGTTCACGGACGGGAAGACGGTTAACACATAGGTGCTACCCAAAGTTGTTACACATTCAATGCAGTGAGTCCCTAGGAAATCGACAATGGTGTTTTTCACAGCACTAGCAGAAACAAACCTAAAACCCCTGCTTCTTGACTGTGAGCCTCCCTGTGAGCCTTGACTGTGAGCTACCCAAAGCTGTTACAGGTAAAAAGCGGTGAGTCATGCCACCGCCCAGCATCCAGGGACAACTGTCCCTAGAAGGCATCACTGCCAAAGGGTCCGCTGACATTGGGGCAGACCTGGAGGTCGGTCCCAGTGGGAGAGGTGTGCTGGGCCCCAGCCCGGGGAAATGGCAGCGGAGGAACTTCGTCGGCCCTCTCCACCTCACTGGTCCTGGGACAGGCCCAGCCTGAGAGAACCCGGAAAGGGGCTTGAAGAGGAGACGCAGCATCTGCGTGGATCCCCAGCAGCCCTCCGAGGAAGGGCTCGCAGGGCTGTCTACCCAAGACTCTGATTCCGCAGATGAGAGCAGCGACTTACCGTTGATTAGGGTGATCATTTTCACCAAAGAAGGAATCCAGGCCAAGCCCAGAAGCCCCAAGAAGCCAGCAGACACTTGCAGACGCCCCAGTTTCCACCACAGGGAGAGTTATGTTCAGGTTCAGGGACCTCTCCTGACCTCTCCTCCCCGCAGACTCACCCCAGCCATGGAGAGGCCGGCCGTGGGAGAGCTGGACACGTCTTCCTTGAAGAAAATGCAGAGCATGGTGTGGGGAAAGAGGGGGGTCAGGCCCAGTTGCTCAGGAGTTGCCGTTAGAGGGCCCCTACCCTGGGGCACTCTGGGAAGGAAGGTGGCCCAGGAGAAGAAATCCCTAGAGGGTGCACCAGAACTGGCCCTGCGGGGAGCCTTTCCTGCCTGGGGGCAGAGACTCTCAGCAGTTCCACCTGATCCGGCCAGCTTCCCGCCAGTGTCCAGTGTGGGGCTCCTGGGGAAGTCCGCGAGACCCAAGGAGCCCAAGCACAGCAGCCCTGGGAAGAAACCAGCAGGAAGGAAGACCAGGGAGTCCCAGGCTGCGGCCAGAGAAGATAATGATCCAAATAGAGATGAGGTCCCAAGGGCCCAAGTAAGTAGGTTCTCTTCGCGCACTCCTCCTTCTCCTCCTTGCTCTCCTCTTCCTCTTTCTCCTCTGTCTCCCCCCACCCACCTCTCCTCCAGCACCCACCCATGCCCTCTCTATCCCTTGCTCACAGGTTGTCATCGGGAGCCCAGGGACACTAAGATGACCGATTGGGGTCCTCCTCATAGGGGCACACATTAAAGGGAGCACTTGGTGTGTGCCAGGCCTGGCTCTGGACACTCTGCAGTTGTCCAGGCTCTGCCCCCAGAGAGGAGCTGGGATGGAAGACAGGGCTGGCAGCTGGTTTGGATCAGGGGACTCCTTAATGTGTGGGGCACAAAGCTTGGGCGTCCAGACTCATCAACTTCCCAATTCCTCCTTCCCTAGCTATTATGCAAGCTCTCCTGTCTTGGAGCTGACTGAGGGAGAAAGTGCTAATGAGATCAGTCTGGAGTCTCCACCTTAACACAACCCCTCCTCACTTGTACTTACTGCCAGCCTCCACCGCCAGCCCAACTCAGAACTTTCTGTTTTAGTTTCCCAAAGAGAAGCCCCAGCTGATTTCCCTGTCCGTGAGTTGTGGAGAATGCAGCAGTGGCGACTCCACCATCAGAACTCCCCAAGTTCCAGGAACCTCACAGCCCTTAGCATTGAGCCTGAGACGCCTTGTGTCCTGACACCGTGCATTCTCCAGTGAGTCTTGTGGGTTTGATAGGCTTGGCGGGGAGAGGGGACAGGAGTGAAACCTCTGGCTCTGTCGCTTCTGGAAGCTCAGCCTTGTTCCCGGGCTTCCCTGCCCACCCAGGCAGCTGTCCCAAGGGAAATGCAGGGTTGACAGGGCTAGCCTGAAGGCACATCGCCCTCTCTCAGTGGGATTTGTGCAGTGGGGGGTGATTTGGAGCCCCACCCCAAACTCCAGCTCTGGAAAGAGACTTTCAGCAGTACTGAGCCCTTTTCTGTTAAGTCCTGCTCAGCCACACTGTTCCTCCCAGGGCCTGCCTGTGGCTGCCCCGCTGTTGGCATCCTACCCAGAGCCACAATGCTAGTGGGCCATAGGTACAGATGGACTCACACTGGGGAACAGGGAAGACAGTCCTAGAAGGAGGGTTGGAGCTGCTGGGCAGAGCAGGGGCAACGTGTTGCAAGCACAGGGTAATGCTGCCTCACATTGGACCCTGCTAGGCCCTTTCCACCTCACTCAGAGGCTTAGAAGCTGGATTTTGTGTTTTCTTTCAGGTGACCAGCAGCTGCCTGTCCATCCCCCAAGATTGGAAAGGCAGCAGCAGCCCCCAGGAGCCCAGGGCTGTCCTCAGGTAATGCTTTGTGTGGATCATAGTAATCCGGGTCCACACTAGATGGTGGGATCCATGTCCAGTTTAACTGATTTCTGCATCTCTCCCACCTCCAACTTCCGTACCCCATGGAGAGTGGATGCCTCCTTTCCATTGAGGGCTCTGTGCCAACCCACCTCACCACTGGGCTGCAGACCATGGGGGCTGTAAGGTCTGGGAGAGACAGGGAGGATGATGAGAGAGCAGGCCAGAAGGGACTAACCATTTCTCTTCCTCCAGTGTCTGCTGGTCTAGTGCATCCTGCTGCAGAGGAAAACTGAGGACCTGAGGGGAGGTTCCAAGATGGCCGAATAGGAAAAGCTCCAGTCTACAGCTCCCAGCATGAGTGATGCAGAAGACAGGTGATTTCTGCATTTCCAACTGAGGTACCAGGTTCATCTCACTGGGGCTTGTCAGACAGTGGGTGCAGCCCATGGAGCAGGGCGGGGCATCACCTCAACCGGGAAGCGCAAGGGGTTGGGGAATTCCCTTTCCTAGCCAAGGGAAGCCATGACAGATGGTACCTGGAAAATCAGGACACTCCCACCCTAATACTGCACTTTTCCAACAGTCTTAGCAAACAGCACACCAGGAGATTATATTCCACGCCTGGCTCAGAGGGTCCCATGCCCACAGAGCCTCGCTCACTGCTAGCACAGCAGTCTGAGATGGAACTGCAGGGGGCTGGGGGATGGGCATCCGCCATTGCTGAGGCTTGAGTAGGGAAAGCAGCTGGGAAGTTCGAACTGGGTGGAGCCCACCACAGCTCAAGGAGGCCTGCCTGCCTTTGTAGACTCCACCTCTGGGGGCATGGCATAGCTGAACAAAAGGCAGCAGAAACTTCTGCAGACTTAAAAGTCCCTGTCTGACAGCTTTGAAGGAGTAATGGTTCTCCCAGCAGGGAGTTTGAGATCTGAGAACGGACAGACTGCCTCTTCAAGTGGGTCCCTGACCCCCGAGTAGCCTAACTGGGAGACACTTCCCAGTAGGGGCCGACTGACAACTCAGACAGCCAGGTGCCCCTCTAAGAAGAAGCTTCTAGAGGAAGGATCAGGCAGCAACATTTGCTGTTCTGCAGCCTCTGCTGGTGATACCCAGGCAAACAGGGTCTGGAGTGGACCTCCAGCAAACTCCAACAGACCTGCAGCTGAGGATCCTGTCTGTTAGAAGGAAAACTAACAAACAGAAAGGACATCTACACCAAAACCCCATCTGTACGTCACTGTCATCAAAGACCAAAGGTAGATAAAACCACAAAGATGGGGAGAAACCAGGGCAGAAAAGCTGAAAATTCTAAAAATCAGAGCGCCTCTTCTCCTACAAAGGAATGCAACTCCTCACCAGCAATGGAACAAAGCTGGATGGAGAATGACTTTGAAGAGTTGAGAGAAGAAGGCTTCAGATGATCGGTAATAACAAACTTCTCTGAGCTAAAGGAGGATGTTCGAACCCATCGCAAAGAAGCTAAAAACCTTGAAAAAATATTAGACAAATGGCTAACTAGAATAAACAGTGTAGAGAAGTCCTTAAACGACCTGATGGAGCTGAAAACCATGGCACGGGAACTACGTGACGCACGCACAAGTTTCAGCAGCTGATTTGATCAAGTGGAAGAAAAGGTATCAGTGATTGAAGACAAAATGAATGAAATGAAGTGAGAAGAGAAGTTTAGAGAAAAAAGAGTAAAAAGAAATGAACAAAGCCTCCAAGAAATATGGGACTACGTGAAAAGACCAAATCTCCATCTGATTAGTGGACTTCAAAGTGATGGGGAGAATGGAACCCAGTTGGAAAACACTCTTCAGGATATTATCCAGGAGAACTTCCCCAACCTAGCAAGGCAGGCCAACATTCAAATTCAGGAAATACAAGGAATGCCACAAAGATACTCCTTGAGAAGAGCAACCCCAAGACACATAATTGTCAGATTCACCAAAGTTGAAATGAAGGAAAAAATGTTAAGGGCAGCCAGAGAGAAAGGTCGGGTTACCCACAAAAGGAAGCCCATCAGACTAATAGCAGATCTCTCGGCAGAAACTCTACAAGCCAGAAGAGAGTGGGGGCCAATATTCAAAGAAAAGAATTTTCAACCCAGAATTTCATATCCAGCCAAACTAAGCTTCATAAGTGAAGGAGAAATAAAATCCTTTACAGACAAACAAATGCCGAGAGATTTTGTCATCACCAGGCCTGCCTTACAAGAGCTCCTGAAGGAAGCACTAAACATGGAAAGGAACATCCGGTACCAGCCATTGCAAAAACATGCCAAATTGTAAAGACCATCAATGCTAGAAGAAAGTGCATCAACTAACGAGCAAAATAACCAGCTAACATCATAATGACAGGATCAAATTCACACATAACCATATTAACCTTAAATGTAAATGGGCTAAATGCTTCAATTAAAAGACACAGACTGGCAAATTGGATAAAGAGTCAAGACCCATCAGTGTGCTGTATTCAGGAGACCCATCTCTCATGCAGAGACACACATAGGCTCAAAATTAATGGATGGAGGAAGACCTACATAGCAAATGGAGAACAAAACAAAACAAAAAAGCAGGGGTTGCAATCCTAGTCTCTGATAAAACACACCTTAAACCAACAAAGATCAAAAGAGACAAAGAAGGCCATTGCATAATGGTAAAGGGATCAATTCAACAAGAAGAGCTAACTATCCTAAATATATGTGCACCCAATACAGGAGCACCCAGATTCATAAAGCAAGCCCTTAGAGACCTACAAAGAGACTTAGACTCCCACATAATGATAATGGGAGACTTTAACACCCCACTGTCAACATTAGACAGATCAACGAGACAGAAGGTTAACAAGGATACCCAGGAATTGAACTCAGCTCTGCACCAAGCGGACCTAATACACATCTACAGAACTCTCCACCCCAAATCAACAGAATATACATTCTTCTCAGCACCACACCACACTTATTCCAAAATTGACTACATAGTTGGAAGTAAAGCACTCCTCAGCAAATGTAAAAGAACAGAAATTATAACAAACTGTCTCTCAGACCACAGTGCAATAAAACTAGAACTCAGGATTAAGAAACTCACTCAAAACTGCTCAACTACATGGAAACTGAACAAACTGCTCCTGAATGACTACTGGGTACATAAGGAAATTAAGGCAGAAATAAAGATGTTCTTTGAAACAAACGAGAACAAGACAACATACCAGAATCTCTGGGACACATTCAAAGCAGTGTGTAGAGGGAAATTTACAGCACTAAATACCCACAGGAGAAAGCAGGAAAGATCTAAAATTGGCACCCTAACATCACAATTAAAAGAACTAGAGAAGCAAGAGCAAACACATTCAAAAGCTAGCAGAAGGCAAGAAATAAGATCAGAGCAGAACTGAAGGGGGTAGAGACACAAAAAACCCTTCAAAAAATCAATGAATCCAGGAACTGGTTTTTTGAAAAGATCAACAAAATTGATAGACCGCTAGCAAGACTAATAAAGAAGAAAAGAGAGAAGAATCAAATAGACTCAATAAAAAATGATAAAGAGGATATCACCACTGATCCCACAGAAATACAAACTACCATCAGAGAATACTATAAACACCTCTACAAAATAAACTAGAAAATCTACAAGAAATGGATAAATTCCTGGACACATACATCCTCCCAAGACTACACCAGGAAGAAGTTGAACCTCTGAATAGACCAATAACAGGCTCTGAAATTGAGGCAATAATTAATAGCCTACCAACCAAAAAAAGTCTAGGACCAGACGGATTCACAGCTGAATTATACCAGAGGTACAGAGAGGAGCTGGTACCATTCCTTCTGAAACTTCCAATCAATAGAAAAAGAGGGAATCCTCCCTAACTCATTTTATGAGGCCAGCATCATCCTGATACCAAAGCCTGTTCTCAGAGACACAACAAAAAAAAAGAATTTTAGACCAATATCCCTGATGAACATTGATGCAAAAATCCTCAATAAAATACTGGCAACCTGAATCCAGCAGTACATCAAAAAGCTTATCCACCACAATCAAGTTGGCTTCATCCCTGGGATGCAAGGCTGGTTCAACATTCCAAGTCAATAAACGTAATCCATCATATAAACAGAATCAAAGACAAAACCACATGATTATCTCAATAGATGCAGAAAAGTTCTTCAACAAAATTCAACAGCCCTTCATGCTAAAAAATCTCAATAAACTAGGTATTGATGGGATGTATTTCAAAATAATAAGATTCATTATTTTATTTATAAAATAAAATATTTATTTTATTTATAAAATAAATAAAATATTTATTTTATTTATAAAATAAATAAAATATTTATTTTATTTATGACAAACCCACAGCCAATATCGTACTGAATGGGCAAAAACTGGAAGCTTTCCTTTAAAAACTGGCACAAGACAGGGATGCCCTCTCTCACCACTCCTATTCAACATAGTGTTGGAAGTTCTGGCCAGGGCAATTGGGCAGGAGAAAGAAATAAAGGGTATTCAATTAAGAAAAGAGGAAGTCAAATTGTACCTGTTTGCAGATGACCTGATTGTATATTTAGAAAACCCCATCATCTGTGCCTAAAATCTCCTTAAGCTGATAAGCAACTTCAGCAAAGTCTCAGGATACAAAATCAATGTGCAAAAATCACAAGCATTCCTATACACCAAGAACACACAAACAGAGAGCCAAATCATGAGTGAACTGCCATTCACAATTACTACAAAGAGAATAAAATACCTAGGAATTTGACTTACAAGGGATGTGAAGGACCGCTTTAAGGAGAACTACAAACCACTACTAACGAAATAAAAGAGGACACAAACAAATTGAAAAACATTCCATGCTCATGGATAGGAAGAATCAATATCATGAAAATGACCATACTCCCCAAGGTAATTTGCAGATTCAATGCCATCCCCATCAAGCTACCAATGAGTTTTTTCACAGAATGGGAAAAAAACTACTTTAAAGTTCATATGGAACCAAAAAAGAGCCTGCATTGCCAAGACAATCCTAAGCCAGAAGAACAAAGCTGGAGGCATCACGCTATCTGAGTTCAAACTATACTAAAAGGCTACAGTAACCAAAACAGCATGGAACTGCTACCAAAACAGAGATATAGACCAATTGAACAGAACAGAGCCCTCAGAAATAACACCGCACATCTACAACCATCTGATCTTTGGCAAACCTGACAAAAACAAGAAATGGGGAAAGGATTCCCTATTTAGTAAATGGTGCTGGGAAAACTGGCTAGCCATATGTAGAAAGCTGAAACTGGATCCCTTCCTTACACCTTATACAAAAATTAATTCAAGATGGATTAAAGACTTAAATGTTAGACCTAAAACCATAAAAACCCTAGAAGAAAACCTAGGCAATACCATTCAGGACATAGGCATGGGCAAGTACTTCATGACTAAAACACCAAAAGCAATGGCAACAGAAGCCAAAATTGATAAATGGGATCTAATTAAACTAAAGAGCTTCTGCACAGCAAAAGAAACTACCATCAGAGTGAACAGGCAACCTACAGAATGGGAGAAAATTTTTACAATCTACCCATCTGACAAAGGGCTAATATCCAGAATCTACGAAGAACTCAAACAAATTTACAAGAAAAAATGAAACAACCCCATCAAAAAGTGGGGAAAGGATATGAACAGACACTTCTCAAAAGAAGACATTTATGCAACCAACAGAAACATGAAAAAATGCTCATCATCACTGGCCATCAGGAAAATGCAAATCAACACCACAATGAGATGACATCTCACACCAGTTAGAATGGCAATCATTAAAAACTCAGGAAACAACAGGTGCTGGAGAGGATGTGGAGAAATAGGAACACTTTTACACTGTTGGTGGGACTGTAAACTAGTTCAACCATTGTGGAAGATGGTGTGGCAACCCCTCAAGGATCTAGAACTAGAAATACCATTTGACCCAGTGATCCCTTTACTGGGTATATATCCAAAGGATTATAAATCATGCTGCTATAAAGAAACATGCACACGTTGTTTATTGTGGCACTATTCACAATAGCAAAGACTTGGAACCAACCCAAATGTCCATCAATGATAGACTGGATTAAGAAAATGTGGCACATATACACCATGGAATACTATGCAGCCATAAAAAAGGATGAGTTCATGTCCTTTGTAGGGACATGGATGAAGCTGGAAACCATCATTCTGAGCAAACTATGGCAAGGACAGAAAACCAAACACCACATGTTCTCACTCATAGGTGGGAATTGAACAATGAGAACACTTGGACACAGGGTGGGGAACATCACACACTGGGGCCTGTCGTGGTGTTGGGGAGGGGGGAAGGATAGCATTAGGAGATATACCTAATGTAAATGACGAGTTAACGGGTGCAGCACGCCAACATGGCACATGTATACATATGTAACAAACCTGCACGTTGTGCACATGTACCCTATAACTTAAAGTATAATAATAATAAAAAAAACTGAGGACCTTAGAGACCAACTAGGTGTAATGGAACCATGGCTGGGGCAGGGATTGACAGCACTGTCTTACTGCAGGTGCCAGGGCAAGGGTGGGCTGCAGGTGCAGGCAACATCACTGGGATTGACTCCTCTGGGGAAGAGAACCAAGGAAAGCCTGGCCCTGGAGCCTTCTGTGCCTTTCCAGCTAGGGGTGTGCACAGACAGAAATGTGTCGTCTGAACTCCATGTACACTTTGTCCACGAGTCCCAGAGATCTCCTTCGCTTAGGACGGTTAGAGACACTGTGTGTGTTTTCCTTTAACTGCTGCCTGGTATGGCTTGTACGGTGTTTGCTTGCTGGCTGACTTATCTGTCTTTGAAACATGTTCTGAACGGTTCTGGGATGGCCCAACACCTGAGAACCACTTTCCCACTTACAAGGCATTTCCACATTTAATTCAGGTGACGGGTGGATGAGTCAGTCCCAGGGCTGGTGGGATTTCGGGTTGCAAGGCTAGGTGGTTCCCCACTGGGGCAGGGGGTGGGTTTCTGTTTCCCTGGGTCTGGAGTGCCCATTTCTGCCTCTCTCTTTCAGCGGCCATGCAGTTCCTCACTGACAAGTTCCAGGACCTTTGAAGTGAGTGTTGCACACATTATGCACCTTCCCACAATCCCGGTAGCTTAAGAGGGCTGTGGGCTGGCCCTGGTTGGGGGCCCGTCCCTGAGCTGCTCTGTTTCACAGGTTGGAGCCAGCGTCTTCCTACAAGATGAGCAGCTGGTTCCTTTGGAGCTCCGGAGCTGCAGCCAAACGGGTTCCGTCCGTATCCTCTTCAGCCAGGGCTTCCACTCTTCTGCTGCATTTGCCCCCTTCCCAAAGCAGTTTCCAATAAAGTCGTTCTCATATTCTGTGGTATGTGGTCTGCCCTGTGATTGTTGGGAGTGTTGGGGGGTGCAGGGTGTTGCTGTGTTCCCTGGCCCTTGAAGAGCAGTTACCCTAGTGCTGAGTGGTGAGCCCACTCCCTGGGGGTCGCCTGAGCCGGCCTCTGAGCAGCAGCCCTCCACTCAGGCTCACCATAGTGCCCTGGGCCTAGGTGCTTCGGTGGCCCTGCCTGGCCACAGCAGCATTTCTTGCCTTTCCCCGGCACACCTTGCTCATGGTCCGTCCTCTTCTCCTCCTACTTTGGGGTCTCACAGGTCCCCTTCAGCACTATTCTCGCTCTCCTTCAGCAGGAACTGATGGCCTCCTTCCAGAACCCCGCTCTCTCTCACCTTTCCTCCTGCAATTCACTGTCATGGTTCTGCCCTGTCACTGTCCTTTCCATCACGAACATCCTTTCTTTCCCCCGTGGGTTGACGCCGGAGTCCTTACCTGCACAGTTGCTTCTGTGCTGTTGAGCACGACAGAGCTCATCCTCCCCCTCGGGAGCTCAGTCCTCTTTCTGGAGCCATTATGTCCCTCTGGTGCCACCATGCACACAGTCAGGTCATCTGGGCCAGAAAGCCACATGGCGTCCTCAGTTTCACTCTTACCCCCCACCTTTGAACCTCAGTTACCAAATCCTGTCAGGTGTCTCTCCTTTGTCTCAGTAGCCAGCTGGAGACAGAAGCCACATCCTGGTGGGTGGCTGAGCAAAAGGAAAGGCACAGGGAGCACAGACAAAAAGGGCGGGTTGGAGGTGGGGGCACTGAGTCTGTTCTGGTGCCTGCAGGCCAACCTGTGGAAACTGCCCACCTGAAGCTACACAGAAGGCGGCTTCCACATCCTTGGTATCCTGTAGGCGGCCAACAGCCCCTTCTGCAGCCGGTGGTCTCTACACCCTTGATTTGAAAATGGCCAGCTGCTTTCCAGGGCAAGTGTGGATGCTAGGGCTGTCTGTTCTTGGATGGTACCTGTCAGATACTGTTCCACCATTCCCAAAGCCGCAGGTTTTTGTAGATGTGGTATTTCTGTGTGCCTGTTCAGTCTTTCAGACCACCTCTCGCAGTCACATGAGATTTCCTCAAGCTCCCTGTTCAGCCTTCACCCTCCCTGACGGTTGGGATCACCTCCTTCCTTCAGCTGGAACCCCGGGCTGGATGGGCATGAGATTCGGACATAGATTCTGGTTCCAGTGAGGAGGTGTGTGTAGTTTTTGCCAGCTCCCATCTCCAAGAGACTGTGTGTTGAACAGACAAAGACAGGAGAAATGCAGATGACATTCAAGATTAGCGTGTGTGCGGAGACGTATGTGGTGGGTTTTTGGGGGGGTTTTTTGTTTGCTTTTTTGAGATGGAATCTCACTCTGTCACCCAGGCTGCAGTGCAGTGGCACAATCTTGGCTCACGGCAACCTCTACCTGCCAGGTTCAATCAATTCTCCTGCATCAGCTTTCCAAGTAGCTGGGGACTACAGGCATGCACCACCATGCCTGCGTAATTTTTTTTTTTTTTGGTGGATATGCGGGTTTCATCATGTTGGCCAGGCTGGTCTCAAACTCCTGACCTCAAGTGACCTGCCCGCCTCAGCCTCCCAGAATGCTGGGATTAGAGGTGTGAGCCACCATGCTGGGCCCTGTGTTTCTCTTGTGTGTGTGTGCACTCGTGCACACGCAGGTGCCTATGCACACACCTGCTTGGGAATCAAATTAATCAGGAATGCTCTCCTTTGAGGGAGAAAGGGCTGATTCACAGAGTGGAGGCAGTAGTGAAGGATTTGTGAAGGCGTGAATGCACAAAAGCAGGGATGGTATCTACCTTAAACAAGTGGTATTTTTCAATTCTAAAACCTAGGAGGGCATGGAGTGGGACAAACTCTTAGAAATAAAAACTCTGGCCTGCCAAACCACCACACCCACATGCCAATCAACCCTCTTGGGCAGAGCCATGTGCCGATTTGATCACCTATTCTAAGAAAAAGAAATAAAAGGCAAACAAATTGGAAACTAAGAAGCTCAATTTTCTCTGCTTGCGGACGACATGATCTCACATAGAGAAAACCCTGATGTACACTGCACCAAAAAATGGTCAAAACCAATAAACAAAGTCAGCAAGTTACAGAGTACAAAAGCAACATGTGAAAATCATTTGCATTTCCATACCTGAACCAGAAACTATCTGAAAAGACACCTGGGAAACCAACATATTTAGAATACCAGGACAAGAACAAAACACTTCAGAATACATTTATCCAGGGAGGTGAAATGTGTGCACACTGAAACCGATCAAACACTGTTGAAACATGCAGAAGACCAATAAATGGAGACACATCCCGCGTTCATGGATGGGAACATGGTTAACACATAGGTGCTACACAAAGCCGTTACACGTTCAATGCAGTGAGTCCCTAGGAAATCGACAACGGTGTTTTTCACAGCACTAGCAGAAACAAACCTAAAACCCCTGCTTCTTGACTGTGAGCCTCCCTGCCCATGTTTCTATCAGGTGCTAGCTCTTTGTGTGGAACAGAGGCTTGCAGCTCCTCTGTGAGCCCGGTGCTTCTCATGCATCATGAAGAGGGCCGTCACCAGACACTAAATCTGCCAGCACCTTTACCTTGAACTTCCCAGTCTGCAGAACTGTGGGAAATAAACATTTGTTCTTTAAGCCACCCAGTCTATGGTACTTTGTTATAGCAGCCTGAATCGACTAAGATACTAATCATCAGGGAAATACAAATGAGAACAACAACATCACCTCATGTCTGTTGGGATAGCCACTATTAAGAAAAAAAAAACAAAACCCAGAAGCTGGAACCCCAGTATACTAGTGGGGATGTGAAATGGTGCACCCACTATTAAAAACAGTAAGATAATTTCTCCAAAATTTAAAAATTGAATTACCTAAATATGATCCATCAATCTGACTTCTGGGTATATATCAAGAATACCTGAGAAAGGATCTTGAATACGTATTTGCACACCCATATTCATGGCAGTATTATTCACAATAGCCAGGAGGTAGAAACGACCTTACTCTCCATGAATGGATGCATGGATTTTTACAAGGTGGCATATACATCCAATGAAGTATTATTTGGCCTTTAAAAAAGGAAAAGCCTGTTATATGATACAACATGAGTGAACCTTCAGGGCATTATGCTAAGTGAAATAATGCTAGTGAAATAAGCTAGTCACCAAAGGACAAATACTGTATGAGTCCATTTATATGAGGTACCTAGAGTAATCAAATTTATATTGACAGAAAACAGAATGCTGTGTTCCAGCATCTGAGTGGGAGAAGAGGAAATGGGGGGTTATTTCATGGGTACATAGTTTCCGTTTGGGAAGATGAAACAACTTGTAGAGATAGATAGTGGTGATGGTTGTACAGCAATGGGGATGTAGTTAATACTATTAAACTGTATGCTTAACAATAGTGAAAATTGTAAACTTCTTTGTAACAAGAAAACAGATTTATTGATTTTAAGAGAAAAGACACTATTTTGTTTTGAAAAATACAAGAAAGCTAGCCCAAGTACACATCTGAAATACACAGAAAAAATCCTACTCATATCTTCAGTATGTTCCAATAATTTGTTTAAACAACACACTAAAAGTTAATAAATATTTTTATAATTCTAAAAGTCTCACAAGTATTGTACAATGCAAATCACCCACAAACTATTATTTAGCTCATGCCAATTATACAAGGATATGATTTACAAAAGATTTAGTGTTTCTCACAAAAATCACATCAGGAAATACATATTTACAAAATCAAATTTATTATTCAAAAAACCATAACATTATTCAGTAAAAATGTGTTTAAATAATTAAAAAGTTTATTCAACTGTAGTCCAAAATTGGGAAAAAAATTGCATTATCACACACATACTATCTCTACAAAAGTTGCTTACCACACTTATATAATATATCCAGTCAATTGTAAAATATGTTCAACTATCTCCTAGTGTTACAATGTTTATGTGCTTGCTCTGAGCCAATCTGATGCCTTGGGTGGTCCTGGACCTGCATCTCAGAGGCCCAGACTGGAATTGAGGCCAAAGGAGCTAGCCTGGCACTGGGCAAGCCTGGAACATTTAATCCTTGGGGGCTGGCATGGAAGCTGGCAGTGCAGTTGCTGGCCTGGTCCTTGAGGTCACAGGGGTCAGCCTGGAGCTGGAGTAGGTACAGAGGCTAGGTCTATGTATGCCAGCCTAAAGTCTGAAACTACAGAAGCCAGCCTATCATTGAAGCAGACTGGATCCAGGGTAGGTACACATTGTCCTGACATGGGAGGATCTGGAAGCTGGGTCTACAAGTCCAGGCCTGAAGTCTGGGGTGGTGGGGACTGGTCTGGAGGTAACGTCTGCGTTTGCCAGCCTGGAGTCTGGGGTTCTGGAGGCTGACCTGGAGTCTGAGGCTGCAGGGCCACCATGGCGACTCGGCAGGCCTGGCGGCCATGGGTGCCAGCCCAGAGCCTGGGGCTGTGAGGCTAGCCTGGCCCCAAGGCGGGCCTGGTGGCTTGGTTCATGGTGCACCCAGAGTCTAGGGTTGAGGGGGGCAGCCTGGTCATGGGGCCAGTCTGGAGCCTGGGACAATCAGGGCCTGCCTGGTGATGAGGTGGGCCTGGAGCCTGAGTCTGTGCAGGCTGGACTGGCACTGTGTTGGAGCTGAAGACAGTGTGCATGGGTGACCTGGAGCCTGGGATTGGCACTGGGTTGGAGCTGAAGACAGTATGCAGGGGTGACCTGGTGCCTGGGACTGCAAGGGCAAGCCTGGAGCCTGAGTCTGTGGGGGCCAACCTATGCTAAATTGATTTTCATCAAGAGTCCCAAGGTCATTCAATGTGGAATCATTTCTTAAAGAAATGGTGCTAGGACAACTGGTTATCCACATGCCAAAGAATGAAGTTGGACCGCTATCTCATACCCTATACCATGTACCAAAATTAACTCAAAATGTATCAAAAACCTAAATGTAAGAGTTAAAAACATTAAACTATTAAAACAAAGTATAGGGATAAATCATGACTTTGTATTTGGCATTCGATTCTTAGAATATGACACCAAAAACACAGGCAATGAAAATTAAAAAGATAAATGGGACTTCATTGAAATTGTAAACTTTTGTGCATCAATGGATATTTTCAAAAAGTGAAAAGATAACAGAATGGGAGAAAAAACTTTGCCAATCATATATCTGATAGTTTGATATCCAGAATATATTAAAACTTACTGAAAAAATCCAACAACAAAAGACAACCCCAGTTTTGAAATAAGCAAAATATTTGAATGGACATGTCTCCAGCGAAGATATACAAATAGTCAAGAAATGCATGTAAACATACTCAACATCACTAGCTACTAGGAAAATGCAAATGAAAACAATGAGGTACTATTTCACATGTACCAGGATGGCTATACTTACTTCAATAGGGAAAATAAGAATTGTTGAATAGGATGTGGAGAAATTAGAACTTTCATACATGGCTGCTGGGAATGTAAAATAATTCAGCCGCTGTGGAAAACATTTTGGTGGTTCCTAAAAAGTTAAACATAGAATTACCATGTGAATTGGGAATTACACTCATAGGTCTATAGTCAAAAGAAATGAAAACAGTCCAGGTGCGGTGGCTCAAACCTGTAATCTCAGCACTTTGGGAGGCCAAGGCAGGCAGATCACCTGAGGTCAGGAGTTCAAGACCAGCCTGGCCGACCTGGTGAAACCCCTTCTCTACAAAAATACAAAAATTAGCTGGGCGTGATGGCAGATGCCTGTAATCCCAGCTACTTGGGAGGCTGAGGTGGGAGAATTGCTTGAACCTGGGAGGTGGAGGTTGCAGCGACTTGAGATCCCACAATTGCACTCCAGCCTAGGCAACAGAATGAGACTCCATCTCAAAAAAGAAAAGAAAAGAAAAGAAAAGAAAAGCAGGATGGTCAAATAGGAACAGCTCCAGTCTGCAGCTCCCAGCGAGTTCAACACAGAAGGCAGGTGATTTCTGCATCTCCAACTGAGGTACCCGACTCATCTCATTGGGACTGGTTAGACAGACGGTGCAGCCCATGGAGGGCGAGCTGAAGCAGGGTGGGCCATCGCCTCACCCAGGAAGCTCAAGGGGTTGGGGAACTCCCTCCCTTAGGCAAGGGAAGCAGTGAGGGACTGTGCTGTGAGGAACAGTGCACTCTGGCCCAGATACTACACTTTTCCCATGGTCTTCGCAACCCTCAGACCAGGAGATTCCCTCGGGTGCCTATGCCACCAGGGCCCTGGTTTTCAAGCACAAAACTGGGCAGCCATTTGGGCAGACACCGAGCTAGCTTCAGGAATTTTTTTTTCATACCCCAGAGGCACCTGGAATGCCAGCGAGACAGAACTGTTCACTCCCCTGGAAAGGGGGCTAAAGCCAGGAAGCCAAGTGGTCTAGCTCAGTGGATTCCACCCTCGTGGAGCTCAGCAAGCTAAGATCCACAGGCTTGAAATTCTCAATGCCAGCACAGCAGTCTGAAGTCGACCTGGGATGTTCAAGCTTGATGAGGGAAGGGGCATCTGCCATTACTGAGGCTTGAGTAGGCGGTTTTCCCCTAACAATGTAAATAAAGCCCCTGGGAAGTTCAAACTGGGCGCAGCCCACTGCAGCTCAGCAAAGCTGCTGTAGCCAGACTGCCTCTCTAGATTCCTCCTCTGTGAGCAGGGCATCTCTGAAAGAAAGGCAGCAGCCCCAGTCAGGGGCTTATAGATAAAACTCAGATCTCCCTGGGACAGAGCATGTGGGGGAAGGGGCGGCTGGGGGCACAGCCTCAGCAGACTTAAACGTTCTTGCCTGCCAGCTCTGAGGAGAGCAGCGGATTTCCCAGCACAACACTCAAGCTCTGTTAAGGGACAGACTGCCTCCTCAAGTGGGTCCCTGACCCTTGTGCCTCCTGACTGGGAGACACCTCCCAGCAGGGGTCGACAGACATCTCATACAGGAGAGTTCTGGCTGGCATCTGGTGGGTGCCCTTCTGGGATGAAGCTTCCAGAGGAAGGAACAGGCAGCAATCTTTGCTGTTCTGCAGCCTCTGCTGGTGATACCCAGGCAAAAAGGGTCTGGAGTGGACCCCCAGCAAACACCAGCCAACCTGCAGGAGAGGGTCCTGACTATGAGAAGGAAAACTAACAGAAAGAAAGGAACAGCATAAACATCAACAAAAAGGACATCCACACAGAAACCCCATCTGAAGGTCACCAACATCGAAGACCAAAGGTAGGTAAATCCATGAAGATGACAAAAACCCAGTACAAAAAGTCTGAAAATTCCAAAAACCAGAACACCTCTTCCCCTCCAAAGGATCACAACTCCTCACCAGCAAGGGAACAAAACTGAACGGAGAATGAGTTTCACAAATTAACAGGGTAGACTTCAGAAGGTGGGTAATAACAAACTCCTCTGAGCTAAAGGAGCATGTTCTAACCCAATGCAAGGAAGCTAAGAACCTTGAAAAAAGGTTAGACGAATTGCTAACTAGAAAAATTAGTTTAGAGAGGAATATAAATGACCTGATGGAGCTGAAAAACACAACATGAGAACTTCGTGAAGCATACACAAGTATCAATAGCTGAATCAATCAAGTAGAAAGGATATCAGAGATTGAAGATCAACTTAATGAAATAAAGTGAGAAGACAAGGTTAGAGAAAAAAGAGTAAAAAGAAATGAACAAAGCCTCCAAGAAATATGGGACTATGTGAAAAGACCAAATCTACATTTGATTAGTGTCCCTGAAAGTGACAGGGAGAATGGAACCAAGTTGGAAAACACTCTGCAGGATATTATCCAGGAGAACTTCCCCAATCTAGCAAGATGGGCCAACATTCAAATTCAGGAAATACAGAGAACACCACAAAGATACTCCTCGAGAAGAGCAACCCCAAGACACATAATTGTCAGATTCAACAAGGTTGAAATGAAGGAAAAAATGTTAAGGGAAGACAGAGAAAGGTAGGGTTACCCACAAAGGGAAGCCCATCAAACTAACAGCAGATCTCTCTGCAGAAATCCTACAAGTCAGAAGAGAGTGGGGGCCAATATTCAACATTCTTAAAGAAAAGAATTTTCAACCCAGAATTTCATATCCAGCCAAACTAAGTTTCATGAGTGAAGGAGAAATAAAATCCTTTACAGACAAACAAATGCTGAGAGATTTTGTCACCACCAGGCCTGCCTTACAAGAGCTCCTGAAGGAATCACTAAATATGGAAAGGAAAAACTGCTACCAGCCACTGCAAAAACATACCAAATTGTAAAGACCATTGACACTATGAAAAAATGGCATCAACTAACGGGCTAAATAACCAGCTAGCATCATAATGACAGGATGAAGTTCACACATAACAATATTACCTTAAATGTAAATGGACTAAATGCCCTAATTAAAGACACAGATTGGCAAATTGGATAAAGAGTCAAGACCTGTTGGTGTGCTGTCTTCAGGAGACCCATCTCGCATGCAAAGACACACATAGGCTCAAAATAAAGGGATGGAGGAGTATTTACCAAGCAAATGGTAAGAAAAAAACAAAAAAGGAGGGGTTGCAATCCTAGTCTCTGACAAAAAAGACTTTAAACCAACAGAGATCAAAAAAGACAAAGAAGGACGTTACATAATTGTTAAGGGATCAATTCAACGAGAAGAACTAACTATCCTAAATATATAGGCACCCAATACAGAAGCACTCAGATTCATAAAGCAAGTTCTTAGAGACCTACAAAGAGACTTAGACTCCCACACAATAATAGTGGGAGACTTCAACACCCCACTGTCAATATTAGGCAGATCAACGAGACAGAAAATTAAGAAGGATATTCAGGACTTGAACTCAGCTCTGCACCAAGTGGGCCTAATAGATATTGACAGAACTCTCCACCCCAAATCAACAGAATATACGTTCTTCTCAGCACCACATCACATTTATTCTAAAATTGACCACATAATTCGAAGTAAAACACCGCTCAGCAAATGCAAAAGAACAGAAATCATAACAGTCTCTCAGACCACAGTGCAATCACATTAGAATTCAAGATTAAGAAACTCACTCAAAACTGCACAACTACATGGAAACTAAACAACCTGCTCCTGAATGACTACTGGGTACATAACGAAATGAAGGCAGAAATAAATAAGTTATTTGAAACCAATGAGAACAAAGACACAAGGTACCAGAATCTTTGGGACACAGTTAAAGCAGTGTTTAGAGTGAAATTTATGGCACTAAATGCCCACAGGAGAAAGTGGGAAAGATCTAAAATCAACACGCCAACATCACAATGAAAAGAACTAGAGAAGCAAAAGTAAACAAATTCAAAAGCTAGCAGAAGACAAGAAATAACTAAGACCAGAGCAGAACTGAAGGAGATGAAGACACAAAAAAACCTTCAAAAAAAACAATGAATCCAGGAGGTGGTATTTGGAAAAGATCAACAAAATAGATAGACCACTAGCTAGACTAAGAAAGAAGAAAACAGAGAAGAATCAAATAGATACAATAAAAAATGATAAAGGGGATATCACCACTGATCCCACAGAAATACAAACTACCATCAGAGAAGACTATAAACACCTCTATGCAAATAAACTAGAAAATCTAGAAGAAATAGGCAAATTCCTGGACACATACACCCTCCCAAGACTAAACCAGGAAGAAGGCGAATCCCTAAATAGACCAATAACAAGTTCTGAAAATGAGGCAGTAATTAATAGCCTACCAACCAACAAAAGTCCAGGACCAGATGGATTCACAGCTGAATTCTACCAGAGGTACAAAAAGGAGCTGGTACCATTCCTTCTGAACCTATTCCAAACAATAGAAAAAGAGGGAATCCTCCCTAACTCATTTTATGAGGCTAGCATCATCCTGATACCAAAATCTGGCAGAGACACAACAAAAAAAGAAAACTTCAGGTCAATATCCCTGATGAACATTGATGTGAAAATTCTCAGTAAAATACTGGCAAATCAAATCCAGCAGCACATCAAAAAGCTTATCCACCATGATCAAGTTGGCTTCATCCCTGGTATGCAAGGATGGTTCAACACACACAAATTAATAAATATAATCCATCACATAAACAGAACCAAAGACAAAAACTACATGATTATCTCAATAGATGCAGAAAAGGCCTCTGATAAAATTCAACAACACTTCATGCTAAAAACTCTCAATAAACTAGGTATTGATGGAACATATCTCAAAATAATAAGAGCTATTTATGACAAACCCACAGCCAATATCATACTGAATGGGCAAAAGCTGGAAGCATTCCCTTTGAAAACCGGCATGAGACAAGGATGCCCTCTCTCACCACTCCTATTTAACATAGTATTGGAAGTTCTGGCCAGGGCAATCCTGCAAGAGAAAGAAATAAAAGGTACTCAAATTGGAAGAGAGGAAGTCAAATTTTCTCTGTTTGCAGATGACATGATTGTATATCTAGAAAACCCCATTGTCTCAGCCCAAAATCTCCTTAAGCTGATAAGCAACTTCAGCAGTCTCAGGATACAAAATCAATGTGCAAAATCACAAGCACTCCTATACACCAATAACAGACAAACAGAGAGACAAATCCTGAGTGAACTCCCATTCACAATTGCTACAAAGAGAATAAAATACCTGGGAATACAACTTTAAAGGGATGTGAAGGACCTCTTCAAGGAGAACTACAAACCACTTCTTAACGAAATATAAGAGGACACAAACAAATTTTAAAACATTCCATGCTCATGGACAGGAAGAATCAATATCGTGAAAGATTTTATGCTATCTCCAACAAGCTACCAGTGCCTTTTTTCACAGAATTAGAAAAAACTACTTTAAATTTCATATGGAACCAAAAAGGAGCCCATATAGCCAAGACAATCCTAAGCAAAAAGAACAAAGCTGGAGGTATCACGCTACCTGACTTTAAACTATACCACAAGGCTACAGTAACCAAAACAGCATGGTACTGGTACCAAAAGATATATATATATATATATATATATATATATATATATATATATACACACATACATACATATATATCAATGGAACAAAACAGAGGCTTCCAAAATAATGCCACACATCTACAACCATCTGATCTTTGACAAACCTGACAAAAACAAGCAATGGGGAAAGGATTCCCTACTTAATAAATGGTGCTGGGAAAACTGGCTAGCCGTATGCAGAAAACTGAAACTGGACCCCTTCCTTACACCTTATACAAAAATTAACTCAAGATGGATTAAAGACTTAAACATAAGACCTAAAACTATAAAAACCCTAGAAGAAATCCTAGGCAATACCATTCAGGACATAGGCATGGGCAAAGACTTCATGACTAAAACACCAAAAGCAATAGCAACAAAAGCCAAAACAGACAAATGGGATTTAATTAAACCAAAGAGCTTCTGCACAGCAAAAGAAACTATCATCAGAGTGAACAGGCAACCTACAGAATGGGAGAAAATTTTTGCAATCTCTCCATCTGACAAAGGGCTAATATCCAGAATCTACAAAGAACTTAAACAAATTTACAAGAAAAAAACAAACAACCCCATAAGAAAACTGGGCAAAGGATATGAACAGACACTTCTCAAAGAAGACATTTATGTGGCCAACAAACATATGAAAAAAAGCTCATCATCACTGGTCATTAGAGAAATGCAAATCAAAACCACAGTGAGATACCATCTCACACCAGTTAAAATGACGATCACTAAAAAGTCAGGAAAAAAAAAGTGCTGGAGAGGATGTGGAGAAATAGGAACGCTTTTACACTGTTGGTGGGAGTGTAAATTAGTCCAACCATTGCAGAAGACAGTGTGGTGATTCCTCAAGGATCTAGAACCAGAAATACCATTTGACCCAGCAATCTCATTACTGGGCATATACCCAAAGGATTATAAATCATTCCACTATAAAGAGACATGCACATATATGTTTATTGCAGCACTGTTCACAATAGCAAAGACTTGGAACCAACCCAAATGGCCATCAATGATAGACTTGATAAAGAAAATGGGGCACATATACACCATGGAATACTATGCAGCCATAAAAATATGAGTTTATGTCCTTTGCAGGGTCATGGATGAAGCTGGAAACCATCATTCTCAGCAAACTAACACAGGAACTGAAAACCAGACAACGCATGTTCTCACTCATAAGTGGGAGGTGAACAATGAGAACACATGGACACAAGGAGCAGAACATCACACACTGGGGCCTGTCAGGGGGTTGGGGGCTAGGGGAGGGATAGCATTAGGAGAAATACCAAATGTAGATGATGAGTTGGTGGGTGCAGCAAACCACCATGGCACTTGTATACCTATGTAACAAACCTGCATGTTCTGCACACGTATCTCAGAACTTAGAGTATAATAATAATAAAAAAAGAACTGAAAACAGGTGCTCAAAGAAATACTTGTACATGCACGTTCATAGCAGTATTATTTCAAAAGTCAAAAGGTGGGAATAACCCAAATATCCATCAACTGATGAATGGATTAACAAACTATTGTCTATGCATACAGTGAAATATTATTCAGCCTTTAAAAGGAATGAAGTACTGATACATGCTATAACGTGGATAGGCCTCAAAAACATCATGCTAAGAAAAAAAAAAAAGCAAAGATCAGGCGCAGTGGCTCATGCCTAACACTTTTGGAGGCCAAGATGGGTGGATCACTTGAGGCCAGGAGTTCGAGACCAGCTGGGCAACATGGCAAATGCCGTCTCTACAAAAAAATTAGTCAGATGTGGTGGTGTGTGCTTGTAGTTCCAGCTACTCGGGAGGCCAAAGTGGGAGGATCCCATAAGCCCAGGAGTTCTAACAAGGCTGAAGTGAGCCATGTTCGCACCATTGCACTCCAGCCTGAGTGACAGAGTGATATTCTGTCTCAACAAAAAAAAAAAAAAAAAAAGAGAGAGAGATAGACATGAAGGTTATATATTGTATGATTTGATTCATATGAAATATCCAGAATAGGTAAATCCATAAAGACAGAAACTAAATTAGTGGGTGCCAGAGCCCAGGAGGAAGAGGATAGGAAGTAGTTTCCTAATGAGTATGCAATCTCTTTGAAAGTGATGAAAATGTTCCAAACTAGATAGAAGCAGTACTTGCACAACATTATGAAAATACTAAATGCTGCTGGGCTGTTCATTTTGAAAGGCTAATATTATGAAAATTGCTCCTCAAAAAATAAAGTTTCTTATTTTTTGTTTTTTTTTTTGAGACAGAGTCTCGGTCTGCTGCTCAGGCTGGAGTGCAGTGGCGCACTCTTGGCTCACTGCAAGCTCTGCCTCCCGGGTTCACATCATTCTCCTGCCTCAGCCTCCCAAGTAGCTGGGACTACAGGCACCCAACCCAAGCCTGGCTAACTTTTTGTACTTATAGTAGAGATGGGGTTTCACCATGTTAGCCAGGATGGTCTCATCTCCTGACCTTGTAATATGCCCACCTTGGCCTCCCAAAGTGCTGCGATTGCAGGCGTGAGCCACCGTGCCAGGCCCATAAATTTAAAAATTTATTGGCAATAGATCTAGGGTCTATTTCTGGAATCTCTATATATCCCCCTGACTTATATCTACTGCATTGCCAATAATACACTTGTCTTAATTAGTGTAGTATTCTGGTGAGTCTTAAAAGTGGGTTTTGGCATGGACACAGGGAGGGGAACATCACACACCAGGGCCTGTCGGGGGCTGGGGGGCTGGGGGAGGGATAGCATTAGGAGAAATATGTAATGTAAATGACGAGTTGATGGGTGCAGCAAACTAACACGGTACATGTATACCTATGTAACAAACCTGCACCTTGTGCCTAGGTACCCCATAACTTAAAGTATAATAATAATAATAATAATAATAATAATAATAATAATAAAGTGGGTTTTGGGAGGCCAAACCAGGAGGACCACTTGAGCTCAGGAACTGAAGACCAGCCTGGACAACATAGTGAGACCTGTGAAACATAATGAGATCTCATCTCTACAAGAAAATAAAAAACTTAGGTGTCATGCTGCACACCTTTAGTCCTAGCTACTCAGGAGGCTGAGGCGGGAAGATCACTTAAGCCCGGTAGTTAAAGGCTGCAGTGAGCCAAAATTTTGTCACTGCACTCCAGCCTGGACAACAGAATGAGACTCTGTCTTAAAAAAAAAAGAAGAAAAGAAAAGAAAAAGAAAGAAAGAAAGAAAAGAAAAGAAAAAAGTAGGTAAAGAGATTCCTCCAACTTTATTCTTTTTTTAAATTATATTTTAAGTTTCAGGGTACATGTGCACAATGTACAGGTTAGTTACATATGTATACATGTGCCATGTTGGTGTGCTGCACCCAGTAACTTGTCATTTAAAATTAGGTATATCTCCAAATGCTATCCCTCCCCCCCCCACCACCCCACAACAGGCCCTGGTGTGTGATGTTCCCCTTCCTGTGTCCATGTGTTCTCATTGTTCAATTCCCACCTATGAGTGAGAACATGCTGTGTTTGGTTTTTTGTTCTTGTGATAGTTTGCTGAGAATGATGATTTCCAGCTTCATCCATGTCCCTACAAAGGACATGAACTCATCATTTTTTATGGCTGCATAGTATTCCATGGTGTATATGTGCCACGTTTTCTTAAGCCAGTCTATCATTGTTGGACATTTGGGTTGGTTCCAAGTCTTTGCTATTGTGAGTAGTGCCACAATAAACATACGTGTGCATGTGTCTTTATAGCAGCATGATTTATAAATCTTTGGGTATACACCCAGTAATCGGATTGCTGGGTCAAATGGTATTTCTAGTTCTAGATCCCTGAGGAATCACCACACTGTCTTCCACAACGGTTGAACTAGTTTACAGTCCCACCAACAGTGTAAAAGTGTTCCTATTTCTCCATACCCTCTCCAGCACCTGTTGTTTCCTGACTTTTTAATGATCGCCATTCTAACTGGTGTGAGATGGTATCTCATTGTGGTTTTGATTTGCATTTCTCTGATGGCCAGTGATGATGAGCATTTTTTCATGTGTCTTTTGGCTGCATAAATGTCTTCTTTTGAGAAGTGTCTGTTCATATCCTTCGCCCACTTGTTGATGGGGTTGTTTGTTTTTTTCTTGTAAATTTGTTGGAGTTCTTTGTAGATTCTGGATATTAGCCCTTTGTCAGATGAATAGATTGCAAAAATTTTCTCTCATTCTGTAGTTTGCCTGTTCACTCTGATGGTATTTTCTTTTGCTGTGCAGAAGCTCTTTAGTTTAATTAGATCCCATTTGTCAATTTTTGCTTTTGTTGCCATTGCTTTTGGTGTTTTAGACATGAAGTCCTTGCCCATGCCTATGTCCTGAGTGATATTGCCTATGTTTTCTTCTAGGGTTTTATGGTTTTAGGTCTAATATTTAAGTCTTTAATCCATCTTGAATTAATTTTTGTATAAGGTGTAAGAAAGGGATCCAGTTTCAGCTTTCTACATATGGCTATCCAGTTTTCCCAGCACCATTTATTAAATAGGGAATCCTTTCCCCATTTCTTGTTTTTGTCAGGTTTGTCAAAGATCAGATGGTTGTAGATATGTGGCATTATTTCTGAGGGCTCTGTTCTGTTCCATTGGTCTATATCTCTGTTTTGGTACCAGTACCATGCTGTTTTGGTTACTGTAGCCTCCTAGTATAGTTTGAAGTCAGGTAGTGTGATGTCTCCAGCTTTGTTCTTTTGGCTTAGGATTGACTTGGCAATGTGGGCTCTTTTTTGGTTCCATATGAACTTTAAAGTAGTTTTTTCCAATTCTGTGAAGAAAGTCATTGGTAGCTTGATGGGGATGGCATTGAATCTATAAATTACCTTGGGCAGTATGGCCATTTTTATGATATTGATTCTTGCTAACCATGAGCATGGAATGCTCTTCCATTTGTTTGTATCCTCTTTTATTTCATTGAGCAGTGGTTTGTAGTTCTCCTTGTAGAGGTCCTTCACGTTGCTTGTAAGTTGGATTCCTAGGTATTTTATTCTCTTTGAAGCAATTGTGAATGGGAGTTCACTCAGGATTTGGCTCTCTGTCTGTTATTGGTGTATAGGAATGCTTGTGATTTGTGTACATTGATTTTGTATCCTGAGACTTTGCTGAAGTTGCTTATCAACTTAAGGAGATGTTGGGCTGAGATGATGGAGTTTTCTAGATATACAATCATGTCATCTGCAAACAGGGACAATTTGGCTTCCTCTTTTCCTAATTGAATCCCCTTTATTTCCTTCTCCTGCCTGATTGCCTTGGGCAGAACTTCCAACACTATGTTGAATAGGAGTGGTAAGAGAGGGCATCCCTGTCTTGTGCCAGTTTTCAAAGGAAAGGCTTCCAGTTTTTGCCCATTCAGTATGATATTGGCTGTGGGTTTGTCATAGATAGCTCTTATTATTTTGAGATACATCCCATCAATACCTAATTTATTGAGAGTTTCTAGCATGAAGGGTTGTTGAATTTTGTCAAAGGAATTTTCTGCATCTATTGAGATAAACATGTGTTTTTTGTCTTTGGTTCTGTTTATGTGATGGATTACATTTATTGATTTGTGTATGTTGAAACAGCCTTGCATCCCAGGGATGAAGCCCACTTGATCTTGGTGGATAAGCTTTTAGATGTGCTGCTGGATTTGGTTTGTCAGTATTTTATTGAGGATTTTTGCGTTGATGTTCATCAGGGATATTGGTCTAAAAATCTCTTTTTTTGTTGTGTCTCTGCCAGGCTTTGGTATCAGGATGATGCTGGCCTCATAAAATGAGTTAGGGAGGATTCCCTCTTTTTCTATTGATTGGAATCATATCAGAAGGAATGGTACCAGTTCCTCCTTGTACCTCTGGTAGAATTCGGCTGTGAATCCATCTGGTCCTGGACTTTTTTTGGTTGGTAAGCTATTAATTATTGCCTCAACTTCAGATCCTGTTATTGGTCTATTCAGAGATTCCACTTCTTCCTGGTTTAGTCTTGGGAAAGTGTATGTGTTGAGGAATTTATCCATTTCTTCTAGATTTTCTAGTTTATTTGCATAGAGGTGTTTATAGTATTCTCTGATGGTAGTTTGTATTTCTGTGGGATCGGTGGTGATATCCCCTTTATCATTTTTTATTGCGTCTATTTGATTCTTCTCTCTTTTCTTCTTTATTAGTCTTGCTAGTGGTCTATCAATTTTGTTGATCTTTTCAAAACACCAGTTCCTGGATTCATTAATTTTTTGAAGGGTTTTTTGTGTCTCTATCCCCTTCAGTTCTGCTCTGATCTTAGTTATTTGTTGCCTTCTGCTAGCTTTTGCATGTGTTTGCTCTTGCTTCTCTAGTTCTTTTAACTGTGATGTTAGTGTGTCAATTTTAGATCTTTCCTGCTTTCTCTTGTGGGCATTTAGTGCTATAAATTTCCCTCTACACACTGCTTTGAATGTGTCCCAGAGATTCTGGTATGTTGTGTCTTTGTTCTCATTGGTTTCAAAGAACATCTTTATTTCTGCCTTCATTTCGTTATGTACCCAGTAGTCACTCAGGAGCAGGTTGTTCAATTTCCATGTAGTTGAGTGGTTTTGAGTGAGTTTCTTAATCCTGGGTTCTAGTTTGATTGCACTGTGGTCTGAGAGACAGTTTGTTATAATTTCTGTTCTTTTACATTTGCTGAGGAGTGCTTTACTTCCAACTATGTAGTCAATTTTGGAATAAGTGTGGTGTGGTGCTGAAAAGAATGTATATTCTGTTGATTTGGGGTGGAGAGTTCTGTAGATGTGTATTAGGTCCGCTTGGTGCAGAGCTGAGTTCAATTCCTGGATATCCTTGTTAACTTTCTGTCTCATTGACCTGTCTAATGTTGAAAGTGGGGTGTTAAAGTCTTGCATTATTATTGTGTGGGAGTCTAAGTCTCTTTGTAGGTCTCTAAGGACTTGCTTTATGAATCTGGGTGCTCCTGTATTGGGTGCATATATATTTAGGATAGTTAGCTCTTCTTGTTGAATTGGTCCCTTTACCATTATGTAATGGCCTTCTTTGTCTCTTTTGATCTTTGTTGGTTTAAAGTCTGTTTGATCAGAGACTAGGATTGCAACCCCTGCCTTTTTTTGTTTTCCATTTGCTTGGTAGATCTTCCTCCATCCCTTTATTTTGAGCCTGTGTGTGTCTCTGCATGTGAGATGGGTTTCCTGAATACAGCACACTGATAGGTCTTGACTCTTTATCCAATTTGCCAGTCTGTGCCTTTTAATTGGAGCATTTAGCCCATTTACATTTAAGGTTAATATTATTATGTGTGAATTTGATCCTGTCATTATGATGTTAGCTGGTTATTTTGCTCGTTAGTTGATGCAGTTTATTCCTAGCCTTGATGGTCTTTACAATTTGGCATGTTTTTGCAGTGGCTGGTACTGGTTGTTCCTTTCCACATTTAGTGCTGCCTTCAGGAGCTCTTTTAGGGCAGGCCTGGTGGTGACAAAATCTCTCAGCATTTGTTTGTCTGTAAAGGATTTTATTTCTCCTTCACTTATGAAGCTTAGTTTGGCTGGATATGAAATTCTGGGTTGAAATTTCTTTTCCTTAAGAATGTTGAATATTGGCCCCCACTCTCTTCTGGCTTGTAGAGTTTCTGCCGAGAGATCCGCTGTTAGTCTGATGGGCTTCCCTTTGTGGGTAACCCGACCTTTCTCTCTGGCTGCCCTTAACATTTTTTCCTTCATTTCAACTTTGGTGAATCTGACAATTATGTGTCTTGGAGTTGTTCTTCTCGAGGAGTATCTTTGTGGCATTCTCTGTATTTCCTGAATTTGCATGTTGGCCTGCCTTGCTAGATTGGGGAAATTTTCTTGGATAATATCCTGCAGAGTGTTTTCCAACTTGGTTCCATTCTCCCTGTCACTTTCAGGTACACCAATAAGATGTAGATTTGGTCTTTTCACATAGTCCCATATTTCTTGGAGGCTTTGTTCATTTCTTTTTATTCTTTTTTCTCTAAACTTCTCTTCTCGCTTCATTTCATTCATTTGATATTCCATCACTGATACCCTTTCTTCCAGTTGATCGCATCAGCTACTGAGGCTTGTGTGTTTGTCACGTAGTTCTCGTGCCTTGGTTTTCAGCTCCATCAGGTCCTTTAAGGACTTCTCTGCATTGGTTATTCTAGTTAGTCATTCATCTAATTTTTTTCAAGGTTTTTAACTTCTTTGTCATGGGTTTGAACTTCCTCCTTTAGCTCAGGGTAGTTTGATTGTCTGAAGCCTTCTTCTCTCAACTCGTCAAAGTCGTTCTCCCTCCAGCTTTGTTCTGTTGTTGGTGAGGAGCTGCGTTCCTTTGGAGGAGGAGAGGCACTCCGATTTTTAGAGTTTCCAGTTTTTCTGCTCTGTTTTTTCCCCATCTTTGTGGTTTTATCTACCTTTGGTCTTTGATGATGGTGACGTACAGATGGGGTTTTGGTGTGGAGGTCCTTTCTGTTTGTTAGTTTTCCTTCTAACACTCAGGACCCTCAGCTGCAGGTCTGTTGGAGTTTGCTAGAGGTCCACTCCAGACCCTGTTTGCCTGGGTATCAGCAGTGGAGGCTGCAGAATAGTGGATATTGGTGAACAGCAAATGCTGCCTGATCATTCCTCTGGAAGTTTTGTCTCAGAGGAGTACCTGGCCGTGTGAGGTGTCTGTCTGCCCCTACTGGGGGGTGCCTCCCAGTTAGGCTACTCGGGGATCAGGGACCCACTTGAGGAGGCAGTCTGTCCGTTCTCAGATCTCCAGCTGCGTGCTGGGAGAACCACTACTCTCTTCAAAGCTGTCAGACAGGGACATTTAAGTCTGCATAGGATTCTGCTGCCTTTTATTAGGCTATGCCCTGCCCCCAGAGGTGGAGTCTACAGAGGCAGGCAGGCCTCCTTGAGCTGTGGTGGGCTCCACCCAGTTCGAGCTTCCTGGCCACTTTGTTTACCTACTCAAGCCTCGGCAATGGTGGGCACCACTCCCCCAACCTCACTGCCGCCTTGCAGTTTGATCTCATACTGCTGTGCTAGCAATGAGCAAGGCTCCATGGGTGTAGGATCCTCTGAGCCAGGTGCAGGATATAATCTCCTGGTGTGCCATTTGCTAAGACCATTGGAAAAGCGCAGTATTAGGGTGGGAGTGACCTGATTTTCCAGGTGCTGTCTGTCACCCCTTTCTTTGACTAGGAAAGGAAATTCCCTGACCCCTTGCACTTCCCGGATGAGGCAATGCCTCGCCCTGCTTTGGCTCATGCTCAGTGTGCTGCACCCACTGTCCTGCACCCACTTTCTGACACTCCCCAGTGAGATGAACCTGGTACCTCAGTTGGAAATGCAGAAATCACCCGTCTTCTGTGTCACTCACGCTGGGAGCTATAGACTGGAGCTGTTCCTATTTGGCCATCTTGGCCCCCGTCAGTCTATTCTTTTTAAAATTGTTTTAATCATTGTAGTTCTTTTGATTTTCAGTATAAATTACAGAATCATGTTGTGTATGTCTACAAAAAATCATACTATCAGTTTAATTGTATTGTGTTATATCTATAGATGAATACAAGGAAAACTCATATTTATTGAGTGTTCCCATTCATAAACAAAGTATACTCATGTTTATTCCATTCATTTAGGCCTTCCTGGATTTATTTTATTAGCATTGTGTAGTTTTCAGGACTTCAAATTTCTCTGATTCATACCTAGGTTTTTCATTTTTGGAGCTATTGTAAATGATACTGGTTTTTAAATGTTTTGTTTCCATTTATGCACTTACTGTATATATAAATACAACTGATTTTTGCATATTGAGCATATATGCTTTACCTTTCATAAAGTCACTTATTATTTCTAGGATTTTTTTTGTAGATTCCATGGGATTCTCTGCATAGATAATAATGTCATCTGTGAATACCAGGCAGTTTTATTTCTTCTTTTCCTCTACGAATGTCTTTTGTTTCTATTTCCTGAATTATTACAATAGGAAGGACTTCTAAGTATGATGTTGAATAGAAGGGGCAAGAGTACACAACCTTGTATTGTTCATGAACACAGGAGAAAAATATTCAGTTGTTTACTCTTAACTATGATATTAGCTGTGGGTTTTCTTGTAGAATCCCTTTATCAAGTTGAGGAAGTTTTCTATTCTTAGTTTGGTGGGAGTTTATGTCTTGAATAGATGTTGAATTTTGCCAAAGGCTATTTATACATCAATTAATATTACTATGTCTTTCTTTCTTTTATTGACCATTAATATAATGGAATCAATTGTTTTTTTTAACATTGAATAAACCCTGCATTCCTGAAATAAGCCTCACATGGTTGAGCGATATTTTTCTTTTTAGACATTGCTGGATTCAACTTGCTAATATTTTGTGATGATTTTTCCATTTATGTTCATGAGAGTTGGTGGTCTGTCATTTCTTGCTTGCTTGCTTCTTTTATACTGTCTTTGGCTGGTTTTGGTATCAGGGTAATCCTGGCCTCATAAAATGTGTTGACATGTAGTCCTTCCTGTTCTATTTTTGGGAAGAGATATTGTAGAGTAGGTATTAGTTCTTCTTTGAATGTTTGGTGAAATTTGCCAGTGAAGCCATCTGGGCTGGGAATATCTTTTTTGGAAGGTATTTAACTATGAATTCCATTTCTTTTTATATATAATTTTTTTGTAGATATAGGGTCTCACTTTGTTGCCCAGGCTGGTCTCAGTCTTCTGGGCTCAGGTGATCCTCCCACCTTGGCCTCCCAAATTTCAATGCCTTTATAGGACTATTCAAGTTATTTTATATTGGGTGAGTTTTGATAATTTGTGTCTTTAAAAGAATTAGTGCATTTCATGTAAGTTGTTGAATTACATGCACTGAGTTGTTTGTATTATTGGGTTGGTGTAGAAGTTTTTGCTGTTAAAAGTAATGACAGGCCAGGAGCGGTAGCTCATGCTTGTAATCCCAGCACTTTGGGAGGCCAATGTGGGCGGATTACCTGATATCAGGAGTTCAAGACCAGCCTGGCCAACTTGGTGAAACCCTGTCTCTACTAAAAATACAAAAAAAAAAAAAAAATCCTGGCGTGGTTGGGAGCACCTGTAATCCCAGCTACTTGGGAGGCTGAGGCAGGAGAATTGCTTGAACCTGGGAGGCGGGGGTTGCAGTGAGCCGAGATCAAGCCATTGCCCTCCAGCCTAGGCAACAAGAAAGAAACTCCGACAAAAAAAAAAAAAAAAAAAGTAACGGCAAAATCTGCAATTACTTTTGCACCCACTTAATACCATTTTTCCCTCTACTGGGACATTGCTAGTATGTGTCTTAGTCTGTTTTGTGTTGCTGTAACAGAATACCTGAGACTGGGTAATTTAAAAATAAAAGAGGTTTACTTAGCTCATGATTCAGCAAGCTGGGAAGTAGAGGAAGCATGGCAAAAGTAACTGCTCAGCTTCTGGTGACAGCCACCTCCTAGGCCAAAACAGTGGAAAAGGCCAAAGGAGAAGCAGACACGTGCAAAGAGGGAAAATCTGAGGGACATGCTGGCTTTATAACTAACCTACTGTTATGGGCACTAATCCAGTCTCACCGGAGCCATTACTCACCAACTACCTCCAGAACGGCAGCAAGCTGTTCATGAGGGATCTGTCTCCATGACCCAAACACCTCCCACAAGGCTCCACTTCCCAACACCACCACATTGGGGATCCAATTTCCACATGAGTTTTGGCGGGGACAGACCAATCATATCTAAACCATAGCAGTATATTTCTATCCCAATAAGATGAAATTTTTATAATGTGCATTTTTCTGTGCACTTAATGTAAAATAAAGAATTTGTCTGGACTTTGTCCCTGAGTCCTGGGAGATAACCTCTAATCCCTTGCAATTTCCTAAGAGATAAGTGTGTCTTTGTCATTCCTGGTGGGCCCCATGGACCACGCTTCATGGTTTATGCTAATGAGGTGAATCATGGTAGGCCCCTAGATAGTTTATGTAACGAGATGACTCAGAATGGAGGCTGGCCATACTAGAAAGACCAACCGTATGACTAGAGGGTTGGGTCATTCAACTATGTGATATCAGCCTAATCATCAGAGAGAGAGAGAGCAAGATTGTAGACTGAGTTCAATCAGATGGCCAACTAAGTGATGGCCAACTCAGAGGGTTTATCTGAATTATCTAGTCTGCCATTACCAGAAGGAGAAGACATTGGGTTTATTCCAATCTCAGTGATCACTCCTCAATCATCCTTACTGGTTCCTCATCTTCTCTCAAAATTCTCTTTTTGGGGATGGGGGCTGTTGAAAATGTTCTCTATTTTGATCGCATGGTGGTTACTGGGTGTAGTACTGTGTTAAAATTGTACACTTAGGTTTCTGTGATTTGCCATATGTATGTTATACCTCATTTTTTTATTTTTCATTTTTTAATTTTTTTTGAGACAGAGTTTTGCTTCTGTTACCAGGCTGGAGTGCAATGGCATGATCTTGGCTCGATGCAACCTCTGCCTCCTGAGTTGAAGCTATTCTCCTGCCTCAGCCTCCTGAGTAACTGAGATTGCAGGCACCCGCCACCACGCCTGGCTAATTTTTGTATTTTAGTAAAGACAGGATTTAACCATGTTGGCCAGGCTGGTCTCAAACTCCTGACTTCAGGTGATCCACCCACCTCAGCCACCCATAGTGCTAGGATTACAGGTGTGAGCCCCCTTTCCTGGCCTGTTCTACCTCAATTTTAAAAGTTATCATACAGAAGTGGAAATACATGGTACAAGCTGGAAGAAGATATTTATCCTATATGCAATTGACAAAAGGCTGGTATCAAGAATATATTTTGACAATTCCTAGAAATCAATAAGGAAAGACAAACAACCCAGTAAGAAAATAGGCAAAAATCATCAACAGGAATTCCATAGAAGAAGGAACCTATGTGGCCAATAAACACATGAAGATATGCTCAGCTCATCAGTAGTCAGGGAAATGCTAAACATGACCTCAAGATAAATCTTGTACCCATTTGATTGGCAAAGAATAAGAAGCTTAGCAACATCAAAGGTTAGAGAGGATGCGGAGCATTGGGATCTCATACAACTTGCAACATGTTGGGAATATAAATGAACACAACCAGTTTGGACAACAATGTGACATCAATATATAAGGCTGAACATTCACAACTCAGCAATTCCTTTCAAAGTCCACTGGACAAGAATTTCACAGCAGCACTGGCCACAGTAGCAAAAACCTGGTAACAATGCAAATGCTCACGAACAGCAGAATGCATAGAACAACTGTGGCAAATCCACACCATGATATACTATGTAGCAAGGCAAATGGGTGAACTGCAGTTTTATGCCCAACAATGGTTAAATGTTAGTTTGAGAAAAGCAATTCCCACAGGGCTACATGCAGTGTGACACCCTTTTTATAAAATTCAAAATCAAGCAAAACTGAAGAGGATAATGGTCAGGCACAGTGGCTCACGCCTGTAATCCCAGCACTTTGGGAGGCAGATGCAGATGGAGTGCTTGAGTCCAGGAGTTTGAGATCAGCCTGGGCAACATGGCTAAATGCTGTCTCTACAAAAAATTGGCCAGGTGTCATGGCGCGCTCTTGTAGTCCCAGCTACTTGGGAGGCTGAGGTGGGAGAATCACCTGAGTCGGGGAGGTCAAGGCTGCAGTGAGCCAAAATCATGCCACTGCACTCCATACTGAAAAATCAGAGTGAGACCCTGCCTCAAAAAAGAAAAAAAGAGTATATTGTTTTATATATATACTTATTCGCAACAAAAATCAAAGGAATGCCAAGTACACAATTCAGGTTAGGGTTGCTTCTGGTGGGAGTGAAGGGAGTCAAGAGGACGCAGTGAGGGGGAGGTTAGGGGTGGATGTAAGTAAGTTACTAGTAATAGTCTAGCTCTTGGATTGGGTAATAGGCAAAAGGGGGCACCTAGCATTGTAAAATAAATAAACAAATAGGGCCTCACATCAATCACAAGTAGCATGTTATGAAATAAGAAGTATTATTAACTCAATTCTGTATTACCTAAGTCTCCAAAAATCAAATGCTGCATTAGACTACTTAAACCCGGGCCTGAAATATTTGTTCTTCTCTCCTTCCAGGCTACACACAAGCTCCACCTTTCATCAGGCCAGAAAGCATTCGAGTTTGACATCCCTCTCTTTGTATATATTTGAGCAGGAGGCACTAGAGCAGGTCTGCATGTCTTGCATCTGACACTGTTTAACCCAGATGCTAGTTGGGATGGAAAGAATCCCCCAGAACCTTGGAATAAACTGTGACCCAATGATCAATGCAAGTTCTACTCAGTGAATGTAGATTACAGCAAACTGAAGAAAAAATGTTCAGACTTCTGAATGAAATGTTTCCCTACAAAACAGCTTAGAGTGAAGGTCTTCCAGAGGCCCTTTGCACAATTTTCCCGTTAACTAGGAAATATTTCTCCTCTAAGTGCACAAAATCATGTTACTGTATTGTGTCGGGTTTTAACACTGATGAGTAAATATGTTTACCCATTTATTATGAAGAACATGACAAAGGATACAGATGAACAGCCAGAGTAAAGAGATGCATAGGGCACAGTATGTGGGAAGGGGCATGGGGCTTCCATGCCCTCTCTAGGTGCAGCACCCTCCAGGAACTTCCATGTGTTCAGCTATGCAGAAGTTCTCTTCTCCCCAAATTCTTACAAATAGAGAGACCCAGGGCTCAATCCTTGGTCTGATTCTTTTCTTTAACTACACTCTTGCCATAGCTGATGGAAGATCCTGGTTTTAATATTACCTGTATGAGGAACAAGACAAAGATGCCCCCTTTCACCGCTTCTATGCCACATAATACTGAAAATTTTAGCCAAAAAACTTAGGCAAGAGAAAAAATATGAAAATCACACAAATCAAAAAATAACAAGTTTACTGGGTGCGGTGGCTCATGCCTGTAATCCTAAGACTTTGGGAGTCTGAGGCAGGTGGATCACAAGAGACCAAGAGTTCGAGACCAGCCTGGGCAACATGGCGAAACCCTATCTCTACCAAAAATGCAAAAGTTAGTCGGGCGTGCTGGCGTATGCCTGTAGTCCCAGTGACCTGGGGGGCTGGAGCGTGAGAATCACTTGAATCCAGGAAATTGAGCCTGCAGTGAGTCGAGATCACACCACTGCACTCCAGCCTGGGTGAGAAAGTGAGACCCTATCTCAAAAAAGAAAAGAAAAAAATAAGAAATTAAATTACCTCTGTCTGCAGATGACATGATTTTGTATACATAAAATCTTAAAATATTTTACAAAAAAATTAAAATTCAAATGAATTTTAAGGAAAGTTGCAAAACATAAAATTAACATACACAAATCAGTAGCTATCTGAAAAAGAAATCAAGAAAACAATCCCACTTACAATAGCTCTCAAAAATAACATAAACTGCTTAGGAGTAAATTCCACCAAGGAGGTGAAAGATCTGTACACTGAAAACTGTAAAACACTGATGAAAGAAATCAAGGAAGCCATAAATAAATGGAAAGCTATCCCATGATCATGGATTGGAAGAATCAATATTGTTTAAATGTCCATACTACTCAAAGCAATCAACAGACTCAATGCAATCCCTATCAAAATTCCAATGCTATTTTTACATGCATAGAGAAAGCAATCCTAAAATTCGCACCAAACCACAGAAGACTCCAGTTACCCAAAGCAATCTTGAGCAAAAAGAGCAAAGCTGGAGGAATCACAACCTGATCTCAAAATATAATAAAAGCTAGAGTAATCAAAACAGCATGGTACTGGTATAAAAACAGACACATAGACAAATATAATAGATTAGAAAAAAATTCATGCATTTATTGTCACGTGATTTTCTTTTTTTAACGTTTATCATACATATTTACTTAATCTATACAGAATCAAGTGGATAAAACCAGATTCACATTAGTGAAAAATCTCTACAAAATGTCTTTGAAAAGCAAAACAAGACTGCCTCTTAACAATTCGTATCCTTATGAAAGACGTGGGCAGTAAATATAAAGCAGTGTGTTTAGCACAAACTGGAAGATATCTGCATCATTTTTTTCACAGTTATTTCCATCTACAGTCTGAAAGAGGTAGATTTTTCTGCAACACCTGAGAATTGAATTGTGATAACCAGGTATAATAAAGGTAGTTGCATACATAATTGAAAAATACTGGTCTCAAGACCAAGAAATGTACTCCTAACAAGTCTGAGGATGAAAAGGTCCATATTACCCAAGACCCAAGTTTTCTCTACACCTTGGAGTCTACTGCCACTATAAATAATACACATCACGATTCCATGATGGTGCAACAAATGTAATTTAAGTGAATTCAACATTTAAACATTTTCTGGGCCAGCCTAGTAGCATTACAATGTTCTAGAATATGGTAGATATGGGGTGTGCTACAAAGCCACAACACTGGGCTGTTGAGGTATTGTCACGTGATTTTCAACAAAGATGCCAAGAACATATGTGGTGAAAGGACTGTATCTTCAATAAATGGTGTTGGGAAAACTGAATATCCACATGCAGAATAATGAAATGGGACCCTTGTCTCATATTATATACAAAAATCAAGGTAAATTGGACTCCGAATTTAAACGTTAGAGCTGAAACTGTAAAACTACCAGAAGAAAACATAGGGGGAAACATCCATGGCATTGATCTGGGAAATAATTTTTCCGCTATGACCACAAAAGCATGAGCAACCAAAGAAAGAATAGAGAAATGGGATTACATCAAACTGAAAGGCTTCTGTACAAAGGAAATGATCAACAGAGTGAAGAGGTAACCTATAGAATAGGAGAAAATATTCACAAACTATACATCTGATGAGGAGTTAATATCCAAAATATATAAAGAACTGAACTCAATATCAAGAAAACAAATCACCTGATTTTAAAATGTGCAAAGGATCTGAATAGACATTTCTTCAAAGAAGACATACAAATGGCCAACAGTTGTATGAAAAGGCTCAGCATCACTTATCATCAGGGAAATATCACAACGAGCTATCACTTCACACCTGTTAAAATGGCTATTATCAGAAAGATAAGAGAACAAGTGTTGGTGAGGACGTGAAGAAAAGAGAACCTTTATATACTGTAGGTGGTAATGTAAACTAGTACAACCACTGTGGAAAACAGTATGGAGACTTTTCAAAACACTACAAATAGAACTATCCAGCAATCCCACTACTGGGTATTTATCCAAAAGAAAGGAAATCGGTATATCAAAGGGATACCTACACCCCCATGTTTATTGCAGCACTCATCACAATATCCAAGACATGCAATCAACCTAAGTGTCCGTCAGTGGACGAATGGATAAAGAAAATGTGGCATATGTACACAGGAAATACGATTTGGCCACAAAAAGAATGAAATCCTTTCATTTGCAGCAACATGGATGGAACCAGTGGTCATTAAGTTAGGTGAAATAAGCCAGGCACAGAAAGACAAATACCGTACGTTTTCACTCATATGTGGGAGCTAAAATAGCTGATCTCATAGAGGTAGAGAAAACAGTGATAGATATGAGAGGCTGGGAAGGATGTGTGGAATGGGGTCGGGGGGTTGGAAAGAAGAGCAGTTGGTTAATAGGTACGAACATACTGTTGAAAAGAAGGAACAAGTTATAGGCTGGGCATGGTGGCTGACGCCTGTAATCCCAGCACTTTGGGAGGCTGAGGCAGGCAGATGGCTTGAGCTCAAGAGTTCCAGACCACCCTGGACAGTATTGCGAAACCCTGTCTATAAAAATAAAAAATAAAAAAATTAGCCCAGCATAGGGGTGCGTGCCTGTCATCCCAGCTATTCTGGAGGCTGAGGTGGGAGGATCGCTTAAGCCCAGGAGGTTGAAGCTGCAGTGAGCTGTGATTGCGCCACTGCACTCCAGCCTGGGGCGACAGAGTGAGACCCTATCTCAAAAACAAACAAAAAAACAAACAAAAAACAAAACAAGAAGGAATAATTTCTAATGTTCAGCCACAGAATAGGGTGATTAGAGTTAACAGCAATGTATTGTAAATTTCAAAATAGCCAGAAGAGAGGACTTCAAATGTTCCCAATACATACAAATGAAAAATATTCCAGGTGATGGCTAACCCAAATATCTTGAATTGATCATTACACATTCTATGCACGCAACAAAATATCACATGTACACCATAAATATGTGCAAATGTCACGAATCCATTAAAAATTAAAATTAAAAAATTATAAACAGAACTGTCAGTTGATTCAGCAATCCCTCTACTGGATATATGGCCAATGGAAATGAAATGAGTATGTCGAAAATATCTGCACTCGCACGTTCATTGCAGCACTGTTCGCAATAGCCAAGACGTGAAATCAACCTAAGAGCCCATCAGTGGATGAATGGATAAAGCACATGTGTATATGTACACAGAATAGAATACTATTGAGCCTTAAAAAACAAACAAAAGGAAATTCTGTCATTTGTGACAACATGAGTGAATCTGGAATATATTTTGTCGAGTGAAATAAGCCAGGCACAGCAAGACAAATATTGTATAATCTCACTGGGATGTAGAATCTTAAAAAATCAAACTTTTTAGAAACAGAGAATAGAATGGTGGTTACCAGGGTCTGGGGCTGGGGAGGATTGGGGAGATATTGGTCAAAGTGTACAAAACTTCATTTAGACAAGAAGTCTAAGTTCAAGAGATCTATTGTAAACATGGTGACTATAGTTAATGTATATTTGAAAATTGTTGAGGGTAAATTTTAAGTGTTCTCACCACAAAAGATGAAAGGTATGTGAGTTCATACATATTGTAGTTAGCCTAATTTAGCCATTGCACAATGTATACGTATTTCAAAACATCATGTTGTACACTATAAAAATATACAGTCTTGTCAATTAAAAAATAAACAAAAATAAAATACAAAAAATTGAAATAAATTCCATTTATTCAGTAAAACTGATGTGATACTGGTGAAGATGTGCAGAAACTGGAACCTTTGTGCACTGTTGGTGGGAATGTAAAATGGCACAGCTGCTGTGGAAAACAGTATGGCGGTTACTCAGAAAATTAAAAATAGAATTACCATGTGATCCAGTAATTCCATTCTGTGTCTATATCCAAAAGAATAGAAATCAGAGTCTCAAAGAGATATTTGTACACCCCTGCTCATAGCACCATTATTCATGAGAGCCAAGAGATGGAAGCAACCCAAGTGTCCACTGATGGATGAATAGAGAAACAAAGTATGGTACGTTATTATTTGGCCATTAAAATGAATTATGATTTAGCTCATAAAAAGATGGAATTCTGATAAATGCTACAATGTGGATAAAACTTTAGGACATTATGCTATAAAATGAGTCAGTCACAAAAGGACAAATACTACATGGTTCCACCTGTATAAGGGCTCTAAAATATTAAAACTCAAAAACTGAAGGTAGAGTGGCAGTTTCCAGAGGCTGGGAGGCAGGGGAAAATGAGGAGTTGTTTAATGGGTATACATATCAGTTTTGCAATTAAAGACATCCTGGAGATTGGCTGCGCAGCAATGCAAATATACTTAACACTACTGAACTGAAAACTGAAAAACGCGTAAGATGGTAAATTTTATGTTCTCTGTATTTTAACATAACTCAATAAAAAAGTGGTGTGATTTCTGTCTCTGGAGTGGACCCTGAAGAAAAATATCAATACTATGATGACTCCCATATGTATTTCTTTAGCCCAGAGCCAGACCTTTGTCTACTCAACATCTCCACATGGATACCTAATAGACATCTCAAATTTAAATATCCACAACCAAACTCCTGTCATTAAACACAAGAAGCAAGAAATACGAACATATTTTGTGATTTCACTAATATAAAAGTACAGAACAGTCAACACCAAGCCATATCATTATTATTTCTTGAATTTAACTTTTATTTTAAGTTCAGGGGTACATGTACAGGTTTGTTACACAGGTAAACTTGTAACATGGGGGTTTCTTGTAGAAATTATTTCGTCACCCAGTGATTAAGCCTAGTACCCATTAGTTATTTTTCCTGGTCCTCTCCCTCCTCCCACCCTCCACCATCTGATAGGCCCTGGTGTGTGTTGCTCCCCTCTTTGTGTCCCTGTGTTCTCATTATTTAGTGCCCACTTACAAGTGGGAACATGTGGTATTTGGTTTTTTGTTCCTGCATTAGTTGGCTAAGGATAATGGCCTCCAGATCCAACCATGTTCCTGCAAAGGACCTAATCTCATTCTTTTTTTATGGCTGCGTAATATACTATGGTGTGTATGTACCACATTTTCTTCATCCAGTTTACCATTGATGGGCATTTAGGTTGATTCCATGTCTTTGCTATTGTGAATAATGCTGCAGTGAACATACACTTGCATGTGTGTTGATAATAGAATGATTTATATTCCTTGGGGTATATGCCCAGTAATGAGATTGCTGGGACGAATGGTATTTCTGTCTTTAGGTCTTCGAGGAATCACCACACTGTCTTCCACAATGGCTGAATTAATTTACACTCCACCAACAGTGTATAAGTGTTCCTTTTTCTCTGCAACCTCGCCAGTATCTGTTATTTTTTTACTTTTTAATGATCACCATTCTAACTGACGTGAGATGGTAAATCATTGTGGTTTTGATTTGCATTTCTCTAATGGTCAGTGATGTTAAGCTTTCTTTCACGGGATTGTTGGCCGCATGTATGTCTTCTTTTGAAAAAGTGTCTGTTCATGTCCTTTGCCCACTTTTTAATGGGGTTGTTTGTTGTTGTTGTTTTTTAAACTTGTTTAAGTTCCTTATAGATCCTGGATATTAGACCTTTGTCAGATCCATCATGTGCAAAAATGTTCTCCCGTTCTGTAGGTTATCTGTTCACTCTGTTGATAGTTTCCTTCAGCGGGCAAAGCTCGGTAGTTTATTTATATTCCATTTGTCAATTTTTGCTTTTGTTGTAATTGCTCTTGCTGTCTTTGTCATGAAATCTTTGCCTGTTAGTTTGTCTGGAATATGATTGCCTAGGTTGTCTTCCAGAACTTTTATAGTTTGGGGTTTACATTTAAGTCTTTAATCCATTTTGAGTTAATTTTTGTGTATGGTGTGATATAGTCTGGCTATGTCTCCACCCAAATCTCATCTTGAATTGTAGCTCCCATAATCCCCACATGTCCTGGGAGGGATTCGGTGGGAGGTAGTTGAATCATGGGGGCAGATTTTTCCTTTGCTATTCTCATGACAGTGAATAAGTCTCACAAGATCTCATGGTTTCATAAAGGGCAGTTTCCGTGCACATGCTGTCTTCCCTGCAGCCATGTGAGACATGCCTTTGCTCCTCCTTCACCTTCTGCCATGATTATGAGGCCTCCCAAGGAATGTGGAACTGTGAGTCCACTAAACTTCTTTACTTTATAAATTACCCAGTCTCGGTATATCTTTATTAGCAGCAAGAGAATGGACTAGTACCTGGTGTAAAAAAAGGCATCCAGTTTCAATCTTCCATATATGGCTAGCCAGTTATCCCGGCACCATTTGCTGAATAGGGAATCCTTTCCCCATTGTTTGCTTTTGTCAGGTTTATCAAAGATCAGATAGTTGTAGGTGTGCGGCCTTATTTCTGGGTTCTCTATTCTGTTCCATTGTTTTCCGTGTCTGTTTTTGTACCAGTACCATGCTATTTGGGTTACTATAGGCCTGTGGTATAGTTTGAAGTTGGGTAGTGTGATGCCTCCAGCATTGTTTTTTTTTTTTTTTGCTTAGGATTGCCTTGGCCGTTCAGGCTCTTTTTCAGTTCCATATGAATTTAAAACCGTTTTTCTACTTCTGTGAAGAATGTCAAAGGTAACTTAATAGGAATTGCATTGAATCTACAAATTGCTTTGGGCAGTATGGCCATTTTAATGATATTGGTTCTTTCTATCCGTGAGCAGGAATGTTTTTCCATTTGTTTGTGACATCTCTGATTTCCTTGAGCAGTGTTTTGTAGTTCTTCTTGTAGAGATCTTTCACCTCCCTGGTGTGGTGTGTTCCTGGGTATGTCTGTGTGGCAATTATGAATGGGACTGTGTTCCTGATTTGGCTCTCCACTTGACTGTTGTTGGCGTATAAGAATGTTCATGATTTTTCACATTGATTTTGTATCCTGAGACTGCTGAAGTTGTTTATCAGCTTAAGGAGGTTTGGGGCTGAGACTATGGGGTTTTCTAGATTCAGGATCATGTTGTCTGCAGGCAAACTGTACTATTAAAAGAATGTAATATAGGACATAGGACAAAAAAATAGAGGAAAAAGAGGAAAGGATGATCACAAAAGTAAATGTGTTGGTTTCCTCTTGGAGGAGGAATGAGGCTGAGATCAGGCAGAGACACCCCAGGAGCTTTGGGGAATGCTGGTGGTGTTCTCCTCTGTGACATGGGGGTGTTTCTGTAGAGGTGACCTTGATAATCACTGTTAAACAACACACACATATTGTGAACTTCTATGTATGTTACATTTCAAAATAAAGAAAGGCAAAATTGCTAACAACGAATAACACGCATTTGTAGTTAAACACCTCTCACAATCCACAGACATGGAAATAACTGATTAGTTTTCTGTATGTGTAGTTTTCCAGTTTTAAGAATGTCCTACAAATGGAATCACACATTATGTAGCGTTTCATATTTGGTGTCTTTAGCACAATGAAATACATATAACACCTCTAGAACTGCAAAGTACTCTTTCTTGACCTCAGTACTCAATATGTGCTTTCATCACTTCACAACAGTTCATTCACAGCCAATTGGTTTTCTAAACTTGTATATATGTATAGTATGCTTTATAAATATCATATAATATTTAACTTTATGTAATTTGTTATATATTGGTAATGGACTTTTCTTAAAAACAGATAGCATTCCTAAGAATACCCAGTACATTTCCACTGCAAAAAAAAAGGTACTCCATCATATGAATATATCACAATTAACTGATACAAACTTATGAAAGTAAAAATTTGCATGGTTTCCCTTCAGTATTGTTGAATGGGATGAAAGCTCTATACACTCTTCCTAGGAGACTGCATACACCACCTCCCACAACTCTGCACACAATTTCCGAAAGTTCATGGACCCCAGGTTGAGAAGCACTGTTCCAGGCCACCTTTCTGTTTTCACAGACGGAGAAATGGAGGTTCTGAAAGGGGAAGTGCTTTTCAGCAGGTTAGGAGAGAGCCAGTTCTTTTGACTCCTCATCTAGTGCTTGTTTTACCTTATTCTACCATCTGTTGTGCCTGTACAGAACTGTACAATACCAAGAGACAACCATCCTGGGTGACCCCAGCACACCACAGGTCCTCTGGATGGAGTAAAGACAATAGCTGCTCCTTCACCCAAGATGCTCTCATGGGTTAATCTGGCTCTAGCTGTAACTGACAGCAAATGGGATATATTGTAGTGCTTAGAACTAGTCAAGAGGTTGGGAAGAAGCTGCACCAACTTTGATATCAATCCACATGAGGCCTGCGTATGAGGAGATAGAGTGGTTTCTGCCCTGCTGAAGGACAAAATGGAGACTGAGGAGATGCAGCCTTGAACTATCTGGTGGCCTTGACATGGCACTGCTCCTCCAGCTCTTAGATTCCTCACTTGCACACTGACCATGAGTTGGCCTGTTAAATTTCTCCAAGAGTTCTTCTAGTTTCAATATTCTGTACTTCTATGATCTTAGAGCAGGAACCATGGAGAAAAAAAATCAGTTGAGGTGTTTGGGTCCTAGAATTATGGACAAAATTATTTTTTCCCTCAAATTTCTTCTAATGGTATGATAGAATTAGCAATAAAGAAAATGTAGTCTAAAGGGATGAAAAAGGCTGGGTGTGCTGCCTCGCACCTGGAATTCCAGCACTTTGGAAGGCTGAGGTAGGAGGATGGCTTGAGCCCAAGAGTTTGAGGCTGGAGTGAGCTATGAGCATGTCACTGCACTCCAGCCTGGGTGAGAGGGTGGGGGCCCTGTCTCAAAGAAAATGTAGATGAAAATTCCCTAACGAGAATCTGAGAAGACCCTTTACTTAAGTAGTAATTTAAAGTAAAGTTTCAACGTAAGTGGTTCCTTGATTTCTGCTTCTCATTCGCCCTTAAGTAAGTCCTTACAGTTGCTGGACTTCTAAATAATGGAATCAGAGAATGGAGCAGTACTTATCATGGGAAATGCTATTTATCTCTAAGCAGAGGGGTGGCCCCCAGAGAACCAGAGAATAGTTTGTTTGTTGTATTGTTTTGTTTTGTTTTGTTTTGTGTGTTTGTTTGAGGCAGGGTCTCACTTTGTCATCCAGTCTGGAGTGCAGTGGTGATTTCGTCGACTCACTGCCAGGCTCTACCTTGCAGGCTCAAGTGATCCTACCCCTTCAGCCCCGCAAGTGGCTGGAACTACAGGCATGCGGCACCACACTTGCCTAATTTTTTGTAATTTTCGTAGAGGCAGGGTTTTGCCATGTTGGCCAGGCTGGTCTCGAACTCCTGATCTCAAGTGATCCTCCTGCCTTGGCCTCCCAGACAGGCATGAGCCACTGCGCCTGGCCCCAGAGAAGAGTTTTTATTTTATTTCATCAATCGATGAAATAAATAACCATAACATTCTTCCTACTTGACTGTATTAAAGCCACAAACTAGTGTGGAGCCTTCACTCAAGCCACTCTGGAGGAGTACAAGACTAGAAACAAAAGCAGGGGAAACTCATCCTGGGATGGAGGCTGACTTTTTAGGAAAATGCCTCTGGCTTTGCCTATTATTCTGTAGAGGAGTACTTTGTACTTTTACGCTGCTGAAATAGTACTCCATTGTATGAACACACCACAATGTATTGATCCCATCCCATGAAAGTTGCAACAAACAATAAGGCCCCAAAGGGCTGCACACTCCAGCCTGCTATCACTCTGTCTGTCAGGGTCCAGTGCTTTGTGTAGCACATCAGTGGTCTTAGTTGGGCCTGAGGAGAAGAAAGAGGAAGAAAAGAGTTGCTGGGGAAAGCTGTTGGCAAGGTTGGTGTTAAGATGGAAGTGCCAAGCGGGCAAAGGAGATGCAGCCCATCAGAAGAATTGCCAACCCTGCTTCCACCTTCATTGGCACAAATGGCCCTTTCAATCCCAGCAGCTAACCTTAGAGAAAAGGACAAATTGAAAAGGCATGAAATCACCAGCCGCCGCTACTAGCTTCCCAGCAAACAGCTTAAAACGGCACTGCCCTCACCTGGTCAAATTAATGTATTACATTGAAGGCACATCTTTTTAGATTTTTTTTTGGTCATTTATTTTTCTCCAGTTCTTGGTCCTCCACCTCTGACAGTTAAGTGGATGGGAGGTGACAAATCTCCCCTGAGAAACTGTATCAAGTTACCAAATTCATGGGGTTCCAGCACAAAATCACAAATTCTGAATGAAAACTTACCATCCAAATATAAAATATTTACTAAAAAGTCAAAATTAATATCACAATTATGTATCATTCCTATGATGTTTAGAGAAATTTATGAGAAGTTGAAAATAAAGCTATTATTATCAATAAACTGATATTACTACTCTCAAGGAGATTTTCTATAAATAGCAAAAATAATTTTGGTTATTCTTCTAGTTATAAAATACCTGTTTAACGCAATGTTATTTCCCTTAGCACTATTGTTTTCTCCGCCTATGGTGGCAGGCAACGTATGGAAAGAAAACATCACAATCTATGTGTATAGTTTAATAAATGATTATCAAGTGCACCTGTACGGGAACGCTCCCTTAGGTCCCAGAGGAGAACACCGCCAGCATCCCCCAGAGCCTCCTGGGGTGTCCCTGCCTGAGCTCAGCCCCACTCCTACTCCAAGGGGAAACCAACATCCTGACTTTTCTGATTGTCCTTTCCTTGCTCTTCTCTATGGTTTTATACCCTAAGTATGCATTCTTCAACAAGGTAGGTTAGTGTTGCCTGTCATTTGAAGTTATAGGAATGGAATCATTAAACATGTCCGTGTTGTTACTTGCTTCTTTCCCTCGATGTTATCTTTGTAAGACTCATGCCTATTATTCAGTAGAGGAGTACTTTGTACTTTCACTTTTTCAGAAAGTTCATAGACCTCAGGTTGAGAAGCACTGTTCCATGCCATCCTTCTCTTTTCACAGATGGAGAAATGGAGGTTCTGAAAGGGGAAGTGCTTTTCAGCAAGTCTGGAGAGAGCCAGGTCTTTTGATTCCTCATCTAGCACTTCCTAGATGAAGTGTTGAAATAGTATTCTATTGTATGAACACACCACAATGTATGGATCCCATGGAAGTTGTAATATTCGTTGTTTCCCATATTTGGAACTGGATGATTACAAAAATACTACTCATAAACCCTTGTTGGCACAAGCAAAGGAGTCCTGAGGGGGACGTGTAGGCTGCTAAAAGCACATATTTAAAAGAGTGTATTAGCCTGTTTTCACACGGCTTATAAAGACATACCCCAGACTGGGAAGAAAAAGAGGTTTAATTGGACTTACACTTCCACATGCCTGGGGAGGCCTCAGAATCATGGCGGGAGGTGAAAGCACTTCTTACATGTTGGCGGCAAGAGAAAAGGAGGAAGAACAAAAAGTAGAAACCCCTGATAAACCCATCGGATCTCATGAGACTTATTCACTATCACAAGAATAGCACAGGAAGGACCAGCCCCCATGATCCAATTACCTTCCCCTGGATCCCTCCCACAACATGTGAGAATTCTGGGAGATACAATTCAAGTTGAGATTTGGATGGGGACACAGCCAAACCATATCATTCTGCCCCGGCCCCTCCAAATCTCATGTCCTCACATTTCAAAATTAATCATGGCTTCCCAACAGTCCCCCAAAGTCTCAGCTCATTTCAGCATTAACCCAAAAGTCCACAGTTGAAAGTATCATCTGAGACAAGGCAAGTCCCTTCCGCCTATGAGCCTGTAAAATCAAAGCAAGCTAGTTACTTCCTAGATACAGTGGGCATACAAGTATTTGGTGAATACAGCCATTCCAAATGGGAGAAATTGGCCAAAATAAAGAGGTTATGGGGCCCATACAAGTCCAAAATCCAGCAGGGCAGTAAAATTTTAAAGCTCCAAAATTATCTCCTTTGACTCCAGGTCTCACATCTAGGCCACACTGATGCAAGAGGTGGGTTCCCATGGTCTTGGGTAACTCCGCCCTTGTGGCTTTGCAGGATACAGCCTCCCTCCTGGCAGGTTTAACGGGCTAGCATTGAGTGTCTGCAGCTTTTCCAGGAGCACAGTGCAAGGTGTCAGTGGATCTACCATTCTGGGGTCTGGAGTACAGTGGTCCTCTTCTCACAGCTCCGCTAGGCAGTCCCCCAGTAGGGACTCTGTTTGGGGACTCCGATACCACATTTCCCTTCTGCACTGCCCTAGCAGAGGTTCTCCGTAAGGGGTCCGCCTCTGCAGCAAACTTTTGCCTGGGCATCCAGGCATTTCCATACATCTTCTGAAATCTAGGCAGAGGTTCCCAAACCTAAATTCTTGACTTCTGTGCAGCCACAGGCTCAATACCTGATGGAAGCTGCCAAGGCTTGGGGCTTCCACCCTCTGAAGCCACAGCCTGAGCTCTACACTGGCCCCTTTCAGACATGGCTGGAGTGGCTGGGACACAGGGCATCAAATCCCTAGCTGCATACTGCACGGAAACCCTGGGACCAGCCCATGAAACCACTTTCATGGGCCTCCAGGCCTGGGATGGGAGGGGCTGCCTTGGAGGTCTCTGACATGGCCTGGAGACATTTTCCCCAGGGTCTTGGGGATTGACATTAGGCTTCTTGCTCCTTGTGCAAATTTCTGCAGCCGGCTTGAATTTCTCCTCAAAAAATTGGTTTTTCTTTTCTACTGTATTGTCAGGCTGTAACTTTTCTGAACTTTTGTGCTCTGTTTCTGTTTTAAAACCGAATGCTTTTAACAGCACCCAAGTCACCCTTTGAATCCTTTGCTGCTCAGAAATTTCTTCCACTGGATACCCTAAATCATCTCTCTCAAGTTCACAGTTCCACAAATCTCTAGAGCAGGGGCAAAATGCCACGAGTCTCTTTACTAAAACCTAACAAGAGTCACCTTTACTCCAGTTCCCAAAAAGTTCCTCATCTCCATGTGAGACCACCTCAGCCTGGACCTTATTGTCCATATCACTATCAGTATTTTGGGCAAAACCATTCAACAAGTCTCTAGGAGGTTCCAAATGTTCCCACATTTTCCTATCTTCTTCTGAGGCCTCAAAACTGTTTCAACATCTGCCTATTACCCAGTTCCAAAGTTGCTACCACATTTTCAGACATCTTTTCAGCAACGCCCCACTCTACTGGTACCAATTTAGTAGATTAGTCAGTTTTTACACTGCTGATAAACACATACCAAGACTGGGAAGAAAAAGAGGTTTAATTGGACTTACAATTCCACATGGCTAGGGAGGACTCAGAATCATGGCGGGAGGTGAAAGCACTTCTTATATGGTGGCGGCAAGAGAAAAGGAGGAAGAAGCAGAAGTGGAAACTCCTGATAAACCCATTAGATCTCGTGAGACTTATTCATTATCACAGGAATAGCATGAGAAAGACCGGCACCCATGATTCAATTACCTTCACCTGGGTCTCTCCCACAAGACGTGGGAATTCTGGAAGACACAATTCAAGTTGAGATTTGGGTGGGGACACAGCCAAACCATATAAAATAGGACAGCATACAATTAATGAGAAAAAGTTACAAGATAAGACCAACTAAAGTAGAAGGAAATAATCAAGGTAAAAGCAGAAATCAGTGAAAGGGGAAGTAAGCATAAGGATCACAAAACCAGTTGGGTGTTTGGAAGAAGAATGAAATTGGTAAAACTCTTTTGAGACTGGTCAAGAAAATAAGGGGGAAGGGCACAGCTATCAGGAAAGAAAAGGGAGAAACAAGCACAAATGATTTTATGTCCGCTCTCGTGCTGCTATAAAGAAATACCCAAGACTGAGCCATTTATACAGAAAAGCTCAGGGTTCTGCAGGTTGTACAGGAAGTGTAGTGACTTCTGCTTCTGGGAGGACTCAGGAAGCTTGCTATCATGGCGGAAGGCAAAACAGGAGCAGGTACGTGTTACATGGTAGGAGCAGGAGCAAGAGAGAGAGCAGGGGGAGGTGTCACACACTTTTAAACAACCAGACTCATGAGAACTCACTCGCCACCATGAGGACAGCACCAAGTGGATGCTGCTAAACCATTCCTGAAGATTCAGCCCCATGATCCAGTCACCTCCCACCAGGCCCCACCTCCAACATTAGAAGTTACAATTTGACATGAGACTTGGTGGGGACACAGATCCAAACCATATCATATGCAAGCATCCAAAAGATACAAAGAGGATATTGTGTGGGTACTGGATATTCACACAGTGCTCATGCAGTAACAGCACATGGCTAATTCAATACAAAGAAAAGATGGCACCTTCACAATGGAGTAATTTGGAACAGTGCCCTGACCACATGGTCAAGATGAACATCACCAGTCATAAGACAAACCAACATGGAGAATCTGCTGAAGTCATGCTCCAAGAAGGCCAGCACATCTACTACGGAGTAGTCCTGCCAAAAATGTTAAACCTACCTGAGTCTAATCACAAGGAAGACATTCAACAAACCCAAGTTCAAGGGCTTCCTGACAACTGCACTGGTTTAAAGCAAATTTTAAACATTGCTTTAAAGCACACTTTAAAGGACACTGAAGAGACTTGATGGGCCAGGCACCATGGTTCACGCCTGTAATACTAACATTTTGGGAGACCCAGCTGGAGCTCAGGAGTTCCAGACCAGCCTGGGCAACACAGTGAAACCAAGTCTCTACAAAATATATTTTAAAAATTAGCTGGGCATGGTGGTGCATGCCTGTAGTCCAAGCTACTCAGGAGGCTGAGGCGGGAAGATAGCTTGAGCCTGGGAGCTCAAGGCTGCAGTGGGCTAGGTTTGCGACACTACACGCCAGCCTGGGTAACAGAGGGTGACCCTGTCTCAAAAGAGACTTGACAACTAAGTGCAAAGCATGATGTTTGGTTGGAAAGAGAATTTTGTTAGAAAGCAGCTATGAGGGATACTATGGGACCATGGGGACAATCGGAAAATGTTTCATGTGATCATACAGTAGAGAATTGTGTGGTCTCAATGTTACATTTCCTGAGTGTGATGAAGGCATTAAGGTTTTGTGAAAGACCATGCTTTCTCGTAGGTGATACATGCTACAGTATTTAGGGATGATGGATCTTAATGATTCAAATGGATCTCAAATGATTCCACAAAGTAATGGAAAATATGCGCACACACAGAGAAAGACAGGGGATGGGTTGGAGGGAGGGATAAAGCAAATGTGAGAAAATGTTAAAAACTGCAGGATCCAGTAGAAGAATATACGTATGAGTGCTCCTTGTGCTTTCCCTGCAACTCTTCTGTGGCTTTGAAATTTAAACAAATGCAATCTGAGATGAAGGGGGATATTATGGACCATTTTATTCCAGTCAGTTTGAAAACAAAGAAAAAGGTCGCCAATCGCTAGGAAACAAAACCCGCCAAAACTGACACAAGAAAGAACAGCCAACCTGAACCGTTCCAGAATCATTACAGAAAGATATGAGTAGTCAAAGGCTTTCCACTAACAAACTCCAGGATTCCCCACCACATTCTGAAAAACATCCTAGGAATATGTCTCTTCCGTTTGACACAAACTCGTGCAGAAAATTGAAAAAGAGGAACAATCCTCAACTCACTCTATGAGCTTGGCATAACCTTGATACCAAATACTTCAAGGATACTTAGAGAAACATTGCAGATCAATCACATGCTCATGACATAGAAGCAAAAATCAGAACCAGAATCTTAGCACACAGAAGCCTACAGGATATAAAAAGGAAAATACCTAATGTGGCATGACAAATATTAGCTTCATCCTAGAAATATGAACTTAATTTCCTTTCAGAAAATAAAATGCTATAATTCTCCACATTAACAGATTAGGGGAGAGAAACACGCTCTTCGTAGTCACAAAATTATTGACTAAGTGTCAATTTCCTTTCGAGATGTATTGCTGACAATTTTTTTTTCTAAAAAGTCAGGACTATTGGGCTATAACTTACACACAGGTCTATGGAATTTTCTAAATGCATACAGCTGTAGAAACACCATCACAAGATATATAGATATAGAGCATCGCCATCCCCGCCAGGTTCCCTCACGCCCTCTGGTAGTGAAATCCTGGTCTTAACCCTCAGACCCTGGCAACCACCAATCTGTTTTCTGCTCCTATAGTTTTTGCCTTTTCCAGAATGTCATATAAATGGAATCACATAGTAGGTAGCATGTGCATTTGGCTTCCTTTAGGGAAAGACATTCTGACCGCAACTCTCCGAAGCTGCAATGTACAGATTCATAACCTGGGTAGTAGTTACGTGGCTTGATCACCTTATAACTATTTGTCAAATGGTCAACTTCTGAGTTCTCTCCGTGTGTGTGTGTGTGTGTTTGTACGTGTGTGTGTGTGTATTGTTTAAAAAATATAATTTTACATTTAACTGCCTCTAACTTTTATATCTTGGTGAGGGTTATTAAATGGAAATTATTAATCCTTTAAAAGAAAGTGAGTGATTATTGGGAAAGTCAGCAGAGTGATTACATCTGGAAGAGTATGCAAAACGGGAAGTAGTGATCAGGGTGGGGCCAGCAAGAGGGCTCCAACACCCTGCCAGCCTTCTGCTCCTTGCTCTGCATGGTAGTGACCTGGACTTCAACATTGCACAACCACAGGGGAGCCGTTCATGCTGGATCATCTGAACTGGGCACCCTGGATTCCTGCATATAGTGTTTGCATGGCCACCCTGGTGGCCACAGCCTACGCAGCCGTACCTGGCAAACATGAGTGTTGGCTTCATCCTTCAAGGAAATGGATGATGAGAAAAAGTGTGGGAGAAAGGAAGAGATCTTGGCGTGCAGGTTGAGGACAGATGGGCATGAGGTTGTCCGAGTTCACCCAGGATTGTGTTCCAGGCAGGCTAAAGTTCATCCTGTTACTCACCAAGACCACTATGATCCTATGATTGCCATCTCACATTCCCGTGTGCAGTGCCCTGAGACTCCACCACAGCCTGGACGGCCACCCTTGGGGACTCTGTCTGGCATGTGTGTGAGGAGACTCACACACCTTCAAATCCAGCTGGAGCCTGAAGGGGAGATGCTCTTTTCGGCCAATGGAGTAAGAGGTCTCATCTGGAAATGTACCAGTGGGAGCTCTGGCACTGAGTGCAGGTGGGATTCTGCTCAGGGCTCCGCCACTGTGGCTGCATCAAGGGGAGGCACGCAGCTCGGCAGACCTCTGGAGCCCATCTGAGCTGAGTGGCAGGACAAGGCAGGAGGGGGTCTAAGGCTCTCCAGGCCGGACCCCACATTCCTCTTGGTGAGAGAGGTGACTTGAGAGAAAAGCAAGAGGGAGGCACTGAATGAGGGGAGGGGTTCAACCTCCTCTCCACTGGGGCCCAAATGGATTCCTCTAATCTGAGGAGCCTCAGATTCTGCACTTATTTCCCATAGAACTGGAAGGCTCCGCCCGACCATGGCCTAGGGTATACATGTTACAGCCCCATTATTGTGCAGAAGGTGGTCTGAATATGGAACCGAGGTGGTCTGCTGAGAGGTGGGGCTGCCAAATGCAGCCACCGAGGGATGGGTTCTCGCCTTCCACGACTCCGTCCACAGGCTTCTCCCCTTCCACACCCTGTTGACCATGGCCCATGGCCCCCGGGGCAGTGCCTGGGGCTGGAGTTCTCACCCAACCAGAACCTGCGTAGGTGTCTCCAGTGGCAAAAACCCAAGCTGGAGAGTTCCTAACAGACGTCCTCCCCAGATCTCAGCCCGCTGTGTTATCCTCCCAAGAAACAACCATCTGTGTCAGGGTCAAAGCCTTGGCCCAAGGAATCAAGCCAACCATCTCAGGCTAGGGGTTTGAGGCGGATAGCATAGGTCCCCACCACCATTGGTTTCCAGCTCTGAGCCCTGTGATTGGCCCACCACGTGCGTGATGGTCCCCCTCACTGAGCTCACACCACGAGCCCAGCAGGGAGACACAGAGAGAGTATGGGGGAAGGCAGGTACCGAACCCGACCAGCTGTCCCAGGGCAGTCCCGCTTTCCCGCTTTCCACCCTCACTGTCTGTCTTGCCTGTGTCTCTGTTAGCTGGCGTCGTGGCACCCTCCCATGGGGGCTCCCTACTTCCTAGACGAGGCACCAACCAGCGACTCTGAGGTATTATCACTGCACCCACACACGGGAGTGCTGAGACATCCCATCCATCCCGCGGAGGATCGGGAGCCTACTGTGGCACCTCCAGCATTCTGAGAGCCCCGACACCCATCTCTGTGTTTGGAGAAGTCCCATTTGTCCCACTCCACAGCCTTCCAGGTGTTAGAATTGAACAACACGTCTTGTAAAAAGTGGATCCCAGCCCTGCTTTTGCGCATTGCATCCTTCAGGTATCCTTCATCACTGCCTCCACTCGGTCAATTAGCCCTTTCTCCCTCAAGGGACAGCACCCATGATTAATTTGATTCCCAAGCAGGTGCACACAGGGGCACACGCACACATACACACGCTAACCTTGAATGGTATCTGCATTTCTATTGTCTTCGTCTGTTCAACACCCAGTCTCTTAGAGATGGGAGCTGGCAGAACATATACACACCCCCTCACTGGAACCAGAATCTGTGCCCGAATCTGGGGCCTGCCCAGCCCAGGATTCTGGCTGAAGGAAGCAGGTGATCCCAACTGTCAGGGAGGGTGAAGGAAGAACAGGGAACCCAAGGAAATCTCGTGTGACCTCGAGAGGCGGTCTGAAAGACTAACCAGGGATGCGGAAATATCACGTCCACGAAAACCTGAGACTTGCCCTGGAAGGCAGCTTGCCATTTTCAAATCAAGGGTATGGAGTCGACTGGCTGCAGAAGGGGCTGTTGGCCGCCTATAGGACACCAAGGATGAGAAAGCCACCTTCTGTGTAGCAGTTTCTACCAGGTTGGCTCACAGGCACCAGAACAGACTCAGTGCCCCCACCTCCAACCAAGAGACTACCCTGCCCTTTTCTTCGGCACTCCATGTACCTTCCCTTTGGCTCAGCCACCCACAGGGATGTGGCTTCTGCCTCCACCTGGCTACTGAAACGAAGGAGGAGACCTGATGGGATTTGGTAACTGAGATTCAAATATGAGGGCTAAGAGGAACTGAGGATGCCACCCGGTTTCTGGCCCAGATGACCTGACCATGTGTGTGGTGGCACCAGAGGGACATAATGGCTCCAGAAAGGGGACTGGTCTCCTCAGTGGGAGGATAAGCTCCAACGTGTTCCTCAACAGCACGGAAATAACCGTGCAGGAAAGACCACCGGCGTCAAGCCACGTGGGAGAGCAAGGATGCTCACAACGGAAAGGACAGTGACAGGGTAGAACCGGGACAGTGAACTGCAGGAGAAAAGGAGAGAAAGACCACGGTTCTAGGAGGGCATCAGTTCCTGTAGAAGGGGAGGGAGAATAGCGCTGAAGAAGGGGACTTGTGAGACCCCGAAGTAGGAGGAGAAGAGGTGGGACCATGAGCAAGGCGTGTAAGGTAAAGGCAGGAAATGCTGCTGTGGCCAGGCAGGGCCCCCACAGCACCTAGACCCAGGGCACTATGATGAGCCCGAGTGCAGGGCTGCTGCTCAGAGGCCAGCCCAGGAGTCCCGCAGGGAGAGGGCCCACCACAGAGCACCAGGGGAATTGTTCTTCAAGCGCCAGGGAAGGCAGCAACACACCGAATCCCCCAACACTCCCAACAATCGCAGAGAGGGCAGACCACAGACCACAGAATATGAGAATGACTTTATTTCACACTGCTTTGAACTGCGTTGGGAAGGGGGCAAATGCAGCGGAAGAGAAAAAGCCCTGGCTAAGGAGGATAAGGAGGAAACTCGCTTGGCTGCAGCTCCGGACGCTGGCTCCAACCTGTGAAACAGAGCAGGCTCAGGGACGGGCCCCCAGCCAGGGCCAGCCCACAGCCCTCCTAAGCTACCGGGATTGTGGGAAGGGGCATGGTGTGTGCAACACTTACTTCAAAGGTCCTGGAACTTGTCAGTGAAGGACTGCATGGCCGCTGAAACAGAGAGGCAGAACCAGGCACTCCAGACCCAGGGAAACAGAAACCCACCCCCTGCCCCTGTGGGGAACCACCTAGCTCTGCAACCAGAAACCCCACCAGCCCTGGGACTGACTCACCCACCCATCACCTGAATTAAATGTGGAAATGCCTTCTAAGCGGGAAAGTGGTTCTCAGGTGCTGGGCCATCCCAGAACCGTTCAGAATGTGTTTCAAAGACAGATAAGCCAGCCAGCAAGCAAACACCATATAAGCCTTACCAGGCAGCAGTTAAAGGGAAAACACATGCAGTATCTCTAACTGTCCTAAGAGAAGATCTCTGGGACTCATGGACAAAGTGTACACAGAGTTCAGACGACACATTGCTGTCTGTGCACACCCCTAGCTGGAAAGGCACAGAAGGCTCCAGGGCCAGGGTTTGCTTGGTTCTCTTCCCCAAGGGAAAGTCAGTCCCAGTGACGCTTCCTGTATCTGCAGCCCACCCCTGCCCCCGGCACCTGCAGAAAGACACTGCTGTCCATCCCTGCCCCGGCCAGGGCTCCGTCATACCTAGTTGCTGTGTAAGGTCATCAATTTCCCTCTGCAGCTGGATGCACTAGACCAGCAGACACCAGAGGAAGAAAAATGATTAGTCAATTCTGGTCTGCTCTCTCCCCGGCCTCCCTCTCTCCCCCAGCCCTTACAGATCCCATAGCCTGCAGCCCAGTGGTGAGGTGGGTTGGCAACAGAATCCTCAATGGAAAGGAGGCACCCTCTCTCCGTGGGGTGTGGAAGGTGGAGGCGGGGGGTTGGGGGACACAGAAGTCAGTTTAACCTGGACATGGATCCCACCATCTAGTGTGGACCTCTATTTCTAAGAGCCACACAAAGCATTACCCGAGGACAGCCCTGGGCTCCCAGGGGCTGCTGCTGCCTTTCCGGTCTTGGAGGATGGACAGGTGGCAGCTGGTCACCTGAAAGAGAACACAAAACCCAGCTTCCAAGACTCCCAGTGAGTTGGAAAAGGCCTAGCAGGGTCTAAAGTGAGGCACCATCACCCTCTGCTGGCAACACGTTGCCCCTGCTCTGCCCAGCAACTCCAACAGACTGTCCCAGAGACAGTCCTCTGGGACTGCCTTCACTGTTCCCCAGTGTGAGCCCATCTGCACCTGTGGCCCCCTAGCGTTGTGACTCCGGGTTGGACTCCAGCAGCGCGGCAGCCACAGCCAGGCCCTGGGAGGGCCAGTGTGGCTGAGCAGGACTTAACAGAAAAGGGCTCAGTACTGCGGAAAGTCTCCTTCCAGAGCTGGAGTGTGGGGCGCTGCTCCAAATCGCCCCCCACCACACAAACCCCACTCAGAGAGGACGATGTGGGGTCAACACCCCGTCAACACCCCGTTTCCCCGTGGGACAGCTGCCTAGGTGGGCAGGGAAGGCTGGGAATAAGGCTGAGCCCCCAGAAGCGACAGAGCCAGAGGTTTCCCTCCCGACCCCTCTCCCCTCCACCCCTATCAAACCCGCAAGACTCACCGGAGGGTGCATGGCGTCTGGGCACGAGGCCTCCCGGGCTGCAGGCCGAGGGCTCTGAACTTCCCAGAATTTGGGGAGTTCTGATGATGGGGTCGCCACTGTTGAATTCTCCATGACGCACAGACAGGCGAGGCAGCCCTGGCCTGTGTGTGGGAAGCTAAAACAGAAATTTCTGAGTCAGGCTGGCGGTGGGGGTGGGTGGTGAGTACATGTTGGGAGGGATTGTGGTAAAATGGAGACTCCGTAGCCTAATCTCATTAGCACTTTCTACCTTAGTCAGCCCCAGGCCAGGAGGCAGAGGCCAGCCAGGGAAAACACTGGGGATACTGAGATAGCCCGGGCCGCCTGCCAGATGGCTCAGGCAACAGCTAAGGAAGGAGGAATCAGGAAGTTGATGAGCCTAGGTGCCCCAGCTTTGCAGCCCACACTTTAAGAGCTCACCCCATCCAAATCAGCTGCCAGCCCTGCCTTCCGTCCCAGCTCCTCCATGGAGGAGGAAGCAGGACCCCTGCCGAGTGTCCACAGGCATGCCGGTCACATACCAAGTGCTCCCCTTAACGTGTGCCCCTACGACGAAGACCCCGATAGGGCATTCTAGTGTGCCTGGGCTCCTGATGACAACCCTGGAGCAAGGGACAGAGGGGACATGGGTAAACAGGCGTGTGCTGGAAGAGAGGAGGCGTGGGGGGAGACCAGAGGAGTAGGAGGGTGAAAAGGGAGAGGAGGGCAAGAAGTCCCAAGGCTTACTTCCGTGGGACCTTGGGACCTCATCTCTATTTGGGTCATTATCTTCTCTGGCCGCAGCCTGGGACTCCCTGGTCTTCCTTCCTGCTGGTTTCTTCCCAGGGCTGCTGTGCTTAGGCTTTTAGGGTTTCTTGGACATCCCCTGCGGCCGCACACCAGACAATAGCGGGAAGGTGGCCGTTTCCGGGGGAGTGGCTGAGAGTTTCTCTCCGCAGGCAGGAAAGGCTCTTCCAGGGGCCAGTTGAGAGGCACCCCCTAGGGACTTCTTCTCCTGGGCTATCTTCCTCCTTGAAGGGCCCCGGGGCAGGGCCCCTCCAGCGGCAGCTCCTGAGCAGCTGGGCCTGACCTCCACCTTTCCCCAGGCCCTGCTCTGCATTTTCTTCTGGCAAGAGTCCTCCAGCTCTCCCATAGCCGGCCTCTCTACTACTGGAGTGAGTCTGCAGGGAGCAGAGGTCAGGAAAAGGCCCAGCACGGGCAGGTAACTCTCCTTGCAGTGGAAGCTTGCGTGTCTGGATGTGTCTGCTGGCTTCTTGGGGCTGCAGGGCTTGGCCTGGCTTCCTTCGTTGCGGCGAATGCCCACCCTCATCAGCGGTAAGTCGCTGCTCTCATCTGGGGAATCAGAGTCGTGCCCCGCGGGGCCTTTCGCGGAGGGCTGCTGGGGATCCACGTGGCCGCTCAACCTGCTCTTCGAGCCGCTTTTCCGGGTTCTCCCAGGCCCGGCCTGGCCCAGGACCACTAAGGTGGAGAGGGCCTGCAGAGGCCTGCTCCCATTCTCCAGGGCTGGGGCCCAGGGCGCCTCTCCCACTGGGATCGACCTCCAGGTCCGCCCAGAAGTCAGCGGACCCTTTGGCAGCGGCGCTTTCTGGGGACTTGTGTCCCTGGATGCTGGGCGGCGGCACGATGGCAGCTGGCTTGTCAGCCAGGTAGGACGAGTAGTCCACACGGTCCCCTTGGTTGTCGACTGCGGTGTCAGGCCGGCCTTCCCAGCCCCAGAGCACCACCCTTCCCTGCTCTGTCAATTCGCTCTCAGAATCGAAGCTGAAGCCCTCGGGATCTGTGAACCTGCTGTTGCCCTCGCCCTTGCTGCTGTGCAGCACCCCCAAATCGAGATCGTGGTCATTCCCGTGGCCCCAAGGGGCTCCTGAAGTGGCCATGCCAGCACCAGCCTGCTCGCCTCCCTCCGGCCCAAAACCGGCCCCCCAAACGGACACCTCGTCTGGAGAGCTCATGGCGCCAGTCCAGGCAGCCTGGGCTGTGGCGAGACGGTCGTCCTGGTAGCGGTGGGAGGGAAGAGCCAAGCCCAGCCAAGCCCAGCCAAGGGGGCCACGCGACAGGAACAGCAAGGCCTGCAGGTCACTGCCATCCTCTCCCTAGGCAGCAGTAGGAGATGTCCTCGACATCGGTGGCTTCTGTGCACCCTGGAAGCCTGCACTGTGCCTTCTCATTGGTCCACCCTCTGCCAACCAGCGCTCCCTTTGTTTGGCGGGGCCTCTGGGCTTTAACCAGTCAGGACACAGGCTCTTGGTTTGCCCCGACGCCTGTCATTCGACTGGGTGGCTGTGCTCAGGTCGGGTCTTGGGGCCAGGGTGCATTGGAGCTCTCCATCCATCTCTTTCTTCCTGGATATTAGCCCTTTGTCAGATGAGTAGGTTGCGAAAATTTTCTCCCATTTTGTAGGTTGCCTGTTCACTCTGATGGTAGTTTCTTTTGCTGTGCAGAAGCTCTTTAGTTTAATTAGATCCCACTTGTCAATTTTGGCTTTTGTTGCCATTGCTTTTGGTGTTTTGGACATGAAGTCCTTGCCCATGCCTATGTCCTGAATGGTAATGCCTAGGTTTTCTTCTAGGGTTTTTATGGTTTTAGGTCTAACGTTTAAATCTTTAATCCATCTTGATTTGATTTTTGTATAAGGTGTAAGGAAGGGATCCAGTTTCAGCTTCCTACATATGGCTATCCAGTTTTCCCAGCACCATTTATTAAATAGGGAATCCTTTCCCCATTGCTTGTTTTTCTCAGGTTTGTCAAAGATCAGATAGTTGTAGGTATGCGGCATTATTTCTGAGGGCTCTGTTCTGTTCCATTGATCTATATCTCTGTTTTGGTACCAGTACCATGCTGTTTTGGTTACTGTAGCCTTGTAGTATAGTTTGAAGTCAGGTAGTGTGATGCCTCCAGCTTTGCTCTTTTGGCTTAGGATTGACTTGGCAATGCGGGCTCTTTTTTGGTTCCATATGAACTTTAAAGTAGTTTTTTCCAATTCTGTGAAGAAAGTCATTGGTAGCTTGATGGGGATGGCATTGAATCTGTAAATTACCTTGGGCAGTATGGCCATTTTCACGATATTGCTTCCTTTCCTGTCGCCTCTGGCCAGGCACCTACTTTCCAATGAGAGCCGCATCTCTGAGCCCCAGTGCCCCATCTGTAAGGCAGGAGTCAATGGGAGTGCCACCCCCAGCTCATCAGCTTGGGAGAGTAAATGTCATGATGCACGCCAATCACCCGGCGCACAGGAGCTTCAAGCCTGCGTTCCACACTAAGAGGTAGCACCTGATAGGAACATGGACAGGGAGGCCCACAGTCAAGAAGCAGAAGTTTCAGGGTTGTTTCTGCTAGTGCTGTGAAAAACCCTGTTGTCATTTTCCTAGGGACTTACCACGCTGAACCTGTAACGGCTTTGGGTGGCACGGACGTGTTAACCGTCTTCCCGACCATGAGCACAGGATGTGTACCCATTTATTTGTCTTCTGAGTCTCTCATCAGTGTTTGGTCAGTTTCATTATGCACACCTTTCACTTCCCTGGATAAATGTATTCTGAAGGGTTTTGTTCTTTTCCTGGTATTCTAAATATGTTGGTTTCCCGCGTGTCTTTTTTGGATAATTTGTTGTTAGGGCATAGAAATGCCAGTGATTTTCGCATGTTGCTTTTCCATTCTGCAATTTTGCTGACTTTGTCTATTGGCTTTGAACGTTTTTTGGTGCAGTGTATGCTAGGGTTTTTTTTCCATGTGAGATCATGTCATCTGCAGGCAGAGATAATTGAGCTTCTTACTTTGCAATTTGGATGCCTTTTTTCTTCTTTTTCTTAGAATAGGTGATCAAATTGGCACGTGGCTATGTGCCCACAAGGGTTGATTGGCATGTGGGTATGGTGGTTTGGCAGGCCAGAGTTTTCGCACCTCTCCCAGCCTCCCCAAGCCCACTGTCGTTTATTCAACGATGCCAGAAGTCCAACCAATGGTCTAGGATACCCCAAAGATGCTCACCATCACTCACCCTAAAGGTGCAAACTAAAATCAAAACTCAATTTACACACGGCAGGTTTGTGACTCTTAGAGAGCTTAACCATTCCGGGGGTAGGAGAGGTCCTGAGCAAACCAGTGCATTTGCTCACTTGCTGGGGGAAAGGGGGAGGGCGGCCACTTGGGAGGGTAATTTGGCAGGATCCGTGAAACTCAACTTATGCATCATTCACTATGTGCCTGGCTGTCTTCTGGGCCTTATCGCTACATGTTAACTCATACTCGGGACAGTTTTAGGTGGAAGTGCCTGCTATTGCCACCTTCTTACAGGTGGAGAAGTGGGCACAGAGAGGTTCAGGACTTGCTCAAGGTCATTCGTTTGGCTGGTGGGTGTCAGCTGCAGGTCAGAAACCAGGCAGGTGGGCTCCATGGAGTTCGTGCTTAGAGCTGAGCCTCCTAAAGCTGCAAAACACATTTGCAAGGCTGTTAAATCCCACGACACCAGAAAGTGCCTGTAGTCGAGTAGACTTGCTTATCTAGTCATATATTCCAGCCCCTTGATCCAGCCTCTTAAAGTCCATTTGCGGGATATTTCCCCGTCTCCTGCCTGTACAGGCTATCTCTTGCTTGGCATATAATCTCCATTCTCCCTTTATCCGGCTCAGCATAACCCAGCGAGGTGACAGAGAGCATATGGGGCAGCCCCTGAGGGAGGCACCCTTGGCTTTGTGGGGCCCAGGGCTGTGTAGCACCTACCAGCATGGGGTCCGGGGTAGCTCTTGCTAGGACAGGAAGGCTCACCTTTCACACACTCCATCCAGCCATTCCCATCCCATAGTTCAGGTGACTGGATTTCTCCAAACACGGCCCTGACCTTAGCATAATAGGCCTGTGTTGCTTGAGGGTGCCATCATCTCTGGAGTTCTGTGTCATTTGCTATCAAATTATGTTGATGTGGTGCTCCTCAGTTGTGTCTGCTCGTCTTCTGCAAGAGGTGAGGCTCTTCTTGGAAGCAACCAAAGAGGTCTTTTGGGTCTTACACTACAATAAATACCTAACTTTGGCCCGGCGTGGCGGCTCATGCCTGTAATCCCAGCACTTTGGGAGGCTGAGGCCGGCGGATCACCTGAGGTTGGGAGTTCAAGACCAGCCTGACCAACATGGAGAAACCCTGTCTTTACTAAAAATACAAAATTAGTCAGGCGTGGTGACTCATGCCTTTAATCCCAGCTACTCGGGAGGCTGGGGCAGGAGAATCACTTGAACCTGGGAGGCAGAGGTTACAGTGAGCCAAGATCATGCCACTGCACTCCAGCCTGGATGGCAGAGTGAGACCCTGTCAAAAAAAAAAAAAAATACCCAACTTTTCAATGTCCAGACACTGACGGACATCTACAAGCACCAAGATCATCCAGGAAGACATGACCTCACCCAACAAATTAAAGGACCAATCCTGGAGAAACAGAGAAAAGTGACCTTTCAGACAGAGAAGCCAAAATAGTTGTTTTGAGAAAACTCAAAGAAATTCAAGATAACACAGAGAAGGAATCAGAATTCTATCCAATAAATTTAACAAAAAGATTGAAATTAAAAAGAATGAAGAAATTCTAGAGTTGAAAATGCAATTGACATACTGAAGAATGAATCAAAATCTCTCTTTTTTTTTTTTTAGTATTTATTGATCATTCTTGGGTGTTTCTTGCAGAGGGGGATTTGGCAGGGTCATAGGACAATAGTGGAGGGAAGGTCAGCAGATAAACAAGTGAACAAGGGTCTCTGGTTTTCCTAGGCAGAGGATCCTGCGGCCTTCCGCAGTGTTTGTGTCCCTGGGTACTTGAGATTAGGGAGTGGTGATGACTCTTAACGAGTATGCTGCCTTCAAGCATCTGTTTAACAAAGCACATCTTGCACCGCCCTTAACCCATTTAACCCTGAGTGGACACAGCACATGTTTCAGACAGCACAGGGTTGGAGGTAAGGTTATAGATTAACAGCATCCCAAGGCAGAAGAATTTTTCTTAGTACAGAACAAAATGGAGTCTCCTATGTCTACTTCTTTCTACACAGACACAGCAACAATCTGATTTCTCTATCTTTTCCCCACATTTCCCCCTTTTCTATTCGACAAAACCGCCATCATCATCATGGCCCCTTCTCAATTGGTACACCTCCCAGATGGGGTGGCGGCCCGGCAGAGGGGCTCCTCACTTCCCAGAAGGGGCGGCCGGGCAGAGGCGCCCCCCCACCTCCCGGATGGGGTGGTGGCCAGGCGGAGGCGCCCCCCCACCTCCCTCCCGGATGGGGTGGCGGCCAGGCGGAGGCACCCCCCACCTCCCTCCCGGATGGGGCGGCTGGCCGGGCGGGGGCTGCCCCCCACCTCCCTCCCGGACGGGGCAGCTGGCCGGGCGGGGGCTGCCCCCCACCTGCCTCCCGGATGGGGTGGCTGGCCGGGCGGGGGCTGCCCCCCACCTCCTTCCCGGATTGGGCGGCTGGCCAGGTGGAGACGCTCCTCACTTCCCAGATGGGGCGGCTGCCAGGCGGAGGGGCTTCTCACCTCCCAGATGGGGTCGTGGCCGGGCAGAGGTGCTCCTCACATCCCAGACGGGGTGGCAGGACAGAGGCGCTCCCCACATCTCAGACAATGGGCGGCCAGGCAGAGACGCTCCTCACTTCCTAGATGGGATGGCGGCCGGGAAAAGGCGCTCCTCACTTCCCAGACTGGGCGGCTGGGCAGAGGGGCTCCTCACATCCCAGATGATGGGTGGCCAGGCAGAGATGCTCCTCACTTCCCAGACAGGGTGGCGGCCGGGTAGAGGCTGCAATCTCTGCACTTTGGGAGGCCAAGGCAGGCGGCTGGGAGGTGGAGGTTGTAGCGAGCCGAGATCACGCCACTGCACTCCAGCCTGGGCAACATTGAGTACTGAGTGAACGAGACTCCGTCTGCAATCCCAGCACCTCAGGAGGCCGAGGCTGGCAGATCACTCACAGTTAGGAGCTGGAGACCAGCCCGGCCAACACAGCGAAACCCCGTCTCCACCAAAAAAATATGAAAACCAGTCAGGCGTGGTGGCATGCACCTGCAATCCCAGGCACTCAGCAGGCTGAGGCAGGAGAATCAGGCAGGGAGGTTGCAGTGAGCCGAGATGGTGGCAGTACAGTCCAGCTTCGGCTCGGCATCAGAGGGAGACCGTGGAGAGAGAAGGAGAGGGAGACCGTGGGGAGAGGGAGAGGGAGAGGGAGAGGGAGATCAAAATCTCTTAATAGCAGAATTGGTCAACTAGAAGAAAGAATTAGTGAGCTTGAAGACAGGATGTTTGAAAATACGCAGTCAGAGGAGACAAAAGAAAAAGTCAGAGACAAAAGAAAAAAAAGAATAAAAAACAATGAGGCAGAAATAAATGAATTTGAAATGAAGAAAATAACAAAAAAGATCAACAACAGAAAAAGTTGGGTTTTCTTTTGACAAACCTTTAGCCAAACTAATAAAGAAAAAAGAGAGAAGACCCAAATATATAAAATCAGAGGTGAAAAAGTAGACATTACAACTGATACTGCAGAAATTCAAAGAATTATTAACAGCCATGAGTAACTATTTGCCAATCAATTGGAAAATCTAGAAGAAATAGACAAATTCCTAGACACATACAACCTACGAGGATTGAACCATGAAGAAATCCAAAACCTGAACAGACCAATAACAAGCAATGAGATCAAAGCTGTAATAAAAAGTCTCCCAGTAAAGAAAAGCCCAGGACCTGATGGCTTCACTACTGAATTCTACCAAACACTTAAAGAAGAACTAATATCAATCCATTCAAACTATTCCAAAAAATGGAGGAGGAGGGAATACTTTCGAACTAATTCTATGAGGCCAGTATTACCCTGATACCAAAACCAGACAAAGACACATCAAAAAAAGAAAACTACAGGCCAATTTCTCTAATGAATATTGATGCAAAAATCCTCTACAAAATACTAGCAAACTGAATTCAACAATTCATTAAAAAGATCATTCATCATGACCAAATGGGATTTATCCCCGGAATGCAAGAATGGTTCAACATATGCAAATCAATGTGATACATCATATCAACAGAATGAAGGACAAAAACTATATGTTTTTTTTTAAACAGAGTCTTGCTCTGACTCCCAGGCTGGAGTGCAGTGGGATGACCTCAGCTCACTGCAACCTCCATCTCCCAAATTCAGGTGATTCTCCTGCCTCAGCCTCCTGAGTAGCTGAGATAACAGGTGTGTGCCACGACACCTGGCTATTTTTTTTTTTTTTTTTGTATTTTTAGTCTAGACAGGATTTCTCCACATTGGCCAGGCTGGTCTCAAACTCCTGTCCTCAAGTGATCCACCCTCCTTGCCCTCCCAAAGTGCTGGGATTACAGGCGTGCACCACTGTGCCCAGGCTGAAACTATATGATCTTTTTAACTGATGCTTAAAAAGCATTTGATAAAATTAAACATCCCTTCATGATAAAAACCCTTAAAAAACTGGGTATAGAAGGAACATACCTCAATATAATAAAAGCCATATATGACAGATCTACAGCTAGTATCATACTGAATGGGGAAAAGCTGAAAGCCTTTCCTCCAAGATCTGGAACATGACAAAGATGGTGCCCACTTTCACCTCTGTTATTCAACACAGTACTTGAAGTCTTAGCTAGAGCAATCAGACAGGAGAAAGAAATAAAGGGCATAGAAATTAGAAAGGAAGAAGTCAAATTATCCTTGTTTGTGGATGATATGATCTTATATTTGGAAAAACCTAGACTCCTTCAAAAAACTATTAGAACTGATAAACAAATTAAGTAAAGTTGCAGGATACTAAATCAACATACAAAAATCAGTAGCAGTTCTATATGCCAGCAACAAACAATCTAAAGAAGAAATCAACAAAGTAATGCCATTCACAATAGCCACGAATAAAATTAAATACCTAGGAATTAACCAAAGAAGTGAAAAATCTGTATAATAAAAACAATAAAACACTTATGAAACAAATTGAAGAGAACACAAAAAAAAGGAAAAATATTTCATGTTGATGGTTTGGAAGAATCAATATTGTTAAAATGTCCATACTACTCAAAGCAATCTACAGATTCAATGCAATTTCTATCAAAATGCCAATGACATTCTTCACAGAAATAGAAAAAACAATCCTAAAAATTATGTGGAACCACAAAACACCCAGAATAGCCAAAGTAAGCCTAAGTAAGAAGAAAGAAACTGGAGGAATCACATTACCTGACTTCAGATTGTACTACAGAGCTATAGTCACCAAAACAGCATGGTACTGGCATAAAAAGAGACACATAGACCAATGGAACTGAATAGAGAACCCAGAGACAAATCCACACACCTACAGTGAAATCATTTTTGACAAAACTTCCAAGAACATACACTGGGGAAAAGACAGTCTCTTCAGTAAATGGTGCTGCGAAAACTGAATATCCATATGCAGAGGAATGAAACTCGACCCCTATGTCTCACCATATACAAAAGTCAAATCAAAATGGATTAAATACTTAAATCTAAGACCCCACACTATGAAACTTTCAAAAGAAAACATGGAGGAAACTCTCCAGGACGTTGGAGTGGGCAAAGGTTTCTTGAGTAATACCTCAGAAGCACAGGCAACCAAAGCATAAATGAACAAATGGGATCACATCAAGTTAAAAAGCTTCTGCACAGCAAAGGAAAAAACCAACAAAGTGAAGAGACACCCTGCAGAATGGGAGAAAATATCTGCAAACTACTGATCTGAAAAGGAAAAGTATGTGAGTTATATACTCTTATAATTAGAGCATATAAGGAGCTCAAACTCTGTAGAGCAAAACTCTACAGGAAAAAAACTAATAATCCATTGAAAAACTGGACAAAAGATCTGGATAGACATTTCTCAAAAGAAGACATACAAATAGCAAACAAGTATATGAAAAGGTGCTTACCATCATTGATCCTCAGATAAATGCAAATCAAAACTACAATATCATCTCACCCTAGTTTAAATGGCTTTTATTCAAAAGACAGGCAGTAACAAATACTGGGAAGGGTATGGTGAAAAGGGAACCTATGTACATTTTTTGAGGGAATGTAAATCAGTATAACCACCATGGAGAGCAGTTTGGAGCTTCCTCAAACAACTAAAAATAGAGCTCCCGTATGATCCAGCAACCCCACTGCTGGGTATATGCCCATAAGAAGGGAAATCAGTATATTGAAAAGATATCTGCACTCCCATATTTGTTGCAGCATTATTCACAATAGCCAAGATTTGGGAGCAACCCAAGAGTCCATCAACAGATGAATGGATAAAGAAAATGTGGCACTCATACACAATGGAGTACTATTCAGCCATAAAAAGGAATGAGAGCTCATCGTTTGCATCAACATGGATAGAACTGGAGTTCATTATATTAAGTGAAATAAGTCAGGCACAGAAAGACAAACATCTCATGTTGTCACTTATTTGTGGTATCTAAAAATCAAAACAATTTAACTCCTGGACACAGAGAGTAGAAGGATGGTTACCATAGGCTGGAAAGGGTAGTGGGGGTCAAGGGGGAGAGGTAGGGATGGTAATGGTTATGCAAAAATAGTTGGAAACAGTGAATAATAGCTACTACTCAATAGCACAAATAGGGACACTATAGCCAATAATAACTTAGTTGTACATTTTAAAATAACTAAGAGAGTATAATTGGATTGTTGCTAACACAAAGGATAAATGCTTGAGGGGACAGATACCCCATTTTCCATGATGTGATTATTATGCGTTGCATGCCTCTATCAAAATGTTTCATGTACCCCATAAGTATATACCTACTGTGTAGCCACAAAAATTTAAAAAGTGCAATCTATACGAAAAAAGTTTCTACAAAGAACTTACATCATATTTTATGGAGAAATGTTGAGAGGATTTGATTTAAGATCAGGAATAAAACTAGGATGTCTGCTCTCACCACTTGTATTCAGCATTGTACTCGAGCACCTAGACAGCACAGTATGGCAAGAAAAAATACACGGAAAGCAAAGAATTGAAAAATAAAGGAGTATAATCTCTCATTATTTGTGAATGACTTGATTGTGTCAATATAAAAGTCAAATGAAATCTATGGAGAAATTATAGGAATTAGTGAAAGTATTTAGCAAAGTTGTTTCATAGTATGCAGAAATCAATTTTATTTCTAAATAGCATGAATACAAAAAAATAAATTTTAAAGTCCAATTTATGATAATATCTAAATTACTTAAATTACATCAGAATAAATCTGATAAAAGATATACATGATCTCTCTGAGGAAAATAATAAAACTTTATTGAAAAATTTATCCAAAAGGAGGACTATTCTATGTCTTCAGATTGGAAGAGTCGAATTTATAAAGATGTCAATACACTCCAAATTGGTCTATAGATTCAATGCAATCCCAATCAAAACACCAACAGGATATTTGTGGAACTTGATAAACTTATTCTAAAATGTATATGGAAGTGCAAAGAGCCAAGAATGGCCAAGATTCTCTCATGAAGAAGAACAAGGTGGGAGGACTCGCTCTAAAAGATGACAAGTTCATATGGAACCAAAAAAGAGCCCGCATTGCCAAGACAATCTTAAGCCAATAGAACAAAGCTGGAAGCATCACGCTACCTGACTTCAAAGTATACTACAGTAACCAAAACAGCATAGTACTGCTACCAAAACAGATATATAGATAGACCAATGGAACAGAACACAGCCCTCAGAAATAATACCACACATCTACAACCATCTGATCTTTGACAAACCTGACAAAAACAAGAAATGGGGAAAGGAGTCCCTATTTAATAAATGGTGCTGGGAAAACTGGCTAGCCATATGGAGAAAGCTGAAACTGGATCCCTTCCTTACACCTTATACAAAAATTAATTCGACATGGATTAAAGACTTAAATGTTAGACCTAAAACCATAAAAACCCTAGAATAAAACCTAGGAAATACCATTCAGGACATAGGCATGGGCAAGGACTTCATGTCTAAAACATCAAAAGCAATGGCAACAAAAGCCAAAATTGACAAATGGGATCTAATTAAACTAAAGAGCTTCTGCATGGCAAAAGAAACTATCATCAGAGTGAACATGCAACCTACAGAATGGGAGAAAATCTTTGCAATCTACCCATCTGACAAAGGGCTATTACCCAGAATCTACAAAGAACGTAAACAAATTTACAAGAGAAAAACAGACAACCCCATGAAAAAGTGGGCAAAGTATATGAACAGACACTTCTCAAAAGAAGACATTTATGCAGCCAGCAGACACATGAAAAAATGCTCATCATCACTGGTCATCAGAGAAATGTGAATCAAAGCCACAATGAGACACCATCTCATGCAAGTTGGAATGACAATCATTTAAGTCAGGAAACAACAGGTGCTGGAGAGGATGTGGAGAAATAGGAACACTTTTACACTGTTGGTGGGACTGTAAATTAGTTCAACCATTGTGGAAGACAGTGTGGCAATCCCTCAAGGATCTAGAACTAGAAATACCATTTGACCCAGCCATTCCATTACTGGGTATATGCCCAAAGGATTATAAATCATGCTGCTATAAAGACACATGCACACGTATGTTTATTGAGGCACTATTCACAGTAGCAAAGACTTGGAACCAACCCAAATGTCCATCAATGATAGACTGGATTAAGCAAATGTGGCACATATACACCATGGAATACTATGCAGCCATAAAAAAGGATGAGTTCATGTCCTTTGCAGGGATATGGATGAAGCTGGAAACCATCATTCTCAGCAAACTATCACAAGGACAGAAAACCAAACACCACATGTTCTCACTCATAGGTGGGAACTGAACAATGAGAACACTTGGACACAAGGCAGGGAACATCACACACTGGGGCCTGTCGGGGGTGGGGACTGGGGGAGAGACAGCATTAGTAGAAATACCTAATGTAAATGACGAGTTGATGGGTTCAGCAAACCAACATGGCACATGTATGCCTATGTAACAAACCTGCATATTTTGCATGTGTACCCTAGAACTTAAAGTATAATAATAAAAATAAAAGAAAAGAAAAGTTTATGGGGACAATATTCCAAATAAATCACCAATTTACAAATTGATAAATCTTTTACTTATATTTTTTTTCATTTCCATAGGTTTTGGGGGAACAGATGGTGTTTGGTTACATAAATAAGTTCTTTACTGGTGATTTCTGAGATTTTGGTGCACCCCTCACCTGAGCAGTATACACTGTACCCAATTTGGAGTCTTTTATCCCTCACCCCCTGCCACCCTTTCCCCCAAGTCCCCAAAGTCGATTGTATAATTCTTATGCCTTTGTATTCTCATAGCTTAGCTCCCACTTATGCGTGAGAACATGCAATGTTTAGATTTCCATTCCTGAGTTACTTCACTTAGAATAATGGTCTCCAGGCCAGGTGCAGTGGCTCACGCCTGTAATCCCAGCACTTTGGGAGGCCGAGGTGGGTGGATCACGAGGTGAAGAGATAGAGACCATCCTGGTCAACATGTTTTAGTAGACCCCATGTCTACTAAAAATACAAAAATTACCTGGGTGTGGTGGCAGGTGCCTGTAGTCCCAGCTGCTCGGGAGGCTGAGGCAGGAGAATCGCTTGAACCCAGGAGGCGGAGGTTGCAGTGAGCTGAGATCACGCCACTGTACTCCAGCCTGGCAACAGAGTGAGACTCCACCTAAAAACAAACAAACAAACAAACAAAAAGAATGGTCTCCAGTTCCATCTAGGTTGCTGTGAATGCCATTATTTTTGATCCTTCTTATGGCTGAGTAGTATTTCATGGTATATATATACACACACACATATATATACATATATACAAATATATACATATATGCATATGTGTATATACACGTGTGTATATATGTATATACACGTGTGTATATATACCATGAAATACTACTCAGTATACATATATACACATATATGTATATATCGACATATGTACATATATACACATGTGTATATATGTGCATATATACACGTGTGTATATACGTATACATATACACATGTGTATATATGTATACGTATATACATACGTGTGTATATGCATATATACACATATGTATATATGTATATACGTATACACACATACACATATATGTACACATATGTATATATACGTATATATGTACACAGATACATATGCACACATATGTACATATATGTACATGTATGCACGCATATACATATACGTGCATGTATGTGTACACATGTACATGTATGTGCACACATGTACATGTATGTGTACATACATGTACAGATATGTGTAGCCGCGTGTGCAAATACATGTACATATATGCACACATATATGTACACATGTATATGTGTACGTGCATATATACATATGTACATATATACACATATATGTGTGTATATATGCATATGTACATATATGTGTATAGATACATATGTACATATATGTGTATATGTGTATACGTATATACAAATGTGCATATATACCTATATGTATATATGCATACATATATACATATATACGTTTATATACATTTATATACATTTAAATACAGGTATACCTATATACATATATACATATGTGTGTATATATGTATATGCATATGTGGATATATGTATATGTGTATATATGTATGTATATACATATGTGTGTTATGTATGCATATACATATTTGTGTATATGTATGTATATACATATGTGTGTATGTGTATGTATATACATATGTATGCATATACATATATGTATAGAAATATCCACTTGTTGGATTCTTTATCCACTTGTTGATTGATGGACATTTGGGCTCGTTCCATATTTCTGCAATTGCATATTTTGCTGCTATAAACATGCAAGTGCAAGTATCTTTTTTGTATAAAGACTTCTTTTCCTCTAGGTAGATATCCAGTAGTGGCATTGCTGGATCAAATGGTAGTTCTACTTTTAGTTCTTAAAGGAATCTCTACACTGTTTTCCATAGTGGCTGTACTAGTTTACATTCCCACCAGCAGTGTAAAAGTGATCTCTTTTTACAGCATCTCTGCAAACATCTGTTATTTTTTACTTTTTTTAGTATGGCCATTCTTGCAGGAGCAAGGTGATATCACACTGTGGTTTTGATTTGCATTTCCCTGTTCATTAGTGATATTGAGCATTTTTTTCATATGCTTGTTGGCCATTTGTATATCTTCTTTTGAGAATTGTCTATTCATGTCCTTAGCCCATGTTTTGATGGGGTCTTTTGTTTTTTCTTGCTGATTTGTTTGAGTTCCTTGTAGATTCTGGATATTAGTCCTTTGTCAGATGCATAGATTGTGAAGATTTTCTCCCACTTTTTTGTCTGTTTACTCTGCTGATTGTTTCTTTTGCTATGTGGAAGCTTTTCAGTTTAATTAAATCCCATCTATTTATGTTTGTTTTTGTTGCATTTGCTTTTGGGTTCTTGGTCATGAAGTCTTTGCCTAAGCCAATGTCCAGGAAGGTTTTTCTGAGGTTATCTTCTAGAATATTTACGGTTTCAGGTCATAGATTTAAGTCCTTGATCCATCTTGAGTTGATTTTTGTATAAGATGAAAGATGAGGATCAAGTTTCATTCTTCTACATGTGGCTTGCCAATTTCCCCAGCACCATTTGTTGAATAGGGTGTCCTTTCCCCACTTTATGTTTTTGTTTGCTTTGTCAAAGATCAGTTGGCTGTAAGTGTTTGACTTTATTTCTGGGTTCGCTATTCTGTTCCATTGGTCTATGTCGTTATTTTTATACCAGTACCATGCTGTTTTGGTGACTATGGCCTTATAGCATAGTTTGAAGTTGGGTAATGTGATGCTTCCAGATTTGTTCTTTTGGCTTAGTCTTGCTTTGACTATGTGGGCTCTTCTTTTTTGGTTCCATATGAATTTTGGAATTGGTTTTTCTAGTTCTGTGAAGAATGATGGTGGTATTTTGAGGGGAATTCCACTGAATTTGGAGATTGCTTTTGGCAGTATGGTCATTTTCACGATAATGATTCTACCCATCCATGAGCATGGGATGTGTTTCTCTTACAAATTGATAACTCTTTTAAAGAAGAGATGAGATGCTATCGAAGATGAAGCCTGTAATGGCAGACCATCCATACCAATTTGTGAGGAAAAAATTAACCTTGTTAGTGCCTTAAGTGAAGAGAACAGACGATTAACAGCACAAACAACAGCCAACACTGTAGCTATCTCAATTGGTTTAGTTTACACAGTTCTGACTGAAAAAATAACATTGAACAAACTTTCCACTTGATGGGTACCAAAACTGTTGTGCCTAGGTCAGCTGCAGACAAGAGCAGAGCTTTCAATTGAAATTTTAAAGTGGGATCAAGATCCTGAAGCATTTGAAGATTTGTAACAGGTGATGAAACATGGCTTTACCAGTAGAATCCTGAAGACAAAGCACAATCAAAGCAATGGGCACCAAGAGGTGGAAGTGGTCCAGTCAAAGCAGAAGTAGCCTGATCAAGAGCAAAGGTCATAGCAACAGTTTTTTGTTTTTTAATTCTCAAGGCATTTTGCTTGTTGACTTTCTGGAGGACCGAAAATGATAACGTCTGCTTATTACAAGAGTGTTTTGAGAAAATTAGCCAAAGCTTTAGCAGAAAAATACCTGAGAAAGCTTCACCGGAGCGTTCTTCTCTACCACAATGATACTCCTGCTCATTCCTCTCAACAATCCAGGGCAATTTTGCAAGAGTTTTGATGGGAAATCATTAGACATCTACCTTACAGCCTTGATTTGGCTCTTTCTGACTTCATTTTGTTTCCTGATTTAAAAAAAATCTTTAAAGAGCACCCATTTTCTTCAGCTAGTAATGTACAAAAGACTGCATTGACATGGCTAAATTCCCAGGACCCTCAGTTCTTTAGGCACGGGTTAAAAAGCTGGTATCATGACTTACAAAAGTGTCTTGACATTGATGGAGCTTAAGTGAGAAATAAAGCTTATATTTATTATTTTTATCTCTTAATTTTGTTTTTCCATGAACTTTGTTTTTTTGAGACAAGTTCTTTGTCTGTCACCCAGGCTAGAGTACAGTGGCATGATTACAGCTCACTGCAGCCTCGATTTCCTGGGTTTAAGCAATCTTCCTACCTCAGCCTCCAAAGTAGCTGGAACTACAGGGGCATGCTGCCACACCTGGCTAATTTTTTTATTACTGTTATTTTGTGTGTGTGTGTGTGTCTGTGTATGGAGATGAGGTCTCCCTATGTTACCTTAGTGAGTCTCAAACTCCTGGAGTCAAGCAATTCTCCCACCTTGGCCTCCCAAAATGCTGGGATTACAGATGTGAGCCACTGCACCTGGCCTTCATGAACTTTTTGAAGTCTCTTGTATTTTACTTTTTACAAGCTCTTATTCTCTGTTCCCATTTTAAAGCATGTATGCAGAATCTTCTCTCATTTATCTAGGATAGCAATTAGAGGTTTTGTCATTTATGGTTTAAATTTTTTTCTATTCCCCATATTGTGTGAAAATTTCCTCTGGATTCTCCTTTTCTGTTTGTCTTGATCCTGTAATTTTGGAGACCTTCCCAAATATCATGGGATCCCTGGTATTCTACTAATATTAAAATTTGAAGCACTAAAATGCTGACTGAAAGTTCTATTAATGTATATAGTGTCTGATCACAAACTCTTCCACCACACACTGCTTAGTGATTCCCAATTTGGAGTCTTCTTTTTCTTTCTTTCTTTCTTTCTTTTACATTAAAAATTTTTTATTGTGAAAAGTCATGTGTATATAGGTGATCACAGAACATAAATTGATATATCAATGAATTATCATAAAGCAAATACCTTTGTAATCAACACACAGGTCAAGAAATAGAACATTACCAGCACTCAGATGCTTCCCCTGTGTCTCTTCTCAATCACTTCATCTTCTGCTTTACCCCAAAGTAATAACTATCCTAAAATTTATGGTTATCACTTCTTTTTTGTTCTTTAGAGTCTTACCACCAGTAAGGAGCATTTTTGAACATTACAGCAAGTTTTTATTTTTTAACTTGGAATCTTACGGCATATGTGATTGTGGGTTTGGATTGTATGGTAGGCAGAATAGTGGCCCCTTAAATGTCTACATTTTAATCCTTGGAACTTGTGGCAATGTTTGGTTACCTGACAAATGGGAATTGAGATAGCAGGTGGAATTAAGGCTGCTGTTCAGTTGACCTTAAGATAGGAAGATTATTTTGGATTATCTGGGTGGGCTCAATGTAATCACAAGGGTCCTTAAAAGTGAAAGAAGGAAGCAGAAGAGGGAGAATCATAGAGACGGTAGCATAAGAGAGATTCAGTACAGCTTTGTTGGCTTTGAAGAAGGAGGAAGGGGGCCACAATCCAAGGAATGCAGAAGACCTCTAGAAGCTGAAGCCAAGAAAACATACTGGATTAAGAAAATGTGGCACATATACACCATGGAATACTATGCAGCCATAAAAAAGGATGACTTCATATCCTTTGTAGGGACATGCATGAAGCTGGAAACCATCATTCTCAGCAAACTATTGCAAGGACAAAAAAACCAAACACCACATGTTCTCACTCATAGGTGGGAATTGAACAATGAGAACACTTGGACACAGGAAGAGGAACATCACACGCCGGGGCCTGTCGTGCGGTTGGGGGAGGGTGGAGGGATAGCATTAAGAGATATACCTAATGTAAATGACCAGTTAATGGGTGCAGCACACCAACATGTCGCATGTATACATATGTAACAAACTTGCACGTTGTGCACATGTACCCTAGAACTTAAAGTATAATAAAAAAAAGAAAGAAACAAGCAAAAAAAGAAAACATATTCTTCCCTAGAGCCTCCAGAAGGAACACAGCCCTACCAACACCTTGATTTCAGTCCAGTGAGATCAGTGTTAGACTTCTGATCTCCAGAGATGTAAGATAATAAATTTGTATTAAATACTTAGTTTGTGGTTATTTATTTAGTTAGTTATTATTTTTGAGACCATCTCACTCTGTCACCAAGACTGGAGAGCAGTGGCGTGATCTTGGCTCGTTGCAACTTTCGCCTGCCGGGTTCAAATGATTCTCATGCCTCAGCCACCCGATGTAGCTGGGATTACAGGTGCGCACCACCATGCCCAGATAATTTTTGTAATTTTAGTAGAGATGGAATTTTGCCATGTTGGCCAAGCTGGTCTCGAACTCCTGGCCTCAAGCAATCCTCCCACCTTGGACTCCCAAAGTGCTGGGATTACAGGCATGAGCCACTGTGCCCAGCCAGTTTTTGGTAATTTATTATAGCAGCAATAGGAAACTAACACAGGTTACTTTCTCTCAGCATTATATTTGTGAGATTTGTCCATGTTGTCAGGAGTAGCTATAGTTTATTAATTTTCTTTGATCTATAGCAGGGGTAGGCAAACCCCAAACTGTGGTCTATAGACCAAATCTGGCCTGGTGTCAATTTTTGTATGGCTTGTGACTTAAGAATAGTTTTTACATTATTAAATGGTTGGGGAAAAATCACAAGAAGAATATTTTATGATATACAAATTTTAGCATCCTTAAACAAAGTTTTTTTTGGGTCTTCTTTAGAGATTGAGGTCTCATTATATTACCCAAGCTGGTCTTAAACTCCTGTGCTCAAGTGATCTTCTTGTGTCAACCTCCCAAGTAGCAGGGATTACAGGCATGTGCCACTGCGCCTGGCCATAAATAAAGTTCTATTAGAACATTTCCATGCTCATTAACTGGGTATGGTGTTGTGTGCCTGCAGTCCTAGATACTTGGGAGGCTGAGATGGGAAGATCGCCTGAGCCCAGGAGTTCAAAGTTACAGTGAGCTATGATGTGAAAGAAAGGAAGGAAAAGAACACAACCACAGAAATTCCTTAATGTATCATTTATGTATGCCTTCATGCTACAATGGCAGAGTTAAGTAGTTGTGACAGACCATATGGCCTACAAAGCCTAAATTATGTACTGCTAGGCCATTTACATAAAAAGGTTGCTGTACACCCATTATGAAAAGCACTACGTAGGTTCCTCAAAAAATTAAAAATACCACTACCATATGATCTAGCAATCCCACTTCTGGGTTTATATCCAAAGGAAATGAAATCAGTATATTGAAGAGATATCTGTACTCCCATGTTCATTGCAACGTTTTTCACAATAGCCAAGATATGGTATCAACCTAAGTGTCCATTGGTATGTTAAAGAAGATTCACTCATTTTGTTGCAAAAGACAGGATTTCCTTCCTTCTTTTTTAAGGCTAAATAATATGTATGTCTCCTTTGGAGTTAATATTTTTTCTCTGAATTTTTTTAAATTTTAAAAACTTTTAAATTAGGGTAAAATACACATAATACAAAATTTACCATCTTACATTTTTAAGTGTACAGTTCAGTAGTGTTAAGTATTTTCACATTATTGTGTAACTGATCTTCAGAATTCTTTTCATCTTGCAAAGCAAACTGTATACCCATTAAAAACCAATTCTTCATCCCTCCACACCCCTGGCAACCTCCCTTTTACTTTCTGTCTCTGTGAATTTAACTACTCTAGGCACCTCATATAACTGGAATCATACAGTATTTGTTTTTCTTGCAACTGGCTTATTTCACTTAGCATAATGTCTTCAAGTTTCATTCATGTTGTAACATGTGTCCGAATCTTCTTCCTTTTTAAGGCTAAGTAATATTCCATTATATAGAAATACAACACTTTATTTATTCATCTATAAATGGACACTTAGGTTGCTTTCAACTTTTGGTTATTGTGAATAATGCTGCTATGAAACAGCTGTACAAATATCTCTGTGAGACCTTGCCTTCAGTTCTTCTGGGTATATACCTTAGAAGTGGAATTTCTGGATCAATACTATTGATTAAAATACTATTTTTAATATTTTTAGAGACATAGTCTCACTATGTTGTCCAGGCTGGGTGGAAATGGGGAGTTATTGCTTATTGGTTGCAGGGTTTCTGTTTTAGATTATGAAAAAGTTTTGGAAACAGCTAATGGTAATGGTTGCACAACACTGTGGATGTGGTTAATACCACTGATTTGTACATTTAAAATGGTTAAAATAACAAATTGTATGTTATATATATTTTACCACAAAAAAAAAATTCCAGAAAATGGTCTATTAACCTATGAGAAGGGAGAGAAAGAGGAAAAAAGAAACAAAGAAAAGATGGAACAAATTGAAAACAGCTGGCAAGATGATATAACTTAATCCAAACGTATCAATAATCATGTTAAATGTGAATAGTCTAAATGTACCAGTTAAGAGACAGAAATTATCCGATTAGATAAAAAAGAAAGACCAAATCATATGCTGTCTACAAAAAAAAATCAACTTTAAATATACAGAAATAGATTAAAAGTAAGGTGGGGGAAAGATATACCATACAGACGCTAACCAAAAGAAAGCTGAACTAGCTATATTAATTTTACACAAAACTGAGTTCAAAACAATGAATATTTTCAGGGATAAAAAGGGGCATTACATAATGATAAATGTGTCAATTTTTCAAGAAGATATAACAATCCTAAATGTGTATGCAGGAATGGGAAGTACAAATTTTGCTAGTGGATCAGTAAAATGGATCCAGTAAGAACAAAACACTGCCCCTTCCATAATGGAAGTGGTCCTGTGTAATCAGCTTGCCACCAGGTAGCTGCCTGATCACTCCAGGGAATGGAACCATATGAGAGAGTCAGTGTTGGTCTCTGTTGCTGGCAGTTGGGCATTGAGCAGTGGCTGAAGCAAAGATGGCCTTGGAGGGTAGAAATTCATGTTGCTGAGCCCATGCATTACCTTGGTCCCTGCCACCATGGCTACTTTTTTCATGAGCCCATTAAGCAATGACAGGAGTAGCTAGGGAAAGAGGCAGACTGGTATCTGTATGGCAGGTAGTCTTAGCCACTTGATCATTCAGTCCTCCACTGCTGAGGTCACCCTTTAGTGAGCATTCACATAGGACACAGATATCTTCACATTCTTTGCCTGTTCAGTGAGTTCTAGCCATATACCTCTTCCCCAGAACTCATCAATTTTTCAATTACATTTCTTCCAAGTCCCTGGTCATCCATCAAAGCCATTGGCCACAGCCCATCAACCTATAGACTCTTAGCTCTGGCCATTTCTACTTTCCAGGCAAAATGAATATCTAGGAGCACTGCTCAAAGTTCTGTTTACTAAGAGGATTTCCCTTCCCTACTGTCTTTGAGGGCTTTCCCAGAAAGGGATTGTAGTGCCACTTTCTAGTGATGCCTGCATATTTTGTAGAATCATCTGTAAACCAGGCCTAAGTTGTTTCTTCCTCAGTCAACTAGTTGCAGGAACCACTCATAGGTGCAGGCTAATAGTGAGAAGGTAATGTAGAAGGAGTAGGAGCCATGGGTAGTTTGACTTCTTCCTCCTACAATGTACTTGAACCTTCAGGACCTGCTTAAGCCCAATCTCATACATACCACTTCCATTTGCCAATGGAGTGCTTAATGAGCAAACTTTGTGGCTTGGTAAGTCAGACAACACTTAGTTTATAATCAGCAGCTCAGATTGCCCGGTAACATGGTGACCCATGGGTAACATTTAGTCTCCACTGAAGCCGTGTAGCAAGTCAAAAACCATTTCTCAAAATGAGTGTAGTTATCTGCAGAGGATGGTAGGCTTTGCTTCCAAATCTTAAGGATCTACACTGTGATTCACCTACAAGGGCCTGCCAGAGTTTCCAAACAGAATGTCTATCTGCCACTGACATTGAACACCCCATCAGATCTGCTGGAGTATATGGGTGAAATGGCAGAGCAGCTTGCACCTGCAAGCTTGATGTGTTGCCAAGCCTTTTCTTGTTCATGGTGTCACTCAAAACTAGCAGTTTTTTTATCACTTGGTAAATGAAGCATACCCCAATGAGGTATATGTTGCCTCCAAAATCCCCTGGATTTGGTGTTTCTTTTGGTAGTAGGATGAGCCAGATGCAATAATTTATCCTTTACATTAGAATGAATGTTTTGACATCCCCCCACACCGCTGGACCCCAAGAAATTTCACTGAGATGGAAACCCCTGAATGTTTGTAGGATTTATTTCCTATTCTCTGGCACACAAATGTCTTACCACATTGTTTAGAGTAGTTGCTACTTCCTGCTCACCAGGTCTAGTCAGGACAGCATCATCAATTTCATGGACCAGTATGATATTAACTAGAAGGGAAAGGCAATAAAGTTTCTTGTGGACATGAGAATGAATAGATTTACCCCTGAGGTACAAGAGAAGGCTTGGTAACAGGTCAAGGCTGCACTGCAAGCTGCTCTGCCACTTGGGTCATATGCTCCAGCAGATGTGATGGTATTTCAGTGGCAATAGCAAATAGACACTCTAGAACCTCTGGCAGATCCCTGTAGGTAAATCACAGTGCAGATTCTTAGGACTTGGGGAAAAAGTCTGAACATCCTCTGAAGTGAAGGGGTATTGCTGGCCTTGCCAGAAGAAAGCAAACTGCTTCTGGTGGTCGTTGTTGACAGGCATACAGAAAAGCATTTACTATATTAGTAGCTGCATACCAGGTTACCGGAGGAGGTGTTAATTTTCTCAAGCAACAAAACAACATATGAAAAAGCAGCTGCAATTGGATTCACCACCTGATTTATTTCGCTGTCATTCTCTAAGATCTAATTGTCTTCTGGACAGGCAAAATAGGTGTGTTGAGTAAGGAAGTAACGGGAATCACCACCCATGAATCTTTCACATTCTGGATAGTGCACTAATCTCTGCTGTCCTTCCAGGAATGCAATATTGCTTTTGGTTTACTATTTTTGTAGACAGAGACAGTTCTAGTGGTGTCCATTTGGCCTTTCCAAATGAGGGCTAATGTAATAGCCTTCATTCCAAATATCAGGGAAATAATGTGAAGATTCTAACTGTTGCAGAATATGTCTCTTCTAAGTATGCATTCTGAAAATGGGGAAATGACCACAGAGTGGATTTGGGAACCCAGAGGGCCCACTGCAAGTTGGGCCTTATCTAAAACCCCATCAATCACTTGACCTCCACCAACCTCTAGTCTGACTAGTGGACCATTGTGATATTTTGGGTCACCAAGAATTAGAGTCAGTTCAGAGCCAGTGTCCAGTAATCTCCCCAAAGTCTGATTATTTCTCTTTCCCCAATACAAAGTCATAGGTTTCTTACTAGGAGCTTGTGGAATTCTGGCATCCCCTCTTCACTCTAGGCTATAGTAACATAGAGGCTGGAGGATAGATCATTTTACTCTTAACCTCTCCCAATCATGAGTTGATTAAGTAGAGTGTAGTGTGAGATGAGACGAGAAAAGATGGCAAGAATTGTGAGGGGTGTGAAATTTTACTTTATTTGCAAGCTAACAAGTTAGCCTGTCATAGTTTCATATATGTTTGTAAGAGACATGAGACTGCTGGATCAGAGACAAATGACTTTATTACAATGATAGCATAGCCAGAGTATTTGTATTTTCTGATGCTGGTTTCCTGAGTACCAATTCCCATAGAGCAACACAAAGAGGCCAGGTGTCACCTGCACACATAGTGGGTAGCATTACAGGAGAGGAACTCTGAGCTTGGGGAATCTGAATCTTTTATTATAATAAGCAGTAAGCATAGTTGCCCTTTATTCTGGAGGGAGACAAGACATAATCTTTATTATGCTGGACGGTAAGCACATTTGATCTAGAGGGCAACATTTTTTGTATCTTCTAAGGCTGTTCACTATACAAATATCCTTGAAAAGATAGTTTGGAACAAAGGCAGTCAGTGCTTCTGCTTGCAAGATATGTAGAAGCATAAGAGAACAATGGGAAACTGTTTCCCAGCAAGACGGCTAGAACTGAAACCTGGATTAGGAGGTGAAGCTATTAGAGAGCTAGGAAGAGTCAGGATATAGTAGCATTACGAATGTGAAGGCATTTGGGAGGCTGAAGTAGGAGGATTGCTTGAGCCCAGGAGTTTGAGGTTTCAGTGAGCTATAATTGCACCACTGCACTCCAGCCTGGGTGATAGAATGAGACCCCATCTCAAAAGAAAAGAAAAGAGAAAAGAAAAGGAAAGAGGCAGGAAGGAAAGAAGGAAGGAAGGGAAAAGAAGGAAGGAAGGGAGGGAGGGAGGAATGGAGGGAGGGAGGAAGGGGAAGGAAGGAAGGAAGGGAGGGAGGGAGGAATGGAGGGAGGGAGGAAGGGAGGAAGGAAGGGAGGGAGGAAGGAAGGGAGGGAGGAAGGAAGGGAGGGAGGAAGGAAGGGAAAGGGAAAGAAAAAAGAAGAAAGAGAAAGAAAAAAGGAAAGAGAAAGAAAAAGAAAAAAGAAGAAAGAAAGAGAAAGAAAAAGGGAAAGAGAAAGAGAAAGAAAAAAGAAGAAAGAGAAAGAAAAAAGAAGACAGAAAAAGAAAGAAGGAAATAAAGAAAAAAGAAAGAAATTAGAAAGAGAAAGAGAAAGAAAAAAAGAAAGAGAAAGAAAGAAAGAAAGAGAAAAAGAAAGAAAGAAGAAGAAAAGGCAGGATGAAGTTTCAAGAATGTGGGTGTGGTCATCATTGTCAAATGCTACGGAGACGTCCAGTATAATAAGGATGGAGAAGAGTTTATTGAGTTGGTTGATTGGTGATTGTTTGAGCCTAGGTCCTCTGAGAAGCAGATATCAAGACAGGATTAGATGTGCAAGAAATGTATCAGGAAAGTTCCCGAGAAAATACGTGGAGGGAACTGGGGGAGGGTAAGAGGCCCATCAGTCTATGATTCAGGTCAGTTATGAGGAATACTTGAGCTGTCAGTTTATCCTCAAGCCAAGAATGACCATCAGAAGGGTCTCATTTCTCCCTGGAATAGACTTATCTTAGTATCCTTGCTGCACTCAGTCATTGGGCTTTCCTCCTTCCTAACAGAACCTCACTTTTTTACAGGTATCCACTCCACACCTGGCTCTATGTGTGTGCTGATTAGAATGTGTCCGTACATTCCCCTGATGACACATAATGGTTTGAAGATGGGCATCTGTCCAGTGAAAATGGGGGGGAAATATTTATTCCATGTTTGGGAGAGTGCTTTTTTTATTCTCTTCCTCTGGATGTATATAAAGAAGTATATTGCTCCAGCCCCTAAATGGTATCTAGCCTGGGAATAAACCCAACATGCCAATGATGGCAAAGCAGAAAGACAGAGAAAACCTAGCTCCTGGATGATGTTGTCAAGCATCTGGATTAACCAAACTTAGTGCCTACCCTTTATTTCTTATTTTATGAGATAATAAATGTCCTTATTGTCAACTTCGAGTTGTGTTTTTTGTTGCTTACAGCCAAAGCATCCTAGCATGCACAAGGTCAAGACCGAGATGGCTGCTGTTTCTTGGGCAGATTACTTTATACCCTCTGTGCTTCAGTTTACTTATCCATAAAATGGACAAGGCAAATATTCAGTTGGAGTGCTTTGATAAAAATGGAATCCATTTCCCTTTGGAAAAAGAAAGCTTTCACTGTATTTTGGTGGTGGATAATATTTTATTGTCTGCAATTGATAATATATGCAATTGATCCTGCAATTGCATACAGTGATGAGATAGTCATTATTTTATTTTATTTTATTTTGTTTTGTTTTATTTTATTATTATTATACTTTAAGTTTTAGGGTACATGTGCACAACGTGCAGGTCTGTTACATATGTATACATGTGCCATGTTGGTGTGCTGCACCCATTAACTCGTCATTTACATTAGGTATATCTCCTAATGCTATCCCTCCACCCTCCCCCCACCCCACAACAGTCCCCAGTGTGTGATGTTCCCCTTCTTGTGTCCATGTGTTCTCATTGTTCAATTCCCACCTATGAGTGAGAACATATCGTGTTTGGCTTTTTGTCCTTGCGATAGTTTGCTGAGAATGATGGTTTCCAGTTTCATCCATGTCCCTACAAAGGACATGAACTCATCATTTTTTATGGCTGCATAGTATTCCATGGTGTACATGTGCCACATTTTCTTAATCCAGTCTATCATTGTTGGACATTTGGGTTGGTTCCAAGTCTTTGCTATTGTGAATAGTGCCGCAATAAACATACGTGTGCATGTGTCTTTATAGCAGCATGATTTATAATCCTTTGGGTATATACCCAGTAATGGGATGGCTGGGTCAAATGGTATTTCTAGTTCTAGATCCCTGAGGAATCACCACACTGTCTTCCACAATGGTTGAGCTAGTTTACAGTCCCACCAACAGTGTAAAAGTGTTCCTATTTCTCCACATCCTCTCCAGCACCTGTTGTTTCCTGACTTTTTAATGATCGCCATTCTAACTGGTGTGAGATGGTATCTCATTGTGGTTTTGATTTGCATTTCTCTGATGGCCAGTGATGATGAGCATTTTTTCATGTGTTGTTTGGATGCATAAATGTCTTCTTTTGAGAAGTGTCTGTTCATATCCTTCTCCCACTTTTTGATGGGGTTGTTTGTTTTTTTCTTGTACGTTTGTTTGAGCTCATTATAGATTCGGGATATTAGTCCTTTGTCAGATGAGTAGGTTGCAAAAATTTTCTCCCATGTTGTAGGTTGCCTGTTCACTCTGATGGTAGTTTCTTTTGCTGTGCAGAAGCTCTTTAGTTTAATTAGATCCCATTTGTCAATTTTGGCTTTTGTTGCCATTGCTTTTGGTGTTTTAGACATGAAGTTCTTGCCCATGCCTATGTCCTGAATGGTATTGCCTAGGTTTTCTTCTAGGAATTTTATGGTTTTAGGTCTAACATTTAAGTCTTTAATCCATCTTGAATTAATTTTTGTATAAGGTGTAAGGAAGGGATCCAGTTTCAGCTTTCTACATATGGGTAGCCAGTTTTCCCAGCACCATTTATTAAATAGGGAATCCTTTCCCCATTTCTTGTTTTTGTCAGGTTTGTCAAAGATCAGATGGTTGTAGATATGCGGCATTATTTCTGAGGGCTCTGTTCTGTTCTATTGGTCTATATTTCTGTTTTGGTACCAGTACCATGCTGTTATGGTTACCGTAGCCTTGTAGTATAGTTTGAAGTCAGGTAGCGTGATGCCTCCAGCTTTGTTCTTTTGGCTTAGGGTTGACTTGGCAATGCGGGGTCTTTTTTGGTTTCATATGAACTTTAAAGCAGTTTTTTCCAATTCTGTGAAGAAAGTCATTGGTAGCTTGATGGGAATGGCATTGAATCTATAAATTACCTTGGGCAGTATGGCCATTTTCACGATATTGATTCTTCCTACACATGAGCATGGAATGTTCTTCCATTCGTTTGTATCCTCTTTTATTTCATTGAGCAGTGGTTTGTAGTTCTTCTTAAAGAGGTCCTTCACATCCCTTGTAAGTTGGATTCCTAGGTATTTTATTCTCTTTGAAGCAATTGTGAATGGGAGTTCACTCATGATTTGGCTCTCTGTATTTCTGTTATTGGTGTATAAGAATGCTTGTGATTTTTGTATATGGTTTTTTATCCTGAGACTTTGCTGAAGTTGCTTATCAGCTTAAGGAGATTTTGGGCTGAGACGATGGGGTTTCCTAGATATACAATCATGTCGTCTGCAAACAGGGACAATTTGACTTCCTCTTTTCCTGATTGAATACCCTTTATTTCCTTCTCCTGCCTGATTGCCTTGGCCAGAACTTCCAACACTATGTTGAATAGGAGTGGTAAGAGAGGGCATCCCTGTCTTGTGCCAGTTTTCAAAGGGAATGCTTCCAGTTTTTGCCCAATCAGTATGATATTGGCTGTGGGTTTGTCATAGATAGCTCTTATTATTTTAAGATACATCCCATCAATACCTAATTTATTGAGAGTTTCTAGTATGAAGGGTTGTTGAATTTTGTCAAAGGCATTTTCTGCATCTATTGAGTTAATCATGTGGTTTTTGTCTTTGGTTCTGTTTATATGCTGGATTACATTTATTGATTTGTGTATGTTGAGGCAGCCTTGCATCCCAGGGATGAAGCCCACTTGATCATGGTGGATAAGCTTTTTGATGTGCTGCTGGATTCGGTTTGCCAGTATTTTACTGAGGATTTTTGCATCAACGTTCATCAGGGATATTGGTCTAAAATTCTCTGTTTTGGTTGTGCCTCCACCAGGCTTTCGTATCAGAATGATGCTGGCCTCATAAAATGAGTTAGGGAGGATTCCCTCTTTTTCTATTGATTGGAATAGTTTCAGAAGGAATGGTACCAGCTCCTCCTTGTACCTCTGGTAGAATTCGGCTGTGAATCCATCTGGTCCTGGACTTTTTTTGGTTTGTAAGCTATTGATTATTGCCTCAATTTCAGAGCCTGTTATTGGTCTATTCAGAGGTTCAACTTCTTCCTGGTTTAGTCTTGGGAGGATGTATGTGTTGAGGAATTTATCCATTTCTTCTAGATTTTCTAGTTTATTTGCATAGAGATGTTTATAGTATTCTCTGATGGTAGTTTGTATTTCTGTGGGAGCGGTGGTGATATCCCCTTTATCACTTTTTATTGCGTCTATTTGATTCTTCTCTCTTTTCTTCTTTATTAGTCTTGCTAGCGGTCTATCAATTTTATTGATCTTTTCAAAACACCAGCTCCTGGATTCATTGATTTTTTGAAGGGTTTTTTGTGTCTCTATCCCGTTCAGTTCTGCTCTGATCTTAGTTATTTGTTGTCTTCTGCTAGCTTTTGCATGTGTTTGCTCTTGCTTCTCTAGTTCTTTTAATTGTGATGTTAGGGTGTCAATTTTAGATCTTTCCTGCTTTTTCCTGTGGGTATTTAGTGCTATAAATTTCCCTCTACACACTGCTTTGAATGTGTTCCAGAGATTCTGTTATGTTGTTTCTTTGTTCTTGTTGGTTTCAAAGAACATCTTTATTTCTGCCTTCTTTCGTTATGTACCCAGTAGTCATTCAGGAGCAGGTTGTTCAGTTTCCATGTATTTGAGCAGTTTTGAGTGAATTTCCTAATCCTGAGGTCTAGTTTGATTGCACTGTGGTCTGAGAGACAGTTTGTTGTAATTTCTGTTCTTTTACATTTGCTGAGGAGTGCTTTACTTCCAACTATGTGGTCAATTTTGGAACAGGTGTGGTGTGGTGCTGAAAAGAATGTATATTCTATTGATTTGGGGTGGAGAGTTCTGTAGATGTCTATTAGGTCTGCTTGGTGCAGAGCTGAGTTCAATTACTGGATATCCTTGTTAACTTTCTGTCTCGTTGATCTGTCTAATGTTGACAGTGGGGTGTTAAAGTCTCCCATTAATATTGTGTGGGAGTCTAAGTCTCTTTGTAGGTCACTAAGGACTTGCTTTATAAATCTGGGTGCTCCTGTATTGGGTGCACATATATTTAGGATAGTTAGCTCTTCTTGTTGAATTGGTCCCTTTACCATTATGTAATGGCCTTCTTTGTCTCTTTTGATATTTGTTGGTTTAAAGTCTGTTTGATCAGAGACTAGGATTGCAACCCCTGCCTTTCTGTGTTTTCCATTTGCTTGGTAGGTCTTCCTCCATCCCTTTATTTTGAGCCTATGTGTGTCTCTGCACGTGAGATGGGTTTTCTGAATACAGCACACTGATGGGTCTTGACTCTTTATCCAGTTTGCCAGTCTGTGTCTTTTAATTGGAGCATTTTTCCCATTTACATTCAAAGCTAATGTCGTTATGTGTGAATTTGATCCTGTCATTATGATGTCAGCTGGCTATTTTGCTCGTTAGTTGATGCAGTTTCTTCCTAGCCTTGATGGTCTTTACAATTTGGCACGTTTTTGCAGTGGCTGGTACCAGTTGTTCCTTTCCATGTTTAGTGCTTCCTTCAGGAGCTCTTTTAGGGCAGGCCTGGTGGTGATAAAATCTCTCAGAATTTGCTTGTCTGTAAAGTATTTTATTTCTCCTTTGCTTATGAAGCTTAGTTTGGCTGGATATGAAATTCAGGGTTGAAAATTCTTTTCTTTAAGAATGTTGATTATTGGCCCTCACTCTCTTCTGGCTTGTAGAGTTTCTGCCGAGAGATCAGCTGTTAGTCTGATGGGCTTCCCTTTGTGTATAACCCGACCTTTCTGTCTGGCTGCCCTTAACATTTTTTCCTTCATTTCAACTTTGGTGAATCTGACAATTATGTGTCTTGGAGTTGCTCGAGGAGTATCTTTGTGGCGTTCTCTGTATTTCCTGAATTTGCATGTTGGCCTGCCTTGCTAGATTGGGGAAATTCTCTTGGATAATATCCTGCAGAGTGTTTTCCAACTTGGTTCCATTCTCCCCGTCACTTTCAGGTACACCAATCAGATGTAGATTTGGTCTTTTCACATAGTACCATATTTCTTGGAGGCTTTGTTTGTTTCTTTTTATTCTTTTTTCTCTAAACTTCTCTTCTGGCTTCATTTCATTCATTTGATCTTCCATCACTGATACCCTTTCTTCCAGTTGATCGCATTGGCTACTGAGGCTTGTGTGTTTGTCACGTAGTTCTCGTGCCTTGGTTTTCAGCTCCATCAGGTCCTTTAAGGACTTCTCTGCATTGATTATTCTAGTTATCCATTCATCTAATTTTTTTTCAAAGTTTTTAACTTCTTTGCCATTGGTTTGAACTTCCTCCTGTAGCTCGGAGTAGTTTGATCGTCTGAAGCCTTCTTCTCTCAACTCATCAAAGTCATTCTCCATCCAGCTTTGTTCCATTGCTGGTGAGGAGCTGCGTTCCTTTGGAGGAGGAGAGGCTCTGTGATTTTTAGAGTTTCCAGTTTTTCTGCTCTGTTTTTTCCCCATCTTTGTGGTTTTATCTACCTTTGGTCTTTGATGATGGTGACGTACAGATGGGTTTTTGGTGTGGATGTCCTTCCTGTTTGTTAGTTTTCCTTCTAACAGACAGGACCCTCAGCTGCAGGTCTATTGGAGTTTGCTAGAGGTCCACTCCAGACTCTGTTTGCCTGGGTATCAGCAGCGGAGGCTGCAGAACAGTGGATATTGGTGAACCACAAATGCTGCTGCCTGATCGTTCCTCTGGAAGTTTTGTCTCAGAGGAGTACCCGGCCGTTTGAGGTGTCAGTCTGCCCCTACGGGGGAGGGGTGCCTCCCAGTTAGGCTACTCGGTGGTCAGGGACCCACTTGAGGAGGCAGTCTGCCTGTTCTCAGATCTCAAGCTTCATGCTGGGAGAACCACTACTCTCTTCAAAGCTGTCAGACAGGGACATTTAAGTCTGCAGAGGTTACTGCTGTCTTTTTGTTTGTCTGTGCCCTGCCCCCAGAGGTGGAGCCTACAGAGGCAGGCAGGCCTCCTTGAGCTGGGCTCCACCCAGTTCGAGCTTCCTGGCCGCTTTGTTTACCTAATCAAGTCTCGGCAATGGTGGACACCCCTCCCCCAGCCTCGCTGCCACCTTGCAGTTTGAACTCAGACTGCTGTGCTAGCAATGGTCGAGACTCCGTGGGCGTAGGACCCTCTGAGCCAGGTGCGGGATATAATCTCCTGGTGTGCCGCTTTTTAAGCCCATTGGGAAAGCGCAGTATTAGGGTGGGAGTGACCCGATTTTCCAGGTGCCATCTGTCACCCCTTTCCTTGACTAGGAAAGGGAATTCCCTGACCCCTTGCACTTCCCGGGTGAGGCAATGCCTCGCCCTGCTTCGGCTTGTGCATTGTGCACTGCACCCACTGTCCTGCACCCACTGTCTGGCACACCCCAGTGAGATGAACCCGGTACCTCAGTTGGAAATGCAGAAATCACCCGTCTTCTGCATCGCTCACGCTGGGAGCTGTAGACCAGAGCTGTTCCTATTCAGCTATCTTGGCTCCTCCCTGAGATAGTCATTTTTAATGTAAATATGTAAACTCATCTAAGATATTTAGTGACTGTTCCCTGGGTAACTCCAGAAACTGGGCTTACTAAGGAGTTGAGCGAACATCCATTTAGACTGTCCAAGGTGATGATTCTGGGCTAGAGAGTAACCAGTAGAATCCTACTTATTTAAGATATAGCTAAGATGATTGGGAAGTGGGACAACCCAGACATAAAGAAGCAAATGAGGACCAGCACTTGTTATTGCCACAAGTTTGTAATGCAGTTTAACCTAATAAATCTTACTAATTTGGCTGAGAAAGGCTTGATAAATAAGTTGAGACAACCTGAATGTCAGAAAGCCTATGACAAATTAAAAGGTAATTTGGCAAGAAACAAGATCTAGACTATTCCTGATTTTAATAAATTCTTCAGAAACTCTGAAGTAAGGACTTGAGGCTATGTTGACCCAGGATGGAGAAGGGAGAACAAAAGTCCCTTCCTTTTTTAAAAATAGGAAACTACTATCTATACTGCTAATAATAGGAGCTAACATTTATTGAGTGCCTCCTACGTGCCAAGCACAGTGCTAAGCACTTTATGAACATTATTTCATGTAATCCTGAGAATAATCCTATAAGGTAAGTACCACTGTTATCCCCATTTTTAGGAGTGATATTCATAATGTTTAATGTATGGCATAGGCCCTAGCCAAGCAGGATGGACACCTATAGACAATCAGTACAGCCACACTCACACACACTAATTGAATATTGGCCACGTCCATTTTATTTTATTTTATTTATTTATTTTTATTATACTTTAAGTTTTAGGGTACATGTGCACAATGTGCAGGTTAGTTACATATGTATATATGTGCCATGCTGGTGTGCTGCACCCATTAACTCGTCATTTAGCATTAGATATATCTCCTAATGCTATCCCTCCCCCCTCCCCCCACCCCATAATAGTCTCCAGAGTGTGATGTTCCCCTTCCTGTGTGCATGTGTTCTCATTGTTCGATTCCCACCTATGAGTGAGAACATGCGGTGTTTGGTTTTTTGTCCTTGCAATAGTTTACTGAGAATGATGATTTCCAATTTCATCCATGTTCCTATAAAGGACATGAACTCATCATTTTTTATGGCTGCATAGTATTCCATGGTGTATACGTGCCAGATTTTCTTAAGCCAGTCTATTATTGTTGGACATTTGGGTTGGTTCCAAGTCTTTGCTATTGTGAATACTGCCATGATAAACATGCGTGTGCATGTGTCTTTATAGCAGCATGATTTATAATCCTTTGGGTATATACCCAGTAATGGGATGGCTGGGTCAAATGGTATTTCTAGTTCTAGATCCCTGAGGAATTGCCACACTGACTTCCACAATGGTTGAACTAGTTTACAGTCCCACCAACAGTGTAAAAGTGTTCCTATTTCTCCACATCCTCTCCAGCACCTGTTGTTTCCTGAATTTTTAATGATTGCCATTCTAGGCCACGTCCATTTTATGGATGAGGAAACTGAGGCACCAAGAGAATAAGTAACCTGTCCAAGACACACAGCCAGCAATGGAGCTGGGGATTTGAAGTCAGATCAGTGGATCTCCAAAGCCTGTGTTTGGCTGTTATCACTGTGTTTTGCTGCCTAGCTTCCTACAGAGAGGGAAGACTGATCATGTATCTAACCATATTTGGGTGCTTGATAAAACTGACACGTTAGTTATTCAGATTCAGTATTTCTCCATAATTAATCACAAAATCCTGATCTATATAACAACCTCTTCTATGGTATGAATGTTTATGTTCCATCCAAAATCCACATGTTGAAACCCAATTCCCAATATGATGATATTGGGAGGTGGAACCTTCGGGAGGTGATTAGATCATGAGGGTGGGACCCTCATGAATGGGATTAGTGCCTTTATAAAAGAGGCCCCAGAGAGCTGCCTTGCCCTTTTCCACCATGTGAGGACACAGCAAGAAGGCAACATCTATGAACCAGGAGGTGGGCTCTCAACAGACATTGAATCTACTGTCACCTTATCTTGGGGTTCCCAGCTTCCAGAACTGTGAGAAATAAATTTCTTTTCTCTATAAGCCACTCAGTTTATTATAGCAGTTAGTTATAGCAGCCCAAATGGACTAAGACAACACCCAATGTAATGCTGTACATGGACGTGGTTATTACCTAAATCTAGCCTTAATATCAAACACACTGAAGACATGTCATTACGTGGCATACATAGCCCATTCTGGGGGGATTAAGGACTTTTACTTACTGCTTTGGGATTTTGTGGGGAGACAGAGGTTTGCAGAGGAGGAATGGTGGTTGTCAGGTCAAGAGTAGGATAGTCAGGGAGTGGCTTAATATGATTTTTCTTGTGTAAAGTAAGCATGTTAAGATAAAATTACCTATTAAATGCAACAACATTCGAATGTTCCTAATTATAGTCTCATCCTAACAAGACAGAGCGGGTAAAACATGACGGTTGGGTGGCAGGTGAGGGATTGGTGGTGAAGGAGGATCTACATAGGACATGAAGATGAGGGACTGAAAAAGAATTTGTTCACATTCTGCTGAAATCTCCCATAGTTTCCTTCATAACGCCACAAGTCTTTTTTCGAAGTCTCAGCCTGTGCTCAGAGTCAGGGTCAAAGTTCAAACAACGTCAAAGTTTATTTTTGAAATAAAGGTTTATTTCCTCACGGAATTCTTGAAGGGTTTGCCCCATGTGTGTGAAGCATTGAGACTGGACTGAAAGGAATTTATTTTAGGACCCTGAGCTGTCTTTGGCTCACACGCTTACTGCCCTAGGAGATGATTGATGGCCACGTAAGTTTCCAGTCCACCCTTGGAGGCCCAGCTCTGGGGTTACATCCCTCCCACTCAGCGAAGCCTCTGTTGCCTCTAGGGCAGAAGCATGCTCTTTCCTCTCAAATCTTGTAGCACTGATCCACTCAATGTACCCACTCTTTTTTTTTTTTAATTTTGCATGCTTCATTAATAATTTATCTAATTCTATATGTTTTGATAAATTGTTAATCATTATAAAGATAAACTCAATCCACAAATCCCTCTCTTTTCAGAGTGTAGCATTGATTAGCCTTGATACTGTCTGCATTGTTAATTGAATTATAGGCTCTATGTGACTGAAAAGCTGGCAGTTCGATTTCTTTGGGCTACTGGGCTGCCTATCTGAGGAGAGTGAGTTTAATTGTATTCTTAACTGCAGAGCCATGCATTTATACCAAAAAGGGTAAATGACATTTAAAAAGAGAGTCGATTCAATCTAGTATTTGCCAATTCTTGTTAATTTCTGTTGGTACAGACACTTAGAACCAGAGAACAGAATGTTAGAGTTAGGATTAACGAGCAGCCTTTTCATACCCCCACTGCCTGTATATATATTTTTATTGAGTCTCATGGCAAGAGGGTGTGGGGTGAAATATATATTCTTAAAACTTAGATAAAACACAGTGCGACCCTGTAGTTCCAGCTACTTGGGAGGATTGCTTGAGCTGGGTAGTTCGAGTTCAGTCCAGGCAACATAGCAAGACGTTGTCCCTAAAACCAGAAAAAAAAAAAAACTTAGATAAAACAATTGACTGTAGAGGAATATCAAAGAGAAAGCCAACATCTCTTCTTAGCCACCAAGTTGCTACTATCTGGCATATTTGAGAGGTAGCAACATGGAGGCAGTTTTCTTGTTTCTCATCCTGAAATAAGATTGAGGGCTGTACTGGGAAGCTGGGTAGGTTACATGAGGTTTGCTCATAAATTTTCATTTTGCAGCTGTGGAAACTGCCAGCTCAAAGAAGGAGAAATGGCATATCCTGTGTCACTTATTTATTCTTTCAAGTTCATTTTTATTGAAATTCTAGGTTCTTAGCAGCAGCTAGGAAGGCAGATTGGGAGATGGGAAGGAAAGCAGAGGCCTTACTGGTCTTGAGTGGTCAATGCTCCCATTTCCTCCTGCCTCTCTGGCTACTCCTTCTGTCTCTGTTTCTAGGTCGGATCCATACCTGATTCCACAGGGGCTTAGGCTTAGGCTCAGAGTGCAACTGAAAATCTGGTGTCAGGATGAACTGCTGAAGGCCTGGAGCATGGGAGTTGGTGGGTGCGTGGGAAGCATCCAGCACTTTCAGGTCTGGCTTGGCTGTGAAGGGCCTCCCCTTCTCTTCTTTGCACCTTCATTTTCTCTCTCTCCTTCTGAATGTGAAATGCCAAGGTTTATAGGCAAATCAAAGCAAATGTTGAATTCACGGAGCACTTTCTGGCTACTTGGCTCTGGAGATGTGAGCGCAGGTGGGGCGTAGCAGCCTTGGCCTCCACATGAAAAGTTCTTAAGCACTTCCTTCCTTGTGTCAGGCAATGTTCTACTCCAGAATCCACAACGACTCTCTATAGCCCCTTCGGCTGAGTTAAATCCTTTAGTAAGGCTCTTCATATCTTGCTCTGCCTATAATCCTCCATTTATTCATTCATTCATTCAGCAGGCATTTTCAGAGTACCTGTGGTGTACCCGTCACTGGGCTTGGCACTGGGCATACAGCAGTGAACAAGACAGAAGTGATTCCTGCTGCCATGCAGCTAACAATCATGTGGGGGAGACAATATTATTACAAAGGAATATTAGTATTACTATTAAACAAGGATGTTCATATCACCCTCCAGTACACTGTGCCAGATACTGTGCTAGAGGGTGATGTGGGAGCACAGGAGAGGACACTTTACCCTAGCTGCTTTCCTGCCCAGCCAGCTTGGCTGGAGCACGGTATTTCAAGAACTCTAACTTTCCCTCCACATACCAGAGCCTGGCTCCCTACGCTCCTTCCTCTGAGGCTTTCTGCATCTCTGCTCACCTCTTGAACCCAAGGCAGCCCCTTATTCGAGGTCTCACCTTTCCTGTTGGGAAGAGACTGGATAAGAAGCAAGGTGACAACTTATATTCCTTTGGCTTCTTCCATCATACATGCAGACCCACTCTAGTCCTGGCAAGGGAGGAGGGACTCTGCTGTGAAGTGACTCCATTGCAAATACTTGATGTTTCCTTGACGAAAGCCAGGGCCATCTCATTGATGAGGCTGGAGTGAGAGCAGACTAGGCTGGGGGAAAGGGGGTAGGGCCAAAGCTGGTGTGCTTGGAATTGGGCTTGTTATTATAGATCTCTGAAAGATTCATCAGCATCAGGAATCAGAGTAGTGAGGGAGGCTCAGCGACCAGGCCCAGTCCAGGCCTGCTGTGCTCAGACAGTGAAGCTCTGACCACACAGTCTCCTTCAATCTGCTCGTACCTCATTTCTTCTTCTCCAGAGCAGAGATCAGTCTAAACAGCGCATAGGTCAAGGAAAAGTATCCCTGGAGAGTCCAGCCAAGTCCCTGCTTCCTCCCAGTTGCTCTCTTGGCTCAGGTTTGAGTTTGCCAAATAGAGAATTTGGGGTTTTTATTCTGCAACTGGATTTTACATTTCAGAAAGGGTACAAGTCTTTTGCCCATTTGTTGATTCTTATTTTAATCAGAACCCAACTTTTCTAATATCCATGTTCTAATTTACTAAACAAGAAACAACTATATGCTGAAAAGGGAAATCGGATTACGCTTTTACTTTATTTTTAATTGACAAACAATTATATGTATTTATGGGGCACGATGTGGTTTGATGTATATATATTAATACATTGTGGAATGATTAAATCAAACTAGTTAACATATCCATTACCTCACATATTTACCATTTTTCTGTGGTGTGAACATTTAGAATCTATTAGCAATTTTGAAATATACTAGTTGTAGAACCTTCTTGAACTGCTTCAGGGACAATTAATTATCTGAAGGAATGCATGAAAACAGGCCACGCTCAGAATCATTAATGTAGATGCAGGTATTCTGTTCAAAGTGTTTTACTGGCCAGTGTGGTGGCTCATGCCTGTAATCCCAGTGCTTTGGGAGGCTGAGGCAGGAGGATTGCTTGGGGCCAAGGAGTTTAAGGCCAGCCTGGGCAACATAGGGAGATTCCGTCTCTTCAAAAAATAAAAACTAAATTAGCAGGAGTGGTGGCACGTGCCTATAGCCCTAGCTACTCAGGAGGCTGAGACCGGAGGATCCCCTGAGCCCAGAGTGAATTCAAGGCTGCAGTGAGCTGTGACCACACCACTGCACTCCAGCCAGGGTGACAGCGGTAGATCTTGTCTCTTAAAAAAAAAAGTGTTTTGCTAATGGATTATAAAGGATTATAAGGATGTGAACATTTGTAAGAGGAAAAATGAGAAGAGAATGAAGAGAAGGAAGAAACCGAAGTACACCAAAGTCAAAGAAGTGGGTTAGAGGAGAGTCAGATGGGAGCTCAGTGTGTTGAAAATAAGCGTTCTGAGTGGAAAGGTCCTAAGTGCACGAGGACATATGCTCACGTACTCTGGTTTTCTGAGGACAATAATGTGCCCCCTCTTTTCTGCCTTCTGGAATGGAGAGAAATCAGGCCGTGACCACAGGGTTGCCCGCACTGAAAGCACATCTCGGCTCCTGTAACCCTCTTCGGAGAGCATCCCAGCAGCCCAGTCTGGCCAGGGATAGAGCCTATCCCAGCTGGCGGACCCTACCAGAAGGAGGCGTCCCTGGGCTCTCTTTTTGCATAAACTATGGAGTGGCGTCCCTCTATCTGAATTAAGTCTATTGTTCCAGAAAATGGGTTTGTTTCTATTCATCCACTCCAATGGCTTTACAATGTCCAGGCACTGTGGGACTCCCTAGAGACATTGTCTTCTTGAACAGTCGAATAAGATATTTGGTTCTTTGGTCCTTATTTCCAAGCTCCTGGGTGCTAGAAGGTTGTATTCACAGCCTAGTCTAGCCCGTGCGTGGCACCGAGTACGTTTGGGAAAGGAAATCTAGATCAATAAAGTCAAACTATTCGGTCGGTCTTCGCTGGTTACCCGCTGGTGTGGGCGCGGGTGTGCTTGAATTTTTTTTTTTTTTTAATTATGAAGAAAAAGTTTAAGTTAAAAAAAAAAGCAAAAAATAACTTTAACCATCAGAACTGGGAGTGGAGCTCCTCAGGAGGACCGGGGCACACATTCTACACCGTACCTTACGTCCACCCTCACGCAGACATTCCTTCTTTCACGCTCCAGCTCGCTCTTTTTACTCCTACTTCCCTTTCTCCCTCTCCCGGATCAAGCGTTAATCTGCGAATCTCTGACCGCAAAAGAAGAAAAAAAAAAAAGGTGGGTGGGGGGATCCCGAAGTAGCAGAGCTAGGAGGAGGAGGAGGAGAAAAGAGAGGAGGAGGAGGGGGGAGGAGGAGGAGGAGCCCGGCGAAGCAGAGTCAGAGGGACTGGTGGCTCCGGCGAGTGTGCAGCCCCGGGGGAGCCGGCGCTCTAGGCGAGGAACCCGTCAGCCCGCCTACCCGCCCGTTGTCTTTGGCGCCCGCACGCTCTCCGGCCCGCGCCCAGGGGCCTGCTACACCCGGAGCTGGGGCCGCCGCTCAGGGGCGCTCGGGCCAGGGGCGCTGCTCGGGGTGAGCCCGCCGCGCCGCCAGGCTGGTCCCCTGCGCCCGCGCCCGCGGCCGGGATGCCGTTCTACAGGCGCACGGTGGTACCCCAGCGCCTGTGCCCGCGCAACCCGCCGCAGCAGCTGGCGGAGCTCCGCGACGTGAGCCACCTGGCAGCGCTCAGCCTGCTCCGGCAGCTCGCCGACCTCTGTGGCCACTCGTTGGCTCTGCTCGAGGACCTCGAGGGGCACCTGCTGGCCCTGGGGCGCCGCACAGACAGCCTGTACCGGCGCACCGTGCGCCTCCGCCGCCGCCTTCCCTGCCGCCTGCTTGGCCCGGAGGAGGACGAGGAAGAGCTAGGTAAAAACGGCGCCCCGGTGGCTCGCGGCCCCGCGTCTACCCCGCCTCTAGGGGCGCCGGTCGGCGCTTAGCGCTGTGCCCACCCTCTCCCCGCCTCTCTCCGCCCCTCCCCTCCCCTCCATTCGGGGAGTGAGGGGATCCCATTTCCCCGACCCCCGCCTCCGCCCCACCGTCGCCCTACCGCTGGAACTTCCTGCTCTTGGACCCGGTCGCGCCGTCCGGAGTGGCCCCGTGCCCTTGGGACTCCCGACCCTGGGGTTGGTGGCCGCCTCCTGGGGTTTTGGCTGGGGACGCGCTGGGTCCAGGACGGCTTGGGCGATACTCCCCCTACCCGCCCACCTAGCCCCAGGCCCTCGGCGCCGTCCTCATCGCCGCGTCGGGAGCTAAATGGCCGAGCCGCTGGCTTCTTTGCTCCTGTCTAGGAGCTCGGCCACTTCAGAAAGCGCGCCGCAGCCGACCGCAACCTACGCGGCGGCAGGAGCCGGCGGTGGTGCCTACAGGCTTTAAACCTGTGCAACTTCCCGCTGGAGCGTGGACGCGGCTCCCACTCACAGGAGTGTCTGAGCGTCCTCCCGCTTGCTTCTCTCCGCACGTTTTGGGCCGCTGTGCTGGGGAGTGGCCGGGAGGGGGGAGGGGAGAATGTCCGGGGCTTTGCTGACCCCCTACCCACTACCGCTAGGGTCTGGCTGTTATTTGCTGGAGAGAATCATTTAAAGAAACTATCATCAGTTTCCTGAAGCGCATTCACTTTAGGAATCAGCCATGCCTGAGAAACACCAGGTTTCAGTGGTGCCCTCACTGAGCACGCGGGACGTGTGAGAGGGTAGGGGGGCTACGCGAGCCCTTGTCCTTTACTGTTTTGGATCCCAGCACTTTACACGGGGAATCCTCTGTCTGTGGAAATGCAGTGCCCCTGAGACTGTGGGACTTCTGCTGAAAGCAAGGGGACTGAGTAGGCTGGAAATGCTGACTACAGCTGGGGCATGCCAGGTACCAGGGCCAATCGGTTCCTCCAGAAAGCTGGGGAGAGAAGGAGCAGTGTGGCCAGAAAGTTTCCGATGGAGGCAGAAGATGACTGCTGGCTGATTTCTGAGTGCAAGCTTCCAGCTAACTTGGGAAAGAATTGCCTGGGCCAGCCCCTCTTCATTGCAGACCCCACCCCATCCCCACCCCTTCCAGAAGGACTGGAGTCAGGCCCTGGCACCTCTCTTCATAAAGGTCTCTGACCTCTGAGGTAGATGGCAGAGGTCTCTGGTGGAGATAAATGAACTGAGTCCTATTGGAAAAGAAAGGTGGAAGCCACAGATGACTGCCAGATGGAATGTAGACGTTGGACCAGGAGCCTCTGCATGGCAGGGGCTCAGTTTTTTGCTGGGGTCCCACTGATTACAGGATTAGTCTAGGAGAAATTTGATAAGTCAGCTTGAGGAGTAGTTTTCAAAATCCCTACACAGTTTGCAGAGAGCCACCTACTGAGTTCAGTAGGGTAAGTTAAGGACAGTTTTTTCAACTCTACCTTCCTGTCCACTGAATTAGCAAGCCCTTTCCGTGGGAGGGAAGGCAGGGCTTCACCAAGTCACCTTTGGGACCTAACCCTCTCCGGTGATCTGCTAGGTTAGAAAGAGATGGCTTTATGCAATGGATAGCTTGCAATGGAGAGGAACAATTGTTAAGTTAAATTACCACTGGTTTGGCTTCTTGGCAGTTTTCAAGAGCAGGAAGAGTGGCCATCTCTCATCCCTGGTGTGGCCTCTTGCTTTTGAGAATGTACATGTCCCATGGCTCAGAGGCACCCAAAGGACTCTTGCATAAATGGAACACAGCTACCTTCTGTAAGTTGGTGAAAAGGTCTGATTTTCCATTTTCTGGTCTAATGCCCTACCCTAGACTCCCCTTGAAGTTCTCAGTGCACACTTTTCTCTTCAGGAGCTGTGATTGGGTAGCACTGAAATTAGGCCTTCTCAGCAATGGTCTGAACATAAGTGCCAAATGCAAAGAGAGTTGGGGAGCATAATCAGTGCACCATCTGGCCACTCCCTTGTCGCTCAGGCATAAGCTTCAACAGGGTGTTTAGCAAGCCGAATATTAGATTTTGACCGTAAATAAGTAAATAAATGAACATTGTCATGTCTTGCCCTTTTTTCTTCCCTATGCGTTTTCCTCCTAGGATTCCCACTCCCTTACTGACCATTTTGCTGGGGGTCAGCATTTTACCCTGCATATCCTCCATCTGTCTGGATTGCCCTCAGATTCTTCCTCTAGCTATTTATTTTGACCATGGGGCAGGAGAAACCTGGGAAGGTGGGAGGAAGTTTGGAAAGCAACATGGCCAGAGTGAATGACAGCTGACAGGCCAGCAGTATATAGCTTCCCTGCAGTGACAACTTGGCTGCCACTGACTGAGTAGTGGCAAGTCAGACTGGCCCATAGCCTGCAGGCTGGGCTGGGGCCCTGAGAAGCAGCAGGGAGAGGACAGAGAGAGGAGGAGCGAGATAGAGGAGGAGAAAGTGGATGCTGAAGAAGTTGAAGGTGCTTCTCTACACAATCACAATCATGGGTCATGCCCCCACCATCTTCAAGGTTACAGGGGTGGACTGGGCTAGGCTAGTTGCCTCGCAACATCCCACCCACTCCACTGAAGGCTGTTCTTTGGTAACTTGAACCCCTTTGAGACTGCCCTAAAAGCTCTTGTAACTGGTATGGTGTGGGAGATGGGGATGGAAGGAGGAGAGGGTAGACCACAGGACTGCCGAAGGCCCCTGTGGTTGTGTATCTGTGGCAGTTGCCACACCCTAGGCATGGCCCTGCCTATAAGTTGAGGTTTTCCCCACATCTGGTTTTGAATGTGTCCTGTTTTATGGCATCTGTGGCCTGTACACTGGGTTCTTCATCTAAAAAATGGTGTAGTCAAAGCCATTGGGAAATAGCTCCATGCCTGCCAGCATATGCTGAGTCAATCTAAGCTTTCCAACTTCTCCCTTGGAGATCTATATAATGTTTGTAGGTGCTTAGATGATAATTACAAAAGCAATCAGGCCATCCGCCTAGGGATATAATATCTCCTTTGCCATCAAGGAAGTCACTGAAGGGCTAGATTATTCTAGGTATGTTTAATAACACTGGAAAACTATCATGTTACACTAGCTCATGAACTTGCTGTGGAAAAGATGTTCTGTTGCTTCTTACAATTATTTTGGCTTGAATACAGCCAGTTGGGTCCATGGTGAAAACTCCCTCTTCATCTTTATGTAAAATTCCTACTTCTTGATTTTCCAACTTTATGGCAACTCTGGCTCCAAATCAGAAAGGACAGCTGGTTTATTTGTGTTTAAATCATAATTCCAGTGTGAGGATAGACTGTTGTAAATCTATACGGAGATGAAAAAATGAAAAAAGCACCTCCAGACTGCGATGAGTTTGCCATTAGATGAGGTGTTGTGGACCCTGAGTCTGACCGTCCTTGCTAATGAAGATGAGTCAGATGGAGTGGGGAGGGTGGCAGGAATTTGGGGACTTGGAACAGGCACTCAGCCAGGGCTTACTTTGTCTCTGTGGTACGTTTCATCCCGAGGCTCTTGGGACAGAGGGTTGACAGAGTATGGAGGGGGAAGCAAACCCATTTTCTTTTCTCTTCCCACCCCACCCTGCTTTCCATTTTCTTTTTAAATACCATGAAATTCCTGGTCTGATTCATGGTATTTCCATGTGTTGAAAACATCTTCCCTGGAAATTTGGATACCAAAATGTCCACTAGAATTTCTTCCACTTTAGAAACAAGACATTTAATCTTCTCTTTTTTAAGACACATGAATAGCTAAAGTGATAAAAGTGTCAGGATGTTGGAATAGTAGAGTAATAGGAGAAGATTCAAGTTATGGCTCTTGGGCTCAACCTTGACCTTGACGACATTGATTAGGTTTTAGGAGGAGAGTGGTATATTTACATCATCTGTTCCTGTACCTCTCTGGTGTGGTACCAACAATTCAGTCATTAACCACCATATGTGTCATAACACTTGACATCCCGGACCCAGAAAGGGGAAGGTACCTGTCCAAAGGCACCCAGCTGGATCAAGACCTTCAGTAGTCATGAGTGCTGAAAAGATTTTAGTGCCTCCCCATATGTAATTCCAAGTGAAAGCAATACTAAACCTTTAAACAAAAATGTTACTCTTTTTAAATGACTCAAAGCTCACATGGATGTTGAAATTAAAATATCTTACTAGATTCTTTCTCCCTTCCTCTCTGTCTTTTGTACCCCTGCTGTTGGTGGCCTAATCATGTATTTAATCTGCTGATTTGGGAATGTGGTACCGGCTGGGTCACACAGCAGGTCAGTGACAGGAGGCCTCCACCTAGAAGCCATGCGTTCTGACAACCAGACTAGTGCTCTGCCCTCTGCAGTGATGCTAAGTTCAAAGTCAGTTGTTCTTCGAGAGTCATTTTCTTGGCATTTTCTCTAGTTGGAACTTGTCCAGGATGAGAAATAACTCCTGTTACCTTTAGTAACTGAGGGCACCCTGTGGTTCTGTAGTTGTGGCCGGGGGTGAGCTGAAGCTGGAGAGGAGAAAGGAAGGTCAAACTTTCTCATATAGAGAATATAGAGAATAGGTGTGAGGCAACAGGCTCTCTTGTTAAAGCAAAACATAGTCTTCTTTGAATGGAAAATTGCTCCAGAAAAAGGATCTTCAGGTGGGAAGGGGTGGCTGGCCAGTGACCCTGACACTGTTGCAATCCCTCCTGATCCCTCTGCCATCTTTATACCTGTTCTTCTCCCTTGTAGCTTTCAATCCAGTTGTAGACACTACTTGCCACACACCTGCATCCTGACTATTTTCTGTTATTCTAGTAGAGGCTAGTTGGCATTTCAGAAGACACCTTTTATTAAAAACCAATGGGAACAAGAAAGTAACATTATTACCAAAAGTGCATTTAGCATACACATTTACAGGGTATGGATTTCTTATCCTTCAGTGCTCAAGTAGCTTAACAGGCTCACTGGCTTTGCTGCTCTATTCCCTTTCTGAAGGCCTCAAATCATCTTTTCCTTAGATCATTATTTTCTAGCCTCGAAAAGTGGGCACAACTGCATCTGGACCCTGTCTGACCTTTCTGCTGGGTGCTAAAGACCCAGAGGTGAATAAGACCCAATGTCTCCATTCGAGGAGCAGCCAAGCTGCAGAGGTAGGTGCCATCTCATTCCTGACCACATCAGCATGTGGTGCCTGGGAATCAGGTCTTATTTAGGTGGAGGAGAGCTGATAACCAGAACCAGGACCCTAGTTCACATACCAGAAGATTCTTCTGCTCAGTCCGGTTTGGCGTCCAAAGATGGAATTTGGACTTTTAGAATTCCCTATGGTAAAAACAAAAATAAAAACCAATCTGTCATTCTGTTAGTGTTATTGTGAATTTAGCAATGCTTTTAAATGAATTTGCAGTTTTAAACACTATAATGTTATCTTCATGCATATGAAGAGTAGTGCTTATTCAGTCCATAGACAATGCTTGGTGGTCTGCAAACTAACAGACTTCTTGTGATAACTCTATGGTCCTCTAGAGTCCTCTACTGTCAGTTGGGAATCGCTGGCCTTCCTGGTTCAAGCTATCAGCTCTCCCCTGCTCTGTGAAACTCCACAATTTCACTCAAATAAGCCCTCATTGAAGTTTTCAAGTTAGAGGGCACAGGATGGCAATCTTAACAGTCAAGACTACTTTAATAATGCCACAAACAGGAGGTATGTTTATTAAGTGTACAGGTAGTTTGCAGTAAAGTGCTTTGTATGAGGTCATGCACAAGACCACTAGGTATCAGTCAGTTAACTTGGGAGGTTTGAGCAATTAGGCAGCTCTTCCTCCCTCCCTTCCTCTCTCCCTCCCCCCTCCCTCCCTCCCTCCTTTCCTCCCTCCCTCCCTCCCTCCTTTCCTCCCTTCCATTCCCTTCCTCCCTCCCTCTCTTTCTAAAATGTAAGCTCCTCAATAAGATATAAGCTCCTTGAGGGTAGGAGTCTTTATCTGTTTTCACTGTTGTGTCTCCAGCTCCCAAAACAATGCTTGGCACCTAATAGGCACTTAATAAATACCTGTTAGATTGAATACCTTCTTTCTTTCTTTCTAGCCATTGCACACTTATTGAGTACTTGACTCTGGGCCCTGCCCTGTGCTGATTTCTGGGGGTACAGAGTAGAACTAGGATGCAGGCCCACAGTCCAGTGGGGAGAACAGTGAGCCATAGTGCTGTGGAGATAAGGTCTAGGCTACCGGGGCAAGGCAGAGGAGGCACACCTGACTCAGGACAGAGGCTGAGCGAAGCTTCCAGGAAGATGTGATGTCTGAGTTCTGAAGGATGATCTGGAGCTGGCCGTTGAAGGTTGAAGAAGGCGGGGGAAGGAATTCCTGGCTCAGGAAGTAGCCTGTGCAAAGCCCTGGATATGTGAGAGAGCTGGTGTGGGGGAGGAATTCACTGCCAGTGATTCAGGAGGAGAGGGAGCAAGGCACCTCCTGACTCAGAATAAGCCCCCAGGGTGGAGGTGGGGTGGGAAGTTCCTCACATCCTGTTTGTTCGTCAGGGAGTTGGATATGAGGGTCTTGAGAAGGTTAAACTGCATGGTTCAAATGAAGTTGTAATATTAACTAACTGTGGATTTTCTTTATCTACATTCAAGTTTTCATTATCCTTGGGCAGATGAGACCCAGGCAACCTCGGCTCCTTCATGCTTTGCAGGGCCAGGCCCTGGGCCCCTCTAAAAAGGCTAGACAGAGCAGGAGGGGCTCCGAGCCACAGTGAGAAAGAGAGAGAAAGCAAGAGTCTACCTGCCTGTGTGTCCCCGGCTGTGTGTATCCAGTTGCACTCCAAAGCTAAATGTATTATTTATGCCCCTGCTTTTCTGTGAGTGGGGAAATTTGAGGCTTGACGATATCTTTTATTATTATTTTTCTTTCTGAATAGCATAGATTCTTCAGAATCGTCTGTAATTCATCAAGGGGAAAATCAGAAATTTTTTTTTTTTTTGAAAATGGACTCAAAGAGGAGATGAGTTTTTAAAAAATATCTATCATCTGTTTTTATTTTGACTGGAATCATTTGCTTCCGAGCACAGTGTAATTAGCTGCCTGACAATTTATAGCCTGATCCCCAGTAACTGAAACATACCAAACTCAAATTATTCCCCCAGACTAGGAGGCCCGGAGGTGATTGAGGTCTCCTTACGTTAACATCCTCTGTCCTTGGGGGCTGAGGGGGAGGGCAGTTCTCTGCCCTTGCAGGAGGTGGTATCTCTGAGTTGTCAGCAAGACAGGCCTTGTTGTTATACACTGAGTGTCGCCTTTGACTCAGTAATTCCATTTCCAGGATTTTATGCTAAAGAAATAATCAGATATTGTGGGGGGAAAAATGTGCAGGGAACCCCCACTGCATTTTTTGGTTATTTGCATTAGCCAGAAAAAGGAAAATAACTTACACATTCAATAATAGGGGAATGGTTATATAAATTTTCCTAGGTCTATGTGATAGACTAATATACAGCCATGAAAAGCTATGCTCTAAATGAATTATAAGGCTACATGGAAATGCACAAAATAATGCTGAGTAAAAACCAAAGATAAAATTTACTACTGTATATAATATCGTCTGAAACAGAGCACCCACACAGACACATACACATAAGAAGAAACTGGAGAAGCCTATGCCAAAATGCTGACAATAATTATCTCAGGGTGATGGGATTATGGGGATGAGTGGTAGTATTTTCCTTCTACCATTCTGTATTTGTCAAAATTTCCCCAATCAACATCTATTACTTTTAGTAAATAGAAAAGACAATGGATGACATGTTAAGGAAAAGGATCTTTGGATTTGGGATCGTCAGCTTCCAGGTGAAGTCCCACTTGCCCAGCACCTACTATCTGACTCTAGTGTCTCTGAGCCACAGTTCCTCATCTGTAAAATGGGGTTAAATACTACCCAGTTTACAGGGTTGTTGTGAGGATCCAAAATAATGTATGTATTAATGAAATGCCTGGTGCCTATGCTGCAACCATGGACACCATCACTAAATACTAAGAAGGTGAAATTCCACGAAGCTTGCTGAAATCCCTGGATGGGGGTACTGTCAAGATGAAGTTATAATAAGAATGTTCCTAGACAGCTATGAATTGCAGCCATTCTTCCCTTTTCCAGAATATGTAAAGAATGTTTGTGTGCCCACGGAGGAGCCGCATCTAGCCTTTGAGGCTGTCAGCTCATCTTTCCCAACCCGAGGATTTTCCTTTCCTCTGACTCCTCCCTTCATTCTCCCCCACTGACATCTGTTCACTGCCTCGCCAACCAAGGGGGAAAACATTCTTTGGAACTGAAGCTGAGGCACCACCAAGAGTCAAGGCAGCTATGAGATGTTTATTGTCATAGAGAATATGTGGTGCTGGCTGACCACAGAACCTGCCAGGCTGGGATGCCAAGGAGGGGCTTTAATGAAGCAGCAGAGGATGGATGCAAGCCGCATAGCCAGGCAGCGTCCCCTGCCTTTGGGCAGAGCTCTTGTCCAAGTGTCTCGCTGGCTCTCTGTTTTCTTCCCCTTGGGATGTCTGCATGGCTCCTGGTTGAGCTCACCAGTTTTACAGAACCAGCCTGGTTTATGGGTGAAGAAACACCTTCTCACAGAACTTATGGGGCCTAAGCGTGTTTCAGTAAAGTACTGGGCAGTTTGCCTGAGGGCCCAGCATGCCTAACTCTCACCAGCGTGGATATGAAGCAAGGAAATCCTGAGCTCACAGCCAGGCAGCCTCAAGGACATAGGCACACCTCAGCAGTGTCTACAAGATGCCCTGGCCACCAGGCAATCCAGCCATCTCCCTGGGTAGAATCCTTCACACTGCATGTCTGATTGCATTTTTCATTTTTTAATTACAGCCGTAGACTCATATAGACTCTGACTGCCAATCTAAAGCACCTAGAGAGTTTTTTTTAATTGTTAATGTTTTGCTAAATTCTTAATAATTATACAAAATCATTATGTAGACCAATAGATATTATTGACCAAGATATAGTGATGCTTAAAACAAAGTCCTCTGTAATCAGTACAACATGTTGGTAGAATTTACCCTAAATGTTAAAAAAAAAAAAAGTACTAATGCTGTGGCTCCACCCCATACCAATAAATCCAGAATTTCTAGGGGATGAGGCCCAAGAAACAGTACTATTTAAAAGTTCCCATGTGATTCTACCGTGCAGCTTAGGTGAAGAACTCCTGTTATAGATGTTAAAGCTGGGAGAGACCCAGTTTCCTGACTTATTTGAACACGCAATCCTTTACAAATTATACTTGTGGATAATGAGCACGAACTATGATGCAGACTTAGATTAAAGTAAGTGACAAAAAAAAAATGGTCTCGCAGATGAATTAATTGTAAGCAGTAATAATGCGAGGTTAGGTTACATATATATTTTGTTTTTGTTTTTTTTGAGACTGAGTCTTGCTCTGTTGCCCAGCTGGAGGGCAGTGGTGCGATCTGGGCCCACTGCAACCTCTGCCTCCCAGGTTCAAGTGATTCTCCTGCCTCAGCCTTCCTAAGTAGCTGGGATTACAGGTACCCGCCACCATGCCCGGCTAATTTTTGTATTTTTAGTAGAGACGGGGTTTCACCATGTTGGTCAGGCTGGTCTTGAACTCCTGACCTCGTGATCCGCCCACCTTGGCCTCCCAAAGTGCTGGGATTGCAGGCGTGAGCCACCGTTCCTGGCCAATATATTTTTTAACATTATAAGAGAACATAGGGGTTGGGCACAGTGGCTCATGCCTGTAATCCCAGCACTTTGGGAGGCCGAGGCTGGTGGATCATCTGAAGTCAGGAGTTTGAGACCAGCCTGGCCAAACATGGTGAAACTCCGTCTCTACTAATAATACAAAAAATTAGCCGGGTGTGGTGGCGCGTGCCTGTAATCCCAGCTACTCAGGAGGCTGAGGCAGGAGAATCACTTGAACCCGGGAGGTGGAGGTTGCAGCGAGCCGAGATTGTGCCATTGCACTCCAGCCTGGGTGACAAGAGCAAAACTCCGTCTCTGAAAAAAAAAAAAAGAGAGAGAGAGAACATAGGAAATTAGAAACATGAAACCATTTTATTTTATTAATAAAAAGGATAAATATATGATGAGGTAGAGTAAAACATCTTTTATTTTACATATTTTGGTTATAACACGTCATCAAAACCCACTAACATTTTAAACAAGAATAGCATTTTTGTTTTCTTACGTCACCGCCACTTAATATCACCCATGATGTTACTGGGTTGGATCCCTACACCAGGTCAATCTCAACTTATTTTTCTTTGCAACAGAATATAACGACTCCACTATGCACAAGTTCATCGGAGTATAGGCAAGAGGAAAGAAACTTCCAGTCGTAATATTTAGTGTTCTGAAATAGGCTGTGCCAGAAATTCCAAATAGAAGTTGGAATGGTTGCCTCCAAATCAACGTCTAGATCAGACTCTGTGCTTTCCCGTGTTCTCTGATGTGGCACACTCTTTCATGCAGGTAGATTATTGTGTTAATAATACGGCATAAGAGTGAAATGTATTATCCACATTTGTATTTTGTATTTGTATCCACAAATATAATTTATAAAGGATTGTGTGTTCAAATAAGTTGGGAAACTTTGGAGTGGTCTCTCCCAGCTTTAACCATCTATAACAGGGGTTCTTCATCCCAGTTGCACAGTAGAATGTATAAATGTATTGAGTATTTTTAATCCCATTTATACTTCAACAAATGCAATGCAGAAGAAAGAGTATTTATCTTTTTTCCCTTCATGATCGCAACAGAAATAGTTTTAGAATGTGGATCTAGGCCAACACTCACCCAGAGAAAGGAAGAGGACTGGGGCAAAGGGATCTCTGGGTAGGTGGCTGTGTGTTTGGATTTCCAGTGCAGAACCTCTCTTGTGGCTATTTTGGGGTCCTGAGACATCCACTTATGTGACCCTGTCAGCAGCCCCCCTGGGAAATACGAAGGCAAGGGGGACAAAGGGAAAGGGAGAACTATGGGGGGCACTTTTGGCATCCCTCCGTAGTGTGATCAGAGAGGGGAGATGCTAAAGGTAACCCCTGTAGTTTGCCTCCCAAGCAATACTGTACATCGAGGATGATAAATAAGGCATCAAGAATAGGCTGTAGGTGGGAGAGGTGGCACGGGCCTGTAGTCCCAGCTACTTGGGAGCCTGAGGCGGGAGGATCCCTTGAGCCCAAGAGTTCAAGGCCAGCTGGGGCAACATAGCGAGAACTTGACTGTGTTTAAAAAAAGAAAAAGAGGCTTCAGCATCTTCAGAGGAATCTGTTTAAGAAGGCTGAGAAGGGTGTGTTCAGGAAGAGTTCCACTTGAAATGCTGAAAATTGAAGAAAAGATTAAATACTGAGAAGTGGGAAACATTCCAGCTCCCAGGAAACTTACCCATTAAGAGAACTCATTTCTTGAGGATTTTGGATCGCAAAGTCTCCCTGTATTCCAATTTCCAGCCTGTATTACCTCTTGGAATAAAGAGTTACATAAGTTTACTGCCTGTTGCAAAATAGCCCAATGAAATCTTTTTTCCCATAATTCTGAGTTAATGAAAATGGTAGATTTAGGAAACAAATGTTATTGGCTTGCACAGAGGTTTTATATTTTGTGCCTGTAGCTTCCAGACTACCTAATGCACATGGGGTGTGGGGTCATGAGGGAAGGGGAAGAGCTAGTGAAGGAGAAGGATCTCTTTGTCCTATTAAATATTTATTTCACTCTCGTAAGATGCCAGAGGGAGCTGGTAGAAATTTGGCAAGCAGGTGTCCCCTCCAGGTAGAGGGATGGCAAAGGGTGCTTTCCCTGGGTGGATTAATTAGGAGAAGCCACTCTTTTTGGTGGAATCTTTAGACAGGCACATCCTCTGGGAACAGCAATTAGAAAAAGTCCCCTTTTCTGGTAATAAGTATTAAAATATGGAGTATCCTCTGGGTGGACCAATTTTAAAAAGTCACCCTTTCTGGGCATAGTAACTAGATAAAGGTACTTCTTCCTCCATGTGCAGTCAGACAAGGCATTGGGCTTGGCTGAATTGTGTCTCCAACTTGAGACCCCTTTGCAGGGTACCCTTGTAGGAATACGACTTGCACAACAGTATAAGTGGTCCTGTAGTGCCAGGTGCCACCAGGCACCAGGTATACAGAAATATGTCAGTGATATACCCTGTTCTTGGATAATTTATAGGATAGCCCCTCTAAATCCCCACTGGCTTTAACTCGCCCCATCTGCTGCCAGCTCCACCCCTCCTGCGTCCCTGCTGGCAGAGCTACTCTCTATGGTGATGAAACATCCACCCTCCAGATGCCCAGGCTGCAGGCTGTTGTTTGACGTGGCTGTGCTGCTCCTGTCTGGGGATCCAGGCTAAATGTCTGCTTTCCACAATGAACAGCCAGAGTTACTGGTTAATTGTGGTGGCTCATTGCTTCTGGGTTCTAGATGGGAAAACATGAAAATCATTTAACACTTCACTGTGGCTTTAAAACTTTTCTGTGTTCTGTTTAAATGGGCTTTGAAATGGTGAGTTTTGGTGTAGCTGAGATATTTCTGCCCTTTAATTTTCCTGTTCTTTAATAAAGGAAAGCAGTTTATCTTTAATCTGGTGATTTAGAGCTGACTCTGAGGGGTAATTCCTACCCCACTCATTGTACTATAACTTTGCCAGGCTTTTTGCCAGGTATTGGTGATACCAAAGTGAAAAGACTTACCTTTTGCTCTTCAGTCTTAGCATTTAGTTGGGGAGACAGTATGGAAGAAGACAACTTTGCTGCAGACCTTGCTACAGACCCTTTCACATAGGGTCCAATGTGAAAAGCACAGAGTACCGAGGCAGGGAAGGTTTACATAGCATTTTCCTCTCGTGTCTTCCGGAAGACTCTTATTCCTTCCTCCAGATTTCTATTCAGGCATTCCTTCCTGTTTACAGCCCTCTCTGACTCCCTTCACTATGTTCCTGCTATGCTTTTTTCACTATGTTCCTCCAGGTAGCCTACCCTATGGGTAGGAGGCAGAGACTGCCAGTATGTATTGACCATTTTTGAATTCATGTTTATTTCCTTCTTTTACCACCTCTTGAAAAGTAATATGACCCTCTTCTTTAGAACTTGAAAGAACACCCTGGCCATCCCTTGGCCTAAGATAAACTGGAAGCTAGAAGTTAGAGGTCTCTTCCTAGGAGAATTAAAGCCCATCTTAAAGGTTGTGAGGATTTGGAAACAGAGTAGAACTATTGAGGCCTTCTGATCCCAATACATTTAGATGAATATAAAGAGTTCCTTCTAGCTCAAGGGAAATCAGAGTTACATTAGGTGGTTGTAGGCTAGTGACCGGCCTTTGAGAGTAGAAAGAGCCCTGATTATGAACTTGGCTTACTTTGCTAATTTTGCCCAGTGTAAGCCCAATTCCAGTATTTGCTAATGGAGGTAATTTTTGGTGTTGAGCCTCTGTTTTCTGTTTGTCAGGAGGATCAAATGAAAGCCTGTATGGGAAAAGGCTTTGTAAACAAAAAATCACCCCCCCTCCCCAAATGTTATGTATTATCATCTTTTAGGGCAAGGGTAGTGGCTGACTCATTCCTTTTTCTTCAAAATCTAATTTGGAAGTAGGCACACTGTGAATGTTTGTTGAATGATTAACTGGCCTAGTAAGAGATGAGTTTTTGTGTTTCTTTAAAGCTCTGCATGTTATCTAATAAATCTGCTATATTAGTTAATGCCTACCCTTAGCTTTTTTGGTAATTTTTGCCATTACCAATATTGTGAACCTCGTAACACCCAAGAGGTGGTTATTGACTCCTAGATATTTTGCCTGCAATAGGATATACCAGTGCCAAATTGACAGTGGTGTCTGGGCTGATGCCTCTTGTCTTAAGAGCTTAGGTTTCCCACCAGACTCCTCAAGGGTTGTATTTTATTCCTGTCTGTTTTCCCCCACTGCCCTGGTATGCAGTAAGTGCTCAATACATATTTTCTGAGTGACTAACAGAGAGAGGGAGTGGCATGTTTTTGCACTTTTTTTTTTTTTTTTTTTTTTTTTTAAGACAGAGTCTCGCTCTGTCACCCAGGCTGGAGTGCTGGAGTGCAGTGGCACGATCTCAGCTCACTGCAAGCTCCGCCTCCCGGGTTATGTTTTTGCACTTCTATTTGGCCAGCCAAATAAACTCCAGATAGCAGAAAGTGACAGATGTCACAGCTAGATCACCCTCATCTTACTTTTATACTTGAGATGACACTCCTTTTCTAATTTAAAAAACCTTTGGACAAAAACCCATGTTTTTATTGTTATCTTTAAGAGCTTTCTGTGTGCCTGACAATATATACATCATTAACTCATTTTATCCTCACAATGATTGCATGAAATAGTTACCATTATTATCTCAATTTTCTTGATAAGGAAACAGGCTCAGAGAAGAGTAAACAATTTAGAGTTATGGAGTAAGTTGAGCATCCACAATTTGAATGCCCATCCATGTTCTCCATCACAATCAGTGGGGAATAGATTTTACTGAAAGCAAGGATCAGAAAAGAAATGTGTTTTTACCACTATCAGGGAGGAGATTTTGTTCAATGCACTGAGTTGGGATAGGATCTGATGGAGGGCTTTCTAGTGGATTGCAAGAGATTCAGCAGGAACATATCCAATGAGATTAAAAAAAGAATTAAAATGTCTGGGGGGGCACAGGGAGAAAAAACAGGAAATTGAATTTTCTCTGTGAAATTAACTAGCATTTTTGCCTTTCTTTCTAATTTATGAAGCTCTTTTACATTTGTTATCTCATGTGATTCCCATGACAACCCTGTGAGTTATTACTTCTATTTGAGAAATGAAAAAAATAGACTCAGAGATATTAAAACTGACCTGCCCACAGTGGCAAGTGGGAAGTGAAAACCAAGAAACCATTTGCACTGTTTTAGGTGGTGGAGATACAGGAGTGAACAAGAGAGGCCAAAATATTTGTCCTCGTGGAACTTACTAGGTAGATAAACTATGATTTATTTCTTTTCAATTACCTTCTGTCAAGTAATAGATATTGGTTTTGGTTTTCAACCTTAACTGTATTTTAGAATCACCGGGCACACTTTGAACAAAACATTGATGTGTGTGTGTGCACACACACTCAAATTTTAAACCTGCTCTCGGGGGTTTTAGTGTGCAATCAAGCTCAAGAACCGTTGGTTTAGAGCAGTGGTTTTCAACCTTGGCTGTTCATTAAAATCACCTTGAGAATATATATATATATACATACACCAATGTCTGGGCTTTACCTCTGAGGCTAATTAAATTAAAATCTCTGTGGTTATGTCCAGACATGTGTACTTTTAAAATGTGCCTCCTCAAATGGTGCTACTGAGTTCAGGGTGTGGGGTTTACATGAAGCACTTGAGATAAAGAATCGCTTGGTCCCATTTCACAGACTGTGCCCCTCACCTCTTGAGCATATGAATCATCGGTCCTTCATTCTTGCAACAAAATGTTTATTGAGTACCTGCTGTATCTCTGGTGAGTTCCTTCTCTTTCCTGGGTCCTGATTCCTCCCTTTGTAAAATGAGAGACTGGGGTGTCTCTGAGACTTATTGCAGCTCGGTCTATAATTCTACAAAGGAGAGTGGGCTGGGAACGTTAGTGGCTCAGAGGACCCACTCTTGGAGACCCAGGTTAAATTATTTGTCCTCTTGACAGTACTGTATGCTTCACTTGAGAGACAGAAATTCATGAAATTCCAAAAATACGCGAGCAAGCCTTCTCTCACTAAGCAGTTTGTCCACAAGGAGCAGATGGAATCTTCTTCCTTCGTCTCATTCACCATCTTGCTGACCATCGGGTTGGCAGCACAAATGTGCATATGAGGGCCGGATCAGAGGGAGGGACTCAATGGGGTCAGGCTGTGAAAGTCAGCCAGAGGGAACAAGAACCAAAAATGTGCCTTGAAGATCAAAAGCACCTGGAAGCAGCAGAAAGCGAGCTAGAGGAAAGCAGCCTACCACTTGGCCTAATTTTCTTTTGCACCTAGAGTTGGTTTAACACTGGCAGAAGACGGATAATAAGGATAGCTGTTGAGAGGTAGCAGAGTTAGCATAGCAGTGAAGTGCTTGGGCCTTGGGGCCACCCTCTCTGGGTTTGAATCCTCACTCTACTACTTGTTTTCTTTCTTTTTTTTTCTTTTCTTTTTTTGAGATGGAGTCTTGCTCTGTGACCCAGACAGGAGGGCAGCAGCGCAATCTCAGCTCACTGCAACCTCCGCCTGCTAGGTTCAAGCGATTCTTCTGCCTCAGCCTCCTGAGTAGCTGGATTACAGGCACCTGCCACCAAGCCTGGCTAATTTTTTTACTTTTTTTAGTAGAGACAGGGTTTCACCATGTTGGCCAGGCTGGTCTTGAACTCCTGATCTCAGGTGATCCACCCGCCTCTGCCTCCCAAAGTGCTGGGATTACAGGCCTGAGCCATCGCACCCGGCCCTACTACTTGCTTTCTTTATGACCCTGGACAAGTAGCCTGACATCTCTTTCCATTAGTTTCTCTATCTGTAAATTAGGGATCATTATAATAATAGTACCTACTTTATAGACATGTTATGAAGATTATAAGCCTGGCAGGCATTAAATATTTGTCACACAAAATTTATAAGTAATACTTCTAAGTGTTGAGCACTTTACTTGTATTTGCTTCTTAATCTTTGCTTTATTTGAAACAGGTACTATTTTCCCAATTTTGTAGATGAAGAAATCCAGGCATGGAGATGTTGTCACTGTGTCATTAACTAAGTTAGTAGTTATTGCAAAAAATGAGCTAACTAGTAAGCCACAGAGCCAGGATTTGACTCTGGGAGAATTGATTCTTTAGTGCCCACTCAACTGCAGGATTGTATAGGACTGTACACAGCCATTATCTTAGGCTTGATACCTGAAGATAAAGGAACTGAATTGGGCCCTGGAAATCCTGAAAAGGGGGAAATATGGGTCTCACCCAGAGGAGTTGACTCTGTGGGTAGGGACAGCAGACATATGCGTAAGAAGACTGCAATAAAAGATGCTTTGTGCCTGTCATGGGAGTTCAAAGTGGCCAGTGACAGGTTTGTTGTGATGCTTGGCTTTGGACTGGATCCTTGATGGACATACAGAGTGTGCCCTGGGCAAGGGGAGTTGCATGAGCAAAGGCAAGGAGGTAAGGCTGTGGATGGCATTTTTGGAGTTGGGGAAAGCACTGTTTCCCCTCTACCATATGGTATAGAAGCCTGGGGTGGCCCCTCAAACTTGGTGCCAAGGTCGAGGGGCACCTGGTACTACTGGGCCTCTTTTTGGGACCCCAGGGAAGCAGATGGTACAGAAGCATAAACTTGGGCTGTCATAGGTGGTTTGGACATCTAGTCCAAACCCTTCATAGCATAGATAGGGAAACTAAGGCCCGGAGAAATGAAAGACTTAGCCCCAGCAAGCCAGCAGCAAACTATGGAAGGTTTTGTCAGGCCAATATTTCTGCCATGCAGTGATGCATAAGAGAGCCTGGGCCATATCCTGGAGATATAATTGAGTAGCACACAAATCTACTGTAGTACCCAGAAGTCTTCTTCAGAACTTGATTCCAAGTTTTCTTCTGCTTTAACTCCCCATACTGTCATAGATGGAGTCTTAAACATGAGGTTTGGCAGACCTACCGTGGAGGCAGTTTTACAGGGCAAGCTGAGAGGAAGACAGGGCAGGGACCCAACATGATGTGAATTATCCCCTAAGACTTTGAAGTTCTCAGGTGTTTTCATAATTGTTTTTTAAGCATGAGATAAAATACCTAGGCTTACAAAGGAAAACAATGGTACTGAAAGACAGTTATCAAAATACTTTTTAAATTGTGATATATAGTAGTATATGTGCTTCTTAGCATATTTCAAATTACAAGATCTAGCACTGGGTCTTATAATTACCAAAATATTGAATGAGTGAAATTTCAAGATACCTTCAACAACTGTCATATGATCTGTGATTTCTATTACTGACAAAGGCACAGGTATTGCTAACACTTCTGTGGTTTGTTGCCTACATTCATCATTTCAATTAGAGTTTAGTGAAAATAAACAGTTAATTATTTTCACATACAAGTTCACGGGCCTCCTGAACTCTCTTCATGTAACACCTGGTTAAGAACTTAATTTAACTCGTTAAGAATCCCTGTCCTAAGGCAAAGCCGAAGCTGGAGAACTGACCCAGCATGGGATCTTAATCCTGCTCTAAGAAATTGACTTGAAGGAGGCGCTTGAGTGCCCTGAAACTCTACTCAAGATTGTAGTGTGCATGGATGGTTTTCATTAGTGCAACTCACTGAGTAGTTCTGGCTCTCTTTCTGTTTCTTTCTCTTTTTTTTTTTCTTTTTGGCAGTGGGGGACAGTGTCTTGCTCTGTTGCCCAGGCTGAAGTGCGGTGGCATGATTATGGCTCGCTGCAGCCTCAACCTCCCAGGCTCAAGTGATCCTCACCCCTCAGCCTCCCGAGTAGCTAGGACTACAGGTGTGTGCCACCACACCTGACTAATTTATGTATTTTTTGTAGAGGCGGGGTTTTGTCATGTTGCCCAGGCTGGTCTCAAACTCCTGGGCTCAAACAATCTGCCTGCTTCAGCCTCCCAAAGTGCTGGGATTATAGGCATGAGCCACCACGCCCAGACTCTGGCTGTCCTTCTTCCAGGAACATGGCAGGATTGCACTTCCTCACCCCCTTGCAATTAGGGGTGGCCATGTGGCTTGAACCTCATCATATTCAGAATTGATTCCACATTCTATCTGCCCTGCCCACCTCTCTTACCTCACCTCCCACCCGTTTCACCGGGTCCACTTCAGCTGTGCTGGCCTCATTTCTGTTCCTCACCAAGCATATTCCTGCCTCAGGATCCTTGCACTAGCTGTTCTTTTTGGCTGGAACACTCATTCCCCAACTCTTAGTATGACTGGCTCATTCTTAGCCTTTAGAACTCACTGTTCACCTTATTTTTAACACCTTTATTGAAAATAATTCACATACCATTTAATTCCCCCATTTAAAGTGTATAATTCAGTGCCTTTTAGCATGTTGGTGGAGTTGTGCAACCATCACCACAATCAATTTTAGAACATTTTCATTACCCTAAAAGGAAATTCCATTCCCCTTACTGGTCCAATTCCCCATCTTCCCACCAGTCCCTGGTAACCACTAATTTACTTTGTGTCTCTATGGATTTGCCCATTTTGGAAATTTCATATTAATGGAGTCATATAATATGTAGTCTTTTGTGTCTGGCTTCTTTCACTTAGCATGTTGTTTTCAAGGTTCATCCGTGCTACAGCATGTATCAATACTTCATTATTTTTTATGGCTGAGTAATATTCCATTGTATGGATGGACCATAGTTTGTTTATCCACTCACACATTGAAGAGTATGTTTCTATGGCTTGTTCCTATCCTTTGGCTATTATGAATAATGCTCCTATGAACATGTGTGTTCAAGTTTTTGTGTAAACATATGCTTTCATTTTTCTTGGGTATGTACCTAAGGAATGGATTTGCTGGGTCATATAGTAACTCTACATCTAACTTTTGAGGAACTGCCAGACTGTTTTCTACAGAGGCTGCACCATTTGATATTCCCATCAGCAATGTACAAGGGTTCCAATTTCTCCGCATCCTCACCAATACTTGTTATTTTCTGAATTTTTTATTATAGCCATCCTAGGGAGTGTGGAGTGGTATCTCATTGTGGACTAAACATCTTTTCATGTGCCTAGTGGCCATTTGTATGTCTTTTTAGATAAATGTCTATTCGAGTCTTTTGCCCGTTTTTGAATTGGGTTGTTTATTATTTTGTTGTGGAATTATAGTTCTTTATGTATTCTGTATATTAATCCCTGGTCAGGTATATGACTTGTAAATATTTTCTCTCATTCTGTGAGTTGCCTTTTCACTTTCTTAACAGTGTCCTTTGATGCACAGAAGTTTTTTAAATTTGATGATGCCCAAGTTACCTATTTTTTCTTTGGTTGCTTGTCCTTTTGCCATCATATGTAAGAGACCATTGTCTAATCTAAGAACGTGCAAATTTACATGTTTACTTTTAGGAGTTTTATAGTTTTAGCTCTTATATTTTGGTTTGTGATCCATTTTGAGTTAATTTTTGTATATGGTGTGAAGTAGTGGTCCAACTTCATTCTTTGCATGTTCTTGGATAGCCACTTGTTTTAGCGCCTTTTGTTAAAGAGACTATTCCTTCCTCCATTGAATGGCATTGGTATCCTTGTGAAAAATCAATTGACTGTAGGTGAATGGGTTTATTTCTGGACTGTCAATTCTATTACTTTGATCTATATGTGTATCCTTATGCCAGTAGCACATAGTTTTGAAAACTTTGATTGCTTTAATTACTTTTGATTACTTTGTAGTAAGTTTTGAATTGGGACGTGTTAGTCCTCCAACTTAGTTTTTTATTTTCAAGATGGTTTTGGCTATTCTGGGACCTTTGAATTTCCACATGATTTGTAGGATCAGTTTCTTCATTTCTGCAGCACTGCCTTATTTTTGCCCAGCTGTTTACTGTTTATGAAGGATATCCACATTCATTTTTTCTTTCGACAAATATTGATTGAGCACCTACCATGTGCCAGACACTGTGCCAGGTGCTGTGAACAATTAGCTATGGCCCTTGCCTTCAGGGAGCTAAGCATTTAGTGGGAGAAGCAGACATTAGTCAAATAATCACCAAAATAAATTTTAAATGAATGATAGAAATGATTGACTTAGTCGTGGGGGACCAAGAAAATCCTTCCTGGAGAAATCAATAATTAGGAAGGTGCCTGAGTTGGAGGAGATGTATGGGAAGAGTATTCCAGGCAGCGAGAACATCATTCTCAAAGGCGAGAAAGGAGGATGCTTTTAAGGAACTGCAAGGAGACGAAGTTGATGACCTACAAGCACAAGAGAAAGAGCAGCATGAGATGAGGGCGAGCTGCCTGAGGGGGACCAATTCTACAGGGTCTGTGGGCCACCGAAGCAAAGAAGTAACATGATCTGATTTTGATTTCAAAATGCTCACTCTGGCTGCTGTGCTGAGAATGGACTGGAGAGGGGTGTGCAAGATCAGTGCCAGTTAAGAGGATATTACCGTAGTCCGAGAGAGAGATGAGGGAGGGCTAGATGAAGGTGGCGATGGCAACCCTGCAGAGGAGGTGGACAGATTCACAGATGCAAGAGAAATGGAGGAGGTTTCAGAGTCAGTCCTTGGTTCTTGAGGCCTATGTGATGGTGTTGGCAGGGGTGGTCTTCACCAAAATAAAGAGTACATGAGTGTGGGTGGCTTTGGAGGAATCATTGTTACTGAGTTTGAGATGCCTTCCAGATATTATTAAGTTATCTGATCCTCACTCCAAATCATCCCTATGAGAAAGGTGTAAGACTCTTCTCTTCATTTTGCAGATGAGGAAACTGAGTACCAGAGAGGTTATCATGGTTTGCCCAGTGCTGGCCTGCCAATAAGTGGCAAAGCCAGACCAGAATCCTGTTATTCTAAGAACAACCCTTGTGCTTTTTCTTTTCCATGACACCAGAGCTGACTCCCTAGAAAGGCCCATCCCAAATAGTTTCCAATAATAAGTGAAGATCACTACTAGGACTTCTCCCACAGACACCAAGTGTTTCCCAGCCCTCCACACCTATGCTCGCAGGGAAGCATTGGCCTCCTTTTTACAGAATTCATCTCTACAGCATTGCTACCAAGCCCCTCCAGGAGTGTTTAGATCTTCCAAGTATCTGATTTGTAAACCTGGATTTGTTGTTTGTGCACAGAGAGCTACACTGCCTCTTTTCCCAGTGAGAGTCGCCCTGTCCAAAAGCCTTCCTGTTTCTCTACTGTTAGAGACAAGGGTCACCTGTCAGTAGTCAATGTATGGAAAGCTGAAATGCTGAGACATTGAGCCAGAAGATGGATGACAGAAAGACTAATAATAGATGACATGTCAAGGTGCACTTAACTTTTTTTTTTTTTTTATGTTCAAGTAGAGGACTGTGAGGAGAAGGAATTGAACAGGTGGCAGGAAATGGGGTGCAATGAAAAACTAGGAGAAAGTAAAACAAATACATAAATTCGAGGAGTAGGAAAAAGAGAAAATAAAGTAGTGAAAGACATAGGTTGGGGAGGAGATATCCTAGTTTCAAATCAGGCTCTGACATTTATTAGCTGTATGATCTTAGGCAAGTTGCTCAGTGTCCCTAAGTGGACATAAAATTGCACTAACTTTATGGGGTTTGTGTGAGGATTATAGCGAGAGCATGTAATATCCTTGCCACAGTGCCTGGCACAAGATAAGCACTCGATAACTGTCAGCTGTTACTATGACGTGGAAGCCCTTCCTCATTTCTGCTGCCTCTGCTTCCCCCAGCTATCCCCAGGCAGGTTCATTTTGGCCAGCTTGGTTCACCATTCCAGCCACTGAGCCAAAATCCCAACTGAGGCAGGAAATATTGCGTTGGCTTCAGCAGACCCAGGAGCTGGGGAACTTCTGACAACAGCTGGACTCTGCATTGGTTCCTGGGGCTTCTTGCTGCCAATTTGATCTGCGATCAAGCACCTCCAAGAGCGACCCTTGGAGATCCATGCTGCCTCTAGGTTGTTTCCTCCTCCCTTCCTTTCCTTCCTCTTTCCCTATCACCCCCACCATATTGACTTCTACTAAATTCTGCCCACTCACTCTTCTTTGTATTCCAGTTCTCCTCCAGGACCAAAGTCCTGTCCTCTATCCTCGTTTTGGTACAGATTTCCTGACTGCTGAGCAGCCTACTTGCTTGACTTCTTTCATCAATACCATGCCGCTTCCCAGGGTTTACATAACTAGGTTTGTTAATTGCACACTCTGAACATTGTACTTCACTCAGCCAGCTCCCTTTTCCTTGTAGAGCAGTGGTTAAGATAATCCTTTGGGATCTCACACTTCTTTAGGACTCAGTTGAAGCCATAATGCCTGCTCCCAAAATACACGTGAATTCAATGCACGTGGATAGGCTAAGTTATGCTCCAGTGGCCACCACTATCAAATTCTCACTCGCTGGAACTGTCCGATGTGGATTGATGGGAGGGATGTGTTCTTCTTAGTCACTCAGTAATCCAGGCTGGTGGAGCTTCCCTCTTGAACATGTGCTTCCATGGCATGAAAAAGAGGTATAGGATCTGACTTAACGTTTTTAAAAGATCCCCCTGACTTCTGTGTAGAGAATGGACTGTGAGGCAGCAAGGGTGGAAGCAGGGAGGCCTGGAAGGAGGCCTGGTTCAGAGGACAGCTGACGGTGACTTGAGCCACACAGATGGCAGTGGAGGGGGAAGAAGTAGATGATTTAGGATCTGTTTTGGAGTAAAGCAGACAAGATTTTCTGCTGGATTGGAGATGGGGAGTAAGGAGAATAAAAGAGTCCAGGATGACCTCCAGGTTTTTGGCTTGAACATCTGGTTAGATGGCGTCCATTCTTAACTAGCATCAAAACCACAGAATCCTTGACTTTGTCAAGACATACCTGAGTGATAACTGAAAGGAGCCTCAGCTTGGACTTCTTTTAGGGTGCCCTTCCAGCTGTTTTGTAACAATATAACTGGCAGGACCCTTTTTTTGTTTTTCAGGCAAGCTGTTCAGTAAAGGACACTCATGCACACCCACATGTTCACAAACACACACCCACACACATCACATGTCACACACTGCTGTGGCAGCCCTTTCTGGACCTCACACAGCACCATTCCCGGGAGTCCTTCAGGGTCTCTTACATGGTCCTGTCACTATTTTTGTTTCTTATACAAATCTTTTGCTAATGATTCTCAGTTTAAAAACAACAACCATGGCTGTACCCTCAAGGAGCCTCATCCTAGGAAGCAGCCCTCTTCTCTTTTGTTCCTGGGAGGGGGTCAGCAGCAATGAGTGACCTAGGTGGTCTGAAGGGCCTTTTATCCTATCAGAGTGGTTTCCAGCCTAGGGAAATGTGAAAACCATAGTAGTAGCACACTTATTAAACCAAATGTGCTGCTGCACCATCCCAAGTGGCAATCTGTGGCTGTTAAGTGCAATTGCTAACTAAATGTGTAGCCTGTTGCCTAGGCAGCTCATTTGAAGGAGAGGGGGTTGTGGAAAACGAAATAAAATGAAAGAGTCTTGGCCACTGACCTGGTTGGTTCCAGGCGGAGTCGGTTCTGAGGTACACTCTGTAGCTTTAGTGTTTCTAGGGCCTCAGGGTGGGAGTTCACATTAGTGGTGTAAACAGGTACTAATGGGTTCCATTCAGATGCTGGTTGCCAAACTTTCTCTCAGAAAAGGCCAGCTGGGCAGCCCTTCAGGCTGTGTGCTTGAGAGGGGAAGTGGAACAAAAGGAGGGCCCTGAGGCAGGGAGGGGTGAGCCTTAGTACAGCCAGGACTGGGAAGCTGCCTGTTGGCTAGGAAAAGCCTAGGGGATTTGTGAGAGGCCAGAGGCTTTTCATAAATAGGAATTAGGGTTCTGTGGAGGGGAGTGAATCTCACTCCTGCCTGGAAAAAGGAAAAATGTGTGAGGTGCCTATCTTCCTTCCCACCACCATTATCTGTGTCCCTCCTGGAAAGTCTGAAAGCAAGGTGTTGCCTATGAGTGTTTTGCGGAGGTAAAGGCACACACAGGTAAAGTTACATAAAGCTTCTGTGAGATAGGCATCATGAGCCTATTTGACAGAGGGAAGATGGAGCTGCAGAGAGAGGGAGTGATTTGCCCGAGGCCACACAGCTACCAAGTGGCTGTGTTAGGCTTTGAGTCCGCCTTGTCAACCTCTTGACACTTGATTAGGGGATACTGCTTCCTAGGCATGGTGAGAGGCAGGCTGTGCTCCCGAAGCCTAGAGATGGGAGCAGGAGGCTGGTTCCCCTGCTCTCTCCTGCTCTGGGGCCCACCACCTGTCAGTCAGCCTGGGGGCCTACGTGACCTTCAGGGTTCTTTCCAGCCCTTGGAGCCAAAAGCTCTCTGAATCTCTAGGCATGTTTCCCATCCAGAAATTTAGGCAGTGGGTCAGTGGATGGCCTCTGAGGGGCCTGCCAGCTCTGATGTTCTGAAGACCTGGAAAGAGCAAAGAGCCCAATAGTTTTTAATGTGTGATCCATTGAGCCCCAGGGAATCCCACAGAGGTGTTTCAGGGGCTGCCATGAGCAGTTCTGATTCTGTCTTTTATATATTAGAGATCTACAGATGATTTTTGTTTGCAAGGGAGTGCCACTTCTAAATACAAACAAAGAGAAACAAAACAGAAACTTTAAAGCCCCTGAACTAGATAGTGAATGAGAGACAAGTTTGAACGAAGGTGTCTGCTGTGGTGAGAGTGATGATGGTGGTGTGTGTGTGTAGTGGGGGGAGTTTGAACTGGAAGGAAAAAGAGGAAAATGAAAACAAGAGGAAAGAATGAGGTTACAGTTTGGGTCAGTGGTATGGGTCAGTTGCCATTTTGAAAAGAGGAGAAAGTAGAAAAGGGAAAGGGAAGCAACAGCTACTGAGTGCCTACTTGTGTGCCAGTTTCTCTGCTTGCAGCCTCACTCATAGGATGCAGACAGCAACCCCTTGAGTTCTAAGTATTATTGTTCCTATTTTAAAGATGAAGAAATTCAGACCCAGAGAGTGAAAATAACTTTTATAAGATCACATAGCAAGTAAATTGTGTTGCTAGGATTCAAACCGAGCTCTTTTTGACCTCAAACTCTACACCCTGTCCTGTTAGGAGCTCTCTCCTAGAAGACAGTTGAGGAGTTACAGGTGGATGGGCATCAAGAACACATAGTACCTTTCTTTGGCAGCAGCAGAGGTCTGGGAGTGCTTGTGGAGAACAAAAAGGTGGAGCTCATGTTCTCAGTAATTTGGGAATTTGAGAGAGGGGGCTGTAGCCAGGGTGGAGGGAGAACCAGGGGAGACTTAGGAAGAGAAATCAGTAGTTCCACAAGGCTGGAGAGTCAGAGCGGCACCAGGAAGGGCCTAGGTTTGGACCTGGACCAAAGGACCTAGAACCTCTTAGGACTTGTGTCCTTGAATGGACAGGTTTGGACTCTTGGACTATACTGTGCATTTCAGAATTGCTGTTTGCATCCTGATAATCATCACGTTTGTAGCCAAGTGTTTTTTGCCTCATTTGTTAATGTAATAATATTAATATAACAAACATTCATGAACCCACCACCCAAATCATGATCTAGAACATTGCTAAAAACTTACCCTTACTAATATGCTTAATATTTTTTGGTAGTCATTTTGATAAATGATTGTCTGTCTTCTCAGTATGGTGGTTGTGGTTTCCTATCTCTAATAATGCCAAACTCCAAAGGAAAGATGTAGCTTGTGTTATTGGTCAGGATGAACAACTTTGTGCTGTGCTAAAGACATCCCCAGAATCCTAGTGGGTCATGACAACAAAGGTTTATTCTTTGCCTTTGCTTTATGTCTATGATGAGTTAGCTGAGGGCTGTGCTCCTTGTCTCTTTACCTTACAGCTCCGGTGATCAGAGAATCTACCATTGTGAACATTGCTAGTCATTATGGGAAAGGGAAAGAGAGCCCTGTCAGGCAGCATAATGGCATAGAAATATTCCAGCTTGGAAGTCACATATATTTACTTCTGTGCCATTGGCCAGAACTCATCATATGGTTCCACCCAACTGTAATGGGCCAAGAAGTGAAATCTCACCATGTCCCTACAAGGCACAGTGCTGGGAATATTTGGGAAACAGTGCTAATGACTATCATAGCCCACTTGCCCACTGTGGTACAACATATGAACATGACTTGCTCCTAGCTGATGAAGTTGTGGAGAAGGAAGGGATTGCATGAGCAGGGTTGAGGAAGCCCACCTGAGTTTTGTCCATCCCTGTGTCCCTTTGGGTGATACCGTTAAGGCAGCCTGCCCCATTATGCACCGATTTTCCAGCCAGAGCCCCCTTCCCCTTGGAAGTTCGCCATTCTGCTCTACCTGTTTCTGTCTGTCTGTATTTCACAGGCTTCAAGGGCACAGGGCATTTGACCATAGAGTCTGACTAGCAGCTCACTTGAGATCTCCTTGGCGTCTTCTTCTCCCATGCATGATTGCTCAGATATCCAAGGAGCTGCTGCTACCTCATCCAGAATGGCACTTGACTTGACAGTGGTGGGATTGGATTTTGTGCAGAGTGGTGAAGGGAGGCGAGTAGGGTTGGGTGAGTCATCATTGTTATTTCCGTTGCATTCCCATCGATCTCACAAAGCTATTAAAAGAGTCAGTAACTAAGACATAGCTCGACTCTGGTTCTAAAAGTCAAGTGATAATTGAAATTCACATTGCAAATCCTGTCCAGGAAATGGAGTGAAGAGAATGCACTGGCTCTTGGCCCCACTGCTGGGAAGGAAGGTATGAGCTGATAGCTCAGGAAACATATCCTTAGCTTGAGAGCACAGGACCTGTTCCAGGCAGCTGGCCCCAGGATGATTCCTCTGACCACTGAGTGTATGGCTTGGAGAAGGCAAGTGAACAGAGAGGGCTTTGATATGGTTTATACCGTAAGGTGCGGAGATGAGCAAAACAGACAATGTCCCTGGTCTCACAGAAATTAGAGTCTAGTGGGGGAAGAAAATGATTAAACAAATATTATAGGGCATGGCAAGTGCTCTGACAAGGCTGAGTACAGGGTAATAAGGCAATGGCAGCTAAGCTGGACTTGGGGAGCCAAGGCCAGCCTCCTAGAGGAATAGTCCTTCATCTAAACAGAGGACTGAAGGATAAGTAGGTGGTAGCCAGGTGAAGGCAGGTGGGAAGGAAGGAAGTTGCAGAAAGTTAGGAGGTAGAGGGGAGTGGGAGAATCTGAGCCTAGAGAGGCAGGCAGGGACTAGATCATGAAGGACCATGTAAGCCATGTAAAGGGGCTTGGACATTATCCTGAGGGGAGCAGGGGACCATGGAATAGTTGGCCATTCAGATCACACTTGCTTTTCAGAAACATCACTGTGGAAGCAGTATAGAAGGTGGGTTAGGAAGTTGTGACATTGGAGGCTGGGAGTGCAGGTGACCTGCTTAAGATATTTGTGATGGAGATGGGAAGAAATGGATGAATCTCAGGCACATTTAGAAGAAAGAATAGACAGATGTGGACAGTGAAGGAAAGTCAGGCATCAGGGATGATGCCTAGGTTTCTGGCCTAGACAACTGGAGAGCAGTGATGGGAGAATAGGTTGGTGGTTAAGCCTAGTGGCTCTGAAGCCAACCTGTCTGGATTTTGAATTCCAGATCTGCCACTGATTGGCTGTGTGACCTTGGACAAGTTCCTTAACCTCTCTGTGTCTCAGTTTCCTTACCTAAAACGAGAATATTAACACTACCTTCCTTTTAATGATTAAGTGAAATAATATATATAAAATGCTTTGAACTGTATCTGGAGCATAGAAAATGTTCGATAAATGTTAGCTATTATAGGCAACAAGGAAGAGGAACAGGCTTCATAGGAATGATGATGAATTCAGTTCTGAGCATGTCAAATTTAGGTTGTCTGTGGGACACTCAAGTGCAAATTGGTTATATGGATCTGAGGCTCAGGAGATATTTGGCTAGAAATATAAATTTGAGAGTTATCAGTTTATAGATGGTAATTGAGACCTTGGGAGACTGTGCAGGGAGAATTTGTAGAGTGGGAAGAAAAGAAGGCCTAGGAGCAAGACCTGAGAACCCTCAACATTTGTGGACAGAGGTAAAAGAGCCTAACGAGGAAGCTGAGCAGCAACTAGAGAGGAGGGAGAAAAATCAGGAGAGAACACAGCATCATAGAAGCCAAGCTACAAGAAAGTTTCAAGATAGAGGCAGTGGCCAATGGTTGCAGTGCTTTGGAGAGGTCAGTATAAAAGAAGATCTGATAAACAACAATGGGAGTTAGCTACGAGAAATTGTTGGTGAGACTAGTTTCGTGGAGTGGTAGAACTGTATGTCAGACTACATTGGGTTGAAGAGTGGGAGTGAGGAAATGGAGACAGCAAGTGTAAACAACTCTTTCCAGAAGTTTGTCTGTGAAAAGGAAGGGTGAGCAGATGATTGCAGGTTATGGGAGAAGAGAGGGCATGCTTCAGTGCTGATGGAGAAGAGGCTGACAGTAGAGAGGGAAAGATGGGAGACACAGGTGAGGGAGGGGACAATTGAGGCTTGAAGTCCCTGAGATGGTGGGAGGAGATGGAACTCGCAGAGTGCAGGCCAGGTTGGAAGTGTTAATCTTGGTTGGGAGGAGTCATAAGAGGGAAGGCAGAAAGTATGGATGTGGTGAGTGAATGTGCAGATTTGGTTGTGGGAAGTTGCTGCCTGGTGGCTTTCTCTCTGTGAAATTGGGTGAGGGGGATGTGGCAAGGCTGGGGGTTTGTAGATGATAGAAGTGCTCAGAGAGCCACTGGATAAAATGGAAGAGAGAGCCCAATGGAGACGGAAAATAAAAAGGGTTGCCTAGTTGTACCAGAGGCCCAGTAGGTTCATAGCGGTTCCCAGCTGCATGGTTGGAGTATTTTCATCAAGGAGTGCTTAGCAATCCTGGAGTAGGAGCAGAAAGGGTAGACATTTGGATTGATTTAAACATCACTTGTGGATTTGCAAGATGGATGAAGGATGGGCAATGGGGTAAGAAAGGTGCGGATGTCGGTAAGGGAGTAGTTAAAATGATTGACTCATAATTCTCCTACTCTCTGATTCAGAAGCTTCTGTTTCTGCTGCTGCTTACAACTTCTCTCTATTCCCCACTCCATAGCTTCTGCTCATTCAAGGCTCTTATGCTCATGGCTTCTGCCTCTTGTGTATGTGTGTGTGTCTGTGTGTCTGCTTTTGCCTTCATTACTGACTGAAGACCCTCTCCCTGTCTCACATTCAGAATCCACAGGAAAGACTATCTGAGTGATTCTATGGGTCATTGTATTCATGTTTGACTGATAGGTCAGGTCACCCCTTAGGCTGCTGGCCAACCTATGGGTTTTCTGCCCTGAGTCAGGGATCTATGTCTGGTCCAGTCAGCGTCAACATCTTTCAGATGGTTTTGTGAGTAAAACAAGCAGAATGGTTAAGGGGCTCTGGAACCTGATGCCTAGGCTTGAATCCAGGCTGTCCCACTTATTGTGTAACCTTGAGAGATTTACTTCACCTCTCTGATCCCCAGTTTCCTCATTTCTAAAATGGGTTCAGTAAGTGTACCTGCCTCATTAAGGTATTTGTGAAAATGAAATAAGACAGTACTAAAAAGCACTTAGCACAGTACCTGGCACATATTTATTTCCCTGTAAACATTACTTATTATTACAATCATTACTATTATGATTATTTTACTGTGAAAGCAGGCACTGGGGGCCTAATAGAATTTAGAAAAGACATTAGGGGAGATGGGATCTGAACTCCATCACCATTGAATAAACACAGTCTTCTTTCCTTCACACCAGCTCTTTACCATTTTCTGGTCTTCTGACCTTTCCTCAGGGAATGTTTGTCACCTTGTGGGCTCTAAAGGCCCAAAGCCTTTGGAGTACTGAGTCTGCCATGAGCTGGGGATCGAGCTGCTGGGTCTGCTCATTGTCAGCTTGGGAGGAATCCTGGCAGCGAGGCCTCTGTTGCTCAGTCCTCGGTTTCTATGAGTCATGCTCCTCTTATGCTAAGTCCAGCTCAGATTTGGAAGGGGGCTAGAGGAGTGGGGGTGGATGAGGGAAGGAAAGGGAAGAGGAAGGCAGCAGTTTAGCCTCTTTCTGAGTTTCTTGGTTAGCTCCAGTTATGGGAATCTTTCCTTAGAGCTCTAGTGAGAGGATTTGAGGCCCCACTGTGACCAGACTGCAATGTGAGGGGATCCTTCACCTAGATGGTGCAGCCTAAGATGCCTGATGTGTGACCAACCCCTCCCCAGGCACCCTGATAGTCAGGGCATCTTCTCTCCATCTCTCTTTTCCTTACAGCTTGATACAGATGGGTAAAGATTCTTTTTCCCCTGAAGATAATGTAACTTGCTGATGTAGGGGAAGGGAATGTATTAAGAGGCCCATTGCTCAGATATCAGGCTCCTTGAAATGACCTGGTCCCTGATGACTTGTGTCTGAGCTGATGTTTTCCTAAGGGTGGTGTTTAGGTCACTAGTGAAACATGAAATAATTTCAGGTAGTACCTGGCTGAACATTTTTTAACTTTGATAGTTATGCATTTATTTTCATGTATTTTAGAAGAAAATATAACTAACATACAAAACTGGTGGTTTCAAGGGTATTATTGTTTAAAGCCACGTAAAGTTTTAGAAAAGGAAGTTTATTTAAAGAAAAATACTAAGTGGATAGTAGTGTAGGTGTTAGACATGTAGCAAAAGTCATGAAGGTAGTACACAGATGACTGAGGTTTGGGAAAGAGTGGTCTTAACCAAATGACGTTCCCTTTTCTGCTGCCTCTTTTGCCCCCCACCCCCAGACTCAGGATGTCTGCGTTGGGAATTGTCTAATAGACATAGTAATCTGTGTGGTCAACTGTCATCTGAACAGGTCAAAGTCAAAAGCCCCATCTCCCTTTCTTGACTTCCTGGTCTTTGTCGAGGGCTCTCATGCTCTATCTCTCTCTCTTTCTCTCTCTCTCTCTCTCTGTGTGTGTGTGTCTTTCCCAGCCTGGTGATTGGTAATATCCCTGGGATCCCTCCCTCTTCCTTTTTCACACTGAATCTTGAACAAGTCCTGTTAATTCTTCCTTCAGAGACTCTCTCTCCCTCTCCCTCTCTTTTTTTTAAAGAGAGGATCTCACTATGTTGCCCAGGCTGGATTCAAACTTCTGGCCTCAAGTGATCCTCTTGCCTCAACCTCTCGAGTAGCTGGGACTACAGGCGCACGCCACCATGCCCATCTCAGAATATCTCTTGCACTGTGCTCCTTCCAACTGTCATCACCCGTTTGAATACCACAGCCTCAGTCTATACTTCACCATCCAATTCATCTTCCTTAAGCACAACTTTCACCATGAATTTCTCCTGGATTGGTTTTCCACTGAGTATCAGATCATGGCCAGACTCCTGAATGAGCAATTTTCAGTCCTTGGACTATGGCTTCAGCCTAACAGTATCTGCACATATCGCCCGTTTCCCTTCTAGGACCCATCTAGGTCTTTACTATTCCACAGATGTACTCTGCTTACCTCTAGCTCTAGCTCTGTTCTATATACCTTGACTAAAATAGTTTCTTCAGTCCTTTCCATTTGGTTACTTACTTATTTTCCATATATTGCTTTTTGTGTTTCATTTGTGTCTCTTTAAGTAGACTCAGCTTGCTGAGGTATAGGAGTGTACTTTTCATTTCTTTTGTAACCTCTTTGGCATTTAGCAACATGCAAGGCATATGGGAGGTATAACTGGGTATACTTTGGCCTGAAAGTAACAGAAAACCCAACTTAGAGTGGCTTAAACAAATAGAGGTTTATTTTTTGCATAACAAAAAGTTTAGAGTTAGGTGGTTGCCTGCTCTGCCATCCGTAGTGAATTGGCTTTCATCCTTCGCTTGTTGCCTCATGGTCACAGGTGGCTGTTGCATCTTAAGGTATCACAACTGCATTCAAGCAGGAAGAAGGAGCAAAGGTTTTCTGCTCAGGGGGCTTTGTCCTGTTATTTGGGAAGGGAGACTTTCCCAGGAGACTGCCCCTTACATTTCATTATCCAGAACCCTCTCTCCACACTCTTGAGTATAGCCTGCTAGAGAAAAGACCCAAGTTCAAGTTACAAGAGTGTGGACTGAGAGACTTGGCCAATGCCTGCCCACCTCACTCTGCTTCTGTCACATGCTCCCTCTTAGACCAGTGACTGATTTAGACCAATCATAATTCAAGCCTGGGACTGCAGTTGAGTTTTCCCTCTCTGATATGAAAGAATCTTTGCCAGCTACAAATTGGAGTTCTGTTAGCAAGGAAGAAGGTGCAGAGGATGGCTGTGAGGTAGGCAACCAGCAATGTCTACCAAAGAGCTCAATAAAGACCAGTTTAGAGAGTAAGTGGCCTGCTCCGGTCCTGAGTCAGGTTCTAAGATTTGGTAGGTCTAAGGCCAGGAGGTTTCCAGAAAGAGCCATCTTCTCTGTGCCCAAACAACTGCACCTAAATTTCCCTGACTGTCCATTGGAAGGTCAAGCTGGTCATATGGGCTTTCTCGGCTGTTTCCCTCAGCCAAAAGGAAGAGCCTGTGTAGAGCATGGTGCTGTCCCATTTAGTTACTGCTAGGTGAGTAGCTTCTGCCTGTGGCTCTACTTCAAGGACTGAGGGGAGAATGAATGGATAGGCTTGCTTCTTCATGGAAAAATCATCCCTGCCCTTGGAGCTTTGGTTTTCATATGTTTTCTGGAGTAGTTCTGGAATTGAATTTGCACCCAAAGAAAAAAATCTAGAAGAGGAAATTTCCAAAATCACATTGTGCAAAGTGTTATTTATTATAGCAACAAATAGAAACAACCCAAACAGCCAATAATAGGGATTTGGCTAAGCAGACTGTGAGTTTTAGTATATTAGGCTACAATACAGCCACCAAATGTGACTACTTCAGGAACTCTGATGGTACAAAAATATATATGGAATAATGTTAAGTGGAAAAGGCAGAAAAAAATAGTAGGTACATACTGGCTGCGTAAAATGTACATGTGTGCTTTGAAAAAGATCAGAAGACAGTTGTCCAGTTTGAAATCAAAGAGGAATTAGGCAACCAAGATGTATTTTTTGAAATTGAATGCCAACTCTGAGGCAGTTGGGGGGGTCATCCGTTGGGGAGTCCAGTTCAGCTGAAGTTTAAAAAGTGGGAGTTAGGGCATCCAATACTATTCCTTCTTTCACCATGAAGACGGAAAGGTTAAGATAGAGCTTGAACTTGAACTTGGGTCTTTTCTCTAGCAGGCTACGTTCCAAGTGTGGAAAGAGAGACTTGGCCTCTGTGGGCCCACCTCACTCTGCCTCACTGCTGAGAAGTCCCCTTTCTTCTCTCTCGCAGCTGACGAAGCATTCTGTTGGAAGACTACACTTCCATTCCAGAACAGTGTGCGTTACTGTGTGGAGACCCAGTGTGAGTTCCTTCCTGAGGTTTCTTGGCACTGGCTGTGCTCCTGAGTCCCCCCACCCCACAACCCCTGCCGTTCATCATCCAAGGTTTACACTGTAAATATCTGAATGGGGTGAAAAGAAAAACCAGACCTCCGACTTGGGGCTGGTCTGCTGGAGGCTGAGCCAAGGGTGTGTTGTTGATATAGAAGATAGTTCTCTCCTAAGAGTTTACTGAAGGAGATTATTTTTGCTGGTTCAGGTTTTCCAACTTTATTCGAGAGCCTGAAGACAGGAGGGAAGCAGGATGGGTGTGTATATGGGCTAGCAGGGAAGAGAGACTTGTTTTTCTCTTTTTTCCTGACCAGTTGCTGCCCAGCAATAGCTGCCATTTATTGAGTGCTTACTGTGTGCTGTGTGCTTTACACATGCCATCTTGTTTAACCCTCACAAGAGCTTTGCCAAGTATTACCCCCACACACACTTTACCTTTGGGGAAACAGGCTCAGAGGGGACTTAGCCAGAGTCACTTACCCAGGGAATAATGAAATCAGGATTTGCTCAACAAAAATGTATTGAGCCACCTACTCCAAGACAAGCCTCAGGCTGACATACCAGCTGTGCGGCTGTGAATAAGATCGGCTCATTGTCTTCAGCAACTTGCACCCATAAGGGTGGGTGTGACAGATAAGCAGGCAGTGATAGGACAGGGTAGTGCCTGTTCTGATGGGGAAGAGCCTAGTGCCATGGGAGGACAGAGAAGGGGGAACCCATCACAGACAGGAGCAGGAGGCAGGGAGTCAGCAAAGACTTTCCAGAGAAAGTGATGAGCTGTATGGATCTGGAGAAAGAGTACAAGTCAGCCCAGTGAAGGAGATGGCCAATAAGCAATTCAGGCAGAGGGCATAGCCTGCCTGTTGATTAAGTATTCAAGAATTTTGCAAGCTGGTTATCAGACCATTGGTCACTTCAAATTGGGTCATGATGGAAGCGTTTATAGCAAGGAAGGGAGTTGGGAGTTCTCAGCTATAGATGTGAATGGGATTACCGTGGCAGGCTATACAGAGTGCCAGGCCGAGGACCAAGCCTTGGTAAATGCTAAGAGGCAGGCAGAGAAAGATGAGCTCACACAGGAGACTGACAGGGAGCGGTCGTCTGGCTCCACTTTCACAACCATCTCATCATTTCCAACTCTGTTACCACTGCCTTTCTTGAAGCCCATATCATCTTATATCTGGACTATCTAGTCAGATAGTCTTTACAACTTATCTCCTGGTTTCTCAAGTCTTTTTAAAAGTTCCTTATAGCTTTTCTGCTAACTGGGTAACTGGGTAAGTAAAATAATCTGGTTGGAGCAGACAGCTTATATAGAAGAGTATGAATTTTAGCATGTTCACTCCTACCACTTGCTGGCTATGTGAACTTGGGCAAGTTTCCTGGTTTTTCTGAACCTCAATTTCTTCATCTGTAAAATGGGACTAGTACTTCCTTCTGCTGCCAGGGCTCTGAGAATCCATGGAGACTACACATGTGATAAAGGGCCCAGCACAGGGCCTGGTTCACCATTGGCCAGTGGAGAGGTCGCCAAAGATTTTCCCATATGGTAGCTGGTATCCACAGGAAGGCTCATTGAGGACTCTGCAAACCTCCATCCTCAGCTGTGCACCCTCTACCTGGGCACTCCAGCTTCTCTCACTTCCCTTGTCTGCTGCTCCTGCCCCTCTCCTCCCTTCCATTCTGGCAAAATTGAACAATGGCCCCTTCCTCTACCCTCCCTGCCTCATGCTCAACCTGTTCACACTCCAGGAGCCTGAAGAATTCCTGTTCCTCACCAGCCCATCAGGGCTTCCCTCTCCTCACTCCAGCTGATCCTTGACTCTTGGCTCCTCCTAGAAACGTCCTTGGGCCATGGGCCTCCGTTCCTAACCTCGTCCTGCAGATGTACTTACCTTTAGTTCCCGGAACCGGATTGAAAGGACTAGAATGAACCGCATCAAATGTTAAGGAACACAATTCAAGAATGCTGCAGCACTTTTCACGTGCTATACAACAGATTATGCTGAGGCTGGGGGGCATAGATGCTTGTTGGCAGCAGGGTTGTTTTCCAAATCACTCCCTGATGCTTTGAAGAGGAAAAGGAAGTAAGTTAGGAGACTAGTATTCATTGAATGCCTCCTGGGTGTCTGGCCTTATGCTAGGGTGCTTCATAAATTGTGTCATTCATTGTCACAACAACCTTGTGAGATGATGATGTTATTCAAGTTGTCTGTAGTGTCCCTGCTTCCCTGTGAGCTCTGTGAAGATATGGAACACACTGTTTTCGACACTGCATCTGGCAACCTGGATGGAGTTGGAGACCATTATTCTAAGTGAAGTAACTCAGGAATGGAAAGCCAAACGTCGTATATTCTCACTCATAAGTGGAAGCTAAGCTATGAGGATGCAAAGGCATAGAATGACACAATGGACTTTGGGGATTCGGAGGAAAGGGTGGGAGGTGGCTGAGGGATAAAAGACTACATACTGGATGCAGTGTACACTGCTCTGGTGATGGGTGCACCAAAATCTCAGAAATCACCACTGAAGAACTTATTCATATAACCAAACACCACCTGTTCCCCAAAAACCTATGGAAATAAAAAAAGAAAGAAAATGGCCATTAAATAAAATAAAAAGCAAAAGAGATCCAAGAGAGAAAAATAAAAATAAAATAAAATAACAGGTGTCAACACACCTAAAAAGAAGAAGAAGAACATGGAGTCTGTGCTCAATAAATACCGGTTGAATTGAATTGCTGACACTGTTGTGTTGAGGCAGTTTGGCCCAGGCAGGCAAATAAGCCCAGGATTTGCAGTCTTGGCCTGTGTGGCTTTGGGCAAGCTCTTTCATTTTTCTGAGCCTCAGTTTCTTCATGTGTAAAATGGGAATAATGACACCTATATCCCAGGGGTTGTGAGCATGTGCAAGTGGTTTTGTAAACTCCAAGTGCTGCCCAAATTAGTGTGTGGGGGGCATCACATGCGCTCTAAGCTAGGCTTTTAGTTATCCAATTATCATCTAGGTCTGCAGTTCCCAAATGCAAATCAGCACTCATCCTTCATAAAGTTTTTACTCTTCTGAATTAAAAAATGATGATGTAGGCCAGGCACGGTGGCTCACGCCTGTAATCCCAGCACTTTGGGAGGCCGAGGTGGGTGGATCACGAGGTCAGGGGTTCGAGACCAGCCTGACCAATATGGTGAAACCCCGTCTGTACTAAAAATACAAAAATTAGTCGGGCATGGAGGCACGCACCTGTAGTCCCAGCTACTCGGGAGGCTGAGGCAGAAGAATCGCTTGAACCTGGGAGGTGGAGGTTGCAGTGAGCCGAGATCATGCCACTGCACTCCAGCCTGGGCGACACAGTGAGACTCTGTCAAAAAAAAAAAATGTAGGTTTTTTTTTTTTTTTTTTTTTGAGGCAAGTTCTCTGTCACACAGGCTGAAGTGCAGTGGCATGATCATGGCCACTAATTTTTGTACTTTTTTTTTGTGGAGATGGGGTTTCGCCATGTTGCCCAGGCTGGTCTCAAATTCCTGAGCTCAAGTAGTCCTCCCACCTCGGCCTCTCAAAGTGCTGGGATTACAAGCATGAGCCACCGTGCCCGGCCGATGTAGTTTTTATGAAGCCAAATTTGTTCAGTTTTTTAAATTCTAAAATTGTCATTCCAATTGTTTGATGTTAAAACATCATTTTGTTGTTTATGACATCTTGGTTTTAGTATATGGCAGTTTTTAAAATTAAAAAATGCTCTTACTTGATCAAATAAAATGTTGGCACAGCTATGCCAGATCCCCCAACAAGAAAAGTAGCATAGAGGGGCTGATAGAGAGGAACCTGGGCTGGGCGTGGGTGAGAAGGCATTTGAGGTGGGCTTCCTGAAGGCAAGGGGGCCTGAGGAGAGTTAAGAAGGGTGAATAGGAGAACATTCAGCAACAAAGGGTGGGAAAGACACAAGCTGGAGAGCTGGGCCAGGATGAGTCCAGACAACCTCTAGAAATCTGTGAAGTCTGGGCCGCCACCCAGCAGGTGAGCACCTCTGAGCTTCCCTGTGGAGTGTTAGGGTCGGGGAGTGAGCCGATTTGTCCCAGACCCGCCTGACTCACACACGGGGATGAAAAAGTCTAGGTCACTGCATCGGACAGCCACTGAGCTCCCCCACCACAGCCCAAAGGGGTTCCTTGCGGTCCGTCCAGGCAATTGCTGCCACACTCTGCATCAAATCCCCAACTCCCCGTCTGACTTTGCCTATCCTCCACCTCCTCTCCTACCCTGGCAGCTTCAGTAAAGCAGGAATCACTCAGCTCTGTGTGTGGGAAAGCACAGAGCCCACAGCGCAAACATACGGGCTCATCGGAAGCTCGAAATCCCCCCTCTGCCTTCCACATACCAAGCCACACACAAGGAGCGGCGGTGGGGTAGAGGCTGGTTCCTTTCTCCAGAATGCCACAGGGCTGGCCTGAGGTTGTGGTGGGGGAAGCACTTCCCCCTGGCCAGCTGTATGACCTCTGGATTCCCCAGACCACACGGTTGGCAGCAGGAGGCCCCTGGCGGCTGGGAGCGCCAGACCCATCCGCTGGGGCAGAGAGTATGACCACCTGAGCATGCGCTTTCGCATTCCAAGTGGTGGGTCTGGATTATCCATTTCTTGGTTTTCTCCAGACCTCTGCTCCATCCATCAGAGTATTTTTTTTTCCACCTGGAATCCTTTGGCCAGTGGGTGCAGCCATAAGTTTGTCCAGCCAGGGGCATACGCCAGGTGCCTGCCGAGCTGTCCATCTGGCCCAGGCAAGAGGCAAAGGATAACTTCCAGAAAAAGAGAAAGCCCATGAGGGCAGGGCAGAAGGCAAGGCTAAGGAGTGGAAGTAACAGTCCCAATGCCCAGCCCAAAGACCTAAGCCTGGCCAACAATACTCGGCAGGCATCCCTCGCTCCCTGTTTAGGGCAGGTTGCCATGGTATTTCGCCTGCTGGTGCACTGGGACTGGAAAAAAAAGCAGAGTGAGCCTGAGGGTGGAGGATTGGGAGGATGGTTAATAATGGGAGGAGAGCTGGACTTTTTGCCCTAGTTCTAGCTGGAGTTTGCTTCAGCAGCAGAGTATTGTGGCTGTTTCAGGGAGAAGCCCTTGTGCCTTTATGACCCCAGGGATTCCTGCTGCTATAAGTGCCCAAGAATGGCATATGCCTTACAAGCTGCCCAAGGGCCGGGCATCTATGCCATGGCTCTGCTCCCACTTGTGACATGGTGGGTCTTTCTTATGGCTTGTAAACTCTCCCCATCCCTGTGGCTGGACTTAGACAGCTCTGTTTATCATTCTCACACTGAACCAACTAGCCATTTCTGTGGGTGGGTGTCAGTCACACCCTACTGATTTCTGGTATATCCTGACATTGAGTAGCAGCCTGTAGCTGTGATGGGGAGAAAGGTTAATGCTCATTTTGACAGAAGCATTAGAGTTAAGTCCAAACTCCCGGGCTTGGCATTCAAAGACTTCAACAATTAATCTTCTATAATGCTCAACATTCCAATGCCACATATTTGGACCCCAAAATACAAAATACACACACACACACACACACACACACACACACACAAATACCTGGCATCATGTTGAAAGAAAATAGTGGATAGAACCTTTTCAGTTTTCATTTGTGTGTTTGCCATCTCACAGTTACAGGTATGGTGTCAAATTTTATTTGCAAATTGACAATCTCCAACTCTGTGTGTCTAAATATATTTGGATTATCAGTATTTGATATAGTGATTGGTGTCTCTGTGTTTATGTGTCCAAGTCTTACCTGCACTGACAGGCCAGGCAAACTAATTTGTTCTCCCTAAGATTTTAGACATAAAGCTAACATAAAGCTTTGCTATAAGAAATAGGTTGAGGAGAATCAGCCAAGTCCCTGCTTTCAATTCTTCTGGATATATATCCAGAGGTAGAATTGCTGGATTATATGGTAATCCTGTGTTTAATTTTTTCAGGAACTGCCATACTGTTTTCCCTACTGGCTGCACCATTTTGCATTCCCATCAACAATGCATAAGGGCCCAATTTCTCTGCATCCTAACCAACATTTGTTATTTCTTGTGTTTCTGGTAATGTCCAGCCTATTGGGTGCGAGGTGGTATCTTGTGGTTTTGCTTTGCATTTTCCTAAAGACTAGTGATGTTGAGCCTCTTTTCATGTGGCAGGCATGTAAGTTTTTGACCTGTTGATGAAACTGCGCATTTAGTCTTGTTTTCCAAACGCTCTTGGACACTGGATATGGCCACTGTTTTATAGGTTAGAATGACCTTTACTTAAAGAATGCTTTGTTGTGCAGTTACCTCTGGACTCTCCACATGCTTTGAAGGCTGCAACCTTACAGCCAGTCAGCCCTGTGGCTTCTCTATACTCTCTGCCCCTCACTGTAGACTTGGCTTTCCGTAAGCCCTAAGATTTCTTTGATTCTCTGTTTTCTGTTGTATTTAACCCTTATAGTCCCACCCTGCTGTGATAGCCAGCCAGCCATCCTGAAGAGGAAAAGATTCAGGGAATGGAGAAGAGGGGAAAAGGAAGGAGGTGACAGATTTCTCTGAACCCATTATCTGGTCAAAAGAGTAAGTGAATCTGGTCCTCCTTCTATGCAAAAACAAAACCAAAAACACCCTATTTTGTCTGTCTATCAAGCAGTTCTATGCCTTCTTAGAAACTTGCCTATTCTCCAATATGGGTTGAAGTATAGAAAATGTAGCTATGAGAGGGCAAGTGTCAAAATGCCTGGATTTGTCACTAAAAATGCTATCTAGGGATTTCCTTTACTGATTGATCTCTTAGTAAGTGTAAAGAGCCAGTGAACCTCATGGAAAACAAAAGTAAGAACAAAAAGGAAGCCCCTCCAAGTTCATAGCATTACAGTAGGAGTGTTTACAGTTGGAGAAGGGATGCTGTTTTAGTCAGCTTGGGCAGCTTTAACAAAATGCCATAGACTAGGTAATTTATAATGAATAGAAACTTATTTTTCACAGATCTGGAGGCTGGAAAGTCCAAGATAAGGCGCCAGCAAATTTGGTGTCTGATGAGTACCTGTTCCTCATAGATAGCACCTTCTACGTGTCCTCATGTGGGAGAAGGGGTAAACAGGCTCCCTTCCCTCAAGCTTCTTCTATAAGGGCACTAATCCCATTCATGAGAGCTGAGCCCTCATGACCTAATCATCTCCTAAAGGCCTCACCTCTTAATACTATCACATTGGGTATTGGGTTCCAACATACGAATTTTGGGGGGCTACCAATGTTCAGAGCATAGCAGACATGTGTCTTCAGTTTCACCTTCCTGTTGGGGTCCTCTCCCTGATCCCCACTGTCCACACTACACCAGGTGGCCTGGGTTAACCCACCTGGGGACCAGATCCACATTCTTCTCCTTTGGACTCCTGAGATATCTTGCATTCTCATCAGGAAATTTGTCAAATACTACAGGACAGCAAGGAGGAAATCATTGCAAAAATTACAATGAACAGCATATTAAATAGGCAGGTTTCCTGAGTGTAAGTTTTGGGTCCAACAGTGAATGCAGTCTGAACCACCAAGAGCCAGGGCATCGTGGCTGGTCCCTTGCCTGACGTCCTTCTGGCCCAGCTCCCAGCCTGTCTCTGGGGAGTGGGTGCCATCTAACTCTCCACTGTCTAGGAGAAGTTTCCAGGATAAGACCAGAAGAGACCATATTCCAAATCAGCTGTTCATTTGGGCCCTCTGGCTCTAAACCTGGGTCCCTGTTTGGGAAGTAGCTGTGCCTCCCTGTATGCATCCTCAAGACAAATGGTCTTGTTTTCTAGAGCTGGCTTCCCAAGGTAGACCTGTGTCCCCCAGAGAGTGGGAGTCCATCTCATGCTTTTGGATGGGACACGAATTAGTATTATGTTTTTAATAGCAATGTGTTTACTTTTGTAGTTTCCTTCTATTTAAGTCATGTGGTAGTGGTTTTCCATTTACATCAATGATTCACAGATTTTTTAAGTAAAAGAGTAAGAAATTGAAAAAAAATTAACTAAATAATAGTTAAGGGGGTATGTGGATGTGACAAAAATTGTGAAGGTAGCCCCCAAGTGACTGAAGATTGGGACATACTTCCTTAGCGTGACTTGCCTCTCTAAAAATAACCTTTTAAGAGACAGTTGCCAGGAGGACTGTGTGAAAGAATTACCAACTTTGGGTTCCAGGGGTCTTTCCCTTTCTGGATCTCTGATGCTCTCTGGTGAGAGCAAGGAAAGCCTAGAATATAATTTTCTCTCCCCTTTGAATAGTTCTACTAATAGGCTCCTCTGTGAGCACAGATAAAGGGGCCATTGACCATATTTTATTTCTTCATTAGCTTCCTGTAATGCTTTCCTTGCTGAAATTCAAGGCAGAAATGGTGTGCCTAAACCTCAGATTACTCTTCTTCAGAAGAATCTCTTCAGCTCAATAGTTTACCTTCTATCCCCAGCCTGCACCTTCGAGAAAGAGGATTTTTCAAATCTTTTCTCGTTTTGCTCCTCACTCTCCCAGCACATATTTTCCAGAAGCATTACATGGGAAGCATTCATAAACATTTTTTGCACTGAAGAAATCTGCACTAAGCTTGACTTCTGCTTATAAAACTACTCCTTGCTCCATTATGTTACAGGCATTCCCTGGGGGGCTGTCCCTGGCATGCTAGGAAGGGACTGAGGCATCTGGCGTTTATCTAGTCCCTGAGCCAGGGACTACATGAGCCAGGAGCTACACTAGGCCTTCTATTTGTTTGAATTCTGGCTGAATTCTCAAACCAGCCCAGTAGGTGTCATTTGACATCTGAGGAAACTGAGCTCAGAGAAGCTCAGTAACTTGCCCACCATCACACAGCAAGGAAGGGGCAGAAGCCAGGAGGACTTGCCCCCGGTTTCCTGACTCTCATGCACTGTGCACTGCCTCTGTGGGGGCTTGCTCTTTTCTGCCTGGCATGTGCTGCTGCGCTGCTGTTTGGACAACTAGCAAAAGGTCTCAACACAGGGGCTTTCTCTTTTGCCTGCAACAACAATGAGCTCAAGGGGAAAACAGATTGATTAAAGCTGATTTTGCCCTAGTGAGAAACTGGCCAGAGCATCTCTGGAGGGCCTCGGGCTGGGCCCAGTTGGCTGTCAGGATGTGGCCTGGAGCCTCACTTCCCTTCCTGGCTCTCCCTTTATCTTCTACACTCTCCCATTGCCTTCTGCGCCCTGACCCTGCTGCCCTTCCATGGGAGCTGAAAAGCAAGCTGCTCAGAAGGAAATGGCTTTTGTTATTTAACCTGAATAAGTGTCACCATGTGCCTTCTCTGGAAATCTACTCATGGCTGAAGAGGGGGACCAGGGTTACCCTAGTGTCCTTTGTTTTGTTAGGGGCCTAAAGCAGAAGCAAAGGCAACCCTCATGTATACCACTGCTTTTGTCCCCACTTCCTTTCCAAACACTGATCTTAACCCTATTCCCCTAAAACATAGCTGATAAATAATAAATATTCAGGCCCTTGCCTGGCATTGCAAGCTACAAACAAGCTGGTCTCAAGCAGCCTTTCCAGTCTTGTGACCCACCACTTCCTTATACAATCCTCACTTTCCCGGTGGCCAGAATACCCACCATGCCCTAAACGCTCCTGGCTTTCTGGCCTCCTTGTTCCTCCCACCTCTGCCTATTAAGCAACTTCGTGAAGTAGGAACGAGCTCACATCCGAAGCGCCGGAGAGAGTGGCATGCCTACCAGCCTCATCTTCTATGTGCTTCAGTTTCCTTCTCTCTCGAATGTGCCTGATGGTGTAGCCCACTTACCTTGTCAAATGGTTGTGATGAGATTGAATGCTATGAAAAACCCTTAGTAAAATGTGAAACACCATCCAAATGCTGTTTTGTATTGGTAAAGGAAAATGACCCATCCTTTAGGGCTCAGCTCAATGGCACCTCCCCCGTGAAGTCTCCCCTGATTCCCTGGAGAGAGTGATCACTCTCTGTTTGTGCAGTGCTGTAGCACTTGGTGGTTCTTGATGGTATGCATCACTTTTTGCCCAGCACGAGAGTTATTTGTGTCCAAGTTTGCCTATTCTGTCTTCAAGGCCGGGAGTTTATGTGGAGGGCAGAGAAGTGCTTAGGCATCTTTGTTTCCCACTAGGCCTAGCCCACACAGTCTCAAAAAGCACTTATTGAACTGGGGAGGCAAAAAACAAAGTCAATTCTTTGACCTGGAAGCTCATCTGAGTCCATGTATGTCTCCTCTCCTCTGGGAGCTGTGAGAGGAGGGAAAATGACAGAGGATGGGGTGGGGAGGGTAGGATGGCTGTAGAGGGAAGTGATGGGAAGCTTTCGAATGACTTAAATTGACTTTTTTTTTTAGTTTTCATTCAATTCTGACCGCATGTTTCCCATGAATCCTTAGGGAGAAGGAAGTCAGAAAAGTTAGTCCTTCGCCTCTCCCTGGCTCGCCCTGGAGTACCACATGGGTGAGCCAAAGAGCAGGACATAGCCTGAGGAACTTGCCTCGTGGGCCTCACGCTCTGTAGCAACTCAGAGGCAGAGAGAAGCTCCTGGGAGGCCCCATATGTGACAGCTTCTAAGGAAGCTGCTTGTGGTGCATCCATGAAACAGGGTGGAACAACTGCTGATCTTGAACAACAAAGCTACTTGGAGACCACATTAGACTCAGACCCTGCTCAACATTTGGGTTCTCCCCACCCCGCTCTTCTTTTACATTATTGAGGTAAAATTGGCATTCACTAAATGGCACATATTTGAAGTATACAGGTTGATGAGTTTGATCATATGTATGCACCTGTGAAACCATTACTACAATCAAGATAATGAATATTTCCATCACCCCTAAAAGTTTCCCCTTATTGATCACCTTTAATCTTTCTTCATAGCCTAAGTAAGGGAAAGAACATGGTTTTATTGTTGATGGGTTATTCTTATGTTAGAAAACTATCAGGAGCAGTGGCCTTGGGGACCTGAGTCCAACTTAACCCTCTGTGAGCCTCAGTTTTTCCATCAATAAAATGGGATAGTTGGACAAAAAAATTGCTAAGGTTTCCTGTCAGTCTGAGTGACAGGACCTTTCTATGATACAACCTTTCTAAACAGCAATTTTTAAAAAACATAAAAGAAGTGTAATCTACTTTGCTTTCTCATGCCCCCAAGTTACATTCTGGCAGGGTCATGGCTGATGGTCAGAGTGATGTCGGGTTCTGAGGGTTCTGGGTGGATTATTAACTACATTTTACAGATGAGAAAACAGGCTAAGAAAGAAGAGAAGATCGGCTCAAAGTTACACAGCCAACACGTAACTGAGCTGGGATGCAAATCCAGCAGTGACTCCTAATCTAATGTTCTTTGCACTGCCCCACACTCCATTCCCAAGAATACAGGCCTAGTTCCATGTTGCTGTCATGACTAAGGGTCCTTGCATCCAACAGATAGTTCTACTTTCCTCCTGGTTTAATCTGGGGACCATAGTTCACCTCCTCAGATCTCTGGTAGGTAAGGAGGCAAGAGAGGAGGCTCCCCTGCCCTCCTAAATCAGACCAAATCAGGCCACAGAACAGGAGTCTTAAGTTTTCTTAGACTGGAGGTTTCCAGAAAGCAGACGCTCTCTGGGCATGTAATTCATTGTATTCAGCCTCCTAGTACCAGGTACGGACAAATGTTCAGTAAACCCCATGGCGGGAACACAAGGTCAGCAGGACAGGATAGAAATCTTGGGATTAGGAGGGACCTCTACCTGGCACTTTGCCTCATGTTTGCCCTGGGGTACAATCCCCCAAGGGGACCTGTTATGGGCTGGGGTTGGGGCAGTGCTGGGCTGAGCTGAGTTGCACACAGTCATTATGGTGTGAGCACGTGCCCCAACAGTGCAGTGGCACGATCTCGGCTCACTGCGAGCTCCGCCTCCCGGGTTCACGCCATTCTCCTGCCTCAGCCTCCTGAGTAGCTGGGACTACAGGCGCCCACCACCATGCTCAGCTAATTTTTTGTATTTTTAGTAGAGATGGGGTTTCACTGTGTTAGCCAGGATGGTCTCGATCTCCTGACCTCGTGATCCGCCTGACTTGGCCTCCCAAAGTGCTGGGATTACAGGTGTGAGCCACAACAGCTGCATCTTTTATAACTCCCTGGAGGAAGGGAGGGGGGCCAGTTACTTCCCCTGCCCTTTTTTTCAGACCCCCAGTCGGCCTACTGTGCCTCAGCGTAAGGTAGGAAAGAGTGCCTCTATGGGGAATTTGTGGTGGTAGCAGGGTTCTGAGCAGACCCAGGGTGTTTACTCCCTGAGTACTCAGGAAGTACCCAGAGTAGGTGCTCAGTAAATATCTGCTGACTGACTGAATGAACTCTAACTCCATGTCAAGCACTGTAGGGGGTACAACGATGAATTGGCCTCCATCCCTGACTGTAGCAGAGAAAGAGGGATAAGACAAGCACATAAATAACTGTTACACACGACAGAATGTGATAAATGCCTTGGGAGATGAACAGCCAATTGCTCAAAGAGCTTGGAGGAGGGACGCTCACATCTGGCAATGGTGGGGGGAAGGGACTCTAGAGAAAACTTCCTGCTTGAGGTGACATTCGAGCTGGTTTTGAATAGGGACGGGGTTTCTACAGTGGCTCAGGAATGTTTGTGTGGTGGGGGTGGGGAGTCAAGGCAGGCTGCATTCCAGGCCCCAGCAGCAGACTTAGGGCCAGAAGTCTCCCTTAGTATATCCTCAGAGAGCACAGAGAACTGCAAATCAGTGATAGTCCTAGAGCCTCACTATAACTGCGTGTTTTCAACCTCCATCCCACCATGCCTTGATTTGAGACCCCCTACAAGTGGCCAAATGGACTTAGCTGGGCTGCTTGCTGGCTCATGGGCTAGCTAGCCCAAACCAGAAGTGAGAGCCAGTCCTGGTGGCCTTGCAGACATTTCCTCATGAAAGCCTTTCTTCCCAGCTCAGCTCTTATCTGGGAACAATAAAGGCCCTCAACTCGGGGAGAAGGCCATGCAGGGAACAATAGTTTCTGGCTCACTTCATCCATCATTCATGTGGCTCAGATAGACCATTGCTGAGTAGCAGTGGGGACGAGTTGGGGGAGGGGGAGGGCACATTATTTTGCATGAGATTGTTCATTGGGCTGCCCCAAAACTACACAGTGGGGAATTGGGTAGCGACATTCCTGGGTGTGCTATGCATAGGCATGAGCCTGGGCATATAATCCAGCCCTTTCTCTGCTCTCTGCCTCTTTGTTTCCTAATTTCTGTCCAGAGGCAGTTGGTTGCTGTTAACTGGTAAACTGAATGGTTTCACTGGACATGGGACAAGATATTGGATTCATTTCAGCAGATATTTTCAAATATATTATCTCATTGAATCTTCAAAACAATTTTATAAGTTGGAATTATTATTTTCACTTTACAGATGAGGAAACTGAGGCCCAGAGAAGTTAAGCAACTGCCAAGGATGCAGATAGGAAGGTGAAATTGGATATCAGGACTCCTAACTGCAAGTGACCTCAGCTGTACAGTCTGAAGGCTGGCGGTTACAAATTAGTTACAAACCATCCAGGGACTGAACAAAGGAGAAAAAAGGGGAAATGCGAGAGTTAGGCAGCTACCAGTTAGGCAACCTATTCTCCTTGTGCCACCATGAAGAATAAGTTGATCAAGGGTGGAAAAGAAAACTCAGGGCTTCAATTCCAGTATGGAGGGGTCTAGAAGTCTCCAGAGGATAGGAAAGAGGATGGAGATGGAGCCCCCACTCATCTGGCTCTTGCCTGCCCAGGGTGCTACAGCGATGCAGCCACAGCCTGTCGGCTCTGTTCACCTCTTTAAGGTTGATGTCAGCCAAAGGCAGCCCCCAGAGAGGGACCACTTATCCTGAACAAATTTAACGTATGAATATTTGTTAATGTATACAACAGTAAGAGTCTTACTAGTATATTTCTGAAACAGATTTATACCAAAAATTAGTCTGGTTTTAATTAAAGTATTTTAACAGCTTTTAAAAAAAGATGTAATTTAAATACCACAAAGCTCACCCATTTAAAGTGTACAATTTAATGGTTTTTATTATATTTAAAGAATTGTGCAATCATCACTACAATCAATTTTAAAGATTTTCAGCTTCAAACCCCCAAATCAATATTGTACCCTCAAGCTGTGACCCCCCAATCCCTCAGCCTCTCTTACTCCTCCACTCCCCAGTACTAGGAAACGTCTAATCTACTTTTTGTCTCTAGAGATTTACCTACTCTGGACATTTCATATAAACGATATTATATGTCTTCTTTTTAAAATAGCTTCTTTTACTTAACATACGGTTTTTTGAGATTTATCCATGTTGTAAGATGTATCAATATATCATTCTCTTTTTTTTGTGGAAAGATATTCAATTATATGGATATACCATGTTTTATTTACCCATTCATCAGTTGATAGACCTTTACATTGACAAGTATTTTTGCGGAGCCTAGGAGTGGAATTTCTGGGTCATATGCTAACTCTATGTTTAACCTTTTGAGGAACTGCCAGACTGTTTTCCAAAGTGGCTATACCATCTCTCCACATCCTCATCAATACTTGTTCTGCAATGTTGTCTTGCTTATAACCATCCCAGTGAGTGTGAAGTGGTATCTCATTATACTTTTAATTTGCATTTCGTTAATGACTCATGATGTTAAACATCTTTTGATGTGTTAGTTGGCACTTTGTATATTTTCTTTGGAGAAATATCTTTTCAAATCCTTTGCCCATTTGTAATTGGGTGATTTGTCTTTTTATTGTTGAGTTATAATTATTCTTGATATATTCTGGATACTAGGCCCTTATCAGATATCTGATTTACAAATATTTTCTCCCATTCTGAGTTGTCCTTTCACTCTCTTGATATTATCTACTAATGCTCAAAAGTTTTTAATTTTTATGAAGTCAAATTTATATCTACTATGTATTTCTTTTGTTGCTTATGCTTTTTACTTCTTTTGTTGCTTATGCTTTTGGTATTATATCTAAGAAAGCATTGCCAAATCCAAGATCATGATGATTGACTCCTATATTTTCTTCTAAGAAATTTATTGGTTTAGTTCTTACGTTTTGGTCTTTGATCCATTTCTCTTTTATTAGGGTAGGAATCCAACTTTATCCTTTTGCATGTGGCTATCCAGTTGTCCCAGCACCATTTGTTGAAGAGACTGTTCTTTTCCCATTGAACGGTGTTGACACTCTTGTAGAAAATCAATTTTCTGTAGATGCATGGGTTTATTTCTTGACTGTCCAATTTATTCCATTTGTTTATGTCTTTCTTTATGCCAGTACCATATGGTTTTGATTACTGTAGCTTTGTAGTATAACTAGAAATCTGGAAGTGTGTGTCTTCCAACTGTGCTCTTCTTTTCTAAGAGTAATTTGTCTATTTGGGGTCTGTTGGAAGACCATGTGAATTTTAGAATTGGCTCTTCCATTTATGCAAAAAGGGATATTGGGATTTTAATGGGAATTGCATTAAATTTGTAGATTGTTTTCGGTAGTATTGACATCTTAACAATACTAAGTCTTCCAGTCCATGAACTTAGACTGTATTTCTGTTTATTTATTTAGGCTTCTTTAATTTATTTCAGCATTGTTTTATAATTTTCAGTGTATGAATCTTGTACCTCCTTGGTTAAACTTATTCATAAGTATTTTATTCTTTTTGATGCTATTGTAAGTGGAATTGTTTTCTTAATGTCATTTTTGATTGTTTATTGATAATGTATAGAAGTACAACTGGTTTTAATATATTGATCTTGTACCCTGCAACTTTGCTGAATTCATTTATTAGCTCAATAGTTTTTCTAGGATTTTGTATATATAAGATCATGTCATATGTGAATAGAGATAGTTTTACTATTTCTTCCTTAACTATGTGAATGAATTTTTCCTTCCTTCTGTTCTTCTTTCCTTTCTTCTGTACTTTCTTCCTCCCTCCCGCCCTCCCTCTCTCCCTCCCTTCCTCCCTTCCTTCCTCCCGCCCTCCCTTCCTCCCTCCCTCCCTCCCTTCCTTTCTTTATTCCTTGTTTTTCATTTATTTTATTTTTGCCTGAATGCTCTGTCTAGACGTTCCAATACAGTATTGAATAGAAGTGTAAAGAGAGGGCATCCTTGTTTTGTTCCTGATTTAAGGAGGAAAGCTTTCAGTCTTTTACCATTGAATACGATGTTAGCTTTGGGTAGGTTTTTATTTTATGCCTCTTACCGTGTTTTTTGTTTGATTTTTGTTTTTGAGACAGAGGCTCACTATGTTGCCCAGGCTGGAGTGCGGTGCCACGATGATCTCAGCTCACTACAACCTCCGCCTCCTGAGTTCAAGCGATTCTCATGCCTCTGCCTCCCGAGTAGCTGAGATTACAGGCATGCACCACCATGTCCAGCTAATTTTTGTATTTTTAGTAGAGACAAGATTTTGCCATGGTGGCCAGGCTGGTCTCGAACTCCTGGCCTTAAGTGATCTGCCTGCCTCAGCCTTCCAAAATGCTGGGATTACAGGCATGAGCCAGCGTGCCCGGCCATTTATCCTGTTTTGAAAATTCCCTTGTTTTCCTCATTTGCTGAGTGTTTTATTATGAAAGGTGTGAATTTTGTTTTTTGTTTGTTTTGCTTCATTTTCAAATGATCATGTGGTCTTTTTTCTTTATTTTATTAATATGACATATTTCAGTGATTGATTTTCATATGTTAAACCACCCTTACTTTCCTGGGATAAATCCTAATTGGCCATGGCATATATTCTTTTAATATGCTGCTATTGAATTCAGCCTGCTAATTTTTTCTTGAGAATTTTTACATTTATATAAGGGATATTGATCTGTAGTTTCTTTTCTTGTGATATCTTTGGCTTTGATATCAGGGCAATGCTGCCCTCAGAGAATAAGTTAGGAAGTGTTCCCTCCTCTTCAATATTCTGAAGAGTTTCAGAAGAATTGGTATTAATTATTCCTTAGATATTTTGTAGAATTCACCAGTGTAGCCATCTGATCTTGGACTTTTCTTTATTGGGAGATTTTTTTATTACTGATTCAATGTCTTTATTTGTTATAGGTCTATTCAGATTTTCTATATCTTGAGTTCATTTTGATAGTGTTTTTGTTTCTAGGAACTTGGTTCTCTTATAATTTTTTTAAAATTTCTGTAAGGTTGGTAGCAATGTCCCCACTTTCATCTCTTTCCTTTTTTTTTTTTTTTTTTGAGACCAGATCTCACTCTGTCACCCAAGCTAGAGTGCAGTGACACCATGATAGCTCACTGCACACTCGATCTGTTGGGCTTAGACAGTCTTCTTGCCTCAGTCTTCTGAGTAGCTGGGACTACAGGCATGTGCCACTATGCCTGGCTAATTTTTTTTTTATTTAATTTTTTGCAGAGACCAGGTCTTGCTATGTTGCTGAGGCTGGTCTCTAACTCCTGGCCTCAAGTGATCCTCCTGCCTCAGCCTCTCAAAGCATTGGGATTACAAGCATGAGCCACCATGCCCATCCCCTACTTGCATTTCTGATTTTAGTAACTTGTGTCTTCTCTTTTTTTTTTCTTGGTCAGTCTAGCTAGAGATTTGTCAATTTTGTTAATCTTGTCAAATAACCAACTGTCAAGTCATTGATTTCCTCCATTTTTTTCTATTCTCTACTTCATTTACCTCTACTCTTTGTTACTTCCTTCCTTCTGCTAGTTTTGAGTTTAGTTTCCTCTTATTTTTCTGGCGTCTTGAGGTGTAAAGTTGATCTTCTCCCTGGTTCTGTCCATTATTGAAAGTGGTAAATTAATCTGTTTATGGTAAGCCCTAGAGCAACAGTTAATATGTAAATAATATAGTAAAATATTTATTTTTATTATTCAAAATAATTTTAAAAATCAAAGTGCTATGATAGAAAATATTCACTTAATGCAAGGAAAGCATAAGGGAGGAATAGAGAATAAAAAGCTATGAGACATATAAAAACAAAAAATAAAATGGCAAATGTAAACTCAATTATATCAATAGTAATCATGATATTAAATATAAATGAATTAAACAATCCAATCAAGAGGTAGAGATTGTCACACAGGATCCAAAAAACAGTGTAACAGTATAACTACATGCTGTCTCTAGGAGACACTCTTTAAATTCAAAGATACAAATAGATTGAAAGTAAAAGGATGGAAAAAGATATGTCATGCAAACAGCAACCTCAAGAAAGGTGGAATGGACCAGGTGCAGTGGCTCACACTTGCAATTCCAGCACTTTGGGAGGCCGAGGTGGGAGGATCACTTGAAACCAGGAGTTTGAGACCAACCTGGGCAACATGGGGAGACCCCAGCTCTACAAAAAATAAAAAATTAGCCAGGCATGGTTGCACACTCCTATAGTCCAAGCTATTTGGGAGGCTGAGGTAGGAGGATCACTTGAGCCCAGAAGGTTGAGGCTGCAGTGAGCCATGATCATGCCACTGCACTCTAGCCTGGGCAACAGAGTGAGACCTTGTCTCTAAAAAGAAAGAGAAAGGTGGAGTGGCTATATATATATATATATATATATAATATATATATATATTATTATTATTATTATACTTTAAGTTCTGGATTACATGTGCAGAACATGCAGTTTTGTTACATAGGTATACACATGCCATGGTGGTTTGCTGCACCCATCAACCCATCACCTACATTAGGTATTTCTCCTAATGTTATCCCTCCCCTAGCCCCCCACCCCCAACAGGCCCTGGTGTGTGATGTTCCCCTCCCTGTGTCCATGTGTTCTCATTGTTCAACTCCCACTTATGAGTGAGAACATGCAGTGTTTGGTTTTCTGATCTTGTGATAGTTTGCTGAGAATGATGGTTTCCAGCTTCATCCATGTCCCTGCAAAGGACATGACCTCATCCTTTTTTATGGCTGCATAGTATTCCATGGTGTATATGTGCCACATTTTCTTAAAACCCAAAATCCTGTGTTTTGACAGGGCTCTCTTTGACTGAACACAGCCAGCTGTTAAACCCCACTAATTGCTGACTGATTGTTCTATTGTTTTCAAAAATCCTTAAGGGCCTAAATTGTTCCAAAAACTGGTCCAATCAAATTCTGGCACCTTTGAAGCATAGTTCCCTAGATCAGTATTTGAGATTTGTTCTGATACCAGGAGGGCTCTTCTCAGCTGTCTCTTCTCTGTTTCTCTCCAGTGAACTAGCCAGCTTACAGTTAAGCCTGTATCTCCAATGAATATATTATTCTCCTACCAATTACCTTTTGCCATAGTCTCCACCGTTTTTGAGAACATCTCCAAACTCTTACATCTTTCATTCTCTTGATGGTATCTTTCACAGAACAGAATTTTTAATTTTAATGAGTCCAGTTTATTAACTATTTTTTTCATGGATTGTGCCTTTGGCGTTGTATCTAAAAAGTCATTGCAATGTAAGTTCATAAATTTTAACAAATGTACCACTCTGGTGCAGGATGTTGATAGTGGAGGAGATTGGTTGCATGTATATGGAGACAGGGAGTGTAGAAGGTATATGGAAACTCTGTACTTTCTACTCAATTTTTCTATGAACCTAAAACTGCTCTAAAAAAATTGTATTAATTTAAGAAAAGTTTAAATCCCTAGATGAAGATAAGGTGTCAAAATTACAAATAGACTAATAATCGAAGTTTTCAAAAAGCCATCACCATACACAAGGTCATTTACATATTCTCTCTTGTGTTATTGTCTGGGAGTTTTATAGTTTTGCATTTTACATTTAGGTCTGTGATCCATTTTGAGTTAACTTTTGTAAAGAGTATAAAGTCAATGTCTAGATCTATTTCTTTTGCATGTGGATGTCCACTTGCTCCTGCAATATTTGTTGAAAAGACTATTTTTGCTCCATTGTTTTACCTTTGCTATTTTGTCAAAGATCAGTTGAGTATATGAGAGTATATTTCTGTGCCTTTTATTCTGTTCCATTGATCTACTTGTCTGTTCATTTACCAATAACACACTGTTTTGATTCCTGCAGCTTTATAGTAAGTCTCAAGGTTGGGCAGTGTAAGTCCTTCACCTCTTCTTCTCCTTCAATATTGAGGTGGTTATTCCATGTCTTTTACCTCTCCATATAAACTTTAGAATCAGTTTGTTGATATCCGCAAAATAACTTGCTGGGATTTTGATTGGAATTGTATTGAATCCATAGATCAAGTTGGGAAGAACTGACATCTTGACAATGTTGAGTTTTACTATTCATGAATGTAGACTATCTCCCCATTTATTTAGTTATTTGATTTCCTTCATCATAGTTTTGTAGTTTTCCTCACACAGATCTTGTACAGATGATATTAGATTTATACCAAAATATTTCATTTTCTGTGAATGCTAATATAAACAGTAATTTTTAAAAATGAACACTTTATTGATGTATGACATACAAAAAGTTGTGCATATTTAATATACGCAACTTGATGAGTTTGAGATAAATATACACCAAACATATGGAATGCTTCGCAAATTTGCATGTCATCCTTGCACAGAGGCCATGCTAATCTTCTCTGTATTGTTTCAATTTTAGTATATGTGCTACTGAAGCAAACATAATACTAATGAATTTTTAATTTCAAATTCCACTTGTTCATTGCTGGTATATAGCACCGCAATTGACTTTGTATATTAACCTTGTGTCCTGCAACCTTGTATAATTGCTTATTAGTTCTAGGAGTTTATTTATTGATTCTTTCAGATTTTCTGCATAGATGATCATGTCATCTGTGAACACAGACAGTTTTATTTCTTCCTTCCCAATCTATTTACCTTTTATTTCTCATTGCATTACCTAGGCCTTCCAGTAAAATGTTGAGAAGCAAGTGGTGAGAGGGGACATCCTTGCCTTGTTCTTTGGGAAAGTTTCAAGTTTCTCACCATTAAGTATGACGTTAGCCATAGGTTTTGTGTAGATGCTCTTTATAAAGTTGAGGATATCCTTTCTATTTCTAGTTTGCTAAGAGTTTTTATCATGAATGAGTGCTGGCATTTTTGTCAAAAGCTTTTTCTGCATCTATAGATACAATCGCTATTTTTCTTTACTAGCCTATTGATGTGATTGATTACATTATTTGATTCTTGAATCTTGAACCAGCCTTTCATGCCCGGGGTAAATCCCACTTGGTTGTGATGTATAATTATTTTTATACATTGCTGGATTCAATTTGCTAATATTTTGTTGAGGATTTTTGCATCTATATTTATGAGAAATATTGGTCTGTGGTTTTCTTTTCTCGTTATGACTTCATCTGATTTTGGTCTTTGGGTAATGCTGGCTTCACAGAATGAGTTAGGAAGTGTTCCTTCTGCCTCTATCTTCTAAACCAGATTGTAGAGAATTGGTATAAATTTTCCTTAAATGTTTGACAGATTTCACTGGTGAACCCATCTGAACTTGGTGCTTTCTGTTTTGAAAGGTTATTAATTACTGATTTAATTTATTTAATAGATATATGACTATTCAGATTATCAATTTCTTTTTGTGTAAGCTTTGGCAAAGTGTGTCATTCAAGGAATTGGTTCATTTCATCTAGTCTATTGAATTTGTGGGCATAGAGTTGTTCTTTGTATTCTTTTATTATTCTTTTGGTGTCCATGGAATTTGTACTGATGTTCCCCCCTCTTTCATTTGTAATATTAGTCATTTGTGTTCTCTTTTTTTCTTAGCCTAGCTAGAGGCTTATTGATTTTATTGATCTTTTAAAAGAAGCAGCTTTTGGTTTTGTTGATTTTTTCTCCAATGATTTTCTGCTTTCGGTTTCATTGATTTCTGCCCTAATTTTTATTTCTTTTCTTCTGCTTACTTTGGGTTTAGTTCGCTTTTTCTTCTATTTTCCAAAGGTGGAAGCTTAGGTTTTTCTTCTTTTCTAATATATACATTCTTCATTTCTAATATGTACATGCTATACATTTCATTCTAAGCACTGCTTCTGCTGCATCCCTCAAATTTTGATATATTTTCATTTTCATTTAGTTCAATATATTTTGTATTTCTCTTGAGATTTTTTCTTTGATCCATGTTTTATTTAGAAATATATTGTTTAATCTCCAAGTATTTCAGGATTTTCTAGACGTCTTTCTGTTATTGACTTCTATTTCAATTCCATTGTAGTCTGAGAGCAGACATTATATGATTGCTATTCCTTTAAACTTGTAAAAGTGTGTTTTATGGCCCATAAAAAAGTATTAACTGTTGTCAGATTTATCCTCACTGAGCATCGAACAATTCATCAATTACAATTCAGGTTTTCCTACTCCAGTACTGATTTCTGTTCATGAGTTTCTCTTCCCATGAGTTGTGATTCTCTGTGTTCATCTGTCTGTCTCTAATTTTGAGGGCAGAGGTTTGCCCTGTGACCTCATTTCTCTGATTAATCTAAGAAGAGGTATTGATTTTTCAGTGTGTTCAGCTTTTTACTTGTTAGGATGGGGAGCGACTTCTAAGCTGCGTGCATGTTAACCGGAAGTCAATCTTTTTTTTTTTTTTTTTAAGAGACAGGGTCTCTGCCCCATTGCCCAGGCTGGAGTGCAGTGGTACAATCATAGCTCATTGTAACCTCATATTCTTGGGCTCAAGCAATGTTCCTGCCTCAGCCTCCCTAGTATCTGGGACCACAGGCACACACCACCATGCCTGGCTAATTTATTTAATTTTTTGTAGAGATGGGGGTCTTACTATGTTGCACAGGCTGGTCTGGAACTCCTGGCCTCAAGCAGTCCTCCTACCTTGGCCTCCCAAAGTGCTGGGATGACAAAGAGCAGTGGCATGAGCCACTGCTCTTCACACTGTCATGCTTGAAGTGGAACCTGCCACTTCATTTCATACTGCTGAATAATATTCCATTCCATCTTATAGCTATACCACATTTTATTTATCCATTTACTAGTTGATACACATTTGTGCTGTTTCTACTTTTTGAATATTATGAATAATGCTGCAATAAATATTTACGTAATGTGAGCTCTTTCTGCCCTTTTTTGTATGGCATCCTTTGATGCACAAAAATTTTTCACCTTGATTAAGTTTAACTTGTCAATCTTTTTTTTTGCTTGTGTTTTTGGTGTCATATGTAGGAAATCATTGCCTAACCCAATATCATGCAGATTTTCTTCCATGTTTTATTCTAAGAGTTTTATAGTTTTAGCTTTTACATTTAGTCTATAATCTTCTTTAATTTTTGTGTATAATCTCAGATAGAGGTCCTACTTTATTCCTTTGCATGTGGCTATCCAGTTGTTCAGAATTATTTGTTAAAAAGACTTTTCTTTCCCCATTTAATTATCTTGATATCTTTGTCAAAAATCAATTGACCATAATTTTAGGGTTTCTTTATCATCTCTCGCTTATTCAGTTGATCTAAATATCTAGTCTTGTGCTAGCACCATGCAGTCTTGATTATTGTAGCTTTGTGGTAAGTTTTGATATTGGAAAGTATAAATCCCCCAAGTTTGCTGTTCTTTTTCAAGAACATTTTGGCTATTCTGAGCCCCTTTCATTTCCATATGGATTGTAGGATCAGCTTGTCAACTTCTGCCAAAAAAGATAGCTGGGATTTTCATAGGGATTGTGTTGAATCTGTAGATAAATTTGGGCCATGTAGCTATCTTAACAATATTAAATTTTCTGATATATGAACATGAGATGTCTTCCCATTTATTTATATCTTTTAAGATTTTTTCAACCATGTTTTCTAGTTTTTGAAGTAAGAAATTTTTACTTCTTCTGTTAAATTTATCCCTCCTTTTTTTTTATGCTTTTGTAAGTTGAACGGTTTTCTTTTTTTTTGAGACAGAGTCTTGCTCTGTTGCCCAGGCTGGAGTGCAATGGCGCAATCTTGGCTCACTGCAACCTCCACCGCCTGGGTTCAAGCGATTCTCCTGCTTCAGCCTCCCCAGTAGCTGGGATTACAGGCACCCACCACTGCGCATGGCTAATTTTTGTATTTTTAGTAGAGACGGGGTTTCCCCATGTTGGCCAGGCTGGTTTCGAACTCCTGACCTCAGGTGATCCACTCGCTTCAGCCTCTCAAAGTGCTGGGATTACAGGCATGAGCCATCACGTCCGGCCAAATGGTTTTCTTAATTTCATTTAGCAAACTTGTTGAATTTGTTTATTAATTCTCATAGATTTTTAGTGGTTTCCTTAGGATTTTCTATATACAAGATCATATTATCTACAAATAGAGATAGTTTTACTTCTTCCTTTTTAATCTGTATGCCTTTTGTTTCTTTTTCTTTTTAAACTAATTGCTCTAGCTAGAACCTCCATTACAATGCTGAACAGAGGTAGTGAGAACAAACACCCTTGTCTTAGGGAAAAGCTTTCTGTTTTTCACCATTAAGTATGGTATTGGCTGTGGGTTTTTCGTAGATGCATTTATCAGGTTGGGATGTTTCCTTCTATTTCTAGTATGTTGAGTTTTTATCATAAACAGGTGTTAGATTTTGTCAGATAGTTTTCTGCATCTGTTGAAATCAGCGTGTGGTTTTGGCCCTTTATTCTAATGATTTTAAATTCATTTTCAGATGTTAAACCAACTTAAAATTCCTGGGATAAATCTCTTTTGTTCATGTATAATCTTTTTTATATATTGCTATATTTGATCTGCTAGTATTTTGTTGAGGACTTTGCATCTATATTTATAAGGCCTGTAGGTTTCTTTTCTTGTGATGTCCTTTTCTGGCTTTGGTATCAGAATAACGATGGCCTCACAGAATGAGTCTGGAAATGTTTGTTTCTTCCCCGTTTTTGGAAGAGTTTGTGAATTTTTCTTTAAATGTTTTGTAGAATTCATCAGTAAAGCCATCTGGGCCTGGACTTTTTTGTGGGAAGTTTTAAAATTATTAATTCAGTCTCTTTGTTTGTTATAAGTCTATTCGGATTTTCTATTTCTTCTTGGGTCAGTTGCTAGAAGCTGTTCTTTCTAGGAATTTGTCTATTTTATCTAAGTTACCGAATTTGTTGCCATATAGTTGTTCATAGTATTTGTTTATTTCTCTTTTTATTTCTGTAAGGTCAGTAGTGATGAGTCTTTTCTAGTTTTCTTTTGGTCAGTCTAGTTAAAGATTTCTTAATTTTGTTCTTTTTTTTTTTCAAATAACCAACTTTTGGTTTCTTTAATTTTCTCTACTTTTCTAATATTTATTTCATTTATTTCCTCTTTTATTATTTCCTTCCTTCTTCTTGCTTTGAATTTAGTTTGCTTTTCTTTCACTCGTTCCTTAAGCCATTTTTGCTTTTTGAATTTTCTCTTGTAAAGAGTATCACTCTGTCACCCAGGCTGGAGTGCAGTGGTGCAGTCATTGCTAACTGCAGCCTCCAACTCCTGGGCTCAAGCAATCCTCCTGCCTCAGCCTCCCTAGTAGTTAGGACTACAGGTGTGCGCCACCATGCTGGGTTAATTTTTTAATTTTTTGTAGAGCCACGGTCTTGCTATATTGCCCAGCCTGGTCTCAAACTCCTGGCCTGAAGTGATCTTCCTGCTTCAGCCTCAGTTTTGCTTTTTGTTTTCTATATGTTTCACATCTTTTTTTTTTAACCTCTGTTCCTCTTTTACTGCCTTGTTTTGCATTAAGTATTTTCTAGTGTAGCATTTTAATTCATTTAATTATTTTTTAACTTTTTAAAAAAGTTTTTTCTTAATTGTTATCCTAAGGTTTATGATATACACCTTAACTTGTCAGAATCTACTTCAGATTTGTAGTAAGTTAATTCCAGTGAGACACAGAAACTTTATTTTTATATAGCTCCCTTCCCCATTTTTGTGCTATTGTTATTACATGTATTATGTCCATGTGTGTTACAAATCTAACAACACTTGGTTACAATTATTACTTTATGTAATCTTATGTCTTTTAAAGAAGCTAATAGAAGAAAAGAGAGCATGGATATATTTATAGAGTTTAAAAAATACTAACCTTCTTAATTACCATTGCTGGTTCTCTTCATTTGTTCCTGTGGATTTGAGTTACCATCTAGTGTCATTTCCTTATTCCAGTGCAGCTCTGTTCCCAACAACCTCCTTTACCCTATTGTTGTCAAATATATTATATTTTTATATATTTTATGGAAAACAATGCAATTTTATAGATATTATTTATGAAGTTGCTTTCTAAATTATTTAAGAAAATAGGAAAAATATGTAATTATTCTTATATCATTACCTACATAACTACCTTTACTGGAGCTCTTTGGTTATTTGTGCGAATTTAAATTGCTATCTCAGCCAGGTGTAGTGGCATGCACCTGTAGTCCCAGCTGCTTTGGATACTGAGGCAGGAGGATGGTTTGAGCCCAGGAGTTTGAGGCTGCATTGAGCTATGATTATCCCACTGCATTCCATCCTGGGCAACAGAGCAAGCCCCCATCTCTTAAAAAAATTGCTATCTAATGTCACTCCCTTTTAGCCTGAGAAACTTCCTTTAGTGTTTTCTGTAAGTGACAATGGATTCACTTAGTATTTGTTTCTATGGGAATGTCTTTATTTTACTTTTTTTTTTTTTTTTCTGAGATGGAGTTTCACTCTTGTTTCCAGGCTGGAGTGCAATGGTATGATCTCGGCTTACTGCAACCTCCACCTCCCAGGTTCAAGCGATTTTCTTGCCTCAGCCTCCCAAGTAGCTGGGATTACAGGTGCGTGCCACCATGCCTGGCTAATTTTTGTATTTTTAGTAGAGACGGGGTTTCACCATGTTGGCCAGGCTGGTCTCAAACTCCTGACCTCAGGTGATCTGCCCTCCTTGGCCTCCCAAAGTGCTGGGATTAAAGGCATGAGCCACCGCGCCCGGCCTATTTTGCTTTCATTTTTAAATGATAGTTATGCTGGGCTTAAGGGTTGACAGTTTGTCTGTTTGTTTGTTTACTTTCTGCATTTTGAATATGTCATCTCAATACCTTCTGCTCTCCGCTGTTTCTGTTGAGAAGTTAGCTGTTAATCTTGTTGAGGTTTCCTTGTACATGATGGATAAGTTAAGTGTTTCCTCCTGCTTTCAAAATTTTCTCTTTGTCTTTCAATACTTCATTATTTCAGCAACTATGATACATCTGGGCGTGGATCTCTTTGTCTTTATCCTGCTAGAAGTTCATTGAGCTTATTAGATGTGCATATTAATGTTTTTAATCAAATTTGAGTTGTTTGAAGCCAGTATTTCTTTAAATATTTTGTCTGTCCCTATCTCTGTCATCTCTCCTTCTGGTACTACCACTATGTATGTAATATGTTGGTGCACTTAATGCTGTCTTACACTTCTCTGAGGCTCTGTTCATTTTGTTGTTGTTGTTGTTCTTCAGACTGAAAAATCTCTATTGCCTATCTTTATTGTTTTGTGTGTGTGTGTGTGTGTGTGTGTTTGGCTTGGAGACTGCTTTCACAGGTCAAGAAGTTTACAATTTTGCTCCATGTTCAACAAGAACTATTACTTTAGTTTTCTCTCCAGTCATTCCTGAGAGGGCCTAGTCTTAGGCATATGTACAGTCTTTCAGACCTCCAAGGATGAGTGTGATTTAATTTTAAGCCTGGCTGCCTAGGAGTGGGCCCTGGTTTAGAGTAGCTTATTGTTCAGTCAGTGATTTGTCACAGGTTGTGAGCCAGTAAGGCTGTCCTTTGTTGCTTGAATTGTGTGTGGCTGGAGGAATGTTTTGCAGTCTGTCCCATGTCCCGCCTTGATTGCTCCTGAAGTAGGTGCAGCCTAGTGCATGTGCACAGCCTTCCAAGTCCATAGGGATGAGTATGATCCCATGAGGTGTCTTCTTAGCTGTTTCTTTCCATGGTTTTCTCTGGCAACCTTCTGGCTGGTCTGCCATTTTTCTTGTTGCTACTAGTTTCATGAAGCTACCAGCCGTCTTAACTGCTTGCCGTGAAGATCTCCATTGTTTTCGACAGTGCCCTTAGGCATGAACTTCTCCATGCTCTGTTCTAAATAACCAGCCCCCTTAGGACAGAACTGTGGAGCTCTCCATCCTTAAGGCTTGCCTTCAGGGTCTGCCTCTAAGCCACTGCACTGGAGCTGGGGGTGGGGAGAGTTCCTGGTTCTCCTGGAGTGACACCCCTTACTCTAAGAGTGGGTACTGGGGAGGTGGGGAGGGGATAGGAGTCCCTGATCTTCTCAGCTTGCCTCTCCCAGTATGGAGCTTGCATCCTATTAGCCAGCTGTGGTAGGATGATTGAGGCCTAGCATTCTTGGCCCGTTGTGCCTGGGGTAAAGATTCTGCCCTACAAGCTGGGACTGGGTGGGAGAAGGAAGCCCAGTCCTCTTGGCCACTTTCACCCAGAATAGAACTTCTGCAATACTGAGCTGGGAGAGATGAGACATGCTCCTGGAGTGAAGCTGAAACCCGTAGACTTGGAGCTGGGGAAATAGAGAACCTTGCTTTCTTGGCCACACCCATCCAGAACAGTGCTTCTGTAACATGGAGCTGGTGAGGGGCAGAACTGGAGCAGGTCATGGCTCAAATGTCACAGACTGTATCTGTTCTTACCAATATTTAGTAGATTTTCTTGAATAAATGTTTCTCCACTTACTGTGTGCTCTGAGGAAAATTTCCAGAGACTTTAAATGGTTATTTAAAAAACTTTCACCAGCGAAATGATTGTTTCACTGAGGAAAAGCATCTACTTCCAACACAGCCATTCTGTAAGTCCTGTCCCCTTACTGAAAATTGTGACAGTGGAAAAAAATTTTTTGGTGTGGGCTTCTCTGTATATCATCTCTACTAGAACTGAATTAAGCCCAAACTCAAGATTTTATTCAGGAGGAAAGAAAGCATATAGAACAGTGAAATGGTGTTACAATGTGAGGCTTACTTTAAAAAAAATAAAGAGTTTCAGACTTATCACATAAATGTTGACGTTTTGCAAAGTAGCTATTCTCCAGAATAAGGCATTAATCAGAAGGGGAAACAGTAGTAATTATGTGTAAAACATTCTGATCCCTGGAGCAGCAGAAATAATCTCATCCCTGGGAACCCTTGTGGGTGAAGTAGGGCCTTCTCTGCTGTTGCTATGGTTTTGATATTTCTTTTTAATTTTTTATAAAGAAAAACTATCATCAGTAAATATTGGCAAAAGCATGCAAAATAGCCCCTCATCTGGTCTCTAGAAACATACAGGCTGGGTCCACAAATGCAGAAAAGCAGATTGTGACATTGCTGTGACTTTGAACTGCTTTAGTGATCCCTTCCATGCTGACTGTTGGCAAAAGCTCGTTTTCCTTCTCTCTGCCTTGCTTTCTCCCTCCCTGAACAATAGCAAGGCTGTGGAACTCCTACCTTAATGGAAAGTGTGATAGCGCTGTGCCACTGGGAAAGATACCTCCTTTGGATTTGATACCCTCTCCTCAATTGTATCTCTTCTTAGCCTGCTCATCCCCACCATTTTATCAACGGAATAGTCAATTTTAAAGAAGTATGGGACTCCAAAGAGAAGATTCAGCCATGGCAGCTGTCACTTCTCTTCCCCCTTGTTCAGCCTGTTTGTGTCTTGTTTGTGGACATCCACTGCTCCTTTGTGCCTAAAGCTGGAAACCTCATATGCTGGCCGCAGGACTACTGGGCTGGAGAGGCAGATACCAACCCATCTGTGCCCTGGCGACACTCTGCTATTTGCCTTTGCAAGAGAAGTTCACACCGAGGAGTGACTGCTGGAGACAATTACCACCACAGTGGTGACCTGGCCTTTCAGTTTCTTACCCTGAACTCCTCTGATTTACTCTCTCCATCATTCATACACCCATTTTTATCAAGATATCACTCTTTAAATCTCTGTTGGGAGCACAACCTCTCTCCTCCCACAGCTTCCCAGCACACCTGCAGTATGGTCTCTTGGCTTTTGCCCAAACATTTGTATTTTAGACACTGCTTCTCCACACCCCACACTTGTCTCTCCGTCTCTCTCTTCCTTTCCCCTCTCTCCCCATCAGTAAATGCTTTCAATTGCTTCTCTAAAAAGCCTATACCCCGTGATACCTTCCTTTCCTTGACCTTAGGCCCTTCTTATTATGACAATTATTATCTCCAGGCCCATTCCCTGCCCCTTCCCCTGGCTGTTTTCTCTCCTCCTCCTGTTGGCTCTGAGCTTGCTTTCTTTATAGTGATGGTACTTTTTTTCTCTCCCAAACTAGCTCCTTCCTCATCACCATTCCTCCCAGCATCCTGGTTTGCAGCAGTCAGGTGAAAGAGAGAAGCAGGTCCCGGAGGGTCTTGGGGCATGTCCTTCTCTGTCTCAGGGAGAAAGCTGCTGCTGGCCCTACCACTAGTATCCTGTGAGAATAACAGCCCAGTGCTGCCAGAACCTATAGGTCTTCAAGAGAAGATAGAAACTCCAGATTTTAATGTAAACTGTCTCACTTTTAAATGTTGAAAACTATTCTTTTTTTCCCCAAGAACCTGGGGAAAGTAGCAAACCCTCCCACATCTCTGGGCTAGATTTAACTCCCCTATCTCCCACATTAACTCAGTTGCCCAGTTCTGGAAAGCTGCCTGCTAAGGACATATCCTCCATTTCACTGGCCCACTGTGGTCCCTGCCTTTAAGCCTTGTCACCTGGATGACTATAATGGCCACCTAACTGGTCTCTCTGCTTCATGCCCCTCCCCGCCCAGTCTACTGTATACAACATAATTGCCTCAAAATAACAGAGTCTTGTGGTGAAGGGCTTGTACTCTGGGATCTGGCTGTGTAGATTTAGTCCCAGCTGCCATTTATAAGCTAGGTAATCTTGGGCAAGTTAGTTCACCTTTCTGAATCTCTGTTTCCTTACCTGCAAAATAGGAAAAATAGTTATACCTCCTCATAGGCCTGTTGTGAGAACTTAGTAAGCCTGTTGTGAGGACTTAGTAAAGAACCATGCCTAAGCTGGAATAAGTACTCAATAAATGTTAAACAAAATTGTGTCATCCCCTGTTGCAAAGACCTCCAAAGGCTCCATTGCCTCTTAAATACAGTTTAGCCCCTTTGTCTAGACATTCAAGACCGTCTTGATCTGGCTTCAGCCACACTAGGCTCCTGTCTTATTCATTTTTTTTCTCCCCTGCAGTGCTATATGTTCTCACTACCTCTGCACTTTCATCCCCCGCAGTAACCTGTGAGGCAGCTGCTATGATTATCCTCATTTCACAGATGAGCAAACTGAGGCTAAGTGTCCTGCCCAAGGCCTCCCGACCTGGAAGTGGAGGAAGCAGGATTTGACTCCAGATCTGTCTGACTAAAGCCTGTTGTCTTTCCACTAGACCATAGAGAGGGAAAAACACACAGGGACAGGAAGACGTGAGAGAGACTTGCGATTCACTTCTCCCTAGGGAAAACCACAGAGCATTGTTTTTTCTCCATGAGAAACCAATCTGAAAGAGTGGTGTAACCATGTGAGAATGATACGGGGTGGGTTGGGGCCAGGATATGCTGATGCTTGTGAAAACTGCTGAAGTCAGCACAAGGGACTTTTAAAGCTAGATTTAGAACAAGTTGCAAAGCAAGAAAGGATTGGCCAGCTGCTTTGGGGCCAACAGGGTAATATTACGGTTTGGCTCCTTTTGTAACAGGTGTGGTTAAGCTCTCCCTTAAAGGCTTTGGCAAGATGAGGTTAGCATAGCAGTTAGGTGCCCCAGATGGAGAAACAGAATTCTCAGGTTCAAATCTCCATTTTGCCACTTAAATCTGTGTAACCTTGGAAATGTTATGTCTCGTTTTCTCATCTGTAAAGTGGCAGATAATAATAACACCTACCTCACAGGGTTGTTGTGATGATTAAATAAAATAGTACATGAAAGCTCTCAGAATATTGCCTCACACACAGTAAGTTATTTTATAAACAGTAGCTAGTATTTGTCCTTCATGAATATATGTGCTCAAACTTGGTGGCAGTCTCTCTCTCTCTTTTTTTTTTTTTTTTTTGACAGCGCCTCTCTTTGTCATTCAGGCTGGAGTGCAGTGGCACAATCTTGACTTACTGCAGTCTCAACCTCCTGGGCTCAAGTGATCCTCCCACCTCAGCCCCCCAGTAGCTGGGACTACAGGTGTGTGCCGCCATGCCCAGCTAATTTTTTGTAGAGACAGGCTTTCGTCATGTTGCTTAGCCTGGTCTCAAATTCCCGAGCTCAAGCGATCCACCCTCCTCGGCCTCCCAGAGTGCGAGGATTACAGGCGTGAGCCACCGCGCCTGTCTGGTCTCTCTTCTTTCTTGACGTATTCCAAAAACCAAGACCATGGCCGCACCTTCTATTTGTAGACATTTAGAAACTTTCCAAAGTGCTCCAGACACCTCATTAGGAGGATGGTGGAAAGTTTCTGAAATCTTAAACAACTTTCTAGAAGGAGGTGACCATACTCTTTTATCCCACCTCCCTTATTACATACTGCTTGCATTTGTACAGCCCACTAGTATAAGTGCACAGACTCTGGAGAGGGGTGGCCTGGGTTCAGATTCCATCCTTGCTACTTACTCTCTGTGTGGCCATGGGAAGTTACCTAACCTCCCTTGACCTCAATTGTCTCATGTGTAAAAAAAAGAGATAAGAATAACAACTCTATCATGGGGTTGTTATGAGGATTAAACAAATTAATTCATCTAAAGTGCTTAGCACAGTACCTACCACATAAGAAGCCTTAATCAAAGTAGCTGTTCTCATTACTATTAGAAAATAAACTAAGAAATCATTAGGCATCCCTTAAACTTCTCTTTTAGGTTTTCCTTTACTAGCTAGTTCTCACATCTCCTTGCATTCTCAGCCCCTGATTAGAGCACTCGCCTTTATAAGGGAATCTTGGACTGCCGTCATATCCCTCCCTTGGACCTGCCAACCCCTGCCCTTGGGTGGTGCTTTATACCCAACTGCAGCCATAAGGCTCTCATTTGGTGCCAGGACTCTGCACAGAACAGCTTCTGAGGTAATCCTCCGTAGACTGTCAAGCCCAAAAAACCACTCGCTATAGGTCCTTAACCTCATTCTGCATAGGACTAGAAGAAAGAGGTTTCCCAGCCAGACACACTTTATTCAGTCATGGAGGAGTTGAATGGCACCCCTGCATCAGATCAGAAGCTGTTGGCACATTCAGTACTGCTATTCAGGCTACTGCTTATATTTCTGTTAGGCTGGCCCTGGCCCTGGCATCATTTAGCCTATCTTGGGCTCACATCTTTTTTTTTTTTTTTGAGATGAAATCTCCTATATCTGTTGCCTCTCATTTTACTACAGAAACTTGTCAAGGTTTTTGTTTTTTTTTTTAATTATACTGTAAGTTTTAGGGTACATGTGCACAACGTGCAGGTTTGTTACACATGTATACATGTGCCATGTTGGTGTGCTGCACCCATTAACTCGTCATTTACATTAGGTATATCTCCTAATGCTATCCCTCCACCCTCCCCCCACCCCACAACAGGCCCCGGTGTGTGATGTTCCCCTTCCTGTGTCCAAGTGTTCTCATTGTTCAGTTCCCACCTATGAGTGAGAACATGCGGTGTTTGGTTTTTTGTCCTTGCGATAGTTTGCTGAGAATGATGGTTTCCAGCTTCATCCATGTCCCTACAAAGGACATCAACTCATCCTTTTTATGGCTGCATAGTATTCCATGGTGTATATGTGCCACATTTTCTTAATCCAGTCGATCATTGATGGACATTTGGGTTGGTTCCAAGTCTTTGCTATTGTGAATAGTGCCGCAGTAAACATACGTGTGCATGTGTGTTTACAGCAGCATGATTTATAATCCTTTGGGTATATACCCAGTAATGGGATGGCTGGGTCAAACGGTATTTCTAGTTCTAGATCCCTGAGGAATCACCACACTGTCTTCCACAATGGTTGAACTAGTTTACAGTCCCACCAACAGTGTAAAAGTGTTCCTATTTCTCCACATCCTCTCCAGCACCTGTTGTCTCCTGACTTTTTAATGATCGCCATTCTAACTGGTGTGAGATGGTATCTCATTGTGGTTTTGATTTGCATTTCTCTGATGGCCAGTGATGATGAGCATTTTTTCACATGTCTGTTGGCTGCATAAATGTCTTCTTTTGAGAAGTTTCTGTTCATATCCTTCACCCACTTTTTGATGGGGTTGTTTGTTTTTTTCTTGTAAATTTGTTTAAGTTCTTTGTAGATTCTGGATATTAGCCCTTTGTCAGATAAGTAGATTGCAAAAATTTTTTCCCATTCTGTAGGTTGCCTGTTCACTCTGATGGTATTTTCTTTTGCTGTGCAGAAGCTCTTTAGTTTAATTAGATCCCATTTGTCAATTTTGGCTTTTGTTGCCATTGCTTTTGGTGTTTTAGACATGAAGTCCTTGCCCATGCCTATGTCCTGAATGGTATTGCCTAGGTTTTCTTCTAGGGTTTTTATGGTTTTAGGTCTAACATTTAAGTCTTTAATCCATCTTGAATTAATTTTTGTATAAGGTGTAAGGAAAGGATCCAGTTTCAGCTTTCTACATATGGCTATCCAGTTTTCCCAGCACCATTTATTAAATAGGGACTCCTTTCCCCATTTCTTGTTTTTGTCAGGTTTGTCAAAGATCAGATGGTTGTAGATGTGTGGTATTATTTCTGAGGGCTCTGTTCTGTTCCATTGATCTATATCTCTGTTTTGGTACCAGTACCATGCTGTTTTGGTTACTGTAGCCTTGTAGTATAGTTTGAAGTCAGGTAGTGTGATGCCTCCAGCTTTGTTCTTTTGGCTTAGGATTGACTTGGCAATGCAGGCTCTTTTTTGGTTCCATATGAACTCTAAAGTAGTTTTTTCCAATTCTGTGAAGAAAGTCATTGGTAGCTTGATGGGGATGGCATTGAATCTGTAAATTACCTTGGGCAGTATGGCCATTTTCACGATATTGATTCTTCCTAACCATGAACATGGAATGTTCTTCCATTTGTTTGTGTCCTCTTTTATTTTGTTGTTGGGCTCACATCTTGCCCAACATCAGCTGTTGTCAACAACACCTGTGCTCATCTAATCATTTAGCTCAGGTGTCTCAAGCACTTTTTACCTGCCAAACAGTGTGTGTGTGTGTGGGGTGTGTGTGTGTGTGTGTGTGTGTAGTGTGTGTACATATGTGCATAAGGATAAGTTGAAAGAGTCAATGAACAGAATGAAGCCTACTTGCAATCCAGTGCAGCACTGTGAGTCTGGGCTTTGGAGACAGATGGGCCTGATGCAAATCCTAGCTCTGCTTCTTGTCAGTTGGGCAATGTGGGACAAGTTAATCTGTCTTACTTTGATCAGCTATAAAAGGAGGATAGTAGAAAGATATACCGTGAAGAGTTACTGCAAAAATAAGAGGTAGCATATGTGAGTGCCTGATAGAGACCTAATCAATGATTTTTGTAATTATTATTTTCCCTAGACCCAATTCTCAACTAGGGTGTTGCCCCTTGAAATTAAAAAGGAGAATCTACATGCAAAAATGAATAATTTGGACTCCTAACCTTATATCATGTACAAAAGTTAACTCAAAATGGATCAACGACATAACTGTAAGAGCTCAAGCTGTAAAACCGTTAGAAGACAGTGTAGTTGTAAATCTTTGTAACCTTGAATCAGGCAATGGTTTTTTAGATATAACACCAAAGGCACAAAAGACAAAAAGAAAAACTAGGTAAATTGAACTTTATGAAAAGTAAAAACCTTTGTGCTTCAGAGGTTACCAAGAAAGGGAAAAGACAGCCCAAAGAATGGACAAAAGTTTTGTAAATCTTATGGCCAAGTACAGTGGCTCACGCCAGTAATCCCAGCACTTTGGGCCAAGGTGGGGGGATCACTTGAGGTCAGGAGTTCGAGACCAACATGGCAAACATGGCGAAACCCCATCTCTTTTTAAAATACGAAAATTAGCTGAGTGTGTTGGCACACACCTGTAGTCCCAGCTACTCAGGAGGCTGAGGCACAAGAATCGTTTGAACCCAGGTTGCAGTGAGCAGAGATCGTGCCACTGCACTCCAACCTGGGCAACAGAGCAAGACTCTGTCTCAAAAAAAAAAAAAAAAAAAAAAAAAGAAGGTTTGCAAATCATATATCTAGTAAAGAACTTGTATCCAGAATATATAAAGAACTCTTAAAACTCAGCAATAAAAAGACAAACAACTCAATTTAAAAATGAACAAAGATCTGAATAGACAGTTCTCCAAAAAAGATATACAAATGGCCAACAAGTACATGAAAAGATGTTCAACATCATTATCCATGAGGGAAATTTAAATCAAACCACATGAGATCCCACTTCCCACCCAATAGATTTGTTGTAATCAAACATACAAAGAATAAGTGTTGACAAGGATGTGGAGTGACTGGAAATCTCAAATACCACTGGTAGGAGCATAAAATGGTGCAGCCTCTATGGAAAACAGTACAGCAGTTACACAAAAGGTTAAACATATGACCCAGGTTACCGTATGACCCAGTAATTCCACTCTTAGGTACATACTCAAGAGAAATAAAAGCATATGTCCCCATAAAAAAAAGCTTGTACATAAATGTTCATAGGAGCATTATTTGTAATAGCCAAAAGATGGAAACAACCCAAATGTCCTTCAATGTGTGAGTGGATAAACAGTTGTGGTATATTCATATGATGGAATCAGTCATAAAAATGAATGAAGTACTGATATATGCTACAACATGGATGAACCTTGAAAACACTAGGCTAAGCAAAAGAAGCCAGACACAAAGCCCATATACTGTATGATTCCATTTCTATAAAATGCCCAGATTAGGCAAATCCATAAAGACAGAAAATAGACTAGTTGTTGCCAGGGGCTGGAGTGGGGAGGATAATAGAGAGCTAATAAGTTTAGGGTTTCTTTTGGGGGGTGTGATGTTATGAAATATATATTTGGTCTTTGTCTCCATTTCCTGGCATACAACTCCGAAAATCCTTGGAGTCTCCAAAGTGATGTCTTTTTGTATGCCTATGAGTTGACTGATGGTTGGCGGTCCCTAGGTAGCCCAAGGATAGGGACTGGTCACTGGAAAGACCAAGGCATGAATAGAGGGTTGGGACTTTCAGCCCAACCTCCAGGGACGGGAGAGGGGCTGAAGGTGAAGTTGATCACCAATGGCCAATCATTTAAACAATCATGCTTACATAATGAAGCCTCCACAAAAACTCAAAAGAACAGGGTCCAGTGAGCTTCTGGATAGCTGAACACGTGAAGATTCATGGAGGGTGGCCCACCCAAGTAGAACATGGAAGTTCTGTGCCCCTTCCCACATACCTTCCTTGCTTGATGCATCTCTTCATCTGTATCATTTTTTATGTCCTTTATTATAGACCAGTAAATGTCAGTAAGTGCTTCCCTGAGTTCTGTGAGCTGCTTTAGCAAATTAATAGAAGAAAAGAGGGGGTAATGGGAACTCCAATTTGAAGCTGGTTGTCCAGAAGTTCCAGAGGCTAGAACTTGCAACTGGTGTGTGAAGAAGGGGGGACGCAGTCTTGGGGACTGAGCCTTCAACCTGTGGGATATGATGCTATCTTCAGGTAGATAGTATCAGAATTGAACTGGAAGACATCTGTGTCTACTGTAGAATTGATTGCTTATTTGGCGAATGGGGAGAGAAAATCCCACACATTTGGTTACAGAAGTTTCTGTGTTGATTGTTGTTGTGGTGTGAGAACAGAGGAAAAACAGTTTGTTTTTCCACTATCACCGGGAAATGATCTAAAATTCACTATGATGATGGATATACAACTCTGTGAATATACTAAAAAGCCATTGAATTGTCTGCTTTAATTGATTGAATTATATGGTATGCGAATTATATCTCAGTATAAATTTTGCTTGGTGCTATGTCTCACGCTGGTAATCCCAGCACTTTGGGAGGCCGAAGTGGGAGGATTGCTTGAGCCCAGGACTTCAAGACCAGCCTGGGCAACATAGTGAGGCCCCACCTCTACAAAAAAAAAAAATTAAAATTAGCCAAGCCTGGTGGCACACACCTGAAGTTCCAGCTACTCTGGAGGCTGAGGTGTGGAGATTACCCTAGCCCAGGAGCTTGAGGATGCAGTGAGCCATGATCACGCCACTGTTCTGTAGCCTAGGCAACAGAGTGAGACCCTGTCTCTAAAAAAAAGATAAAACTGTTAAAGGAAAAAAAAGGAATGAGAAAAAACTACCCAGAGCCACCACGGTGGACTTGAAAAAGTTATGGTTATTTCTTGATGATAAGCTTAACAAGGGGTGGATTATTCATGCCTCCCCTTTTTAGACCTTATAGGGTAACTTCCTGATGTTGCCATGGCATTTGTAAACTGTCATGGTGCTGGTGGGAATGTAGCAGTGAGGATGACCGGAGGTCACTCTCATCGCCATCTTGGTTTTGGTGGGTTTTAGCCAGCTTCTTTACTACAGCCTGTTTTATCAGCAAGGTCTTTATGACCTGTATCTTGTGCCGACCCCCTATCTCATGCTGTGACTAAGAAGGCCTAACTTACTGGGACCGCAGCCCAGCAGGTCTCATCCTTATTTTACCCAGCCCCTATTCAAGATGGAGTTGCTGTGGTTCAAACACCTCTGACATTTCCCCCCTCACTTTTATAAGAGAACCCTTAATCCTAAGGGTTGCAGAGGGACAAAGATCCATCTTCTAATGAATAGCGGTGATGATATTCCTGTCTAACTATTAGATCTCTTGCAATCAGGGTAGAGAGGAGCTCAGTCAGAAAGCATTGGTATGTCGTGGGCCATTCACAATTCTGAGTTCTGACAAAAGGTGATATCTTGAAGATTAATAAGTATTCAATGTAAGAAAACATTCGGTAAGCTTATCCTGCATTCCTACGCAAAGAGTACAACAGCAATATATTCCACAATAGTAAAGCAAAATAAGTAAAATTGTCCCTAGTAAACTAAATTAGAAAGCTTTCCATGAACTAGGCATTTGTTGGAACCAAGCTAATATGGGGTTGCTAGCCAATTTCAATATGTGCCCAGAATTGGAATACTGATCCAGATTTTTACATTGCCCATCCCTCTTGTTTCTTCTGAGAAGCAGTCAGAGATCACCGGATGATTCACAGGAATAAGCAGAGTCAGTATAAATTGCAGAAAAATACTTAAAAACAACTAATGAGACTAAAAGCTAATAACAGGTATACCACAATTCTTGAAACATAATTTTTTCTCTCTCCAGTCTCCCATTTTTACTAAAGGTAAATCATGGTAAGACTGATTTGCTTTATTATACCTGGTTGGACTGTTTGTATAAAGTGCAGCAAGAATAATTATTTTTCACATAAGCCCTTTTTAAATTGGCTTTAATGGAGCTCTATTTCTTTCCTTTTTTTTTTTTTTTTTTTTTTTTTTTTTGAGATGGAGTCTTGCTCTGTCGCCCAGGCTGGAGTGTAGTGGCACGATCTCGGCTCACTGCAAGCTCTGCCTCCTGGGTTCATGCCATCCTCCTGCCTCAGCCTCCTGAGTAGCTGGGACTACAGGCACCTGCCATCATGCCCGGCTAAGTTTTTGTATTTTTAGTAGAGATGGGGTTTCACTGTGTTAGCCAGGATGATGTCGATCTCCTGACTCATGGTCCGCCCACCTTGGCCTCCCAAAGTGCTGGGATTACAGGCATGAGCCACCGTGCCCGGCTGATGGAGCTCTGTTTCATAGATGGAATCTCAGATCTTTTTAAAGCCGAGCCCAGCCATGGATTTGTGCCCTCAAATACCCATAAGTTGAGTAAATCCCTCTCCCCTTGAGGTCCCAAGATAACTTGGGGCTCCTGGGCCTGTCAGAAGGTGACATTCTTTAAACTTACCACAGGTCAGGAACCTTGTACAGGAACTGTGTAGACAAGGTATGAGGCCAGTTTCCCAAGGGGCTTTTATTGGCTCTATAAGTCAAGTTTGATTCCTTAAAGGAAAGTACACCATTCCATTCAAAGCCTTGGTAAAATAACCAGTTCCTCAAATTGTGTCCTGTTGCAAAAGAAAACAGATTCTTACTGCACTTATGCAAATAACTATTGCTATAAGTTAAGAACACTCACAACTAGTTTCCAAATTCTGGAGAAATCAGGTAGAGAGAAACAAATATGCTCCAAGTTTTATTCCCAGGAATATACTTTACTCAATTGTTAAAAGCTGTAAATAGCTTAAAAGAAAAGTTTCTTTGACTCTGAAAAACAAAACAAAAGGATCTGCAATGCTTTAAGCTAAGTTAAAAAAGATTGCTTCAGTCTTCTATTAGGTCAGTCCATTCAGTCAACTCCTGTTCTGCTTTATATTCATGAACATTTCAGCTTTCCATGAGTCTTGAAAGTTTTTCCTCTATTCTAATGTCATAATCTCCAAAGTTATTAGAAACCTGCATTCAAGAACACCTGTTAGAGTCCTGTAGCTGATTATAAACCACCTTTTAAAGAGGATCAAAACAAGACAACAATTGTCTGTGGATGACAAAATGTCTTAGGGCAGCCACAGCCAAAAACATGATTGACAAAGAAATTTGGTTACCTCTATGGCACACAATGATTTTATGTAATAATTATAATTATTACTGATAATATATGCTAAGTTATATTAGGATTGTAAGAGTTTCCCATAATTTTGAACACATACCAATAACATATTTCTAGAAATACAGCCCAAAAAAAGCCAAACACCATTTTATATTTGAGAATGTTTCCTGTATGACTTTTATACCAAATAAGCCAAATGTCACTTTTGGACTTTAGGCAACCTAATATCTAAAAGATTAATTAGGTCAGAAAAAGTCATAGTTTATAATTTCACTTTGGAAAGCTTATCAAATATTAAAGGCTTAAGTCACTTGATATTATAAAAAGAATCCCAGGTCACCGTAAGTCACTCATTTAACCAAAATGATAAATATTTTAAAAAGGCAAAACCCCATACTCACTAAGAGAGGAGAGAATCAGCTTTCTAAACAAGACCCAATAAAGACAGCATGAGGCCAATTGAATCTTGAATCTGTCTTTTCTTTTTCCCCTCCCTTTTTCCCTGCCATTTATCCAAAGGCATAGACAAAAACCTTTCATTATCTTTTCATATTATGTAAAAATCTTTTTTGAAACAGAAAACCAAATTTCATATTTGCATTAGTGCATTTTTCATGCCAAAGCTAGTTTTAAATAACATTTTATAAGTTTATCCCGTTTTAATTAGTTTGATCATAAGGTATGATTTTCATAAACCTCTTATAACTCTTTATAATTTTTGTTAAACAGATCAATCTTCTAAGAAAACCCTGTTATTTGGACACGTGGGCCCAAATTCTGGCACCAAATCAGTATGCTTTTAGTCCAATGTTCAGTTTATGGAAAAACTGAATACCCCTTTAATTTGAGCGAATATGTTCACACACAGAATTTCTTTTACAAGATTAATTTTTCACAAACCTTCCATAACTTGCTCAAACCTTCAGCTTTATCTTATCTAATTAAAACAATCCATTAACCCTTTAATCCAGGCAAGAAAAAAAAATCCACATTCCCATGCCTTTTTATAATCTTTTACCAAAAACACATTTCACTTTCTTTACACACTTTGCATGTAAAACTGTTTCTTTAAGCCGGGCGCGGTGGCTCACGCCTGTAGTCCCAGCTACTCGGGAGGCTGAGGCAGGAGAATGGTGTGAACCCAAGAGGTGGAGCTTGCAGTGAGCCGAGATCACACCACTGCACTCCAGCCTGGGCGACAGAGCGAGACTCTGTATCAAAAAAAAAAGAAAAAGAAAAACTGTTTCTTTAGTAGTCTCAAATACGTGTTACACGGTTAATTCTTAGCAACTTTTACTTTTGGTGAAAAGCTTGGCTAGTAAGCCATTGTAGTTAGGTACCAGGTCTGGAGTCTAGAACATCAGACAGAAGTGCAGATAAAGGCTGACTCTTTCCAGCATACGTAGGGGGCATGGCTGTCCATATGTCCCCAGGCCTTATCTAGAATCTAATGCTCCAAGGTAGTAGGTAAATTGAACAATTTTCAAAAGTCAAAGAAGCAGTTTATGACCTTAAAGCATTTAGCAAAGCTAGTATGTGACCGAATTTAGACCAAATGTCTGAATTTTGAAGACATTTTTATTTTACCAGTAACCTTTAAAACTGTTTTTATTTCCCAAAGATTACTAAAGTCACATGAACCAAAAGGCTTTGTACTTTTACTTTTCTGATAAAATATTTGATTTAAGCTCTTATTTTTAAACCAATTAATCAAAACTCTTTTATACTACACACACAACACATATACATACACAGACAGACAGAAGATAAAAGAGTCATTCCCTAAGCCAGGAATTGAACCCTGAAGCCAGGCCACCACGGTGAAGACACAAAGCCTTAGCTACTGAGCTACAGCACTGGGAAGTTTCCATTTCTCTTCCTAGAAGGAGCCTAGAACAGCCAATTTTGAACTTGCAAAAGCTTTTAACTGCTTGAGATAATTTTAAGGGCTAACTATAACATGAAACCCCAAATTCCTGTCCACTGGATGATGGCAACCAAGAGAAAGTACTGCCACGTGGTTACAAGGTTAAGCTCCCAAGGACATTTTTCAACATGTAGTCTCTGGCGAGACAGTCGCCCTGAGTAACAGACAAGATAAGAAATGGAAAGGAGAGAAAGAAAGAGAGAAAAACATTGCTGCGGCAGGATGGGGAAGGCGAGTTGCTCACGGAGGCCAGAGAAAGATCCACCCATTGCAACGCCACTGAAAAGTTCAGGTTTTGTTGAAGGGATCTTTTTTGAAGGTTTTGTTTGTCAAAGGGATCTTTTCCAGCATTCCCATCAGCTCTCAAGTTTCCCTCTTTAGGGAGGAAAAAGCTCCCCATGTCCAATGATCCTGTATATACCTAATCTTGTCACCTACAGCCATCAGCAAAGGCAGATTAATTCAAAGAGAATAGCAGTTAATAGTAGTGCCAAACTCGTTCTTAGTCGAGAGGGACTTTACTGAGAGGGATCTCCAACCCCCTAAATCTTAGAAGGGACTCTAACGCTCCTAAGTTGGGCTTCTAACCCAAGGTCAGTCAAGCGTCCTTGACTTTTATTAAGAGGGGCCTTTAACCTTCTCTGTCTTAGGAGAGACACTAACTCCCCTAAATTGGGCCTGTAACTCAATCCCATCCTTTACACTGGTAAATGCACCCCACTTACCCAAAGTCGGCCAATTGGTGCTGCAGACTATTTCCTTTGGGTTGGGGGTCTCCTCAGTATCGTTCCTTCAGGGTTTTCCAGAAAGATGTTACCAGAAAAGGGTCCAGATCCAGACCCCAAGAGAGAGTTCTTGGATCTTGCACAAGAAAGAATTTGGGGTGAGTCCATAGAGTAAAGTGAAAGCAAGTTTATTAAGAAATTGAAGGAATAGGAGAATGGCTACTCCATAGGCAGAGCAGTCTGTTTACCAATTTCTGGTTATCTGTTGACTTCCTGCCAAGCTAGTTAAAGATTTAGCACCATTGTCTAACTCATCACTATTTTGTATTCTTTTTTGGTTACCCCAGTAAGCTATGCAATATACTAACACTTTCTATGTTTTTGTTCCATCAAGTATGAGCTGCATCTTTTGAGTCCCCACTTGGTAGGCTAAGGTAGTGGCACCCTTCTTCTTCCCCTCAGCTCTGTACCCCACCCACCCTTCTCACCAGGTGGTGCTTTGGCAAAACACTTGGTCCTTATTTTGAAAGACCTTGTCTTTAAAAATACAAAAAATTAGCTGGGCGTGGTGGCACGCGCCTATAGTCCTAGCTACTCGGGAGGCTGAGGCAGGAGAATGGCGTGAACCCGGGAGGCAGAACTTGCAGTAAGTCGAGATCGCTCCACTGCACTCCAGCCTGGGCGACAGAGCAAGACTCCATCTCAAAAAAAAAAAAAAAAAAAAGGTGGAAGATGTGAAAGATAAAACTAATTTTTATTAAGCATTTACTATGTGCCAGGAACTATGCATGCATCATCACATTCAATCCTTATCGTAGTCCTGGGAGGGAAATATCATAACTGCAATTTTAGAAATGAGAAAACTGTGACCGGACCATGCATCTGGTAGGGGGTCAAGCTGAGATTTGAAGCAAAGTTGAATCCAAAGCCCCTACTATTTTTTCCAGAGCCCCAAGCATCCTTCAACTTCAGTTTCATCTGCAGATTTTTAAGTCTCTTTTCTGTAGCCAAGGCTTGGACTAGCAGTCTTTAGCTATTTTTAGAACCCCACAGTGATTCCTGCTCATTCACCAATGCTGCAGCCTCTTCCCAGAGGGCAAAGAAAAGGGTGACTTGAGAGGAACCTGAAGGCAAATGAACCATCCCTATGGGGTGTGGGGAGAGTAGATCATCTGGATGGGTTTGCTGATTCAGTTGCATGCCTGGCAGGCTTCTCTCTACCTCGTGGCTCTGGCGTTGGGCTTTGGAAGCCAGTACAGAAGTCCCACGTGGTCCCTGAGGTGACATGGGAATCATTTTACCGCATCACCAGGGCTCCGCCTGCCAGCATGCTGCCTTTGATTTGAGAAGCAAATACAGAATTTTGAAGATTGTAGCTGACTCAGACCATTGTTCTGGCATTGCGGTCATAGACACATGTGGGAAATTCCCAAATTGACTTTCCCACAGAGCTGTTTTGGAGTGGGGGACAAAAAGAGTTCGGGGGCGGAGAATGTATTTTAGTTATTTATTTGATTAGTGCTTGTTAAATCTTTGGACTGTTTCAACTAGAGGCACTGAATGGGATTTCCCCAGGGGTCACTTCTGGGCATCTAGAAGAGTCAAGAGGTCAAAAGGCCCAGACTCAATTTTCCATACTGAGGAAGGAGAGACTAATAACATAAAACAGACAGTCCCAGATTCTTTCTATTGGTCTACAGGCTGCTGTCACAGAAAAACATTTGGACGTTCCCACCCACATACTTTCCCCCAACCCATGTCCTCTGGGTTCTCCCTCTCTGTTGGCGATCCAGCCATCCAGCCCACCTAGGAGTCATCTTCATTCTGCCATCTCCTTGCCTCATAACAACCCTTCTCCTTCACCCGTGGGCCACCCCCTCTACACACACACACACCCATACCCAAGACCACCCCCCTCACACTGTTGATTTGCAGGGTCTTACACATTCACCCTTTCTCCTTTCTTGTTAGTGACCTCCAACCTCATCACCTCAGGCCTACTACTTTCTGTGCCTCCAGTTACACCTCCCACAACACTGGCCTGGCCCCAATCCATCTTGTCAACACTGCTAGATGAATCTTCCTGCAGAACAGCTTTCCAAGGCCTGCTCAGACTTCCCCAAGGCTTCTCTGCTGCTTCCAGCATAAAATCCAAATGCCTCAGCCTGGTTTTCGAGACCCCATTCTACCTGCTCTCTATTTCTATTTCCAAGCTCTGTTCTTGCCACTTCCCTACTGGACTGAGAACTTCTTGAAGATGAAGAACAAGGCTGGCTAACTACTGGGGCTGTGACAGGACAGGAGAGTGTCTAGGACATTGGGAGTCAGGACCTGTTTGCTGAGGGAGTGAAGGAATGAAAGAATGAGCGTGGTTAAGCCGTCACAAGACTCATTTTGCCAAATAGTTGTGCAGGGTCCTCTGTCACTGACCAGTTGGGTGACCTTGAATAAGTCCCTTCCTCTTTCTGGGCTTCGTGTCTTCAACAGGTGTCTCAAACTTGCAGCTCTTGGGCCCAAAGGGCCTGCAAACATGTTTTGTTGGTTGGCACATTAACGTGATTTTGAATGCCTTTCTGGAAAGCGTGTGTGCTGTGGTTCCCCACTCTTCTCCCATTTTCTTACACCTCCCCACCTCCCTTATTTTCATTAGCTGCTTGGTGCCTAAAGGCATTTACATTTGTGACTCTTGGATTAGGTGGTGTTTACTCACCTTTCAACTCTGGCGTGGCTGGAATTCTCTGTTTGACCTGCTTTGAAATGAAAATTGCAAGTGCTTTGCTTAAGTGATTTCCAGTGTCATCTAATATACAGCAGTCAGGCCAGACTAACTTTGCCTTCCCAAAACAGGCCACCAAAGAACAGTGGAATATGCCGTTAGTATTTCTGACTTTGGCAGTCAGCTGCAGAGGGAGATTTTATTCCATTGAAAATAATTGTCTTTACATAGCCCAGCACAAGTGGTGCCCATTTATAGACTAGAAAGGACCAAGCACAGCGTGCCTATTGGCAGCCAGCTGGGCCTATACAGAGGGCACTGGTTGCAGGCACAAAGTGTGAATTTAGCCCAAGTTGCCTAGCCCAGTCCTTTCCAGAACAAAGTGCTGAATGAGGGGTGTGTGCTAGAAGCATTTCTCTCTCTCTGTCTCTCTATGTCTCTCTGTGTGTCTTTCTCTTTCTCTCTCTCTCTCTCTCTCTCTCTCTCTGTCTTTGGCTGTCAGTGGCCTAGTTTGCACTAAGACTCCATAGAGATACGCACAGAGGGCAGGGAAGATCAAGGAGGCATTCTCATCACTGGGTTCCTTTGCATTAGCCAGGCCCAAGGGCCACATGAGTTGCAGATCTGCCTGGCCACAGGCAGGCAAGGCACAGCTCACTGGGAGATGCTAGACAAACACAGCAGCTGCTGGAAGGCACTTGCGTAGTCTGGACAGCAACTGAGTCCCACACATTTGGGCAGCATCTGGGTGAAAGGTACTGGGAGGTGGGCAGAGAGGGCTGGTGTGGGTGTATGTGCCCATCACTGGGCATAGTCAGGCACTGGGTCAAAGTGGAAGCACTGATGGCCTGTGGAGCCAAATGGCTGCAGTCACTGGGTGTATGTCTACATACACACCTGGTGTGTCCCCAAAATCAGTGTGGAGGGCGTAGAGGGGCTATTCAGTTAGGGACACATAATAACATATCCCTGTATGTAGCAGTTGTAGGCATCTGAGATGGTGGGGTGGGGAGGTGAGGAAGGAAAAGGGGAGAAGAAAGACTGTTTCTGACTAAGCTGTTTCATGTGTCCAGAACAACTGCAGGGAGCTTCCTGGGGTGAAAAAGATTGACTATGTATCTTTGTCTCCCTGTTTCTGCCCTGTCCTGCTCTGCTGCTTAGGAACTCAGGGAGACAAAGCCCTAGTACTGTTTGTCAAAGTCAAATAGAATGGATAAAGCAAACTTTCCAAAGAAACTTTATGGAACACATTTCAAAGCCCTGGAGAAGCAATTTTAGGGTTTTTTGTTTTGTTTCTTTATGTTTTTGGTTTTCTTTGCATGACTGCCACTAATTTATGTCAGCAAGGCGTTAAGTGAGACACTTAAGATCATTGCGGCTGCCAGGGGAAGTGGGTACACCCGCTTGTGGGGCTGTAAGACAGCACAGTCGCTGAAGGGCATTAGAGCTGGGCTGGGTTGGGCTAGGCTGTGGCTGGGACTGAAGACCGTGAACACAGCGGGACATGATGTGGTGTTGGTATGACTGTGGGTGTGCTGTGTGTTATGTACATGTTTGTGACAGCACTGAGGGACCTGGCTGTAGCTGTAGTGTGTGGATTTGTTCCGTATAGCTTGAAACCAGGGTGCTCTGGCAGCGACAGGAACAAGTATGGGCCACAAAGCCAGAGAGCCCCAGTGTCAGCTAGATGGGAGGGGCGGGAACTTTTCTCACCTTCATTTCCACATAGCCAGCTGGGCCTGTGTCTCTGGCAGTAGTTGCTGGTGTCTGAAGGCTTTTATTCCGCCTCTAACTGGCCTGCAGTATTCCAGCTGGAAGCCGTGGAAGCCCACACATTGACTTGTGCCGTTTCTGGCACACTCAGCTACCCCCAGTGGCCTGGAAGCCCAGCTTTTCCTGCATAGCCCTTGGTTGAAGACCCATACCTGAGCCTTATGTTCAGCGAAAGGCCTTATCATCACACAGTGAGGCTTCCTGCTAAAATGCAATCGCCTACTGAGATGGGAGCCATGGAGGGGATTCTGGGGTTGCTGTTCTCTATCTTTTGAGTAATTGGGGGTCAAGGCAAGCCAAGCCCTGGCCTGGTCTGCAGCTGCTGTCTGCACACTGCCCAGCCTCTCCACCCACTTCCACCATCACAAGGAGAGCTCTTGAGTACCCCGGAGGGTTTGAGGTAGACATGATGGTCCTGTAGGTGGTGGGCATTTGGGTTGTCATCCGCATAGCTACTAACCAGCTGGCCAGGCCTGGCATGGTATGGAGGCTCTGTCTGAATGAGCCAAGGATGCTCCGTCTTTAGCAGCAGGACTTTTGAGCAGTGAGAAGGCACTGGGGTTCCCTGGCCAGAGGAGGCAAATCAAATGCACGCAGGGCCACACTCCCCACCTGCCTCCCAGCAGGTACCATAAGGGTGAGAGTCGGCCAAGTGTAAGACAAGTCACGGTGTGACCAACCATAATGCCTGTCTTTTTACATTACTTTTGAAAACACTATGCAGGCCAAAACCAAAAAAAAAAAAAAAAATATATGGCCAAACCAAAAGCATCTGCAAGCCACATTCAGCCTTCTGGCTGCCAGTTTGTATCAAATGTGAAAAGCAAAATTTAGTTGTACATCACTGAGAATTCTTTTGGCCTGGTGAACTCTTTCTTGGTCTTCCACATCTAGCTCCAATGGCATCTCTGAGCCACTTTCTCTGACCCTCTCCTTAGGCCAAACAAATGCTTCTCCTCTCTCTGATCCCTTAGTATCTATTGTAACATATTAGTATATTCATTCATTCATTCAATAAACCTCTATTGACTACTCTGGCAAAGGTAGTGCTGGGGTTACAGAGATGAACAAATAAGAAATAACCCCTGCCCTCGAGAAGCAACCAGCCTGATTGGAGGAAAGATGGGAGGGCAGACAGACTGAGAGATCCCTGAGGGAGGCTCCCTCTGTGTGTGTGTGTGTGTGTGTGTGTGTGTGTGTGTGTGTAAAAGTTGAGGAAGGTAGGCTTCGGGTGAAAAGGAGATGGCTCAGCCAGGTGCTGGAGGAACAAAATGAGTAAATCAAGCTGAAGAGGAGGCAGGGCCTTACTGGCGCAGGGAGCCCCTGAGCAGACCCCTGGAGTTATGGATACCAATGGCATGTTCACGCCCCAGTGTGTTGCCCTATGTGACTAGTGTTTAAGGAATGAGGACAAAATAATCTATACCTCAAACCCCTGAGGCACGCAGTTTACCTGCATACCTGCACATGTACCCCTGAACCTAAAATCAAAGTTTAAAAAAAGGAATGAGATGCTGTAAGTGGCTGTGGATCTTGGCTTTTTGTCCTCTGAAGGCAATGGGGAGCCACCTGCAGGTTTGGAGCTGGGGAGTGATGAGTCTGATCTCAGCTTTGCAAGGCCCACACTAGAGCCTCCACATGTTAGACAGTCAGGAAGGGGGGCGAGACTGGTGATGGGGGGCCAGCCAGGGAGCTGTGTCCCCAGTGCCTGGACCTGCCCACTGCATACTTGCTGAGTGAGTGAGTAGATGAATGAGGTAGGAAGGGATGTGGAGAGTGGCTGCTGCCCCCACCCCTGTTTGGCAGGGGTGGCTTTCATAGGCATCCACTTGGGCATCTCATAGGCATCTCAGACTTGACCTATTCAAACCTGACCCCTGGCCTTGCCCCCCAAACCTGCTGCTCCTGCAGTTTTCACCATCTCAGTTAATGGCAGTCTCAACTTTCCAATTGCTCAAGACCCAAACCTCAAGGTCATTTTTGACTCTCATACTCCACATCCACTCCATTAGTAGTTTATGTTGTTTCTACATTCCAAATATATCCAGAATCAAACCAGTTGTTACCACCTTCAAGATCTGTTCTCCTGTCATCTCTCGCCTAGGTAATTATTTGCAGCAGCCTCCTAACAGGTCTCCCTGCCTATTCCAGCTTGGATCCTCTATGCTCTACTCAGCACAACAACCGGTGTGATTCAGCAAAAACATAAGTCAGGTCATGTCCTTTCTCTGCTCAAAACCCTCTACCGGATCTCTATTTCAGATGAAAAGCCAACGTCCTTACAATGGCCCACAGGCCCTGCATACTCTATCTGACCCCCTGACCTGTAGGACCTCACCTCCTGCTCTCCTGCTACTCCTTCTGCACTCTGCACCAGCCACACTGGCCTCCTCACTGATCCCCAAACAGCCTCCAGGGGCTTTGCATTTGCTGTTCCCTCTGCCTAGAAATCTTTTCCTCTAGGTACCTGCGTGGTTCACTTCCTCACTTCAGGTCTCTCTACAAATGTCACCTTCTCAATGAAGCTTTCATTGACCATCTTATTATAGAATAACACCCCCAGCCCTGCTGGTCCCCTGAGCCCCTCCGTTGTTTCATTTTTCTCCAAGCCAGTTATTGCATTCTAACTTACTACATATTTTACTCATTTGTTTTATTTATTGTCTATCTCTCTCCACAGAATGTAAGCTTAATGAGAACAGAAACTTTTGTCTGTTTTCCCCTGTGGTATTCCTAGTGCCTGGACCAGTGCCTGGCGCATGGGAGACACTCAGTAAGGACTTATGGGATCAATGAATAGGTGGACTGTGGGGATCGGTGAGGTTGTCCTGGGCTATCTCAGGGCCATGTGATCTGGGATTCTCAGGAACAGATCACGTAGGGGAAGGAGAGAGCCACTGGACTGTAGGAGTTAGCAGGTCTAGCCAGGGTGACCTTGGGCAAGTCCCTTCCCCTCACTGTCCTCAATCTGTCCATTTATAAAGCAATTTATAATTTGATGTGATTGTCTCTAAGGACAAGCATTATGAGCCTCTGGGGGCAAGGTGGGGGCCTGGCCAACTGGGCTGCCATTCATGCCCCCTGGGCATGAGGGCAGAGATCCTCACTCCTGCAGTTCCCCATTTCTTTTTTGACTTCTTTCAAAGCGCCATCTTATCTTCACCCCACATCTATAAACATACCATGTCACAGCTGTTCAAATAGTGATGGGGCGGTGGCTGCCAGTCAGCTTCATTCAGCCAGGCCAGCTGTGCTCCCTGCAGTATGCCTCACTCTGGCTTGAAGGCCTGGGCAAATCCAGCAGTGGGATAGCATCCACCCCATTTTTCAGAGCAAACAATTCTATCACACCTGCCACACAGGTAGGCCCATCGCTGGAGCAACCTCACCTCCTCTCCTAGACCAAACTCTGTAGAAGAGTCTGGTCTGGTTTGGGCCAAGTGTTTATCAAGCATTTGTTACATTAAATTTTAATCCTTATGCTAACCATGTGAAGTAGGCATTATTAGACTCATTTTCAGAGGAGAACATTGAGTCTCAGAGGGGTTAAGAGTGCTGCCCAAGGTCCCATGCAGGACCTCTTCCCCCATGCAGGGGTCTCTTGGAAATCTGCTGACCAAGGTCTAGGAGGCTCATCCATGGTTGGAGCAATGAGACGGGCAGAAAGGATGCTTCGTTCTTCCTTCAGCTCCATCCAGGCCACAGGTGGAGCCTAAGTGGTGGAAAACAGGCCAGCCCAGATGGAAGTCATCACTATCCCACTGGTTCCCTGAGGGCTGAGCAGAAGGGAGGCGCCTTCCCCGTCTTGCCCTGCCAGGAATGTGGGGCGTCCTGAGAGGCTGGGACCAGTGAGCAATGGGGGCGGTGTGCGAGTTACTCCATGTGATAAACTATTTTCCTTTCTCATTCCAAGGATCAGAGAGCACTTGGTGAGCTGTTCTTTGTTCCAATGGAAACAGAATATCAGAAAAGCCCAGTGGGGGACAGTCAAAGTTTCCTTTGTCTTCTTGGGCTAGGAGGCTGAATGGGAGGACTGTGGCAAGGTGGGTGGGGCAGGGCCACTACAAGGGCAACAAATCGGTAGAAGGGGGATCAGGACAGGACTCTACGACAACAATGGGGGAAAAAAAACCCACAAAGAGCTAAGAACGTGCCAGTGGGGAGGCCTTACAGCCTCCCTCATGCAGCCTTACTCTATGTGGATCTGCTAAGTCTGACAGTCTCCAGCAAGGGGCTGGGGAGTCACAGCACAGCTAGTGCTCTCCTGGCCCAAGATGTGCCAAAGGCCACCTCCAGGACCACTGCCCTCCACACGTCCTCTGAACTCCCTGGCCCAGTCTTTTTACTGCCCCCATAACACAACGTGTTTCTACCAAGAATGATAGGAATTCAAATTTATCGAAGTCTTTGAAAGTTTGCCAAGCACTTTCCCATAGCTCTCCAGGAGGCAGAATAGCCTACTGGTTAGGAACACAGGCTCAGGGCCCATACTGCCTGGCTCTGCCATTCCACTGCTGTGCGATCTTGGGTAAGTTACTTAGCCTCTGTGCCTCAGGTTCCTTATCTTTAAAATGGAAATAATCACAGGATCTACATCTTAAGGCTGTTTTCAGATTAAGTTGGCTAATGTTTAGGCTCCCTAAAAGCAGAGATTTTTGTCTTTTATTCATTGCCATGTCCCTAGGGCCTAAACAATCCCTGGCACCTGGCAGGGACTCAACAGATATTTATTAAATATATATAAAGGGCTTAGGATGGGAGCTGGCACTTAGCACAACAAGTGTTAGTTTTTGTTGTTATCTTTTGCATTCTCACAATAGTTCCAACAGGAGCATTCTGAATTTCATGCATGTTAGTGTTGCTCCTCCTTGTAAGGTTCAAGTTCTAAGTCAAGGTACTGAAGGAATATGCAACAGACTTAAAATGGAGGGCAAAAGTTTGGGCCACAGAGGATTAGGAGTACAGCTGTCAAATATTAGTAAAAGCATTCGTTCATCCATTCATTCAGTCATCTATTCTACAAATATTTCACAAATACTCCTAAGGGCCAGGCCCTGAGCTGAGAGCTGGGGATGTATTGAAGACAAGATAGACAAGGGTTTCTACATTTGAGGAGCTTAACTTGTAATGGAAGGAGACTAGCAAAAACAAGTAAAGATCTAAATAGCACTTATTAGCACTTATTCAGATAGCAATAAGTGTTATGAAGAAAATCAAGTAGTATAATGGGATAGAGAATGGCTGGGGTTGTGTATGTGTTGGGGTTGCTTTAGTTTATGGTCAGAGAAGGCATCTGAGGTAGGAACACTGGCACTTTTCTGGGGCGTCTTGGTCTCAGGTCAAGGACCTCTGTTGAGAGTTGGCCTGTGACACCATATCATCACCACCTCATCCTTCTGCCTAAGGCAGGGGTAAGCTGCTCAGTGTAGTTCTGGGGATCTTTACGTGGAGGTTTAGTGTGAAGGGCTGGAGAGAAGGGGGCTATGAACATGTGGCGCCTGCATAGGAAGGTTCTGGCATTAGTTGTCCTCTGGCAAAACCTATTGGTTGCTCTAGGTTAAACGATGGTCAATGGCCTTTCAGCTCCCCCTTCATCTTTCTGCACTCTCAGGGAGGAGGTGTCTGGCCGTGGGGTCCTCTCACTGCTGATCTATACTCAATGCCCTCATGCCCCATGCTCATTCATGACACCACCTTTACACATGCAAACACTGCCTCATCTTTCAAGATAGCTCAGACACCATCACCAGTCACACTGGAGGGCCCTTATTCATTACCTGTTTGAGCATCTCCAGAGCATAGTATGGAATGGATACCTAATAGGTGCTTAATAAATGAAGGAATAAATGAGTGACTGTTGTTCCTTCTGCTTCCTCAGCTGACTGGCTCATTCCCACTCATGCATCAAGACTCAGCTCACACATCATCTTACATGAGAAGCCTCCCTCAACCTCCTTGTGTCTGACCTGGGGAGCTCTTGTTCATCCTTGATGTTCCCCTTGACTTCCTCAGCCAGAATTTGGCCCTCCCACCTCTGAATGCTCCACCACATTCTATTACCCTCTATCATATCCATCGCTCTACAGGCACTGTCTGCTACTGTCCTGTCACCTCCCCTAATCTCTGATTTTCTCAGGCAAGGACTGTGTTTTGGTCATCTCTATATCCCCAGCACTAGCCCCTAGAGGGCGCTCAATAAATATTTGTGAAATTAATGGGGAAAAAACCGTGAATGAATTGTTTGTCAATTTTGCTTAGAGTGGTGTGCTGGGGCTGGCTTGTAGTGGTTTGCGAGAATCAATTGTTAAATATTTAGGAAACGTATGAGCCAGTTGTTAAATACAGCCATCATTAAAAATTAAATTATATGAGAAAACAGAAGACAAACTGAAATTGAGAGACATTCTACAAAATAAATGACCAACTAAATACAATATGGGTCCTGGATTGGATCCTAGAATGGAAGAAAGACTTCAGTAGAAAAGCTGGTGAACTCCAAATAAGTTTGTACTTTAGTTAATGTTGTACTAAGTTTAATTTCTCAGTTTTGATCAATGTTTTATAATTATGTAAGATGTCAACATAAGGGGAAGCTGGGTAAAGGGTACACAGAAACTCTCTGTACTGTTTTTACAACTCTTCTGTAAGTCTAAAATTATTTCAACATTTAAAAAAAAATTGTCAAGTTCCAATACTTCTTGGTTGTTTCACTTTCTTCTTACTCATTAACATAAATGAAAATATCAACCATCATTCATTTAGGAACTGCACTTGCTCTTCTGTTATGGCCGAAGTTTGGCTATTGATATGTGTTCAGCAAAAATCAATGAAAGCATTATGGGAGAATCCATTGGTTATATGGAATTTATAATAAAGAGTATTATATATTTCAGTATTATCTGTAAATTGAGCACTTCACATTCTTATATAAGTAAATTTATAATAAACCTATGTATGTATGTGTATATTTATATATACGTTTGTGCATTTTTTTTGAGAGCTGGTTGCTGAACACTTACCAGAACACCACCGGTCCTACATATGAATTATGATCTCATCAAACACATTGAAGGAAAGAAAAGAACATTGCCCAGCACCTTCTCTGTGCGAGGCTGTACTATCCCTTTGTGTTCATCATTACAGGTGCTCTTTACCTCAACTCTGTGAAGTGAAGGTATTGTGGTCTCCATTTTACAGATAAGGATATTAAGGCTAAGAGAGGTTAAATGACTAGACTAAGGTCAAGTATTGGTATACAGTGAGCCAGGATTAAACTACATTCATCTGAGTCCAAAGCCAATTGTATTAGTATCATATTGCTGCTGTAACACATTACTGCAAATTCAGTGGCTTAAAACAACACAAATTTATTATCTTACAGTTCTGGAGGGCAGACGTCTGAGATTGGTCTCACTGGACTAAAATCAAGATGCTAGCAGGGCTGCATTCCTTCTTAGGACTCTACAGGACAATCCTTTTCCTTGCCTTTTCCAGCGTGTAGTGGCTGCCTGCATTCCTTGACTTCAAAACCAAAAGTGGCCATTCGAGTCTTTCTCACATCCCATCACCCTGATTCTGCTTCTATACATCTCCTTCTCTGACTCTGACTCTCCAGCCTCCCGCTTTCACTTTATAAAAACCCTCATGATTACATTGAGCCCACCCAGATGAGATGGGCAGCTTCTCCCCATTTCAGTCCGTGTCAGCTGATAAGTAACTTTAACTCCACCTGCAAACCTTAGTTCCCCTTGTTATGTAACTGAACACATTCACAGGTTCCAGAGGTTAGGATGTGGACATCGTTGTGGGGGCTATAATCCTGTCTATCACCCTTGTGCTTTTTCCATGACCTTCTCCTGCCTCACCTGTCATTTTAGTGGTCACAAAATCTGATGTGGGGCCTATGGAATTCTTCCTGACACCTGCATTGCCACACATCTCTGTGCTCTCCCTTTGGAGTAAGATGCCCCTTTCAGTCATTCACCCAGCCAGCCAGTCAGACAGCCTTGTAGGGGAATGGCTTCTAAATCCTGGGGCTTTTAATCGTGGACATATATTTTACCTATGTTCTTACTAAAGTGTTTTAAAAAAATACTTTCCAAGATTTTTGTGCATTCCTGGCTTTTTACTTCCTTTCCACAGTGCTTATATGGTGCCAGAGCCTTCCTTTCCAACATGGCTGGTTTCGCTGTGCTACGGTTTACCCATTCCCACCGTCTGGACCTGTTTCTAGTCAGCAGCTAGGATCATGCATTATTTATTTGTTCTTCTCATAGACTTTTACATTGCCTTATTCTGGAAATGGCCCTGGACTTAACTAAAATGTACTTTTCCCACCCCTGCCAATGAGGTATATGTCTGTCTGTGTTTACTATTTCTCTCTGACTGGCTTCTCAGAAACAGACTCTCTAAGTAACAGCTTCCCATCTTCCCTTGTTTCCTCCACACTGAGATCCCTAATTCTTGTCACGAGAAACCTCCTCCACTGAGACCAACCGAATGGCCAGAAGTTGCCCCTCCCCCCAGGAAGCCTTAACAGCCAGACCCATCTCTTCACCGCTTGTGAGCTCTGACTACAACATTCTTGTCTCTACCTTCAGTCTTGTCAACAGCTCTTTGCTCCTCATTTCTACCTGTCAGACTTACACCCATACTTTGGGGCCCAGTCTGAATCCTACCTTAAGGTAGGCTCACCTTGAGGAAAACTTTCCAGATCATCCCAGCCCAAGGGACTCATGTCCTCTGTATGTGTCTAAGACTTATTGTCAGCAGCACTTATTTTGACAAATGTATCATCTACCATTATGGAGAGGTTGCAAACTGTTGGCTGGTGAGCCAAATAATAATGCCCACAGGTGTATTTTGTTTAGTCTGCATGTGGTTTGTTTCTTTTTAAACTATGTGCTAACATGTAGCAATTAGTAATCTTTCCATAGAATCTGGATTTCTAGCTTCTTTGAAAAACAGAAAAATCTGGTAATACTGGATCTGTATGCCCCCAAGACAGTAGTTAGCTAGATTGGCATGGCCGGGTGGCAGCTTCCACTTTAGATGGAGTATGTGCTCTCCAGCTAGACACAGTCCCCATTGCTCCGTATTGTCTCACTCCAACCTCATTCACTCATTTATAGTACCTTCCTGGCTCCTAAAGGCATTTGAGTTATCTGACATATTTCACACCTGCCTAAGTTTCCAGCTATATTACAGTCTCTTAGAGGAAAGAAACTTTATTTTGAATTTGTTTTGCTTCTTTTATGCTGCTGTGGACATAGTAGATGCTTGATCAATATTGAGAGAAGAAATAATTTTACTCTAGATAATTCTAGAGTGTGTTAGAATTTACTTTTGCTGCAAGAAAAAGCTTTATAAATGTAACATCTATTAAGAGAGTACCATGTACCCGACTCAGTGTCAGATGCCTCGGAGCAACTTTGTGATTAGTGATATTGTTCTCATATCACAGATAAGGAAACCGAGGCTCAGAGAGCCTATCCAGTAGGACTGGAGCTGTAGATCTGGTAGTCTCTGTGGTAAGAACCAAAGCCTTTGTTCCATGAGGAAACCTTCCTAAGTATCAATGCTGGAAGCAGAGAGGAGCTTCCCCTGAGGCTCTCTGGTAAAGTTTGTTTACAAACTCACAAACTCTGAGACTTAATTTGGTTTGGATAGAGATTGAGCATTTATTAAATGCTTATTGTGTGCTGGGTATTTACCAAATAACTGCACTTATTTTTGGACTATCAGGAATTCTGAGCATCCTAGGTAGCCCACTGATAAGATGAGGGAAATACACATAAATAGACCCTAATTGCTGATGGGATTTGGAACCCATTTGGTGAGTCACATTCAATTGACAGAGTGCCCACTGGTTCCCTTGTCCATATGCGCACAGAGATTGTGCTATTCCCTCATGCTGTCACTGGTCGTACTGACGTGTGGTGCGGGATGGGAAAACATGGAGAAATTATGCGTGTTTAATTGCACAGCAGCAAGCAGAAAGGAATGTGAGTGCCAAAGACTCCCACTGAAGCAGAAATCTGGTGTCGTGTGTTGCTGAACAGCTGCAGGAAAATTTGTCTGGACCTTTGGAGGCAGAGAGGTGGGTTTGCCATACTTTGGTTCTGAGTAACTTTGAGGGCAATGAGGATTTATAGGCAGCAGATATGTACATCTAGAAGTTTCACTCTGGAGCTTTCACCTGGTTTCTTTGCTACCCTATCCCTTCCAGCCACCACCAGTTCAAGCCATGGCTAGGAGCAGAGGGAGATAGGAAGGCCTCAGCCCCAGGGCCACTAGGTTACTCCAGGTTTCATGTGTCCACAGCCCTGCTTAGGGCCACCAAAATGCTCAGGTTCAGCTGGGTGGGCTAAACCACCTAGAACTGGGTTCAACTCTCTCCTCTATTCCTACAAGTATGGCCTTATGCAAGTCACTTAATCTCTTCAGGCCCAAGTTTACTTCTATGTGTGAGGAGTCAGAAGGTGATGTTGCGTGGGGCCTGGCCCATATCTTAAGAGATGGATCTATGTCCATAACACCCTGAATGCTCCCAATCTCATCAAGAGATGGGATCTGTAAGCTCTATAATGATTCAGTTGAACAATAAACTATCATAGTCGTTACTCTGTATTGCGGGCCTGACAGACCCTATGCTAAGCCATTCATTATCTCTTTAATCCTTAAAGGAAAGATTAAAAAAATCTTGAGTTAGGAGAGGAAGAGTGACTCATGGAAGGTCACCCAGCTAGTAAATAACAGAACCATCATGAGCTCCAAGCAGAGCCACTCTAGAGCCAACGCTTCTAACCACACCACCTGCCTGGCATTAGTTCCACTTCACACATGAGGAAACTGAGGTTTAGGAGGCATTATTATCAGGGGCAGGACTTGGGTTTGCAACTTCTGTCTCTTTTATTTAACTTGCTGTGTCACTTTGGACAAGTTGCTCAACCTCTCTGAGCTTTGGTTTCCTGATTTGGAAAATGTCAGAGTCCAAAGCCTCTGGCAGCAGTGAGAAGCAGTATCCTGTGGGAGATGGTGGAGGGGAGGGGCTAGGAATGTCCCGGAGACAGAGAATGAGAAGACATGGGTGTGACTGTGGCATTATGAAGTGGAGGCAGATCTGGAACGGAGACTTGCCAGAGTGAATGTGCCTGGCTCGCACTGCCTATTTAGCAGCCGTCCTGTGAGAGCCCAGATGGGCCAGGTGGGCAGGAATCTGGCCAGGCTCCACAGGCACACCCACACCGTGAGCTGCTGTTGCCACCTAGGGGACAGGCAGTGACCAGGGGCCCAAGTTTGGCTGTGGCTGTGGCTCAGCGGCTGCACATTCCCAGTCTCCTGCTGGTTTCCGGAGTGGAGAGGGACGGCCACGGCTTGCTCCAGGAGTGGGGAGGGGAGTAAGGAAAAGCAGTGAGGAGTGCTGCCTCTGGTTTGGGAGTTATAAATAAATCCATCTGGAAGTGTTTGGGGCTGTGGGAGCCTGAGGTCAGCCCTGCAATTCAGGCCATGTGGTGCATATTTCCATTCACACCAGAACCCCCCCAGCCCCCTACCGCCCCGCCCCAGTCCCAGGAGACTGTCTGCTAGGACCTGTCTGCTCAGGCCCAGGAGAGCTGGGCGAGAACCTTTCAGGCCCCAGTTTTCAGCCCCCACCCCCACCTTCCTCTCCTGGCAGCCCAACTTCAGCAAGATAATGTCTGAGAAAGTGCTTCAAAAAGTTTTATGTGCTATCCAAGTGTTGGTTGAATGAATGAATGAATTTTCAATTCAGCATTTAGCTTGTAAGTTCCCCTTGCTGGGAAGGGGCCCCTTGGTAGTTATGGAAGGCGAGGCATTCTGGACTTTTAGCCTCCATCTCAGGATCACGTTTCCCACCCACCGAGCTAAGGCAGGCTGAGATACAAATGCATATTGCCCAAGTTTTGTTCATCTTTCTATCCTCAGCACCAAGGGTAGCGCTCAGTAGGCATTGGTTATATGAATGAATGAGTATCTATATTAATTTTTTTAAACAACTTTTGTAGAGACAGAGGTCTCTCTTTGTTGCCCAGGCTGGTCTTCAACTCCTGGCCTCAAGGGGTCCTCCCGCCTTGGTTTCCCAAAGTGCAGAGATTACAGGCATGAGCCACTGCACCTAGTCCAATTTGTTAATTTAACCAACACTTATTGCACATCCTCATGTGCAGTGCACTCTGCTGCATGCTGAGATCACAGTGGAGAGCAACATAGAGTCCCTGCCTCATTGAGCTAGTGGTCACTGTGTTTCTTGGTGAAAGTACTATTGTTGCTTGGGGTGAGACAATTCTTTGCAGGGTGGGATTCTGTGCATTGCAGGATGTTTAACCTCATGATTCCCTGACTCTAAAGACCAGTAGTTCCCCGGAGTCATTTTGAACAACCAGAGATGCCTCTAGACATTTCCAAATACTTCCAGGGGACAGGAGAGTGCAGCCCTGGTTGAGGGCCACTGTGGAGGAACTTGACAATGGGGCGTGAAGCAAGGCGACCTCCAAGGTGTGAATGTGTTGAGTCCTCTGAGTTCACTTATAAATTGGTGGTTTAGAACTGGGGAATCACGTTTGCTTTATAGAGATGTAAGATGATTCATCAGTGGCTGGATTAGGCCCAGAAGCCCATAATGTAGCTGAGTTACATGGTTCTACCAGACTGGGTTAGTGCTGAGGGGCAGGCATCAAGATGGCAATTTCGGACATGCTGATGAGATGATTACTTGAAAATGTCCAGAAAGTAACTAGAATCTGATCCCAGGGGCAAGTGAGAGGTCAGCTCTCAAGATATAAATTTGGGATAAGCCCACGTTGAGGTAGGAGTTAGACCTGAGGCCCAGGTTCCATTAAGGTTATCCAGGGAGAAGGTGTTGGAAAAGTTGCAGAATGACTCCAGGATAAGTCCAGAGGTAGACAAAGTAGGCCCCAGTGGTATCTCTTCTCTGCCTCCTCATTTCTGTTCCCATGGTTAGCACCCTGTTTCAGGACTTCAATTTGTGACAGGACCACTGCAGCAATCTCCTTACTGGCCTCCTTTCTGCTTTTGGTCTCTCTGCCTGTCCGAATTTTCTTTTTAAAACATGGCTTTCATCATGTCCCTTCCCAACATTCAACAAGTCCAAACTGCTTAGCCTTGCATTCTCACCCACTGCGATCCAGCTTCCCACCAACCTGACACATCTTTGGTGAGTTGGCTCCGCGTTCCCCTTTCCAGGTTCATGGTTTATCCGTCTCTCAGACCTTACTGTGTGGCTACACAGAACCCCAAACACACACTGCCTTCCTCTCCTCCATGCTATCTCCACCCCTGGGATGCTCTTTGACCCTCTTTCCATTTGGAAAAATCTCACTCAGGCATCAAGGCCCAGTGCAAGTCTCCTGCATTTCCCCAACCCCTCAGAGGCAGGCAGATGCCTTCCCACCTCTGTGCACCCTCCTCTCCAGCTCTCGCTCTGTTGCCCAGGCTGGAGTGCAGTGGTGCCATCACGGCTTACTGCAGCCTTAACCTGCTGGGCTCAAATGAGCCTCCTGCCTCAGCCTCCCGAGGAGCTGGGACCACAGATGTGCCACCATGCCTGGCTAATTAATTTTGTAGAGAAAGGTTCTTACTCTGTTGCCCAGGCTGGTCTTGAACTCCTGACCTCAAGAGATCTTCTCACCTTGGCCTCTCAAAGTGCTGGGATTACAGGTATGAGCCACTGCTCCTAGCCATCCAGTTTTTCATATACACCATGGGACTGCAAGTCTCTCCCACAAGACTCTGAGGGCAGTGACCATGACTCGTTTTGCTCTGCAATTCCATTGCCCAGCCCAGTGTGAATGGACAAGAAAGTGGGGCTGAGGATGGGCTGGTATGGCAGGGCAAAGAGGAAGTGGAATGGTCTCTTTCAAACCTCACCATGGATCTACTTGAGCCACTTTTACCTGCTCTCTCCCTACAAGTACTGTCTTTGGATGAGGGTTTGTGGAAGAGCTAGGAAAGAGAAGGAGCCAAGGCAAGGGACAGGCAGAGGGAGCAGCGTGGAGAAGGGAGGAGATGCTGAGAGGATGAAAGAGAAAGAAAGTGGGGGAGAGCAAATGTCTGCATTGGTGGTTCACATACATAAAGGATTCAGGTATGGTAGAGTGGAATAAGAAAACATTTGGGATTCTGAAAATAAAATCAGCTGCTTTGGCAGGTCAGCTGAATGTACAGTTAATTAATAGGCATTAGTGCCCTTTGGTGCTAAGCTGTGCATGGAACCATGTCCTGCTGGGATCAAATGGCAGCTACCCGGGGATGCCCTTTTAATAAAGAGCAGAAAGCAGCACTGGCATGTAAGAGCTGGAGAATCCCTCAGAGAGTTCTTCTTAAGGGCACCAGGGACCACTGGAACCCCAGAGTTGCCCCACATCACTGGCCTGGCTCTTGCCAACGAAAGGTGGGCATGAGAAGAGAACTAACACATACTGAGCAGCTAGTATCCCAGGGGCTATGCCAGACACACAAAAGCTCATTTGATCTTTACTGCAACTCTGTGAGGTAGCAATTAGCCCTGTTTTACAGATTAGAAAATCAAGGTCCTAAGGAGGGTTAAGAATCTTGCCCAAGGGCACACCCCTTGAAAGTCTTGGATCCCAGATTCCAATGAAGGTCATCCTCTCCCCTTGATGAGTGGGCCAGGACCCACAGGTTGGCAGCAGTTTGCTCTCCATTCTTGCTGACTTTGGCTGTGGGGCTGATCTCTTTGGATTGATTTCTTTGAACATAAACAAAATACCATCAGTTTTTCCTGGCTTTGGAATGAGCCCTCAGAATCATGTGCTTTTCTCCAGTTTCCAGCTGGGTGCCTTTGCTGGGGGAGTTCGTGAATATGAAGCAACAGGTCTCATTCTGAGAATCAACACTGTGCACCAAAAAATACCAGGGTACTTTTGCTCCCAGGAGGTATTTCAAGCTGGAGGCTTTCAGCCTATGGGGCCAAGTTTTCCATTTTTTCTTCCCTTTCAATGACCTGCATATGATTGACAGTTGCCTGTTTTCCCAGGAAAATTATAAAATCTTTATCAAAATACTGGCACCTTTGAGTTGTTGCCCACACTCTGTTCTGACTGACTGTGTGACCCACGTCCCTATCTGCTCAGTGGTTGGACGTGTTCTGTCTGCTGTCAACCTGTGAGTCGGTGAGTAGAGGACAGGAGGTATGGACAGGACAGGCTGCGGACAGTGTTTTCCAAAATTCTGATGTGACATGTTTAAGCCAATTCGTGGAGGAGCCCATGGAGGTAGAGTGGCTGGAGCCAATAAGGGGTTTAGAGCAGGGGACAAAATGGCACCCAGCACCACCCCATGGAGATGCGGCTTTGGGGTGGGGTAAGTTGGCTAGAAAACCCATGATGATCGTTTTCTGGAGTTGTTCTGGAGTCAGGAACAGTCTAGAAACCCTTTGAATTGAACCTTGGCACAGAGTTGTATGTCCCACACATGTGATAGGGTATTAGGATTATCATGCTGCATGCAAGACCTTCTGAAATCTTGCTGCATAACAGAACTTTCAGTCATACATAATGACATGCTGAGGAATAAGTTGCTCATCTTGAGTTTGGCCTTTTGCCCTGGTCATTGTAGTGGAACAGGATTTTTCTTCACCACCTTCAAAATCGATTCAGAATCTGGCTACTTCCTACCACCTCCACTGCTATCACCCTAGTCCATGCCACCATCGTCTCTGGCCTGGATTATTTTAGTATCCCTGTCACCAGTCTCCCAAAGTGATGCTGTGAAAACATAGTGTGAGCATGTCAGTATCTGCTCAACATCCTCCACTTGCTCCCCATCTCACTCAGATTCAAAGCCAAAATCTTTATAGTAGTCCACAAGGTCCTGCATAATCTGGTCCCCCTTACCTCCTTGACATGATCTCCTACAAATCCCATCGTCTGCCTCTCCATTCCAGCCACACTAGCCTCCTGATCATTCTTTAAGTTTTCCAGGTACATTGTATTTGCTTTTCCTTCTGCCTGGAATGCTTTTCCCCAGTATGTCAGGAAGGATCCCTGGAGGGAGTGCTCATAGGAACTGGGAAACGGTTGCTGTGTGGAGAGAACCACCTGACGGGAGCTATGGCCTTTGGCAGAGGGATGCCGCCAACTCATGGTGACCCTGAACAGAGAGAGTGGATGACTAAATACCCCAATCTCACTTTTCCTTTTTCTTCTGGTTTCTTTGCAGGTGCTTCCCATTGGTCAAACCTAACCCGAAGCCAGAGGGCAAGGGAGCCTGTTGATGCCATCCACACAGGTCAGCCTACCAGGGTACAAGCTGTGTGGAGAAGGGTGGAAAAGATGTGGACAGACAAATGGAAAATGTCCAGAACAACTGGATATCTTTGTAGTTGGCTCCCTCACTTCCTTCACATCTCCACTGGAATGTTTGTTACCTTTTCAGTATGTTTCAGTTTGTTACCTTCTCAGTTTGTTACCTTCTCTGGCCACCATTTCTAAAATTTCAAGCCCCAGCCCTCAACACCTCATATCCTCCATCCATGCTGTTTGTTCTTCCTAGCACTTAATACTATTTGACATGTAATTTATTTATTTCCCTTGCCTATCGTTGGCTCTCCCACCAGAATGAGAGCTCCATGAGGGCAGGGACTTTGTTCTGTTCACTGCTATAGTCAGTGCCTAGGACAGTACCTGGCACAGAGTAGGTGTCCAATAAATTGTGAATGGATAAATGATTCACAATGGATAAATGATGTACTCTCTGGGGCCACTCTAGTGAGTCTGCTCTCAGCCAGGCACAGCTGGATGTAGGTTACCAGTTGTTACTCATTCCTGCTGTTCACAGTTTCCTCTAAAGAGGCTCAACTGCTGCCATGTTTTCAGGTCAGCGGGTGGCAAGGCCTTTGCTGCCTCCGGTATTGAAACTTGCACAACAGTTTGTTGACTTGAATCTTATGGAAATTGTCGCTGCATTAATTGGCATGGACTGAGCTTTGTGTATTATTTAAGTTGTCATCAGCCACAGTGGGTAGATTCATAGTCATAGGGGCACTGGTTCTTCCAGGTGGTTCTTCCATACCTCAAAGGTAGCCTTGATTGCTAGTGGGCCTATTTCCAAATTAGGAGGCTCAGTAGCCACTTCCTTGAGGCTCACGGGCAGGGGACCTGTGAACTGGGTCCTATGACCACAGTGTTGGTGACACAGGGATAGGTGAAATCAGGATAAGCAAAACAGATATGCATTTCTAGAACAATGTAGTTGTGTCCAGGCTGATGTTTTTATTATACAAATAACATAGGAATAATATTCTTATTGTGAAAAAAAATCAATTCAGCTACAATTCAAATCTCTATCTCTCCGGTCCCACTCTGCTCCCCGAAGGTAACCACTGTTATCAGCGTAGAGTGCCCACTTTCTTCCAAATCTCTTTCTGTGCATACACAGTTTGGTTTTATGTGGGTACTTAAAAATAAATGGTGTCACACCACATATACTAATCTGCTTTTTTTCACTTAGGAATATGTCTTGGAAACCTTTCTGTTTTAGGAGACATATGGATCTAGTTCATTCTTGTTTTCTTAATTAAACTTTTAATTGTGATTAAATTATGGATTCACATGCAGTATAAGAAATAATACAGAGAGGTCCCATGTACCCTTCACCCAGTTTTCCTCAATAATCACTTCTTGCAAAACTATAGTACAATATACAAGCAGGGTGTTGCCTTTATACAGTCAAGATACAGAATATTTCCATCACCACAAGGATACTTCAAGTCATCCTATCATAGCCACGCCTATTTCCCTCCCACCCTAACCTCCTACTTAACCCCTAGCGACCACTCATCTATTCTCCATTTCTAAAATACAGTTGTTTCAACCAGGTTATGTAGTAAAATAGAATCACACAGTATGCAAACTTTAGGGATTTTGTTTTCAGTCAGCATAATTTTCTGGAGACCCATCCAGGTTGTTGCATGTATCAATAGTCTGCCCCTACCCCTTTTCCAATAATCTGCTCCTTTTTATTGCCGAGTAGTCTTCCATGGCATGGATGTATCAAAGACCGTTTATCCATTCACCCACTGAAGGGCATGTGGGTTATTCCCAGTTTTGGGCTATTATAAATAATGCTGCTATAAACCTTCACGTAACAGGTTTTTATGTGGAAATAAGTTTTCATTTCTCTGGGATAAATGCCCAAGAGTACAATTGCTGAGTCATATGGTAATTGCATGTTTAGTTTAAAAAACAAAAAACTGACGGCCAGGTGCGGTGGCTCACACCTGTAATCCCAGCACTTTGGGAGGCCAAGGTGGGCGGATCACGAGGTCAGGAGATCAAGACCATCGTGGCCAACATGGTGAAACCCCATCTCTACTAAAAATACAAAAATTAGCCAGGCGTGGTGGTGCACACCTGTAGTCCCAGCTACTTGGGAGGCTGAGGCAGGAGAATTGCTTCAACCTGGGAGGTGGAGGTTGCAGTGAGCTGAGATCTTGCCACTGCACTCCAGCCTGGATGACAGAGCGAGACTCCATCTCAAAAAAAAAAAAAAACTGGCAAACTGTTTTCCAGAGTGGCTGTACCATTTTACATTCCCACCAGCAATGTATGAGGATTCCAGTTTCTTGGCATCCTCATCATCATTTGGTGTTCTCACTGTTTTCCCTTTTAGCCGTTCTTCTCTAGGTGTGAAGTAATATCTCATTCTGGTTTCAATTCTCATTCCCCTAAGATTAGTGATGTTGAACATTGTTTCATGAGCTTCTTTGCCATCTGTATATCTTCTTCAGTGACTTGTCTATCTATTTATGTCTTTAGCCCATTTTCTGGTTGAGTTGTTTGAATTTTTAACTGTCGAGTTTTGACAGTTCTTTATACATTTTAGATACCAGTCCTTTGTCAGACATATGGTTTGCAAACATTTTCTCTTGGTCTGAAGCTTTTTCTCATCCTCTTAACAAGGACTCCATAGAACAAAACTTGCTAATTTTGATGAAGTCCAATTTATCAATTTTGTTTTTTTGGATGTGTTTTGGTTTTCAAGTATAAGGTCTGGCTTATATGGCTAGCTTTAGATTCCAAACACTTTCCTGTTTCTTCCTAAAAATTTTATAATTTTACATTTAAGTTTCTGATCCATTTTGTTGATTTTTTTTTTTGTATAAGGTGTGAGATAGATTATATCATTTCCTGAGGCTGCCGTAACAAGTAACTGTAAACTTGGTAGCTTTAAACAACAGAATGTATTCTCTCATGATTGTGGAGGCCAGAAGTCTGAGCTTAAGGTGTGGGCAGGGTTGCACTCCCTCTGGAGGCTCTAGGAGAGGATCCTTCCTTGTCTAGTCCCGCTTCTGCGGCCTGCCAATACTCCTTGGCTTATGGCCATGTCACTGCAATCTCTACCTCCATCTTCACATCATCATCTCCTCTGTGTGTCCGTCTTATAAGGATACGTGTCATTAGATTTAGGACTCACTTGAATCCAGATTGATCTCCTCATCTTAATTATACTTGCAAAAGCTCATCTTCCAAATAAGGTAACATCCCTAGGCTCCGGGAATCAGGACGTAGACGTATCTTTTGGGAGGGCACCATTCAGCCCACTACACAGGTCAAAGTTCATTTTTTGGTCTATGTCCAGTTGCTCCAGCACCATTCAAAAACGCTATCTTTCTTCCATTGAATTGCTTTTGTACCTTTGTTGAAAATCAGTGGGTCATATTTGTGTGGGTCTATTTCTAGGTTCTCTACTCTGTTTCATTGATCTGTGTGTCTGTCCCTCCACCAATACTACATAGTCTTGATTATTGTAGCTACATAATAAGTCCTGAAATTGGATAGAGTGATTCCTCCCACTTTATTCTCCCTTTTCAAAATTGTTTTGGCTATTCTAGTTTCTTTGCCTTTCCATATAAATTTTGGAATAAACTTGTCTATGTTTAAAATATCCTCCTGGAATTTTGATAGAGATTGAGCTAAAACTATACATAAATTTGGGGAGAACTAACATCTTTACTATGTTAAGTCTTCTGATCCATGAATGTGGCATATTTCTTTCTCTATTTAGGTCTTCTTTGATTTCTGTCATCAGCATTTTGTAGTTTTCAGCATATAAGCGCTATACATATCTTGTTACATTTACACTTAAGTATTTTGTTCTTGAGCAAGTGTAAATGGCACTGTATTTTTAATTTCAGCATCCATGTGTTCATTGCTAGTATATAGAAATACAATTTATTTTTGCAAGCTTATCTTGTATCCTGCAACCTTGCTAAGCTCACTTATTAGTTCTAGGAATTGTCTTGTAGATTCCTTGGGATTTTCTATGTAGACTATAATGCCGTCTCCAAATAGGAGCAGTTTTATTTATTCTTTTATAATCTACATGTTTTATCTTTTCTTTTTTCTTCTTTTTTTTTTTTTTGCCTTATTACACTGGTTAGAACTTCCAACACTATGTTGAATAAGAGTGGTGAGAGCAGAGATCCTTGCCTTGTTTCCAATCTGAGGGGGAAAGCATTTAGTCTTTCAAGCATTGTGTTTAATGTTAGGTATAAGTCTAATATTGCTTGATCCAGGAAAAAATATATATAATTTGGTATAAGTTGTATGTAGATGCTCAAGTTAAAGAAGTTCCCTTTTTGCCCTATTTCTCAGAGTTTTTTTTAACTTATAATAAGTGTTAGATTTTATCAAATGCTTTTTCTGCATTGATTAATATGATCATGTGATTTCTATTAGTTTGTTACACTGATTGTGTAGAATTAGCATACAATTCTTTAAACATTTGGTAGAATTCTCCAGTGAAACCATCTGTACCTGGAGATTTTAAAGGGAGTAGTTTTAAAATTATGAATTTCATGTTTTTAATAGTTATAGGGCTATTCAAATCATCTATTTCATATTTGGTAGATTTGGGAAGTTTATATTTTTCAAGAAATTGGTCTGTTTCATCAAAGTTGTCAAAGCATGTAGCATTGTTCATAGTATTCCCTTATTACCCATTTGATGTCTGAAGGGTCTCTAGTGATATTCATTTCCTTCCTGATATGAGCAATTTGTATGTCTTGCTAGAGGTTTGTCAATCTTACTGATCTTTTCAAAGAAGCAGCTCTTTATTTCATTGATTTTCTCTATTTTTCTATTTTCAATTCTGCCTATTTATGCTGTTATTTTTATTATTTTCTTCCTTCTGTTTGCTTTGGCTTTATTTTGCTCTCCTTGTTCTAGTTACTTGAGGTAGGAACTTAGATGATTGATTTGAGACCTTTTTTCTTTTATAGTATAAGCATTTGGAGCTATAAACTTCTTTTTAAGCATTGCTTTAGTTGCACCTCATAAATTTTTCTATGTTGTATTTTCATTTTGATTCAGTTCAATGTATTTTTAAAATTTATCTTGAAATTTAAATTTTCATATTTGACCCATGGGTTATTTTAAAGTGTGTTGTTTATTTTTCAAGTTTTAGATATTTTCTTATCTTTCTGTTATTGATTTCCAATTTGGTCACAGAACACATTTCATTTGATTTCAATTATTTTAAATTTGTTGACATTTGTTTTATGACACAGGATATGTCTAACATGTTTTGTATTCCATGGGCACTTGAAAAGGATGTGTACTCTTCTGCTGTTGGATGAGATGTTCTATAAATGTCAAATTAAATCCTGTTGTTTAAGGGTGTTATTGAGTTCCTATATACCCTTGCTGATTTTCTATCTAGTAGGTCTACCCCAGATGCCTGCTCAGCCTTCTCTGACTTCACCCCAGTGGGGAAATTTGGGGCACCTGGTTATAGCTTAGCAAGGGTGAAAAGCTATGTTTTCAACCCCTCCTTTGCTGGTGGGGTTGGGAACGGGACCACATATTTTTTTCTGTGGTATTTGGCTAAAGAATTAGTGTATAAAAATTTCTGTCTTGGTAAGAGAGCATGCTTTTTAAAAAATCTGCCCCTGTTGGTATTTTCAGTTTGCAGACTTTTTCAGCTTCAACTCTGGGATATATGAGGCAAAACAAAAATCCAGGGAACTCACCACATGCCGTTCCTTGAGTCCTGAGGTCTCTTGCAGGTGTACATTCTTCTCTCCACCTCCTCTCCAGTCTTTTTGTGTTCACTTTATATATAATGCTCACGGGTTTTTGTTGTGCTTTAGAGGGAGGACCAGGGAAAAGTATGTCATTCCATCTTCCCAGAAGCAGAAGTCCTAACTTATTCTTTTAAAATGTTATGTAACTTTGCAGAGTATGACTTTTATCAGGATTTATTTAACTATTCACCCATTGATGAACTTTTAGGTTGTTTCTTAATTGTGGTGGCTAACACAATCTTTCAATAAACATCCATTCAATAAACATTTGTGTACACGTACAGGAGTTTCTTCATGATAGATGCTAAGTGGCGTTGCTGGGTAATAGGGGATGCACATTTTCCATGTTAATGGGTGTTGTCCAATTTCTACCCATAATGGCTGTGCTCCACCCAGCAGTGTATGAGAGTAGCAGTTTTGCTCAACTTCTTGACAACACTTGATAATAGTCAGACTTTGAGTTCCGAATGTAATGAGTGAAAGATGATATCTGGTGGTTGTTATCATTTGCCTTTCCTTGATTCCCAGAGGCTGAATATCTTTTCAAATGTCTGTTGGCCATCTGTAACTCTCCTTTTGAATTACCTGTCCATATACTTTGCCCATATTTATTTTGAGTTGTTTACCTTTTTATTGATTTACAGAAATTCTCTATATATTTTGATTGTTCTTTGTCTAATACATACATTTCAAATATATTTCCCCAGTTTATTATTTGTCTTTTAACTTTATTGATGGTGTCTTTTGCCTAAAAAAAAATTATTCTTTTGTGTAGATTCAAATTTGTCAACCACTCCCTCCTGGCTTTTGGGCTGTGTTTGTGTGTTGTTTAAAATGACTTTTTCCATACCAAAGTCACAAATATATAAATCTCTATTTTTCCCATTACAGGTTTCTATTCTTTTTTATATTTAGTTGTTTGAGCTATGTGGAATATGTGCGTGTATAGTATGAGGTAGGGATCTCATTTAATTTTTATCAAATGGAAAGCTAGTTACTTCAGCACTATTTGTTGAATAGTCCATTCTTTCACCACTGACTTATAAATGCAGCTTTTATTATTTTATTTAACACCTTTACATGAGTTGGCTTGAGAGCTCTCTGTTCTCTTTCACTCATTTGTCTACTTCTGTGCCAATGCCACACCCTGTTAATTACTGTAGATTTGATACCTTGTATAATGTCATCCTTCATTTGTTCTTTTCCCCAAAAAAATTGTTTTGGCTCTTCTTATACATATTCTTTTTCACATGGATTTTAGAATCAGTTTGTCAGGTTCTATGAAAAATTCCTCTGGAGATTTGATTGAAATAGCAATGAGATTATAGATTAATTTAGGGAGACATCTTTTCTCCTTTTCTCCACACAACTTTTTCTCCTTCAGAAAGACCACTGGGGCCTGCACGAAAGATGTTCAGGGGTCAAAGAACCCACATAACCCATCCCCAACACACACACACACAAACACACACACAGAGACACACACATTTGTGTCTGTGTATTTGTGAGGACCTACACTTCAGGCTCTGAGGGTAAATATTTATTATAAACAGAGGCTCTGGACACTTGCTCTGCTGTTCAGTGGTACTTCCAAAGTAGGGGCGACTCTTCCTTTTCCTGATCACAAACAAACCAACCCACCAAAACTCTGGCTTGATTACATACCTTGTTGAACTTCACAGAAGGGAGTGAAGAGTGGACGAAGTAGACAAGCAGCATCTGGTAACATTAGGAGCCAGTGGGGCTGTGCTGTTTTATCCAGGAGAGCCCAGGGTGACAGCAAGTTATCATGAATGGTGGAGGATGGGAAGTACCAGAAATTAGGAGTGGCCCCTGTTCCATGCTGGTGTCTGTGGGTTGGGGTCCTGTGGAACTAGGAAACAACCCACCCCAGAAGGGTGCACTCATTCATCATGCCCCTCTATATAGGGGAAGACGGGCTGGGTAGCAGGGCCTATTGGGCCTGAATGTTCTGGATAGACCAAATTGTGGGTTCAGAGGAAGTTCTAGCTACCTTTGGGTCCACTGCTGACATAATACTCTCCAGTTCTGTGGAGATTTTGTCTTTGTGGGGTGCTGACACCTGGATACATTACCCTTCTACAATACAGCCATGCTACCTGCCCAGTGGTGTGTCCCTTCAATGTTGCCAGCTTGCAGCAGGTGCTCGCAGCCAGCTGCACAGGTGTTGATGCCTGGCCTCAAGGTGGGACTGCCAGAGCAGCTCAAGCTTCCCACTCAGGTGCTCCAGCAAATTGTAGGCCCAGAAAGACATTCAGTAGCGTGAGGCAGCCTTGGAGTTAAGCTGGAGCCCTCCAGACTTTTCCCAAGGAGGAAGTAGGGGCTGGCTTAGGGGTTCTGTGGTATGTGCAGATGCTGTCTGGGCAAGCAGCACTGCCCTCACCTGTGTTCCAGCTAACAGGATGGACACTGCCCCCAGATATCTGCGTTCTCCCCCTACAAGGTCATGGTCCTCAAGGCAGGAATGGGGCCTGAGCCACCAGCACTACTCTATGGACCTAACTGTCTAACAAAGCTGGCAAAATATTACTCAGATAGAAGGCAGAATCAATTGTAGTAAATACCTGAGTAGAAGTACAAAGTGATGTGTGGATTTTAATTGCCCCACTTTTTGAAATCCGATCTATCACTAAGTCCTTCCCATTCCCAGATCTGTAATCTTTTTTTTTCCCCTCATTTTCCTGACTCTAATTTAGACCCTGCTGAGCCTGCTGGGGTCTCAGGTGCTACTCCTCCAATCTGTTTTCCTTTGGTGCAGCTTTCGAACTCACAGCTCTGATCACTGCCCTCTTCCCTATATAATCTAAAACATATTTACAGAATCAAGCCCAATGCTTACCTGACTTTCTTCTTAAATGCCATTTATAGCTTTTCTTTTCTTTCTAAAATGGTAAAAGTTTATTATGGTGCTTGACTTTCAAGGTCCTCTATGAGGTGGTCCAACCTACCCTTCCTTTGCTTGTGTGGGGGTGAGGACCTGGGAGGTTAGGGGGACCATGCAGCTGGATGCTATGGAAAGCACACCTCAAGCTCTGGAATCAGAGGTTACTGGTTAATCTAGGCCCTCCCCTGCTTCTTATCTGCTTGACCCCGGCCCTCGCCTCACCGTTCCCCCGCCCAGTTTCCCTCTTGTTAAGGTGGTGTGATAAAAACGACCCCTATCCCGGGTTAGAGGTGAAAACTCAACGCGACAAGTGGAGGAGAGCGGGCTTTTAGCGCCAGAAGCTTCCATGATGCCCAGGTCCGCGGGCAGGGCGAGGGCACGGGCCGGGGAAGCAAGCGTTGCCGCGCCGCTACCGTCGGGGGCCGGCCCCCGGGCTGCTTTTCGTGCGCGGAGCACCTCGGCCAGTCACCAGGCGCGTGCGGAGGCGGCGAGCCTGCGAGGGCGGCCGGTGCGGGCGCAGCCGGCGCGATGAGTCACCATCCCTCAGCACCTCCGGAACACGAGGCTGCTTGGAAGCAGCCGGGCCCCCGCCCGCCCTCCTCCCCCGCCCCGCGGAGTGGCGGCGCCAGCCCGATGCCCGGCAGAGGGCGCTGCAGTGCGGCTGCGGAGCCACGGGCCCGCGCTGCTCTGGCTGCCAAAGGCCGGCGCTGCCTTTGGCTCAGAGGGAAAGATCGGGGCCCAGGGATGGGGTGCGTGAGGAATGAATGTTTCTGCAGTGCCAGAGGTGGCTCTGTTTTTGATCCAGAAACGAAATGGACTTCAAGATTCAGACACGGGGCAGAGTGATGGGGCCGACACGGCCCCTACTGGAGAGTGTCCAGTCTTGATCGCCCCAAGCTTTTGAGCAGGGATGTCCTGTCCGAGGCTGGTGTCGTCCCCACTCTCGCCAGAGAGGATCTGTGATAGGATGAGTCTCGCCTTTCCAAAACGAATCTGCCTAAGGACCCAGTCCTTGATCTCCTCTGTGACCTCTTTCACCTGAGGTGATGGAGGTTACGAAGATTGGAGCTGTCTGCAGTGGAGCGCAGGAGAAAGTGCACAAGCTTTCGGGTGACCAGGGTTTCAGTGCCAGCTCCATCATGAGATTGCTGTGTGACCTTGGTCATTTCATTATTCATTCATTCATTCAGAAAACACTCACTGTGTCACAAGGCACTCACGGTGAAGGGAAGAGAAGGAGGCCAAGCCTGTGGAGACAATTGCCCTGACCATAAAATAGCTTAGGCCAGGTACAGAAACCCGACACGTAGGTGATCCGTAAACACTGGCTGAATGAACAAATGCGATGATTTAGTCACCACACACTAGGGCAGAGATTTTTGGTCACTCATGCTCCCGAGTACATAGAACAGTGCCTGACACACAGTGGGTGCTCAGTAATTTGTCGAATGAATGACAGAGGAATGTATTGAGTGTTCTGTGAGCACAGCAGAGGCCACCTAACTCACAAGATTCTGTGCTGTTTGAACCGAGTCTTGAAGGAAGGGTTGGGATTAGCTAGGCAGACAAGGGCCAGATGGAGGGTGATACAGGCAGAGAACAGCCTGTGCAAAAGCTAGGAGTCCTCAGAGTTCTCACCTCTCTGAGCCTCAGTCCCTCCTGTGAGAAGGAAAGGATAGGGCTGGCTCTGTAATTTCTCAGATTTTTCTAGATCTAAGGTTCTCGGATTCAAGAAATGAATCCAGTTACCCTAGTCAGAGCCTGACCAGTGCTGGGCAGTCCAAGAGACTCAGGTTTTGACTTTTGACTCAGCCCATCTGCAGAATAAAGGCCTGGTGATCTCAGGCACCCCTTCTCCATCTGCTTCCTCTGTCTTTCACCTTAGAAATCTCCCCCGAATCCTATCCCCATAGGATAAACTATCTGCAGCACAAAAGTCAGCACTTATTTGTATTCTGCCATGATTTTTCTTCGTGTTATTTTTTGAAATAGTCTTTATTTACAGATTTTTACACTAACACAGGTTAATTGTGAAAAAACAGGAAAGTACAAAGAAGAACATAAAAACTCTCCGTAATTTCACTACCTGGCATAGTTCCTTGATTTTTTTATGCCTTCATTAAAATACACACACACACACATACTTCAGCTCACACAGCAGCACTGACACAGATCGCTGTGAGTCTTGTGTTCCCAGCAAAAGCATGAGCTGGGGACAGTTCTCTCTTTCTCTCCATTAGTTTGTCTCTGATGGGAAGAGATGTTGGTTGGGACCCCAAAACTCTGACTCTTTAACCAGCTGCAGATCATCAGGCTAAATCCTCAAAGAACATACTGCTCAGAGGACGTTTCATTCTGAGGCAGGGCTCTGGACGCAAACCACTATATGGCCTCTTCTTCCTTCCTGGAGTTGGGCTAGGGTTAAGCTAGATTATGTGGGGGCCACTAGCCCTGCTTTGGTCCAGACCAGAGACAGTGCTGAGCAGCTTTCTAGGGAGGGGGGAAGGGAGTGCTCTGGGATTTACTGCCCCACCTGTCTGAGAGAAGCCCCCAAAATAAACCCATAACCCTAGCTGACTTGGTTTCCCTTGGCCCCTGCCATTTTAAAGCTCCATCCCCAACACAGTGGCTCCTTTTTTGCCCTGGTTCCTTGCTTTTCAATGTGTAACCCATGGACCAGTGACATAGAAAACAAGATCTCTAGATGATGGTTTGTATGTTGACACTGAGAAGCAAAGTGCAGATTCTGTTTCAGAAGGTCTGGAGAAGAACCTGAAATTCTTCATTTTGTAACAAACTCTCAGGTAATGGTGACATAGCTGGTCCACAGACCACACTTTGAGTAGCAAAGATCTAGATTCCTCTTTTGACCTTGTCTTCTCTGAAAGTGAAAGGGCAGGGGAAACTCCCTAGAGGTGAGGGTGTGTACACACACACACGCGTGTGCATACACACACACACACACACAGATATTGAGGACTATGTTCTGGGTGTTCAGTGAATGCTTGCCCTGTTAATGCAGAAAGCTGAGGAGTGAGAAGACTTAAAGCTGTGTTCCCACCTCTCCAATCACTTATTCATTTCAGTGATGATAGCATCAGTTTCTCAGTCACCAAATGGAATTGGTTCCTTAGACATTTTTGCCCTGGTTCTGCCTCTATTTTCTTATTGCTTCTATTCTCAGACACTTCTCATCTATCCCCTGCCTTCCTGTCTGTGGTCCCTTTCCCTCCAGTTCACTGCCTGTCACCCAATTCTTGTTACCCAAATCCAACTTAAAATCACTGGACGTGTGTGCTTCAAGGGAGAGTAAGTGGGCAGAGAAAGGGAGCTTCTCCTCAGGGCCCAGGTAGGCCTTCAAACTTCCCTTACTCTGAATCTATACTGGGGTAGCATTATTATTCCCTAGGAAACTGAGGCTCAGAGACATTGAGTAACTTGTCCAAGGTCACACAGTGAGGAAGTCAGAATTGAGATACGAATCCACATCTCTTTAGTTTCAAAGCCTGGGCTCTCCACGATATCATCCCTTCATCTTACTCAGGGGGAAGATGAAGACTGGGTGACTTAAGGTCATTCGGGGAGTCAGGGATGGGACTGAGGCTGGAAACTCCCTTCTTCTGACACTGTAAGTAAATTTTCATTCGGTAGCTCCTCTGCTCAGAAGCCTTCAGAGAAACCCTCTTGCCTGTAGAATTGAAACTTCTGAGCCTGACAGCCAAGGCTGTCATGGTGCCCCTGCCTCAGCTCGGCTTCTCCTTCTTCCCCAGCACTTTACTTGGCATGTGGAGATGCTAGACCATCTCTCTTTTCCTCATCTACCAGTGGGGTTCTTCCCTGAATCCTGTTCCTCCCTAGCCTCAGTCATGCCTTAGAATTCCTCTACCATGGTGCCTCTGCTCTCTGGGATATTTTCTCGACCTCAAACACCCAGGCACTCTACCTGCTTCTCAGAATCTTTCCCATGCTTCAAGAGCATAGGTTCTCACCCCTCCGGGAAGCCCCCCACCCACCAAAGCTGCCCTGAGCCCTTAGAGCCTTGAGCTAGGAGCCTGTCACTTTAGCAGTGCTGCCGCCTGTTGGTGGTTTGAAGAGCTCCACCCCAACTCACAGATGAGGCCAATAAATATTATTATACTATAATAAGCCTCTGCAGCTATACCCCATGGCTTGAGGAACTATTTCCAGAATCTTTCTTCTCCATTCTGAACTTGCTTTCATTACTTTAATGTCTCAACCCGTTTGGGCTGCTGTAACAAGATACCATGGACATGTGGCTTAAACAACAAAATTTTTTTTCTTACAGTTCTGGAAGCTGGGAATTTTAAGATCACTGCACCCATAGATCCGGTGTCTGGTGAGGGTCCTCTTCCAGGTTTGCAGATGGCCCCCTTCTCCTTGTGTCCTCACTTGGCAGAGAACAGAGAGAGGAAGCAAGCTCTCTGATGTTTCTTTTTGTAAGGGCACTAATCCCATCATGAGGGATCCACCCTCAAGAACTAATCACCTCCCAAAGGCCCCATCTCCACGTACCATCTCACTGGGGAGTAGGGTTTCAACATATGAAGAAGGGTGCACAGACATTCAATCCATGACACTTAGTGTGTCTAGGTCCTAGAGACCGTATCTGGTTTTCACAACTTTCCCAGCCCTGTTAGAGTCTGAGGCTTAACTTAATCCCCACTTTTTGATCCTAGATGCTGCTTCAGATCACCCCACCTCCATGACTTACCTATTATACCTTGCACCCAACAGCTCTTTGCATTCCAGCCTGGATACAGTACCCCAGGTCCCTGCTTGGCCTGAAAGGAAAGTCAAACATGGCTGCCTGGTTATCCATTCACTATTTCTACTACTTTCTAGATCTCGTCTTCATAAGTAAACTCTAAGCTCCTGGAAGGCAGGACTGCCTGTGTCTTATTCTTTTCTTTATCCTTTGCAATACCAGCATTTTCTTTTATTCATTCATTTATTTCTCAAAGACTGAATGTTCATTCTCTGCCAGGCTTGATACTAGGTGTTGGGGCAGCAGAGGGGAGATAAATATGGTCTAATATATTCTAGTAAATTCAAGGCAACAGGGAAGTCCAATGACATAAGATTGGCAAATTGACTTTGGGCCCAGGCCAGTAGAAATATGTGTGAAAATGGTTGGGGAACAGGCAGGGCCTGCCTATGCCTAGAACAGATAAGGAAGAAAATCAGGCTGGCGGATGCTGGAGGCCTGCTTCAAGAACCTTGGGGAGAAATGGGAGAAGGAGATGGAGTATTGTCTGCTTTTTCCAAAATGAGTGCCTAGAAAGGGAAGTGGCAATTATGGTCCTGATGAAAACAATATTTCCAGTTGTTACGTGAAACAATAGGATCTGGGGGTGTGATTCTCAGAGGCGGGTGATGTAATGGGAATAGCACTAAACTAAGCTTTCTAGCCCTCAAATTCCATGACCCTTTGACCTGAGTTTTGGTTTCAGCTCTACCTCTTGTTCACTATCAGACTTGGCTAGCTCCATTCCCCTGGCTCAGCCTCAGTTTCCTCCTCTATGACATGGCAGGATGTGGAGTGGGGTGGTGAGTGAGGAGCTTGGACTCGGGGACTGCAAGCTTCCTCTGAGCTCTTGACATTCTTGGCATGCAACAGGAAGAGAAGCACGGATTAGGAAGGTTCTATTGGAGGTTGAGACTGGAGGCAGGGAGGCTGGTGGGGAGGCCGAGGCAGCAGTGCCAGTAGGAGTAGAGTGGGAGAGGGCCTGAGCCAAGGCAGGGGCTGACAGATTGGTGACATATTTAGGAGGAAATGGAACCGACGGGAACTGTCAACTGACGAGATGGTGAGGGTGAAGGAGGAGGAACCAAAGAGGATGGAGATTTGACTGTGCCCTAGGAGGCCTGAGGGAGTGGAATCTTGGGTCCCAGGCCTAACACTGCCAACAAGCTTCCATGTGACCTTAGGGTCTCTTTCTGTTTCAGTTGCCACATCTGCACAGTAAAGAGATGGCTCTGATGCTCCCTAAACCCCTCCCTGACCCCTAACAACTATAACAAATTAGGGAGTGCTGTGGGTTTCCAAATTAGTCTTTAATTTGTTAGAAGTTTGTAGGAAAATTCTGAACTCTTACACAGGAAGCTGAGATCTATGGTAGGGCTTGTAACTATAATGGTTTGGTGGTGAGGTAAGGACAGCGACTGAGGCTACAAATGGGGCTACCAGGTGAAGCCCAAGAGTTGGCAGTCCTTGAAACACGGGCTTACTTCTTGACCTAGGAAGATGTGGCCTTGGCAGTATTTTAAAGGAGACATTTAAAGATCCCAGATCCCAAAAGAATACAAATGGCACAGTACTCTGCATGGTGTTTGAGCCATTTTTGCTGGTTCATTAACTCATTTCATCCTCACAGGTACCTTCATTTCACAGATGAGGACGGGCACAGAGAGGCTGAGTGGGTGGTCTAGATCACATAGCTAAAGAACAAAAGAGCACACAAAGCTGTTTCTGGGGCAGTAAGCCACAGTGCTATTAGCAGCATCTGTGACTGTCACTACTAGAATCACAGCTATTTTCATATCACATTACGGTTGTTGCAGGGATCTCAGAAAATCATCTATGCTCATCACCACTTCAAAATGATAATAGTCATTAGACCCACTGCTTGATCGTGTTATATTGAAGGTGTTAATCAAGAAGCACATATGACTATATTGTAAATTGCATCTCAAGATACAGTAATCAGTTTCCTTTATAATCCTAGGTAATTTATCTAATACATTTAGAAGCATTTTTTGAAATATGCAATACATTGTTATTAACTATAGTCGCCTATGTTGTGCAATAGGACACCAAAACTTTTTCCTCCTAACTGTAACTTAGTGCCTATTGACCAATGTCTTAGATTTTAAATATTCTCACACATAATAAACGTGTGATAAATGATCATAATGATACCTATTTGAGGTCATGGATATACTAATTTCCCTGATTTGACCATTCCACAATGTATACATGTATCAAAACCTCACAATGTACCCTATAAATATATACAATTATTTGTCAATGAAAAATAAAATAAAACTTTAAAAACACAAAATAATAGCTACTAATTTCTACCCCCAAAGATCTCCCACCTATTTTTTTCCTAGAAAGGGTCCCTAAGCCGTGCCAGACTGCCAAAGGCATGACAAAGGGGTCCATGCCATGGCCTAGAAGGCACTCCTGATAGAGGGTGGGCTGGAGGCTTGGCCAGGCTCTGTACCAGGCACCTCACCTATGCACTCTCACCTCACCCTCCCAACTCCAGGAACTTGGTGTGATTATCCCACTTGACACACAGGAGACCAGCGCTAGACAGGAGGGAAGCCTCGTCTACAGTCACCAGCATGTACGTGCGGAGCTGGGACACACATCCAGGTCTGTCCGACCAGAGTCCATTTTGTAACCACTGCAGCTCTCTGTCTCCTCTGGAAGGTGACTGCCAGCCCTTAAATGGAGTTCCCTCAAAAACAAATGACCCATTTAGGACAAAGGACACCTGAGTGGAAACTAAGTGACACCATTTTTTTCAGCCCCAGTGCACATTTCCAGACCTGGGGTGTGGAATGAGGGCTCTTCCAGGTATGAAGGGAACGTCTTAGAGCAGTACTCGGTTTGATGCTTGGCAGCCAGGGCATAGTGGTTGATGGCCAGCTGCATGCCTGAGTTCAAATCCCAGCTATGCCACTTGCTGTTTGTGTACTCTTGGACCCATTGCTTAACCTCTTGATGCCTCAGTTTCCTCAATGTAAAATGAAGTTACAGATAATATCTCCTAAGGTGGTCCTGAGGATTCAGTGAAGTAATACACATAAAGCACTTGGCACTGTGCCTTGAGCTGTGGTGTGAACCAGTGCCATTATTTTCTCCTAAGAGAGTAATGCATGAAGGAGACTCAGGGCTCCTGGAAGACCTTTGACGTCTATTAACCCTTTGTCCCTTCCCCGTCTGTTATCAGGGTCTCCCCTGCCCGATTCCCTGATGTATAGACAGCAGGAACCTTTAAATCCAATGTTCCCATCTGTGGCTGCACATTAATATCACCTGGGGAGCTTTTGAAATGGCGCTGCCCAGGCCTCATCCCAGACTATTGGAATCTGACTCTAGGGATGGGGATAGAGTTGGAGTATTTTTTCTGCAGCTCCTCAGGAGATTCTAAAGTGGAGACAAAGCTGAGAACCATGGCCTCAGAAGGAAAAGGGCCTGTGTGCTGCTCTTTGGGGACAACAAGGAAGGAAGAAGAAACTCAGAGATCATGCCCTGCTCTGCAGACAGGATGAAAAAGAACAGAAGCCCAGGCATGGGGAGGAGGTGGGCAGCTTTAAGCTTTAGGAAACAGTGGGAGCTGGAGCCTGCAGCAAGAAAGAGCTATGGGGAAGGCACCACAGCCAGAGGCTGTCCCAGGCCCTGCCAGGCCAATGGCCTAGGTGGTTTTCCTGCAGAAGGAAATGGGAAATATGGAGGTGAGGGCGAGATAAGGTTGTAAGGATGTACTCACAGCCTCTTTCTGCACCCTCAAATGGCAGATCCTGATAAGTTGTTAACACCTTGTAAGAAACACGAGAGACAGTCTGTTCCACCTCCTCCCCTGGCACACATACAAAATGACTCCCCATCTACCCACTCATAAGATCACATCCGGATTCCACCATCACCCAACCCAGCAGAAAGTCCCACCTCTGGTCTCTGTAAATATCTGCCAGCCAGAGCAGTACAGCATGCCAGGGTCAGACACCAGTTCCCCAAGTGTGCTGCCTTTTGTTATAAGAGGAGACTTCAGCAACTTGGGAGCTGGGCAGGGCTGCAGTGATGATCTTTTCAATGTGTGAAGAAGGGAAACTGTGTTTGAGAGGAGAAGAGGAAAGTGGTTGGCCTATGGTGCCACAGGGAGTAGCAGAAGAGACAGGACTCCCTGTCCAGTGCTCCCTTCCCTACACACCCTGAGACTTCAGCTTTGGTCCCTAATCTGCCAGTGCCAGGAAACTGGCCCACTTCCCACTACAGCCCTGTGGCTCTGACAGGGTCTCTCATGATATCCAGCAGAGATCTTGAGTCAGCTGCTCTGAAGGAACTTCCAGTAAGGCTCCAGCTTGGAGTCTGGATCAGGAGTTGGGGCATGGGGCATTTTGAGTTTCGTGCTTATGTTGCCTTCCCCCCATCTTTTGCTCCTGGACATCTTTTGGCTAGGTGGGGTTTTCCTCACTCCCCACCTCCAAAGCGGAGACTATGTCTTTAAGAAAGGACGAGTCAGAGCCGCGGGGATCAGTTTCAAGCAGCCCTCAGAAGGCGAATCTGGATTGAGTTTAGGAAGAAAAAAGAAGGGGTTAGCTTTGGTCCTGCCTCCTTTCCTTTCTCTCATTTGCTCGTCTCTCCTCCGTCCTTCGTCTGGAAATTTGGTGAACTTGGCCAGGAGGTTCCAGAGCCCAGGGCTTTCCCCAGCAGCCTCGTCCTCTCACCTGGTCCCTCCTTCAGCTCCTGAGCACACAGTTTGGAGGACAGCTGGACAAGTGGCTGGAATGAGTAGGTACGTGGTCTGGACATTTTAACCTTCACCCTGTCAGGGAAGTCTGGGGAGTGTCCAACACAGACCCTGTGGGAGGCGGAAGGGAACTCTCAAGACCTCCGAGAACCTTGGTAACCGAGGCAGGAAGGAGATGGGTGGGCTTTGGTGACTCCACTAGGGGTTTTGTATTAAGGGTCAGAAGGAGGCTTGGTCCATGCAGTCTGGCCTACCTCCACCCTCGTGAGTTGCCTACCAAACCCATGATGGGTGGGAGTTTAGGAGTGTGAGGTGTTGAGTTTGCTGCTGCTGCTGCTGCCGCTGCTGCTGCTGCTGCCACTGCTGCTGCTAGAGGAATGGAGGCCAGAGGGTGCTAGGAACCCTATGAGAAAAGCAGATGGCAACATGTCCAGCCCCAGCCATCTGTGACTCTGGTGGCATGGAACCACTCAGCTAAGGTGAATGGGATTCAGTCTGCTCCAGCTGCATGTGCAGTGGGCCAGGAGCCACTCAAGGTCTTCTTGGGCTTACTTTTTTCAACTTTGTTGGATGACTACAAGCAAGGCTTTTAGCTTTTAAGGACTTCAGTTTACACTTCAGGGAAAATGACTTAATGCTACTCAGCTGAAAGGGGGAAGCACAAAGGAAGAGGTAGAGAAGGCTAACTGGGTTTGTGATAGAGATTCAAGGAGAGCTCGAGATTTCTGTGAGCTCAAGGATGTTTTCCCCTATTATTTTAGGAATAATTCATTCATTTATTTGTGTATTTAATCAGCAAGCATCAGTTAAATGCCTATTGGTGCCCGTCACTGGTGTCAGGGAACCAGCAATCCACTATGGCAGCAGGTCCTTCCGCCTGGCCTCCTTCCCCAGATCTCTACTCCTCCCTTTCCCTCACCCCTCAGCTGATTTGAGAGAGGAAGGGGCACTAGCTTCTAGTGTACTGAGGTGACGTGATAAGGTCATGATAGGTGCTGACATTGTTGGCACTAGAGTGGGTACATCTCATTTGACAACACTCTCTCTTGAAAGAGATTTGGGCCTGGGTCCCAAACATTACCTCAGCCACTGGGAAGGATTTTGAAGGTCAGGAAACAACAGGGATCCACAAGTTCAGCCTAACCCCTCCCTGACAGAAGGGGTGGCCCAGGCCTTCTTTGGACGTTGTCGGTAGAGCTGGGCCCCTGGTTGGGTCCTCAGCATCATATGTGGACCAAGCGTTGTTTGGATTTGCCAAGAACATCTAAGGACTTTGGTCTTTGTGATTTAAGTAAGTTGTCATAACTTGGGCAGGAGGCATGCTGGGATCTCAGCCACCTGGCTGTTGGGGAAGGGATAGGGTTGGAAATACTGGCTCTTGGGTGGTCCTTTGGGTGTGGAAAGCTTAGGCATGGCATAGACAAGCATGTATGTGTGTATGATATAGGAAGTATCCCCCAGGAGAAAAGGCCCGGCAAAAGCAAGGCAGAGTCTAACCCTGTCCAAGTAGGGTTGGGGTTCAGGACTGGAGTCATAACTGGCAGCTCACACAAAGACCTAATGCATACAGAGGAAGGGCAGTGAGACCAATGCCAGCGCCTGTGTACTCTGCTCTCACCCTGCTCAGGCAGAAATGGGAGTGGTGGAGCCAATGGGTGAGCTTCATGACTTCAGCTGAGAGGGCTGAATTGGCCTGCTCGGGGCTGCCACCACCCTACTTAAAAACAAATCCTCATAGCCCAGCTACCACTGCACTGGGTGTTTGCGACTGAACTGGGCTTATCTAAAGGGTTATTTGTGAGCCTGGAAAAGGGATAGGGAATAGGCCATGATGTCCTGAGGCTATGACAGTAGCACTTTGCTAACTTATCCTTGTCCACCCTTCCAATCCCACTGTGGCTGCTCCTGCCTCCTCAGGAAGGGATACCTCCAAGCTCAACTGCCCACTCCTGCAGGTAGGCCTACTGCCCTCACACATGCTCTGCCCACTTCTTGGATTGCTGGGCTCTGGCTGCAAGCCCTCAGAGCTCCTGTCATTCCTTTGCAGAATAAAGCAGCTACTCCAAGCAAGTGGTGCAGAAGGGTGGCTGGTGGAGGGGAGGCGGAGAAAATGTCAGGGGCTTATGTCAGGCAAGTTGAATGCTTGCCGGCAGCTGGGCCTTCCCATCTAGGGTGACTTCATGAAAGAAGCCCTTGAAAGATTGTTCCCTCTCCCTTGTAAGGGTACATTTTTGGGAATCACTTTGTTTTCCTCTCCATTTTCTCTGCAAGTCTGATTGTTTGAGGAGAGCTAAACGTTATGTGTACTATTAAAGAAAAAAAAAGTGGAGAAAACCACCCCTTAAATGTAAAGCTGAGTAATTTCAGGAAAGGAATCCAAGGGAATGAGGTTTCTGCCCAAGTATGGGAAAATATCCATCCATCTCCCCACTTAATCAGAAAAATGATCTGCCGAATAATGAGTCATGCTGCCTGTCAGCAAACAGCACTGACCCTAGCCACAGAGCCAGGAATAACAGAGGTGAGAGATGACAGTAGCTATGACGAAGAATAGACATGAAGGGAACTGGATTCCTGCTGCCAGCAGCTGTTTGGCTCACCTTTGCCCCATCCTGTGCAATAAAAAATGCACTGGACTGGGCTGTGTTATTGGTGACACTGATCAATACCACTGGGGTTCATCTGTGCATTCTGATAAGTGGGGTCTCCGCAGGGGGCACTCAGAATCAATCACAGCTTTGTGCACAGTCTGGGAGTTCTTTTTTACTGAGGAAAGCATATATACAGTAAATTGCATAAAGCACACTGTAAATGTACATTTCAATGAAGTTGTATATGTATATGTGTGTGTGTGTGTGTGTGTATACATCTGTGTGTAACCACCACCCAGATCAAAATATAGAACATTCGCAGCACCCCAGAAGGCTTACTTTTGCCCCTTCCATTTGGTATTTACACGCACCAAGTGCTGCAATCAAATGTTTGTGATCAGTGGCATGCTGGTAAATGTTTAACAACCAGTTCTGGTGTGTGTAATGGGGTGCCCTGCTTTGTAGCTTTTGCCAATTTTGTGGTATAAATATTCCTGCTATGGCTAATTTCGAGCTACCAACAGTTTAACAACTGGCTCACAAAATTATGAAAATTTAACAATTGGCTCTGGTGAGCCAAGCAGACTGGCTCCAGCACATCACCAGTTGTAACAAAGGATTAAAGAGAGCCAAGTCCACCCAACTACCCAATGCAGGTAGGAGTGGGCTCCCAAATACTCCCAGTTCCAGCCCCCTTAGTGAGGAGAGAATCGTTCATAGGATTTAAAGTGATCTCCAGCTTCTTTTACGCAGCAGACATCGGTTGTGTCCCTACCTTGTGGCAAGCTCTAAGGTCACAAACATGAGTAAACCATGGTTCTATCCCTCAAGGAGCTTACATAATTTAACACTCGGAAGGAGAGGCAGACGTGTGAAGGTATATGTGCAATAAAGAGTTCTAGGGTCTGTGTAGGAGACTGCATGGGGCTTAATTGAGGGCACCAAGGAGGGCTCGTTTCTGCCTTTGAATCAGAAATACATCTCTTATTCCACTTTGCTTTGGGAGGTGTCTTGGGGCTGAGGAAAAGAGCATCAGACTCCTACACACCTGTTTTGGATCCTGGTTCCACCTCTTCCATGCTGTGTGATCTTGGGCAGGTCACTTAACCTCTCTGAGCCTCAGGTCCCATATCTATAGAATGAGAGTAATTGTAGTACCTACCTTACACAGCTATTGTGAGTATTAAATGAGCTATTTCATGTGTAGCACTTAGCACACATAAGCACTTACTAATTATTAGCTTCAATTAGGAATTACTAGCTTCAATTAAGAATTATTAACAACTAGCTTGGACAAGCTTTGAACCTCTCTAGGACTCATTTTCAGCTGTGAGATGGGACTAAAGTGCCAACCTTGTCAGTGTTGTCATGAGAATTAAATTAGATCACGTATGGGAATTGTCTGGCCCAGAGCTGGTTCTCAGCAAATGCTGGTTTTGCCCCTTTCCTGCTTTCTCGCTCCTTTCCAACACACTGGCTTAAGACCTCGCTTGGAAAAAAAAAAAAAAAAAGACCAGTTCTGACATGTTAGGAAATAAATATATCAAGTGAACACATTAACCCTTTTTAAAAGCTTTTTATTTTGCAATTTTAGACTCAAGGGAAGTTGCAAAAAAATTTACAAGGTGGATCTGGTGACCCTTTACTCAGTTTTACAATGTTGACATCTTACACAACTGGGAAAGTGATGTTGGTACAATCCGCACAGCGTATTCAGGTTTCACGTTTTACATGTCATGTACTCTGTATATGAGTGTGTATATCATTTCAAACAATTTTATCACATGTATAGATTTGTATAACCATCACAATTGGGATGCAGAACTTCTAGTAACTCGCCACTGAAGTAAAAAAAATAATAATAATAAGCCAGGCGCGGTGGTTCATGCCTGTAATCCCAGCACTTTGGGAGGCCAAGTTGGGCGGATCACCTGAGGTCAGGAGTTCAAGACCAGCTTGGACAACATGGCGAAACCCCATCTCTACAAAAAAATATAAAAATTAGCTGGGCGTTGTGGCAGGGACCTGTAATCCCAGCTATTCAGGAGGCTGAGGCAGGGAGAATTGCTTGAACCTGGGAGGCGGAGGTTGCAGTGAGCTGAGATCATGCCACTGCACTCCAGCCTGGGCGAAAGAGCGAGACTCAGTCTCAAAAAAAAATGGTAATAATAATAATAAAAAGGAGATGCAGAACTGTTGCATCACCACAAAGATCTTCCTCATGCTACCTCTTGGTATTTGTACCCGTCTACTACCCACTCCCCTCATCAGCTAACCCCTGGTAAGCAAGAACCTATTCTTCATCTATATGACTTTTTTAATTTCAAGAATGTTATGTAGGCCGGGCATGGTGGCTCACACCTGTAATCCCAGCACTTTGAGAGACAAAGGTGGGCAGATCACTTGAGGTCAGGAGTTCGAGACCAGCCTGGCCAACATGGTGAAACCTCATCTCTACTAAAAATACAAAAATTATCCTGGCGTGGTGGTGCTCACCTGTAGTCCCAGCTCCTCGGGAGGCTGAGGCAGGAGAATTGCATGAGCCGGGGTGTCAGACGTTGCAGTGAGCTGAGATCACACCACTGCACTCCAGCCTGGGCGACAGAGCAAGACTCTGCTCTTAAAAATAAATAATAAAATTAATCAATCAGTTGGGCATATTTTTGGGGTCTATTTCTGGATTATCTGTTATGTTCCATTTATCTGTTTATCTATCTCTCCACCAATACCACACAGTGTTGATGAGTGTAGCTCTATAGTAGGCTTTAGCACTGAGTAATTCCTCCGATTATTCTCCTTTTTCAAGATTGTTTTAGCTGTTTTAGGGCCTAGTGCCTTTCCACGTAAATTTTAGAATATAGTTGTCTATATCTATAAAAAGAAAAACGTTGTGGGATTTTAATAGGAATTGTATGAAGCCTATAAATCAATTTGGGAAGAATTGACTTTTTTTTTTTTTTTTTTTTTTTTTTTTTGGGAGACAAAGTCTCGGTCTGTCACCAGGCTGGAGTGCAGTGGCGCAATCTTGGCTCACTGCAACCTCTGACTCCCGGGTTCAAGTGATTCTCCTCCGTCAGCCTTCCGGGTAGCTGGGGCTACAGGCGCACGCCACCACGCTCAGCTAATTTTTGTATTTTTAGTAGAGACGGGGTTTCACCATGTTGGCCAGGATTGCCTTGCTCTCTTGACCTTGTGATCCACCCACCTTTGGGTCCCAAATTGCTGGGATTACAAGCGTGAGCCACCATGCCCGGCCTCTGAATTGACATCTTTACTATGTTGAGTCTTCCAATCCACGAACATAGTATGTCTGTCCTTTATTTAGGCCTTCTTTGATTTATTTCACCAGCATTTAGTCATATTCAGCATAGATATCCTATACAAGTTTTACACATAAGTGTTTTATTTTCTTGGGAACAACTTTAAATGGTATTATGTGTTTTTAATTTGGTTCCCACCTGGTTAGTACTAATATATAGAAATGCAGTGGTCTTTTCTGTGTTGATCTTTTACAGTGCAACCTTGCTGAACTCATTTATTAGTTCTAAGAGTTTTTGTGTAGATTGCTTGGGATTTTCTATATATATATAATTATGTCGTCTGCAAATAGGGACAGTTTTGTTCCTTCCTTTCCAATTTGTATGCCTTTTCTTTCTTTTTCTAGCCTATTGCACCAGCTAGAGCTTCCAGTATTATGTTGAATAAGAATGGTGAAAGTAGACATCCTTGTCTTCTTCCTAATTTCAAGGAGAAAACAGTCTTCCACCATTAAGTTTAATGTTAGCTGTAGGGTTTTGTTTTTGTTTTTTGTTTTGTTTTGTTCTTTAATAGATGTTCTTTACCACGTTGAGGAAGTTCCCCCACTCTTCCTAGTTTTCCAAGAGTTTCTATCATGTATGGGTGTTGGATTTTGCCAAATGATTTGCTGAATCCATTGATTGGATTATATGGTTATTCTTCTTTAGCCTGTTGATGTAGTAGATTACATTGATTTTTCAAATATTGGGTAAGCGTTGCATTCTTGGAATAAACCTCCACTAGAGTAAAATGCCCACTTGGTCATGGTGTATAATTCTTTTTATATGTTGCTGAATTCTATTTGCTAATGTTTTTAAAACATTTTTGTGCCTATATTCATGAACTATATTGGCCTGTAGTTTTTTTATTTGTATACCGTTTTTGTCTAGTTAGGTATCAGGGTATAATACCTCATAAATTAACTGAGGAGTGTTCCCCCCTTTTCTATTTTCTGTAAGAGACTGTGTAAAATTGGTGTTAATTTTTCTTTAATGTTTGGTAGAATTCTCCAGTGAAAGCACCTGGGCCTGGACATTCTTTTTTGGAAGCTTTTAAAAATTGTAAATTCAGTTTTTGAAATCACTATAAGATTTCACATTCAGATTATTTATTTCTTGATTGAGCTTTGGTAGTTTGTGGTTTTGTGATATTGGTCTATTTCTTCTAAGTTGTTGAATTTATGAGTGTAAAGTTGTTTATAATATCCTTTTAAAGGCTTCAGAATCTGTACTGATAACCCTGTTTCATTCCTGACATTGGTGATTTGTGTCTTCTCTCTTTTTATCTTTGTTATTCTTACTAGACATTTATCAATTTTATCGATTTATTTGAAAATGAACTTTTGTTTCATTGACTTTTCTCGATTGCTTTCTTATTTTCAATTTCATTGATTTCTGCTCTCTTTATTTCCTTTATTCTTCTTACTTTGGGTTTATCTTTCTCTTCTTATTATTATACATTCTTATAGATATGAAGCCTTTCTTCTTTTCTAATGTAAGGATTTAGTGCTATAAATTTTCCTGTCAGCATTGCTTTAAATGCATCCCACAAATTTTGATATTTGTATTTTAATTAATTTTCATCCAGTCCAATATATTTTTAAAATTTCCTTTGAGTCTTTCTCTTTGATTCATGGGTTGTTTAGAAGTGTGTTGTTTAATTTCCAGGTGTTTGGAGATTTTCCTTTTATATTTTAAAAATTGACTTGTAGTTTGATTCTCTATGTCAAGAGAACAGACTCAGTGTGACTTCAAATATTTTTAAGTTTATTGAGATTTTTGCCTTGGTGAATGTTCCATGTGTATTCTGCTCTCGTTGGGTGGAGGGTTCTTTGTATGTCAGTTACATCTCTCGGATTGATTGTGTTGTTGAATTCTTCTTTCTCTTTGATGATTTTCTGTCTAGTATGTCTATCAATTACTGTAAGTGGAGTGTTGAAGAACCCAACTATAATTGTGGATTCATCAATTTGTCCTTTCAGCTCTCTCAGTTTTTGCTTTTTTATTTTTATTTTTTGACACGGAGTTTCGCTCTTGTTGCCCGAGTGAAGTGCAGAAACTTTATCTACCTTTATGCCCTTTTAGCCTCCCTTATTTATAATTATCTTAAATATTTCCTCTACATACATTTAGAACCACATAAGATAGTATTTGCTTCAACCATCAAATATAACTTAGAAAATTCAAGTGGAAAAGAAAAAATCTATTGTATTTACCCATATTTTTGCTTACTGTGTTATTTCTTCCTTCCTGGTATTCCAAGATTCCTTCTTTATTGTTTCATTTATGTTTACAGCAGGGGTCCCCAACCCCCGGGCCATAGATCGATACCAGTCTGTGGCCTGTTTGGAACCAGGCAGCACAGCAGGAGGTGAGCGGCAGGGCAAGGAAGTATTACCACCTGAGCTCCGCCTCCTGTCTGATCAGTGGGGCATTAGATTCTCATAGGAGCATGGACCCTACTGTGAACTGTGCATGCAAGGGATCTAAGCTGCATGCTCCTTATGAGAACCTAACTAATGCCTGATAACCTGAGGTGGAACAGTTTCATCCCAAAACCATCCCCCTGACTCCCATCTGTGGAAAAATTGTCTTCCATGAGGATTTCCTTTAGCCATGTTTCCAGGGTAGGCCTGGTAACAAAGTTTCTTAATTTTTCCTTCTCTGAGAATTTTTTGATTTCCCCATCATTCCTGAAGGATATTTTCACTGGATATAGGATTCTGGGTTGACAACTCTTTTATTTCAAGATGTGAAAAATGTGTCATTTTTTTCTGGCCTCCATGGTTTCTGATGAGAAATCCACTGTCAGTTGACTTGCTTTTCCACTGTGAGTAATCATTATTTCTCTCTGACTCCTTTCAAAAGTTTTTATTTATTTTTAATAAAGAAAGTTTAATTATGACTTGTCATGAATTTCTTCGGGTTTATCTTACTTGGTTTTACTCAACTTCTTGAACCTGGAGGTTTGTGTCTTTCGCCAAATTTGGGAAGTTTTTAGCCTTTCATTAGTCAAATACTTTTTCAGTCTCATTTTATTTCTCCTCTCCTTCTGAGGCTCTGATGATACAAATCTTAGATCTTTTTTTTTCTGTCCCACAGCTCTCTAATGCTTTGCTCATGTTTTCTTTTCAGCCTTTTTTTCTCTCATGTTTATATCATGTAATTTCTGTTCCTCTATCTTGAAGTTCACTGATACTTTCCTCTGTCTTATTCTTTCTGCTGTTGAGCCCATCCACTGAGTTTTTAATTCTGTTATTTTATTTTTCAGCTCTATAATTTCCAGTGTGTTCTTTTTGATATCTTCTATTACTTTGGTGAGCTTTCCTATTTTTATTTTTTTCAAGAGTATTTGTTGAAGCACTTTATGATGAATGGTTTAAAACCTTTGCCCAATAATTCCAACATCTGACATCTTGGTGTTGATATATGTTGACTGTCTTTTCTCATTCATGTTGTGATTTTCCTGGTTCTTGATATGATGAGTGATTTTTAAATTTTTATCCTGGACATTTTGGATATTATGTTAGGAGGCTCTTATTTCAGTCTCCTATTTCAGTAGGCAGTCTGTTTAGGTTTAACATGTAGGATCGGCTGGGCACAGTGGCTCACGCCTGTAATCCCAGCACTTTGGGAGGCTGAGGCAGGCAGATCACAAGGTCAAGAGATCAAGACCATCCTGGCTAACATGGTGAAACCCCGTCTCTACTAAAAATACAAAAAAAAATTAGCCAGGCCTTGGTGGCGGGCGCCTGTAGTCCCAGCTACTTGGGAGGCTGAGGCAGGAGAATGGCATGAACCCGGGAGGTGGAGCTTGCAGTGAGCTGAGATGGCGCCACTGCACTCCAGCCTGAGTGACAAAGTGAGACTCTGTCTCAAAAAAAAAGAAAAAAAACATGTAGGATCTGGCCTACTTTTGTGGGCTGTGGTTCCAATGACAATTTAGTTTTTGGAGTCCTTGCAGTGCTATTCTGGTCTCCTTTGTACATCTGGTGCAGCTGCAGCTCCCTAACTTGGTCCCTACTGATGCTTCACACAGGGGCAGAATGTACTTACCCAGGACTGATGCTGGTAGGTGGGGTGGAAGATACCAGGCCTGTGAGGGAAGAAAGCTCTTCCCCTGGCCAGGTGCCTGTGAAACTGTCACTTGATTTCTACCAGTGCCCCCAGTGTTGGCAGAAGGTTCTTTCCTAGGCCTCTCACTGAGTTCCTCTAGGTAAGGGATGAGAGATACCATGTTGCAGGGCAGAGGGTGCCTCACCTGGCCAAGTCTCTGGATAGCCTGGTGCCAACAGAGCTCCCATTCTATCTCTGCCAGTGCCACCAGGGAAAGAAAGGCCACCTTCTGTCACTGGGTGGAGGGCTGGGCGACATCAGATCTGGGTTGCCTTCTGCCAGTGAGTGGAGGGTCGAGAAATGTTGATCAACCCCCTTTTTAACACAGAATCCAAAATACCAAAAGCTCAAAGAATCCCTATTTGTTTCGGCAGCACAGGACTCATTTCCAGGTGCAAGGTATGAGAGTGGTGTCTGGGAGTCTGGGACCTAGTCACATTTCTTGTCTTTGGACAAGTCACTTTGCTTATCTAGGCTCAAGTGTCTCTCCTCAGTAGAATAAGTTGCAAGTGGCACCTCCTTCCCACGGTTGTGTAAAGGTTTAAATGAGCTGTGGTCTGAGATGCCGCAATCCCTATGCCCGCTGTGCAGGCCCTTAACAAAGGGGTATGGGTAAAAGGTTGAGGCAGGGCAGCCTGAAACATCTTCTTCTCCACATTTTCAAAATTACAAACTCTTTCAACTCTTTATAAACAGTCAATTATAAACTCTTTCAAACTCTTTATAAACAGTAAAGTAGGGAGAAAATATCAGATCTTCATATTTTGCCACATTTGCTTCAGATCTTTTCTAAGAAACAGGTCATTATACATCCAGTTGTGAGCTCTGCCCCTACCCTGGCCTAGAGGTAGCCAGTGTCCCAAACTGTCTGTTTCCAATTCCCATGCATGTATTTATATTTTACCACATACATATACATCTATAAACAGTATATAATATTGTTTTGCATGTTTTAAGCTGTATATAAATGGCATCATACTGTGCATACATGTTCTGCAAATTTCTCTTTTTATGCAAATTTAGAGTGTTATGATTGGTCCAAAAGAAGACTGGCCAAGCAATAGAGATTAGACATGATATTCATGTAAAGGCATTTGATATGAGTAGAGAGCAGAAATGTGTGAATAAAGATATATAATAATATAAGAGATAAAATAGGACATAATGGTATATATAGGAGATAAAGATATCAAGGTATATAACAACATAGGAGATAAGACTAAGTAAGAGAACCAAGAAAGCAGAGAGGGTGATTAGCTGTGAGAAAAAAAACATACAGAGGCCAAGATACCAGTTTGTAGAAGCAGAAGTGGATTGGCTGCCCAAAGAAGCCCTTAGTTGAAGGACCTTTTCTCCTCTGCTTTCCTTCCCTTCCCTTCCCTTTTCCTTCCCTTCCCTTTTCTTTTCCTTTCCTTTCCTTTCCTTTCCTTCCTTGTCTCTCTTTATTTCAATTAGGAAAGGGAAAGTGATCTTGTGCAACACGACTCTTAGGGATAGTTGGGAGGATTAGAGTAGTCTCAACCTGAATTTGCGGCTTGTGTCTGAACTTTCTCTTTTTAACATTATGCTTTTGAGATTTATCCATGTTGATACACGAGTTAGAGTTTAGTCATTTTAACTGCTGTACACTATTCCATGTAATGGCTGTACCACAATTTATTTAACCATTTTCCAGTTGTTAGACATTTAGGTTTCCTCCAGTTTTTCCCTGTTTATAAACAATGATGCTATCAAATGCCTCTTGAAGCATTTGAGAAAGTCTACAACTTCAAGTTCAGTCAAGTGTAGTGGCGTACACTTCCAATCAATAATCCCGATGATGTGGTGTCTGTAGGAAATCTTGGTAAGGTCCATTAACCACAATCTGGCCCATTTTGGTTGGATGGGAGCTCGTTGCACCAGGTCAGCTGCGTCCTGTGTGGAGTTGTGGGTATTGAGGACTCAGCCAGAGACCCCATGATACGTTTAGGACTCATGTGTGCATCTTCTTTACTCATTCTCAATCCCTTGGCCTCATCTCATCTCATTGTGGCCTGTTAAAAGTCCTTTAGTCCCTGTCACTTTCGTGTCCACAGTCTGCAGTACATGACATACCCTTGGTGTCCCTCCCTCTGCCATTCTTCATTTGTTAGCCTGCAGCCCTGTGGCCCCAGGAAAGGGGAAGGGCCTAACATTTATTGAGCTCTACTCTGTACCCCAACACCAAGTTAAGTGCTTTTAGATACCTCGTCTCATTAATGGTCCCAGCCACCCTTCCAAGTAGTTATTATCATTTCCATTATAGAGATGAGGAAACTGCCACCAAAATAGGTTCAGCAAGTGCAACATTCATACCTATGGGATGGGGATTGGTGTGAGGCAGAGTTCAGCTTGGGGCTACAGGCAGCCTTTGATCGAGGAATTGAGTTTATCTCTCTCTTTGGGGTTTTGTTGACCATCCTGTAACAGGAGACACTCCTGTTAGGGAATGTGCCCTAATGTTCCCTTGACAGGGTAAGCCCAAGGAATCAGCGCTGGATGGGAACACAGATCATATCCATGCTTTGGGATCACAGTTCCACATTTCATTTACCATACCCTCCCACTCTCTCACACACACATACTCTCTTACTAACTCAGACTAACAAACGGCCCTAACACTTATTAACTGTGTGAAATATGTCACTTGACCTAGAGGTACCTTGTTTAATCCTCATTCACACTCTGTAATGAAGTATCGTGATTTCCATTTTTTTCAAGTTTGGACATTGAACCTCAGAGAGGTTAAGTTACTTGCCCTGGATCCCAGAGCTAGGATGTGCTGGAGGCCACAATCTAAACGAGAGTGATGTGGGTGGTCCCTGGAGCACTCCAACCACAAACTGAAGTTCAAGTGTCACTCTCCATGGTCAGATGAGCTTCGTTATTTTATTCCAGGAGCATCCCCTGAGCACGTGCAGTGTGCCAGGCTCTGTGCCAAGCACTCAGTGCCAAATGAGATTGACTCCACAGAGCTGTCACTTTGGGGAAATTAGAAATGCTCTGATGCCACCCAACTTGCTTCTGGCCCTCATAAAAGAAAAGTGCTTTATAACTCCCTGTTCATCCCTTGAGTCAGTCATTGTATCACTTACTCAACAAGCATTCGAGTGTTCCCTGTGTAAAGGCCCTGCGCTAGGAGCTGGAGATTCAAAGATGAGGAATGCCCAGTCCCTACCCTTGAGAAACACATAATTTAGAAGCAGAAACAGACATATAAACACATAATTATAATGCAGTGGATAAATGATGACAGAGCGTTGGGCTAGATGTAGTGAGAATTCAGAGGAGGAAGTCCCTAACTTTGCTTGCATGAGTTAAGGGAGGCTTCCAGAGGAAGGGAGGTTTCAGTTGGGTCTTAAAGGATGGATAGATGTTTTCTAGGTAGGCTGTAGGATGGCATTGCACACATAAAGGCGAATATGGAAGTCTGTTTTGGGAACAGTAAGTAGCTGATATAAATCAGGGATCTCAGCTGAAGGCTAAGAGGGCCCAGGAAGTTAACATAAGTGAGTGAAGCAGGTCACATACAAAGATCCACACGAACGTTATCAGTGGCCCTCCGTGCTCAGAGTACCATAGGGATGTGTGCGGACCGTGGGAAACTGGAGAGTCTGCACCCTGTCTAAGGGAACAGCTGCTGCTGAGCTCTGCTGCTAGTTGTCATATGGAATTACTGGCCCAGTGTTGCTACATTTTCCAGTTTTACAAGAGATGCCAGAAATCCAGATTTCTAAAATGTAAAATATTGTCGCTTTTCAACATTGACAACGATTTCACATTTGTAAGCTACACCATCAAAACATGTCTGCCAGCCATTCCTCTGCAGCCTCAGGAGAGTGGAGGGGGCTGGAAAGAAATGGAACTGGGAAGGGAACCAGGGCCAGGCACCCTGCTCTTCTCCTCCGCACACAGTCCAGACCCTGGGTGATGCAGAAGTTCAGCCACCTGACTTTCAAAATCTGCTTTCAAACAGAAGACAGCACAAATAAGGTTTAAGAAACTGGAGAAGAAAACAATCGGGGGAGGGTTTCATGGCATGTCCCTCTTTCCCTTTCTGGGTCCAAATGTTTTATGTATGGCTCATTTACTCATTGGATTCTGGCCCCCAGCTATAAATTCTCTGCAGGCCATGGCTGGGGTGGGATGAAAGCTAAAGGAACATGAGAACGGTGAGGTGAGGTCGTGCGCTCGGGAGCCACCCACGCTGGGTGCTGCTAGCCTTCTGTTTTCCCGCAACCCTCAGGTCTGGGCTTCCCTACAAGGTCTGCCAGCCCTGACAGAAACAGCTGCTACAGATCCCAAGTGCTTTCTCTCTGCAAAGCAGGAATACACTGGCCTACAGTGGAGACTGGAAGTGTCTGGAGGCCTTGTCTGGGGACAAGGGCCTTGCAGGCATCATGGATGAAGCCACCCTCTCAGGCCCTGCCCCCGGATGTTCTACTCTTCTATCCCGATCTCTCTCTTCAATCCCTAGTCCCTGTGATTTCAGCAGGAAAATATCTAGAATTGTGTTCAAACCACAGGGTCAGGCAGAGTGAACTTGTTTTTGAAACAAAAACCTGAAGCTCTGCTCTTTGGGCTCTGAGTGAATGTGGCTCTGCAGTGGCCGGCAGCCCGGTGTGCTACCTCTGCGAGAGATTGGCAGTCCCAGTTCACCCCCATCGGGGTCTAGGATGAACCAGTCACCAGCTAAGTTCCTGGCCTCACTGCTTCCTCATGCCCTACCCTGCCTCATGTCCACTTCCTCTCTGAAGACAGGACTCAGTTGTTCTCTGTCTTCTTTGCTTGTGAGTTGGTCCTAGCTCCCCACTCTTTTTCAGGCCAGTAGCTGCCTGGGGTGTAAGGGCTAGACTAGGGTGGTGTGTTCTGGAGCTAGAAGGGGGGTTAGAACTGGACCACACCTAATTGTCGGCAGTAATGGGAGGAGCTTGAGGCAGAGGATTTAAGAGGCAGACTCTTGGGAAGAGGCTGAAAAGCAGAGTGTCTGGCCAAGAAGACAATCCCTGAGCCAAAAAAAAAAAAAAGGAGCTGCAAGGACTTTGTAGAGTAAGCAAGGAGCCTTGGGCCTGGATGGAAGATGTGGGCCTATATTGTGTGCCCGGTGCATTGTAGGTGCTTTGTTGAATAAATAAATGAAGGAAGGAATGAACCAGGTGTAGACATGTAATTTAAGGTTCTCCCACACCCAAGTCAGGTAGCTTTCCTGTTCAGAAGTTTTTGGTTACCCTCTCACTCCCCACACATCTGTTCTGTGCCAGGCCTGGACTAGGTATGTAGGGTGGCGAGACAAAGAGAGAGGGGCGTGGGACTCAGTCCTGCCGCTGAGGTTCCCACAATTGATGTGGGGAAGATGGGCATGGCCACACACAGCTGCAATGCGCTGTTTCCTGACTTTTGTGAGTCTCAACTCCTGCAGACCTGCTACCTCTTTCTATAGCCAACTTACTAGCACTTCCTTTACTACCCTAAAATGAAACTCCTAGAAAATATAACCCATGCACACACATAATTTCACCCTGAAGACACTGCTTGAGGTCTCTGCAAATTGAACTAGGTTAAACTTTGGACAGCAGTATCAATCACATGCTAAATGTTATTAATGATATTATTAATATTAATATATATTGCTTATTGAGAATGTCCTGTGTTGCCAGGTACTTTCTACATATTGTTTTAATCTTTGTACTAACTCCATGAGGTAGACAATGTTACCATCCCCATTTTACACACAAGGAAAGAGAGGTAATGAAAAGTTTCCTTAGGAAATTGCCTGAAGCCACACAGTAAATGGCTGAGCCGGGATTCGACCCCAAGCACTCTAGCCTCAAACCCGTACTCTTTCCATGATACTTTGCTCCCTCAGAAACAGCTTCTTTAGTACAGACCCTTTTCTTAGGGGCTGCCATGCATCAAAATACCCTGAGACCTCCTCTTGGCCGATGTGGTCCCTGTCCCTCTTGAGCCACACGTGTTGATTATTCTGGCAAATATTTACCCTCCATTTTACCTGGGTTCTACTTTCCTGAGCCCTTGTTTTTCCCCCTCTCCAGGCAACTGGAAATTCAAGTTTTAGGTAGGCTATTTCTTAGACAGAAGTGGAGATTCTGCAAGTACTAAATAAACTGACCAAGCCACGAGGAAACCGGCTGAGTCCTACGTGAGAACATGAAGGTGTGGGTTTGTTCTGCCAAAATTTATTGGACTCCCCTTTATGTCATACACTCCCTGTGTTATATTGGGGATACAGAAATAAATGAAGCTTGGTCCCTGTCCTGAAAGCTACCAGGCTAGCTGAGAGGACGGTGGGGAGTTATTTTCAGAGGGACATGGCCAGTGCTGTGGTCACGGGAGAGAAGAGGATGGAGCTGAGGAAACACAGGTCAATGTTAAGCCCAGCAGACTAGAACCCAAGGCAGGATTACTGGCACAGTGGGCAAAGCGAGTGCAAATCAGGAACCTAAAGAAGTGGAAGCAGATGTTCAGGGCCAATATGGCTACAGTGGAGGACATTGTGGCTTTTTGGATTCTTGCTTGCTTGGGGCTCACTTGAGACAACCAGATTTAGGGCAGCTGACTGAATCCAGATTCCACCCAATTTTTGGAATTCTTCCCCCTAATCAAGTGGCAGGGAAGGTCCTGCTCCTAAACAAGAACTTACAACCACGTCAGCATGAGCATCAACCAGTATCCTTGTCAGGTGGCCCCCATTCCTCTACATTCCTGGATGGTTTGGGATCCCACAGAACTCTAATGATTACATAAGAAGAGTGGCCCGCTCTCTCCGGTCCATGCCTCCAAGATGACAAAGAAAAGAAGGAACAACAGTCGTGCCAAAAAGGGCCGTGGCCACATGCAGCCTATTCGCTGCACTAACTGTGCCCGATGCGTGCCCAAGGACAAGGCCATTAAGAAATTCGTCATTCGAAACATAGTGGAGGCCACAGCAGTCAGGGACATTTCTGAAGCGAGCGTCTTCGATGCCTATGTGCTTCCCAAGCTGTATGTGAAGCTACATTACTGTGTGAGTTGTGCAATTCACAGCAAAGTAGTCAGGAATCGATCTCGTGAAGCCCGCAAGGACCGAACACCCCCACCCCGATTTAGACCTGCAGGTGCTGCCCCACGTCCCCCACCAAAGCCCATGTAAGGAGCTGAGTTCTTAAAGACTGAAGACAGGCTATTCTCTGGAGAAAAATAAAATGGAAATTGTACTTAAAAAAAAAAAAAAGAAGAGTGGCCCAAGGTAATTTTCTAACTGATGTGGCGCTGGCTGCATAGCATGCTAGAAGCCCCCACGTGGAGCTATCTGGCCATCAGGGTCCAAGCTGACACTGGGAAGGGGAGCTGGAGACAACTAAGACCCAGCAGCCTTCCCAGCATCTAGCACACATAACAGCCCAAGTCAGGGCATGAGAAGCAGTCTGAATACAATGTCAAGAGTCACAGGGGTGTGGGAAATACTCAAGGCAGGTCTGCTACAGATGACTGTACTTGGGGAGTGCAGGGGAGCAGGGTGAAATAGCAGTCCTGGGCATACAATGGGAGGGATTAGCAGAGTCCCAGCAATGAGGGAAGGAGGGGCTGGCAGGAGCCGGACAGACCAGCGTGGCTCCCCAGCTGCCAGCTGAGGCTCAGGACTAGGTGCCAGGTCCCTTGTGGTGGGGTTGCTGGAGAGACCAAGGATGTTGGCCCGACACACAGTGGCCAGTCAGGAAAACCAGCCCCTCGTGGCAGGGGTGGAGGGGTGGTGGGAGGTGGGAGGCCCCCGTGGCCTCTGGGGCTCAGCTTGCTTCCAGGCTCAGAGGCATCACCCAGGGCAGCATACACTATTTGCAGTCCCCCTCTTATACCACTTTCTGAGGAGGGAACCCCCCAGTCCCCGGTCAGACTGGATTCACTCTGATTCCAGAGCAGGGCCAGTTGAGCAGGAAGAAGGGCTTTGACCTTCCCTGCTTACAGAGACAGGCCTCGGCCAGGCAGAGACTGACATATAAATAGCTTTTTATTCACTCAGAGCTTTAAGATGACCATGTGTGCCTTTTCGTATTGTGTACAGACCGCATACCTACGGCCCGCACAATTTGCATTTGTGCAGGGATATGGCAACAGTAAAAGTCTGCCAAACTGCTTTCATTTTTCTGATATGACTGAGAACTTCCCAGTGCCAAGGGCCCAAATGGGAACTCCCCCAGTTTTCTTAAGCCCCCTTCATAGACAGGTATAAACACCTAAACAGAGCTGCAGACAACCCCCACTCCCTCACCCCCATTCAGGGAGACAGTATCATGTTCATGGCCAATGAAAATCAAGACTGTCTCATGGAAACAGAGGGGCTCACCCGCATTGGTCCTGGGATGTTGCTAAGCACTTTCATTGGTCTGTTTCCCCGAATTCCCTAGGTCCTGCATTTCTAACCTTTTAAGGTTTGGAGTTTCTTTGCTCCTAGGCCGGCCCACAACCTCGTCTGATAGGTAAAGGACAGAATCTCTTAGACAACACCAGGCAACCTGTCTTCCCAGAAAAGTACTAAATGGCACTAGACTCTAAAATTCATCCCTAAAATTCTAAGAGCCATAAGGCAGCTCCATATACTGAGTAGAGGCATTGACCAGGCCAAGGGCTGCAAGTGGCAGACAGCTTGTGCTTCCCAGTTCCTGCATCTTTAAAACAAAGAGAAAAATACTCCTTGTACCTCCTGAGGGCTGATATGAGAGCAAACTAACTAATCAGAGTGATCACGATGCACTTTGCCAATATAAAAGTGAGCCGGCAGTGCTCATTATCGCTAAGGAATCTAGCCCATTTCCTCCTCTTCCTGTGGTTACTAATGCAGAAGGCTTATTAAAGTTGAGAGTCTGGTGGTGCTGATAAATGGGCCATGCCATCTGGATTCTGGCTCCCAAGTCCTAGACTGAAGATTATGCTCTCTTCCCTGGGGACATTTCAAGGACGGACACTGCAGAGAAAGGTTTCAGGGATCACCTTTGCCATGTGTTTCTGGTTCTCGGTGTCTTTACATTGCTGGCAAAGCACCTTTTGCTGGCCCAGAGCAAGATTCAGATGGAGCAGATAAATGAGTTGCCGCTGTGCTGCACTGGGCTGGTTTCTCTTGTAAGTCTTTTTTCGTTTAAGCCCCCAAACAACATTATTAATTTGGTATTGTTATTAGTAACAACAGAGTTGTGCAGATGGAAAGACTGAGATTCAGAGAGGTTAAGTGACATCTCCAAAGTCACAAAGCTAATAAGTGGCAGAGCCGGAATTAAAACTTAGGTTTGTTTAACTCAAAATGCACTGTGATGAGCACACACAATAGCTGTCATTCACCTTGAAGGTGGTAAAGTTAAAACATGGTTGCACCCTTATTTCCCCTCCCAGCACCCCCATCCCCAGCCACAACATACACATCTCACTTCATCATCCTCTTCAGCCACCATCCTGAAACCATACCTAGAAGCCTAGTGCCCTCAGCTTTCCCCAAAGGGTCTCCACACTCATGCTCTCCTTACCTGTATTTGAGTTTTTATTTCTGAGTGGTTGTTGTGGCAAGGAGGCAAGGGAAAAGGGAGCTATTACCTATTGTGTTTCCCAGTTTTGCAGACTTTGCTCAGTAAACTGTTCCATGGAGGCCATCGACATTGGAGGCTGACTTACTATGTTCCCATTCTCAGGGACTTTGTCTTCTCACAGGGAGCAATGGCTATGGCCCAGGAATGAAGCTTTCCAATAGTGGAAGTTTAGGCAACAGCCACTGGGTGACAGAGAAGACACTCTGGAATCTTTCTCTTGCTCCCCCAAATCCTATCTGCCTATACTGAGACTGGTCCTGACTGTGAAATTTTTAGCTCAATAGTTGTCTCCCTAAATTGGGTTCCAGGGAGTCCATATGCAAGTGTTTCCTGATGAGAACCATCAGGAGATTTCTCCCAAACATTGTGAGGCCCAGAGTGCTGGGCTGGGTATAGAGAAGGGTGGCCTCATGCTATGGTACAGCATTGTGCCAAGGCCAGCTCCTAGGGCTAGCAGCATTTGAGACTGCCCAGTCAGTTCAGATCAGTGGAGCAAGTCTAAATAGGGCAAAGAGGAGGCAAGATGGGAAGCCAAGAGTGTCAGGAGGTAAGGGTTGCCAACTCCACTAAGCAGAGGGATGTACTCTGAGGGCTCCAGGAGCCAGCCAGGCAGTGGCCAGAAGCCTTCTTGGTAGGGCCTCCATCCTGAGACAAACCTTGGTTCCACAGATAGCTAACCCAGACCTGTCTGTCCACACTGGTTCAGTGCCATTAAGAGTTCACTGCCCTTAACTGTGCCTTTCGCACTCATGATGATAATAATAATAATAATAATAATAATAAAGCAACATTTTGAGTGCCTACTATATAGCAGGCATTACACTAAACATTTATTGGATTAACTCACTCAGTCCTCACAATAACCCCATAAGGTAGGTACTATTTTCTCCCCCTAATAAAGATGAGGAAGCTTTTTCCTAATTCTCCTATGCATCCGAGGAGGCATGGAGAGATTAAGTGAGGTTCCCACACTTGGGTTCAAGGAAAAGGTGGTTATTAGGAAGGAATGGGAGCCAGAGCGCGTGTGGGTAGGGGTAGCCTTTAGAAAAGTTGAAGGACATGTTGTCACGAAGGGGAAGATGCAGATAACTTTGTTGTTTGGAGAAAAGTGACAGAGCTCCTGTCCAATGGCCACCACTTCCTCGGAATTCAAGAGGCTGCATTCTCCTGCTTGAGAAAAGGTGACATAATGCCACTGGGGTCCTGAGGAGAGTGCTGATGCTCTATCCCCACTGTTTGCATGTGTCCCAGCCCAGCAGACTCAAAAACTCTCTCTGGGATGCTGGAGTTGGGGTTAGAGGGCATTTCTCCTCCATGGTGACAGGAGAAATGTTGTCAATATTTCCTGTAGGCAACACCAGGGTGGGGCAGCAGCTTGTTTCTGGCTTCAGGCTTCTTGGACTTTACTCGACCTGTTTCAGGAAGGTAGAAAAGCGTGTGCCTCCCTGTCTGAAGCAGTTGAAATGTTCCTGATTAGAACACAGAGTCTTTGCACACAGAATAATATTCAAGGCCAGGCACAGTGGCTCATGCTTGTAATGTCAGCTACTCAGGAGGCTGGATTTCTAGAGGCCAGGAGTTCAAAGTTATAGTGAGTTATGCTTGCCCCTGTCTGTAAAAATGAGGAAGAAGGAGGAGAAGAAGAAGAAGAAGAAGAAGAGGAAGAGGAAGAGGAAGAAGAAGAAGAAGAGGAGCGGGAGGAGGAGGAGGAGGGGAGGAGGAGGAGGAGGATTCAAAATTCACCTGAGAACTTGTTGCTGTCTGTTGGCTTCTTGCCAGGGAAGGCCCTGCTGTGATCCAGGGCAAAGTGGACTGGCAGGGGCTATGAAGCAGGGATGGCAGCCAGAGTGATAGCAGAGTGCTCCCAGCAGGTGGCGAGGGGCTGCAGAATGATGAGAGACTAGAAAGAACCTGGTGGCCCAGAATGCGGATCTGGGGGCCAGGGCCTCGGTGTGTGGTTCTGCAGGTTGTGCCCTGCGCAAGCTCACCCAAGTGAGTGGGGACAATCCAATAGTCAAGACCTATATGCTGGGGCCACTTTTTCCTAATTCTCTCAAAGGCATTGCAGCTCTCCAAGCTGTACATCTAGCAGGAGGAGGCACCTTATGAATTCGCAGTGCCCGGAGTGGGTGAGACTCCCCCCAATTCCCTTCTTTATTCTCTCTGGTGTCCATTTTGCTTCCCCAAACCCCCTCATACCTGTTCCTACTCGTGAGATTTTCATGTTTTAGGGGCATGTCTTGCCTAAGCCTCCTGACTCTTTATTCTTCCTGGAGCCTCACTCCTCTATAACTCCATCACCCTTTTACTGCCAGTGTCTCAATCCAGGCCCCCGGTTCTTACCTCAGGCAATGATAGAAATTCTCTAGAAAACATTGTGAGTGCCTGCTTTGGCACACCTGAAATCTGGTCACTTAAGCAATCAAGATGAGGGAGAGCTGGGAACGCTCAAGGCTTCTCCCATCCACCTCGTGTCACTCACTGTTCCCTTTCACTTACACATGTTTACTGAGCATCTAGTATGTATCAAACACTGTTCAAGGCTTTGGTGACACAACAATTCACAAAACAAGCATAAATAAATCCTCTAGCTATAACTAGCTTCTAGTTATAGTTATAGTTCTGGTTTTGGTAGGTTATGTTCCCTTCGATTTCACCATTCTTCTCTCTTGGTCTGATGCCCTGAAAACCCTCCTCCTCTCTCTCCCTCCAGAAGGCCTCGTGGTACTTAGACACCCTGCAGGGATGAACTGTTTCTCACATGGGGAACATATGTGTAAATTTTGCTCTCCAAGTGCCTTTGCATCCGGGTCTGGCAAGAGTTCCAAATCATTGTTCTCCACCTTGGATCCACTTGCGTGTACTATTTATTGTTTTTTTGACTGACAGCCAGCAAAGGCGGGTAGGGGCAAGGGTGGCAATGAGCCCAGGCTCTGAAATATAGCATTTATTAGGAGCTATGGGGTCATTTTTCCTGTTATTTTTCTTGATTGTGGCTGTGTTGTCCTTCAGTAAGTGTCTGTAGGCTTCTATTTGCTAGATGAGGTAGTGGCCGGCTCTGTCTCTTTCATTCCTCCCCTTTTTTCCTTTTTTCTTTTTTGCTTAAAAAACACTAAGGAAAAATGTCAGAAGATAATGTAGCAAATGCCTATGATAAACATGCATATGAACCACCCAAAATGAACAAATGTTAACATTTGCGTCATGTTTGCCAGCAACTTTTTCTAGCAAAAGAAAACATTACAGTCCAGGCCTGGTGGCTCATGCCTATAATCCCAGCACTTTGGGAGCCTGAGGTGAGTGGATCACTTGAGGTGAGGAGTTTGAAACCAGCCTGGCCAATATAGCGAAACCCTGTCTCTACTAAAATACAGAAGTTAGGTGTGGTGTCACACGCCTGTAATCCCAGCTACTCAGGAGGCTGAGGCAGGAGAATTGCTTGAACCTGGGAGGCAGAGATTGCAGTGAGCTGAGGTCACATCACTGTACTCCAGCCTGGGTGACAGAGCAAGACTCCGTCTATCAAAAAAAAAACAAAACAAAAACCAAACCAAACCAAAACCACGTTACAGATGCCACCGAAGTCCCTGCATTCTCCTCCTCAGTCCTATTTTTTATTGTCTGGGCTGTGATGCAAATCCAGGCTATGTTTATGCATCCATAAATGGTATGTACTATTTGGTTTTGCACTTTTAAAATTTGTCATAAGTGCTATTATACTACATGAAGTAACTCTAAAATGTGCTTTCTTCACTCAGTGTTATGTGTTTTGGTATCTGTCCCTTTTACACCCATAGATGTAGTTTGTTCATGTTAACTGCTATATAGTATTCCATCAGATGAATAATAAAATTGATTTCTTAATCCACTACTGATAAACACTTAGATTATTTCTATTTTTTACCATTACCAACTATGTTACAATGAACATTCTTGTAGATATTTCCCCATGCATGTACAGAAATTTTCAGTTGTATGTACCTAGAAAGAAGTCAAATTGCTGAGTTGAGGGGTATCTGTAGATATTGCAAAATCACTCTTTCAGATGGCTATACCGATGTACAGTTCTGCCAGAAATATCTGAGAGAATCTGTTTCTCTACAGCCCCATCAACATTTCACCCTAGGCCCTCCCACTCTGTTCTCACAGTGACCGAGTTTCCTAGACACTGTCATACCAGGTGATCATCTCCTATCCACCCCTCCTTCCTCTTGCTTCTCCTACCTCACTGCCAGATCAACCCTATTTAAGGTTTCCTTCTCCACAACATGTTCCCGATCTACTCCTCTGGCTGGAATTTAAGGCCCTCCACAGATGGATCCAGGCAACCTTTCCAACATCATCTCCTGCTGCCTGCCCTCAGCACACACTCAGGAAGTCTTTGGTTCCTCCAGATTCTTCCACTTGCGGGTCTCTCTCCAACATGTCCCCACCTGTTGCCTGCACACCTCTGGTCATGCCACCATTCTCTACACCTAGTCTCAGTGTTCACTTCCACCTAGGAAAACCTCATTCATTTCTCACAACTTGCCTCAATGACAGCTTTCTTGGAAGCCTCTCCAGATAACTCCAGGCAGAGTCCCCCTCTCAGCTCCCACTGTACTTTATATAGCATTTATTTCTCTATTATAGTATTTATCCCAGCAGCTTATACAAATCAGACATAAAGCCTCTTGACTCTTTTGCTTGGAAAGTAAGTGTAACCAAAATGGATCTCGTTTTCCTTTGTTGCTTAGAATTCCTTCAACAAACTAAACAAATGTGTATTACATACCTACTCTGCACTAGGTGCTGAGTGGTGGCTGAGCCAGATGAGGCTCCTGGCTTTGTGGCACTTCCAGTGTGATGGGGTGAAGGGTGACATGCGTGGTTATCATCCTCTGAGAAAGTTGCCCTCCTCAGTCCTCCGAGGCACACCTGTCTGACTGGATGCTCAATTCCTAGTTTCTGTCCCCAGTGCCTGGCACCAACTAGGGGCCTCAGGGCGAGCTTGCTTGCATGGCAGGTCGGGCATTAAAAGTCTTGGACAGTTGAAGGAGGAGAACCATGTTTCAGATAAGTCACAGAGGTGCCAAGAGGCCAGGAGCCTGTGACCTTCAGGCCAACTGCCCTGGGAGTTGCCTGGGAGGCCACGTGATTTCTGGAACAAGGCAAAGGGTCTCAACTGAAAGAGATGGGCTTGGGGATGAGGGAGGAGATGGAGTAAGGACCTGGCTACATTCCAGTCCTCCCCATTCCTTCCTCTTCCAGTCCAGCTTCCCCCATGTCCCTCTCATTCCTCCAGGAGCACACGACACTCTCGCCTGGTCTATCCAACTTAGGCTGACCACCCTGGTGGTTTTTAAATGAGTCATCTTCCTGTGTTTGGGAAGGGAAGACCCCCTCCAGGTTGCAAATGAAAAGGGTAGGTGGGGGCCTCTCCTGAGCCATCCCTCTCTCCACCCCTTTCTTCACCCTCTGCTCCCCCCAGCCCCTCTGTAGACACTCTCTGGCCAAGCTGCTAACAGAAAAGGAGGATTTTCTGTGTTACTAATATGTTAACGGTGCAGCTGTGACTCAGCCCTCATGCCCTCTGTAGAAGGAGGCTTGATTTCCATTTGCAAAAGGCAATAGGGATCTGATGAGAGTCTTTCCTGTGTGGAAACATTTCCTGCTCTTGCCCAGTCGGATTGGCACCTTATTTAAACAGCCATAACAATACGTCCTAAATTGGGTAAGGGAAATGGAAAACAATGTTGAGAAGAACATAATGACCAGAATTGAATGTGAGCCTTGCCTCGTTAGGATTTGAGTGCAGCAAACCAGGAATTAGGAGCCTTCTCTCTGGTCTAATCAGCTGCTTCACCCCGCGCACCCCAGGCTTCTCAGCCATTTCTTCTGAGAAGTTAGGGGGCCCATCCTCTCACTGGATTCTTGTGACAGTCGCCTGACCAGTTTGCCTGTCTCCATTCTCTCCACCTCCAATCTTCTCCATTCTGGGGACAGGACGCTCCATAACTCCTTATGACCTCTGGCACAGTTTCCTAGAACTGTGTAAACTACACCACACTAATTGAAATGCCTTCAAGAGGTACAGATGAACTTTTCTTTTTACTTGAATGCTTGCATATTTATTTTTCTATATATGAGAGAAAAGTATAACCAGCATACCTGTGAAATCCATGATTTCACAGAGATATTATTGCTGAGAATGAGGCTGAAGTTCAGAATCGTAGACTGGCAGAACAGAAAAGGGCCCGAGGGATCTTCTCGCCATGCACATGTCTTTGCCTTCAGTTCCAATTCTTGTATGCTCTCTGACTACATCTCTGCGTGCTGACCTCCTACCCAACCTTCAAAGCCCATCTCAAAAGCTGCTTCTTTCGTAAGTTACATGTTGTCTCTCCCAATAGACTGGGAACTGTTTGTAATACGCTCCTCATTTTGGGGTCCACTCCTCCACCCCCATCTCATTCCCAGCACATAATTGTCCTCAAGCAATGTTTGTGGAAGAAATTAATACTCCTACCATCTACAGCAACACAGAATAAGTCTGCTTCTCCTTCCCAGAACCTGAGCTTGGGATAGACACTCACAGCGGGCTCCTGGTGGGGTCTCAAAGAGAGTGGGTGAGTTCCTTGAAGGCTGCTTGGAACCAAGGACTCCACCTAAGGACTTGGCCATCATGAAGAGAACCTCACAACTCTTCAACAAGGCCTCACTGAACACCTGCTTACTCTGGGCCAGCTCTGCTGTAGGTGCCAGGGATACTCCATAGCCCTCTCTTCCAAGGAGATGCTGCAACACTTTCTCTGCCATACTCCTCTGTCTACACTGTGTGGGTGGGAAGTAGAGCCTTCCTGCTTGCATATGTCAATGACAGGTTCCAGTACTATTTTGACAGGTTGTTCCAAAATGATTGCTTTTTGATTGGTGCAGTAAGCTTTAGGAAACCCCCCAATCTCTACTCCCATCTCTCCAGTGCAATAAGCAGAATATTTTCAAACTCTTTCTTCCCTGGGCCACTTTAGCTGTTGTCTGAGCTGATCCGCATTCTGTCATTCTTAATAGCTTCCCTTTCAGAGAATGACATGCTCTTCTGGACTCTTTCTCTCTCTTCTGAAATAGAGTTGGTTTTTTCTTGATTAGAAAAGTAAAATATGTGTGTCTGTTTACTTATTGGTAAAGAGTTTGTTACTTAAAGCTCTTTATATAGTAAAGATATTAACCCTTTTCTGTCCTATGCTGCAAATATCTTTTTCTTTCCCAATTTGCTATTTTCTCTTTGATTTTTGATTTGTTGTGCTTTGGGATGTGCTAACATTTTTTTAAATGATGCTGCCAAATATGTTGACATTTTCCTTTGTGATTTTAATGCTTAGAAAGTCTTGCCTCCTCCCAGACCAAATAAATACTCATCTATATTCTCCCCAAGTGGCGAGGATGACATTCATCGACCTCACCCCATTTGAGTTCTTTTGGGCTCCCGTTTTCTAGCCTCCATGATGCCCCTCCCCCTGCAGTTAGCACAATTTTTCTTCAGTTGAGGCACAAAGCAGTCATTAGGCTGGAGCTTTAAATATGCTAATGAGATCACCCTTTCCCCCGTCACTCTTTCAGCCCCTTTGTAAAAGGACAGCTTGGGGTGGATCCCTTTGCCTGTTGTCCCGTCTCCCGCTTCCTAACCCCCTTCTTTAGCAAGGGGGGAGAGAAAGAGAAAAAGGAAAGTGCTAACTAACTTCAAGTATTGGAGGCTACCTAGATGTCACTCCATTTCCAGTGTACACTTTTCACCTCTCCTCAGCAACTACATTTTCAGTTAGGTCCGAATCCAGAGCTCCCAGTTAATGGAAAGTCCCTGCGCATCTAAACACTCAGACTTGAGCAAAGTCACGCGGCCAACAGCCCGAGTTCCCCAGCAACCGCCAGGCCGGGCTTGCTGCATCTTCTCCATCACTGGCACGGTTGCCATGGGAACACGAGCGCTAAATTACTTTGCGTGTTTGGAAGCTGAAGACCTCAGCTTTGACGCATGTAGCCCAGAAATCGATTGACCTCCAATTAGGTTTTTGTTGTTTTCTTGAGGCATCTTTCTGTTTGTGTCTTGCCTATGCCTCTTGAGGACTGTGTTGGAGGGAGATCTGAGCATTTAGCTTAATTTTTGTAAAAAATTATTTCCACCTTGACTTATTCCAAAAAGGGTTTAAGGTGGCTTATAAGATACATCCTATACTTGGAGAGAACCTAAATTAGATGTAAGGGTGGAAGATGAGGCAGAGAGAAAACAAGGGTAACTTGTGAAGAAGTCGTGATAGAAAGTGAATTTCGGGAAGTCCCCTCTTGATAAATGTGAGTCCCAAATTTGACTTTAACCTTTCATGGCAGATAACAAAAAGGGAGGTATGATCAGTTATAAGATTCATAGATAAAAGCAAATCAACTGCTTAACAGAAACGCAAACGTTCCAAACCTTGAGACTAAAAATCTACTTCTTTACTGGAGATTCTAAAAAAGATGTCACCTTTTTAGTCCTATCACCTAGCATATTACTTGAACAGATGAAAGCATATTCTAACCTTGGTAGGTGGTTTCTTTTATCAAAACTTTCCACTTCTGTTATTGTTGTTGTTAAATAAGTAAATTGCTTTTTTGTAATGGCAAAATAGAAAAAAATCGTGTAAATAACCATGGAATACTATGCAGCCTTTAAAATTTTTTACGGAATTATTACCACCTAGATTTGGCCACCATTAACGCTTTTTTTAAAAGCGGACATTTTCCCATGTAAATCAGTACCTCCTTTCTGCAGGACAGTTGGGCAATATGTTTCAAAAGGCCTAAAAATGTATACATCCTTTGATGTGGCAATTCTACTCTTAGAAATGCATACTAAGGGAATAATCAAACGAGTGCTAGAGATGCATGTACAAAGATGTGCATCAAAACATTGGTTATGATGTAAAGAGAAAGGGAGAAAATTCTATGTTCCCTACAGTAGGTGACTGGTTATGTAAACTATGGAGCATCCATATAGTGGGGCATTATGCAGCTGTTGAAAACAAAGATGGAAGTGTCTATTTACCAACAGGCCTCCTAGACTATATCAAGCCTCACCAATACACTCTCTCAGCACTCTGTACCCTTTATTCATTGCAGTTGTTATTGCTTCATAATATATGTATTTGTGTGCTTATTTAACGTCTGTGCGCACACACACACACACACGCTCACACACAGACTGGCATGTCCATGAGGATGGAAACTAAGCCTGTTTTACTCCTTATTGGTATCCCAAGTACCTCGGTATGTAATAGATAATAAATATTATATTTGTTGACTAATGGACTGGCTGAAGAAATGAATGAAAAATCAAGGCCACCAGGCATTCAATTCTTCAATTTCCCTCCCATCCATCCCAGACTTCCCTCAATCTCCAGCTGAGCCATCAGTGCTGCCTACAAATACTTTTACTTTTGTCTGGTCTCTATGGCAGCTGCTTTACGCCTTCCCTGGCTCTTGAGGCCGGACTACCTACCATCTCCTACTTTGAGACGATGATATCATCTCTTACTTCCCAGAGAAATTGGGAGCCAGCAAGTATGGAGTCCTTCAGTGCCCTTCCCTACCAGGGCCTGATTCTGTGAACTTCAGACACCAGGAGGCCATTGGGAACCCAGGCTAGAGCACGTTGGGTAGATTGCTAGAAGGCAAAGCCAGACATCCCTGCCCACTTCTCTCTGTGAACCTCTCTCTCTAGCAATCCCCTTTCTTTCTGCCATCAAGCCTCTTGAAAAGGTACTTTATTTTCTGCCTCCCATTCATTCTGTCCTTGTTTGCATTCAAGGGCACAGTTAAGTATACTGTTGTGCACACCATTATCTATCCATGCAAGGTCCTTAAATTTTTTTATCTTGTTTTTCCTTTCATCTCTAATCTCCACTCCCAGTTCCTCTTTAATGGTTTGATACATGCTGTTGGGAATGTCTTTGAAAATTACATAGTGTTTTCTGTGTTTATGTGCTTTTAATTTACATAAATAGTATTGATCCATAGATCATATTCTGTTTCTTTTTTCCCTCAACCCTCTGTTTTGAGGCCTTTTGGTGCTGCTATGTGCACATCTCGTTGATCACTTCTGTCTGACTTGGCACTCATCCACCACATTTTACTTCTCCCTTCCTCTGAGACTGTACATCTTGGTTCTGCCAACTCTCCATGACCACAAATAATGCTGCAATGAACCTTCCTCGACTTGCTCCTAGGGACCTGGGCAAGAATTTCTCTAAACCAGAGATTTTCAGAGTACAATTCACAGACCCCTCAGAGTTTCTGAGACTCTTTCGGAGGATGCTCAAGGTCAGAGCTGTTTCTAAGATAACACTAGGACACTATTTGCCTTTTTCATGAGGTTGATTTTTGCACCATTTGCAAAACTGTTGCCACCTTAGTGTGAATCAAGGCAGTGGCACCAGCCTGTACTAGCAGTCATTGTATTTTGTATTTTTCACCACTACATACTCAGAAAAAGGGGGAAAAAGCCACCAATCTTACTGAAAAGTAGCTTAGATAAAGCAGTAAAAAATGGCAATTTTTATTAAATCTCAAGCCTGGAGTTGACGTCTTTTTAATATCCTGTGTGATGAAACAGGAAGAACACAGAAAGCACTTCTGCTGCATGCTGAGTGAGATGGTTGTCTAGAGAAGAGCACTGTGCAATTGTTTGAGGTGTGAGCTCAACAGGCCTCCTTTTTCCTGGAACGTCATTTTCACTTGAAAGAACAATTGACAGGTAAACTATGGTTAGTGAGACTTGAGTATTTGGTGGACATTTTTCTCAAAGATGAACAAAATGAGCCTGTTGCTTCAAGGAAAACAGCTCACAGTATTTGTTACCAAAGATAAAACTTGAACTTTCAAGTGAAAAACAGAATTTTAGAAAACTTGTTTCTGGCACCAGGGGCTTGACAGCTTCCCAGTTCTTTTTTTTTAAATTGTTATTAATTTTTTTTGAGATGGAGTCTCACTCTGTCACCAGGCTGGAGTGCAGTGATGCAATCTCGGCTCACTGCAACCTCCGCCTTCCCGATTCAAGAGATTCTCCTGCCTCAGCGTCCCGAGTAGCTGGGATTACAGGCACGCACCACCACGCCCAGCTAATTTTTGTATTTTTCGTAGAGACGGGGTTTCCCCTTGTTGGCCAGGATGGTCTCGATCTATTGACCTCATGATCCACCCATCTCGGCATCCCAAAGTGCTGGGATTATAGGCGTGAGCCACCGTGCCCGGCCAGCTTCCCAGTTCTTAAAGGCTTTCTCTGCCTGCCCCTTAACTCTTTATGATCCGTTAGGATTCTCCAGTTCCTTGTCCAGAAAATCCTCATTGTAAAGGACACCAGGATTGCTACCTGACCTGGCTTGCTAAGGCCCTATGCATGAGAGTGGACACTGTCTTTGCCCATCACATTGCAGGAGTGATTTGGTCTGCATGTCAGGGAGCTGCACAAATGTTGGACTACTGCACAGGAAGGCTGCCATTGCAGAGCAAGGCAGAGACACAGAGTTGTAACACAAAGTTTCAACATCAGTGCTCCCTGTTCTTCCCATTCTCCCCACTCAGACTGGACCATCTCACCTGCTTTTTGGCTTCATATACTTCCAAGACCTTGTGACTGCTCCATTTGTATTTATTTCCAGCTCTGAGCTCTGGATCACATATCTTTACCACCCTCTAGACACACAAACTGTGTCCCAGGCAAGCTCTCTCCTCCTCATCCGTGCACCTGCTGGTTTTCCAGGGTTCTCTAACTTAAGGAATGGCACCACCCATTCTATCTCCATATCACCACCATGGTCTATTCTCCCTGTCTGGCCCCACGGCTCTACCCTGAGGCAAGCCTTCATCATGTCTCATCTGGGCCCCTTCCAGAGCCTCCTAACTGGTGTCCCGGCCCCTCTCCAATCAGCCTTCCACATTGCAGCCACCCTACTGATCTTCAGGTCACTCCCTTGCCCAAAGCTTCTGTGGCTCACTATCACCTTCAAGATAAAATCCACACCCATTCTCATGACATTTAAGGCCTCCCTGGTCTAGTTCCAACTACCTCATCTTCTACCTGGCTATACCAGATCACTTATTTTTCTTCCCAAATATGAGAAACCCTCATACCTTTATGCTGTTGCTCAAAACGTCCTCTTTGCCTAGAATGTCCTCTCTCCAAACCTCATTTTATTGGCAAATGTTGCTTCATTCTTTTCGAGTTCGGCATCACCTTTTCTTGATGCCCTTCCCTTCCTCTGAGGGAAGGAAGTCAGTCTGGGTGCTGGCAACTGGCAATGAATGGATGGCTGGGGAGTGAAAGGGGATTGCATCAAATGATGGCTGGGGTGGTTGAGGTTGCAGAATTTGAGCTGATCCCTAAAAGGAATAATCTTAATGATAACTAACATTTACTGAGCACTTGCCATGCACCAGACCTTGCTCTATGCACTTTCTATGCATTCTCTTTCATTCTCATTCTCTAGCAACCCCAAGCTCACTGTATCCTCACTTTAGAGATGAAAAAACTGAGGGCCAGGGTTCTATCAGCGGTTGTGAAGCTTTACTGAGGGGCGGCTTGGTGATCTGCAGCAGAACACTTTCTTACCATAAATAGCAGAGTAGGGATAGCATCTAGAATCACTTGCAATTATGTCTGTCTTTCACACAAGGGGAAAAAAGTGCATTTGACCTCAGAAGCATGAGGCCATGTGGTGAAGCACAAAGACTAGTCTTTGAAGTCCATCTAGCTGTGTGACCTTGAGCCAATTTCCTGATCTCTCTGAGCTTCAGTTTCCTAAAGTGCGAATTGAGGATAGTAATAGCTCCATTGCAGGTTTGTGGTGCAGATGAGCTATGAGGAATGCCAAAGAATCCAGCATGATGTTGATAGAGGGGCTCTGTCAACATCAATTCATTTTTCTCCCTCCCCAGTGTCTAAGGAAAGAAGTGTAGTATGGTGAAACTCACACTACCTCAGAAGTCAAAGAAGTTGTGGTTTGACTCTGGCGCTAGTAAGGCTGTGCAACCCTCAGCAAGTTACTTGCCCTCTCTGGGCTTTGGTTTCTTCCTATACTTGTAACATAAAGAAGTTTTGTTTTACAGCAGTTGGGTGTTTCCATTTTCTGTCATTGAATTGGGAAAATGATCAGGTCATGCCAACCTGGGATGCTGCGTGTTGTGGAAGTTAGGCATATCTGACAACGGGAAATACTTCCTGAAGACACAGCCTTCGGACCCCTGGTTACCTAGAAGGGAGCCCAGGACTCCTCATCGACAAACATAAAACCAGCTCCCTGCCCACTGCCCAACCTCCAGGAGATGCCCCTACAGGCTTGTGTGAGCCCAAGGCAGGCCTCAAGCTGATTCAAGGGCCCAGCTGCCCGTTGCCATGGCAACATTCCAGCTCGCTTTGCATAGTGACAGGGATGCTAGGCTTTGCTAACAAAGTGCTCTGTAAAGGACTTCATGTCTTTGGCAGGGACAATTCCGCCTTCTTTTTCACATGAATAACTCTGGGGGCTGTGAGGAGGGATTTGGCAAGTCACTTCCCCTGTCTTGGCCTGCGCCCTTGGGTTTTCCTTGAAGGCACAAGTTGGCAGCTTTTTATTTTTCTATTTCCAAATATACCATCACTACCCTCCTCCTGACCACTCCCCACTCCAAAGGAAAGAATGGTTTTTCCCTTACTTAGAGCTCTGGTGAACTCGGTGTGTTTATGAAAATGGGAGGAATGGACTGTTCGAATCACTCACATACCCTTGGCTGATTGCTGGATCAAATTGTCCTCAATCCCTTTTTCTTTTTTCGGAATGCCCAATGTTTTTCAGGATTGAAACAGGAAGACCCTATATTGTCCTGGTGAATTACTCCCTGGAGCAGGAAACATATTTGGAATCCTGAGTAGGCTGGGAAGGAAGCCAGGCAGACCTGGGTGAATCCTGCTTTCATCACTTACAAGCTGTGTGATCTTTGGCAAGTTACTTAACTTCCCCTAATCTCAGTTTTCTCATACGTGCAATGGGGATGGTAATACAGCCTTCATGGGTATGATGGTGAAATTGTTATGAGGTTTAAATATATCTTATGCTTGCCTGCTTCTCTCTGTTTCCGTCACCCTGATCCTGGCCCATCATCTTTTGCCTGGACTACTACGATAGCCTCCTGCCCATTTCTACTGGAACTTCCCTCCAGCCCTTTGTTTACATAGCAGACATGGTGGTCTTTTAAACATTTAAATCATATCCTGTCGCTCCCTTGCTTAAAATGCTCTAATGGTTTCCCATTGCACTTCAAATAACATCCACCTCTTACCCCCTACCTCTTCCACCCTAGACATGCTGGCTTCCTTTCCATTTCTCAAAGACATCGAGGTCCCTCTCACTTCGTGGCCTCATGGCCTTGGCACTTTCTGTTCCCTCTGCCAGCTCCTTCTCAGGCTCAGTTCTTAGCTCGGAGCGACCTTCTCTTACCACTCATCCGAACTAGCTCCCCATGCCTGCCCCATCCCTTGCCATCACATCACCATGCTGATTTCCTTCATGGCACTTCTCAGGAACTAGTCCTACCTTGATTATTCGTGTACTTGGTTATTGTCTGTCTCCTCTGCCTGGATTGTAAACTCTTTACATCTGCCTCATTAACCTCTATCACCCACTGCCCAGCACAGGGCCTAATATAATAGGCTCAATAAAATCTATTGAATGAATGAATGAGGTAGGTAGAGCATTGAGAACAAAGCCTGAAAGATAATAGAGTGCAATACATGTTTATTACTTTCTTTTTGTCTTCTTCCATCATCTGGTTGTAAGGCAGAGGGTGGTGTGCTAGACCTGTGGCCTCCAAAGTGGATATATCATCAATTAGGGTGCAAGGAGAAAATATTAGAATTTCTATTAACAGTCATCTTTATCATATCCTAATTTCCATGTTTGTTTATGTTTTAAATTTTATAAAACTGATTAGCACAGTAGTACATATATATGGTTTATACATAAATATGTATATATGGGAGTATAGGCTCAAAAATACTTGGAGACCACAGCTGGTGGGAAGCAAACTGGCAGACTGTTGGCAGAATGTGAACTACAGATAGGTTGGGTTGAGTCAGCAGAGAGGTTTCCCAGATTGGAGGTTGAGTGCCTTGGGAACAGGGTTGGGGGTGGCCAGCATGCATGCTCCAGGTCTCCACCACACCCTGTGGCTTACCCTAGCCTACTTCATTCATGGCCCTGTCCTTCCTGACCATTACAGGCGTGTACATTTCCAACCCTAGAGAGGGTTTCCTTTGCAAGTCTAGAGAACCTTCTATTCTGGAAATTGGTGCTGGTCGATCCCAAGGGGGAGGTATGTGGGAAAGACTGAGGCCTAGGAGCCCCCTGTGGGCAGCAGCTGGGGCTTCTCATTCTTGTGTCCTCTGCAACCAAAATAGTACCTGGAACAGAGTGGGTGCTTGGATCATTAGAGAACCTGCTTGTTGACTAATATCAGTGCATAGGACAACCCCCTCTGAGTGTCTGAGCTGAGAGGACCCTCAGGAGGTAATTAGGTTCATATGTTTCACTGTCCGGATGGAAACTAAATGGGGCTCAAAATGGCCAGGGGCTTCCCAAGGTCATAGAGCCTCCCGCCAGCACTCTTTCCCTTGTGTCTGCGTCTCTGCTTAGCCTCTGGGGTGTATGCTTATTCACGATCCAGGCCTTGGCTGGTTCTACCCCCTTGGCCTTGGCCTACTACTCTTAACACCAGCTCTCAGAAGGCGTTCTGGCTTCTTACTGGGATAGGGGCCAAAAAAGAAAAACATTTCCCAAATCATAATTCTACAGCCTCCTGCCTCCCCCAAACTCACTTTCTATGTAACTAATCCCCGTGTTCCTTGGCTATTAATGACATCACTGCCTTTCTGGTCACTTTGGCCCAAAATACAAAGTGTTCTACCTCCCTTGAGTAGGGGATACTATGTGTCAGGCACTTTCTAAAAAATAAACTTTGTATGGGCAATTAACATACAAAAAAGCCACACACATTGATGAATGATCACAAATTATACACACCCATGTACACACTTCCAAGGCCAAGAAGTTGACCATGCCCAGGACTACCGAAGTAACCCCTCAAAGCAGTTTTTAACCATCACTGCAGATCTTTTGTCCAGCAGCCTTGAGGAAGGTATGAGTAATTCAATCCAATTCACAGATACCAAATTATTTTTCTTTAAACCAACTCATTCCATTCTGCCTCGAATAGTCAAGAAATTACTTTTCATGCACTCAATTTTCCCCTGTAATTTTTATTAGAATCTAGTATACATTAGAATAAATATGTGACTGTTAAACTTTAAAAGATCATCCATGTATTTCTAAAATTCCCCATCATACTATCACCTCACATACCACTAGCACAATGTGTACTGCATTTGGGGGAATACTGTACCGTGGGAATTAACTCAAGGGGAAGACTATTTACACTTCGGAAGATCAGAAAAGGCTCAAGATGGACCTGAGATCTGTAGAGAGGATATGGCTGTGCAGAGGTGAAGTCGATTCTGGCTGTCAGGCTCAGAGAAAGCTTCATGGGGGAGGAGACATTTGGGCTGGGTCTTGAGAAATAAGTCTGACTTTTCACAAGCAGAGATGGAAGTGGAAGGAAAAGCATTCTAGGCAGAAGGAATAGAACCTAGAGAACACTTCATCAGGGCTAGAAGAGAAGTTTATGTTTCAGGCTTGAGGGACTGTGCCTGATGTGCAGTTGGAAAGTGTCTCCGGGCCCAGGGTTGAGTGAGTTTGCTCTCTTGGGGCACACAACACACAAGCACTATGAGGGGTAGCCGCTGGCAGGCTACAGCCCACTGGAGTCAGAGTCAGAGTGTGTATTAGAATTCACTTTTCCTTATGGAACTTGCACCTGGAAATTCCCCACACCAGATTAGAGCATGTGCAGGTTATGGCAGATGGGATCAGCAGAATGAAAAGGAGACAGGCTTGGAGTCAGCCTAACTTGGGTTCAAGTCCCAACCCTGCCACTTACTAGCTCCATTTTTTTATCTAATGTCTGTCTCCGCATCTTCAGCTTAGGTCCTAATAATCCGCACCTGACAGGGTGGTTGTGAGGAGTAAGAGCATGACTAAAGTGACAGGGGTAGCTCTTGTCCCAGCTCTTGGGTTCCGGGGGGGGCAGTCCAGAGATAGTACCACCTGCCGCACTTCCCTGTCCACCCACTTTGACATCCCTGAGTACAGAGGGGTACAGCCAGTGAGGTGGTAATCATGAACCTTAAGCTGTTTCACTTTGGGGACATGGGCCCCTGAGTTGCTTCTTTCCGGCCTCAGACTTCTCTGTCTCCTCCCCTGGTGTGCCTAAGGCACCAAGTAGGGTGGGGGAGCAGCCAAATGGTGAGGCCTGGCCCTCCCTCTCTCTTTGATAGAACTGGGTGCTCCTGGCTGGGCTTAGCTTGAAACACAGGCGAAAAAGAAAGAAGCCATTCTTCCCCAAACTCCACGTGAAGACACCACAGGGAGTTCAGCCCCCCTCCTAAAGCCACCATGCCTCCCTCCCTGAGCACAGTGCTCAGTGAAAAGGCTAGCCAGCCTTTCCAGACCTTCTCCACAGGCAGTGATCTTACAGCAGTGAACCCATCAGAACAGCGCCTCCAGCACCCTACCCAACCTGGATGTGCACCCTGATGAGTAGAAAGGGATGAGAAAAATTTGAGAAGACTCTTGGGTTGGTGGGGGAACAAGGACCAAGCATGTGGAGCTTTCAGAGGGATCGTCAAGGAGCAAAGGAGGGCTGGGAGGAAGGAGAGGAAGGAAGGTCTGCATGAGCAGGGTAGCTTGGCCTGTGCCCACGAATGGGCAGACACTAACTGAGTCATTCTCTGTGCAAGGCCCTCCACAAGGCACAGCTTCAAACACCCAAACTTTGGCCCATCCCGCAAAGAATTCATAAGTTGCTGGGGCAGAGAAGGTTCATGAATACATGGAAGATTTGGAACAATTCCAGGACATCTATGTTTAAGGACAAATGAGAGGCTCAGCCAGCCAGAACTGAAGGTATTGAGAGGAATTATCCCTGCAGACTGCTAGTAGGGATGTGTGTAAAGAGGGCTTTCAAGGGGTGATGGGATTTGGGCTGAAGCTTAAGGAGCAGCCTGTAGGGTTTGGGAACAGCAGGTAGAGGCGGTGAGAGGGGATGGGAAGCACTGTTTAGCAAGCACCTACTATGGGCCTGGTGTCGTTTAGCTCATTTCAGCATTATCTCATGAAAGGCTTACAGCAGCTTACAAGTTAGGTGTTTTCATTCCCCCATTATACATGGAAAATGGAAGCTGGGGAGGTTAAGTAAGTTGTACAAGGTTACACAGGTAGAAATGGCAGCATGAGGATTTGAATCTAGGCTTCTCTGACCACAAAGCTTTTCCCTGGTGGCTTTACCATGAAATGATAAGCCACAATGACAAGATAAAGAAGAGAATGAGTAGCCCAGATTGAATGGGCAGAGGGGTCTGTTTCAGGGAATCAAGAGAGAGGAAGCAAAGAGGTCAGATGAAGCCGGTTCTGAGTATAGGCTGGAGAGTGTGGACTTGACACTTTAGACGACAAATCACTGGAAGGTTCCAAGCAATGGAGTGATGTGGTTTGATTTATGTTTGTAAAAGCTCACTCTGGCTCCTGTGTCATGAACAGATTTTAGGATGCAGAGGTGGAATCAGGGAGCCCACTGAAGAAGATATTCATTGAAGGGGTCTGGGGAAGGATGATGGTGACTGGGACCAGGGTGAGGGAAGTGGAGATGATGCCGTGAAGTGCTCCAATTTGAGACAGTTCTAAGGAGCAATTTACAGGACTCAGTGAATGGATAGGGGAGGGAGAGGAAAGCATAAAGATGTCTAAAAGCATTCCTCATCGAATTTAGATTATTAAAAAAGGATATGGTGGAGAAAGCACTGAATGTGGAGATAGACGGGGGTCCAAAACTTGGCTGCACCATGTACTAGTTGGGTTCATTTAGTCCAGAGGGAGTATGTGACTCCCAGCAGATCCTTAAGCATCTAATGGGCTATGGCCATGGGGACACTGGTGCTTGGGTGAGAAAAGCTCCAGGGGCCACAGTGGGGCTTACAGAGAGGAGGAGGTGAGGACATGGGACACGAGATATAGGCTTCCCAAATGAGAAGCTCAGATGAGAAGAGGAGAAGAGTGGTGAGGCAGAAAGGACAAGGGAGAAAGGAGGGGTTCCGCGTCTGCTCTTCTCTTTTGTTGTTTTTCCTCCAATGGGAACATCTTGAGCATGGGTGTAGGCCCAGTGGAAGAAGCCAATATGGACCTTGGCTAAGCTGCCTCCCCTGTCTTAGCCTGTTTAAGTATCTGTGGAGTAGATTAAACTAGTATTATCTACCTGACAGGGCTGGTGTGAGAACAATATGCAATGATGGTTAAAAAACTGCTTTGAGGCTGGATGTGATAGCTCACAGGTGTAATCCCAGTACTTTGGGAAGCCGAAGTGGGAGGATCACTTAAGCCCAGGAGTTCAAGACCAGCCTGGGCAACATAGTGAGACCCCATCTCTACAAAAAATAAATAAATAAATAAGGAAAATTAGCTGGGAGTGCTGGGGCGCTCATGTAGTCCCAGCTACTCAGGAGGCTGAGTTGGGAGGATCACTTGAGCCCAGGAGGTTGAGGCTTCAGTGAGCCATGATCATGCCACTGCACTCCAGCCTGGGTGACAGAGCAAGACCCTGTCTCAAAAAAACAGACAAACAAACAAACCGCTTCAAGAAGGGCTTCTGTAGCCCTGGTCATGTTCAACTCCTTGACCTAAGTAGGGGTACACAAGTGTGTCCAGGTTGTGATCATTCACTCATTCCTCCTCCCCACCACCCCCATGCCTTTACTCCCCAAACTCTTCCAAAACATACCTGTTCGTATTCAAGCTTCCTCATGTTCCTGGAAATATAGTCCAGGGTCCCAAGTGCACAACCCAAGCAAATTCAATTCTATTTTCACTTTCAGGATGTCCCATGCATTCTAGAATCATCTCAAGTTGTCATGGTCCTGTCTTTTCTAGCCTCTCTGAGCTTAAAGTCCATGTTTACAACCTTGAAGCTACCAAGACTCATACCTAGGACCCATCACAAATGGATAAGAGGTCAGGAACCAAACATTCTCCAAGCTTCAGTTATTCACTTATCACCTTGAAGATTTTTGCTGTGTTCAATCTTCATGATTTTTATCATATTCATAAATGTATTTTCCCAAGATGCTTCACTTCTGGCCCTTCACGCTTGCTCTGGGACCTCTATTTCCCAAGCCCTCTTTTCTGGCCTCAGATCGATCCCCTTGGAAGCCTCACATTCCACAGTGAGCTGCAAAGCCCAAGCATGGGTCACACTATCCTGTGATTCCTCTCTATAATTATCTGTTGCCCCCACTAGGCTGAGACAGCCTGAAGTCAGTAGCTTGAGAGATGTTTGTGGAATTGTTGAAGAAAACTGAAGAGACCCTTGAAAGCTGGAGACTGAACAGGAGAGGTTCCTAGCAGGGGTAATATTCCAAACAGTTAACAGTGTGTCCTTCCCCTTTCTGTTTCTGGCCAACTGTTCTTCATCTTTCATGACCCAGTCCAAGCATCACCTCCCCTGGGAAGGTATCTCCAGACCTGGGAAGGTATCTCCAGACCTTCCAGACTGAAGAAGCTTCTCTTTGATAGTCTCACAACATTATTGATCCTTCTCTGTATTGTCATGGCCTTTGGACATGTCATTCACACCCTCCTAGGCAATGACTGGCACCTCTATCTCCCCAACGCTCACACAGAGCCTGGCCAGAGCAGATCCCTGGGAACTGCTGAAAGAATGACTGAATGACTGGGCAGGTGAGTGGGCAGATGGATGCGGGGATCCCACTTTAGATCTCTTGCCCCAAAGTCAGAAAGCTCTGCTTTCTGGATGGCACAGTGCCCCAAGTCTTCCAGGCTGAAGCTCTAGCCAGACCCACACCCACAGTGCTTCGTGGCCATGACTATTACAGACAGGCCCCCTGTCCCAGTGAGCAGAAATCTGATGACATCAGCATTGAGCAGTACCACCACTCGCCTGAGTGAAGGCACTTGAGGCTGTCTAGCTCTGGCAGAGTTGGTTCCAGGAGCCACAGCCCTTCCTCACAGCCAGGCTGCTGGGGCTGGAATGGGCTGCTGAGCTAGCACCACCTGCCCGGTGTCGCTTATCCCACAGGGCTGCAGCACTCACAGTGAGCGGCTGCGTAAGTGTGTCCGTGTGTGTGCGTGTGTGTGTGTGTGAGAGAGAGAGAGACAGAGAGACAGAGAGAGAGAGAGCGCGCGCATGTATTTGCTGTGGAACTCATGGAAGGAGCCCTCTCATTGGCTGCCAAGGGTCCCAGTTCCAGTCTGTGAATCTCTGGGCTGCCAGCTCTGCCCTCCCCTGGGAAGGCAAAGCAGGAGAGGGAGGGGAGAGTGGAGTGAGGCTTCAGGTGTGTCTGACAAGGAAGCAGGTACACCTGGTGGCCACACTGGGCATTCTTGTGGCATCTGGCTGTGCTAGCTCCAAGTCTGCAGCCTGACAGCTTTGTGCTCTGCCCAGATTTTCCCAGATTTCTGTTGGGACTGGAGCCCAGAGCTCATTGGCAGCTGTCACTTACAGAACTGGATCCATCCCCCAGTGGAGCAGGGAGCTGTGTCACTTAGAATTCCTGGGTAGCACATTCCTTCACTAGTCCCTGTCACACTCCTGGATTAGGCTCTGTTATTGGCCCCGCGCTCCTGCAAGCTTCTGCAGACAGAGTGAGCGAGTGAGCGAGTGAGTGAGCCAGCGAGCGGCAGCAGGAATGACAGCACTGAGAGCAGAGACAGCCAGGGACGGTGAGGGCGGGCGAGTCGGGTCCCGGGGGGTGCCTGTGCTGGCCCTTTCTGCAGAGGCGGATGAAGTGGGGGCCACTTTCAGGGCTTGCTAGGGTTTCTCTTGGAACCTGGGCTGCTCGACCCGAGTGGAGCACTGAGCAAGGGGGAGGGGGAAAGGGAGGGGGAGAGAGAGGGAGGAAGAGAGAGAGAGAGAGATTGAGAGAGACTGAGAGAAGCTCCTAGCAGGCTCTAGTCCAAGTGAGAGGCTCAGATCTGTACAATTCTGTGCCAGGGGCACAAGTGGGATTTGGAAGAGCCATGTATGTGAGAAGCAAAGCTGAGGTGATGTAAGCACCTGGGGAGGAGCACAGGCAGAGGAGGAGGAGGAGGAGTAGGAGGAGGAGGAGGAGAAAGAGGAGGAGGAGGAGGTGGCAGCGGCCGCCACGGTGGCTGCCAGTCCAGAGCAGAATGATGGGCAACTCTCACCACAAGCAACCGAGGAGTAAAAGCCAAAGCAGGATGCATTCAGCAACAGGTACTCTTTTCCCTTCCCTCCTTTTCCGGGGCTCCTACAGCCAGGGCCTCCCAGCTGCTGCCATGCGGGGCCCCTGACCCTTGGCGTGACTTGCAGGGGCTGGCAGGGGGCAGGGAGAGAACCCGAGGGAAATGAGGGTGAACTTCCAGCTCCCCTGCTCCTGTGACAGGCTGAATTGCATAAGTCAGAGCATCCTGAGCTGGGAGGGGCCAGCCCCTTCGCCGGCAACCCTGTGTAGCCTCTGGAGGGTGGCTGGAGTGTCAGAGAAGTGAGCAGCGTGCCAATGACTGAAGTTCATGGCTAGGACTGTGCTTTCTCCCTGGATCCAGTAGGCAGAATCTTGGAACCATGCATGGCTTATCCTTTACTAGCCGAGCCTCCTTTGTTATTCAAACCTTCGTCTCACCCCACCCCAGCCCCCATACCCGCCCTGAACATGTACACCTACACCTCTCCTGGCTCTACCTCATATGCTGCATGCATGGAATGATCCAGACAAATCTGTTTCTTGCTGTGTAATGCCCTGCCCCCCACCTCCCTGCCCCAGCCCTGACAGAGCTCTCCTCATGCATGGGCGAGAAGAGCATTTGCCAGCCTTGAGTTTGTTGTTCCCCTACCTCTGGATGTGCTCTGCTTTGCCCCTTCCTTGCCCCTCTCCAGATATGGACTCAAGGGTGCTGGCATAGTTCTCCCCAACAACTCCTTCCTGGATGCTGACACTGTGGAAATCAAGGTCTGCAGACAACTTTTCCTAGCTCACCTTCCCAGGCGGTGCAAGAACAATTTGGAAGCAACTTCTCTTCATCCATTCACCCACTTCCACCAACTCTTACCCTCCTATCTACCCCTTGGCCACTTGAAAGTACCTTCCACTGCTGCCTGGGGTTAGGCTTCATGCAGTAGGGTCACAAGTACTTTCTCTCTGTGCCCTCCTCCCTCTGTCTTGGTGGAGTTCCCTCTTCTCCTTTGTCAGCACCCACCACCCCCACCACCACCACCACACACACACACACCCTTCGCATCACACAGAGTCCAGGAGGAGCCTGCAGTTCCCTCTGTGCCTGTTTGGGAAGCTCTCATTCACCATTCGGGCCTGTGAGAAGGAAGGAAAAGTTTTTGCCAAGTTTGACTCACGTTTACCATAAGAAAGCAATAAATGGATTGTTGTCTTGCCAAAAGTGTGCCATGCTCAGGCCCAGAGGGTTGCCTCTGCCTCCTTCTGGGGACTCAGCTGGCTATGCAGTTGAGGGTAGTTGTCCAAGGCCAGCCAGTCCCAGGGGCAGCCCTACAATGGGATTCTTACAGGGCGTGGCGGGGAGAGAAGCTACAGGAAAGCAACTTGGGATATGCTGGCAGGCAGGGTAACTGTTTCTGGAGCCCGCCTGTTACAGCAGGGCTTTGTTTGGCTTCCTATATGGGCTGAATTTGGGTCTCTGTGGTGGACTGAGCCAAAGAATAAAAATTCTGAGCATTGAAGTTTCTTTGGAATCTTTCAGGGACATACTCTTCCAAGGCCACCATTAGGTGAATGGCCCAAACACCACCTCAGAGTCTCCTGCTTCTCTGCCTTGGAGCTGAAGGCTCAGGACCTGCTGGTGTTACATGGAGATGCTCTGTGCAGCCCAGTACAGAAGCTTGAAGATAACTTTTTACATAATTGCTGATGTGACAACTTGGGACAGTTACTGGCTATTGTTTCATTTCTTAGAAGTTGCTTTGTATCTTCAATGCCAGCTCCAATCCAGGGTCATCCTAGACGTAGTAGCTATGGGAACAGCCTCTGGCAGCACGAGGAGGTGGCCTCATAACTGCTTCTCCCTCCCTCTCCCTTCCACCTCCTGGTCCTCACCTTACCACAACACCACACCTTCTCACTCACAATCCCTAGGTGATCCCAGAAGCCCCGATTGAACACTCACTCCCACTGGGCTAAACTTGTGCCACTCTTTCTCTTCTTGCTCGCTTTTCTCTCTTCCATTTTCGCTTAGTGACCCCACTGTCTTTCCAGTAACCCAAACTAGCATCCTGGTAGTCATCCTTCACTCCTCTCTCTCTCTCCCTCACCACACACTTTACAGTTTTCACTCATCCATCTATCTGCTCATTCATTCAAAAAGTATTCATTTTCGAGGCCTCCTCTGAGACATCTGAGCCCCTCTCTTATCCTACTGTCAGTGTCCAAATCCAGGCCTTTGGTCACTCTCGCTTATTCCAGAATTGGGCTGTCTGCTTCCACCTCTGACCTTCTCCTGGGCACGCCCAACACAGCCAACAGAATGAGCTGTCCCTGTGCTCCCTTGCTATGAACTCAAGTCTTACTAATTGGGGTACGAGAGATTACGATTGCTCCCCAAGTGTGGAGTGGATCTCAGGTGGCCCAGGGGATCATTGTAGGTGTAACAGAGAAAACTCTTTTTGCCTTTCAAGTTCTGTATATATTTTAATGTGTATTCAAAAAATATATAACTAATACATCAAACCCATGATTTCTCATATTTTTTTAAATTAGGGTAAGGTTAAATGTTTTTAAAGCGAGTCTTTTTGAATAAAATGATGAAGTAAATAGTAGAATAGGAAGCACATGGAAATGGCAAAAGTTGGGAAACTGAGATACCAATGCCTGAGGCTTGAGAAGCACCCATTTCTGGGATAAAGTATGTTTTCCTTAGCACAACTTAGAGATCTTTCATGATTGGGCCCTTCCTACTTCTCCAGCCTCACCAGCTATCATTTCTCACCTTGAACTTGATCCAGCCATATTGAATGAGTTGAAGGTCTCCAAATGCTCCCATTCAGCATTACCATGCTTTCACTAATGCACTTTTCTCTGCCTGGAACACCTCCTCCACCTGCTATCTTCTCCTGACAGTTTTCTCTTCAGCCTTCAGAATCCTGATCCTGTGTTTCCTCTTCTCTGAAACTGTCCCTGACTGACCGCCTTCCTTCATACAAATTAATTAATAAAGTTCATCACCCCCTCCTCGGTACTAAATTGATACCTTTTACATAATTTTATCATTGCTGGTATTATCATTTTTATACTTGTTATTGCATGTTTATCTCCCCCTAGTAAAATGTAAGCTTTTCTAGGGCAAGGGCTACAATTTGTATACCAAAGGGTGAGAAAGAACCCTTGGCCAAGACTCAGAAGACTTGGGTTCCGGTCTCTCTTACCCAGTAACCTGCAGGGTGATCTTAGGCAGGTCATCCACCTCTGCTACCTCTGTCCTTTGGCTATAAAAAGCTACAAATCCTCAGGGGGGATCCTTAGCACATTCCCAGGGTAATTGGGAAGATGCGATGTGAGATAGCTAGGAAAGCTTTTGAAAGTTGAAATTGCTTTTCAAACGAAGAAGGGTGATTATGATTGCAGAGGGAGGAAACTTTTCCCAGAGGCTGGAGCCAGAAGTGAGCCCCACAGGTTTAGGAGACTGTGGAGAAGCAGCCAGGCTGAGCTGCAGCAGGGAAAGGATGAGCAAAACCAGCCACACAGCCAGTAGGGGTGAGGGTGGGGGCAGGGGGGAGCGGGGCAGTCGCAGCACGTGGAAGCCCAACAGGACCTTAGAGCATAGGTTGCTTTAAGACTGGAAAGCCTTGTCTGCCAAGCTCATGAGTTGGGATTGAGTTCTCACCAACTCTCACAGCCCCTTTCGCCTATTGAGTGAGTGTAGCCCTGTCACCCTGTGAATCTGTATGTGGTGGGGAGGGGGATGCATGCTAGCGCCACCGTCACTATACAGCATACGCATAGCTGTGCATATATGGACCAGCTATTTGAACTAGCATCCCATAGAGAAGAGAAAGAGAGTTAATATCCATCATGCAGCTATTATATGCCAGCACTTTTCATCCACAACTTTACTTAGCTCAGAGAAACCACCAGGCAGGGATTATTGATGCCATTTTACAGATAAGAAAACTGAGACACTAAGGGAGAGCTGCCCCATGATCCAATAACAAGGAAGTTGTAGAGCCAGGATTTGAGCCCAAATCTGCCTAATTCTCAAGCCTGTGCCTATTGCACCATACCATGTGCTTCTCAGCATCTTTGCATCTGTGACAGGCATTAGTAACCCTGGAGACTGGATGTGGTGGAAGGAGGGGTCTGGGCTTGCTTGTGGTAGGGCTAGCAAATCTCTATGGCAACAAGGGCTGCAATGCCCAGCCTTGTAGAAGTCCCACCACATATCGTTTGATGGCATATTTGTATTATTGGAATAACTGAACTCATTTGGGACTCCATGCTGGGTCCAGAAGCTAGAGCCAGGGATTCCTGAGGTAATAAGAAAGTAGAGGATTCTTGAATTTAAGCCTAAACCAGGTTAGGCTGAGAGAGGCTTCAGATCCAGACGACTGGTATCATGCTGTTTTCCAACATCCCTCTCCCCGCAAGCAACCGAATCAGCACTGTAAATACGGTGGCCTGTGCTTCAGGATGAAAATGAGTCCACCATTCTCTTCTCTGTACCTAAACAAAATGAGGAAATCATATCATTACATTTGCAAGGCATTTTTATAGTTGACCTGGCTCTTTCATCTTCACAAGTTTATTGAATTCTCACATCCTCGATTTCAGTATGGTGGAAGCTAAAATGGCAGAGACTGATAAGGGAGTCCATTGACCCCTATCCCCCTGGGAGCTTCTTCCTAAAGACCTATTTTCTAGTCAGACTTAATGAGTCCATTGGAAGGTATGGAAGAAGTTAAAATTCTAGGCCACCGAACAAAATATTTCCTGATGCCCTCCTCCCATGACTGAGAGATGTGTTGGAGGCAGAGGCACAGGCCCTGGGGATTGGGGCCAATCGTGATATGCCCACATTTTCTGGGCCAGAACATAGAAGGAAACAAAAAGTAGGTGTAAAAAGAAAGGTACAATGGCCACCCTAATGTCAAATACAAGGGGAATGGCAAAATAAATATGTTGCATCCAACTTCACTGAAATATGGTAGACCATGAAAGCTAATTATGAAGACTTGAGCAACATGAACAATGCTTATAATAAAGTGTAACATGCAAAAGGCAAAACACAAAACTGTTTCTATGCTGAGCTTCACAAACCCTGCAGAAAGTATGTCTGCACATGGCCAATAATTGGAAGAGAACTGTGGAAAAATCAAAACTTGATTTATTGTGGGTGGCAGGCTTGGTGGATTTTTCTTTCCCTTAGATTTCCATTAATGTTGTTATAATGTTGTTTGTGCAAAGAATAATAAAAACCATTAACACATACAACAATTACACTGGGAAATCATTCTGTCAAGCTGAGAGACCAGATCATATCATTTCCCTGAGCCAGCAAACACACTCGGAAGACATAAAGACAAAATTAGGTACCTTTTTGGAGAGAGGCAGCTACAAGGAATGGGGAGAGATCATGAAATTAGTGTGGGAAGCTGCACGTTTGAACTCAAGTTCAGATCCTTATGTTAGAGAAAGCTGTTTCACCCCTGTATCCTCAGTTTGTTCATCTGCAATGTAGGAATGTTGATAATAATAGCCTGAGGAGCAAATGATCTGGGACATTCTCAAAGACCTTGTGAAGTGTAAAATGCTGCATATTGTAAAACCTTATCATGGCATGTGTACGGATGCTTTGAAACAGGAGTGTTAGATACCGTTTTCCACTGTCACACCCAGTTGACAACAAAGCCAGCCTGGGCCTGTGCTGCTGGGTGGCTTCAGTTAGCAACCACCTTGTCTTCTCTCAGTGCTGGGTGCCATTGAAATCTGATTAAGCAAGCAAAGCTTTCTAGTTTTCGCCTTGGATGGGAAATCATCAAGAAAATGTTGTGGGTTTTTCTCTTCCTCTAAAATGCTTGAACTCTGAACATGGTGAAGACCTCCACAGCTCTTGGATTCTCAGCTAGACTTGGCCAGTTACAAGCTGTGTGTCTTCAGGCAAGTGACCTAAGCTCATCGAGCCTCCTTGGTCAGTTGGAATTAATAGTGCCTACCTCATGGGGTGGTTGTGAGGATGAAATCAGGTGCTGCATGTAAAGCACCTGCTATGTAGTAAGCAAGGAGCGTGTGTGAGCTGCAAGGAGCGTGTGTGAGCTGCTATTGTTATTGCTCAAGATGATCAGGGTAAGAAGGTCTCTAAAAATCACCTGAACCAGGGGTTCTCAACGAGGCGGTGAGAGGGATGTGGAGGGGGTCTTGGGGGAGCACAGTGTGTGTGTGTGTGTGTGTGTTGTGTGTGTGTATTCTTTTTTCTGAGACAGAGTTTCACTCTTGTCACCCAGGCTAGAGTGCAATGGCACGATCTCAGCCCACTGCAGCCTCTGCCTCCTGGGTTCAAGTGATTCTCCTGCCTTGGCCTCCCAAGTAGCTGAGATTACAGGCATATGCCACCACGCCCAGCTAATTTTGTATTTTTAGTAGAGATGGGGTTTCTCCATGTTGGTCAGGCTGGTCTCGAACTCCTGACCTCAGGTGATCTGCCTGCCTTGGCTTCCCAAAGTGCCGGGATTATAGATGTGAGCCACCGAGCCCAGCCGAACACAGTGTATATTATATATGGTCATGCATATTATTATTTTTGCATGGCAACATTGAAAACTCTTCCACGAGAAAAGCAGATTTTTTTGTCTCCATTATGGTGAGACCCAGGTATTTTAGTAAAGGTGAGGTGTGTGCTTAGAAACCACTAATCTCCCACAAACCTTTCATTTTATGGATCCACAAAAGTAAGGTGACATTCCCAGGGTCATGCAGCTACAGAGATCAATAGGGGCAACAGTCCAGTTTCTTTCCCCACCACTGCCACCACCACTGCCCAAGAGTTGTTCTTATGACCTCCGGGATTTCCTCATTAACAGAGTAGAGACACCCTAGGCCACATGGTCATGGCCGTACAGCCATTATCAAGCTGGGAGAAACCAGACAAGGCTCTGACATTGAAAAGAGGCAAAAATGATGCTTGAGACTACAAGGAAAGATGTCCTTGGTAGGAGACCCTGCACACTGATGTGTCAGCTCCTCATCACCCCTAGGCAGTACTTTCAAACAATCTGGGCTAACGTGGCCTCCTAAGTGCCATCTCCAGTCATGTGGAGTAAATTGTCTTTGATGAAACCTTCATTTCTCTCAATAGCAGATTTTCTATTTCAAAAGTCAGTTTCCTGTCAAAATCTCCCAGAGCGCAGACAGAAGGGTGTGGGGGTCCCAGGAGCAGGGTGAGGCTCCTAATTGCTCCCCACCATTCGGGTGGAGTGTGTTCTCTGAGTTTTGTTTCTGGCATTAGGGAGGGTAGCACAGAGCCACCTCTATCAATTCCTTTTGTGGAATTCATAGGCCTGGTCAGGGTGGGGTGCAGGTGGGGTGCTCTTTGGGCCCTTTAAGCTTGTCTCAGAGATGTGCAATCCCCTCCCCCATGCCACACAGGAGATAAAAGCCATGCACTGCCCCTGTGGAATATTCTGACCCACCTAGCAGCCTGGGGCCCTGCTTCTGCTTCTGGGACCTGGCTTTGGGGGTTTCTAGCTTCCCAGGCTGAGCTCTTCACACTCCCCCCACCTCCCCACTGTTGAACACTGCCACTTCTGGCCTCTCCCCTGCCAGAATCTTGACTATCCCAACCCTGCACCATAACCGTCTTCCTGGCTGGCTTGGGGGATGGGAGCTGTCTGCCCAGGGTACAGAGTGAGGTTGGAAAGGTTGAGAGTCATGATGCTCAGAGCCAGAGGTCACACTGCTGGTTCTGAGGATGAAGATGGCTCCCCACCGCCCTCATTAACAGGTCTCCAACCCCAGAAACATGAGGTCTGTGTCATGGAAACTTATATACACAGCCGTTTCCCCACCCAGGGACAATAGCTTACCATGACTCCAGCCCAAAGAATGCCCAAACCTGAGTTGGGGGAACAAAAGACAAATAGGGACTGGGACTCTAATTTGTGGAGTCTTCCCATCTCAAATAACATGTGGCTCTGGCCATGTGCAATGTGCAATGGCAGCTCCTACCACAGCAACAGCAGCCACCTCCAGCCCAGAGGGATCCGGGGTGAGATGTGACTGTGAAACAGGATGACAAACTCAGGTATGTGTGAGGCAGGCCAGAGAGAATAGCCAGTGGGAGAGCCAAGCCCAGAGTAGGAGCAGCAGTGTTTTAGAAAGGTGGCCCTCCTGCGCCTTAGAGGGAAGGCCCAGGGTACCGGTCAGAAAGGCCATAGGAGGACTGCTAGGAAACACGGGCCAGCTCCAGCAGGGCTTCTGTGGAGCCAGGCAGTAGCTTGAGCAGTGTGCAGATATTTACTCACCGAGTCAACATAGCAACTTTATGGCACAGGTCCTTTTATTAGCTCCTAAGGGGTATATATAAATGAGAAACCGTAGACTACATAAGTGATCTATAGATTAGAAACTGAGGCTCAGAGAGGTTAAGTGACATGCCCAAGGGAACACAGGCTGTAAATGGTGAGGCTGGGATTTGAGCCCAGGCAGTAGGGCTCCCAAGTCTGTCTTCTTAGCCCCTATGCTAATCTGCCAATGTGAGGGGGGTAAGACAGTCAGGCTGTCCTTGCTTTTAGCCCACTAGCTGGGCTTTAAGACTGGACTTTCCTAAAAACTGGTGCAATGGTTCTCCACCTGGGGAGATTTGAAGCAGTATCAATGCCTAGGCTCCACCCCTCAGAAGTTCTGGTTTAATTGGTCCGAAGTGAAGTTCAGCCTTCAGAGAGTACAGAGGGTAGGGTGGAACTCCAGTTTTCACAGAAGCTCCTCAACTTAAAAACACACAGCATCTCTCCCATCCTGACAAACATCTGACTCCCTTCTCTAGTTCTGCCTCTCCCTCCAGCTACGGCCCTCTTTCCTCTCTAACCACAGCCAGACTTCCTGAGAGGTGTCTCCCCTCCCCTCCCATTTCCCTCCTTAACCTGCTGCAGTCTGGCCTCCGTGAAGCCATCCTTGCCAAGGTCACCCTCTGAGTGGTGCTAAAGTGAACAGTGCTTACGCCTCGGACTACTTAAATTCTTGAATGCATCTAACCATTCCTTGCTCCTGGAAACTAACCCTCTTCCCAGCTCAGGGACACAATGCATTCTCCTTGTCTGGGGATTTCACCTCAGTCTTTTTATATGGCTTCTGTACCATGCTGTACAAATACATTCTGAAGGTAGGGTCTCCAGAGACCCATGCATGAGCCCTGGCCCTGCCCTCAAAGAGTTGAAAGTCTTTTCAACGCAGGTGGCTCTGGCCATGTGCGAAGGTAGACCTCCATCTTGAGCCTTCCTTCAAGCTGTTTCCTTATCTTTCTGTGTCCCTGGCAAAGATAGAAAAGAGAGTAAATCTCACGCTGAGTCTCTTTCCACCCTGTGAGCAAGAGCCAATGATTCCTCTCTTCCGATTAGAAGACAGTTACTGGAACGAGGGCTCAATCCATCGCCCATGCTCATTTTGCCAATGTAGTCATTTAGTAATGAAGAACAAAGAAGTCCCTTTGTAAGGAGCTTCTCCCACATGCGACTTGTTTCCTGGGTCCTTGTCCTTCCAAACAAAGAGAAACAAATTGGAACAAGATATGTTTTCAGTGTTTGAAAGCCAGTGATTCTCTTGTGCTTTGTGCACCAGGAAATAGGCTTTGCTGGAATCTGCAGTCTATTGGCGGAAGTGTAGGTAGGTGAAGAGGTAGGGAAGATCGGCAGGGTTCTCCCGATGCCACGAAGAGCAAGCTGGATGACCCCAAGTCTCATCCTTTAGCTGTGGGGCCTTGGGAAAGCCCCTTTCCCTTTCTGAGCCTCAGTTTCCTCCTGGATTAAATGGAACTAGTTGTCTTTAGCTCCTCTGTGGTGAGGATGATAGGAGATGACCTCTATGTGCTGTAGAGTAGGCCATTGCTAGGCGTTGGGGGAAATTGAATGGAATTGCATCCAGCCGTAGTTCACAGACTCGTTCCAGGCCAAGAGAGAAAGTGTGTGTGTGGAAGAGAGACTTGCAAAAAACAAGGCATATCCCTGTGCACGCCTCTCCTCTGGGAAGGAAGGGGCCTGCACAGTGACAATAGACCAGGGGCGCTGACTCAGACAGCCAGTTCCTGTTCATTTCCCCTCACTGCAGGACAGCCGCTGAGCGGGAGGTCAGCCCTCTGAGGGGCTCTGACTCGGGCCTTTGGCTGAGAACCTTACCTAGAGAAAGACAAGCCCAACTCACAGTAAACTTCCCTCGCCTGTCCGCTGTGACTGGGCCGACGGGTCCAGGGTGGCTGTGGGTGGAGTGCAGCGGGGTGGAGAAAGAGAGAGGAAACTCACTTTTGAATCCTCAGTTGCTTTCCCTAGGCTGGGCTGCCCAGGAACAACTTCAATGGGCAAAGGAGTATGTGATCGATGGGACCAAGGTGCTGGGAAACGGGGTTCAGGAAAGTCCCTGGGCACCCACTGAGGAGCCTAGGGACAGGGTTTGGGACAGTGTGGAGCCCGTCGGCTCCCTGCCCCCAGTGTGGGCTCAGCACACACTTTTCTCATGCATGAGGACTTGCTGGATGTGGATTCTTGGTTATCCACACCGCTGGGATGGAGAGAACCGACTCTGTCACCCTCTTCTGGATCCGGGGAGGTGAGTTGTTGGGGGAAGAAGGGTGCATGCTCAGCAGAGGGGAAAAGGGAAGGAACTGGGGCTCATGGAGGAGGAGGAGCTTTCTGCACTCACAGCTATGCTGAGGCAGCCTGGGCTGCTTTGGGAGGGAGTGGGACTGCGTTCTAGAGGTGTGCACAGAGGGGCAGGATGGCCACTTAACCGAGATCCTCTGAAGGGAATTCATAATCGGATGGCTTTGGAAGACAGGGTGGATGTGATCACATCCCAACCCTGATATTCTGGGATCCTAAAGGATTAATAAAAGTGATGGAGGAATTCTGCACGTGTGTGTGTGTGTGTGTGTGTGTGTGTGTAAGAATTACTGCACCTCTTACTTCCTCTACTCTTGTCCCAGATTCTGAGGCCTTGTCCCTTCGGTGGTAGAAAATTCCATCTCATTCAATCCATCTCATTCAATCTTGGGGCTTTATTTGCCTCCTGGACTCCTGCTAAAATGCTGAATTTATTTTTGCAATACCAAGGCATGTAGGCAAGGAGAGGCAGGAAAGGGGTTCCTGTCACTGGTCTTCTGTACACACAGGTTGCTACCAAGGGACCAAGAGCTTTCTAATTGCAGTTCAAGCCAGACCTCCTGGCAGTAAGGCAGAAGCAAGTACAGGGCCCTGTGCCACACTAGGACCCCTCTCTGGCTTCTGTGAAGAAGACTAGCCACGTGGTGGTGGGGGAGGGGGCGCATGATGCCACAGTGACATGCCCTTGAAAATGTCTGGAAGCTACTGCTTGTGGAGGTAGCTGGCAGGACAGACTGAGTCCATGCTGTGTCTCTGGAGTTTTAGTTGGCCCTTTGCGTCAGGCGTATGCTCAAAAGCAGTTTATGAGCTAAAGTGGTGACGGGACCAAAACTGAAGTCCCATGAGGACCACGTGCTGTTTGGCATGGAGAAGAATCAGAGGAAAGTGATCTTTGGTCTTCAGGTCTTTGAGGGACTGTCACTGGATGATGGGAGTAGATGCGGTCTGCGTGGGGCCTCAGGAGGCAAAGCTGAGGTCTGTAGACAAGGAGGAACTTTCCAACAGACCCTCCATGGGTGCAGTGGCCTGCCTTGAAAAGGAGCCAAGGGTCTTGGTAACTTTTGCAGGTTACTTTTTTCACAGAGACACAGAGTGAGCCCTAGAGAAGAAGGGCATGTAGGAGCGAGCTTTCTGCTTCTGAGGGAGAGAGAATGGGAAGGAGGGGCCACCCTCACCTGGGATGAAGGCCCAACACCCCCCCGACCTCCACCTTCACAACTTCTCACCTGGTTTGGCCTCCCTCATCTCTCTCCCTCCTATGGGGCTCCCTGCTTCCACTCTCCAGCCCATTCTCCACTATGCAGCATGAGCGAGCCTTTAAAAAACAGACGCAGCTGCTCAAAATCCTGCGATGGCCTCCCATGGCCCACTGGTGAAAGTCCGGATTTATTTCTCTTCTCTATTGCCTCCTTTCTACTCTCTAAAAACAGAGCTGAGATAAGATCGTTTCTCACTCTAACACAGCTCTGACATTTCATAAATCTTTGTCCTAGACAACTGGAAAGGGCTATATTTAACCTTCCGTCCTGTAGCTTTTAATGGAGGGACTTGCTTCAGGCACTGCCTTCTAATGCCACAGGAGACCAGAGTTTTTCTTTGTTCTCTACCAGCAGAGCCGCGACCTCGACAGACAGAGGCCACAGCTGGCCTCTCCCTCCAGTGAGACGCACAAGCTGCTTGGCCAGGCATCGGCCCTAGAGCATCCACCTTCCCCTGTCTCTAGGTGAAGGAGGTCCCTGTCCCACCCTGTGAAGTGTGACCCTTCAACTTTCTTATCTGCATATACTTGAAAGACTCCTCATTAACCCCATAGCTGAGATAAGTGGGCCAGGTGAGCACAAGAATAGGTCAGACAGGGCCTGGAGGTATGGGCTTGGGAGCCTGGGCTAGGGGAGGGAGCCAGAGAGAAGAAAATGTATGGTCAGGAATCTGGTTGCGCAGGGTGCAGGGGCAAGGGTGGGGAAGGAAGCAATGCTAAGTAATGTACCAGGCCTGTGCTAGGAGCTTTGCATTAATTGCCTCCCCTTTCCTGCCTCTCCTTGCCTACATGCCTTGGTATTGCAAAAGTAAATTCAGCACTTTAGCAGGAGTCCAGGAGGCAAATAAAGCACCAAGATTGACTGAGATGCATTGTCTTTGCATTGATTGTATTGGTTGTGTGATCCTCACAAAAACCCTGTGAGGTGGGTACCATCCTTACCCACATTATACTCCAGTGAGGAGGCTTAAGTGACTGAAATGACTTACCTTAAGTCATACATAGTTAGGAAGCGACAGAACAGGGATTGAACCCAGGCCCATCAAACTCCAAAGCTTAGTTGCTTTGCCCAGTCCCAGGATGTCCCTGGCTGACCTGGCACTGCCCTTTGGAGCAGCTCTGATGTGCTGGCCTCCCTCATTTCCTTGGGTTTCTTTTATAAACACTTGAGCCTCTGGTAGGTTCTTTCCACACTGCCCATCACACAAGCCTCAGGCCCACTGCCAACCTCGGCCAGGCTGAAGAGCGCAGCAGTTTGATATCTCTGATGGTGCCCCATGCTCTCAGGCCTCATGGGCTGGCTTCTCCCACATTCTGTACTCCAGCCTTGCAGATAACAGCTACTGGGATCAGTAGCCTAAAACAATGAACTATACTATTGTTTTTTTTCATGTTAACAGTTCTCTAGACTGCTAACACTAACCACCTCTGTGGCCTTGGACAAATTGTGTCCCTTCTGTGGTCCCAGCTTCCCCAGAGTGGGAAGATAAGACACTCTCTCTGGCCCTTCTGATTCAAAGAGTCTAGGATTCCCAGGGTCCCCCTCTCTCCAGCCCCACCGTTGCTGGTTCCCCCCTACAGTGTTGGGATGAGGGTAGCCAAAGGCACTGGTTTGGAAACCTTCGCTGAGCCAAAGCAATGGCTCCAGAGCCAATGGCCACAGCGACAGAGTGGCAATAACAACCACATTTGTAGGCTACTTTAGTGCTTACCAACTGTTTTCACAGTCTGCGAAGTGGCAGGGAGGGAACTCCAAGGCGATTTTAATGGCACATAGTACAGCTTTAAAGAACATTGAATTACATGGTGAGAAAATGATTCTCTTTTCCTTCTCTTTCCAGCTTTCTGATTACATCAAGGACAAGGTCTCAGTGTGGTGCTATTCTTCAACTTCTGTAATGCTTACTAATCTTCTTTTGTAACAAAGCTAGAGCAGGCCTCAGGCTCAAAGACATGGACAGGCAACAATATCTACATAGAATTTAATTACTCTCTTCTGTTCTCATTGTATTTCTTTATACAGTCACTTTCTATTTATGGCAAGTGATACTCCTTTTGGTTTTGGTTATGGTTTCCATATAGAATTTCTTTTAATATAGATTTATTTGTTTAAGAAAAAAAACAATTCACTTAGAGAAAAAGATTAAGTGAATTGTAAATAGAACCAGTGGTGCCTACATACAGCAAAACTTGTGAAACTGGTACCCTAATGGCCAAAACTTGGGGAACACTGGAATGTGGCATTCACTCAGCAGGTGTTTTCTGAGCACCAAGTTCCTAAGGCCTAGAAGGCCCTGCACGATCTGTCTCTACTCTTGTCCCAGATTTTATTGCCCCTTACTCCCCCTGCCCACACACTGTCATGCCTTCCAGCATGTTGCATCCTTTTTCTGGAATGTCTTTCCCATATCCTTGCCCACTCATCAAACCTCAGCTTATCCTTCAAGACTCAGTTTAAATGGCACCTCCTCCAGGAAGCCTTCCTTCAAATCCCCCAGGTTAAGTTCAGCTTAGCACCAGGTTCATGTCTCTATTGTAGCATCTCTCACGTTCCCGTCATCATTCATTTACAGGCCTATATCCTCCACCCTTGGTTCCCAATGCATTTTATAAGAAAAGCTTGAGAAGAGAGGGGGAGAGAGAAATATAACTGTGAGTGAGGCCTATGTCAGTGACTGGTCCTGGGGACTATCACAGCTCCTGGTGTCACTTGGAATTGAGGCTTTCCAGATGCCAAGCCTGCACAGGCCACAAACCCAGCCTGGGGTCTGCAGGTCACATGCGGGAAGTTTATTGGGGTACTTCTGGGATCAGCATCTAGAGTCTAAGGGAAAGATGCAGGACTGGTTGGAGGGAGAAATTGGACTATGATGCTGTCCTAATGACAGCCTCAGCTGACACTTGGGGAGCTCTGGAGCTGGGTTGGTCCTTTAGAGTTGTTCTGAGTCAGGGTGAGGGGACCAGTCCTTAGATGCAGGCTGCCCCCAGGAGGAAGCATAGCCTTGAGCAAAGCATCTCTGTCCGAGGAGGTAGCTGGGCACTTCCCAAAGAGGGCCGTCAGCCAGCAGCAGTTCCGCGGCTGAGGGTATAAGGCCTTCAGTCCTGAACGGGAATCTGGGCACACATCACAGTGTCCACCACACGGGTCTGGTCAGAGCCTCTGGGGCTTCAGTGCTGAGGAGGCAGCGAGGAGAGAACAGTGGTTTGGAGGGCAGAGTGTGGCTATCAAGAGCTGGCAGCTGGTAGGACCTAGTAAATGTTTGCTAAAAGACAGAATGGCTGGGTATGATGTTCCAGTCACCGGGCTTACAGGCAAGGAGGTTACAGAGGCAAACAAGTCACAGGGAACTTCTGGTATCACCAGGGCGACAGATATAAAAAAGGGACTATTCCAGAACAGTGCAGTAAGTGATGTGATGTGTACCTGTGATGTGTACCAAAGACCAGGTTTCCACAGCACTTTGTTCGTGCTTTTCTTGGAGGCCTTCTATTATGACCCTTCTAACAACCCTCTAAGGCACGAATTATTGTCCTCACCCTAAACATATGAAAATAGAGATCCAGGGTTTGCTTTAGACCTCACTGCAAGTCAGACCCCTCTGGCTGGGATGACCCCCAGCACAGCCTGCCTTCATAGCCCAGGCCCTCTCCCCTGTACCACCCAGCCCCTCTCAAAGACACATGCAGTTCTTTGCTTATTACATATATTTCATCTTGACCTAGCCCTGCAAGATAGCAAAATAAGGGTGTCAGAAGAAAGTAGGTTTTTAACTTTATTTTCTTAACCTGCCCGGTATGCTTTCAGAAATAGATATATTCGGATCATATTTATAACCATGACATTCTTTTTTAATCTGGTTTTCTTTTTCCTGCACCTTCTTAACCACCTGTGAAATTCATCCATTGCACTCATCTGCTCTTCCATATCTTGTCTCAAACTTGAGAAAACTGGGATCAAAATCCAGTTAGTTCCTTTTGAGCTGTAAGGGGGGAAATACAGGTATTTTAAAATGTCAGCCTTATTCAAAAAAGCAAAACTTTCTTGGTTTGAAACACTAAAAATGTGTGAGACCAAGAACACCTCTGATTTTCTGTATGATCACTGCTCTAGGAGAAATTCTTTGTTTTTGTTTTTGTTTTTTTTTGTGGGGGGGTATAGTTTGAAGAAAATACCACATAGAGGCAACTAAAAATCCTCTTTGAGGAGTTGGGTCCCAGGCAGTGCAGCTGCTCCCTACTCTCTCCCTACCACCCGTATGCTGTGCCCTCTCCCCCACCTTTGTGCCCACCCTCCTCCTCAAACTCCGGGCCAAGTCCTTTTTCTCCTCTTCCTTCCCTGCCTAAAAGATTCCTCAGGGCCTCCTTCCCTGTCAGATGCCAATGAAGACAAATTTTGAGGCTGAACAAAAAGAATTCTAACATCTCTCCCAATGGGCCTCCTTGTGGTCTGCCTGGTCCCAGAGTTCACCTAAAGCACAGCTTTTCTCTAGAGCTTTCCTAGCAGAAGTCATAATGCTGTAGGGAACCAACAGTTGTTTTGTGTTCCAGAGGAGAAAGATGTTCCAGCTTCATATGTTCGCAGCAATAATAAAGATACACATGTTCTGTAGCCCTCACATGACTTCATTTCCCATCACTACCACAGGACCCTAATTAAAAATTTCCTTTCTCTTTGGATCTACCAAAATATCTTGCTGGCCTCGTTGGTTAAACAAGGGGGCCCTCATTTCTCATACTTCCTTATAGGGAGATGCAGTAAGTAATGGGGGTCACAGGGAGGCGCAGGGGTCGGCTTTCTGCTGTAAGGGTTAGCAAGGTAGGCTGGGCTTGGTGGCTTACGCCTATAATCCCAGCACTTTGGGAGGCCAAGGCGGGCAGATCACTTGAGGTCAGGAGTTCGAGACCAGCCTGGCCAACATAGCAAAACCCTGTCTCTACTAAAAATACAAAAATTAGCTGGGTGTGGTGGCAGGTGCCTGTAATCCCAGCTACTCGGGAGGCTGAGGCAGGAGAATCACTTGAACCTGGGAGGCAGAGGTTACAGTGAGCTGAGATTATGCCACTGTACTCCAGCCTGGGAGACAGAGTGAAACTCCATCTCAAAAAAAAAAAAAAAAAGCAAGGTAAATAAACCACCCTTATCAAGATGTAATTTTCAAAGGGATAAAAACATGAGTCTCATTCAAATGTATAATGATCACGTGTCAAAGATTTATTTAACTCATTGCAGTAAAGCTGATTTTTTAAAAAAGATACGAGAGTTAAACATAGAATTACCTTGAAAAGTTAAACATAGAATTACCATATAACCTATCAGTTCCACTTCTAGGTATATACCCAAAAGAAGTGAAAACAGAGACTTGAACAGGTATGTTCAGTTGCATGAATGTTCATAGCACTGGGCTGTGAGAGGGCCTGGGCTATGAAGGAAGGCTGGGCTGGGGGTCATCCCAGCCTGGGGGGTCTGACCTGCAGTGAGACATTATTGACAATAGCTGAAAGGTGGAAACAACCCAGATGTCCATTGGCAGATGAGTAGAGAAATAAAATTTGGGATATCCATAAAGTGGAATATTATACAACCAAAAAAAGGAATGAAGTTCTGACACATGCTACAATATAGTTTAGTCTTGAAGACATTATGCTAACTGAAAGAAACCAAACACAAAAGAACAAATATTGTATGATTCCACTTATATGAAACATGTAGACGAGACCAATTCAGAGAGACAGAAAGTTGACTAGAAGTTACCAGGGCCTAGGAGAGGGAGAAATAGGAAATTACTGCTTATCAGTTACAGTGTGTCTGTTTGGGGTGATGAAACATTTTGGAAATCCATAGTGGTGATGGTTGTACAACATTGTGAATAGGTTTCATGCCATTGAATTGTACACTTAAAAGGGCAAATTGTGTCTTACGTATATTTTACTGCAACAAAGTAGTTTTAAAAAGGTGTGAGAGACTTCACAAGAATGCTGGAATAAGATTTAAAAGTTGGGGCCAGGCGCGGTGGCTCACGCCTGTAATCCCAGCACTTTGGGAGGCCGAGGTGGGCAGATCACGAGGTCAGGAGTTCAAGACCAGCCTGGCCAACATGGTGAAACCCCGTCTCTACTAAAAATACAAAAAAATTAGCCGGGCGTGGTGGCACGCACCTATAATCCCAGCTACTCGGGAGGCTGAGGCAGGAGAATCGTTTGAACCCAGGAGGCGGAGGTTGCAATGAGCCAAGATCGCGCCATTGAACTCCAGCCTGGATGACAGAGCAAGACTCCATCTCGAGAAACAAACAAACAAAAAAAGTTGGATACAAAACTGGTTAGTTCTGGCCGGGTGCAGTGGCTCACTCCTGTAATCCCAGCACTTTGGGAGGCCGAGGCGGGCTGCTCCCCTGGGAGGCCGAGGCGGGCTGCTCGCCTGAGGTCGGGAATTCGAGACCAGCCTGACCAACATGGAGAAACCCTGTCTCTACTAAAAATACAAAAATTAGCTGGGCATGGTGGCGCATGCTTGTAATCCCAGCTACTCGGGAGGCTGAGGCAGGAGAATAGCTTGAACCCGGGAGGCAGAGGTTGTGGTGAGCTGAGATCGTGCCATTGCACTCCAGCATGGGCAACAAGAGCGAAACTCCATCTCAAAAAAAACAAAAACAAAAACAAAAACTGGTTAGTTCTACAGAGTAATATAACGGTAACCTTTGTGGCTGCCTTTTCTACCGGACAGAATTAATTTTCATTTCTACCAGACAAAAATCATTTGCAACTCCTCCTTCTTCTACAAGTTAACTTTTAACTTTACCGAGTCTGGAACTTAATTAATAGGGAATTGTAAGTCAAACAGCTGCATGGATGGTGCTCTCACATGCTCCTAAAAGGGTATCAGTGATATTTTTTGCCTTGTGGTTAAGTTTTAGATAATTTTTCTTAACACCTTAAATAACACATGACAAAGCACAACTCCCACGTGGGTCTCCGTGAAATGGCCTTGACTTTGGCTTCAAGGCCTGACTCTTCTGGGCATTAACACCTTAGTGACATTTTCTGGGGTCCCTTATCAAGCCTACTTCAGTCCATACTACACATCACCACCAGACTGACCAGGCTGCAGTAATCTGTGATTGCACCACTGCACTCCAGCCTGGGTAACAGGGAGACCTTGTTTCAAAAAATCATAATAAAAAAAAAGAAAGGAAAAAGTTCGTCTGGGTACCACCTCAAATCGCTTTCATTTCATATTTGATTGTGTTCTAATTCATTGGTGCGTTGGCCTCACATGAAGACGGCCTTTGTCTCCTTCCAGCATGCAGCCCTGACCTAAGCACTTGGCAAGTCCTCACTACATACCCTTCGGATGGCCGATTGTCCTGTCCTCTTCATAAGCTTGCCATCAGAATGCTGATGACTTTCCCTTTGCCCCTTTACTGTGCACAGAGTCATTGAAAACACATTTCCTGTCCTCCAGGGACTTATATTCTGACTGGGGGAACAAAAGCAGGTGTCCTAGACTAGTCAGGAAGATCTAGGTTCCTCTAGATCACTTTCTACTTGTGTCACCTTGAACAAGAAGCCTCCCTACCCCTCAGTTTCCTCATCAATGAAATGAGAATAATAATGTCAATACTTGCCTTGCCTACCTCGTGAAATGGACAGGAGGATTTGTTAAAAAAAAAAAAAGTAATAATTGTGGAAGTGCTTCGTAAACAAAAGAGTGATTATTCACATTATAGTTAAATGATTCTGTGGAAGTTAACTAGCAATACAAGATAGCCCAATAAAGAATGTCACAAGGCAGCTTCCCAAGCTCAGAATGAGTCCCTGGGGTACTCACTCGCTAATGGGCAAGAGGATTCCAGAGGGCTTGTAGGAGGTGGCTGGGTCTATAGCGTGAGTGAAAGGAAGTTCAATAAACTAGGGGTGGAGTGGGGGAGGAAGCAGTATCTAGGTGCATAGAGCATGAGGGAAGCAAATTGAATAAGTGAAGAAAGATGAACACCTGCTTGGGGCTGGGGAGGCACCCCAGTGGCCTTTCCAGAGGAAAGTGTGAAGGGGCAGTGGGAGAAAAGGTGAGATGCAACCACAGCAACACCCAAGCCAGGCTTGGGAGCTGGGTCTGTCTGCTCTGAGAAGCCACTGGGGGATCTGGGATGGAGGAGTGTAGAAGGAAACCAAGTTTTAGAATGCAGATCCCTCCAAGAGTGGGACTTGTTATCCTGCCTCTAATTTATCATTTATGCGTTTTATTGTAAAATAAAATACTAACTTATTGTACAAAAAAAAAATCTAAAGTGAATCAACAAGTATTTAGGGTAAAAAATGAAAGTCTGCCTTTAACTTGACCAATTCTAGTCTTTTTCGAAGACTATGCACAGTAACAGTGGGGCTCATATCATCCCAGAACTTTTCCTATGAATATGCCTGCATGTGTGTTTGTATTTATATCTTGTTTTTGTCGTTGTTGCTGTTTGTTTGTTTGTTTTGTTTTGTTTTTGAGACTGGGTCTTGCTCTGTCACCCAGGCTGGAGTGCAGTGGTGCAATCATGGCTCACTGCAGCCCCGAATTCCCAGGCTCCAGTGATCCTCCCACATCACCCTCCCAAGTAGCTGGGACCACAGGCACACGCCACCTCACCCGGCTAATTTTTTGTATTTTTTGTAGAGACAGGGTTTCACCGTGTTGCTCAGGTTGGTGTCAAACTCCTGAGCTCAAGCGATCCTCCTGCCTCAGCCTCCCAAAGTGCTGGGATTACAGGTGTGAGCCACCGTGCCCGGCTGTATCTTTTTACATAAATGAAATTATTTATGTATTTTACACCGAGCCTTGATTTTTAAAACTTAATATGTCTATGGACATCTTTCTATGGCAGAATATATCTTCTTTTCAATAGTTGTATAGTATTCCTTAGTAAGAACATACCACAATTTATTTAACCAATCCCCTATTGATGAGGAATTCTGCAATTAATTTTGCTTTTGCTTATTACTATTACATTTTTAAAGTACTATATGTCTGTGGAAAGAAATTCAACAGTGTAAAAGACTATTTCATGAAAAAAGTCATTCTCCTGCCCACCCCTAACCCCCCATCCCCACTTTAACAGCTCCTCCCTCAAGAGGCAAACACAGATACTAGTTTCTAGTGTCATTCCCAAAATGACCTGTGCATATACAAGTGTATGTGAGTGTGTGTGTGTGTGTGTGTGTGTGTGTGTGTGTGTGTGTGTATGGAGAGGGGGTGGGGAAGAAAGATAGAGAAAGATTTTTAATGTAACTGATGACATACTATACACAACATTCTGCACCTTACTTTTTTCACCTGACATTGTATCTTGGAGAACATTCCACATCAGTACATATCTTAGCTACATAATTATTATTAATGGCTGCAGAGAATTCCATTATATGGCTGAACCACAATTTATCTGACCCGTCTTCTACTGGAGTTGTTGCCAGTATTTTGCTGTTACACATAGTACTCCAATGTTCATGTGTTCTTTGTTCACGTATCTTCATATGCACTAAATCTATACTGGAAAGAAGTGGAATTGTTGGGTGAACAGGAATGTGCATTAAAATTTTTGACAGTTAGCCGGGCGCAGTGGCTCACGCCTGTAATCCCAGCACTTTGGGAGGCCGAGACGGGTGGATCACCAGGTCAGGAGATCGAGACCATCCTGGCTAACATGGTGAAACCCCGTCTCTACTAAAAATACAAAAAAATTAGCCAGGCGTGGTGGTGGGCGCCTGTAGTCCCAGCTACTCAGGAGGCTGAGGCAGGAGAATGGCGTGAACCCGGGAGGCGGAGCTTGCGGTGAGCCGAGATCGCGCCACTGCACTCCAGCCTGGGCGACAGAATGAGACTCCGTCTCAAAAAAAAAAATTTTTGACGGTTAATGCCAAACTGCCCACCAAAGAAGTTGTTTCAGTTGACCCTCCCACTAGCTGTATATAGGAGTGCCTATTCCTCCATATCCTCTCTCCCCATCACAGCATGTGATAAGCCTTTTAAATGTGTGCTTGGAGAGCAGGATGAGAACCTGAGGTGGTGGGGGTGGGAGTGTGGTCAGGGAAGGCAGAGATTTTCCAGTTGTTCCCCATGAGTATGGTTGAGGCTCTCACAACAGCCCAGCGGTGGATGTAGCCCACAAGTGTTGTGTCCCCAAGACCTTAGGTGTCTAGCAGCACTCCAGGATACCCATGATCCACAAACCCACGTGGTGCAAGTCCTAGAGTGTCAAAAGAGATTCTTTGATCCTTACTACCCTCTTTCAGCTTCATGCAGAACAATTTCTGAATCTCAAGCCAGGACCAGGAAGCCTGGATTGGAAGCCAGTTTGCTGGCAGAGGGGGGCCTCCAGCAAAATGTATTTTAATTCACTGTCACCACATGCATGCACACATGAACACACACACACACACGCACCAAGAGGACCAAATACAGAACTCAAGATCCAGGTTCAGAAGCGCAAGTTTGTGCCTTGTGAAGCACAGCTCTTCATAGTATGAGTTTCCAAGAGCTGTAGGTTAGATGGCCTGTTTCAGGTTGCGAGAACAAAGGTGTGCTTCCGTTTCCTTGGGCGATGGGACATGAGTGTAAGGATTAATGCATAAGTGAACCCCTCCCTGGCAGCCACTGCTCTTCACAACTGATGTCTCAGGAGTGCTGGACAAGACTGCTCCCCACGACTTTGCTTTCCCCATTCTCCATGGCTCTGCTACTGCTGTCTCCCTGGGCTTCTCCTGGGTTCTGGGCCACCTCACTGCCTGTGCTCCTCTGTATGTATCTGTCACATACACGTTCCCCAAGAGAGGGGTTCTTATTGGGTCAATTGGTCACTCCACCTTCTGGAACATTCTTATCAGCCTGAGTGCTCAGTGCAAAGCACCTCACGGGCCTCTGGGCACCCTCAGACCCAACTGAAAGATGGCTACCCTTGACTCAGGCCCAGGCTGTCTGGTGTGTCCATTTGTGACCTAAAGAACAGTGCCTGGCACAGAGTAGCCACTCAACAAAATATTTACTGAATGAGTAAATAGTGATCCAAGATTGAGGAATCCCTCTGTCAACTCTGTTCAGGAGGAGGCTGTGAGTGAGGGAGGCATGGGGAACATTGTTGGATTCCTCTTTGATATTTTAGGCTTAAGGCCAAATTCAGCAAATTCATTAACTGCATTAATACTTCTATCTCCAAAGTGAAGTATTGAGAAGAACACAGGCTTTGTAACCAAACAGATCTGAGTTCAAATCCTGACTATCACTAACTGTGGTGACCTTGGGCAAGTTTCTTGACTTCTCCATTTCCTTACCAATAAAATGAGGCTTATAGTATCTCCCTTGCAGTGTTGTTATGAAAACTAGTCCAGACAAAGAATGCAAAGCACCCACCTCAGTGCCTAATGCATAAAGACATTCCAGAAGTATTATCTGTTGAGATGATTCGTGTCATTTTTCAAGTTAAACTTCCTGACTTGTGTCTGCTAAGCTCCTGGTAAATGCAAGTGTGCTTGTGTTTCTAGAGATAAGTTTGGACTTCTCAAGTCAACACACAGCCAGGTACCACAAATATGTCTACTTCTTGATGTTCACAACTAAAGGAAAAAGCCTTTTATTTCTCTTGTTCAATTAGCTTTGAGACAAGGCAAGCCATCTCATCAATTTGCTAATATTGCTTTCAAATATTTATAAAGTCTGTCTCCTTATGATGGTTCTATAACCTGAGTTCTAATCTATTCTCTGGACTATTTACCCAGATATATTGGAATTTGTTGCCAGGAAAGGTGGTTTCTCTGCAGATGTAGAACCTTGGCCAGGTCCCTACATGGCAGTAGTCAGGTTATCTCCATCCAATACACAAGCAGTTACCAGTCATTTCCTGAATACCTGGCCTTGTGCTGTGAGCAACATTATTTCTTCAATCCAGGAGTCAAGGAGATGGGTGAGAAAGGGCCTGCTTCCTTCCAAAGTCCAAGGTATTCTATAGGGTGGGTGACCCACAGGTTGTCTGCCTCACCTTCCATTGATGGATGTTGAGGATGCTTCCATTTTCACCTTATTACTAGCAATGGAGCAATGAACATCCTTGGACTTATATCTGTGTGCGTGTGTGTGAATATTCCCCTAGTATAGCTTGCTTGCTTGCTTGCTTGCTTGCTTGCTTGCTTGCTTGCTTTTCCTTTCTTTCTTTCGAGACCTACTCTTACTCTGTTGCCCAGGCTGGAGTGCAGTGGCATGATCTCAGCTCGCTGCAGCCTCTACCTCCTGGGTTCAAGTAATTCTCCTGCCTCAGCCACCCGAGTAGCTGGGATTACAGGTGTGCTCCACCACGCTTGGCTAATTTTTGTATTTTTAGTAGAGACGGGGTTTCACCATGTTGGCCAGGCTGGTCTGAAACTCCTGACCTCAGGTGATCCACCTGCCTTGGCCTCCCAAAATGCTGGGATTACCGGTGTGAGCCACCGTGCCCAGCCCTAGTATAGCTTTATGAAAGTGCAGTTACAGCATCCAACAGTGTATAAATAGTTACTTTAAATAAGTACCAGAATATTACCCTCAAAAAGGCTTAAGAAGTTACACTTCCACCCTTTACCTCGGTTATTGCACTCCTAGGTCTATACCCTAGAGAAACTCTGAGACAGGTGAATGATGGCATATATGCTGTGAATGTTCATGATGGCAAAGAATGATATGGACAATTTGATGCAATTTATACAGTTTAAGAACATACAACCCATACTGTATAGTTTATTGTTTATGAGCACATACATAGCACATTTCAAAACATGCAGGGGGCTTTGACTCAAGCTGTAGTATTTTATTTCTTTAGGAAAAATGTTCTGGGGCAAATAAAGGGAAATGAATTTGTTCCTAATATTTTTCCATATGCTTGAAAGAGTTCGTCATCTAAAAAAAAAAACAAGACAAGAAAAAGGCAGGGCAGGTTCACAGCCCCTCCAGAGCCCACCCTTTTGTTCAAGGGCACCTGGTACATCAGAGAGATGGATAACCTCCACGGGAAGAGACTTTGCACCCCAATTCACTAAGAGCCCCTTCTCTCCCAGACATCAGTATAAATCCTTAGGATCTATTGCTTGAGTAACCTTATGATTCTCGACTTCCAGGCCCAAGAGAATGACAACCAAATTTTTGTAGTTGTCACCCTAACACTGGGACCTGCCTGCCTGTCCATCATGGAGCTCTAAGTATACTTGAACCACATGTGAGGAGTAATTGGGGCAAATTTTAGATTCAACCCTGGATTTGGCAATGCCCTTTACCATGAGCCCACCATTGCAACGCAGGGTGCAGTAAAGCAAGAGCATTGCAAAGCTCTTTCTGAAACCAGAATTTTGCCATAATGCCTCCTGCTTACAGTGTTGCCTGATTAGCAGACACAATGGGACCATCAGGCCTTATCAGCACCACTTGGTCTAAAACAGAAACCAGGAAGGGCTGTCTCTCAGTGCTTGGCCCCTGTTGCCATGGCCCCTGTTGCCATGGTTCCCAAGCACTTTTTGCTTATGATTTCTCTCAATCGCTTATAGCATCCATCAGCAAGCAGGACCTAGAAGCTCTTTCGGGCAGACTGAGAAGAAAGCTGTAAACAGGAAAGATAAGAGCAAGTAAGGGAAGTAATTAAACGAGCAAACAAGAAATGTAGATGGAAAGAATTTGGGGTGAGGCCCAGAAAACAGCTTTTGTTTTGTAAAAGAAATCTTCTTGAGATGTGATAGACCAAGGTGTCTGGGTCAGAATTTGCCAAGAAGTGCCCATTATGTAGCTGCCATGTGGTATAGGTACAGCAACTCTGTGCCCTGGATTTTCCAGAAAAGTCCCAGTTTCAAGTATTTTATTCTGTTTGTCAGACCAAGAATTCTGATTTGAGATTCAGAAAATAAGGTCACTGTAGTTAGAGTAGTCATCCAGGAAAGCCTGATTTAGAATCCATTGTCCTCCCGGGCTGGTTGGCAGGGAATCCCCACAGGACTTGCCTCTAGGGCCCTGAAGGCCTGAGTAAAGTAGCCCCTTATACAGCCAAGAAGTATCAAAGTGCCTCTCAACTCCATGCCCCCTCCACACTCCCGTAGCTCTCTGAGGGGTTTAGCCAGAAAGGCATGGGCTTTTGACCCCCATAGACCTGGATTTCAATATGCTCTGCATTAACTCTGCCAACATAGGCAATGCTCTGAGCCTCAATTTCCTCATCTGCAAAATGAGAGCAATAACACAGGGTTATGACAGGGTTATTCTGAGCATCAAATGAAGTTTTTGTTACCTTTAAAGCACTGTAAAAATGTGCACTGCTAAAATCCATTCCTTCATTCAACAAATAAGTGTCTACTACATGCCAGGCATGAGGCCGGGCCTGAGATTACAGTGGTCATCAAAACAGACAGGGTTCCTGCTGGCACCCTGAGCTTTCAGGTCACAGGGGTAGACAGATATTAGCCAAAGATCTCCTCATCCGAGGTCCAAGCAGAAGGGAGATGCAGTAGGGCTGCTCTTTTAAAAAGCTGACTGTGGCTGCTTCGTAGAGCCAGAGGGCAGGAGAGGGGGCTGGGAGGCCACTTAGGAGACTTCTGCCTGCAATAGTGGCTTGGTCTAGGGTGGTGGCAGTGCTGATGGTAAGAAATGGCCAGATTCTGGACAGATTTGGTAAGTAGAATCAACAGAACTTGGTGACGGACTAACTTTTGGGAGTGAGGAAGAGGCAAGGAGATATTTTAGCTAACTGTGTCCCCAGGACTTGGGCCACTGGAGCCCATAAAGCCAATCCCAAGGCTGGTGAGGTACAATGTATGGAGGGTCCATTTCTCCTTATCTCGCCTCTGTAGAGCAGTATGATGTCAGTCCTTCAGTCCAGAAATCAGCTTGCTAGACTTAATCTGAAAAAAGCATTTAGTACTTAAAAATTGTATGGGATAATATATGGCATTCTAGCTTTATGTTGAACGCAGAATTCCTCTTAAAGGTAAATTGTTTGCTTCCAATTCTTAAGTTGTTTTAAAATTGACAAATGTAATTATTTGTACATATTCATGGGGTATACAGATAATGTATACGGATAATGTATAGTGATCTGATCAGGGTAATTAGCATACCCATTATCTCAAACATTTATCATTTCTTTGTGTTGGGAACATTCAGTATCCTCCTTCTAGCTATTTGAAACTATATATTATCATTTGGGTTTTTTAATTCTTTCTTCTTTTAGAGACTGGGTCTCACTGTGTTGCCCAGGCTGGACTCAAACTCCTGGGCTCACGCGATCGTCCTGCCTCAGCCTCCCGAGTAGCTGGGACTACAAGCACATGCCACCATGCCTAGAAATGATACGTGATTTTTAACTATAGTCATCCTGCAATGGCATAGAACACTAGAACTTTTTCCTCCTCCCCAGCTGTAATTTTGTATAATTTAACAAATCTCTTCCTAGCCCTCCAATTTTTGAATGGGATATTACTTTAAAAATAGCTGAGTTACCATTAACTTAGGATGCTGAAAACGTTCTTCAGTCTAGGTGATCTCTTCTGGGACCAACATATGTTCTTTGAATTGGATTCCTTTCAAACCTTGGGCCCAGTAGTTTTTGTACCAACAGGTTGGAAGAGAAGAGGGCCCAAAAGGGGAAGAAATGGGAAGGGCCACAGACAAACTTAAGTTTCATAACAGTTAACCACACTTAACCGCAGTTAACTATGCTTTACAGCTTCCAGGGGAATTTCACATATATCATTTGTTGTCATATTCTGCAAATTCAGGACCATGGCTGTCTCCTGACTCCCCGTCCAGTGTTCTTGCTACTTATTGCACTGCCAGGTTCTTAACTTTTGGGGGGAGAAGGGGGAGGGGAAGGTCTCTCTGTGATAAACAAAAAAGTTCCAACAGACATTCAAAACCCTTCTTTATTCGAAAGAATTTATTCCATTTGCATTGAGAAGGAGTGTAAAAGAAAATTTGGTATTTTCCCACACCACTTGTCCCCTACACACATCAACAGGTCTTTCATTTCTCAGTTCTTGCAGACCCACCCTTCGGAAGCTATTATCTGCTTGACAGTCTGCTGAGACCTCTTGTCTTTCTTCCTCTCTCAATTAAACTCTAAGGACTGAGGTTCCCATCTGCCCTGGAGCAAACACATCTCTTGTTATACCTGTTTTCCAGAAGCTGGAGAGCTTTTTTCCTTTCTCCAACCGCTATAGTTCTCTTTTCAAAACACTTAAACCCTCTTAGTGATTTTTAACTGCAGGTGGCAATTAAATTGGTTTCCCAAACGTGGACCAAACCTTCTCTCCAGTGCCTCCTGCATTTACCCTGCCTCCACCCACCCTCGAACCAGGAAAGAAAAAAACACACAGACACAATTTACTGAGTTATTGTCCTCTCTTCTGTGTAGCCCTCTCTTAACATGAATGTGGCAAAATTGCTAGGGAGAAATGGTAGGATGTATTTCCACTAGGTAGGTCTCTTTCTCCACAGTTGATAGAGCTGATGCGGCCATCTTTGGTTATTGTGTCTGGAATCGAGCAGTACCCAACATGGTGCCCTTCCTCAGGCTCTTCCTTGGCGGGAAGACAGAGGCAGCAGTTGAGCAAGGGGAGCCAACAGAAGTGGAATGGCTCCTCATTCATAGACCCTTGTGGGTTTTGAAGGAGAGAGGAAAGAAAAGGTTTGGAAAGAATAGGACAGAAAGGGAGGAATAAGAAAGAGGAAGTTGGCCGGGCGCGGTTGCTCACGCCTGTAATCCCAGCACTTTGGGAAGCCGAGACGGGTGGATCACGAGGTCAGGAGACCGAGACCATCCTGGCTAACACGGTGAATCCCCGTCTCTACTAAAAATACAAAAAAATTAGCCGGGCGTGGTGGCGGGCGCCTGTAGTCCCAGCTACTCAGCTGGCTGAGGCAGGAGAATGGCGTGAACCCGGGAGACGGAGCTTGCAGTGAGCGAAGATTGCGCCACTGCACCCCAGCCTGGGTGACAGAGCAAGACTCCGTCTCAAAAAAAAAAAAAAAAAAAAAAAAGAGAGAGAAGTTGAAAGGGGTGTTTACAAGTGGAGGAATAGAAATAAAGCTATGAATTGAATAATAGAAACTCTGATTTTTAAAATTTTATTTTATTTATTTTTCATTTTAATAGTTTTATGTTATGTAAACCATTATATGTTATTTTTAAATATATGAAAATAAATATATTTAATGGTTTGTTATTGTAAAATGGCACGTTTGTTGTTAAAATTTCAAATAGTACTGGAGAGTTTCAAGTGAAACATACATGTCAAAATCATCTAGAATAACAGTTACTTGTGTGTCCTTGCAAACTTATTCCGTGCATATATAAGCATCTGTGTGCTTTTGATACACAAATGAGATCATACAATACATACTGGCCCATTCCTTGCCCATTTTTTTCAACTTACCAATAACTCTGCAGTTTTCTAGTTTCTACTCAAAGAGATATCCTTCATTCTTCTTAATGGCTGCATATCATCCCCTTGTGTAGATGCACCATGATGTGTGGAACCCATCCCTTGTTAATGGACATTTAGGTAAAATAGAAAGTCTAGCACCACACTATCCAATAGAAATATAATGTGGGCCACAAATGCCAGCCACTTATGGAATTTTGAATTTTGTCTTAGTAGCTACATTCCCCTCCCCAGCTGATTTGAAATGCCACCTTTATTATATCCTAAATGCTCATATACACATAAGTTTGTTTTGAACTCTTTTATTTCATTCATCTATTTGCCAATTTTGGCACCAGTATCCCCTTGTGTAGGATTTTTTTTTTTTTTTTTTTTTTTTTTGAGACGGAGTCTCACTCTGTCACCCAGGCTGGAGTGCAGTGGTGAATTCTCGGCTCACTGCAACCTCCGCCTCCCGGGTTCAAGCAATTCTCCTGCCTCAGCCTCCTGAGTAGCTGGGATTACAGGCCCCCGCCACCACACCTGGCTAATTTTTTATTTGTATTTTTAGTAGAGATGGGATTTCACCATATTGGTCAGGCTGGTCTCAAACTCCTGACCGCATGATCCACCCACCTCAGCCTCCCAAAGTGCTGGGATTGCAGGCGTGAGCCGCCACGCCGGCCACCAGTATCCCCATTTCTAGTAGCCACATTTAAAAAGTAAAAAGAAAAAGGTGAAATTAATTTTAATAATATATTTAATTTACTCCAATATATCAAAAATAGTGTCTTACAATGTAATCAAATATTAAAAATTATTAATGGGATACTTTACATTCTTTGTTTCATATTCAGTCTTTGAAATCTGGTGTATGTTTTACACATCCAGCACATTTCAGTTCAGACTGCCAATTTCAAGAGCTTAAGAGCCACATGTGGCTTCTGGCTACCGTATTGAACAGTGGAAGTTGAGCAGGCAGAGAGATTCAAAATGTCACCTGAGCTGTGTGTCTCTGTGGTTGGTAGGAATGGATTAGAAGGTCAGACATTGAGGACAAAATCCTCAACTTCACCACTCAAGGCAACTCATGAAGCTTCTCAGGGTCTTGGTTTGTGGACTCCAATAAATTCAACGTATGCTGGTTGAGTGCAGACCAGAACAGCCGAGCCAAGTACAGTCAGGCCTCGCTTCACAATGGGGATACGCTACGAGAGAAATGCGTCATTAGGTGATTTCCTCATTGTGCAAACATCATAGAGTGTACTTACACAAACCTAGATAGTGTAGCCTGCTGCACACCTAGGCTATATGGTACAGCCTATGGCTCCAAGGCTACAAACCCATACAGCATGTGACTGTGCTGAATACTACAGGCAGTTGTAACACGATGGTACTTATCTGTGTATCTAAACATACCTAAACCTAGAAAAGATAGAGCAAAACTATGGTATCATCTAATGGGGCCACTGTCATATATGCAGTTGTCATATATGCAGTCCATTAAGCAGGGGTCCTCAACCCCTGGGCCATGGACCCGTACCAGTGCATGACCTGTTAAGAACTGGGTCACACAGCAGGAGGTGAGTGGCAGGCGGGCGAGCATTACCGCCTGAGCTCCACCTCCTGTCAGATCAGCAGCGGCATTAGATTCTCATAGGAGCAGGAACCCTACTGTGAGCTGTGCATGTGAGAGATCTCAATTACGTGCTCCTTATAAGAATCTAACTAATGCCTGATGATCTGAGGTGGAACAGTTTCATCCTGAATCCATGCCCCCACCCAAGTCCGTGGAGAAATTGTCTTCCACAAAACCAGTCCCTAGTGCCAAAAAGGTTGGGGACTGCTGTGTTAACTTACATGCCATTATGTGGCATATTGCTGTACAAATGGCCCTGGCCTTTCCACAAGCCGTAGCATGGCCACAGAGATATAGAAAGAGCCTGAGTGCTCAGGAGGTGATTATCTGAGGTCTGTCACAGGTTCCCCTTTCTTTGCTTTCAGAGGCGCCTCTGTTCACAGCGTCTCATCACACTCAAAACCCAATGCCTGTTTCCTTTTTTTTTTTTTTTTCAAAAGCAGAGTGTGTGGCAACGGGGCTCTGAGGAAATCCCTACCACTGTGGTTGGGGAGGGTGTGGTGTGAAGAACCCACATTGTGGCTTACTCAACTGTGAGATCTTAACTCTGTGGCCCCAGAGCCACTGTGCTCCTGGGCGGCAGTGGTGACAGCCATGGCGGCACAGCCTAGAGCCTGGAATGGTAAGCATGGGCTCAATTGCATCCTGCAAGAAGACTCGCATCAGGGTTTGAGCTCGGGGTTTGGTGCCTGGGTGGGTGTCGGCAGAATGGGAGGAGGCAGGTGGCTGGAGAGCACTGGGGACAGGTGGAGCAGCCAGTTTTGCCCTGGCCTGAGTCAGGCCAGGTTTGGGAAGCATTTGGACTCCACAGCAGGCTTGGGTGCTCGGCCCCTGGATTGACAGGAAGCTGAGAAATGTGATTATCTCCCACGGGACAACATGCTGTCCCCGAACAAAGGTGGCGGTCGCATGCCCACTGCCTAAGTTCTAAACGAGCCCTCCCCCAGCCTTTTCTCCCCAAGCTGGCCAGCTACAAGACCCAACCCCATGGTGGAGCCGAGGGTTCAGAGCAGCTAGGCACAGGAGAAAGGAATTTCCTCCTGTGGCTGCCTGGGAGGGAGCTCTTTTTCATCGGCCCCACCTGCCAGCTTCCCCATTACCAGGCCGAGGAGTGGAACACCAGCATTCCTTTTCCCTTCCTACTGCTGCCTCCTCCAGCCCTGCAGCCTAGAAACTCTCAGTGGTATCAGACTCCTGAAGCACCAGGCAACAGCCCAGCTTCTTTCTGCTTGGTCACACAAGCTGTGGCCTCCCAAATCATGCCTGGGCTAGGAAGACAGAGCAGTGTCACAGGAAATCTAAGTCCCATGCACATGGTGATCTCACCCCAGCCTCTACTGCTTCAGCCCTCTCCTGAGGCTGGCCAAAGCGTAGAAGCCCTGCTGATTAAGCCTCTTCCCTGAATGTTGGCAGCCTAGGCTCTGCACTAACTTAGCACCTAGTGCAGAGCCTGTCACGTGCATGGGAGCTACCCAGTAGCATTCTCTTGGACGGATAAATGCATGGGTGAATTAACATGCTTTGGATATTGTCTTTGTTGTACCTCCTCAGGGCTCCCAAAGCCTTAAAACTAGAACTTGTCACCTCATCACTTTAGAACCTTCTATTTGCAGGCATCTATGCACCTGCTGATCTCTCCCACTAAGAAAAGGTGACAAGAGAAACCAGCCAGGGGATTCCTGAGGGTAGTCTAGGAGTCTCGAAGCCTTGCAGTGGTCTTCCAGGCTGAATCATCCTACCTCGAGAACCAAGAGCATGAGAGTTGGCATCAGACAGACTTAGTTCAAGTCTCAACCCTGCTATTTCCTGTATATATAATCTTAGTCAAAAGTCATTTCACCACTCTTAAGATTTAGTACTCTACTCTGTAAAATGGGGCTAAAAATACCTACCCAGCATTATGGTGAGGAATAAATGAGAAAATGTGTTAGGTTGAATCCTATGAAACTGTCCAAAGCATTTAAATGCCAGCAAATTGGTATGGTTCAACCTAATATATAAAGTAGCCTTTATAAACTATAAAGTATAATAAATAGCCCTATATAAGTATTCATTATTCTTAACAGATATAATTTGAAAGTCACAGAATATTGTTTTTTGCAGTATTAGTAATCCCTTTCATCAGAATACAGGTCAAACTAACAGAAGAAGCCACTTATCTGACAATCGTGGGCTGCAGGCATTTCCTGGAGCATTTTGGCCTGGGAAATAGGGAGCAGGTATTTTTAGGAAACTAGACTGGTTCATGGAAAGCAATGGAGGTGAACACCAGGGTGACTCGTGACAGCTCCTACCTGGAAATGATTAACCCGCAAAAGCACAGTAGGAGTTGGCACATTCTCTTGCCCCAGATGGGAGTACCCACTCCCTAGCTCCAGTAGCAAAGCAGAGGCTGCCTAGGACAAACATTCCTTCCCGGGGGACAGAGCCAAAGGGTCCTAGGCCAGCAGACATCTGGAGGAAACTAAAAACAGCTTCTTGCCAACTTTTCCCTCCCTAGTGGCAGCTATCAAGCCCAGGTAGCTCCTCTTGACCTAGCAAAGTCCCACGCCTGGGAAAGCTTGGATTTGGAACTGACAGCTGCAGTGGCCACAGTGGAGGGAGTGGGGGAAGGTTCTCACCATATTATACATCGCTCCCTCAATCCCAATCCTAGATGTAAAGGTCACTGGGATTTCAGGCCAGAGGGGACTGGGAAGAGTCCAGAGAAGTGCCCACAGATTTGCTCTGCCTCCGTTGCTGGCACCCCAGGCCAAGGACTACTGAAGCACTAAGCAAACAGTTATAAACTTCCTAAGCAGTGTTTCTCACCCAGGGCATCATGGCCCTTGTGGGTAAGACAATTCTTCATTGTACAGGACAGTCCCATGCATTGCAGAACATTTAGAATCTGGTAGCAAGGTAAGAGTAGAGCTGGATGAGTCCCAGGTCCAAGGTTCAGGAGAAGGACCCAAGCAGAGTAGTGGCCTCTTCACAGCTCCAAATGGCACCTTGGTGAAGGCATCTTCAACTAGATGCTCTACAACTAGCTTGATGGCTGTGCACTACCCCATGAGCCAAGTGACTGGGTAATCTTGGTTGGGCCATCAGAAACATGTAAATTCACTCAGACAGAGCCTGGGACTTGAGAGGAGAAAAGCCAGAGAAGATACCCTCCCAGGGCTGCCCATGGGCAGGCAGTGCTCTGCACAGCTCTTAGCCCCAAGCCCTGGCCAGCCTGTGGCAGAAGGTCCATGTGGAGAGTGAGGCCGACTTGACCCAGTGCCCGAGTACCAGTTTCCAGCATCAGCCAGGATGGATGTGGGATGCGTGACATTCATTCAGGGAAGTGTGAATATCCAATTTGAGCTACAATGTGGACTCCCCATAGCACAGAAGTGCTTGACCAGGAGTTCATTTACTTAAATGAGAAAAAAATTATAACTTTATCTTCATTAACCTGTAATTGAAAGTTAGCTTTCCTTCCATTATGAACACAGGCCACACATCACAGTGGCATTAGCCTGTGACTTTGTCTCGAACAGGAGCCACAGATGTTTTTATATCTCATTACTGCTGCTGCAGGTGCCTTAAATTACTGTCCCATTCACGACTACTTCAAAATCATGGCAGTCACTGGACCCGCCACTAGCTCATGTTACTTAATGTGTTAATAACGAAATGCATATTACTATGTTGCAAATTTTAAGACATATATAGATAACTTTAAATGCAATTGACTTCCTTTGTAATCCTATGTATTTTATTTTGTGCTTGTAGAAACATTCCAAGTAGAGGCCCATAAGTTTCATTAGGCTCCTGATGGAGTCCAAGCCATTAAACTGTTAAGAAATCCTGGATTAGAGGGTTGTCAGGAAATCGGCCTCATTTGAGTCAACAAGGAAGGCCTTGAGTATGAAGATAAGGAGCATGGGCATGTGTTCTGCTCACATTGAGGGGATGCTAAAGGTTTCTGAGCAGGAGGTTGCCCAAGGTGACGCTGAGGTCTCCAGCCTGGGATTCATTAACAGAAATACAGAAGTCAGGAGGAAGAGTGGATTAGGATAGCAGGAGAGGTTCTATTTTAAGTATATTAAATTTGAGACTAAAAAAGTGGGTATCCAGGTGAAGATGTCCACCAGGCTCTGAGAAATGCAAGTGGGCAGACTGGGAGAGTGGCTGTGGCAACAGGAAAGAGTTGAGGATCATCCTCTGAGATGATCTTGGGGCGTTTGGAGTGATTGTGCTCAACAAGGAAGAAAAGGCAGGGAGAGAAAAGAGGCCAAGGCAGGGAATTGTCATAGGCTGGCATCTCCAAGAAACAGATTTGGAGATATTGATTTGCCTGCAAAAGGTTTGTTGGGAACTGCCTTCTAGAACAGCACCCGTGAGGGAGCAGGTTCGGTCAGAGACAGGAGTTCACCTGCAGTGTGGGCACACTGGAGACCTCAGTTGATAACATGGGAAGCTCTGGAGCTGAGATGCTCTTCAGATGGCCCCAGTTGAGGCCAGGCAGCTGGGCCTTTCTTCCCCCACCTCCCACCCCACCCCATCTATTCACGAGATCTTGGATGCAGGCTGCCCCCCAGGAAAGGGGTTGTTACCTTGGAGAAGAGACTCAACCGTGAGCCATGGACCAACACCCCTGGTAGCTGGGGGACTGAGTGCCTTGGTCCTGAATGGGGGATCAAGCAGCTCAAGGTCTGGTGTTCTAGTCACTCAGGAAATGCAACTGGCTCCCTCCCACCCTGCAGGCCTCTGGGCAAGTCCCTCCCTGCAGCCCAAAGCCAGGTATAGGAGTCCCAGGGACAGGGAGTCAGGACCTAAAAGGAATTTGAGTCCTTGATGCCTGTAATTCAGAGTCCTCAGTCTTTCCCCCAACCTCTCTCACTTGGGGCTAAGATAAGTGGGATGAGGTAGGCGGAAGTTGGAGGGAACCGTGCCGTTGTCATCTTCTGCACAGTTTGTTTATAAGAGGTTACCAAACTAAGCAAATCAGCCACCATGGAAACAGTCTCTGTGGCTTTCACATCCCTCCCTTCCTTCTGGGGTGACCCGCATCTCAAAGAGGGATGTCACCACAATTGAGGTTACAGGTCTGCTCACAAGGCCTGTGAGCTACCCAGGAAATGCAATACTATTATAGCCACCAGGTGAAAGAAGGTTGGGCTTCATTTTCAAAGAGAGAAATGTAAAAACTTGACTTTCGATTTTGACGTTCATGTCCTTACGCCAAAAAATCAAACCAAATAGCAACTGAACTGACTACGTGTAATTTCCCCCAAACCTTTGAAATTTACAGTAGCTCTAGGAAACTTGAATCCATGAGGCCGGGCGCGGTGGCTCACGCCTGTAATCCCAGCACTTTGGGAGGCCGAGGCGGGCAGATCACGAGGTCAGGAGATCGAGACCATCCTGGCTAGCACAGTGAAACCCCGTCTCTACTAAAAATACAAAAAATTAGCCGGGCGAGGTGGCGGGTGCCTGTAGTCCCAGCTACTCAGGAGGCTGAGGCAGGAGAATGGTGTGAACCCCGGGGGGGCAGAGCCTGCAGTGAGCCGAGATCGCGCCACTGCACTCCAGCCTGGGCGACAGCAAGACTCTGTCTAAAAAAAAAAAAAGAAACTTGAATTCATTCATTCATTCCCTCATTACACACACACACACACACACACACACAAAGGTTCTGAGTTTGCAAGATGATAGGCTGAAAGACCAAGTGTGGCCTGAAGTTCAGGTTTTTTTGTTCTGCATGGTTTAAAAAACGAATTTTCCACACTCAGAAGTGCAGCTTAAAAATAAATAAATACCATCTCATGCCAGTTAGAATGGCGATCATTAAAAAGTCAGGAAACAACAGATGCTGGAGAGGATGTGGAGAAATAGGAATGCATTTACACTGTTGGTGGGAGTGTAAATTAGTTCAACCATTGTGGAAGACAGTGTGGCGATTCCTCAGGGATCTAGAACTAGAAATACCATTTGACCCAGCGATCCCATTACTGGGTATATACCCAGAGGATTATAAATCATGCTACTGTAAAGACACACACACACATATGTTTATTGTGGCACTATTCACAATAGCAGACTTGAAACCAACCCAAATGTCCATCAATGATAGACTGGATTAAGAAAATGTGGCACATACACACGATGGAATACTGTGCAGCCATAAAAACAAATGAGTTCATGTCCTTTGCAAGGACATGGATGAAGCTGGAAATCATCATTCTCAGCAAACTATCACAAGGACAGAAAACCAAACACTGCATGTTCTCACACATAGGTGGGAGTTGAACAACGAGAACACATGGACACAGGAAGGGGGAACATCACACACCGGGGCTTGTCGGGGGGTGGGGGCTGGGGGAGGGATAGCATTAGGAGAAATACCTAATGTAAATGACGAGTTGATGGGTGCAGCAAACCAACATGGCACATGTGTACCTATGTAACAAACCTGCACGTTGCACACATGTACCCTAGAACTCAGAGTATAATAAAAAATAAATAAATAAATAATTTTAAAAGGCCGGGCGCGGTGGCTCATGCCTGTAATCCTAGCACTTTGGGAGGCCGAGGTGGGCGGATCACGAGGTCAGGAGATGGAGACCATCCTGGCTAACACGGTGAAACCCCGTCTCTACTAAAAATACAAAAAATTTAAATAAATAAATAAATAAATAAATAAACAATAAATAAATAATGTAAGTTAGTTCCCAATGCACTTTCTTAAAAAATCTTAAGATCTGGTCCCAATGGATGAATCAGCTAATACTAAGGGGTTTGGCCCCCTTGTGGGTAGGCAGGGAGTTCCACGGTTCACGGCAGGGCCCATTTAGCCTGCTTCTCTCTTTGGTGTTACCTGCCTGGGCCCTGCCAGTGTTTGTGCTCATGAGCCCTTGATTTGGCTAAGCTGGGTGCTGAGGTTACACAATGATAGATGATGTCATTGCTCTGCTCTGCTGTCTCCTCTGCCCTCAGGGCTCACCATCTCGTGGGGAGGACGACTCATGTGCACCAACAGACAGAAGACAGAGTCCCGGGGGGGGGGTGTTGGAGGAAGGAACAACCCATGAGGAAAAGCGAAGTTGGGACAATGTCATAGAGACTCTAGGAGCAAGGGTAGACTTCTACTAGGTGGAAAAGAGGGCAGGGGTGGGAGAACGGCATTCTAGAGCAAAGGAACAATTCAGCTGATGAATGGTGCTCCTAAAGGAAGTGGCGCATGTGAAGCGGAGAAGAGGCAGGGGCCAGAATGGGAAGACCCTGTCAGCCAGCCTGAGGAACTGGCATTTTATCCTGATGGTTTTGAGGCAGAGGGAAGAGCTGATATGACTTGTGTGTGTCTAGAAGATGACTCTCTTGGCCCCGTGGAGGCTGGATCGTAAGAGAGCAAGATCTGAGGGAGGAAGAGCAGCAGGTAGGAGGTTCTTGTAATTGTTTAGGTGAGAAGTAACAGGGCTTTGATTTGGAGAGGTGCCAGTGAGTGGGAGAAGGAACAGATTTGAGAGGGAGTTAGGAGGTCAGATTGACAGGTCTTGGTGATTCCTCAAGGTGGAAAGTAAAAACCGGGACCCAGTGGCACACTGGTGTGCAGTGTTATCCTAGCCATGGCAGTAGCTGCCCTTTGTTAAGGGTTCTGGAGCATTTGCAGTACTTGCCCTTACATTAACTCACCCCAGCCTCAAAGTCAAAGACACCAACCTTCTGCCTGTCCACAGGCTTCGTGCAGCACTTCCTAGGTGCCAGGCTGAAGCGTTGCCTTCACATTCACTCACTGCGTCATCACAACTTCCCTAGGAAGTAGTTACTATTCTTACGTCATTTTACAGATGAGGAAACAGAGGCCCATAGAGGCAACGTGAATCTCCCAGGGTCACACAGCTGATAAGCGACAGAGCCAGGATTTGAACCCACATCGTCTGCTCCAGAGCCTTCGCTCTGCTGCCTGGGGGCGGGACCAGAAGAGTGGTCACTGAGCACAGAGACCTTCTGCACACAGACCAGCCTGAGCAAACTGCAGCAGGCTAGTAGTGTGTGCATCCCACACATTTCTCCAGTGAGCATCTAGACGTGAAATCCCGAGGCCTTGGATGGGCTTTCTAGTTCCAGAAATTTGAGGAGATGCGGGTCCGGCAGGGAAGAAGGAAACGCTGAGCCCAGGTTGCTGGCACTGTAGGCAGTGAAGGAGAGCAGTCAGGTCACACCACACAGGTCCCTTCCCCGCCCCAGACCATAGACCCTCCAACAGCTTTCAGGTATGTCGAGCATCAAACCCAAATTCCTGACCGCAGCCCATAAGACTCTGAAGTAATATGGCCCCTGACCACCTCTGTGACATCTTTTCTTGCCATGCTCCCCTCATACATCGCACATACACTGGCTCCTTTCAGTCATCCTTTTCCACCCCAGGGCCTTTGCATTTGCTGTTTCCCCTGCCAAGTGTGCTCTTTTTCTCTTTGTGCGGCTGGTTCCTTCTTATCATTCAGATCTCCTCTGCTTTAGTGTGAACTCCGTGAGGGCATGGCCTGTGTCTGTCCTGTTCACTGTTGTATTCCCCAAGCTTATGGGCCCAGTACACAGAAAGGGCTAAGTATTTGTTGAATGAATGAGCTATTTTGGTACCTGCTGTGTGTCAGGCACTTTACAAACATTAATTCGTTTAATCTTCAAAACAACCCTGTGAATTAAGTGTGATTGTTATTCCCATTTTATAGATGAGGCACTGGGAGGTGACTTGACTTGCCCAAGGTCACAGGGCTTAGGAAGAAACAGAGCTGGAACTGGAACTTGACTCTTGACTTATGCTGGCCCCCCTAAACACATTGCTCCAAAGTGTGCATTCAGGCAGGTTTTGTTGTTGTTTGTTTGTTTGTTTGGGAGACAGAGTCTCACACTGTCGCCTGGGATTGAGTGCAATGGCGCGATCTCGGCTCACTGCAACCTCCGCCTCCCAGGTTCAAGCCATTCTCCTGCCTCAGCCTCCCAAGAAGCTGGGATTACAGGTGGCACCACCATGCCTGGCTAATTTTTGTATTTTTAGTAGAGACGGGGTTTCACTATGTTGGCCAGGCTGGTCTCGAACTCCTGACCTCATGATCCGCCCGCCTCAGCCTCCCAAAGTGCTGGGATTACAGGCATGAGCCACCTCACCTGGCCCAGGCAGGGTCTTCATTGAGAAAGGCTGGGGCTCTGTCCTTCCGTGTGCTGCTTTACATGGCTAACTTAAACTTCCCCAGAAAGGAATTGAAGCAATTCTGGTGGCCTCTCAGCTGGGGTTGTTAAACACCCTGGTTGTTCCACCTTTTCATTCTTATTTATTAAAAACTCCACAGAATTAGAGAAGTTCTTCAGAAAGCAAAGCAGAGTTCTCTGCTCAATGAGAAAGTCACCCCATTCCAGTAGGAGATGCAGCCAAAACCCACAGGACAGGGCATCCCCCCAAGGATGCCGGGAACAGAGGGGTGAAGTGCTTTTCTCTGGTCCCGTATTTTCTCCACCAGCTTCTTAGTTGCCTAGATCCTTGCTGCTCAAAGTGAGGTATGAAGACCAGCAGCAGCAGCAGCATCACCTACGAGAGTGTTAAGAAATACAGAATCTCAGCACACACACCCCCGCTCCACCTACTGCGACAGAACCCGGGTTTTAACAACATCCCCAGGGGATTTGGTGATTCATGTGCAAAAAAAGTTTGAGAAGCACTGGCCTAGAAGACAGCCTCTGAGAATGACCTCCTCATCACCAGACTGGGAGCTCCCTAAGGACAGGGACTGTATCTCGTTGTGTCCTCAAGGTCCCCTGCACAGTACCAGCCACCTAGTAGGTACTCAGTCGTGTTTCTTGAATGAGTAAATTTATGAAGGAATCTAGTCACATACAGCCAGCTTAGGCACAGATAGAATCATTTACTATGCATGTGTGCAACCCTTTCCCCTGCCGTGACCCCCTCCAGCAAGCTTTCCAACAAAGAAACCCAACCCCAGCCCCGGGACACTCCTTCTAGCCTGTGGTCTCAAGAGGGAGGCCCAGCAACAGGGAGTTGGTTTCTGTAGGCCCTAGACTTTGGACAGGACGCTGAACGGCTTGTCCCCTCCTTGTTTCTTCCATCCTCCCACCTAAAAAAAAAAAAAAAAAAAAACCCAAGGAGGAACTTCTAAGGTGCCCACACTGTTTATTGCTCTCTTTACTGAGGCCATGGCCTCCTCAGCACACACGGCCACCACAGTCCCTTTCCCACATCTCAAATGGCCCCCTGGAAATTCGAGTTCCTCCCAAAGTGCAGAAGGTGCTGTCAGGTGCTGGCTACCAAGCCCTTGCTGCATGTGGAACCAAAATAAACCCCTGTTGATATGGAAACGGGTTGAATTATTTTAAGAAAAAAAAAAATTGCTCCTTCATTAAATCGCGTTGTTATGGCAACCGGAATTAGGAAAGTAACTTGGCCATGGAGGTTATGTGCAATGTTTTGGGACTGAGAATTTTCAGAATAGTGGAAAACAGTTTGTGAGTGCATCTCCCTGCCCCGGACTCTGCCTGGAAAAGGAGGATGAAGGCCAGTTGAGCATCTGGCCGGCCACCCTACCTGGGTGGACTTGTGCAGGGTGGCTGGGGGCTGCTCTCAGGGGCCGAGCCTGCAGTGATGCAGGCTGAGGCCATAAAGGTTTATGTGGGAAAGACAGCTAACTGGGCAGAGGATGTCCGGACCAGAGGTCCACCACTGTCTGGGTGTGCAAGTAGTCCTCCACTCTGCTGCAAAAAGAGTGTCCCAAATTCCTGGAATTAAAGAGAGGTGGGAGGCTTAAATAATAATAATAGCTACTCTTTATTGCGTCTTTACTGTGAGCCAGGCACTTCACTAAGAAGTACTGGACACACTCATAGCAACCCCGTGAGACATTATTATTATCTCAGTTTTGCAAATATAGACTGAGTCTTAGCTCAGTGAAGAGACTTGTCCAAAGTCCCACAGTAAGTAAGTATAAGGTAAATTAAAGAATTGCAGTCATAGCAGCAGCAGCAGTAGCAGTTCTGTAGTAGCATTTTAGCAGCAGGGAGGGGCTACACAACCCCTTGACATACTCACACTCAGTCCTCCTCAGAAGCAGGAGTGGATACTTGCAAAGACAGTAGGTTGAAGTGAGATTCACTCATTTATTCATTCAACATGCATTTAATGACCACTTGCCATGTGCCAAGCACTGTGTATATGCTGGTGACCAAGACAGACAAGATCCTTGACCTCAGGGAGCTTACAGTCCAGGATAGGGCAAACAGACAGTCATCAATGAAACCACTTACCAAGAAAAGCTTCAAGTAGTGGTAAGTGCTATGAAGAAAAGTAAGCAGAGTGATGTGGCTAGGGTGACTAGGATCAGGACACCATAGCAAGATCAGGGGTCTATCTGAAGAGGTGATATTTGAGCAGAAACCCAAATGAAGGAAGGAAGCAAGCCATGTGAAAATCAGGGAAAAGAGTGTTCCAGGCAGAGAGAACAGCCAGTTCAAAGGTCTTGAAGTAGGAATGGACCTGGCATGTTTGAGGAGCAGCAAAAAGGCCCCTGTGATAAGAAAAGAGCCAGCAAGCAGGGAGAGGCAGAGGCCAGATCATTCAGGCCTTATAGATCACGGTAAGGACTTTGCATTTTAGTCCTGTGTGATGAGAAGCAGTGGGAAGATGTGCTGGGGAGCAACGGGATGTGATTTACTTCTTTCTTTACTAATAGCTTTCTTGAGATATAACTCACATACCATGCAATTCACCTATTTAATGCATACAATTCAGTGACTCTTAGAATATTCCCAGATATGCACAACTGTCACCATTTAATTCCAGACCATTTTTATTATGCCAAAAAGGAGACCTTTTTCTCATTAGCAGTCACTTTCCACTTTTGCCAACCCCTACCTCTCCCCAGCCACTAGTGACCACTAATCAACTTTCTGTTTTGATGGATTTGCCTAATCTGGACATATCATAGAAATGGAGTCATATAATGTGTGGCCTTTTGTTGCTGGCTTCTTTCACTTAGTGTAATGTTTACAAGGTTCATCCATGTTGTAGCCTGGATCAGAACTTCATTCCTTTTTTTTTCTTTGAGATGCAGTCTCGTTCTGTTACCCAGGCTGGAGTGCAGAGGTGCGATCTTGGCTTACTGCAACTTCCACCTCCTGGGTTCAAGCGATTCTCCTGCCTCAGCCTCCAAAGTAGCTGGGATTACAGGTGCGCACCACCACATCCAGCTAATTTTTGTATTTTTAATAGAGACAGCATTTCACTCTGTTGGCCAGGCTGGTCTCAAACTCCTGACCTCAAGTGATCCTCCCACCTCAGCCTCCCAAAGTTCTGGGATTACAGGCATGAGCTACCATGCCCAAACTTTATTTGTCTTTTTATTATTGAGTTATAAGAGATCTTTATTATATTCTAGATACAAGTTCCTTAACAGATACATGATTGGCAAATATTTTCTCCATTTCTGTGGGCTGCCTTTTCATTTTCTTGATGGTGGCCTTTGAAGTGCTAAAGTTTTCAACTTTGATGTAAGTTCAGTTTATTTTTTCTTTTGTTGTCTGTGCTTTTGGTGTCATATCTAAGAATCCATTGCCTCATCCCTGAGTGACTTTTGAGGTTGATTCCTCTGGTTGCTGTGTGGGAAACAGATGGGAGGTGGGGTTGCTCAGTAGCCGGCAAGAGGAGGGGTGCCACCTGCCGTGAGGGGTGCTCTGTACACAGCTTGCCGACTCCCCTGTGGACCAAATGCTGAACCCTGCTGTTGTGCTAGACCCCTATTGACTTCAGTAGGGATGGCACCAGGTTCAAGAGGCCAAAGAGGAGACCCATAGCCAGCAAACGAGACATAGGGTTTTATTAGAGGGAACTTACTTACAGAGATGATCCAGTGGGAGCAGGCTGGACAGGAGAACCACAACGTCTTGCAAAAAGCATGCAGTTTATATGGCACCTTCACTTAGCACCCTCCCCCAGCAACTGCTATGTGACAAACCTCATTTCTTAAGTTATTGCTGTCAGGTGCGCCTACCATACACCTGCAAAGTGGCCTGGACCCAGGCACAGATATCAACAGGCTGGTTTCGTTTTCCTACATTTCTCTTATGCCAGTCCCATTTTCTGCTCCTCTCCTGGTTTGAACCTGATTGGGCAATTCAGACATTTGGAAAGAGGCTCAGAGCCAGGTCAGAAGGTGATCTGGATGGTCTCTTGGTGCCTGGGGAGGAGCCCCCGTCTGGCTCAGTGTGGGGCCTGAGAAGAGGTCCTTCCTCTTTCTGACCCTCAGTTTCCACATCTCTTCTGTATGAGGGGCTGGACTAGGGCCTCTGACTGCCCACAGGCTTCTGAGTCTTCATTTTCCCATTCTCATAGGGAGGCTGAACATGGCTGGCAGAAAATAGTTATTGTGGTAACGAGAGAGAGTTGAAGTAAACCACAAAACAATGTTTACAGTATGATTCCATCTTTGTTTGGCATAGGAAAATTTCTGGAAAGATATACCCAAGGTATCAGCCGTGGTTGCCTCTGGTGTGTAGGATTATGAATGTTCTTTTCCTCTTTCTGTTTGTTTGTATGTTCTGATTTTTAACTATGTTAAGCATGTTTCCCTTTTGTAATAAGAACAAAAAAGAAAAGCATAACAGAAAAGCATGACAATTTTTAAAAGAGAGAATTGCCTAGAAGCCATTAGGAAACAAAGGGAGTGGGAAAGGTAGCAGCGGCCTCCTCTCTGGAGCAGGCCTCTGAGCCATGCCCGAGCCCACGGGAGAGCATATGTCAATGCGCCTCACACTGCAAAGGGCCCTTCCTGCCAGAGGAGTTTGGAGGCCCCAGGAAGCCGACCCTGAGGCAGAGATTAGTGTGCAGGAAGTTTGTTAGGGGGCCCTTGGGATCGACAACTGTGGAAAGTGGATGAGGAAGCAGGATTATGCAGAGGGGGTAACGTAAACTGCAACAAAGGTCACAGTCAATCCGAAGGGGAAGCTCTGGAGGTGAGAAAGCCCCACAGAGCTGCCCTGAGTTGAGGTGAGGGAGCCACCCTGGCAAGATGTGACATTGGACAAAGTAATCCCCAAAGAGGGCTAACAACAAAATGCCTTCTGGCAGCTCAGCCAACATTTAAGAGAATAAGTTGTTTATCCCTGAGGTGGAACCTTGGCGGCACATCACAGTGTCCACTATAAGAGGACTGTTTGGCAGAGGTGACCTCCATAAAGGCAAGCCAATAGGCAGATATGAGGGGAATTTGGGAAGAGGAAGAACTCATCTTTGAACTCAGAAGCCTGGCTTCATCTTCCACTCCGAGCTGTGATCTCCATTCCTGATTTGTCTCCTCAGGCAGTGACCTTTGAAGCAGCGATAGGCCAATTTATGATTCTTTAATTGCCCTGGAATGCAGACAGGGTGGAATTATTATTGGCCTCATTTTGTTAATATAGAAAGCTAAGTTCAGAGGGAACACACAGCGAGGTCGTGATGAGGCAGAGTCTCAAAGCCAGGTCTGTCCAACTCCATGTCCCAACTTCTTTCCCTGTTAACACAGCTGCCCAAATTTTCAAGCAATTTGGGTTGTGGTCAGATGGACAAATCCGTTCCTCCTCGTTAACACTGAACCAGTTTGTTCTCCATGTCCGGCAATCAGTTTTCAGATGAGCTGGTCCCAATCCTGCAGATTACAAAGTCAAATTTGACTCAGTTGATGCAACCTAAAGGGCCCCTTACTATCCTGAAAAGCTGCTGTCTTTGGAGGAAGGTAGAGCTGCCTCCCACCAAGAACAATCCTGAACCTCCCGAAGTTTGGTGGGGGGGGGGGGGGCGTGAGAGGCTGCAGGGAGACTGACTGAGTTAATCCTGAGTTAATCTTATTAACCTATGAGATCAATTGGCTACAGGCGCCAGGCAAGTGACAGCACAGGCATTAATTCAGCAGCGGCCAGGGCAGCCTGACAGCCAGGGACTGATTTATCAGGCCTTTTAATGGATGGGATTGCATTTAGCTAATTGAGTCTGGGGCTGGCACGGATAAGACAACCCCCTTGTGATATGCAACTGCTCAGTGGATGTCCTGCCATTGTGGGGGGAAGGGTGACAGAAGGAAATAAGAAAGCACATGACAAGGAATGCTCCCTTCCTGGCCACTGTAAGGGCTGGTGTTGGGTTCCAGGTATCTCTAACATGTGAGCCACTAGTGTAGTGTAGGGCAGTGATTCTCAAAATATGATCTTTGCACCAGCAGTATCCCTTGGGAACTTGTTAGAAATGTAAATTCCTGGGCCTTCCCCAGGACATTCAAACTCCTAGACAGTTTGAATGTCTAGGAGTGGGGCCCAGCAATTCGTGTTTTATCAGGCTGTCCAAAGAATTCTGATGCACACACTCAAGCTTGAGACCCCCTACAGGAGTTATGAGTGCAAACTCTAGTACCAGGCAGCCTGGGTTATAGTAACTGTGATGTCGGACAAGCCATCTAACCTCTCAGTGTCTCAATTTCTTCATCTGTAAAATGAGGGAAATAATAGTACCTGCTTCATAGGGCTGTCATGAAGATTAAATTTGTCAAGTGCCTAGAGCAATGCCTGTAGTAAGGGCTATATATATATAAATGTTAACAACTGTTATCGTTGGAAATAATGGAGCCTGGGACTTCTGTCTGCTCCCTTAGTATGACAGTAATTCTAACTGGATCGTAAAGTTTCCTGTGATTTGATAAGTAAAAAAATATGACACAAAATTTTATCTTCACTGCAATTGTACTTATGTAAAAATACTTATGCACATAAACAAGGTGAAATTATGGATGATTTCTTTCTCTAATCACAAACTTTTGAAATGTGGTTAAATATAATAGATCTTTGAGATCCAAATATTAAATAAATTCAGATGGACAAGAAAAACATATTGAATCACAAGATAAGCAATGGACAGAGCTGAAGTAGAGGCTACTATAGAGGACTCATGATAAAGAACTGCGTGCGTGGGTCCCCACTCCACTCAGGGGCAGGGGCGTGGTTCTGGGCTCATCAGGTTACACTGGAGAAAATCAAGCTCAAGGTTCCTCAAGGTTAGAAGGGAGGAGACGTGAGCAAGAGTGTGGTCCACCTGAGGATGCTTAATAACAGTAGCAAGGATGGCTGGCCCCAGTGAGGACAGCTAGGGGGTGCTCATGGGGTCTCCCTCATCCTCAGGGAGGGAGAAAGAATCCAGCTAAGAACCAGGGTGGTCTTGGAAGCTGAGAAACTTGGCTAGCTGTTATGGGAAAGTCTGACTATTTTTTGAGAGTGCCAACTAAATCTCCATCTATAAAGGATAAGTACAACTAGTCTGTAGGTTTTTATCTCCATTTTGCCACCTACATATCTATAGGTACCAGGGTCTTACAGATTGGGCTGTGAAATCCTGGCATAGGGCCAGGAGAGCTGATTTCAAGATCAAGACCCAGGTCAGATGATTGGGGTGGGCATGTGGTGAGCTTGAAACTTCACATGTGCATGCTACTCTCAGCCCTATTTTCCCCTTTAAACTAGAACAAAGACACTCTAGTAAGAGTTTACTGAGGTCTGAGTATGGGGTTTGTCTCTATAGTATATATCTTTGCATCCCAGTAACCAGTTTACTTTTAAATGGTAGCATATCTGTTGATACATAGTCACTATAGGATCTAGTATGATGCACTAGAATTTCTGCAGTTTATCACAGCTGCCCTGATCACATTTTGTGGCCATTCTTTTGATGCTTGAGTATGATATTGTGGTATGTTTCTGACTTACCAAGGTTGTTTTCTGATAACAACTTTATTAAGACATAAAGCATGTGCAAACCACACAATTCATCCATTTGAAGCATACAATTCACTGGGTTTTAATATATCCAGAGTTGCACAGCCATCACCACAATCCATTTTAGAACAATTTTTCATCCCAGAGAGAAACTCTACCCATTATCAGTCACTCCCCATTTCCCCTCAATCGCCTCCCCAGCCCTAGGCAACCACTAATCGACTTTGTGTCTTAATGGATCTGTCTATTCTGGACATGCCATAGGATCAAATCACTGACTATGTGGCCTTTTGTGACTGGCTTCTTTCACATAACATGATGTTTCAAGGTCCATCCATGTTATAGCATGCGTCAGTACTTCATTCCTTTCTGTGACTGGATAATTCCATTGTATGGATAGACCACATTTTTATTTATCTATTTATTTATTTATTTATTTATTTATTTATTTATCCTTTCACCAGTTGATGGACATTTTGACTGCTTCCACTTGTTGGGTATGGTGAATAATGCAGCTATGAACATTCATGTTCAAGTTTTTGTGTGGACATATGTTTCCAATTCTCTTGGGTACATGGCTAGGAGTGGAAGTGCTGGGCCAAATGGTAACTCTGTGTTTAACATTTTGAGGAACTGCCAGACTGTTTTCCAAAGTGGTTGCATCACATTACATTCCCACCAGCAATGTATTAACACAAGGGTACCACTTCCTCCACATCCGCACCAACATTTGTTTGACTTTTTTATTATAGCCATCCTAGTGGGTGTGAAGTGGGATATCATTATGGTTTTTATTAGCATTTCCCTAATAACTAATGATGTCGAGCATCTTTTCATGTGCTTGTTGGCCATTTGTATATAGTACTATCTTTTGAGAAATGTCTGTTCAGATCCTTTGCCCATTTTTGATTTGGATTATTATTTGTCTTTCTCCTTTGATTTGTAAGATATTTTTATATGTTCGGACACAAGTCTCTTATCAAACATATGATGTGCAAATATTTTCTCTTATTTTGTAGGCTGCCTTTTCGCTTTTTTCTTGAGATAGAGTCTCTGTCACCCAGGCTGGAGTGCAGTGGGACCATCATGGCTCACCGTAGCCTCGAACTCTTGGGCTCAAGCAATCCTCTGCCTCAGCCTCCCAAGTAGCTGGTACTACAGGTGCACATCACCATGCCCAGTTAATTTTGTCTTCCTCTTGTAGAGACAGGGTCTTGCTATGTTGATCAGGCTGGTTTCAGATTCCTGGCCTCGAGTGATCCTCCCATGTCAGCCTCCCAAAGCGTTAGGATTACAGGCATGAGCCACCGTGCCTGGTTTCTTTACACTTTCTTGATGGCATTATTTGTGAACAAAAGTTTTTAATTTTGATGAAGTCAAATTTGTGTTTTTCTCTTATGTTACTTGTGCTACTAATGTCATATCTAAGAAACCACTGCCTAATCTAAGGCCTTAAAGATTTATACCTGTGTTTCCTTCTATGTTTTATAGTTTTAGCCATTACATGTGGGTCTTTGACCCATTTTGAGTTTAATTTTGTCTATATATGAGAATGAATTCCAACTTCATTCTTTGGCATTTGGATATTCAGTTGTCCCAGCGCCACTTACTGAAAAGATTATTCTTTTCAGCATTGAATGGAATTGGCACCCTTGTCAAAAATCCATCAGCCATATATGTATGGATTTATTTCAGGACTCTCAATTTCTTTCCACTATATGGATCTATATGTCTATCCTCATGTTAGCAACACACTATTTTGATTACTATAGCGTTGTATAAAGTTTGACATTGGGAATTGTGAGTCCTCCAACTCTGTTCTTTTTAAAGATTGCTTTGACTGTTCTGGGTCCCCTTAATTTCCATATGGATTTTAGGATCAGGTGGTCAATTTCTACAAAGAAATTGGAATTTTGATAGGGATTGCATTGAATCTGTAGATCAATTTGAGGAATATCGCCATCTTAACAATAGTAAGTATTTTGATCCATGAACATGTCTTTCCATTTGTTTCCACCTTTAATTTTGTATCATGTTTCATAGTTTTTAGCATACAAGTTTCACGCCACGTTTGTTAAATTTATTGTTATGTGTTTTATTCTTTTGATGATATTGTAAATGGAATTGTTTTCTTAATTTCATTGCAGGTTATTCATTGCAAGTATACAGAAATATAATTTTTAAATTGATTTCATGGCCTTGCAACCATGTCGAACACAATTATTAGTTTTAATAGTTTTTTAGTGGATTCCTTAGGATTTTCTATGTACAAGATTATGTCATCTCTGCAAATATGGGTTACTTCTCCCTTCTAATCCATATGCCTTTTATTTCTCTTTCTTGTCTGACTGCTCTAGCTAGAACCTCCAGTATAATGTTGAACAGAAGTAGGGAAAGTGGATACCCTTGTCTTGTTCCTGATCTTAGGGGAAAAGCATCCAGTATTTCACCTTTAATTGTGATGCTATTGTTGGTTTTTTATAGACGCCCTTTGTCAGGTGATGGAAGTTCCCTTCTATTCTTAGTTTGTTGAGGGTTTTTATCATGAAAGAGTGTTGGATTTTATCAAATCATTTTTAGTCTATCGACATGGTGTATTACATTAATTGATTTTCAGATGTTAAAACAATCTTGCATTCCTGGGATAAATCCCACTTGGTCATCGTGTATGATCCTTTTTATATGTTGCTGGATTTGGTTTGCTAATATTTTGTTGGGGATTTTTGCATCTATACTCATAAGAGATATTGGTCTGTAGTTTTTTCGTGATGTTTTTGTCAGTTTGGGTATCAGGGTAATACAGGCCTCATAGAGTGAGTTGAGAAGTATTACCTCCTCTGTATAGCTTGTGAAGAATGGGCATTAATTCTTCTTTAAATGTTTGGAAGAATTCACCAATGAAGTCATTTATGTCTGGGCTTTTCTTTGTCAGCAGTTTTGATTACTACTAATTCAACCTCTTTGCTTGTTATTTGTTTATTTGGGGTTTTGATTTCTTGTCCAGCCATCTTCAATAGTTTGTGTCTTTCTAGGAATTTAAGCATTTCATCTAAGTTGTCTAATTTAGTGTCATACAGTTGTTCATAGTATTCCTTTATAATCCCTTTTGTTTCTGTAAGGGTGATTATAATGTCCCCTCATTTACTTCTGATTTTTGTAATTGGGGTCTTCTCTCTTTGATTTTTGGTCAATCTAGCTAACCAAATTTCTTTTGAATTCCCGTTTGGCCCTCCGCCTCCTTCTGCCTATACTTGAGAGCCTTGGCCAACCTAAGAACATACATATATGTCTTTTACAGTCAAGAAAATGAATCTTTTCTACACTCCTGCATGTGGAGCTCTCAGCCTGAACCTCCAAAGCATATTGTTATGTCTCCTCAGCTAACTGAGGCAGATTCATTCTGAACCAGCTTCTTTATTAGCCAGTGGCTATGGTGCATGAGGCTGTCAAAATTCTACCCTCTCACTGTGGAAATTAAGCTGCAGCCCTTTTAGTATATGGCCACCAGCCAAGTGTTGCTCATTTGTGACTAAATATGAGGGCCTGGGGAAGAGCAGAAGGCAGCAGGCCCTGGCCAGCCGGGACCCCCACGCAAGGCATTGTGGATACGCCTGGGGCCTGCTCTTCGTGAGTGCCACTCGCTTTGAGTCTTGAATGGGAACAGAGGCAAGTTAGAAAAGCAGAGGCCTACTGCTGTTTGGGCCATATGTCTCCTTGGTCACGGCACCCAGGACTGTGCTTCTCTATTTGGCAGGGACTCAGCTGACAGACGGTAAAGTCAGGAAGTCAGGAAAAAGAATTGGGGATTTTGGGCAAGTGCTAATTCTGGCTAGTGTTTTGGGGTCCCTGGCCCAGTTGGTCATCTTTCCCCTTCCCTCTGCAAGCCCTAAGCCTGGCTAGGGTGCTAGTGTGGAAACATTCATTAGTTCTGAAGATGTCTTAGAGCCACATGTCCACTTAAAGATTATTTCCAGACTAATGAAAAATCTGTGTGTGCAAGCAGGTCCCCATTTTAAAATGGAGCAAAGCCCACCAACATTTCCATGGTAAGGAAATGGCAACAAATCAACTCTTTGGGATGAGTATGTGGTGAGCCTGAAACTCAAACCAAGTGTGACCGCCTCAGCCCCACCCTGGGCTGCTGACTCAGGACCAAGAGGAAGAGGGAGCTGCCAGACTTCACAATTTCTGTAAACAGTTCTTGAAAAAGAAACCACACACTTGTCTTTCTGCCAGCCCCCAGCTTGTCCCCGTAGCTGACAGCACTGCCATTGTCTTTTCTCTGACACCCTAGGGCAGGGCTTCTTAACTTGAGCTCCATGGACCTCCAAGGGGTGTGTGGAGAGAATTTAGAGGGTCTACAAACTTGGATGGGAAGATTAGTTGATCTTTTCTCCATGAACCTCAAACAACAATTTAGCATTTTCTCAAATTAGGAATGTAAGTGACAAACCGCAGTAGTGTTAGCGGTATCTGTGAGTTTATCACCAACAGAAATCACAAATATTTTCATATCACATTACTGTTGTTGTAAGTATCTCAAAAAATCATTTGTGTTCATCACCACTTCAACATTTCTAATCTATAGAATTGCCACTAAATCTTGTGATTTAGCGCATTATGAAAGTAGTAACACAACTAGATCACAAAATTTAAAAAATATTTTTCTAACCATTTCGGTATGATTGTTTGCCTTTGTGATTCTATGTATTTTATTTTATGCACCTGAAAACATTATTCTGAGAAGGGGTCCGGAGGTTTCACCAAACTGCCAAAAGCGTCCATTACCTAAAAAAAGACCAAGACCCTGCCCTGGATCTTGGAACTCTCCTGCTCCATGGTCCTCACTTCTGATCCACAGAACTTTGCCTATCTTACTGGAGGGGTCAAAAGCACTTGCATGTTAGTGCTGTGACACTGGTCAGGAGAAACTTTCTGTGCCTAGTTTCTTAATCTGCAAAAGGCAGAACAATAACACTACCTACCTTATAGGGTTGTGATGATTCAATGGGTTAAGAAATGTAAACCACTTAATGCCCAATACACGGTAAGCACTATTAGCTATTTTTGTTGTTATTGCTGGTTTATATCAATCATCTCATTAATATATGCTATTATTATCTCAATTTTCAGAAAAAGGAAACTGGGGCTTAGAAAAGTGAAATGACTAAGTCAAGGGAACACAGCAAGGGAGTGGCAGAGCCAGGGTTCAAAGCCAGGTCTATGTGACTCTCAAGCCCAGTGGAGGTCACTCTTTAGCACACTACTGAGAGGAGGTGATGGCTCTCAGAGAAATGGAAGCCATCAACAGGGTGCTCGCTGGGAAGGAGCAACTCTGCAAGCTCCTGCTTTGTCTCCCCTGCTTTCCCTACTGTCCACACCTCCAACCTTATCTGGGGGGCTCCTAGCTCCACGTGCATACCATCAGTAATCAGTCAGGTCTCAGGGGGCCAGTCCTCTTTCCAAAGGCCATTGCCAATGCAGCCTTCATCTGCAAAGAGGACAAGTCCATGTTCTCCCACTGAACCATAGTCTTGCAGTAACAAATTCACTTTGGAGTCATGGACCAGCCTCTGCTCCCAAGTAGATCTCAAGCCTCACAGGCCAGTGGGGTCGGGGTTAGAGGGCCTGAGGGGAACTCAGAAGGGCAGGGGCTTGTCTGGGGAGTGGAGGCAGTTTCGCGGAGGAAGTGGTCTTGGAACTGAGGAGAACATTGCCAGTTGGAGTGAGGCCAGGAATGTTCATGAATTTTTAAGGGAAAGGGAATGGAGTGTGCAAAGGCCCAGAGGCATGCAAGGGCCTCGTATGTACAGAAAAGCAGGAAGTAATTCAAGATGTCTGAAATTTGGGCTAAGTAGAAGAGGAAAGAAGGATAGCATAGGCAGATGAGATGGCATAGATAATTAATGAGCAGATAGGGAAGAAAATGCCAAAAGCAGGTCTACAAGTCTTCCCACGAGGAAGGAGAGCCATTGAGGGGTTTTGTAGAGGAGAAGCAAGGCCAGGTGTGTGAATTCAAAGGCCCACGGCCCCCACCCCCAGGCATGTTGAAGGTGGACCTATTAGAACAGGTAGAGACTAGAGCCTGCTTCAGTAGCTCAGGTGAGAGAGGAGGAAGGGCTGAACTGTGGGTGGAGAGGTTATCAATTTGGGGACACTCTTTCTGGCAAGCCTCATAGCCAACAGGCCTCATCTGTATGATGCAAGAGGTGAAGGAGACCACAGTCGCTGGAGGCACCCGCCCTTCTCTAGCTTGGTCATGTGAGGAGATCCTACAAGGCAAGGCTTCCCCAGGCCGTGGGACCTTCGCCATGAGTTCACCTGCTGACATCTTCCCTTTTAGCCTCTTTCTCACCTGAACAGCCCACTGCAAGAGCAGAATAAAAAGCCTGGGCCCTACTTTCCCACACAAACACACCACCCCCACCCCCCATCAGGAGAGTTGCTGAGGCGAGGGGCCCCGCTCTACCCCATGTGTGGCAGGCAGGAAGGGGAGAGGGGACACAGGGAGCAGGTCAGAGCCTGCTCTCTGTCAAAGGAAATATCCACCCTCCTAAGCCTTTAAGAAACTGTTTTCTTCCAAGTAGGTCCCGCTGTTACCAGGGCAACCGAGAGCCCTGGTATTTGTGTTTCTGTCTTTGGAGTCCCTGGGGAGAAGTGGCCTGCCGAGCTTTCCCTAGTCTGGGCAGGATACAGGAAGTGCTGGCCGGAGGTGGAGCCCACTCCCCACCTCCCATTAAGGGGGTGGTCTCTTGCCTGATTAATGCCTGTCCTTATCCCCTGGAAGAGTCCACCCCCACCCTCAGGAGCCACTTCTGGCGGTCAAGGGCACAGGCTTTGGCTCCTATGGACCTGGTTTCTCGGGGGCAGAATTCTGCACCTACCTTGTGGCACATCTCTCTCAAATGGGTGTCACCTGCTATCTGAGGCAGGTATCCAGGAGGGGCAAGCTCACATCAGACCATGGTACCTGCTGAGGGATCGTCACGCATGCTATGTTTCTTGATCACTTACTTTGTGCTAGAACTGGATCTGTGGGTCGGTTCTTGCTCCAGGGAGCTCTAGGGGAAGGCTCAGAACCAAACTGGCCATTAAATGTCACACGGGCTAGTTAGTTCCCAAAGCTCTATGCTGCTCTAGGCTGGGCTGTGTTGGATGTTAGAATTGCCTAGGGAGCTTTCTAGATGTAGACATTCCTGGAGATTTTGTTTCCAACGGCGTGGGTGCAGGTGGGGAGTAGAGGTTAAGAGCATGGGCTTTGGATGTCAAACTGCTGGGGTTCACAGTCAAACTCGGCAAACAGGGCAAGTGACCTCAAGCCACTTGCCTGATTGGTTTCCTCACTTACAGAATGAACGTGGGGAAGTCACAGCTGTTTCACAGGCAGCAAGATTTTCCTTGCCTTCCTCCATCGCTCAGCCCAGGAAAGGGTTTTTAGGACCCTCGCCATCCTTGTCACCCTTCTACTGTCTTCCTTCCTTCCTTCCTTCCTTTTATTCTGATGTTTTCTTACTCCTGGCAAGCCAAAGGGCTTCTGTGAGGTGCAACTTTGTCCCCTTCCACAGGGCAGCCAGGGCCCCAGGTGGGCCCTGCCCATCTCAAGGATTCCACATTGCTATTGCAGCAGCCCAGGAAAGCATTGGCGCATCTGACAGCCAGGTCAGTCTGTGATTCTGACCGATCTCCTGTCAATTCACATCCTCAGATTTTCATTTTCACAAGCTTCTTCTAAGCCACATCTCCCCCACTTAGGCTTCTGCAGTTGCTTTTCTGAACCTGACTGCAGGATCTCAGATGAGCCCCTAGTAAAGGTCATTTCAGTGCATCCTTCCAGGTTAGGGAGAGTTTTTTGGCCCCTCATTCCCTTTTAGAGGACATCTTCTAGTCCTCCAAGCTTTGTACCACCTGCAGATGCCCTTAGCAGGCTGCCTCTAGGTCTCCATCCAGTGGCCCATTTATTCACTCACTTCTTCATTTATGTACCAAACTAGGATTGAGATTCTACTGTGTACCAAGTAGTGTGCTGGGCCCCAGGGACTCAACAGTGACTAGACAGATCAAGAAGCCATGGCCCGAGAGGGGATGAGACTCATGCCAGAGCCCATATAGAGTCAGCGGCAAGGCTGGACTGGAATCCAGGGTTCTTTTCCCCATTCCCACAGTGCTTCCTGCTTTAGGGTTGGGGCAAGGCTGACTCTGTTTGTCTTTTTTTCCACCTTCTCTGGCCATAACACAATCTGGGCTCACCTATCACTACTTGTGATGTCATAAGAAATCCCCTGGGTGCTGGAGACCTTGTCAGGCCCCCTGAAGAGTACCGGGGAGTCCTAGTGCTCACTGATGAAGCCCACGACCCCATAACCCTGTTCCTCCCTAGAAGGGGCAGTCAACCACATACTTAGAACTGCCACCTGGCTGGTTCCCCCAGAGCTTCCAGAGATGGTGCACCTGATGCGTGCTTCGTTGCTTTGGCAAAGACCCAGAATCCAGGCAGGTTGAGACTTCAAGCTTGTCAGGAGTCTCTCCTGGGAGATAGCAAGCACGGTGTATTTGAGTTAAGAATGTATATGGGTTTGGGAGTCACGAAGACCTGGAGTCCCCCATATGACCTAATATCTCTGAGATTCAGGTCCCTCAGCTCTAAAAGGAGACAGCATCACCTGCCTCACTTAATTGTGGAGATGAAATGATGTTGGCGAAAGTCCCTGGCACATGGTCAGAAATACCATGGTTTCCTCCCTCCCTCCCTTCCTCTTAAAGGGACAAAGCAAATGTGCCTCTGAAACCAGGGTTTGTTTCCCCCACGGGAATCCTGCAAGCTGGAGGCAGGGGGGTAGGACAGGGCAGAACTAGGAGACCAGCCTGGCCTGTTAGACAGCAGGGCCAGCAGAGTGGGGGCAGAGAGGTGCTAAGTGTCCCCAGAGCTAATGGGCAGCTGCAGGGCTGTGACAGAGCCACTCACTAGCTGTCAACCTTGGGCCAGTGACTTCTCTCTAAGCCTCAGTGTCCTCATCTTTAAGATGAGGGTAAGGGTAGTTCTTTCCCCCCAGGATATCATTATCAGAATGAAATAAGATAACAGATGTGAAGTGCCTGGCACAGCACTCAAAAGCAGCAGAGGCTTAATGAATGTTCCCACCCACTTCCCCTGGAAAAAAAAAAAAAAGTCCAATTCATGCTGGGAAACTTGGGCAAATCCCAGAATGGGATTCAGTTTCTTCTGACCCCACAGTCCGTGAGGAGCCATGAGATCTTGCTTGGAGGGCCTCTTACATGGACTGCTCTGGGGACTTGTGATTCATCACCAGCTAACTCACTGGTATCCCATAGCGCCACCTAGTGCCAAAAAGCGGAAGGGCCCTCCCCAGCCAACCTGGCCTCTTTCTCTTCCTTCACTCAAAGTCCCATGCGTGCCCGTGCGTGCCTGTAGGGCTGGGCCACCCATAGTCCCCGGGAGAACGAATGCTATTTTTCAAGATGCCCAGTGCTTCCACTTCCCTCCCAACAATTTCTTCCATCCACAAATGCACAGAACTGTAGGCAGGTCCCTTGAGCCTCACCGGCCCTTGGTTTCCTTGTCTAAGGATTTCAAGACTTCAGGGTAGGGTTGACTCCGGCAGGGGACCTTGGAAGCACCCTATGCCTACTCTGTACCCATCTATGCTTGCTCAATAACAAAGAGGCACAATCTTTACACACCCTTTATATTTTTATTGAGGAGAGAAAGCTTTAGCATACAGAGCAGCTTCTTATCTTCACAACACAGTAATGCAACAATAACACATGTATTCCAAAAGGGTTTCCTCCCGAGCCTCTGGGAGACCTTGGGCTGCCTTCATACCCCTGCATGCATCCCCTCCCCCCACCCCTCTTTCAACCCAAGAAAGCTCCCAAAGCCCACAGTTCCTCTTACAGCTCTTATGGCTGTTACATCACAACAAATATTGAAGATCTGGGAAAGGAAGGAAGAGGGTCAAAGGGAAGCCCAAGCCCCTCCTGCCCCAGAGGGTGGAAACCAGCTCACTGCTCATCTGCTCTATCCCTGGCTGTGGCTCTGAGGGTTCGGGGTGAGAAGCACCATGGGAACAGGCAGGACCTGTGCTGAAGGGTCCCTGGAAGTGTGGGTTTAAGGCACCCGTCCTTCACACTTCTCCACAGGGACATGGGGCAGCAGGGCCAGAGTGTTGACCATCAGCAAACAGGGTCCACTGCCTCGAAGAATAGCAGGTCCCCTTCTGGAATGCACTCTTGAGGAAATCAGATAAAATCAGCTGAAAAACAGACAAAATTTTCTTTACAAAGTTGTTTACTCCTGCCCTGGTGAGGATGGGGAAAACCAGACAATTGAAAGGTCCAACAAATTAGGAGAATGCTTAAATGAATTATTCAGTATGCATGACTGCACAGGTGGCAGCCATTTTAAATCCTGCTGATCAAGAACTGGCAGGGTGATCTCAGCTTTGACAAGACATAGCAAGAACACACTAGAAAGGAAAGCAGCAAAGTGTTAATAGTGCTTGCCTCTGTGTGGTTGGGACTCTGAATGGCTGGGGGGTTTTTGTCCTCATAGTTTTCTCTATTTTCCAAACTTTCTTTAATGATTATGTATTACTTTTCTCTTTGGAGAGAGGGGATCTTTTTAAAAGGTAGCAACAGGTTATAGGAACCCAAATCCACTGATCCCCAGGCTGAGAAACAAAAGCGCTAATGAAAAGGGCATCTTACCTCCCACTGATGAATAGAGACCTCACCAGAAACCAGTCAGAGGACTGGGTTTCTCTGCGACTCCTCTTCCTCCAGCTTTTTTCTCTTGCCTCCAGGCCCAAGATCCTACGGTCGGCCTGAGGTTATCGGTCAGAATCCCATGAGGAACAGAGGTTGAATTTACTATGCTTTCTTCCCTTTGGCCACAAACCCTGGCTGCACTTGCTCTGCTGCCAGTCACTGTGCAGAAAGTCCAGTGTCCAGGGGCAGTTCAGGCCAGCAGTGGATTTGGCTGGCATTTTATGGCCAAAACTGACATAGTAAGTGTGTGTTTTTCACTGCAGAAGCAGTGCTTTCTGGACTCAAGGCAAGCAGTGGGTCTCTTTATAAGGGCACCTGAGTTTGTACCTAGAAGTCCCAGGAGTTCCTAGGAGGCAGCCACCCTCTTAAGCTTTACTGTGTCACTGAAGCACAGCAGCAGGCCAGGGGTTGGCCCCCATGAGGGGTCCCAGCTGTGAGGCCACGGTAGGTACAGCCTTCCTCTCTCCTCTCAGAACTAAGGGTTCCTTGAAATTGAAGGGAGCTCAGAGCAGGCCATGGGCCCTCTCTCTGTCTGTCCCAGAAGGAATGGCCAATCAGGCCTCCTCTGCAACTCCAAGGATAGAAAGTGTCCTGCAAAGACCTTTGACTGGGGGCTGCAGTCCAAGGCCTGGCAAGGGGAGAAGACCACCATCCCTAAGGAAAGAGTCACTCTTTACAATGGCAGAATGATCGTTGCTGGTTCTTTCTCCTCCTCCTCTTCTTCCTCCTTCTCCTCTCCGGAACCCTAACTGGCTACCCTTTAGGCAACATCAAGGAAAGTTGTGGAGCCTGCAATGTTGGGCGCTGTCCACCGGGGGTGCCCAGGAGGGCAATGTGGTGAGAGGAAAGGGCTCCAGATGTGTGGCAAGTCAGTCCAAGAGCCCTGATACAGGAATCTGTGCAAAGGTAAACTCAAGTGCTGTAAGTGGAACCAGCCTGCACAGTCAGTCAAGGGCAAATCTCCGTCAAGTTGTCCATTTGACATGTGGCTTTGCACACTCTCACTGGGCTAGATGTCGGGTCCTCTTCCAGGCCCTCTGCTGGAGGTGTGGCATGAAATGAGTGTAGGCTTCTAGGGACATTTCTGGATACCATCCTGCTCACCATTGATTATATCTAGCAACTGGCCTCAGTGGCTTTAGGAGTTCAGGGTAGCCTGTCCTCTTGCTCATTGGGGCAGATCAGTGAGGCATTGGGTGAAGTCCTGGTGGGTCAGTCAGAGAATAAAACTGTAGAACATAGGGTGAAGAAACGCAGGAGAGATGAGGGTTAGGAACGACCAGAGGGGAAATACAAGAGGGTGACCAGTTCATTTATGGGAACAGGCCCAGAAACTTGCTCTCCAGCTCGTGGCCGGACTGAGCAGAGTACATGCCAAGAGGGCAGCTATTGCTGATCCCTCCTTTCCCAGGTGGCCCTGGTTGGGCACACATCGCTCTCTGGTCATGGTTGCAAGATGGTCTGGAATTCTGCAGGTCTTCTTCAGGTTCTGCAGGTCTGAAACTCCCTGAAGTCCTGGTCAGCAAATGGGGCAGGTATGGCAGCAATAGCAGGGGCGGGGGATGCAAAAGAAGGGTGTGTTCTGGGTGGCCATCTGGCCCCAGCACTCACACTCGAATTCGGCCACGAGCAGCTCGGTGGCCCCCCTGTCTCGGAGTGAGGCGGAAAAGCACAGGGGGGCGTCTTCGAACTTGGCGTTGCCCTAAACGACCTGTGCGGCGAATCAGTTGGGGGGAGCTGTAGAATGGTGAATTGGTGCCTGGAAGGCCTTCCAGAAGTGGGACTCGATTCTGGTTCCTCCGTCTGCTAGGCTGTATTATGGGAGGTGATGCACCCAGGAAGTTTTCGGCGTGGTAACCACTTGTGGGGCCAGAGGTCTGGGATGACGCGTGAACAAAGGTCGGCTCCATCTCCATCAGCTCATCTAGGTCATCATCTTGGGCCTCATCCAGTGGCTCCTCCTCCACCTCACCATAGGTCTCCTCAGTCCCTGGATCCTGCTGTGGCTCTCCTTCTGGTTTCTGGCCCCCATCCTCATCTTCATCTTCTTCATCCTTACTCTCTCCTTCCTCCTCATTCTTGTTCCTTATCTCCTCCTCCTCCTCTTTCTGTTTCATTTCCTCTTCCTCCTCCTCCTCCTTCTCTTCCTTCTTCTTCATTTCTTCCTCCTTCTTCATCTCCTCCTCCTCCTTCTCCTTCATCTCTTGCTGAAAAGCCCTCATGCGCTTCCTCTGGTCCTTGGAGTGAAGCCTGTGCCTGCGTGCCTCTTGGTCTTCATCTTCACTGTAGTACTCTTCATCTTCACTTTCTTCCTCATTGGGACTCGGAGCAAAAGGGAAGATGATATTTCGAATTCCAGGGAGCGGGATAGGCTTGGGAACGCGCACTTTTCTTTCTATCTCCACACATTCGAGAATCAGCTCATCCAAGTCGGCCATTTCTGTTGACCATAAGAGCTCTTTGCGGAAGAATTCCGACAGGCCTTTGAGGAATTGGTTTTGGAGGCGGCAGTCATCCCAAGACAAGAATTGGGCCAGGAACTGAAAAGCATCTGCATAGCTGCCGAGGGTACAGTGGCCCTGCTTGAGCTTGCGAATGGCCTTTTTAGCCACACGTGGGGGGATGGGGCCACAGAATTCCTTACGGATTTCATCCAGGAAGCGCGGGAAGTTGGCATGCAAGGGGCTTCCTTCCTGGGTGACCGAGATGGCCCAGTCCTTGGCTTCGCCAGTGAAAAAGGAGATCAGAAAGGCCACCCGCTCGGCGCCCCCGGGGAAATGATCCTCATGGTCGGCTATGAAGGTCTCTAGCTGCATCAGGAATTCAGCCAGGTAGACTGGGTCTCCTGAAAAGGGCTCTATCTCAGGCCACTCCAGCGGTGCCAGAGGGGGTTGCGGGGGCGGTTCCTTTGACGCGGGCGGAGGCAGCGCCGGCGGGGGCGGGATGGGCAGCAGAGGGGGGTCAGCGGGCCCGTCGGGGGTGCTGCGATCCTGGATCACGTTAATCAAAAGATCATCCGAGATACAGTCGGGCTCCGCGCGTGGGGGAGGCCGGCACAAGAAGGGCAGTTCTCCCCCGGGAATGGCTTCGATCTCACTGAGCGCGAACTCCAAGTTCTCCTCCGCAAGGACGGGCACTATGGGTACTGGCCAGCGGATGTAGCTGGAGACATTGCCCCGCAAGGAATTAACCTCGGCCAGGGCTCTCCCGAGCTGGAGGCCCAAATTGGCATTCTCCCCGCGAAGGGCATTTAATTCTTCGCGCAGGGCCACATTCGCCATGCGGAGGCTGTTGAGATTTCCTGACGCCTCAGACATCTCGACAAGCCCAGGGGCCCTGGGGCTCCGTGGTGGGGAAAGGGGAACTGGAGCTACGGGCGGCCGGAGGAGGCCGAAATGCGGCGGCGGGGCTCGGGAGGGACCGAAGTGCGGCGGCGGGGCACGGGACAGGCCGGGCCACACCCACCGGGGCGAGCTCGGAGGGCGGCGCTCTGGGCGGAGGGCCCGGCGGCTCGGCCCAGGGCGCGTTACCTCGTCGCCGGGGCCGGAGAGGGCGGGCGGAGGCACGGGGCCCGGAGGCGCCAGGCGGAGGATGCGGGCAACACGGTGGCGGCGGCGACCGGGCGACCGGGCGGGCGGGCGGGCAGGGGCGAGCGGAGCGGGAGGGAGCGGACTGCGGCAGGATCTGTCGAGGAAAAATCTTGCGGCCGGCGATTCCCTGCCTTTTAAGCGCAGCCTCGCACTCCCCCCACCCCACGCAGGGGCGGGCCTTGGGGAACCGCGGGCGCCCACTGGCCGCCGCGCGCCGCTCCCCTCCAGCTCGCCTGCGCCTCTCACTGACTCTCTCCTTCCCTAGCTGCAGCTAACTCGGGTCGGGAAAATGCGACAGCGACTGCCCACTCGAGGTCGTCATGGCGACAGCCAGTGAACGTGTTCCTCTCCTCGGGCAGGCCCCCGAGTGTAGAGGAGCTGCTTCGCGAGGCGCAGCTCAATCTCCAGAGCCTGTTGCAAGGTACTGAGAGGGAGGGGGGCTGCGGCCGGAGCCCAGAGGCGAGATGCGCAGCGGCAGGAGGGAGGCAAAGAAGAAAGAGGACAGGGACCAGCAAGATAAAGAGAGAGAACAGTTTAAAAACAATCGACAAAGCAGTTTCCAGCTTTCACCTTTCAGCCTAATGATTCTGAAAGAGGCTATTTCCAGGGCTGTTTCCCCCCATCCCCAGCCCCTTTTTTCAGCTCAGTAGCCCATGGGGAAACAAGGACAGAGACTGAGGCAGGGCCATAAGTCATGCCATTCACCGAGAGCTGGGTGGGAGACTCCCACAATGTGGGCCTACATTCCCTCCAGCCCCCCTCTTGCCACATCGCCCATGCCTTTGGGATCCTGGCACCAGAAGACAAAGGGGGCATCTGCAGGATCTCCCACTCTGGGCTTCACTCACTCTGCTCTTGCAATAACCCCTGGATAGCTACTGCCTCACCAAAGTAAGCCCAATACACAGCACCCAGAGGTCACCTATTTTGTCCCCCCTAACCAAGCCTGAGCTTCTCGATGTAAAGAATCACATCTTGCTACCCTTAGGTTTCCAGAAGCACCTGGCACAAGGCTGGATTCCCTCCCCACCTGCCAAGAGGTGCTCAGTGGATGTTGAGCATGAAAAGAGGTCTTGTCAGCACTCCTTTATCTATACTAATAAAGGTTAACTCTAATGGCGAATAGAAAACTGCTGATGGGCCACCAACAGGATGACAGCCATAACCCCCACCCCCTACCAGGGCAGTGGTGACCTTGGAAAAGCAAGATGCCAAGGGACACCATGAGCCTTGTGTTCAGATAACAAAGGAGTTGCCACACAGAAAAAGAGTCGATGTGCTCTGTGTTGCTACCATGGCAGAATTAGGACCAGTGGGTGGAAACCCAGAAGGAGGCACATTCCACCTCCAGATAAGGAAGAACTTTCTGACACACCTGACAGCCCCAACTGTCCGTGGAAGAAATGAGCTGCCTTGGGAGGGAGGGAGCTCCCCTTCCCTGCAGGTGTGTGCGCTGAGGCTGAAGAAACACCTAGAAGGGCTGCTGAGGAGGGAGTCTGGGCACAGAATGAGGCGTTGGACCAAAGAACCCCAAGAGCAACCCCAAATCTCTGTGATTCTGAGTCTTTGTTCAGTGTACATACAGCATGAATGTCCCTTCTCTACTCTCACTTTCTTCATATATTCATCAAATTCATCACTTCAATCAACCCTATTCAAATCTTGTGCATCCTTACTCACTGATGATGCCGCTGAACTTCTGCCTCTTTTATGCTGTTACCTCCTCCTTCCCTCTCCTTCACCTTAGCCCTCCTAGACCTGACATCACTTACAGCGGGACTAAGATGCAGGGAACACGGCCCACAAAGGCTCAAGTAAAAGTTCTTGACATCCAAGAAAGAACTCCAGATTGGACTTCCTGGTGTAAATCTCTTCTTGCTTCACACAGGTCATTTCCTTGGTAGGGTCGCAGAAAACCTTAAGAGCTGCAGGGCTTCAAAGAGAGGAACTTGCAGTCCAAAGTAGCAAAAGCTGTCTGCATTCTGAGCCTCTTTTCGTAACTGAGCATTCAAGGTGGGGGTCATTGAGATAAGGGCTTGGTCCCCAAACCACCACAGCATGAATTTATTGACTTTCTCTTCTCCTCGATCCTCATGGTCCTGGGAAGCAAGCACTTTTCCATTTCCAAATCCAGTGGCTCAAACACCTGGAAATAGCCTAAAGAAAATGCAAGTCAGGCCTGGCAGCTAGAGCAGGAGTCCTGGCTCATGGCCCTTCCCCGGCCCAGCGCTCGGCCATGGCACCCTAGAGTGTGTGTCTCCACTGTGCTATTTTTCAGAAGAATATGAGGAACAGTACTCGGAGGCCAGACTTGTGGGGCAGACCTTCCGCTCTTCTGATGAGGCCACTGAGCCCACCCCCAACCCAAGGCCCCAGTCTGCCAGGCGTCTGGAGTTTATATTGATGGTGAGTTGCCTCATCCCCCACCTGGGAGAGCCAGCATGCACCCACTGACAAGAGACCTCCAGCTGCTTACTTTACCCACTGGAAGCTGCTCAGCCCTGCTCACCAGCAGAGCTACCCTGAGGCCCCACTGGGATAGGCCCTGCACAGCAGGTGCCTGGCCTGGCGGCCTGTCCACGCTTTCCTGCCTCCCAGACGAAGCCTCCAACTACCCAGCCTAAACAGCCACCCTATGGGCACTGGCTCATTGCCAGGCAGGAATACACCCTTTCCATCACCTTCTCTCCCAACAGCCTACAAAACGGCAGCTGAGCGAGGATGAGACTACCACCCAGGGTGTGAGGGCCCCCGAGGCCTCCCTGAGCCTGTCTACCACAGCCGACAAGCAAACTGCCTGGAATAGCCTTTTCCCTCTACCCATCCTAGAGGAGAAGCGGTGGCCTCAGCTTTGCTCCACGCAGTCTGACATTGTGCCCATCAACATCTCTGGTAGAGTTGCTTAGCACCGCCTCTGTCTTCTTCCCTTCATGCCTCTACAGACCATCCTCTTTGATGCACTGGGTGTTAGGGGAGGGAAGTGAGACTTTCTTTGCTACCGGCTCACCTTGCGCTGTCACGGTCATGGCTCTTGCCAGGGAACGGAGGCATGCAGAAGAGGGGGCGCTGGCTGCTCTTTCTTCACCCCCTCCTGGCACTGCCACCCTAACTGAGACCATTTGATAGCAAGCAAAATTTTCTTAACAGAAAGCTCCAAAGCCTTATGAACTTCTGTGCTCTTCAGAGCACTTATGGAAACTTAAAGTTTGTGAGTTCTGTTTGGGTCAGGGCAAGACAACTTCTTGTGCCCAGAGCTGGGTTTGGAGTACACTGATAAGAGTCGGAGCAGGAGAGTGGGGTTTGGAGTGCTGGTGGTAACAAGGGAGGAGCACACCTGGGCACAGACCAAAGGCCTGGTAGCACTTTCACTGGACACTAGTCTTCTAGCAAGGTGGGCTTCTTCAACTTGTTTGGCAAGTTTTCAAGAAAAGCAGTGGTAGAAAGGTCCTAAGGCCAAAAAGACCAAAAGGGGACCCAGTACAATTTTGAGAGTTGGGAACGTGCTGTAGTATATGTAGCCCAGCTGGCTGTGGCTCTGGGGGCATGTGGCACACTATACCATGCTCACTATTAATCCATGATCTACACTCCATCAGCTGTAAGGGGAAGAGAAGGAGGGCCAGTCATTTGAGAAGGAGATAGGGCCAGCGACATGATGAAACCATGATCTCAGTAACCTAAAGGGATCAGAGGGGTCCTGTGAGCCAGCGCCAGCCTGTGCTCTGCTGGGAAATGTTGAAGATGATGAGGACAGCTCTGGCCACATGTGGCAATGCTCCCTGGATATGGGGTCCTCCACTGTCACTGGCATCATTTCAGAAAATCAGAGGCAGGAAATACAGCCCACAGCCTAGGGAAATATACCAAAAGGAGTGAGGGCTGATGAGGAAGGACTCCAGAAGTGATGTTGAACATTTTGTGTCTAAATGTCTATCTTGGCCAGGCACAGTGGCTCACGCCTGTAATTCCAGCACTTTGGGAGGCTGAGGTGGGTGGATTCTTTGAGCTCAGGAATTCAAGACCAGCCTGGGCAACATGGTGAAACCCCATCTCTACCAAAAATGCAAAAAAATAGCCAGGCATGGTGGCGCACACCTGTGGCCCCAGCTACTCGGGAGGCTGAGATGTGAGGATTGCTTGACCCCAGGAGTCAGAGGTTGCAGTGAGCCGAGATCGCACCACTGCACTCCAGCCTGGGTGACAGTGAGACTTTGTCTCTAAATAAATAAATAAATAAATGTCTGTCTTCCTCTCAATGAGGCTGTCCCTGAGCATTGCCCACAGAGCCACTTGCTGAGGTGTCTGTGAACGTGTGCAGCTGTGTGGCTGGCGGGGGAGGGTCTGGCTAGCCAGCTGCTGAATGAGAGAAAGGGAGGGGGAATCACAGACCTTGCCCCACCACCCTGCCTTGCCTTGACTCTGACCCAGCCATTTCCCAGCACCCAAAGACTGACCTAGCACTTTAAGAGAAATACAGCTCTAAAAAATTTTTAAAATAATATTAAGTAAGGCATATTATTGAGGAAATCTTCCATTTTAATTGTGTTGAATTTGAAAACATTATCAAGTCAGTAAACAAACTGAATTAACAGATATTTTGAAAGTACCATGTAACTCAGATGAAGTGATAACTATAATCTGTGTTAATAATTTTCCTAAATTGAAAAGCCAGTGCCAGGAAAAAAAGAGAGAGAAAGAGAAAGAAATAGAGCTCAATCACCATGCTGTGAGCCAGCTTTGGTAAAATGTGACCAGGTGACTGTAGGACAGACTATCAGGCATCTTCCTGGATGGTGGAGGGCAGTAGGGCAGCCTCTTGGAGACACTGGCCTCACCTGGCCCATATAAAGGCCTTCTCTGAGAAAAGATCACAGTCAAGCAGCATCTAGTCCCAGTCCGCTGCTCTACACCAGTGGTTCTCACCCCTGGCTGTACCTCTGAATAATCACTTGAAGACTTCTAGAAAATGCTTCTACCTGAGCCCTACTCCCAGAGATTTCAGTGTTCTGGGGTAAGGTCCAGGTGTTGCAGTTTCAAAAGCTGCCCAGTTGAGTTTAATATGTAGCCCAGGGTTGAAAACCACTGCCCCAGGCCACCTAAGACTTACAGGCAACCTGGGTGCAGCCTGGGAAACCCAGCATGCATTCCCAGGGCCAAGTTGGGAAGGATGAGGAAGAAGTGCCACCTGCCTTGGATGCTATTCATGCTCATCACGACTGCCATCATTCTCTTCTCTCAGGCCAATTTCCACTGTGCTTTAAACAGAAACCAGGATGCACCCAAGTGTCTTTATTTTGGCTACAGGGCAGCAGTTTGATAAACATGCAAGTTTGCGACACTCGTTGTTTAACACAGAGACAGCCGTGAACCCCAAGTCCACCCTGAGGCGGAGGCGGACCATTATTGGATTCTCTAACTTTTCCCAGCGAGACCAAGGTGACCCCACCACAGCTGATTCCCCAGTCCTTTCCCCTTACCCACTCCTGCCAATCCTGCCACCCAGGTGGTACTGTGGTGATGGGGAACAGGAATAATTGGGTGGAGGAGGGGGCCTCCGGATGTCCTGAAAAAGCCAATATGGTAATTAAGAATAGCTAAGGGCCTCTTGTCAAGGGTGGCAACTGAATATGGAGAGTAGGTCTTCCGGGCTAATGAATCCATTACATTATTGTTTCCCATTATAAATGTAATACAACCAGATATGCCAAATTTAGGCAAATAGATGAAGAGAGAGGGTTCCTCACCATCATCTTAACAGAACCATTACTACCATTAAGTGAATGCTGGCCAGGAGCACAGACCAGGGAGATAGCAGAGGATAAGAGCCCTGGTCTTTCCGCTTACTAACCAGGAGACCTTGGCCAAGTGACATAACCTCTCTGAGCCTCAGCTTCTTCATCTATAAAGTGGGGATAATGATACTGACACGGTGGAATTAGCATGAAGATTAGCGTTATTGTATGTAACTTGCCTACCATGTGCCTGGTACATAGTCAGTGTCCAATAAATGGTGGCTATTGTTACAAATTCTCATAGCAGTAGTAGTTATAATAATAATAATAATGACATGACAGTATTAATTGTTTGTGTGTATGAGAAAACCTTTGGGGATTTGGAACATCCAAACGGTTTCCTCACATCTGTAGATTATCCTCAGCCTCTTATGTTGCAAAGCCTAAAAGTGATGGGTGCGAACAATGCAACCAGACTCTTAGCTTTGCATCTTGGGCATGCTCCAGAGTCACTGCTGGAGCCAAACGTCACACCATGCCGTCCTTAGTTCGGAAGCCTCTACTCTCATCTCTAGATGGATGAATGCTGAGGTCTGTGATGGTTTCATGAGCCTGGGGTGAAAGTATGGGGAAAATGCAAGGTAATCCCACGTGACACTTCAGCTCTAAGAGGAATAATCAAAGCTGGAAAGTATTTGGCAGCCATCTGGACCATTCAAGGGCACCGTATGTCTCACTGTGGGGTGACGGGCAAGGACCCAATTTCCCCAGCATCTTCATCCATGGAAGGGAAGAACCAAGGAATTCTGACCAAGCTGTTGGCAAATGCTTCTTGGCAAAAAGTTGGTGCTCCTGTCTCAAAACAGCTGGTGGGAGATCCCTTGCTGTAGCACTCATGTCCTGTGTTTATTTCCTCCAGGTCACAGCAACAGCCCAGCAGGCAGTGTGGCCCACTCTACCACCTCCGACATCAGGCCCAGTCACTCAGTTCCAGAAGGGGTTCATGGAAGAGTTGCAGTTGGTCAGGATGCTCGGTTCCCAAGTCTCACCTCGCCAGTACTGAGAACTCCTTCCAGTGAGCCGGACGAACCTCACCAGGCACGGAGTGGCCCAAACCCTCCTGGCATGGAGAGCATGGGAATGGTGTACAGTGTCCCCAGTTCTTGCAATGGACCTACAGAATCAACCTTCTCCACTTCCTGGAAGGGAGATGCTTTTACCTACATGACTCCAAGTGCCACCAGCCAGAGCAATCAAGTCAATGAAAATGGGAAAAATCCTTCCTGTGGGAATTCTTGGGTCTCTCTAAACAAAGTCCCACCTCTGGTTCCTAAGGAGGCTGCTACCCTCCTTGTCGCTCGTGATAACCCAGCAGGATGCAGTGGGTCAGCTGGCTACCCTGAGCGCCTTATTCAGCAAAGGCACATGCCCGAAAGACCCTCCAAGATTGGCCTTCTGACCAGTGGGACCTCGAGGCTGGAGACAGGCCCTGGTGGGGCCAGCAGATTCCGGGAGCGGTCACTGTCTGTGCCCACAGACTCAGGCACCACAGATGTGGACTATGATGAGGAGCAGAAGGCCAATGAGGCCTGTGCCCTGCCTTTTGCCAGTACGAGCTCTGAGGGCAGTAACAGTGCTGACAACATTGCCTCCCTTAGTGCCCAGAAAGAGGCCCAGCACAGAAGGCAGAGGTCCAAGAGTATCTCACTTAGGAAGGCCAAAAAGAAGCCTTCCCCACCCACACGCAGTGTCTCACTGGTCAAAGATGAGCCAGGCCTCTTGCCTGAAGGTGGGTCAGCACTACCCAAGGACCAGAGGCCCAAGAGCCTTTGCCTCTCCTTGGAACATCAAGGACATCACTCGTCCCACCCAGATGCTCAGGGTCACCCAGCTATTCCAAACCACAAAGATCCAGAAAGTACACAATTCTCCCACCACTGGTATCTTACTGACTGGAAGTCTGGTGACACCTACCAATCCCTGTCCAGCTCCAGCACTGCCACTGGCACCACAGTCATTGAGTGCACCCAAGTTCAGGGCAGCTCAGAGTCTCTTGCCTCACCTTCCACCTCCAGAGCCACTACACCTTCCCAACTCTCCATTGAAGTGGAGGCCAGGGAGATATCATCCCCGGGAAGGCCCCCTGGACTGATGTCACCCTCCAGTGGCTACTCCAGCCAGTCGGAAACACCAACACCCACTGTTTCCATGTCCCTGACCCTGGGCCACTTACCCCCTCCAAGCAGCAGTGTCCGGGTACGTCCAGTGGTACCTGAGAGGAAGTCATCACTACCCCCGACGTCACCAATGGAGAAATTTCCCAAGTCACGGCTATCATTTGACCTACCACTGACCTCTTCACCCAACCTGGATCTGTCTGGGATGAGTATCTCCATCCGAAGCAAAACTAAGGTGAGTCGGCACCACTCAGAGACAAATTTTGGCGTCAAGCTGGCCCAGAAAACTAATCCCAACCAGCCAATCATGCCTATGGTTACTCAGTCCGACCTACGTTCTGTTCGCCTGAGGTCGGTCAGCAAGTCTGAGCCGGAAGATGATATTGAGAGCCCTGAGTATGCCGAGGAACCCAGAGCAGAAGAAGTCTTCACCTTGCCAGAGAGAAAGACAAAACCTCCCGTAGCTGAGAAGCCTCCAGTGGCCCGGAGGCCTCCAAGCTTGGTCCACAAGCCACCATCTGTTCCTGAGGAGTATGCACTAACTTCACCAACCTTGGCTATGCCCCCCAGGAGCTCAATTCAACATGCGAGACCACTCCCTCAAGACAGCTACACGATAGTGCGGAAACCAAAGCCCTCCAGCTTCCCAGATGGCAGAAGCCCAGGGGAGTCAACAGCACCCTCATCTCTTGTTTTCACGCCTTTTGCCAGTTCCTCTGATGCTTTTTTCTCAGGAACACAGCAGCCTCCCCAGGGAAGTGTAGAGGACGAGGGCCCCAAGGTGAGGGTTCTGCCTGAAAGAATTAGCCTCCAGAGCCAGGAAGAAGCTGAGAAAAAGAAAGGCAAGATTCCACCTCCCGTACCAAAAAAACCCAGCGTGCTGTACCTGCCACTCACTTCTCCCACAGCTCAAATGGAGGCCTATGTGGCAGAACCAAGGCTGCCTCTCAGCCCCATCATCACCCTGGAGGAAGACACCAAGTGTCCCCCCACCGGCGATGACCTGCGATCACTTGGTCAAAGGGTGACTTCAACTCCTCAGGCTGACAGTGAAAGGGAGGCAAGCCCTCTGGGTTAGTAAACTGTCTGCTGGCTTTTTCCTTCAGTCACAGGAGAGATGAGGGTGAGAATGGAGTGCCAGCGATGGAAGCAGATGCCCCAGAATAATTATCCTGATCCCAAGTCAGTAGCGGGCACCCTTTGAGGGTTTGAGTTACTCTAAATAGGAACCACGGGCTGGCCTTACTGCCCTTGAGATCAAGACTAGCCCGAGGCAGATCTCCAAGGCCCAGTTTAGGCCACTCTCCCCTCTAAATCTCTAGTGCTGAGATAATGAAATCAAACTAGGTCCTAGCACCCTAGGACTTCAGCATCCCACATCCCTAGCCAAGCATGCATCCTGTCATGGGAACTACTCCACCTCACTGTACAGTACTTTTCATTGGCTGCAGTGAATTTAGTTCCCTACATGGGACCCAGTACCCCACCAGACTGAGTTCAAGTGCCATGGCAGGCTCGGAGCCATCTGAAACAGTGGAATATGTTGCCACCAGCAGCCTCTTTTTGTGCCTTCCGGAGGAAAGGGAGCTCACTTTCTTGGGTGGTTTGAGTTCTTTGGCTCTTCCTGGAACCATAAACATAATACATAATGCTTCTCATCCTTTCTTTTTCTGTCTCTTTTTGTTTTAATTGTGGTAAAGTACCCATAACATTTACCATCTTGACCATTTTTAAGTGTGCAGTTCATTCGTGTTAAGCACATTCACATTGTTAAGCAACCAATCTCCCGAACTCCTTTCATCTTGCAAAACTGAAACTCTGTACCCAGTAAACAACAACTCCTCTTTCTCCCTCCCCCCAGATTCCTCCCTCCAACCACCATTCTACTTTCTGGCTCTATGAATTTGACTCTAGACACCTCATATAAGTGGAATCATACAGTATTTGTCTTTTTGTGACTGGCTTATTCCACTAAGCTTAATGTTGTCAGGGTTCATCCATGTTTCTCATTCTTTTCTGAACCCTTAACACCAAAAATCAAAATCTCATGGCCTTCTATATGCAAATTTGGACTTTCAATATGAGTCAATTATGACTAAGTCAAGTAAATAAATCAAAGCCCCAGGTAGTTGTAGAAAACACTTCCTCAGACTCCACAGGCTCCCCTCTGAGATTCAAATAGGTTCCACTCTCACCCACTGGGTGGGAGTCACTAGTTTAGATCACTCCCAGCTCCTTCATTTGGAGAAATGATATACAGTGTTTAAAACAAGAGAATGCTCGGGCCACCTGTTATAATAACAAAGACATGACAGAATAGGGACCCACGCTGATCTTCACCACTCACTCCACCTTGGGCAAATCATTAAGCTTCTGAACTTCATATTCCTCCTCTGCAAAATGGAGCTATTAAAAATCTCCACCCTGCTGCCCTCACAGAGTTGCTTTCACCATCAAATGAAATAACATATGAGAATGTGCTTTGTCCTATCTACTGTGGTCAAAGTCATTCCTTTTGGTTTTTTATGTCTAGGGAGTTCTGTGGAACCAGGCACCGAAGAAAAAAGTTTAATCAGCGATAAAACAGCTGAATGGATTGCGGAGGATGATGATGACGTGTTTGTGGCTTCACGCACAACTGAAGATTTATTTACTGTGATACACAGGTCTGCACCAATTTCCTTAATTCTAATTGCAATTGCCTTCCCTGTTTGTACTTAAAGAAAACCTGCTATTCCACATTGAAATCCTAATTGTAAAAGAAAAAGAAAAAAACTAAAAATAAGAAAAACTGCTACCTTTAAGCAGCCATTAGAATTGCACCTGGAGGCTAAGTTCAGATACCCACATATGTGAGCGCAGTCCAGGGCCTCGCATCTCAAATTCACTGACATCGTTGGGTAAAGTGGAGGAAGGGAGGGGAGAGGAGGACCAGGTGCCGAGTGAGAGGCCCCTCGTCTCCTAGCAACCACTTGGCCTATTGTGGCTCCATCTGCTCTGTCTTAGCTCTGTCTATAGTCAGAGACATTTAACCCTTCACAGAATTCCTTGTACGAAAAAAATCCCATCAAGAGTTGAAGTGGGGCACCAGGCAGCATATCAAAACAGGAACTTAGGAAAAGAGGAACCAGATGGGGACCAGTTATTGGACAGGGTTACAAGGCAGGGGTTCAGTGACAAGAAAACTGGAAAGAGTTTATTATTGGAGCTAGACCACCAGTCCAGAACAGGATCAGTCCCCAGGCTGTCCTGATTCAGAGTCACTGAGCTACTAGCCTTGACTCCTGAAATTCGTCCTTGGTCCCAGAACCTGGGCAGGACTGAGGCTACAGGCACAGGACAAGTGACTCCAGCTGGGGGCATTGAAAGGAATGTGGGGACGGGAGGGCCCAACAAGGGACTCTGAGGATTTAGAGGTGAGAGAGAGAGAAAGCAGGTCAATACGGCTGCTTGCAGGGCTGCCGCCTGGATTGTGTCACAGGCATGGGGGTCTGTGAAGCACTGGTAAATGTCTGCTGCATTAACTCACTCAGACCAAACTTTCTCTTATCTAGGTCCAAAAGGAAGCTGCTCGGCTGGAAGGAACCTGGTGAGGCCTTTGTGGGTGGCAGAACGAGTTCCCACTCACCAATAAAGAACACAGCTGAGTCTCCAATCAGTGAGTCTACCGCCACTGCAGGGTCAGGCAGCAGTGCCAACCTAGATGCTGGCAGAAATGACGATTTCAAGGCCTTGCTACAGAAGAAGGGAAGTAAGGCAACTCCAAGGTCTCGTCCCTCAGCAGCTGAACTTCTGAAGACCACTAACCCACTGGCTCGGAGAATTATTGCACAATTTTCAAAAGACTATGAAACCACTGATAACCCCAGTACCTAAGCCCTGGGCTCAACAAGCAGGGTTTACTTACTAAACTTGAGTAGAGAAGGGGGAAGAGAAAGGGTCTTTAAACAGAACCATGGGAACAACAGAGCCTACATTTCTTTTACATTAACTCACACTCTGGACAGCAGGAGAGAGGCTACTTCATCTAGAGCTAAAATCATCTGGCACTTAATCATCTTCAGACATTTTTATGTTTTCATACTTATAAGCTTGTCATGACTGACTACCGAGTTTCTTCTTATTTTCCCCCAGTGGTGTGCACTAACTAAGAAGAAATTTTCAGATGTCAGGGCACATGTGCCACTTTTTCAATTCAGTGACCCGGCTGCTCCATCCCTGGCTCCTGTCACTGAGGAGTGCAATGTGAGAGCAGATTGGAGGCTGCCAAACTTGGGGGGCATAGGGTGCCATTGCTTATTATTCACTTTCCTAGGGAGGCTCTGATGGCCCTGTGTGCAAACACAGAAAGACTCTGATGCCTCCTCAACCACAGTTTAGCTTTCCCCTGCGCTCACAAGAGGTTTGCAGGGTGCACTTATTTCGGCATGAGGTTGATTGGATGGCTTTTGTGGTGCAAAATATGACTGTGACTCTGTCCTGAAACTTAATGCCTTTTTCAGTTTGATTGTCTACATGGAGATCAGGGTGATAAGTTTCAATAAACATATAGACGCCCCCCCACCCACCCCCATTAGCTAGAAAAGACCAGGACTGGGTTGCTTTAAATGAACCAAGCTTGACCAACAAACAAGACAGCCATTTGTTCACTCAGATCTAGCCGAGGTAACTCACAAGTGCACCTTGAGATCCTCCATGTGTCTGTCAACAGCGATAGGCAGGATCTGCGCCCAGCTCATGCTGCATTCTAAGAACTCTCATTTCATTTGCATATAAAATTCATTACAGGAAGTAATTAACTGAAGGAACAGCATCATCAAAGGCTCAAGGATAATGGAAAGTAAGTGCATCTTGCCCCCCACCAGTCAATTCAGATCGTGGTTTGTGGTTGGTTTGGTTTTGTTTAAAGGAAGTCCGACTCTGTTCCAAAAACCAAGAACATATAAACTAAAAGGATCTATCCAAAATCTAAAAGGCAGTCTTGCCAGTTGCTATGGCCCATAATGCACACACACACACACACACACACACACAAAAGGGCTACTTTTTGCCATTTAGGTTCTGTGTTTGACCAGCTTTCAATTAACCTTGCTGGGGGAGAGCATAAGAACCTGGGTAAATGGCATACTGAAAGAGCTTCAGAATAATCATTGCGACCCCTCCCTGCCCCCACCCCCCACGAAGCTTATAGGCACTAACTATTCTTGTCAGCTCAATTTTCTAAGCAGAGCAAGAGCAGTGATTCATTTGATTTTTGTATGCCTGATTTCTGGGAGGTTGGGGAGGAAGACAAAGCACTGAGCAAAGAAAACCTGCTGACCAATGATGGAAAGTTAATTGTCTACTGTCTTCAAGAGGCAAAAAGAACAGTTAATGAAATTGTAGCCTGCTTCATAAAGAGAGTTCCCCAGCCCCTTCCTACTTCACCCCTCACCCAATAGATTCAATGGTCAACCTCCTGGAGGATGCAGTAAGGTTCCAGAGACAAGCAGATCTCAACTTTGATAGGTCGTATTGCCCAATGAGAAGCCACCTTTTAGCTCAACTGCCCACACTCCAGCTGGACAGAGCAGCTGAAAAACCACACTAAGTACTGAGAAAACTTGGGCCTCTCACAAGAGAAGCCCTAGGCCTAGGCCCTTTGTTGTTATAGTTCTGAATCTGAGACTTCTGGAAACAGGCCAGGCCCACCAACTCCCTTGCAACCAGCACTTCGACACTTAAAATAATAAAACAGCTAGGCTCAGTTGCTTTTGAAAGTACTAGAACTACTTGGTGTGAAGTTCTTAACCAAATTCCAAATTTCAGGGATTTTGCCCAAAATAAAATCAATTCATCCCTGGCCTCAGTTTATATATGAATGCCACATTTGTCTGCTCCAGACTTAGAATTCCAAAAAACAGACATTTTCCTCTGTAGTAAATGAAGGAGCGTTTGTGCTTTTGCTTAGCAAAAATGAAAGGACACCAGGGTCTCCTTGGGAACCATTATGACTAGTTGAACGTTAAAGCTGAGTATGGGACTCACATAGTATAGGCCTTGTTACTTCTGTGGACTTTTCTGGAAGTTTCTTGTTTACTACTTCTAATGGGTTTTGCCTCTCCCCTCACCTTGCTACCTCTGGAGGTTTTCCCAAAAGATTCTGAACCTGAATTCTCAGACACCTTGCTGTTTGTCAGTTACCTTTAGTCTTGTTTTCCTCTACAATACTCTATATGCCTGGAATTTTTAGAATATCTTCTACATCATCACTGTGGCCCACGCAGTGGTGTTCCCATTAGCACAAGAGGATTTGGGGCAGAAATCATATGGTCAGAGAGAACATTTAAGACCGGAAGTATTCATTTAATTTTTTAAATTAATTTTTTGTAAAGATGGGGGTTTTGCTATGTTGCCCACGCTGGTCTTGAACTCCTGAGCTCAAGCGATCCTCTCGCCTTGGCCTCCCAAAGTGCTGGGATTAAAGGAGTAAGCCACTGCACCTGGCCTCATTTAATATTTTGCAACAGGTAGACGTCCCAAATAAACAACCAAACTGTAAAATTTCTACTAATCACTAATTAACAGAACACCAAGCATCTTCCCCACTCCTAACACTCAACCTGTCTCCTACCTTTGATTATCATAACTCCACTCTCTCTCCCACCCAGGCACTTACCACAATGTTTGCTGCCTTCTGCACCTACACTGCTGAGACTGGAGAAGAGAGGCTGAAAGCCCCTCTCAGAAAGGCTTGCAGAGAACCCACCACTACTACAATTACTAGTATAAATAATAATGATAATAATTTTTGAAGGTGGAATAGAGAAGAGATTTGAGTGAAATGAAGTTGGCCCTAGGAGCTCAGCTTCCATTTCAAGTCGTCCCTATCCTCTTTTATCCTCCCCATTCCAGTTAGTAGCAACAGATGGCTCTGCTAGCCTGACTTTGATCTAGTCACCATCCCCAGGAGAGGAGGTTAATTGTTAACCAAGGATGCTTTGCATTTGGTGGGTAGTCAGTACATGTTTTTGAGGGTAGTTATTCTTGGTACAATAGCAAGCTTTGCTGGTGTCTCCTCTCCTTATCCTGTACTACTTGGCCTGCCTCAGCTCCTGACTGGGCCTCCCCCACCAGCCCAAACTTATCCCTCAGCCCCAAATCCCATGAACTGCATCCCTAGCACAACAACTCACCCATAAAGGAAGTGAGACAACAGGAAGCAAAATAATTAATGTTAGCTTAATGACCACAAACTGACCAGTTGATCTGGATAAATTACCTTGAGCGTGCAAAGACAGAGGAGATCCTACCAGGCTCTCCTAACAAGCACTGCACCTGACATCCAGTGTAACTATCTGGACAACACAGACCCGATTGCAGTCTCTCTGTACCTGTCAGTCTGAGCAGATCTGTCCACGCACCTGCCCTCTTCCTCATCAATGAACAAGTTGGGAAAAAGATGAGTTCACGCTCAGCGCTCTGTTCCTCACTCGTTCCACCTTCCATTATCAAGTCTGTGACACAATGGTGAGCTTTCGCTTTAATATGATTTGCTAGGGCCAGGACTAGGGTGAGGTGAGCGAGGCACCTAGGGCGCAAAATTCAAAGAGGTGCCCGCTCTCAGGGCCATGCAAGTGCCTTACCCTCGTCCCAGCCCTGTGATTTGCACTCTTTAAAGTAATATCAGTTTATCTTCTTCCTATGAACAAGTATAGTCCTTCTGATTTGGGGTCGGGGGTTAACTCCCTATCTCTTGTTGCACCAAATATTTTATTGCTACCTATTTTTCCATTGCTATAAGTCTTTGTGTGCCTATACATTAAAGAATCTTTAGTAGTGTTAATATCGGAAAACATAGTTGATTTCTAAGTAATATGCTCCAGGTGGCAAGTTAACACCCATTTCAGCAGGGATGCTCCCAAGGCCAGCCCTTCAACAAAAGAGTGACTGAGTTGACGGTCTGTCACCAGGATCCTCCCTCTCCTCTTTCTGCTCCATTCTCCTAAACCTCGCTTCCCAGCACCAACTCTCTTCAGTGCCTCCTACTTCCTTCTCCTCCTAAGAAAAACCTGCTCTCAGGAAAGGGATAAATTCATTTACTTTGCGATTATAAGGCTTAATGCTACCTCTTTTGAGGTCAGTTGCATTTTAACAAGGGAAAAGCCTTAAGCCAATGGAATGAAGTTCTACTTGCAGAATGTTAGGCATCAACTAGTTGTAGAAGTGTATTTTTCACCATGGAAAGGCCAAATTCCCTGACGCCTAACTCCAGAATATAGAAAATATCTTAATCGCCTGGAATCATTTGAGTTACTAGCTGATGGTCAATTAAATTGTCCTGATACCCAATGCTATTCAATATGGTTACTACCAAGGGACTCTCAGAAATGGCTACTAAAAGCCACTGAGAAGGCCTAGATCATTCATATTGTACATTGACATTTTTACATAAATGGAATTAATACTACTTACCATTTGAGTAAAGAACACAAGGAATTAAAGAGTCTGTGAAAATATGTCCTGTTTGTGAAAGGTGAAACTGTCCAATCCATGTCCAATCAATGTCAGTCGTCCAGTGTTGGTGGTGATTATTAAACTTATTGGAGGTACAACTTTACCTCCAATAAGCTTACCTTTACAAGCTTCTGCTTTCCCTGCTTCATCTCTGTTATGGGCTATCAGTCCAGCTTGGTGTGAAAATGAGACTATATCTATACCACAGCCCCCAATCCTTTCAAAGGCTTTGCATGTATTTCAGCTACAAGTGACAAGGATATTAGGGATTTAAAAGGATAAGAGAGTGGGAAAGATGTATAAGGAAGTGCCTTTGTCAAAAGGCAGCAAAAAGTATAATGATATAAACATAATATGAAATAAGCAAATTTTAGAATACTTTGAAACAGATTTATAGAGGAATACATAGTAAATAGTTATAGACACACATTTGGGGCATTTTTAATAAGGTTAGCAAGAAGAAATTTGCATGAGTAATGAGCAATGTGAAATGGGCATTATACTTTTGTTCAGTAAAACCCAAAATCTAGGCCAATGGTTCTCAAAGTGCAGTTCCAGGAGCAGCAACAGCAGCATCCCTGGAGAGGGAGAAAGACAGAGAGAGAGAGAGAGAGAGAGTGTATGTGTGTGTGTGTGTGTGTGTGTATGTGCATTCCAGTGATGTTACTCCTTCAAGCCCCTGAATCACTATAGCCACGACTCTCCAACTGATTCCAACCTTTACCATTATTCTGGCTCTCATCATAAGGACCAGTCTCTGGCCAAGAGGTGTATATTGTTATCTTGGTCAGGCATATGTTTGCTTGGTTTAAAGAAATTATCAGATTGAGGAGTCTCATGTTTTATGGGACTCCGGTGCATATGCTCGAAAAAAATTAAAAAGAACTTATCATATTGGATCAACAAATTGCTCAACCTGCAAAATCTTTGATTAGACTTAGCCAGCCCATCTGGCCTGCTTTGGGTTAAAAAAAAAAAAAAAAAAAGATTTTTTTTAACTCACAAATGGAAAAAAGGGAAAGGTGTTAAGTTTGTTTGGTATTGCCCGCTCTTAAATATCTGTCTTTACCGTGGTGGCTGTTCTCCAGTAAGGCTCTGGCAGAAGTATATTTGATTTTAAGATTTTTGCCTAAATAGTAGAATTTGATAGCAACGAACTCCAAAACAAAATCTGAACTGGAACAACTAGTTAACCCCTCTCAGCCTCTTTGTAATGCCAAGCTTTATAGACATCTATTCCTTAGGTGGTCTTGAGCTTTTTCTAACATCCAATTTTATAAAACGTTATGCATGCAAACGCAGCATTGTGCTCATTGTACAAGTCACCTCAAACTCATTCCTTTCCCCATGTGTATCATGGCGAAGAAATATCAATATATGTATGTGCTGAGGTCTTCTGATGAATTGTAAATTACAAACCTTTCCATTCATTTTTAAATGAGATATATTTACCCTGGCTAGTGGTTAAAGTTTTATTCTTTTTATTATATTTCATTGCTACTTTTTTCTACTGACTCCAAAGCTTACTTTGGGCTATATTTCTTATTTCTAGATTGTTGTATTTATCTTATTTCTATATTTATCTGCAGACTTGGAATGTTAGAGCTGAAAGGGACCAACCTCTCTCATTTCACACATGAGGAAGCTGAGGCCCAGAAAGGTCAAATAACTTATATACAAGGTCACACAGTGAGTCAGTGGTGGGGCCCAGCCTCAATTCCAGGTCTCCTGCCCTTGGGCCCAATCTGGTTTCATTTAAAGCACTACAATTTATAGAAGACCCACAGCTGGCTTCTACTTTTATGACACATGAATTTCCCAGGTATTTCAATGAACTAATATATATGCTTTAAGGGAAAATGTTCAAGAGTTCTTTAATTCATTAATCCAAAGACAAATTGGATTTTCAGTTTATAAACATTAGTTTCCCTCCAAATTCAATATGTGCACCCTACTTAGTACAATGGATGTTTTCCCTAAAAGTTGTGTGAAAAATGAGTTTTTTAGATATCAAGTATCATTTTTTAGAGGTAAACTTCCTATGTAAGGGAACCTTCTGGTGACTTCTTTTTGAAAAACCGAGATTCCTCTTGTCATTGTCCCATAATGTCTCTACTTTTTTTAGTGCAAACTTTTGTATTTGGTGTTTATTTAAAAGTAGGGTACAACCCAACCAATATTAGCTTTCCCAGAGTCTACTTTAGCCTTCCCTTCTTAATCTTTATGAGAAATTTTCAGACTGTTAAATGCTCATGAGATATTTAGTTGTGTTCTAGAAATTTCACCTGGCTTGATATTCTGTCAATCCCTGGGCTCAAATTCCAGCTCCATCTTATCAAACAATAACAGAATTCCCTAATCAGTACTAAGCTCCGCATGCAGTCTCTTTTCCAGAACATTCTTTGCCTAATGTTCCTTAGTGTGGCTCTCTCTTTAGTTGGGGCCTCCTTCCTTAGTACATGCATACCTTACTATTCTGTGGAATTGCAAGCCATGCATCTTTTAGAGCCACACTAGTCAAATTGATTGGCATTTCCATTTATTTTCCATTGTTCCCTTGTTTCTCCTGGACTTCCTCTGGTTTCTCTGTTCGAGGATGCTTAGAGGCTTCTCACCAGAGATTGGTGAGGTTTCCCCCATCATCTAGATGGGAGATTGACAAATTCTGTAAAGGTTAAGACAGTAACTATTTTAGGCTTTGTGGGCTACATGTGGTCTCTGTAGCACATTCTTCTTTGTTGTTGCTGTTTGTTCATTCGTTTGTTTTGCAACCTTTGGATAATGTAAACCACTCTCTTTTTTTTGACAGAGTCTCTCTCTGTAGCCAGGCTGGAGGGCAATTGTACAATCTCGGCTCATTACAACCTCCACCTCCCGGGTTCAGGCAATTCTCCTGCCTCAGCTTCCCGAGTAGCTGGGACTATAGGTGCGTGCCACCATGCCCAGCTAATTTTTTTTTTTTTTTGTATTTTTAGTAGAGACAGAGTTTCACCATGTTGGCCAGGATGTTCTCGATCTCCTGACCTTGTGATCCGCCCACCTCGGCCTCCCAAAGTGCTGGGATTACAGGTGTGAGCTACCGCACCCTGCCAATATAAACTATTCTTAGCTCATGGGCTATGCAAAGCCTTAGGCTGACCCCTGATCCAGACTGTCTTCTGAGACAAGCATTTCTGTGAGCTGCCCCATGTGATAACTGAGTTGTGCAGTAGCTGATGTGGTTTATTGCCTTCCCATCTACTGCATTGTCAGACCAGACTGACTGCACAGGGGCAGGTGGAGGGGGGCTGCATATGCCAACCATTACTCTTCAATAGAGTGTCCTTCATGAGCTCTCTCTCTCTCTCTCTCATTACTGACTACCTCAGTGTAGAAACCCTCATTTTTTTCCCCAGACCTATCCTTGTTACCCAATGTGCCTCTGCTTCCCTGGGTTTGGGATAAACTGGAAGGAGAGAATTTCTGAGTTCTCTTACTTATTTTGTTCCATAACTTCTCCCTCAAATCTGTGGTTGGGGACTCCCACCCTTGTCCACCCTTTCCTGCCTCATACTAGTATCATGAGTTTAGGGCTGTCGTTGGAAAGTCTGGCAGCCCAGGCCATAGGATTCCAGTTCAGCCTACGATTTCCTAGGGAAATCACCAGGTTCCAAAGGCTGGTTTTTAAACCTAGAATATCCATGTATCCATTTCCTAATGCAGTTTGGACCTGTTCTAGACAGAGCACTCAGCCCTAGCAAGAAAACCAATGAGGTGCAGAAGATATTCTGTGCCCACAGTTTTTCCCTGCCTTCTGGACCCTCAGCCCCTGGGATGGGCTCCTTGGGATTGCCCATGCAACAACACAGCCACAAGACATTCAGCACACCACCTCCTCCTGTGTTTTGAACCTCTAAATGAATTCTGTTCTAAAGCTTCTTCACGTCTCTCTCCATCCTGCTCCCATCTCCACCTCTAATGCTTCTTGGGAGTCTGAAGCTCAGATTCACATTTTCACATTTTCTCGTATAAACGTTGTGGGATAAGAATGGATGATATGTATGTGTCTGTGTGAGTTTGGTTTCTCAACCTGGACTGTGAGGGCTAATAAATTCACAAATCACACCATACATGCGCGTGTGCATGCGCGCGCGCACACACACACACACACACACAGTCCAGCACCCTCATCAGTTCTCTGGTTTAGGTCCAGATCTGATGGGACTGGTCAAGAAGGGGATGGTGGGGGCTCCTGAAGCATTTGCCCTTTCTTGCCTCTTGAGACCTTCTTTCCATTGGCAATTCAAAACAGGCTGACATACAGAGGGCTAGCACTCTAATTTGATGTGGACTCAGCCACTCAGACCTAGGTCTCAGGCTGCAGCTTATCCTAGCTCAGCAAATTGCTTCTTAGAATCTTTAGCTTGATTTCTGTCATTTGAGCCCAGGGATCTACCCACTTACTGAAATCTAAATTTTAAAAAATCAGTGATGAAAGTAATTTTCAGGATTTCCCTATTTAAAAGCATCCATGAAACAGTTCCTTTATGCCTTCTGTTTAGGATTTCCAGAATTAGGAAGGGAAACCAGGCTTGTGCCTTGGATCCAAAAGCAGCAAAAATACTACACTTGCCAAAAGCAAACTGAGGAATGAGCATTGGCCAGTCCTAGTATGCAGTCAGGAGGTGGACTTTTGTTAAGTTAGCCCTTACCATTTAGTGCTTACTGAATGCCAACAATGCACTTAGAAAAATAAGGGAGACAAGAATTTACAGACCATACCCTAAACTGGAAGGTACAGGAAAGACACGTCTCCTAGAGCTGGGAATGTGTCCCTAACATTTCAAGAAGAAGCAGAAAGTAGGAGAGATCACGATCTCAGTCTTTTTAGGATTCCAACACAAAATGGAAGGGAGCCCTCTGTGGGGTGATATTACAAAGGGTTTTTCTTGTCTTTCTTTAAAAAAAAAAGGCATTCCTTACTGGCTTGCTACCAGCAATTGAACTGTATTCTTTATATAGCTAGAGCCGTTTGTGTCTTCTTAAAATAAACTTTTTCTGTTAAAATCATTTTCTGTTTCACCCTCTGGTTTTCATTGTAGCAATGATACTTTTATTCAGACACTCAGCCCAGTTTTGAGCATGTTTAACCATCCACACGAGTATGGGGCCCACACACATTGGCTTTGATGCTCACGAACCTGAGAGCTCAAAACAGCTATGTGGCACAGAATGTCCTGCAGAAACCTGGCCCACTGAGCCATGGGCCTAAAGGCAGGTAACCCATGTTCTGGGACTTCATTTCAGGGATTTGAGTCCAGCTGTTCATGAAGTCAACAAGGGGGAGTGAGCAGCCATCACCAGGCCTGAGGGGAGGAGGCAGCCTTAGCAACTATCCCCAGGGCAAAAACTCCCTCTGTGTTCTCTAGCTCAATAAAGTCACCCGGCAAGGCAGACCAGAGTGAGTCTGGGCTGGGAGGGAAAAATCCCAGACCAAATGTGGTCCAGATCATTTCCATCCCTCAAGAAGGGTATGGTCCCACCATGCAGATGGCGACAGCCATATTTGAGAGTCAAATCTCATCAAAAGAAGAAAGGAACTTTGTTCTCTATTCCCAACTGTCCCAGGCCTCTAAGGCTGAGGTTCTTGTAGCCAGCATCCCTGTCTCCCCAGGCCCCTGACACCACCCGGCTGCTCTTCCAAAAGATACACCAGAACTGGAAATAGCTAGAAAACCTACAAGGGAAGGGAGAGGGGCCAGGGCCACCCTCAGACAATAGCATGTGTTTAAGTTGGAGATGAAGGTCAGAAAAGGAAGCTAGCTCGAGGTGGGCCTCATGGCAAGCAGTCCCTTGGTAGAACCCTGCAGTTCAGGGTCTGGTGTTCACTCCAGCAGGTTCAGAACTCCTTTGTACCTGTCTTAGTTCATTTTCTGTTGCTATAACAGAATACCATAGACCAAGTAATTAATAAAGAAAAGAAATCCACTTATTTCTTACAGTTCTGGAGGCTGAAAAGTCCAAGGACACGTTGCTGCATCTGGAGAGGGCCTTCTTACTGAGTCATAATAGGGTGGGGGACATCACATGGCAAGAGAGCAAGAGCATGCCATCCTAGGTCTCTCTTCTTCTTATAAAGCCACCAGTCCATCATGCCCGCACTACCCCCCCACCGCCACCGAAGACCAACACACAAATTTTGAAGGACACATTCAAACCACAGCAGTGCCACACCACCATAAGCTGATGAAGCTTTTAAGGATTTACTCACACTAACCAAACTCACAAAAGACAGGTCCTGGTATGTTAATTAACAGAAGAGAGAATGTACCTCTCAAACAAAGGTCATAAACAGGAGGGCTGCAGGCTGAATTGAATTCACATACATTATCTAGAGTACACAGTGCTGTTTGTCAATTTTTAAAAATTTAGGGGACTGGGCATGGTGGCTCACACCTGTAATCCTAGTACTTTGGAAGGCCGAGGCAGTTGGATCACCTGAGGTCAGGAGTTCGAGACCAGCCTGACCAATAAGGTGAAACCCCATCTCTACTAAAAATACAAAAATTAGCTGGGTGTGGTGGCAGGCGCTTGTAGTCCCAGCTACTCGGGAGGCTGAGAGAGGAGAATTGCTTGAACCTGGGAGGCGGAGGTTGTAGTGAGCTGAGATCATGCCACAGCATTCCAGCGTGGGTGACAGAGCAAGACTCCGTCTCAAAAAAAAAAAAATTTAGATGGAGCCGTCTCTCCAATTTACCTCCCACCACTCCCTGTTGCATCAAACCCAACCAGCTTCATTCCCTTATATTATCTGTCAGGTCCCTGAAGGCATATGAGTTTTTGACCCTTACCTTAAGTTGTCATCACAGGTTGAAGAACCCAGGAAGCATATGCTTAGATGGAGTTTACTGTGTGGGATGTTTACTAGGGAATGCCCTAGGAATCAACATCTGTGGAAGAGAAAGGAAGGAAACAAGATTAGACAGGAGGCAGCTGGGCAAGGTGGCTCACGCTTGTAATCCCAGCACTTTGGGAGCCGAGGCGGGCAGATCACCTGAGGTCAGGAGTTCAAGACCAGCCTGGACAACATGGCGAAACCCCATCTCTATTAAAAATACAAAAATTAGCCAGGTGTGGTGGTGTGCACCTGTAGTCCCAGCTACTCGAGGGGCTGAGGCATGAGAACTGAACCCAGGAGGCAGAGGTTGCAGTGAACCAAGATTGCACCACTGTACTCCAGCCTGGGTGACTCAGCAAGACTCTATCTAAAAAAAAAAAAAATTAGGAGGAGAAAAGAGTAGCAATGCAGGTGTTACAAAGCTTCTGCTCACTCAATGGCTGGCTCTGGCATTCACATGACCTGTCCATTGTCCTGCATTGGGCCAAAGGGCAGGCCTTCATATCTCCGCTTCAATAAGTCATTGGCTCTAGGCCATGCCATGAAGGGCTTGACCTTGGGTGAGATGTCTGTCTCAAGCTGAGGCAATCCCTGAAGGAACTGATAGTTGAAGAAGGCTCTTTGCTGACAGCACTTTCAGCAGCTGGCAGTAAATCCTCCCTTGAAGGGGGATCTTGGTGACAGAGTTCTTTGTCCATCACAGGTGTCTTTCTCCCATGAATAGTGCAGGCGAAACACTTACAAATCCTTATTCTGATTCCACCCCCACCTTTCTTTTTTTGAGACAGGGTCTTGCTCTGTTACCCAAACTGGAATGCAGTGGCACAATCACGGCTCACTGCAGCCTTGAACATCTGGGCTCAAGCAATCCTCCCTCTTCAGCCTCCTGAATAGCTGGGATCACAGGCATGCACCACTACACCTGGCTAATTTTCAAATTTTTTTGTAGAGATGGAGTTTCGCTATATTGCACAGGCTGGTCTCAAACTCCTCGGCCCAAGTGATCCTCCTGCCTCAGCCTCCCAAAGTGCTAAGATTACAGGCGTGAACCACGACGCCCATCCCAATTCCCTCACCTCCTCCTTACTTAAGACCAATTACACTTCATTTTATTAGGTTTGTAGCTTTCTTCAATTGTCACCATCTTAGGACACGTGCTAGTAGACTTTAAATGGACTTCAGTGTTTCATAAGCCTCATTAGTGCCCATTAATAAACTCTCTCCAAGGACATGTCATGCCACATATGCAAATGGCTAAATCAGTCCATCACAAAATACCATGAATAAAATGTCACTAGCATCTATCAGGCACCTACAATTGGCCAGGCATCGTGTGCTCCTCCATCCACTTGTTTTATGCTTCCATTCAACAAACGTCTAATGAGCTCCTACAACATGCTGGGCGGAGCATTAGGAGCTGAGGGTAGAGTAGTGACTGAGGGAGACACCATGCCTGCCCTTATGGAGCTTACCATCCAGTGGAGCCACTGCTGAGACCAATTCACATGGCATCCCTGGGAACCAGGACCAATGGTCCTCATGTTCCTATTATCTAAGGGCCACTACCCTGGCTATGAACTCCTCTGGTCAGCACTTACTTCGTACTCTGCTCTGCTACCCAATTTTCCCTGCTCCTCTTCCTCCCATCGTTTTCAACTGTGCCTTCCTGGAACCCCAGTTCCAGGGTGTCTTAGTCCATTTTGTGTTGATAGAATATATGAGACTGCGTAATTTATAAAGAAAGGAGGTTTCTTTAGCTGACGGTTCTGCAAGCTGAGAAATTCAAGGGCATGGCCTTGGCTTCTAGCAAGGGCTTTTGTGCTGTGTCACAACATGGTGAAGAAGGTCCAAGGGGAAGTGGATACGTGCAAAGAAGACAAAACCTGAGTGGCATCCTGGCTTTATAACAACACACTGTCACAAGAATTGATCCATTCCTGAGAGAACTCATCCAGTCTCACCAGAGTGAGAACTTACTACTACCAGATCAGCACCAAGCCATTCATGATGGAGCTGCTCCCACGATTCAAACACCTCCCACTAGCCCCACCTCCCAACATTTGGAGATCAAATTTCAACATGAGTTTTGGTGCAGACAAACAAACTACATCTAAATCGTAATATTCCAACCCTGGGCCCCCCAAAACTAGTGTCCTTCTCACATGCAACCTACAATAATTCTATCCCAATAGCCCCAAAAGTCTTAACTTGTTCCAGCACCAATGTAAAAGTCCAGTCTCATCTGAGACCCAAGGCAAGTTCCTAACAGCTATAAGTCTGTAAAATTAAAAATCAAGTTATTGGCCAGGCACGGTGGCTCACACCTGTAATCCCAGCACTCTGGGAGGCTGAGGTGGGTGGATCACGAGGTCAGGAGATCGAGACCATCCTGGCTAACATGGTGAAACCCTGTCTCTACTAAAAATACAAAACAAAATTAGCCGGGTATGGTGGCAGGTGCCTGTAGTCCCAGCTACTTGGGAGGCTGAGGTAGGAGAATGGCATGAACCCGGGAGGCGGAGCTTGCAGTGAGCCAAGATCGCGCCACTGCATTCCAGCCTGGGCGACAGAGCGAGACTCCGTCTCAACAAAAAAAAAAAAAAAAAAAAAAATCAAGTTATTTACTTCCAAGATACAATGGTTGTACAAGCATTGGGCAAACACCCATTCCAAAAGAGAGAAATTGGACCCAAAAAGGGGGGTAACAGGCCCATACAAGTTCAAAATCCAGCAGGGCAGACATTAAATCTTAAAGCTCCAAACTAATCTTTTACTCTGTGTACCACTTCCTAGGCACACTGGTGCAAGGAGTGGGCTCCCAAGGCCTCGAGCAGCCTTGCCCCATGGCTTTGCTGAATACCACCCATGTGGCTGCTCTCACAGGTTGGAGTTGAATGCCTGTGGCTTTTCCAGGCTGAAGTTGCACACTGCCAGGTGGGTCTATAATTGTGGGGTCCCCATGGCAGCCCTACTCCCATGGCTCCACTAGGCATTGCCTCATGAACACTTTCTGTGGAGGTTCTGCCCCTGCAGCAGGCTTCTGCAGAGGCTTTCCAATACATCCTCTGAAATCTAGGTGGAAACTGCCAAGCCTCCATGGCTCTGGCATTCTGGGCTCTCACAGACTTAATACCACATGGAAGTCACCAAGGCTTATGGCTTACACTCTCTGAAGTGATGGCCCAAGCAGTACCGGGAGCCCTTGAACTTCAACCAGAGTCAGAAACAATGTAGCAGTGATGTGAGGAGCAGCGTCCTGAGGTGGAGCAGGGGCAGCAGTGTTCAGGCCTTACCCCAGAAACCATTCTGTCCTCTTAGGCCTCCAGGCATGTGATGGGAAAAGCAGCCTCGAAGATTTCTGAAATGCCTTCAGGGTCTTTTTCTCCATTGTCTTGGCTTTAGCACCTGGCAACTTTGGTTTCCTCTCCTGAAAATGCTCTTTTCTTCTATGCCATTTGGCCAGGCTATGCATTTTCCAAATTTTTCTGCTGTGTTTCCCTTTTCTCCAGAAATTCACCATAAGCAGTTGGAAGTAATCATGCAGCAGCCTGAATACTTTGCTGCTTAGAAATTTCTTCCACCAGGTATTCTATTAAATTCCATCTGAGACGGAGCAGGGATTTCCTGCCCCTGCCAGTTCAATTCTACAATAAGCCTTCCACAGAGCATTTGGGCATAGATGTAGTTCATCCAAGTTCTTTGTCAATTTAAGACAAGGATGGCCTTTACTCCAGTTTCCAACATGTTGTTCCTCATTTCCATCTGGAACCTCACCAGAATGGCCTTTACTGTCCATATTTCCATCAACATTCTGGTCGGGACCATTTAACCAATCTCTGAGGAGTTCCAGACCTTCCATAGTCGTCTTGTCTAATAAGCCCTCATCAGAATCTTGGTTTTTTCTAGCCCGCTCTTCCAAATTCTTCCAACCTCTGCCCATTACCCATTTCCAAAGCTGCTTCCACATTTTTGGGCATTTCTTATCACCAACACTGTACTTCTCAGTATCAATTTTCTGTCTTAGTCTGTTTTGTGTTGCTATAAAAGAATACCTGAGTTTTTCCGTCCACTACCCCCATCCCCCCAGCACCACTTTGGCTGCACTGCGCTCACTCCGAGCTCTGGGCTCCTGCTAATCTAGCGCCACCATTGTCTCCCTTCAGCCGTCATCATGATTATCTACTGGGACCTCATCAGCCACAGTGAGATGTTCTCTGACAGTTACATGAGCCAGGAAATTGCAGACGGGCTGCGCCTGGAGGTGGAAGGGAAGATAGTCAGTAGGACAGAAGGTAACATTTTTGACTCGCTCATTGGTGGAAATGCCTCCGCTGAAGGCCCTGAGGGCAAAGGTACCGAAAGCACAGTAATCACTGGTGTCGATAGTGTCATGAATCATCACCTGCAAGAAACAAGCTTCACAAAAGAAGCCTACAATAAGTGCATCAAAGATTACATGAAATCAATCAAAGGCAAACTGGAAGAACAGAGACCAAAAAGAGTAAAACCTTTTATGACAGGAGCTGCAGAACAGATCAAGCACATCCTTGCTAATTTCAAAAACTACCAGAAAACATGAATCCAGATGGCATGGTTGCTCTGCGGACTACTGTGAGGATGGTGTGACCTGATATATGATTTTCTTTAAGGATGGTTTAGAAATGGAAAAATGTTAACAAATTTGGCAATTACTTTGGATCTATCACCTGTCATCATAACTGGCTTCTGTTTGTCATCCACATAACACCAGGACTTAAGACAAATGGGACTGATATCATCTTGAGTTCTTCATTATTTTGACTGATTTATTTGGAGTGGAGGCATTGTTTTTTAGAAAAACATGTCATGTAGGTTGTCTAAAAGTAAAATGCATTTAAACTCAAAAAAAAAAAAAACCTGAGACTGGGTAATTTAGAAAAACAATAGATTTCTTTATCTTGTGGTTCTATAGGCTGAGAAGTTCAAGGGCATGGCCCTGGTTTCTGGCAAGGGCTTTTGTGCTGTGTCACAACATAGTGGAGAAGGTCAAAGAGAAAGTGGACACATGCAAAAAGGGGAAAACCTGAGTGGCATCCCGGCTTTATAACAACCCACTGTCACAGGAACTAATCCATTCCTGAGAGAACTAATCCAGTCCTGTGAGACTGAGAATTCATTCACTCCTGCAAGACTGCCACCAAGCCATTCATGAAGGATCCATCCCCATGACCCAGACACCTCCCACTAGGACCCACCTTCCAACATTTGGGGATCAAATTTCAACATGAGTTTTGATGGAGACAAATAAACCACATCAAAACCATAGCACAGGGACTGCTAAATACCCCAACAACAGAAATAGAAAGCTCCCCTAAACACCTTCTTTAACTGAGACCTGGCTGTCTCCTGAGAACCCCACTTCGCCTGTAGGCCTCTCCTCAGAGATTCTTTCCCTCCCCCAAATACTTCTGCATCTGGAGGTGGAGTGGGCCCCTTCTTTGCTCCCCACTGCACCTTCCAGACCATGACCGCTGTACCTCTCAGGCACTTCCCTCCATTCTATCCTTTTGCCCACCCCCTAGTCTTGCCCAAATCCAAATCACTTCAACATTCATGTGAAAGATCTATCCCACTTCCCACACTTCTTGTTTCTTCGGCCTACTCACCTCTGTTGCCCTCCCTTTCTGCTCCAGTCACTCACTCTCAGGGCCCCAAGTGGATCTTGCGATGGCCCAGAACTGCTGCACCACTGAAATCTTAACTTCAATCCCCACAACCTCACATCTTTCTAACTTTCCCATCTGATTACTTCATTACACTGTTCAGCTTTGTTGAGACTTGTATGAGCTCATCACAAAAGAAGAAATCCCAATGTCCAATAAACATGGAAAGGTGCTTAACCTCATCTACTGTCAGGGAAACGAAGAATGAGGGAGAATGGGGCATGAGGAAGGAGCATGAGAAAACTTTTTGAGGTAATAGATATGTGCATTATCTTGATCGTGGCTCTGGTTTCAAGGATGTTTACTAATCAAATCATCACTTAAAACGTGCAGTTTGTTGTACATCAATTATATATCAATAAAGTTGTAAAATATACACACACGTATGGCCCGGTGCAGTGGCTCACACCTGTAATCCCAGCACTTTGGGAGGCCGAGGTGGGTGGATCACCTGAGGTCAGGAGTTCGAGACCAGCCTGACCAACATGGAGAAACCCCATCTCCACTAAAAATACAAAATTAGCCGGGCATGGTAGTGCATGCCTGTAATCCCAGCTACTTGGGAGGCTGAGGCAGGAGAATCGCTTGAACCCGGGAGGCGGAGGTTGCAGGGAGCCGAGATCGCACCATTGCACTCCAGCCTGGGCAACAAGAGCGAAACTCCGTCTCAAAAAAGAAAAAAAAAGTTATACACACACACACACACACACACACACACCAACAACATACCATTTCACATATGCCAGACTGGCAAATTTTTTAAAGTCTGATGATAATTAGTGTTGAGGAGCAGAGACCCTCATACACTGCTGATGGGGCTATTGATTGGTTCAACAACTTGGGAAAACAATTTGTCATTATCTATTAAAATTGAAGATACACATCTCCAAGAACCCAGCAGTTCCATTCCTAGGTATATATCCTACAGAAAAGTGTACATAGCTTTACTGAAAGATATATAGGCCAGGCGCGGTGACTCACGCCTATAATCCCAGCACTTTGGGAGGCTGATGTGGGCAGATCACCTGAGGTCAGGAGTTTGAGACCAGCCTGGCCAATATGGCGAAACCCCGTCTCTACTAAAAATACAAAAAAAAATATATATATATATATAGCTGGGATTACCGGCGTGGTGGCACGTGCCTGTACCCAGCTATTCAGGAGACTGAGGCAGGAGAATCGCTTGAACCCGGGAGGCGGAGGTTGCAGTGAGCTGAGATCACACCACTGCACTCCAGCCTGGGCAACAGAGCGAGACTCCATCGCAAAAAAAAAGAAAGAAAGAAAGAAAGAAAGATATATAAAGGTTCAAAGCATCATTATACATAACAGCCCTAATTGGAAACAATCCAAAAGTCCATCAAGAGCAGAATGAATAAATTGTGGAATGCTATACAGAAACGACAATTAAACTACAGCCACGGCCAGGCTCCGTGGCTCACGCCTGTATTCCCAGCACTTTGGGAGGCTGAGGCGGGCGGATCACCAGGTCAAGAGTTAGAGACCAGCCTGGTCAACAGGGTGAAACCCCATCTCTACTGAAAATACAAAAATTAGCCAGTCTTGGTGGCGGGCACCTGTAGTCCCAGCTACTCAGGAGGCTGAGGCAGGAGAATCGCTTGAACCCGGGAAGCAGAGGTTGCAGTGAGCCAAGACTGTGCCACCGCACTCCAGCCTGGGTGACAGGGTGAAACTCCGTCTCAAAAAAAAAAAAAAAACCTACAGCCACACACAACATGTATAAATCATGCAAATATGAAGTTGAGTGAAAGAAGACACAAAGGAATACATACAGTGTGATTCCATTTATATAAAGTTCAAAAACAAGCAAAACTAAATTATTGTTTAGGAATGCACATATAGCTAGGTGCATGGCTCTGCCAGTAGTCCCAGCATTTTGGGAGGCCGAGGCAGGTGGATCACTTGAGCCCAGGAGTTCAAGACCAACCCAGGCAATGTGGCAAGACCTCCATCTCTACCAAGAAAAATACATTATTTAATATATTTTAAAAAGTGGATGCACATGTAGATGATAAAACTAAAGAAAAGCAAGGCTGGGCACTGTGGCTCACACTTGTAATCCCAGCACTTTGGGAGGCCAAAGCAGGAGGATCACTTTGAGGCAGAATAGGGTCTGGAGGCAGGAAACCTAAGGGCATTTCACGCTGACTTCCTAGAACTAAATTGAAAGGAAAACCCTAACTTTCCACGCCTAACTAACAAAAGGACCAGAGGCTATACCCTTTGCAAACCTCCACCTTTTCTGCAGACAGAAAATTGAAAGTACCTCTGATTAGCTGCTTTTTGCAACCAATCATATGTTTGCATAGGAGTATAACTTTGTGACTTTACTTCAGCCTCTGATTGTTTGCTGTCCACAACCAATCAGACTGATTGTGGGCCAAGTCTTCATTTGCATAGACATGCAACTTTGTAACTTCACATCAGTCTCTGATTGCAGGCCACCACTTCATTTACATGGGGTAAACAACAAGTGACCAATGGGAAACCTCTAGGGGGTATTTGGACCCCAGAAGATTCTGTATCCAGGGCCCTTGAGCAGCTGCTCAGGCCCACTGCCACCCTGTGGAGTGTACTTTTGTTTCCAATAAATCTCTTGTTTTTGTTGCTTCGTTCTTTCCTTGCTTTGTTTGTGTTTTGTCCAATTCTTTGTTCAAAACGCTGAGAACCTGGACACCCTCCACAGGTAAGAACTTGAGCCCAGGAGTTTGAGACCAGCCCAGGCAACATGGTGAGACCCTGTCTCTATAAAAAGTAAAAAAAAAAAGACCGGGCACGGTGGCTCACACCTGTAATCCCAACACTTTGGGAGGCCGAGGCGGGTGGATCACGAGGTCAGGAGTTCAAGAACAGCCTGGCCAACATGGTGAAACCCCGCCCCTACTAAAAATATTTTTAAAATTAGCTGGGTGTGGTGGCACATGCCTGTACCCCAGCTACTCAGGAGGCTGAGGCAGGAGAATTGCTTGAACCTGGGAGGTGGAAGTTGCAGTAAGCCAAGATGGCACCACTGCACTCCAGCCTGGGTGACAGAGCAAGACTCTGTCTCAATTAAAAAAAAAAATTAGCTGGGCATGGTGGCATGTGTCTGTTGTCCCAGCTACTGGGGAGGCTGAAGCCAGAGGATGGCTTGAGCCCAGGAGGTTGAGGCTGCAGTGAGCCTTGATCACACCACTGCACTCCACCCTGGGTGACAGAGTGAGGTCCCGTCTCAGAGAAAAAAGAGAGAGAGAGAGAGGGAGAAAGAGGCAGAGGGAGAGAAAAGAAAAGCAAGCAAGTTATTATCATAAAAGTTAAGAGATTGGCTACTTCTAAGGATAAATTGTAATTGATAAGGACACATGGGAGATTTTGGGGGTGCTAGCAAAGTTCTACTTTCTGACCTGCATGGTAGTCACACTGGTGTTCACTTGTAACTAATTTTGCAAGTGTACAAACTATACATTTGTTTTAAGCACTTTTCTGTGTGTATATATGTATGTATGTATGTATGCATGTTATATTTTACAATGATAAATATTCTTTTTTTTTTTTTTTTTGAGATGGAATTTTGCTCTTGTTGCCCAGGCTGGAGTGCAATGGCGCGATCTCAGCTCACCGCAACCTCTGCCTCCCGGGTTCAAGCAATTCGCCTGCCTCAGCCTCCTGAGTAGCTGGGATTACAGGCATGCACCACCACGCCCACTAATTTTTGTATGTTTAGTAGAGACAGGGTTTATCCATGTTTATCAGGCTGGTCTCGAACCCCCAACCTCAGGTGATCTGGCCGCCTCGGCCTCCCAAAGTGCTGGGACTACAGGCATGAGCCACCGTACCCGGCCTACAATGAGAAATATTCTTAAGGACCCAGGATACAATTCTGAGTAACACCACATATCAGAGAAGGCTGCAGAAGACATCTCCTTAGGAAACAGACAGGGAAGGGGCAGCCAGAGGCGGACGGCAAACCAGTAGAGCAGGGTGTTAAGGAAGCTCAAAACAGAAGCTTCCAAATTCTCAAAAAGAGAGTGGACAACCGTGTCAACCCTTATGCACCCCTGCTCTGTGGGACACATTAGAGCACAGCCAACAGTCACCAGCCTGTGTCCTTGCAGCTATGACAGGAACACTCTTGCACCATAGAAAAATGAGCAAAGGCACAAACAGAGAAGAAGAAATACTATTAAGAGGCAAACATATGGGAAAATGTCTACACTTCCTAATGAGCAAAGACACACTAAATTGTAAAAACTGAATGGCCAATTATAGTAGCAAAAATTAAGGGGAGGCAGAAGAAATTGCAATATGTCAGGCTGGAAAGAATACCAAATTGATGCACGGTTACTGGCTGCTAACACTATGAATAAATACCACCCCTTTAAAATAAAATCTGGCAATATGCAATAGGAAATTTTAAATGCTCATGCCGTTTTACTCAGTAATCCTACTTCTGGGCCTCTATACTAGGAAAATTATGCAAAGGAAAGAAAAAGTCGGTGTGAATGAGTTTAGAAGTGACTCCCAAATCTCTTTCTCCAGCCCCAACCACTGTCCTGAGCCCAATCTGTGTATCCAGAGGTCCACCTGGCATTGCCACTCGCATGGCTAGTCTGCAACTCAGAGTAAATATATATAAAGTGTAAAATGAACTCCTTTGTCCCTCTCAAACCTGCTCTTTCTCAAATCTTTACCTCCCTAATAAATGGCACCACCATCCATGCAACTGCTGAAGCCCAAAACCGAAGAGTCATTCTTGATTCTTCCTTTTGCTCACCACCCACTTCCAATTTGCCACCAATCTTGTTGGCTCAATGATTAAAATAAAAAACTGTGATAACACAAACTGCTGGCAAGTAGGTGGAGAAACTGGATCACTCATATATTACTTGTGGGGATGTGAATTAGTACAGCAACTCTGAAAAAAGTATGGCAGTTTGTTTCAAAACTAAACATGCAATTACCATACAACCCAGCAATTACACGCTTAGGCAATTAACCCAAAGAAATTAAAACTTATGGTTGGGGGGGGTGGGGGTTTGAAAGAAGGTCTTGCTCTGTCACTCAGGCTGAGTGCAGTGGCACAATCACAGCTCACTGCAACCTCCACCTCCTGGGTGCAAGCGATCCTCCCACCTCAGCCTCCCTATTTTTAATTTTTTTATTTTTTAGTAGAGAGTGGGGGTCTCACTATGTTGCCCAGGCTGGTCTCGAAATCCCGGACTCAAGCAATCCACCCACCTTGACCTCCCAAAATGCTGGGATTATAGGCATGAGCCACCATGCCTGGATGAAAATATGTTCACACAAAAACTTGCACATAAATGTTTATGGCAGCTTTACAGCCAAAAATGAGAAACAACCCAAATGTTTTTTTAACAGGTGAATGATTAAACAAACTGTGGCACATCTATAGCATGGAATACTAACTAGTCAGTAATAAAAAGGAATGAACTGCTGATATACACAACTGGAATGAACCTCCAGAGAATTATGCTGAGTGAAAAGGTCAATCTCAAAATATTACATATTGTATGATTCCATAACATTATTGGAATAACAAATTTACAAGGATGGAAAACATATTAGTGGTTGTTAAAAACTAGGGAGCGAGGGAGGGAGGGAGGTGCTGTGGCTATAAAAGAATATCATGAGGGATTCTTGTAATGAGATTATTCTGTATCTTGACTGTGACGGAGGTTACACAAATCTACAACATGGTAAAATTACATCGAGTTAATACACAAATATACATTTGAGTGCATGTAAAACTGGTGAAATCTGAATAAGATAGACGGATTGTATCAATGTTAATTTCTTGTTTGTGATACTGTACTATCGTTTTGCAAGTTTCATTGAGTGAAACTAGACAAGGGGTACACATGGACTCATAATTTCTAACAACTGCATGTGAATCTACAATTATCTTAAACGGCATTTTTTTTGTTTTTATTTTAAAAGTAGAGGTGGGGGTTCCACTATGTTGCCCCGGCTGGTCTCGAACTCCTGACCTCAAGTGATCCACCTGCCTCAGCCTCCCAAAGTGCTGGCATTAAAGACGTGAGCCACTATGCCCACCCAAGACAATGATTATTAAAATGCAATTTGAAAATGGGCAAAGAACATGAAAGGACAGTTCACCAAAGTTATCTACAGATGGAAAATAAACACATGAAACTATGTTCAACATCACTAGCCATTAGAAAATGCAAATTAAGAACACAATGAGATACTACTACACACCTATTAGAACAACAAAAATTAAAAATAGTGGCAATACCAGTTGGGTGTGGTGGCTCATGCCTGTAATCCCAGCACTTTGGGAGGCCGAGGGGGGCAGATCATGAGGTTAGGAGATCGAGACCATCCTGGCCACCTGGCCATCAAGACATGGTGAAGCCCCGTCTCTACTAAAAATACAAAAATTAGCTGGGCATGGTGGCATGTACCTGTAGTCCCAGCTACTCGGGAGGCTGAGGCAGGAGAATTGCTTGAACCCAGGAGGTGGAGGTTGCAGTGAGTCAAGATCATGCCACTGCACTCCAGCCTGGGCGACAGAGTGAGACTCTGTCTCAAAAAAAAAAAAAAAAAATAGTGACGATACCAAATGCTGGTAAAAATGCAGAGAAATAATACTATGCAGCCATAAAAAATGATGAGTTCATATCCTTTGTAGGGACATGGATGAAATTGGAAACCATCATTCTCAGTAAACTATCGCAAGAACAAAAAACCAAACACCACATATTCTCACTCATAGGTGGGAATTGAACAATGAGATCACATGGACACAGGAAGGGGAATATCATACTCTGGGGACTGTGGTGGGGAGGGGGGAGGGGGGAGGGATAGCACTGGGAGATATACCTAATGCTAGATGACGAGTTAGTGGGTGCAGCGCACCAGCATGGCACATGTATACATATGTAACTAACCTGCACAATGTGCACATGTACCCTAAAACTTAAAGTATAATAAAAAAAAAAAAAATGCAGAGAAATAGTTCACTCACATAATTCTGGTGGAAATGCAAAATGGTACAGCCACTCTGGAAAATAATTTAGCATTTTCTTTAAAAACCAAACATATACTTACCGATTGACCCAGCAATTGCGCTCTTGGTTAAGTCCAGTAAAAAAAGTTTATGGGCTGGGTGCGGTGGCTCATGCCTGTAAGCCCAGCCCTTTAGGAGGCCAAGGCTGGTGGATCATTTGAGCTCAGGAGTTCGAGACCAGCTTGGCCAACATGGTGAGACCCCATCTCTACTAAAAATACAAAAATTAGCCAGGCGTGATGGTGTGCTCCTGTAATCCCAGCTACTCGGGAGGCTGAGGTAGGAGAATCGCTTGAACCCAGGAGGTGGAGGTTGCAGTGAGCCGAGATTGCACCACTGCACTCTAGCTTGCGCGACGGAGTGAGACTCCATCTCAAAATAAAATAAGTACATAAAATAAAACTTTATGTCCACACAAAAACCTATACATGAGTGTTCACAGCACTCTAATTTGCAATAGCCAAAAACTGGAAATAACCAAACTGTCCCTTAATAGGTGAGTGGCTAAACAAAGCGTGGTACATCCAAACCACGGAATACTACAGAATGAAATATTAATACGTGAAACAACTTGGACAGATCTCAAAGGAACCATGGTGAGTGAAAAAGGGCAATCTCAAAAGGTAACATACTGCATAATTCCATTTATGTAACATTCTTAAAGTGACAAAATTATAAAGATGGAGAACAGATTAATTATTTCTAGGGTTTAGAGATGAAGATGATGGGATAGTTGTGTTACTGGTGGAGGGTGTCCAGGTTCTTGGCATTTTGAACAAAGAATTGGACAAAACACACAAAGCAAGAAAAGAATAAAGCAACAAAAGCAGAAATTTATTGAAAATGAAAGTACACTCCACAGTGTGGGAGCAGGCCCCAAGCACAGGGGCTCAAGAGCCCAGTTACAGAATCTTCTGGGGTCCAAGTACCCCCTAGAGGTTTCCCATTGGCCACTTGGTGTTCACTCCATGCAAATGAAGTAAGTACGCAATCAGAGGCTAAAGTGAAATTACAAAGTTGCACTCCTATACAAAAGAAGACTTGGCCCACAATCAGTCTGATTGGTTGCAGAAAGCAACAATCAGTCTGATTGGTTGCAGAAAGCAACAATCAGTCTGATTGGTTGCAGAAAGCAACAATCAGTCTGATTGGTTGCAGAAAGCAACAATCAGTCTGATTGGTTGCAGAAAGCAACAATCAGTCTGATTGGTTGCAGAAAGCAACAATCAGTCTGATTGGTTGCAGAAAGCAACAATCAGTCTGATTGGTTGCAGAAAGCAACAATCAGTCTGATTGGTTGCAGAAAGCAACAATCAGTCTGATTGGTTGCAGAAAGCAACAATCAGTCTGATTGGTTGCAGAAAGCAACAATCAGTCTGATTGGTTGCAGAAAGCAACAATCAGTCTGATTGGTTGCAGAAAGCAACAATCAGTCTGATTGGTTGCAGAAAGCAACAATCAGTCTGATTGGTTGCAGAAAGCAACAATCAGTCTGATTGGTTGCAGAAAGCAACAATCAGTCTGATTGGTTGCAGAAAGCAACAATCAGTCTGATTGGTTGCAGAAAGCAACAATCAGTCTGATTGGTTGCAGAAAGCAACAATCAGTCTGATTGGTTGCAGAAAGCAACAATCAGTCTGATTGGTTGCAGAAAGCAACAATCAGAGGCTGAAGTGAAGTTACAAAGTCACACTCCTATGCAAACATCTGATTGGTTGCAGAAAGCAACCAATTAGAGGTACTTTCAATTTTCCATCTGCCGCGCAGAAAAGGGGCACGTTGCAAAGGAAGTAGCTTCTGGTCCTTTTGTTACTTAGGTGTAGAAAGTTGGGGTTTTCCTTTTGATTTAGTTCTAGGAAGTCAGCATGAATTGGCCTTAGATTCCCTGCCTCCAGACCCTTTTCTCCTGCCTCAGTTTTGTATCTTGATGGTAGTTCCATGGACCTACACGGGGCATCAAATGACATAAAACCATACACACACATTATGTCAGTGCCAATTTCCTGGTTTTGATATTGTACTATAGTTATGTAAAATGTAACCATTTGGGGGAACTGGGTGAAAGATACCCAGAACCTCTCTGTAGTATTTTATAACTTCCTGTTAATCTATAATTCTTTTAAAATAAGAATGTTTAAAATGAAAAAGATAATTGACTATTTAAAGCAAAAATAATTACAATATATTGTGAGGTTTATGACGTAGATAAGTAAAATATATAACAACAATAACACAAAGGCCAGAGGAGGGAAATGGAAGTATACCTTTGTAAGGTTCCTATGCTGTAGGTGAAGTGGTATATCATTTGAATGTATAATATGAAAAGTTAAACATTAATTAATTAATTAATTTATTTATTTATTTTTGAGATGGAGTCTCGCTCTGTCTCCCAGGCTGGAGTGCAATGGTGTGATCTTAGCTCACTGCAACCTCCGCCTCCTGGGTTCCAGCAATTCTCCCACCTCAGCCTCCTGAGTAGCTGGGATTACAGGCGCGCATCACCACGCCCGGCTAATTTTTTGTATTTTTAGTAGAGACGGGGTTTCACCATGTTGGCCAGGCTGGTCTTGAACTCCTGACCTCAAGTGATCTGCCTGCCTCAGCCTCCAAAAGGGCTGAGATTACAGGCATGAGCCACTGCGCCTGGCCAAGTTAAAGATTTATAATATAAACCCTAAAGCAACCTCTAAAATAATAGAACAAAAAGTTATAGATAATAGCCAACAATGGAGATAAAAATGAGTCATAAAAATACTTGGCCAGGCATGGTGGCTTACACTTGTAATCCCAGCACTTAGGGAGGCCAAGTCGGGATGATTGCTTGAGGCCAGGAGTTTGAGACCAGCCTGGGCAACATAGAAAGACCTCATCTCTACAAAACATTTAAAAATTAGCAGGGGGTGGTGGTATGTGCCTGTAGTCCCAGCTACTCAGGAGGGTGAGGTGGGAGGATCCCTTGAGCCCAGGAGTTTGAGGCTGCAGTGAGCTATGATTTCACAACTGCATTCCAACCTGGGTGATAGAGCAAGATCCCATCTCTTTATATTAAAAAAAAAAGAAGAAGAAGAAGGAAGAAAGAAACTCAATCTGAAAGAGGGCAAAGAAAGAGGAAAATGGAACAAAGAACAGATGGAACAAAGAGAAACCATATAGAAATCTAACCATATCAATAATCACATTAAATGCAAAGCATCTAAACACTCCCATTCCAAAGGGAAAGACTGTCATATTAAGTAGAAAAAGCACAGAGGGCAGGGCACAGTGGCTTATGCCTATAATCCCAGCACTTTGGGAGGCCAAGGTGGGAGGATCATTTGAGCCCAGGAGTTCGAGATCAGCCTGGGCAACACAGCAAGACCCCATCTCTACAAAAAATGTTTAAAAAATTAGCCAGGTGTAGTGGCGCATGCCTGTAGTCCTAGATACTTGAGACGCTGAGGCCAGAGGATCACCTGATCCCAGGAGTTCAAGGCTGTAGTAAGCTGTGATCACACCACTGCATCCAGCCTGGGTGACAGAGTGAGACTCTGTTTCTTAAAAAAAAAAAAAAGTTAAAAAATAAAAAAAAAAAAAAAATTTTTTTTTAAAGGAAAAGCACAGGACTCAACTATATACTCCCTGAAAAAAAAGCCCTCACTTTGGTATAATGACACAAACAGGTTAAAAGTAAAAAGATACAAAAATATTTACCATGCTAACATGAATCAAAAGAAAGCTGGGGCTGGGTGGCAGTGGCTCATGCCTGTAATTTCAGCACTTTGGGAAGCCAAGGCAGGTGGATCACTTGAGCTCAAGAGTTTGAAACCAGCCTAGGCAACGTGGTGAAACACCATCTCTACCAAAAATGCAAAATATATATATATATATATATATATATCCTGGCATATATATATATATATATATATCCTGGCATATATATATATATATCCTGGCATATACATATATATATATCCTGGCATATATATATATATATCCTGGCATATATATATATATATATATATATATATCCTGGAGATATATATATATATATATATATATATATCCTGGCATAGTGGCATGCACCTGTAGCCCCAGTTACTCAGGAGGCTGAGGTGGGAGGATAGCTTGAGCCCAGGAGACAGAGGTTGCAATAAGCTGTGATTCTGTCACTGCACTACAGCCTGGGCAACAGAGCCAGACTGTCTCAAAAAAAAAGAAAAAATCTGGAATGCCTAGGTTAGTATCAAAGTAGATTTCAGAGCAAATATCACCAGGGATCAAGAAAGTGATTTCAAAATGATCAAATGGCCAGTTCATCAAGAGAACATAGCAATCCTAAACATTTGTGTGCTTAATAATACAGCTTCCAATTATCTAAAGTATCTAAAGTAAAAACTGATAGCGCTGAAAGGAGAAATAGGCAAATCTACAATTACATTTCGGGATTTTAATACCCCTCTGTTACCAAATGATGAAATAAATAGACAGAAATTTAGCAAGGCAGAGTTTGGTTAACAGACACTGAAGTACAGCTAGATAGGAAGAATAAGTTCTAGTGTTCTATAGCATTATAGAGTGACTACAATAAACAACAATTTATTGCATATTCTCAAATAGCTACAAGAGCAGATTTTGAATATTCTCAACACAAAGAAATGATAAATGTTTGAGGGGACAGATATGCCAATTACCTGATTTGATCATTATACATAGTATGCAGGTATAGAAATTTCACACTGTACCCCATAATATGTGGAATTATTATGTGTCAATTAAAAATAATTTTTTAGGCTGGGGGCAGTGGCTTACACCTGTAATCCCAGCATTTGGGAGGCTGAGGCGGGCGGATCACGAGGTCAGGAGATCGAGACCATCCTGGCTAACACGGTGAATCCCCGTCTCTACTAAAAAATACAAAAAAAAAAAAAAAAAAAAAACCAGAAAAAAATTAGCCAGGCGTGGTGGCAGGTGCCTGTAGTCCCAGCTACTCGGGAGGCTGAGGCAGGAGAATGACGTGAACCTGGGAGGGGGAGCTTGCAGTGAGCCGAGATGGCACCACTGCACTCCAGCCTGGGCAACAGAGCCAGACTCCGTCTCAAAAAATAAATAAATTAATAAATAATAATAATAATAATTTTTTAGGCCAGGCTCATTGGCTCATACCTGTAATCCTAGCACTTTGAGAGGCCAGTCGGGCGGATTGGCTGAGCTCAGGAGTTCGAGATTAGCCTAGGCAGCACGGCGAAACCCCGTCTCTACTAAAAATACAAAAAATTAGCCAGGCATGGTGGTTCGCACCTGTAGTCCCAGCTACTGGGGAGGTTAAGGCAGGAGAATCGCTTGAACCTGGGAGGCGGAGGTTGCAGTGAGCCAAGATCACGCCATTGCACTTCAGCCTGGGCAACAGAGCGAGACTGTGTCTCAAAATAATAATAATAACAATAATAACTTTTAAAAAGGCAAAAAAGGCCAAATGAATAAATTAAAAACAACAACAAAAATAAATTTACGAACGATATGAAAGAATTCAACAGCACCATCAGCCAAAAGGATCCAACTAACATGTATAAAATCTTCCACTCAACAACGGCAGAGTACCTATTCTTTTTTTTTTTTTTTTTTTTTTTTTTTTTTATTGATAATTCTTGGGTGTTTCTCACAGAGGGGGATTTGGCAGGGTCATGGGACAATAGTGGAGGGAAGGTCAGCAGATAAACAAGTGAACAAAGTTCTCTGGTTTTCCTAGGCAGAGGACCCTGCGGCCTTCCGCAGTGTTTGTGTCCCTGGGTACTTGAGATTAGGGAGTGGTGATGACTCTTAACGAGCATGCTGCCTTCAAGCATCTGTTTAACAAAGCACATCTTGCACCGCCCTTAATCCATTTAACCCTGAGTGGACACAGCACATGTTTCAGAGAGCACAAGGTTGGGGGTAAGGTCACAGATCAACAGGATCCCAAGGCAGAAGAATTTTTCTTAGTACAGAACAAAATGAAAAGTCTCCCATGTCTACTTCTTTCTACACAGACACGGCAACCATCCGATTTCTCAATCTTTTCCCCACCTTTCCCGCCTTTCTATTCCACAAAGCCGCCATTGTCATCCTGGCCCGATCTCAATGAGCTGTTGGGTACACCTCCCAGACGGGGTGGTGGCCGGGCAGAGGGGCTCCTCACTTCCCAGTAGGGGCAGCCGGGCAGAGGCACCCCTCACCTCCCGGACGGGGCGGCTGGCCGGGCAGGGGGCTGACCCCCCCACCTCCCTCCCGGACGGGGCGGCTGGCTGGGCAGAGGGGCTCCTCACTTCCCAGTAGGGGCGGCCGGGCAGAGGCGCCCCTCACCTCCCGGACGGGGCGGCTGGCCGGGCGGGGGGGCTGACCCCCCCACCTCCCTCCCGGACAGGGCGGCTGGCCGGGCGGCGGGGCTGACCCCCCCACCTCCCTCCCGGACGGGGTGGCTGGCCGGGCAGAGGGGCTCCTCACTTCCCAGTAGGGGCAGCCGGGCAGAGGCGCCCCTCACCTCCCGGACGGGGCAGCTGGCCGGGCGGGGGGCTGACCCCCCACCTCCCGGATGGGGTGGCTGGCCGGGCGGGGGCCTGACCCCCCCACCTCCCGGACGGGGTGGCTGCCAGGCGGAGATGCTTCTCACTTCCCAGATGGGGTGGCTGCCGGGCGGAGAGGCTCCTCACTTCTCAGACAGGGCGGCTGCCAGGCGGAGGGTCTCCTCACTTCTCAGACGGGGCAGCCGGGCAGAGACGCTCCTCACCTCCCAGACAGGGTCACGGCCGGGCAGAGGTGCTCCTCACATCCCAGATGGGGCGGCGGGGCAGAGGCGCTCCCCACATCTCAGACGATGGGCGGCTGGGCAGAGACACTCCTCACTTCCTAGATGTGATGGCAGCCGGGAAGAGGCGCTCCTCACTTCCTAGATGGGATGGTGGCCGGGTGGAGACACTCCTCACTTTCCAGACTGGGCAGCCAGGCAGAGGGGCTCCTCACATCCCAGACGATGGGCGGCCAGGCAGAGACACTCCTCACTTCCCAGACGGGGTGGCGGCCGGGCAGAGGCTGCAATCTCGGCACTTTGGGAGGCCAAGGCAGGCGGCTGGGAGGTGGAGGTTGTAGCAAGCCGAGATCATGCCGCTGCACTCCAGCCTGGGCACCATTGAGCACTGAGTGAACGAGACTCCGTCTGCAATCCCGGCACCTCGGGAGGCCGAGGCTGGCGGATCACTCGGGGTTAGGGGCTGGAGACCGGCCCGGCCAACACAGCGAAACCCCGTCTCCACCAAAACCAGTCAGGCGTGGCGGCGCGTGCCTGCAATCGCAGGCACTCGGCAGGCTGAGGCAGGAGAACCAGGCAGGGAGGTTGCAGTGAGCCGAGATGGCAGCAGTACAGTCCAGCTTTGGCTCCGCATGAGAGGGAGACTGTGGAAAGAGAGGGAGACCGTGGGGAGAGGGAGAGGGAGATGGAGAGGGAGAGGGAGAGGGAGAGCAGTACCTATTCTTCTCAAGTACATGTGACGCATTTACCAAGATAGACCACATTATGGGCCATAAAACAAAACTTTACAAATTTAAGATAATAGAAATTATACATCGTTGGGGATAAGCATAGGGTACTTCGGGAGCACAGAGGAGTGTCTAGCCCAGCCTGGGAAAAAGAAGAGAGTCAGGGAAGGCTTCCAGGAAGGAGGTATCATCTGAGCTCAGTCTTGAAAGGTAAATAAGAATTAGCCAGATCAAAAATAAGGGAAAGCATTCCAGGGAGAGAGATCAGCATGGAGTCTTAAGATAGGGCCTGTAAATAGTAACTTTATATGGTTGCACCCAGTGGAGACTAGCAAGAAATGAGGCTGCAGATGTCAGTATAATGGGCCCTGGGCCTCCAGGTTACAAAGTGAGACAGTGTCCTATCAGACAATGGGGAGTCACTGAAGGGTCTTAACTGGGAGAGTCACAGTATCAGTTCTGTGTTTCTAAGAGCTCCCTCTGAGATGCCGCAGAAGGTAGTTTGAAGAGAAGGTGAAACTGGCAGCAGAGGGATCAATGTTCCAATGGTCTAGAGAATATGCAGAAGGCTATGGCAGTGGCAGGGAGGGCAGGGGACAAGCCAGAGGTAATTAGTGACTCCTAGTTAACATTATGACAACTGAAGTGTTTAGGGATGGAGTGTGCTGATGTCTGTAACTTGCTTTGAAATGCAACAAAAATAAGAAAAATTGATGGGTGAATATGTGATAAAGCAAATCTAGCAAAATGTTCACTGTTCACCATAAAATTATGGGGGGCAGGGAGAAGTGTTGTTTAGGAGGCAGAATCCACTGAACATGGAGACCAGTGCCCAAGGCTGAGGATGCAGAAGACCTCTTCCCCAGCAGCTCCCCTCTTCCTTGTCTACAGTACCCTGCCCACTGTCCCCCACCCATACTATGTTCCTTCTCCTTGCCTCTGTGCTTCTGCAGCCTGGAAGGTCCAGCACCGCAGGCAGAGGAGAGCACATTCCAGGTTACTCATAATAACACACTGATGCATAAACCAAAGGCTTATTTATGTCCCATGTTGGGGGTATAACTTGACCCTGGGGCCTCTTGCACAGTGTCCCTGAATGCCTCAAGGTCCCTGGAGGGCTGATTTGATGAACATGCTCTCAGAAAAAAGAGAACTGGATGTTCTTAGATTTCAATTAGGGGATGGCAAAGCCTGGAGTAGCATGGCATCATGGAGAGGGTACCAACTTGGAAGTCAGACAGACGAGTTCGTTGCCCAACCTTACCACAGACCCTAGCTAGCTGTGAAACTTGGGGCACATTTCTTAACTTCTCTGACCCTGTTTCTTCAGCTTTAAGGTGGTAATAGAGCTGGGTGGGGTGGGTCACACCTGTAATCCTAGAACTTTGGGAGGCCGAGGCAGGTGGATCACTTGAGGTCAGGAGTTTGAGACCAGCCTGGTCAACATGGTGAAACCTTGTCTCTACTAAAACTACAAAAATTAGCCAGGCGTCGTAGCAGGCACCAGTAGTCCCAGCTACTCGGGAGGCGGAGGCAGGAGAATTGCTTGAATCTAGGAGGCGGAGGTTGCAGTGAGCCGAGATTGTGCCACTGCACTCCATCCTGGGTGACAGGGCGAAACTCTGTCTCGAAAAAATAAAAATAAAAAAAGATGGCAATAGTAATATTTTCCAAATAAGGCTGTTGTGAACTCTAAAAGAGATCACGAAGGGAAAGCTCCTGGCTCATAGTACGTGTGCAATTTGTGTTGGTTGTTTTCCACTGTCTTAAGTGAACACTGCCTCTAAAAAACAAAATCTACCTCATGAGATACTGGTATAGTAAGGTCTTCCAGAAACTGTAGTTCTTTTGCTTAGATAATGCTGGACAAACACAGATGGAGCCTTCTTCTCTGAAGTCCTTTTTGAAAAACCAGTCACTTAAAGCTTCATTACCTAGTATGAAGTGGGTTAGAAAATTCTTTGGCCACTCATCATGCTACCTGACTTCAAACTGTACTACAAGGCTACAGGAACCAAAACAGCATGATACTGGTACCAAAACAGATATATAGACCAATGGAACAGAACAGAGGCCTCAGAAATAATACCACACATCTACAACCATCTGATCTTTGACAAACCTGACAAAAACAAGAAATGGGGAAAGGATTCCCTATTTAATAAATGGTGCTGGGAAAACTGGCTAGCCTAATATGTAGAAAGTTGAAACTGGATCCCTTCCTTACACCTTATACAAAAATTAATTCAAGATGGATTAAAGACTTAAATGTTAGACACAAAACCATAAAACCCTAAAAGAAAACCTAGGCAATACCATTCAGGCCATAGGCATGGGCAAGGACTTCATGACTAAAACACCAAAAGCAAAGGCAACAAAAGCCAAAATAGACAAATGGGATCTAGTTAAACTAAAGAGCTTCTGCACGGCAAAAGAAACTACCACCAGAATGAACAGGCAACCTACAGAATAGGAGAAAATCTTTGCGATCTACCCATCTGATAAAGGGCTAATATCTAGAATCTACAAAGAACTCAAAACGAATTTACAAGAAAAAAAAAACAACCCCATCAAAAAGTCGGCAAATGGTATGAACAGACACTTCTCAAAAGAAGACATCTATGCAGCCCACAGACACATGAAAAAATGCTCATCATCACTGGTCATCAGAGAAATGCAAATCAAAACCACAACGAGATACCATCTCATGCCAGTTAGAATGGCAATCATTAAAAAGTCAGGAAACAACAGATGCTGGAGAGAATGTTGAGAAATAGGAACACTTTTACACTGTTGGTGGGAGTGTAAATTGGTTTGACCATTGTGGAAGACAGTGTGGTGATCCCTCAAGGATCTAGAACTAGAAATACCATTTGACCCAGCAATCCCATTACTGGTATATACCCAAAGGATTATAAATCATGCTACTATAAAGACACATGCATACGTATGTTTATTGCGGCACTATTCACAATAGCAAAGACTTGGAACCAACCCAAATGTCCATCAATGATAGACTGGATTAAGAAAATGTGGCACATATACACTATGGAATACTATGCAGCCATGAAAAAGGATGAGCTCATGTCCTTTGCAGGGACATGGATGAAGCTGGAAACCATCATTCTCAGCAAACTATCACAGGGACAGAAAACCAAACACCGCATGTTCTCACTCATAGGTGGGAATTGAACAATGAGATCACTTGGACACAGGGCGGGGAACATCACACACGGGGCCTGTCATGGGGTGGGGGGCTGGGGGAGGGATAGCATTAGGAGAAATACCTAATGTAAATGATGAGTTGATGGGTGCAGCAAACCAACATGGCACATGTATACCTATGTAGCAAACCTGCATGTTGTGCGCATGTACCCTAGAACTTAAAGTATAATATTAAAAAAAAGAAAATTATTTGGCCACAGACTGGACTCACGGAGACACATCAGTCATATCAGCAATATATTTAATATTAATACCTATGTCCATTTGCCATAAAGAGTAGTTATTTTTATAGGTGGCTGATTTCATCCACTATGTACTGATTTTTTTCCTGTCTTCATTTTCCAAACATGACCTTTTCCTGTCCTTGTTCCCAGAGTCTGGGGCCTAGAGCTGCCTATGCAATGACCATCTATGAATGGGATCAACTAGATCTCTGTGTTTTGTTGCTTCAAGCTTTCCCCTGCAGAATAAGCTCTGCTGGGATCCCAAATAGGAAAGAAACTGTGGTTCTTTGGCTGTGGAGCAGGTCAGGTGGGGCAGTGTGTGAGTCTGGGCCAAGGTCTGTGAACCTCTGTCCTCGGAATACGGCTGCCAGCTTCTCTTCCTGATTTTCCTCAAGTAATGCATAAAAGAATGAACCCGATGAGGTAATTAGTAGAAAATACAACTGGCAGCCATTGCTGGCTGAGTCGCAGTGCACACTCCAGCAGATGTTACCATGGTTTCAAGGCTGAATTTTTCTCCTCTTTTCTCCCCCTGACCTCTCTCTTCAGTTAATTTGTCACTCTGCTCCACAGACCCCTCCACAGTCTGCCTCCATAGACTGGTGCAGACTTAACCCTGAATAGAAGCTGGCTTTTCTATGATTTGCTTTTCAAATTACGTTTATTGTCTTTTTCTCTTGAATAAAAAATAAGTGTCAAGTGATAGAATATAATATAAACTGAAGAAAATGAAAGTTAAACTCACATTTCAGAATACTTAAAATTGTATCATAATACCTGCCCCATCTTTTTGTAATCATACTGCATAGTTGAGATCTGTCTTAAAGTGCTCCCGACCTTGAAACCTCCAGCAGGCCTATGCCCATTCTTTTCCCCTTGGAGCTGTTGGCCTTCAGTCTTGCTTGAAAAATGCAGCCATGGACACAGGCTTATTATCATTGTTGCTGTTATTATCTGCTGGAATGCACAGAGCTCTCACAGTGTTCCAGGCACTAAGCATTTGCTAGGCACATCAGCCATTGACAGACATTGGCTGTTCATTGGGATCGGAACTCTAGTTTGCTTCATTCCTACTTCACAACTACCATAGCCAGTGGTCACAGGAAAGGCTCTTCCCAACGAAAAATCAAAAGTAAATGTTCCTCCTGGGCCTCTTGGCCATAGATAACCTGATGAACACAAGGCTACACTGTCATCGTCAACACCCAATCCCAACTCCCCCGCCCCTCCATCTCGCAGCCGAACTTGGAGAATTAGTACAGGTGCGGGATCCACTTCAGAAGTGGCAGAGCAATGATCCCCTCACCACTAGATGTGTCCTCCGCAGTTGATCACTCCCAATCCGAAACAAGGAGTGCCCAAAATGTGTCCAGAATTTAAAGCAGCCAAACATAAGAGAGCTCCATGTTATGTCTTGAGTAGGGAATGAGCACAGTCTCAGAAATACCTGATTCCCTGGTATGAGCATGAAGCATCTCCAGGTCCAGCAAGGCTGCATCCAAAAACTAAACTCTGAGCTGGAAGACCTCTATTTTCTGGCTGGTAGTGGCAAGCTAGGACAGCTCTCTCATGGACTGGAGGAAACGCCCTGACATATCATATACAAATTATTGATGGTGGGAGGGATTGTAAGGGGAGAAAAAGTGTGTGGGCACAAATTCAAAAATCATTTATCTTAGGCAAACACTATTAATATGAGCAAGCCATCATTTTATGTGCTTTACAGATATGAACTTGTTTAATTCTCTTAACACCTGATAGGATAATAGTAGGTACTATTATCATCGACTCCATTTCACAGATGATGAAACTGAGCCAAAGAGAGGTGAAGTAACTTCCTCAAGGTCATGGAGCTAGTAGACAGATGTGGAGCAGGGATTTGAAACTGGGCAATCTGGCTCCAGAATCCATGCTTTTACTACACTATGCTGCACCATTATGGCAATTTTGGAAAATACACAGAAACAAACACGATGACCTGTATGTACTAGCACCACTGGCCACATCTTGCTCTATAGCTTTCCTCTCCTTTATATTCATATAACATACAATACATTACATATACTTCTTTTACAAGGAATCATATTCTTTATCTTGGTCTTAAAAACATTTCCCCTATCTGTACACACAGCCTTACAATCGTTATTTTGAATGTTGTATAATATCTTCTTGTGTGGCTAAAACATTATTTAAGCAGTACCCGACTGAGGAGCACTTAGACTGCTTCCAATGTTTCTCCATGACTGAGCTCTGCAAGAGGCAAAAAGGTGACAGGCTTTTTTAAAAACTACCTTTTGAACCCAATTAGCTACAACTGCAGAATAAAATTAACAAACGAAAAACTGCCAGGGAGGGCAGCCCTGTGTGTAGGAGGAGACAGCGGAAGTTGGCCGCCACCACAGTACTCCTGCTTCCCTTTGTCTGGCGGCCCAGCGGGATTGGCCAGAGCTGGCGCCCAGGGACTGCAGAGCCCCCCCGTGGCTCCTACTGCGCACGCGTGAAAAAAGCCAGGTTGAGGGGAACGGGGGAGCTTCGGGGGTAGAGTGTGGGGAGTGGGGGATCTGGTGCAAATTAGGGTGCGTGAAAGAAGTCACAAAAAGCGCAGAGGCCAGGCTTCCCGCCCTAATCCGGCCTTTGTCTCCGCCCCTCTGCCTTTGTTTCGGCCCAAGCGTCTTATTGGTCAGACATCTTCAGCCCCATTGGTCCAAGAGCCAAAGGACGGGGTCTGCCCCAAGCTGTGCCTGCTTCCGGAGCCGCAATAAGAACGGTCAATTGAGATGCGGCTTTCAGGCATTTGTTTAGGACATGCCCATGGCGGGGCTTCTAAAGGGGCTTGTACGGCAACTGGAGCAGTTCAGAGTTCAACAACAAGCTTCCAAGATGCCGCCCAAAGGAAAAAGTGGTTCTGGAAAAGCGGGGAAAGGTAGAGCGGCCAGAGCGATCAAGGAGAATGGGGGCGGGTGAGGAGCGAAGGGAGGGAACAGACAGTCCATCTCCGGAGTCCGGGACGGACGCAGCAGGTAGCCAGTGGCCCCACAGTGCTGCCATCGATTACATCTGTAGGAATACATTGGGCTACGGTTCAGGGACCGTCCTAGTGGGTAATGGAATCTGATGGGGATAGTTCCTCGGAGGCGATGACTTAGGCCTGCTATTTCAAGGGGTTATTAGAGCTCTAAAATTGGGTCTTATCAAAAGCCAGCAATAGGAAGTACACATTGATTATGGTCCTTAAAGTTCACTTTAATGCTTACAGAATGACATGCCCACCATCGGGGAAGGAATCATTCATCCATTGAACAGAAATGTGTCAGGCACAGTGCTAAGCGCTGAGGATACAAAAATAAGACAGAGGGCTGGGCGCGGTGGCTCACGCCTATAACCCCAGCACTTTGGGAGGCCGAGGGAGGATGGATCACGAGGTCAGGAGTTCGAGACCAGCCTGGCCAACATGGCGAAACCCCGTCTCTACTAAAAATACAAAAATTCGCCAGGCGTGGTGGTGGTGCGCGCCTGTAATCCCAGCTACTCGGGAGGCTGAGGCAGGAGAATCGCTTGAACCCGGGAGGCAGAGGTTGCTATGAACCGAGATCGCGCCACTGCACTCCAGCCTGGGCGACAGAGCGAGCCTCTGTCTCAAAAAAAAGAGAGATTTTGGCCTTAAGGAGCTCCCGAAGTAGTGAGGAAGATAAAGGCTTAGTGATCATAAAGCACTGTACTAAATGTAGTGTTGAGGGATGTGTATGGGATATAATAGAAATTGAGGGAAGTCCTTCATTTAGCTGGGGAACAGGGAACGGAAGACTTCCTGGAGATGAATTAGGCAGGTCAAGATGTGCATTGAGGGTAGGTTAAAGCATCCCTTACTTGGGGTCCAGCAGCAAAAGCACTGAGGTGAGAAACAGCATGATGTGTGCAGCGTAGTGTTGCTGGAGCAAAAACTCAAGGCAGAATGGCAAGTGGTGAGAATGAAAACAGAAACAAAGACGAGATCATGGAGAGTGCTATATATTCTGCTAAGAAGGACAGTTAAGGATCAGAAAGACCTGTAAGGAGATTGTTGTGGTAGTCTTGGTGAGAGATGATGGTGGACTGACCTAAGGGAGTGGCTGTGGGAACTGAGAAAAGAGAAAAGATTCTGTAAATATTAGGATGTGAAATAGTCAAGACTTGGTGATTTATTGGGTTGGGGAGGGGTGGTGAGGGAGGATCAACGATCATTCTGTTTTCTGGATTGGATTTCTAACCTGTTGCTGGTCCTGCAGGGTAACATCAAGGATACATGAGGAGCGGGGATGAGATTGATGAATTCACTTTCAGATAGATTGGCTTTGAGGTGTCTGTGGGACATCTCAGTGGAGATGTAGTCGGGAAGTGGTTGGATATTTGAGTCTCAAGTTTGAGGGAGAGGTCTAGACTGTACATGTAAGTTTTAGGAGTCACTAACTTATAGATGGTAGTTGAGCCCATTAGAGTGTATGCAATTATCCATGGAGAGTTTATAGAATGAAAAGAGCAGAGAGCAGAGGATGTGATCCTAGGACAGGCAGAGAAAGAGGCAGACAGATAGAGGGAGTGCAGAATGGTGGCCAGAGGCTGGAGAGACCAGAATGTTTTAAAGAGAGAGGGTATAGTCTATCAAGAACAGCAGATTTGGAAATTAGAGGTGGCCTTGGGTAAAAGTGGTTTCAGTGAAACAGAAGCCAGATTACAGTGACTAGAGAACTGACTGGGAAGTGGTAATTTGGACTTCTTGGAAAGTTTTAATTGAAAAGCATGGAAATGGGATGGTAGATAGAGAAGGACAGAGGATTAAGAGAAAGTTTTATTTTCTTTGCTTCTTTGGAATGGGGAAAACTTGGGAGTGAAGCTGAAGGATCCAGTAAAGTAAAAGAGGTAAAGGTACAGAAGAGTGAGATTTAGGAGAAAATGGAATCCAGGACCTAGGGGGAGCAGGGACACCTTATGCTTGAGGTCACAGGAAAGGAGATGGAGGGGCAGGGACTCAGTAGGCATCTTGAAGAGAGTGGTAAAGGTCTGGAATATCGTAATGGGAGAGGGAATGAAACACAAAAGAAGTGCCTTCAGGGCTAGGAGCCTGACTAAGATCAAAGGCCATGAATTTGTAGACTACATAATCTTCACAGTCTGATTTACCTAGTACTATGCAATTGGCACAATATAGGATTGAAAAGAGCTAGGTGCAGCCTTAAGCCATGGTTGAGGTTTTGTTAGGCAGTTATGATAGGAGGATAGCAACACCAGGGAATTACAAGGGCCAGTGGGAATGCAGTTCAGATGAAGGAACATGGGGTCCAGAGTGGGAAGGGAAAAAGAGGTCTGGTGGTCTAGGTGAATGTAGCAGGACGAAGGGACTGGGGTCAAGGGAGAGGTTCTGTGAAGTTAAAGAGCCAGTATTGTGGGAATGAGACATGAGGAAGCTGGAAGGACAGGAGGTTATAGCCAGAGACTGAACTAGTTCTGAGTGGCACAGTTCCATCGTGTGCCCCCGGGGCAGGTAGCTTGGAGTAGAGAGCATGACATTCGGGAAAGAGACCTAGAACTGTGAGATTCCCCAAGATAGATGGTGAGGTCACTCAAGGTAATGGCAGGAGTGAGGGTGGAGAGGAAGCCCAAAGCTGATGCCAGAGTCGTCAGGAAATCAAAGGCAGTGAGGTGGCAGTCAGAAGATGACAGCATCCAGCAGGGAAGAGGATGGGATAACTGGAAGGCATCATCATTCAAGAATGGATCTATAGCAAACCCACTTAGGAGTTTGATTTAATAACACTCCTTTGGCAGTAACATTTTTTTAGGGTTTTGGTAGTCAGTATTTGGGGTTTTCAGTTTAATCAAACATTTATTAAAACACCTTTTGTGTGCCAGGCATTGTGCTAGGCTTGGAGATACTAAGACAAGCAAGATGGAGACTCTTGCTTAAAACTTTTCAATGGCGGCCAGGCGCGGTGGCTCACGCCTGTAATCCCAGCACTTTGGGAGGCCGAGGCTCGCAGATCACGAGGTCAGGAGATCGAGACCATCCTGGCTAACAGGGTGAAACCCTGTCTCTACTAAAAATACAAAAAAAATTAGCGGGGCGTGGTGGCAGGCGCCTGTAGTCCCAGCTACTCGGGAGGCTGAGGCAGGAGAATGGCATGAACCCGGGAGGCGGAGCTTGCAGTGAGCCGAAATCGCGCCACTGCACTCCAGCCTGGGCGACAGACAGAGCGAGACTCCGTCTCAAAAAAAAAAAAACAACTTTTCAATGGCTCCCTATTACGTCTAGGATAAGTCCCAAGCTCCTTAATGGGGCCAAAAGGCCTCAATGCCCTGACCCTCAGCTACCTCCCTCAGGCAGGCTCATCTGAGTGCACTCCCACCTCAGATTTGGCTTCATCCATACAATTTCTTACACATACCATGTCGTTTCCCCCATTCTGGAGTGTCTCCTCATCCTTTCTTTGGCTAACCAGCTCCTACTCATCCAGGAAACCTTCCCTGGCTGGCTCCAGTGTCCCTCTGTGCTTCCACAGCCCCCTGTCCATAACCATCTCTGCATCTCCTGCATTCTCCTGAAATGATCTGTCTTCCTCACTAGAATATGAGTTTTCTGAAGGAAGGTACATGGCTTGTTCATCTTTGTACTCCCAGTGCCTGGAACTCAGTAGTTGTATAGGAAATATTTATTGAACTGAGCCCTTAATTCAAGTGTAATTCTTAGGAACATCAGCCTCTAGCAGTATGTAGGCTGCCATTGACACAGAAGTTACCATAGTAGTAAAATGACATACTAGTAAAATGTAAGATGCTGCTAATGGTTCTAGGAAGACATCAATAGGCAATGTAGTAGACTCTAGAAATTTGGACATGAATGTATTCTTTAGCCAAAAATGGGTAGTGGGAAATTTGATCTTTTTAAAAAATGTATTCTTGGAGATTTTACTTACTGGAATTGTGATGCTTGAACACATAGTTGTGGTACATGATAGAACTCTTACAAGAACTTAGGAGTCTGCCCTCAGAAGGCAGGGTGTTAAATTGGATGCAAAGAATCTGGGCCAGGCTTCCGGAGCTTTCATTCACCTATTAGCACACTCATTTGTGTATCCATTTTCTGTGAAGGGTTTATATAGGGCACAGATTTCCTGTTTGAAGAAAGATGGGTCAGATTAATTTAGCTTGATGTTGTAAAGCAAGCTTGTCCAACCCACGGCCCACGGGCTGCATACGGCCCAGGATGGCTTTGAATGCAGCCCAACACAAATTTGCAAACTTTCTTAAAACATTATGAGATTTTTATTTGTGATTTTTTTTTTTTAGCTTGTCAACTATCATTAGTGTTAGCGTATTTTGTGTGGTCCAAGATAATTCTTCCATTGTGGCCCAGGGAAGCTGAAAGGTTGGATACCCTTGTTGTAAAGTGTCTGGCCGAGTTCCCTTTTGAAGTGTGGCGTTATGATGGAAATATCCACTCCGATTGTGTGTTGGACCTTTCTGTAAACATGGAGGTGCAGTTTAAATGAGTACCTGTCATCTCTTCTCTAAAGGGGGAGCAGCCTCTGGGAGTGACAGTGCTGACAAGAAGGCTCAAGGTCCCAAAGGTGGTGGCAATGCAGTAAAGGTGAGTTACTGGTTCCTTTTTTTCCATGTTAAATATAAATTCTGTTTGTGTGTTAGTACACATAAAAGACAGAATGCTTAACTCATTCTAACAGGCTAGCCTAACACTGGTATAAAATCAAAATAACACAAAATTGTAGCTGGGAGCACCTGTAATCCCAGCACTTTGGGAGGCCAAGGCAGGCAGATCAGCCTGGCCAAAATGGTGAAACCCTGTCTCTACTAAAAATACAAAAATTTGCCTGGTGTGGTGGTGTACACTTGTAATCCTAGCTACTTGGGAGGCTGAGGCACGAGAATCAAGAATCGCTTGAACCAGGAGGCTGAGGTTGCAATGAGCTGAGATTGCACCACTGCACTCCAGCCTGGGCAACAGAGTAAGATTCCGTCTCAAAAAAATAAATAAATAAAATTAAATTTTAAAAAAATGGAAAATATAGACCAGTCTTGCTTATGAAAAGTAATTCCCTTTAAATATTTTGTCATGTACTTTCTCAGATACCCAGAATTTCTTTATAGTTTTTTAGTATTGTTCCTTAAAATGCATTAAGTTAGATCTTCCCAGTAATTGAGTTATTTCTTAGGACAAAATAACATTTTATAAAACCAAGAGATTAGATAAGTGTTAAAAGTCCTCTGCTGAATAAACAGGCAAGGGTGCAGTTCTCTTTAGAAAGCTTCCCCACTGGTGAGCCACAAACCAGGGTCTTGACCATGAAAATGGGGGCAGGAGAAAATCAGCAAATAATTACTTGAAATACTTAACCTAGCCCCAGAGGAGTATCTGCTGGGAGAAAATTTAATCTGCAAACTAGTAAGTGCTATGTAACAAGGCAATTTCCATGTTTTAGTCAGGATATGGGAGCCTGTACTTTGATTCATTCATTCAGTAAGGACTTAGTGACATCTGCCCTGTGCCAAGCAATGTATTAGGCTCTGGGGATTTTTTATCATGTATTTATTTAATAAAAAAGTAAGAGATGGGCCAGGCACAATGGTTCATTCCTGTAATCCCAGCACTTTGGGAGGCCAAGGCACGAGGATCACTTGAGCCCAGGAGTTTGAGACCAGCCTGGGCAATATAGCAAGACCCTGTCACTAAAAAAATAAAAATAAAAAATCAGCCAGACGTGGTGGTGCACAACTGTGGCCCTAGCTACTCAGGAGGCTGAGGTGGGAGGATCGCTTGAGCCCGAGAATTTGAGGCTACAGTGAGCCATGATTGTGCCACTACACTCATCCTATGCAACAGAGCGAGACCCTGTCTCAAAAAAATAAATAAAAAGTAAGAGATGGTCCTTGTTATCACAGGCTACTTGGGAGCAGTTAGGTAAAGATATATATTTCATTGCTGTATGATAAGCATAGCAGTGGAACTGCATCATATATTCAGCCATACATGTGTAGCCTAAAAAAGAGAGATCATGTAAATGGTGTGGACTGTTCTGCCCACTCTTCTATTCAATGAACCTATGCCCCACAGAGAGAGAGAGATGAGAGACATGCACCTGCTTTTCTATAGTTGCCCTGAATTCTTGTGTGAGCATCCAATCATGTGAAGTGGGGTTCTGGTATCCAAAGATAAGTTTTCATAAAACATAGCCCCTAAATACAACCCAGTTACTTCATGTTACAAACGGAGTACAGCGTGCCTGGCTATGTCTGGGCTTAAATGAGAGCTGACATGCTGGTCTCCCATATGACATCTTCATAAAGGGATATTCTAGGGTAATTTTGGCTATATGCAGTTTTCACCTAATATGTTTTCACAAGCATCTAACCTAAGAGACTGTTGCACTGCATATGGCTTTAGCTACTTTTTTTTATTTTTTTTTTAATTTTTTTTTTTGAGACGGAGTTTCACTCTTGTTGTCCAGGCTGGAGTGCAATGGCACGATCTCGGCTCACTGCGACCTCCGCCTCCCAGGTTCAAGCGATTGTCCTGCCTCAGCCTACCAAGTATCTGGGATCACAGGTGCCCGCCACCGCGCCCAGCTAGTTTTTTGTATTTTTAGTAGAGATGAGGTTTCACCATGTTGGCCAGGCTGGTCTTGAACTCCTGACCTCAGGTGATCCATCTGCCTCGGCCTCCCAAAGTGCTGGGATTACAGGCATGAGCCACCGTGCCTGGCGGCTTTAGCTAATTTTTTAAAAACTTTGTTTTGTTGTTTTTATCTTTGTAGAGATGGAGTCTCGCTATGTTGCCCAGGCTGGTCTTGAACTCCTGGCCTCAAGCGATCCTCCCGCCTCAGCCTCCAAAAGTGTTAAGATTATAGGGGCATGAGCCACCACACCTGGTGCATGTGGCTTTAAAGAGGCACCTTACCCTCTCTGGAAAAAAAATAAGTTCAATGTGGCCACTCATGAGATATATGGAAAGGAGTGGCACGTTATTCACTAGGAAAGTAGATTAGGGTTAAATTTGTTTTTATAAAGCCTTTTATTTTGAGATAATTATAGATTCACATGCAGTTGTAAGAAATAATACATCTAGCTGGGCATGGTCGCGTGTGCCTGTAGTCTCAGCTACTTGGGAGGCTGAGGTAGGAGGATTGTTTGAGCCCAGGAGTTTGAGGCGGCAGTGAGTCAGGATCACGCCACTGCACTCCAACCTGGGCAACAGAATGAGGCCTTGTCTCTAAAAAAGAAAAAAAGAAAAAGGAAAAGAAATAATACGTATTCCTTTGTTTCTCCCAATGGTAACACCTAACAAAACTATAGTACAATAGCACAAACAGGATATTGACATTGATGTAGTCAAGATACAGACAATCCTACCACTACAAGGATCCCTCCTCTTGGCCTTTTATAACTATACCCGCTTCCCTCCTGCCCCACCTCTGCCCCCTTAACCCATGGCAGCAACTTATCTGTTCTCCATTTGTGTAACTTTATAATGTCAAGAATGTTATATGAATGGAATAATACAGTATGTAACCTTTTGGGATTGGTTTTATTCACCCAGTATAATTCGCTGGAGATTTCATTCAGGTGGTTTTGTTTATCAATAGTTTATTCCTCTGTATTGCTAAATAGTACCAGTTGAGTATCCCTAATCCAAAAATCCAAAATACAAAATGCTGTAAGATCTGAAACTTTTTGAGCGCTGACATGACACTCAAAGTAAATGCTCATTATAGCATTTCAGATTTTGAATTTTCAGATTAGGGATGCTCAACTGGTAAGTTTAATGCAAATATTCCCAAATCCGAAACACTCTGGTCCCAAGCATTTTGGATAAATGATATTCAACCTGTATCCCATGATGTGGAAGTGCTGTAGTATGTCGAACCATTCACCTGTTGAAGGACAGCTGGGTTGTTTCAAGTGTTTTTTGAAGGCACCAGTCGGTGAGGGACCCTGGGACCCTCCGGCCTTTTAGGGTTCAGCTCCTTTCACATTCTATCATTCTGCTTCAGACCCCACCCCTGTGCCCACACCCTGCCCTTTTGTCGCTATAAGCTCTGCAGATTCTGAGACCCATCCACTGACCACAGCTTCCCTCCTTCCCCTTCCCTTCCTGCCTCCGCCAATCCTGTTCCTCTGTTCTTCTCCTCACAGACCCCCAAGCCCTCAAGCCCACCCTGATCTCCCCACTTTCTCCTAGGCTTCATGTTTGTTTTCCTATCCCCTGCACACTCAAAATTAGGCCTAAGGGCTTGATCATTGGATTGAGGAGGTCCAATTTTTCTTTTGGCCACCTCCCTGCGTCCACCTCCCTGCTACTCAGGATCAATCCAATGGTCTACTTTCTATGCACTTAAAATCAGAACTATAGTTAGAAGAGAAGAATTCGAGTGGTTCTAGTATAAAGAAAAGACAAATATTTAAGGTGATGGATATTCCAAGTATACTGATTTAATCTTTACCAATTATATGAATGTATTAGATTATTGCATTACCTTGAAACTGTACATCTACTATGCATCAATAAAAAAGAAAGGAAGGAAAAGAAAAGAAAAGATTTCCTTGAAAACGTCTAGCTGGAGGCAACTTAAATATTAATACTTGATTTTTAATAAGTATGTAAATAAAGTATTTACTAATAATTCCAATATGAGTATTATATTTGCTCATAGATGAACTTATTTCAGTAGCTTGGCTCAAATTTGAAACAGTTACTTAAGAAAGAAAAATTCAGCCGGGCGCCGGTGGCTCATGCCTGTACTCCTGGCACTTTGGGAGGCCAAGGCTTGCGGATCACCTGAGGTCAGGAGTCCAAGATCAGCCTGGCCAACATGGTAAAACCCCGTCTCTACTAAAAATACAAAAATTAGCTGGGTGTGGTGGCGGGTGCCTATAATCCCAGCTACTCGGGAGGCTGAGGCAGGAGAATCACTTGAACCTGGGAGACAGAGGTAGCAGTGAGCCGTGATCACACCACTGCACTCTAGCCTGGGCGACAGAGCGAGACTCCATCTCAAAAAACAAACAAACAAACAAACAAAAACTCCCCAGAACTGCTGGGCCCTACTGGAAAGTCACACAGCCTTGGGGATTGGGACTACTAATACTTGGTCTCTGACTTTACCTACGCCCTCAGTGCTGCTCAGCAATCCTTTACCGCCCACCTGTAGCCATCCACCACCCCACTCCTATCAGTCAACAGAGAACTTCATTCCATGGTTCTCAACCCTAGACGTACATCAGATTCGCCTAAAAAAATACGAGTGCCTAGGGTCTCATCCCAGACCAACTGCATCAGAATCTCTTGGAGGGGGGCCTGGACTTTGATAACTTTTTTAGAAGGGCTGGGCTCTGTGGCTCATGCTTGTAATCCTAGCACTTTGGGAGCCCGAGGTGGGTGTATCACTTGAGGTCAGGAGTTCGAGACCAGCCTGGCCAACATGGTGACACTTTGTCTCTACTGAAAATACAAAAATTAGTTGGGCATGGTGGCATGCTCCTGGAATCTCAGCTACTCGGGAGGCTGAGGCAGGAGAATCGCTTGGACCCGAGAGGCGGAGGTTGCAGTGAGCTGAGATTGCGCCACTGCACTCCAGCCTGGGCGACAGAGTGAGACTCCATCTCAAAAAAACAAAAACGAAAAACTTTTCTAGAATTTCTGGAGGTGATTCTAATATGCTGCCAGGGTTAAGAAACACTCATCTAGTCTCACAGCGTTAGTGTGAGGATTTAATGAGATAAGTACTCATCAACTTTTAAATGTTTTTATTATTTTAACAAGAAAGTGGAAACCAGACCCATTGTCAGGAACTCATTGGCTTTCAGCCCCCTAGCAACAAAGTTACCTCCTCACCTTTTTTCCTTTAAGGCTAATTTTTCAAACTGTGTTCTGAATACCAAACCTTGCTCCTTCATTTATCTCTACCCTCTTTTTTGTTCTGTCTTCAACCGGTTTTTTTTTTTCCTGGGTCTTTCCCTTCATTCCGAAAATATGCCCAGGGACCTTTAAAATTCGTGGGTTTTTTTGTTTTTGTTTTTGTTTTTGAGATGGAGTCTCACTCTTGTTGCCCAGGCTGGAGTGCAGTGGCGCGATCTTGGCTCACCGCAACCTCCATCTCCCAGTTTCAAGCGATTCTCCTGCTTCAGCCTCCTGAGTAGCTGGGATTACAGGCATCCACCACCACTCCCGGCTAATTGTTTGTAGTTTTAGTAGAGATGGGATTTCTCCATGTTGGCCAGGCTGGTCTCCAATTCCTCACCTCAGGTGATCCGCCCACCTCTGCCTCCCAAAGTGCTGGGATTACAGGCCTGAGCCACCTCGCCCAGTGTAAATTTCGTATTTACATGTCTTCCACTTTTTGCCTCTAGCCAGAGCCCTTTCTCCTTTTCAAACAAAGTTAGTTTGTTTGAATTACCCTCCCACTTGACATTGTTTCCTCAGTCAGCCTGCTGTATTCTGGCTTCTGCACTTAAACTCTTCTGAAACTCCTTTTTCTGAGATCATTGCTCCATCATTGCACAATTTATTATACTTCTTACCTGATGTCTCTGCAACCCTTAACCCTTGTTGACCATTTCCTCCTTGAAACTCTCTCCTGCCTTGGTTTGTTAGCACACGCTTCTCTCCTACCTATATGGCCTTTCCTTTTTATTATGCTTTTTTCTTTTTTCTTTTTAAGAGACAGGTTCTTGCTCTGTCACACAGGCCGGGGTGCATGACATGCAGTGGCATGATCATAGCTCACTGCAGCCTTCAATTCCTGGGCTCAAGTGATCCTCCTGCCTCAGCCTCCTGAGTAGCTAAGACTACAGATGTGCACCACCATGCCCGGCTAATTTTTTTTAAAGTTTTTTTAGAGATGGGAGTCTTACTATGTTGCCCAGACTGGTCTCAAACTCCCATCCTCAAGGGATCCTCCCACCTTGGCCTCCCAAAGTGCTGGGGTTATAGGTGTAAGCCACTGTGCCCGGCCCCTTTTTATTACACTTTTTGAGTTCTTTACTTGTTGCTTGAACATTGATAGTCTCCAAGGTTACTTTAGCTTTCTTTCCTCCTCTTCTCATTTTCATCTCCTTCCTGGTAACCTCATGAATTCCACACTTCAGCTGCCACCTCCATAGTCATCACTCCCAAACTCTTTCTGTAGCTTGGCTCTCCAAGACACAGCTGCACTGTTGCCAGTTCGTTGGTCACACTTGCAGACCCCACAGGAATGAAAAACTCTTTGTCGCACTGTCTAAACTAGAATACTCGTTTATTCATTTATAAAATGGTGGACGGTATCCCCTATCTGTGACCACGAATGCAGTGTACATTTTCCCAGGAATTGTATCAGACAATCACTTTGTGAGTATGGAAGCAGAAACAAGGAGGCAATCTAGAAGCTGTCTCTTAAAAAAAAAAAAAATTAACTGTAAAACAGCCTCAGCCAGGTCCTTCAGGAGGTATTCCAGAAGAAGGCATTATCATAGGAGATGACAGTCCCATGCATGTTATTGTCCCTGAAGACCTTTCCATGGGACAGGACATGGAGGTAGAAAACAGTGATATTGATGATCCTGACCCTGTGTGGGCCTAAGCTAGTGTGTGTATTTGTGTCTTAGTCTTTAATAAAAAAGTTTAAAAATTAAAAAAAAATTTTTAAATAGAAAAAAGTGTATAGTGGCTGGGCGTGGTGGCTCACACCTATAATCCCAACATTTTTGGGAGGCCGAGGCAGGCAGATCACTTGAGGTCAGGAGTTCAAGACCAGCCTGGCTAACATTGTGAAACCCTGTCTCTACAAAAAATACAAAAATTAGCTTGGCGTGGTGACACGCGCCTGTAATCCCAGCTACTCAGGAGGCTGAGAGACACAAGAATCGCTTGAACCTGGGAGGCGGAGGTTGCAGTGAGCTGAGATTGTGCTACTGCACTCCGACTTGGATGACAGAATGAGACTTCATCTCAAAAAAAAAAAAAAAGAAAAAAGCTTATAGAATAAGGATATGAAGAAAGAAAATAGTTTTGTACAGTTGCACAATGTGTTTGTTTTTTAAGCCAAGTGTTATTAAATAGAGTCCAAAAGTTTAAAATTTTTTAAATGTATAAAGTTAAAAAGATATAATAAGCTAAGGCTAATTTAATATTGAATAAAGAAAAGTGTTTTATAAATTGTAGCTTACATGTATAGTGTGTATAAAGTCTACAGTAGGGGACGGGTGCGGTGGCTCATGCCTGTAATGCCAGCACTTTGGGAGGTCAAGGCGGGTGGATCACCTGAGGTCAGGAGTTCGAGACCAGCCTGATCAACATGGTGAAACCCCGTCTCTACAAAAAATACAAAATTAGGCCGGGTATGGTGGCTCATGTCTGTAATCCCAGCACTTTGGGAGGCCAAGACAAGCGGATCACCTGAGGTCAGGAGTTCGAGGCCAGCCCGACCAACATGGCGAAACCATCTCTACTAAAAATACAAAACTTATCCAGGTGTGGTGGCGCGTGCCTGTAATCCTAGCTATTAGGGAGGCTGAGGCAGGAGAATCACTTGAACCCGGGAGAGGGAGGTTGCAGTGAGCTGAGATCGCACTGCTGCACTCCAGCCTGGGCAACAGAGCAAGACTCCGTCTCAGAAAAAAAAAAATTAGTCGCTAGCCAGGCGTGGTGGTGCATGCCTGTAATCCCAGCTACTCAGGAGGCTGAGGCAGGAGACTCACTTGAACTAAGGAGGGGGAGGTTTCGGTGAGCCAAGATCGCATCATTGCACTCCAGCCTGGGCAAAAGAGCGAAACTCCATCTCAAAAAAAAAAAAAAAAAAAAAAAAGTCTACAGTAGTGTACAGTAATGTCCTAGGCCTTCATATTCACTCACCACTCACTGACTCACCCAGAGCAACTTCCAGTCCTGCAAGTTCCATTCATGTAAAGTGTCCTATATAAGTGTACCATTTTTTATCTTTTATACTATATTTTTACTGTACCTTTTCTATGTTTAGATACCCAAATACTTACCATTGTGTTACAGTTGCTTATGGTATTCAGTACAGTCACATACTGTACAGGTTTGTAGCCTAGGAGCAATAGGCTATGCCATATAGCCTAGATGTGTAGCTGGCCATACCATCTAGGTTTGTGTAAGTACAGTGTTATGTTTGCACAAAAACAAAATTGCCTAATAACTCATTTCTCATGTTTCCCTGTAGTTAAGTGACGCATGACTATAAGTGATTGTATTTGAATGTGAAATGAGAAATCCTGCGAAACAGCTATCTTGACAAAATCATTTTCAAGGATAATAGTGTTTTTTTAAATCCATGGCTTTATGTAAACATAGGTCAAATTTGAATACTTCAGTAGGGTTGGGCGTTCTTAATATTCAACCTATGATACCTTTTCAAAGTGTGGAATTGTGGGGAGGCTTATACATTGGGTCTCTTTTAGTAAGAAATACTTCCTGGCCAGGCACGGTGTGCTGACACCTGTAATCCCAGCACTTTGGGAGGCTGAGGTGGGCAGATCACTTTAGGCCAGGAGTTTGAGACCAGCCTGGCCAACATAGTGAAACCCATCTCTACTAAAAATACAAAAAGTTAGCTGGGCGTGGTGGTGCGCACCTATAGTCCCAGCTACTTGGGAGGCTGAGGCAGGAGAATTGCTTGAACCCGTGGGTGGAGGTTGCAGTGAGCCAAGATCGGGCCACTGCACTCCAGCCTGGGCAACAGACGGAGACTCTGTCTCAGAAAAAAAAGATAGAAATACTTTCTAGCAGGTTTTTTCTTATCCTCACTCTGATGAAATAATAGCTAGCCGTTGGTCAATGGTAGCTGCATTATCTCAATCTTCACAATCCTATGAGAACACATAGGTCCCGTTATCATTGCATCTTGATGTACAAATGGAGAAACACTTGGAGGTTTAAAAACATGCGTAAGTTCAGCCAGACATGGTGGCTGACGCCTGTAATCCTAGCACTTTGGGAGGCCGAGGCGGGCAGATCACTTGAGGTCAGGGGTTCAAGACCGGCCTGGCCAACGTGGTGAAACACCATCTCTACTAAAAATACAAAAATTAGCTGGGCGTGGTGATGGGTGCCTGTAATCCCAGCTACTCGGGAGGCTAAGGCAAGAGAATTGCTTGAACCCGGGAGGCAGAGGTTGCAGTGAGCTGAGAGCACACCACTGCACTCCAGCCTGGGAGACAGAGTGAGACTCCGTCTCTAAATAAATAAATAAATAAAGCCTAAGTTCATACAGCAGAGTTGGGATTTGATTCTAGGACCACAGCTCTCAACCCGTATCGTGTTTCCTCCTCCTGTTAGCATGAAGGTATATGGTAAAAGATGGGAGCTTCCCGGCCGTGAGCGGCGGCTCACGCCTGTAATCCCAGCACTTTGGGAGGCCGAGGCGGGTGGATCACGAGGTCAGGAGTTCAAGACCAGCCTGGCCAACATGGAGAAACCCCATCTCTACTAAAAATACAAAAATTAGCCAGATGTGATGGCACATAGCTGTAAACCCAGCTGTTCAGGAGGCTGAGACAGGAGAATTGCTTGAACCCGGGAGGCGGAGGTTGCAGTGAGCCGAGATCACGCCACTGCACTTCAGCCTAGGTGACAGAGCAAGACTCCTCAAAAAAAAAAAAAAAAAAAAAGGCGGAGCTTCCCACAGCCAGGTGCCTATTTTCCATCTAAATCAGGACTCTGAGACATTGTCTTAATATGGGGAATGGGATTGTGGTTGTTGTCCTGGGCAAACTTCCAGGATTTTTACTTGCTATGAACTAATGTGTTTTTTTTTTAACTGGTGGGGGTAATCCAAATGTAACCACTGTACTTTAAGGAGTCATTTGGGTCTCCAAGTATTACATGAATGTACTTTTTCCTTGCAGGTCAGACACATTCTATGTGAAAAACATGGCAAAATCATGGAAGCCATGGAAAAGTTAAAGTCTGGGATGAGATTCAATGAAGTGGCCGCACAGTATAGTGAAGATAAAGCCAGGCAAGGGGTATGTTGCTCTTATTATTTATAATTTTCTCTCAAGGTAAGAAAGCAAAGTAAAGATGACAAATAATAAAATAAGATAAAAATTCTCCATCCTCCACAGAAGAAACACAGAAGTAGGGATCATTCCTTTGTTCAACCATTGGTTATAGCCATATTTTGGTTTAAAGATCTCAAAAGCAGAAATGTCCAACTTGTAAATAGTAGAATAAGGGTCATCTATGTCAAAACCTAGGCATGACCAAACTTGCACAGCTAACTTCAAAGTCCAGCAGTGTTGAGAGTACTTATGTGTTCAGTCTAGTTAGACTTCTTCTACCTATTTGTCCTTATTGAGCCTATTCCTGTATTGCTCTTAGGAATATACCTCGTAACCTTAGCAAAATGTTGGGAAGTTCTCTCAAGTTACAGTAGAACTGTTCCCTCTTCTGGGCCACTTGATATCACTTATCTTTTGGGTTTTTCAGGGCGACTTGGGTTGGATGACCAGAGGGTCCATGGTGGGACCATTTCAAGAAGCAGCATTTGCCTTGCCTGTAAGTGGGATGGATAAGCCTGTGTTTACAGACCCACCGGTTAAGACAAAATTTGGATATCATATTATTATGGTCGAAGGAAGAAAATAAAATCATATGAAAGACTGAATAAGTTTTATACATTTTGTTTCTTTAAAAGGTATTACATATTCTTTTGAGCTGGAGCTGCAAGGAAATACAAAAATTTTTAAAAAGAAAAGATATTGGATGCTCCTTGTGTTCTGTGAAAGCTCTAAGTATGGGTTTGTAGGTGTAAGAGAGGGTGGGGCTAAGTGAATGTCAACTGTAGTAGGTATTCAGTCAGTCTTTCTCAAAGAGAAGTCAAGCAGACTCCCTTTAACCTGTATTCTCTTTCCTCCCAGAACTATATCTGACTCTCAGTCTGTCCCATAAATTAATTCAGAAACCATCTTCAGGGGAAGCAGATACCAACTCACACTATTCACACAACTGAAAATATTGGGCATCAAATAGATTAGTGTGTGAGAATCATAAAATAAGTTCCTAGACAACATTTGTTTTACATGTTAGTCAACTCTGATCTTCCAGGACAGGTGGTATTAGCTCCACTGTCTTAACATAGTACGCGGCACGTTATGCCTTTCAGTGTTAACTCCTTTCTTTTTAAATAAATGTTTATTGGAGGAAAAAAGCACTCAGTTGTTCCATGAGTTGTTTTGTACTAGACTAACCGAGTGCTGGTTAAAGGGAGGGATGTCAGCATAAAAATGTCATTCCCTCATCTTCAGTGTATGGGTTACATTAAGACTGTCCTTTCCAGGGCCAATGTTCTGTGCATCTAAATTTTTAAAATTTAAAATGCCATATTTATGACATATAAAAAAGTATAAAGATTACTAATATAAATACTATACTGCTTCAAAAATAAAACTTTGCCAACACAGCTATGTGATTCTTAACAGATTATTTTAACACACTGCCTTCTCTCCCTCAGCTGCATTTGATATTATACCCACTTATATAACGGCAACTTTACCTAGATATCTGACTTTCCCACTTGAGAAGAGTTTCTGAGCACCTCAGTAGGTTATGCCTCCATGAGATTTTCCCCACGGAGCAGATATGCCAGTGTATACGGAGAAGTTCAAATAGATATAAGAGGAAACTATGGCTGGGCCCAGTGGTGTGCACCTGTAGTCTTAGCTACTTGGGAGGCTGAGGCAGGAGGATCACTTGAGCCCAGGAGTTCTGGGCTGTAGTGTCCTATGCCAATCGGGTATCAGCACTAAGTTCAGCATCAATACAGTGACCTCATCTGGGCACAGTGGCTCATGCCTATCATCCCAGCATTTTAGGAGGCCAAGGTGGGAGGATCACTTGAGCCTTGGAGTTCGAGGCTGCAGTAAGCTATGACCATGCCCACTGCACTCCAGACTTCAGCCTGGGCAACAGAGGCCCTGCCTCTTAAAAAAAAAGAAAGAAAAACATGGTGACCTCCTGGGAGTGAAAGACCAGCAGGTTGCCTAAAAAGGGGTGAACTGGCCCAGGTTGGAAACTCAGCAGGTCAAAACTCCGGTGCTGATTAGTAGTGGGATTGCACCTTTGAATATCCACTGCACTGCAGCCTGGCCAACACAGTGAGACCCCGTGTCTAAAAAAAAATTTAAAGCTGAAACTACATGTTATTGATTGATTTTTTTTTAATGATTTATTGACATGGGGTCTTGTTACGTTGCTGAGGCTGGGCTCAAATGACCCTTCTGCCTCAACCTCCCTAGTAGCTGGGACTACAGGCAAGTGCCACTGCACCCTGCCTACATGTACTTTGAAAACTACATTAAAAACAATGTCTCTAGGCTGGGCATGGTGGCTCATGCCTGTAATCCCAGCACTTTGGGAGGCTGATGCAGGTGGATCACTTGAGGTCAGGAGGTTAAGAAGACCAGCCTGGCCAACATGGTAAAACCCCGTTTCTACTAAAAATACAAAAATTAGCTGGGTGTGGTGGCGCACACCTGTAGTCTCAGCTACTTGGGAGGCTGAGCCACAAGAAATGCTTGAACCCAGGAGGTGGATGCTGCAATGAGCCGAGATTATGCTACTACACTCCAGCCTGGGCGACAGAGCGAGACTCCATCTCAATGAAATAAAATAAATAAATGAAATAAAACAATGTGTCTAAATAAGGGCAGTAAATTCTGAAGAGCTGTATAGGCATGAGACACTACCAAGCTAGAGTCCTTTGCTTGGGACATTGACTTGCCCAGGATACTAAGTGAATACCTATTGCACAGATGTCACCACAAAGGAAAGAAGCGAGAGTGCTGAAAGGTGGACTAGAAAAAGCAAACTAAATTCTGTGGTATGGAGAGAGAGCAGTTATAGCTAGCCTGTGAGAAAGTAAGGCAGGAATGGACCTCTGACACCAAGCGAACCTTTGGGAAGTTAGCTTTTGATTGACAACTAAGATTCTGAAAGAGTTGGTAAACGGGCCAGGCAGCGCGGCTGACGCCTGTAATCCCAACACTTTGGGAGGCCGAGGTGGGTGGATCACTTGAAGCCAGGAGTTCAAGACCAGCCTGGCCATCGTGGTGGAATCCCGTCTCTACTAAAAATACAAAAATTAGCTGAGTGTGGTGGTGCGTGCTTGTAGTCCCAACTACTCGGGAGGCTGAGGCAGGAGAATTGCTTCAACCTGGGAGGTGGAGGTTGCAGTGAGCCGAGATTGCGCCACTGCACTCCAGTCTGGGCAACGGCAAAACTCTGTCTCAAGAAAAAAAAAAAAAGAGTTGACAAATGAAAAAAATTAAGGATTTATACAGATTTATATACATTATAGCATATGCATTTAATTCTGCTTTAAGACATCTCTGATTAAGTTCAGTGTTTACAGAACAAACCTTATTCATTGTAAAATAATTGCAAATTAAAATCAAAATAAGATACAAGTTCCCTCTTTTTATGTGTCAGATTGGTAAAGTTCAGAATGTTTAACATTGTTTGGTAAGGGTGTGGGGAAACAGACATTCATCCATTCATTAATGGTGGAAATGCAATTATATCCTCTGGAAAATAGTTTGGCAATACCTGTCAAATTTATAAATATACCCTTTGACCCAGCAACTCCATTTCTAGGGAGGTATACTATAATCATATGTATAAAAGATACAAGGATATTCATTACAGCATTATTTGGAAACAAACTGAACACCAACAATAGATTATGATAAATTATGGTATATCCCTCAATAGAATATCATGCAGTTATTTTAAAGTTTAAAATGAGGTACAGAATAGTGTACACAATACACTATCACTTGGGTAGCAACATAAATATATACACATATGTACTTGTGCTTGTACATCATAGACTGTCTCTGGGAATGGGAATCCAGAACTCCAGGACAGGAGGGTAAGAGATTTTTCACCTCACACCCTTAGATCAGGGGTCTTAAGCTTTCATTTGTGCCTTGCAGCCTTTGGCAGTTTGCCCAGCCTATGGATCCCTCTTCAAAATGTTTATTTTAGGCTGGATGCGGTGGCTCACACCTGTAATCCCAGCACTTTGGGAGGCTGAGTAGGGCAAATCAGTTGAGGCCAGGAATTCAAGACCAGCCTGGGCAACATAGTGAGACCCTGTCTACAAAAAATTTTAAAAATTAGCTGGGCATTGTGGTGTGTGCCTGTAGTGTCTGCTCTTCAGGAGGGAGGCTGAGGCAGGAGGGTTGCTTGAGCCCTAGAGTTAAGGCTGCAGTGAGCCGTGATCTCACCACTGCACTCCAGCCTGGGTGACAAGAGCGAGACTCTGTCTCAAAAAAGAAAAAATGTTGACTTTAAGTGCTTAAAGTAAAATACATAGGATTACAAAAGACAGCAACTATGTTGAAATACAGTAGTCCAAAGTTTTTAAACTGTGGCTGGGCACAGTGGCTCACGCCTGTAATCCATCCCAGTTCTTTCGGGGGCCGAGACAGGTGGATTGCCTGAGCTCAGGAGTTCGAGACCAGCCTGAGGAACATGGTGAAACCCTGTCTCTACCAAAAATACAAAAAATTAGCCAGGCGTGATGGTGGCGCACACCTGTAGTCCCAGCTACTCCTGGCAGGGGCAGGTAGGGCTGAGGTGGGAGGATTGCTTGAGCCCAGGAGGCGGAGGTTGCAGTGAATCAAGATTGTGCCACTGCACTCCCACCTGGGTGACAGAGTAAGACCTCGTCTCAGAAAAAAAAGTTTGTAATATGTGTGTGTGCCTCTTTATTAAATACCTGGTAGTAGGTCTAAAAAGCACTGTGACTTTGCAGTAATGAATATCAATGGCATTTTGAGATGTCTGCAATAACCCCAAAGTCTATGTGATTTCTACTGGTGACATAACATGTACTGCTAATACTTCTGCAGTTTATGCGTACATTTGTTAACAGTGGAGGATGTCCAGGTTCTTGGCATCTTGAACAAAGAACGAAACGCACAAACAAAGCAAGGAAGGGACAAAGGGATTTATTGAAAACGAAACTACACTCCACAGCATAGGAGCTCAAAACACCCTGTTAGAGAATCTTTGGGAGTTTAAATATCCCCTAGAGGATTCCATTGGTTACTTGGGGTATACCCTATGTAAATAGAAAGGATGAAGTGAAGTTACAAGTCATTTACTTGGCCTACGCCCTGTGGAGAGGATATTTCCTGTCATAGCTTTAGTGTGAATCAGCCTTATGTTCCCTGCCTCCAGACCCTGTTTTCCTGCTTCACATTCATGATGAAAGGAAATGCTATATTTCAGCTACCAGACAGAGAAAAGATAAAACTTTTTTTCCTATCCAAATTCAGACACCTGACTTCTTCTACCCATGAACCCCAGGTTAAAAATCCCTGCCATGGATACTGTTTGAATATGAGCATGTATTTTTTTCCCCAAACAACAGAATTTGTCGTAGTACACACACACTTGAACAGAAAGAGCATTGCTATTTTCAGTGAGAAATATTCCTAGGACTTAGACGCTTCACTGTTCAGATCAAATGGATATAGGCCGCTAAAGCTTCCTTGAAGGCAAATACATTGTGTGGATTTTTTGTTTTCTACATCAGGGAAGAAAGAAGTTTATTAGCTGAATTTTCACAAACATTTTTGTGTGTGGTAGAAGGGACAGAAAAACAAAGATGTAGGGCACAGCTACTCCCTTCACATCATGGTGGGAAGCACAGGGAAATGGTAAGCTGAACTCAGATGCAGACTGTGAATTGCTTCACAGTTACACCAGTATTTCAAAAATAATGATATATATTCAATCGTATTACCCTAAAATAGTAATAATTGCTTTTAGTAAGAGCAAAATTTTGTTCCATCAATAACCTGAAATTCAGCTTCTTTTGAACTTCTGTAATCTCTTGTAATATACATGAGATTATTAATGTGTATATACATATAATTTACAAGTAACTTTTATATGTATGGGATATAATAAAAATAAGTATTTGGTCTTTGTCCCTGGTTCCTGGCATATAGTTCCTGAAAGCCTTGAAATCTCAACTGGTGTCTTTTGTATGCTAATGACATAGCTTGTGGCTGGAGGCCCCTAGTAGCTTCAGGATGGGGGCTGGTCACCAGAAACAGCAAGGCATGATTAGAGGGAACGTTCAGCCCTAACTGCAACCTCTGCAGAGGGGAGAGGGGCTGAAGATGAGTTAATCACCCATGGCCAATTATTTTATCAATCATGCCTCCCTAAGGAAACCTCAAAAACCTTAACAATGGAGTTTGGAGAGCCCTGGATTAACATCAAAATGTTGGGAGGGTGGTGTGCCTGGAGGGCATGGACGCTTAATGCACCACCCCCATACCTTGCCCTACACATCTCTTCCATTTGGATGTTCCTGAGTTGTAGTCTTTATAATAAGCTGGTAATAGTAAGTAAACGTTTCCTGAGTTTTATAAGCTATTCTAGCAAACTATTAAACCAGGGGGTGGGATGGGACGGTCATGGGAACCCCTAATTTGTAGCCAAGTCAGACAGAAGTGTGGTTAACATGGGGACCGAACACTTGCCACTGACGTCTGAAGTGAGGGCAGTCTGGTGGGACTGAGCCCTTAAACTTGTGGAGTCTGATGCTAACCCTGGGTAGTGTCGAAACAGAATCGTAGGACACCAGTTCAATTTTGAATTGGAGAACTGGAGAACTGCTTGATGTGGAAAACCCCCACATTTGGTGTCAGAAGTGTTTTGAGTAAAAACAGCTCAGTGTATTATAGTGTATTCATTTACACAAGGTTAAAAATCGGTTTCACCCCAACCATGTCACCACAGGGAAGTCACGGCCTCACTGATCACTGAGCCTGTTTCCTCACATGAAAAATGGAAATGCTGTTCTCCCTTCACCTCAAAAGATTATGGTAAGGCTGAAATGAGAAACCTGTGTGGAGTGCCCAACACATAGTACGTCATCAAGGATAGTCCACTTCTCTGGTGACAGAGTGCAGCGTGCTATACTGCAGTTTATCTTTCTGCAAGGGAACCAAACTCCTTTTCAGTCTACAATCCAAAGATAGACTGTGATAATATGTGTCAGAATAGACGAGATACCTGGTTTGGTGAAAGGGAGAACACAGTTAATGGTGCATTAAGAATGGCTAAATGGTCAGCAGTGACTCCAGGGCAAGCTACCAGTGATAAAGAATCCTAGCACCAGGTACCTAGCTCAGCTTTCTGCTGTTCCAGTTTAGTACTCTATCCAAAATGCTGGGGACCAGAAGTGTTCTTGATTGTGGAGAATTTCCATACACATGAGATATTTTGGAGATGGGATCCAAGTCTAAACATGAAATCCATTTATGTTTCATACACACATTATATACATAGTCTGAAGGTAATTTTATAATTACTTTTAACGATTTTGTGCATGAAACAAAGTTTGTGGATGTTGAACCATTTTATTACCCTTTGTAGGCAGGCTTGCATGGGAGAATCTGGGCCTGTGTGGAAAGGATATATAGTAGCTGAAGGGGTCTAACAGAATCTCTTTTCTCTTGGGGATGCTGAGTAAACAGTGTGTTATACACCTTCATTTTGACTGTGACATGTCACATGACATCATCAGGTATGGAACTTTCCTCACTTGTGGCATCATGTCAGCACTCAGAAATTTTCCCCATTTTGGATTGGATTAGGGATGCTCAACCTGTATTAAGCTGAAAGCATGAAACAGCATGTTCACAAGCATATCTTAAGATCTGCCAGTATCATCTCAGTGAAACAAAGTGGATGGAAAACACTTGAGAAAAGTAACTTTAATTTTCTTATCTGAACTGTTATATACAAAGATGATCACTTTCAGAGTAAAATTAAGAATGACCAGAATAATTTTACAAAACTTTCCAAGAAACAACACAGTTAAATTTATAGAATATGCCTAAAATATAAGAATATTCAAGTGAAGAACTATTAAGCTAGTGCTCAGAATACCAGACTATGGAGTGGGGGGCGTTGCAGGGCAGAAGTTGCTTTTTGAGATCTTTCTTGCCTTAAGCCTGAATGCTTCATGTTCCCAAAGAATCCAATTATGGAAACAAAAATTCCCTCATATTCAGTTTCACTTTAAAATACAATAAACAGGTTACATTCTCAATTGTTATTAAGTTGCTTATACAAACTTAAAGTCAAGAGCGTAACTTCAGGATCTGCACTTTTTATGTCAAGCGCTTTAACTAAGCAGTTTAGGGCCTCCTGGATTTTTCCACACTCTTTTAGTTCTTTTCCACGCTTTACAAGAGTCTCATAGTCACTTGTAGCCTCTGCCGCCTTATCCTGGGGAGAACCAACCAACTGTTCACCAGACAAAGGCTCAGGGGCACCAAGAGAGGTCTCTTGAGCTAGAGCACTAGGCTTAGACGTCATTAACCAGCTGGACTTGTTTTCTGAAGACAGTGTTTCTCCGGAAGGATCCTCTTCTGTATACTTGGAGGCTTCGCCACTGCTTTCCTCCACCCCTTCTTCTGGATAATCTTCAGGACCCTTTGCTTCACTGCTGTCGTCAAGTCTTTCCTCCATGTCCTCCACGTGGTCTAAAACCATATTAATAAGAGACCTCCTAGAAGCCAGAGATCTTCTAGAGTTCATAGACTTATTTACACTACTGGGTATTTGAGATGAAAAGAACCTTCCTGGTGGACTGATGTCATTTTTGGGAGTTGAAGCATCAAATTGTTTCACAGATGAGAATTGAAAGAGAGATGTGTTGAATGGATTTATGCTTGAGGTATCTTTAAAAGAATCATCTTCATCTTCGCCATCTGAAACAATCCTTCTAGCTTTACTTCTGATTTTTGCTTTAACTACTACTTCTTCTGGTTCATCGTCTTTCTCAGAAAACTCCCAACTGAGACATGTTTTGCTATGCACAAACCCTGCTCTGGAATTAGGTGCAGAGCCACACAAGCTATTTTCTTTCTCAACATGCTCTAAAGACTGACTGGAAAAATTTTGTCTGTTGTCTGCTGAGTCTTCCAAGAAAAGATTGAAATCACATGCATACTGTGGTGAAGATGCTGAAGGTTCCTCTTCCAACTTGGCCTCACTTGCTTGAGCATCCTGCAGTGCACTATGGGATGCTGAAAGGTCATCAGCTATTTCAATAATGGATACATTTGATTCTGCATTTTGACTTTCATTTGTTATGGAAATAATGGGCCAAGGCTTGCAATGACGTAAAATCTCATCATCCTTTAGTTGATCTAAATTTGGCCCAATATCAGCTTTGGTTGATTTGCTAAGTACATAATTAAAACTTTCCAGAGGATCCTCTTGCAGTGCCTCTTGCTTAGGCCCCTCTTGTAATGTCTCTTTTTGTACAGCTTCATTTTTAGTTGCAAAGCTTTTTTCCATTCCCAATGAAGAGTTAGTACAAAGTTCTTCTACACTTCCAAACCCCTTTGGTAAAGTAGCTATAGAGTCAGCACTACCTGTACCTTTACCATCTTGCAAGGTGGTAACATTCACCTTTATACTGGAGAGATCTTGTTTCTCACCCTCTTCGGGCAGATCATCAATGACTACACTTGCCATTTTGGAACTGATATCTTCTTCCTGAGTATGATGAGTACTTAGAAGAGGTGAAGGCTGAGGCTGTGGTTTATTCAATTTAGGGCATTTCTTCTTTGTTGAAGAAGGAAATACAGGTTCTCTTAGCCAGGCCCCCTCATTTCTAGTTCTTTGTTGTTCCATCAGGAACTCTTTATTTTGAGACTCGAATTCAACGAGGAATTGAGCTTTCTGAACCCTTTGTTGAATATAGTGAGATTCTTCTACCACATCAAGCTCTTCTTTAACAGACAGATCACATGTGTACATCAAATCATGGTCTGAGATTCCAGCTATCCCCAAAGACTGCAGGTAGGCAATATGTTCATCTAGTTTTATATCAGATTTCCTCTGAGCAGCATGCAAAGACTGAAGCTGCAGCTGGGTTACAGAGTTCTGAAGATCCTCGATTGTAAAGAGCTCTCTTAATTCTTGTTTACTAAAATATCGGAAAGGGTTCTTTTTTTCACCAGTAGTTTGTCTTATTAATGAGTCCTTGAAAACCTGTCTTCTGTATATTTTTTCCTCTACAGTCCCACAAGTGATTAGCCTATAAACCACAACATTCTCTTTTTGTCCAATTCGGTAAACTCTATCCACAGCTTGAGCATCAGTTGCAGGATTCCAGCTAGGGTCAAAAATGACCACTCTAGTTGCTGCAGTTAATGTTAAACCGACACCACCTACTTGAGTGGTAAGCAGAAAAACAGAGTAATCTTTATTTTGCTGGAATAAGTTAATTCTTTTTTCTCGTTCCAAAAGATGAGTAACTGTCCCATCGATTCGCAATGTCTTAAAGTGCCTATTCTTTAAGAGGCGTTCAATGATGTTTAGAATTTGCCTCGATTGAGAAAACACCAGAGTTTGATGTCCCTCATCTCGCAGCCTCTTAAGTAGGTCCATTAGGAATATCATTTTTCCAGATTCTTCCATCAATGTGTCATCAGTTACTTGATCAATATGGTCCACATCTGGGGAATCTTCCCCCTCATTTCCATCTTGAGCAGAGAATGTCCCAAGATTTAGCAAACAACAAGCCCGTGCAGACAGCAGCCTAGGATGATCACACAGCTTCTTTAAGACACCTAGCTCAGCCAAAGGTGAGCGCGTCTCCATTAGCAACTCCTTGATATGATCTAAAGACACAAATTTCCTGTATATTTCTTCTTGTAAAGGCACAAGTCGTATCCAAATAATTAAATCATTTTTCCTGGAAAGGGAAGGCATTTCACAAATGGCATCAACATCTGGATTCTTTTCATTAAGTCTGTCCTCTGGGTTGCTTGACTTTTTCTTCTGTACGTCTTCTTTAGTCCTCCTGAGAAAATAGGGTTTTATGATTGCCATTAAGTTTTCAGATATTTTAAATCCCAAGGCTTTTTCTCCTGGGGTAGCATCCTTCTCTCTTGCTCTAGTAATAGGATTTTCATACTCCATCTTAAAAGTTTTTAATGTTCCCAGCAGGGACCCTTGACAAGCAAAATCAAATAGGGACCATAGTTCTTGTAAATTATTCTGGATTGGGGTTCCTGTGAGGAGGAGGCGATTACTTGCAGGAATAGCACGAGCACATATTGCTGACTTAGTAGATGAGGTTTTTATTTTATGTGCTTCATCGAGGATGACATAGTCCCACACAAACTCTTGGCCCCTAAAGCTTGAAAGTTGCTGCCAGTTATTGATTAACATTTGGTATGTAGTGATAATGACACCATTCCTTTGCTGAATCCGATTGAGGTTTCTGGTCCGTTCATCCTTGCTAGGACCATGAAAGGTTTTGACTCTCATTCCTGGAGTCCACTTGATGAATTCTTTTACCCATGTGTTAATAAGATTGGTTGGCATGATCAGCAGCACATGATTCACAAGTGACGCATCAAACATACCAGAAAGGAAAGCAATGATTTGAACAGTCTTCCCTAATCCCATATCATCAGCCAATATACCACCTTTTCTTCCATCCCTATACAGGCTATAGAGGAAAGCTATGCCTTCCTTCTGGTGCTCAAAGAGTTGGTTGTGCAGTTCTCGATAAAGTAGCAAGCCAGAGTTGCACACATCTGTAAATTCATCATCTCCCTGTTCTGCCAACTCCTCCAAGGCTTCCTGTATTTTTTGGATTCTGCTCAGCACTTTTTCATTGGGAAAAATGTCCTTTGCCAAATTGAAAAGTTTAAATGCTTCTTCCAGGTCTCCATTCTTAGTTGCTTCTTTGGCCTCTTTCACATATCTATAGAAAAAAAAAGAAGAAGAGGAGAAAGGAAACATTGAACATTCAGTCTAAGAATGCTTTAGAGTTCATTTTAGAATCCAAACTGCAGCTGGACTTTTAATATCCTCAATTCAGGATGGGAAAGATTAGCACACAAGATGCCAATGAAAGCTGGCGTCACTTGAGACACAAACAAATATCCACCAGATGCTGCCAGCAACACCTTCAGGCACTAGTTGTGGAAAATGAATGTGCAAAGGTTATTGGTTCCACAGTATTTTTTTTTAAATTGGCACCCATAAGAAGTATGAAGTGATATTTTTTGTAAAACAAACCTCTATGTGTAGGGGCATGGAAACATGGGAACCTCTCTGGCCTTATTTTACTGGACCTCCATTTAACAGTATTGATCACTCCCCTCCCCTCTTAAAATTCCCTCCTTTCACGAGATTCCTATAGATTCCTTCTGGTTTTCCTCCTCTTCACTGACCATTTCTTCTGTGTTCTTCCTCCCAGAGGACTCAGTCCTAGGACCTCTTCTCACTCTTTTTAATCTCTCCTCAAGTTTTCCCAGAGCTTCCGCTCCCACCTATGTGCTCATGACTCTCAAATCACTCTCTCCAACCTAGAGCTGTCCCTCAAGCTCTACTCTAGACCCATATTCCAGCTGCCTTCTGGACATCTCCACTTGAAATCAAATTCAATTCATCCCAAACTAGACTCATTATTTCCCCTCTAAAAACGTGCTTCTCCATTTGTATGGTACTAAATAACACTACCATCTATTTAGCCACCCAAACTTCAAATCTGAAGAGAATCCTTGACCCCAACCTAAATAGGAGTCATCCTTGTCCTTTGTTTTTATGCCCCACCCCCAGGCCAGGCAGTCCCAAGTCCTACTAACTTTATTTCCCAAGTTATAACCACCTTCTTTCCATCTCTACTACCATTACTGTGGCCCAAGTCACCATCATCTCTGGCCTGGATAACTGCAGCTTCCTACATAAACTGCTCTCCCTACATAAACTCTTGCCCCTCCAATACACACTCTATATAGCAGCCAGCAATACTGTCTTAAAGCATAAAAGAAATCATGTCACTCCTCTGCTTAAAATTCTTCAGTGGTTTATGGTCAATTACTTTCAGTAAGGGCGCCAAAATAATTCACTGGGGAAGAAGTCTTTTCAACTGGATATCCATGTGCAAAAGAATGAAATTGGACCCCTACTCATACCATACACAAAAATTAACTCAAAATGGATCATAGATCTAAATCTAAGGGCTAAACCTACAAAACTTAGGAAAAAATATAGGTGTAAAAATCTTCATGACTTGGATTTGGCAATATCTTAAATATGATGCCGAACACACAAGCGACCAGAGGTGGGGAAAAGATATACAGGGCCGGGTGCGGTGGCTCATGACTGTGATCCCAGCACTTTTGGGAGGCCAAGGCAGGAGGATCGCTTGAGGTCAGGAGTTTAAGACTAGCCTGAATAACATAGCGAGACTCTGTCTCTTAAAAAATAAATAAATAAATAAATGGAAAAAAGATATACAGATGGGCACATGAAAAGACTCTCAACATCATTAGTTGTCAGGGAAATGCAAACCAAAACCACAAGGAGATACCACTTCCCATTAGGATGGCTATAACCAACAAGTGGGAAAATACCAAGTGTTGGCAAGGTGTGAAAAACTCCCACTATTGATGGGAATTATTAAGGGTTCAGAGCTCCTTTGGAAAGCGGTCTTGATCTATGTTCTAGAGCTTGAAGGAAAAAATAACATTCTTAAATTATTAGATTATTTCCAAGTTCCTGAACTGGTAACCTACCCAGTATCCTGAAACCCCTATGAAACCTGGGGTTCTGTGTAACTCTAGCGAGGTGTCTTTCCCAGAGACTAAAGTGCTGTCCCTGATCCTTAGCTCTGGGCCAGAGTCCCCACTAATCACACACGCCAGCCTTTTAAATGGCAACTGTGTGCCTAGACTTCTTAGCACCAGCCTAAAATACTTATTGCTGTGCTCTACCCACCCTCTGGAACCCCCATTTGTCAACCTCTGCCTGAACCACAACGAGAGTTTACAGTATTCCTTGGATATCACTGCTTTCTGGCTGGGTTAAACCGCTGCTGTGAGCCAAGCTGCCTTCCCCAGTCCCTGGTCCACCCTAGTTAGCAGGTCTGTCTAACAACTGCATCTCAGCTCTTCCTTTCCCCTCAGTCTATTCCACCAATTAAGTTGGACCTAGGATGGTATTCTTTCCCTACAATGGAATCAGGAGGAAAAATAAATGCTTTTAATAGCACTGCCCTGGATATCTGATTATTTGCAAGACTAGAATGCTTTTTACAATGCAGTTTGATTTAGCCACTTAACTTCTAATCACTTCCATTTTTCAGGGCTTGGAGGGAAAACATGTCCTTTTTATTGCTAATGTAATGATTTATCCATCTATAGCACACAGGATCCCTAATGATCTGGATAACTTAGCTAACACTTCATGGGCTCAAGTATTTTTCCAGAATTGCTCCCCTATTTTCCTTGAACATAGGCAGGGAGAAGCTAGGCCTGCTTGGGAGCCAAGAGGACAGGGAGGAGTAACGAGTTCAGGACAAAGAACCATAACCCTCAAGCAAGAGAACAAGGAGAAGAATAGTGCTAGAGTATGGGGTGAAATGTCAGTTTTTAATTCCATAGGAATGGACAATAAAAACAAAAATTTTATGTTTAAATGGTTTTACCTGAAATTATATGACTAGAGCATGTTTCTCTTTAAGGATTATTTTAAAGGACATCTAATCACCTCCCACAAGGTGTCTCCCCAAACACGTGAGGATTACAATCTGGATTACAATTCAAGATGAGATTGAGGATTACAATCTGGATTACAATTCAAGATGAGATTATGGGTGGGGTCACAGCCAAACCATATCAGTGGCACACACCTGTAGTCAGTCCCAGCTATTCAGGAGGCTGAGGCAAGAAGTTCGCTTCAGCATGGGAGGTCTAGGCTGCAGTGAGCCATGATCGCACCACTGCACTCCAGCCTGGGTGACAGAGCAAGACCCGTTTCAAAAATTAAAAAAAAAGAAATATTATATACAAACAACTCCTGGAGGAAGGTGATACAACAATTAAACTTGGGCTACAAAGTCCTGTTACCTGGAAAGCTACCCTTTCGCTGGCAAAACTGCCCAGTTGCTAACCCCCTGGGTCATAACCCCACCTAAAGGTCTCCTCTATAAGAAGCCCTGCCCAAGTGGCCATATAAAATCATCTCTGTGGCTGGGCATGGTGGCTCATGCCTGTAATCCCAGCACTTTGGGAGGCTGAGGCGGTTGAATCACCTGAAGTCAGGAGTTCAGGACCAGCCTGGCCAACATGGTGAAACCCCGTCTCTACTAAAAATACAAAAAAATTAGCTGGGCATGGTGGTGGGTGCCTGTAATCCCAGCTACTCGGGAGGCTGAGGCATGAGAATCACGTGAAAGGCGGGGGTTGCAGTGAGCCAAGATCGCACCACTGCACTCCAACTGTGCACCACAGCGAGACCCCATCTCAAAAAAAAAATAATAATAATAATAAAATCATCTCTGCCCCAAAGCTATTTCCTCAGATGCAAACATTTTCCTTGACCATAGCCAATTAACCTCTCAACATCTAATCCACCTCCCTTTGGAACTGGCTGATACCTTGAGAAACCTTTCTTCTCCACAGAGGGTCTGCCAGTTCAGATGCTGAAAAGTTTTTCTATCTGGAGAAACCCATAAGCCATACTATTAGTCCTATGCCCCAAAGAGCTAAGCTAAGTTAAACACACAGTGTTTACAAATGAGCAGCTGAAAAGGCACACAAGCTTAAGTTGCAGAAGACACACACTTGATTTTCCTTGCTATGGAGGGCCCTTTAGAACATTCCCTACAAAGTTATTTTAGAATGTGAAGAGACAGCTGGGAGCGGTGGCTTGAGCCACTAATCCCAGTACTTTGGGAGGCCAAGGCGGGCAGATTGCTTGAGCCCAGGAGTTTGAGACTAGCCTGGGCAACATAGTGAAGCCCTGGTCTCTACAAAAAATAGAAAAAAAATTAGCCGGGTTTGGTGGCATGCGCCTAGACCCAGCTACTGGGAGGCTAAGGTGGGAGGGATGGCTTGAGCCTGGGAGGCAGGGGTTGCATTGAGCTATGATCGTGTCGCCACTGCACTCCAGCCTGGGCTACAGAGCCAGACCCTGTCTCAAAAAAAAAAAGAATGTGAAGAGACAGAGAACTGAATGCAAAGACCCTAACTCAATAAAACTTTGTTTTCTTCACATGCAAAACAATCAGAAATGCTCTTTGTTTTGTAATCTGGCCACCAGCCACTAGGCCCATATAGGGGTGGAGGAGCCTAGACCTGCTAATCTCGGCGCATGTGAGTGGGGTTATTGCTGTCCTCTCAACAAGAACCCAGTTTTGAGAGACAGGACTTGCTGGATTTCCTAGGCTGACTAAGAATTCCTAAGCCTAGCTGGGGAAGGTGACTACACCTACCTTTAAACACAGGGCTTATAACTCAGCTCACACCCAACCAATCAGGTAGTAAAGAGGGCTCACTGAAATACAAATTAGGCTAAAAGCAGGAGGTAAAGAAATAGTCAAATCATATATCGCCCGAGAGCACAGGGGGAGGGAAAATGATCGGGATATAAATCCAGGCATTCGAGCCGGGAGGGGCAACCTCGTCTGGGTCCCCTCCCATTGTATGGGAGCTCTGTTTTCACTCTATTAAATCTTGGAACTGCACACTCTTCTGGTCTGTGTTTGTTACGGCTCGAGCTGAGCTTTCGCTCACCGTCCACCACTGCTGTTTGCCACCGTTGCAGACCCATCGCTGACTTCCACCCCTCCAGATATGGCAGGGTGTCCGCTGCGTTTCTGATATAGCAAGGCGCCCATTGCCGCTCCCAATCGGGCTAAAGGCTCGCCATTGTTCCTGCATGGCTAAGTGCCCGGGTTCGTCCTAATCCAGCTGAACACTAGTTGCTGGGTTCCACGGTTCTCTTCCATGACCCATGGCTTCTAATAGAGCTATAACACTCACCATGTGGCCCAAGGTTCCATTCCTTGGAATCCGTGAGGCCAAGAACCCCAGGTCAGAGAACAAAAGGCTTGCTGCCATCTTGGGAGCGGCCCACCACTATCTTGGGAGCTCTGAGAACAAAGACCTGTCCGTTAACAGTTTCCCTATACTGATCCAGCTCCTGGAGTATCTGCTCCCTGACATGTCTCTATGTCCAGTCCCCTTGTCAAGATGCATGTAGATGCATTAGACACAACAGATGTCTTTTGATTCTCCATCAAAATCAATAAAACATAAAACATTTGGATAACATAAAAATTGCAGGTGACCTGAATGCCAGTATTGAAAACAGGTCCATTTAAAGCCCAAGTCATGGCAGAGTAGGCTAGGAGGATTCCTTCCTTTTGGCTTCACTTTCAGGGATGGTCATTTTAATTAAGGTGGGGATCATTTTAAAATCACATATAAACACAAACAATATTATTAAATAGTGATTTCTGAGATAAATTAGGGAAAAATGTGGTTCACATTTCAGTCAAACAATATTTAATAATTAGCTTTTCCCTGCTTAGCGCCATTTATAAGACAGGCATTTAAGAGTCAAAAAAACAAACAATGTTGCTTTACTCTTAATAGCCAAAAACTGGAAACAACCCCAGCACTTTGGGAGGCCGAGGCGGTTGGATCACCTGAAGTCAGGAGTTTGAGACCAGCCTGGCCAACATGGCGAAACCCATCTCTACTAAAAATACAAAAATTAGCCAGGCATGGTGGCAGGCACCTGTAATCCCATCTACTCTGGAGGCAAAGGCAGGAGAATCATGTGAACCCGGGAGGCGGAAGTTGCAGTGAGCCGAGATCATGCCACAGCACTCCAGCCTGGATGACAGAGTGAGACTCCATCTCAAAAAAAAAAAAAAAAAAAAAGTTTAGGCCAGGCACGGTGGCTCACACCTGTAATCCTAGCACTTTGGGAGGCCGAGGTGAGCAGATCACTTGAGGTCAGGAGTTCGAGATTAGCCCCGCCATCATGGTGGAACACCATCTCTACTAAAAATACAAAAATTAGCCAGGTGTGGTGATGGGTTCCTGTAATCCTAGCTACTCAGGAGGCTGAGGCAGGAAAATCGCTTGAACTTAGGAGATGGAGGTTGCAGTGAGCCAAGATCAAGCCACTGCACTCCAGCCTGGATGAAAAAGCAAGACTCTGACTCAAAACAAACAAACAAAAAAACCCACCAATCTGTGATATATTCATACAAAGGACTCAATAATAGAAAAGAACAAACTACTACATGTATGAATTTATACATGTATGAATCTCAAAAACATGCTGAGGAAAAGCCAGGCATAAAAGAGTAGAAACAGTGCGATTTCACTTATATCAAGTTCCAAAATAGGCAAAACTAACATATGGTGGAAAACATCAAGACAGTGGTTGCCTCTGGAGGTGGAAAATGCCTGGGAAAGGGCGTGAGGGCACTTTCTGGGGTGATAATAGTATTCTATATCCTGATAGGGGTTTGGGTTACACACGTGTATGCACTTGTCAAAATTCACCAAATGTACACTTAAGATTTGTGCATTTCTTTGTATGAAAATTTTACTTTAAAAGAAAAAAACTACACAAATATTGAAATCCACTTAATAGTTTATATGCTGAAGTGTTTAGGGGGAAGTATCCTGATGTCTGCAATTTACTTTGAAATGTATCCTAAAAAAAGAAGATGGATTGATGGAATAGATGCAAGAATAGGTATGTGATAAAGCAAGTATAGTAAAATGTTAATAACAGAATCTAGGTGGTAGGTGAAAGAGACTAAAAAGACTGCTTTGCCAATAGACTGCTGCCTCTCAATTTGAAGGCATACAAAAAGCAAGATTCATAACACGCTGCGATTTGGCTTCTTACCTAGCACTCTAATGTAACTGTTCTCACCAAGGACACCAACCTCCATATTGCCAAACTCCATGGACAGTTCTTAGTCTTTATCTTTCTGGACCTTTCTGCTGTGCTTAAAACCACTGATAACTACATCCCTCCTGAAGTTTTCCCTCCCCCTTGGGTTCAGTGGCATACAACCCTTCTCCTAGATTTCTTCTACCTCACTAACCATTCAAGATGCTCAGTCTGCATCTTGAATTCCTCTCCATCCACATATCCCCTATAAAATGTTGGCATTTCTGGGGATCTTTTTGTTGTCAATGTCCTTCTGATTCTATGTACATTTCCCAGAAGATTTTATCCACGGGAGTGCCCTGTACTAGGTTAAATAGAGTCCTCCAAAATTTCATGTCAACCTGGAGCCCGTGAATGTGACCAGGACATTGCAGATGTTATTGATTTAAGATGAGATCATACTGGATTAGGGTAGGCCCTAACCTCATATGACTAGTTTACTTATAAGAGGTAAACTGAGACACCGAGACATAGAGAGGAGAATGCCACATGAAGATGGAGGCAGAGAATGGAGTGACGCATCTACAAGCAAAAAAGCTCCTAGGATTGCCAGTACCACCATAAACTAGGAGAGAGGCTTGGAACAGATTATTTCTCAGTCTCCAAAAAGAAACCAACCCTGCTGACACCTTGATTTCAGACTTCTAGTTTCCATAACTGTGACAGAATGTCTAGGTTTTTTTAAAAAATGTGGTAAAATACATATAACATAAAATTGCCATTTTAACCATTTTAAGGGTACAATGGCATTGATTACATTCACAACGTGTAATCATCACCACTATCTTTCTCATGATACCAAACAGAAACTCTGTACCCATTAAGCTATAACTCCCCATTTCTCCCACCCCTCAGTGACATCTAATCTACTGTTTGTCTCTGTGTATGTGCCTATTCTAGATATTTCATATAGGTGGAATCATATAGTATTTGTCCTTTTGTGTTTGGCAGGTTAACCAGATAACCTTGGGCTAGAAGATTAAGGAGCTGGAGGTACTAAAGGTCTATACCCATTGTAAAAACCCCAAAGTATTTGTCCTTTTGTGTTTGGCAAGGTTAACCAGATAACCTTGGGCTAGAAGATTAAGGAGCTGGAGGTACTAAAGGTCTATACCCATTGTAAAAGAAATTAACTGTCCCTGGAGAATTTTTCATTTTTAGTTAGACTTTATTCCAAAGGGTCAGTCAGGATGTTAGCCACCAAATGCTCCCCAAAAATAATAAAACTTCTTTCTGCTGAGGAACATTGGCTGGTAGGATACCCTCTAGATGCCAAAGCACATCTGCTATGCCAGAAAAAAGGATAATTTTGGTTTTGGCATAATTACTGTTATGCTGTTTTTTTCCGGAGTGATTAGCCAGCAGGTTCAGCTGCTTTCTGAGGGCATGTTGTTAGCATGTAGGAGGATGCTTCCTTCCTGTTTATTCTGGCAGAAGGGTATTTGCCCAGTTCAACCAAAAGCAGCACTAAAATGTTCAGGTCTGATTACAAAGGAGGAGTTCAACAACCCTGCCTGCTTTTACTCACTTTGAAATCAGCTTTGCTCTTCCTGCCTGCTTGTATTCTCTTTATGACAGGGTATAAAGGACCTAAAAGAGCAAGAAGAACCTTGGGTCTCTTTTGAGCCATATAGTTTGGTCCAAATAGTTCTTGTCTGAGGAATCCAAAGCCAATAACCAGATAATAAATATTACGGAAAGCCTTACGCTTTTTTCAGTGATTGCTCTTGTAGGTGAAATAGAGCACGGAGCCGACAGTGTCAAGCCCCAAACCAAAACTTGTGTAGGCTCCTATCCTAAGAGGCCCAGGCCACCATTAAATTGAATATTCATGTTTTATACATTTTATTTATGCATATATTGTGAAATATACATATCTTATATTTCACAATAAAAGTTTTAAAGAATGTTACTTGCCCACCCTAGTGGCCAGGGGATAAGACCATTACCAGAAGGTGGACATGAAAGCTTACTGAGCAGAAAAAAAAATAAAAAAAACACAAAAAGAACAAAATACAACAGCAACCATTATTCCCTACACATAAGCAAGTGCCTGAAATATGGGCACTCCATGATGTTCCAGGAAAGAACAGTGTAGAACTCTTGCTTCTATTCCATTGATCTATATCTATACTTATGCAAGTACCACCCTGTCTTGACTACTGTAGCTTTGTTGTAAGTTTTGAATTTGGGAACTATGAGTCCTCTAACTTTGTTCCTTTAAAAATTTTCTTTAAATAATAGAGATGGGGGCCGGGTGCGGTGGCTCATGCCTGTAATCCCAGCACTTTGGAAGGCCAAGGCAGGCGGATCAGGAGGTCAGGAGATCGAGACCATCCTGACTAACACGGTGAAACCCTGTCTCTACTAAAAATACAAAAAATTAGCTGGGCATGGTGGTGGGCGCCTGTAGTCCCAGCTACTCAGGAGGCTGAGGCAGGAGAATGGCGGGAACCTGGGAGGCGGAGCTTGCAGTGAGTCAAGATCGCACCACTGCACTCCAGCCTGGGCGACAGAGCGAGACTCTGTCTCAAAAAAAAAAAAAAAAAAAAAAAAATTAATAATAGAGATGGGGTATCGCCATGTTGCCCAGGCTGGTCTCAAACTGGCCTTAAGTGATCCTCCTGTCTCAGTCACCTGAGTAGCTGGGATTACAGATGTGAGGCACCACGGTCGGCTAAACTACTCTTTTTCAAGATTGTTTTGGCTATTCTGGGTCCCCTGTATTTCTATATGGCTTTTATAATAGTTTGTCAATTTCTTTCTCTTTTTTTTTTTTTTGGAAACAAGAGTCTCGCTCTGTCACCCAGGCTGGAGTGCAGTGGCACGGTTTTGGTTCACTGCAACCTCTGCCTCCCAGGTTCAAGCGACTGTCCTGCCTCAACCTCCCGAGCAGCTGGGATTATAGGCGTGCACCACCCTCACCTGGCTAATTTCTGTATTTTTACTAGAGACGGGGTTTCACCATGTTGGCCGGGCTGGTAGCTCATCAATTTCTACAAAAAAGCCAGCTGAGATTTTCTTAGATGTGGCATTAGAATCTGTAGAACACTTTGGGAAGTATTGCCATTTTAAAGATATTACATCTTTCAATCCATAAACACAGGATATCTTTCTTTTATTTAGGCCTTCTTAAATTTCTTTCAACAATGTTTTATAGTTTTCAGTATCTAAGTGTTGCACCTCCTCGTATAAATTTACTCCTAAGCATTTATTTTTGTTGCTATTGTAAATGGAATTGTTTTGGCTGGGCACAGTGGCCCACGCCTGTGATCCCAGCACTTTAGGAGGCTGAGGTGGGCGGATCACCTGAGGTCAGGAGTTCGAGACCTGCCTGGCCAACGCAGTGAAACCCCGTCCCTACTAAAAATACAAAAATTAGCTGGGTGTGGTGGTGGGCACCTGTAATCCCAGCTACTTGGGAGACTGAGGCAGGAGAATCGCTTGAACCCAGGAGGTGGAGGTTGCAGAGAGCAGAGATCGCGCCATTGCACTCCAGCCTGGGAAACAGAATGAGACCCTGTCCCAAAAATAAATAAATAAGGCCAGGTGCGGTGGCTCATGCCTGTAATCCCAGTACTTTGTGAGGCCAAGGCGGGAGGATCACCTGAGGTCAGGAGTTTGAGACCAGCCTGGCCAACATGGTGAAACCCCATCTCTACTAAAAATACAAAAATTAGCCGGGCGTGGTGGCCTGCACCTGAAATCCCAGCTACTCAGGAGGCAGAGGCAGGAGAATCGCTTGAACCTGGGAGATGGAGGTTGCAGTAAGCCGAGATTGCGCCACTGCACTCCAGCCTGGACAACAGACTCTGCCTCAAAAAATATAAATAAATAGACTAGGCGTGATAGCTCATGCCTGTAATCCCAGCACTTTGGGAGGCCAAGGCGGGCAGATCACCTGAGGTCAGGAGTTCAAAACCAGCCTGACCAACATGAAGAAGCCCCGCCTCTACTAAAAATACAAAAAAATTAGCGGGCGTGGTGGTGCACGCCTGTCATCCCAGCTACTCAGGAGGCTGAGGCAGGAGAATCACTTGAACCCGGGAGGCAGAGATTGCAGTGAGTCAAGGTTGCGCCACTGCACTCCAGCCTGGCGACACAGTGAGACTCCGTCTCAAAAAAAAAAAAAAAAAAGAACCTCCACTATAATGTTGAATTATAATGTGAAGAGAAGTCGCAAGAGCAGACAAACATCCTTGCCTTGTTCCTGATATGAGCGGGAAAAGCCTTTAGTCTTTCACCATTAAGTACAATGTTAGCTATGGGATTTTTGTAGATACCCTTGATCAGGTTAAGGAAGTTACCTTTTATTCCTAGTTTGTTGAGTGTTTGTATCACGAAAAGGTGCTAGATTTTGTCAAATGTTTTTTTCTGCACCTATTGAGGTAAGAAATGTGTTTTTTGTCCTTTAGTTTTTAGGCATGTTAAATCTGATATGTCTATTATCAAGCAGAGATGTCAACCAAGCAATCACATATAGGAGTATGGAGTTCAAGAGGTCACGACTAAAGATAAAAAATGTAATAATCATCAAAGAAATGCAAATTAAAACCACATTGAAATATCACCTCATTCCTGTTAGACTTTCTATTATCAAAAAGATGAAAGATAAGTGTTGACAGAGCAGGAGCATTGGCATCTTGGACAGGCCCCTCATTCAGCGGGAGCATCGGCATCTTGGACAAGCCCCACATTCTAAAGTTCACCTTAATAAAAAACCACCTAAATCTAAAGGGCATCAGCCTAATGGCTAAGGTCAGCATGACCATAAACCACAATTAACATCTCCAACCAGAAACATTCCAAACTCCTCCCTGACCAGAGACATGCTAGCCCCAAGATAACCCCCCTCTGGCCAGGAGGATGCCAGCCTTGAGATAACACCCCTCTGGCCGGAAAGATGTCTGCCCCAAGATAACCTCCCCTCCTCCCAGAGAGATTCCAACCCCGCCATAAAACTTCTCCCTCACACAGAAACATTCTAAGCTTGTGATAAGCCCCCTCACCCTAAAACCAATATATACTGTTAGTCTGTAAGAGAAAGCACTCCTGACCAAAATTGGCCAGAAACTCCTCTCAGGTTTTATCTAAAGTAAACCTGCCTCTAACTGTCAAGCATTTGTGTTTCTTTTCTCTTTCTTTAACTCTTATATTTGGTGCCGAAATCTGGAACAGGTGCTGGGGGCAGAGGCTCTCTTGCAACCCAGGAAGCAGTGGGCAACGGCAGCTCATCATAAGTTAATTCCTGGATCCTGAGGGTCTCTGGTCACCTGCCCCGTCTTTTCTCTCACTTCATTTTTGGAGCGATTTGCATGAGGACAACTAACCTGAAGGGGACTGCAAGGCTCTGGCCGGGGCTACTCCCCAACAAGTCTTTAAACCTTCAGATCTTGGGAATCCACCTCCAACTTCCCACAGTGGGTATTTTGCCCTCTCCCCTCCTCCTCCCTTCTCTCTTTCTCTCTTCCTCATGTGGCTCTGGTTTAAGGGGCCCTTTGCCAATTCCAACTGGAACATCCAACATTGGACACTAAATCCAGCCAACTGCTAAGATCTGCCCTCCTCTGGCTTTCTCATGGTACCAGGAAAAGTCAGGTCTGCCATCCCGGTCCTCAGAGGACCAGCAGGACTAAAAAGCTAGAAGAAATCTTGGGGATGCCCAGTTTTCATCTCAGCTTGACCGTCCTCTTTAGAAAGAGGACGCCGGGTCTCTGTCTTTCATCTGGGGATGCCTAGAACAAAAACAGACACCCTCGGCTTCTTCTCACCAGTCCACATGGGTGCCAAACAATCCCACATTCCTACATCCTCCCCACTGGGCTGCCTCCTTCACAACCTCACCAAACTTGGCTTACCGGGAAGCATAAAGCCAAAGCATTTAGTCTTTTATTGCAACATGGTCTGGCTGCAATACACATTAGATAATGACAGCCGATGGTTGGAAAATGTCACCTTTTACTTGCAAATTCTTAGGGACCTCGACAACTTTATAACCAGGAATGGCAAATGGCAAGAGGTTCTCTACATTCAGGCTTTCTTCTACCTTAGATCCCAACCCTCCCTATGTCAAGCTTGCACCCCTCATGAAGTCCTTCTTCTCAATGAAAATGCTGTCTGGGTCTCTCCCTCCTCCAAAAACCTTTCCTCTGAGATCCCTTCCCGTGAAAACCCTTCCTCCAAAACCCCTTCCCTCGAAACCCCTTCCTCTGAAACTCCTTTTGACCCTGCAGATGAACCCCCTTCGTATTCCCATCCCCCTGGTTCTGCTCCTCATCCCTCCAAACCCTCCACCCCAGGGGGCCCTCCTGCCCTCAAGCCTCCAGCCCCAAACCCCACTCCTCCTCCTTCTCCACCTGTTACCCGTTCAAAAGCCACCAGTCAAACCACCCCAGCCATTCTCCCTCTCCGGGAAGTGGCTGGGGTTGAAGGCATTGCTCGTATTCACATCCCTTTCTCCAAGTCTGATTTGTCACAAATCAAACGGCAGCTAGGATCCTTCTCTGAAAATCCCTATCACTATCGCAGGGAATTCCTGCACGTAACCCAATCCTTTAATTTAACTTGGCATGATATTTATATAATTTTAACCTCCACCCTCACTCCTGATGAAAAGGAGAGCATCTGGTGTTCAGCTGAAGCCCACGCAGATGAACTCCATAACCAAGCCCCTATATAAAATCCAGTGGCCAATGATGCAGTCCCCCATAGAGACACAGACTGGACTTACCAACAGGGAAACAATGGCATCAGGCAACAGAACCACATGATTACCTGTCTCCTCACGGGCATGAACAAAAATGCCCATAAGGCAGTTAATTATGAAAAACTCAGAGAAATTACAAAGGAGCCCCAGGAGAATCCAGCCTTTTTTTTTTTTTTTTTTTTAGATGGAGTCTCACTCTGTTGCCCAGGTTGGAATGCAGTAGCGTGATCTCGGCTCACTGCAACCTCTGCCTCCCAGGTTCAAGCGATTCTCCTGCCTCAGCCTCCTGAGTAGCTGGGATTACAGGCGCGTGTCACCACGCCCGGCTAATTTTTGTATTTTTAGTAGAGACAGGGTTTCATCATGTTGGTCAGGCTGATCTCGAACTCCTGACCTCGTGATCCGCCCGCCTCGGCCTCCCAAAGTGCTGGGATTACAGGCATGAGCCACTGCGCCCGGCCTGAATCCTGCCCTTTTCTTATCACACCTCACTGAAGCCATGCTAAAATATACCAATCTGGATCCAGAATCTAGAGAAGGGCAAACTTTTCTCCACTTCCAATTTATTTCCCAATCTGCCCCAGATATCCAGAAAATATTACAAAAATTAGAGGAAGGTCAGCCGGGCGCAGTGGCTCACGCCTGTAATCCCAGCACTTTTGGAGGCCGAGGCAGGCGGATCACGAGGTCAAGAGATCGAGACCACCCTGGCCAACATGGTAAAACCCCGTCTCTACTAAAAATACAAAAAAAAAATTAGCCGGGCATGGTGGCAGGCGCCTGTAATCCCAGCTACTTGGGAGGCTGAAGCAGGAGAATCACTTGAACCTGGGAGGCGGAGGTTGCGGTGAGCTGAGATCATGCCATTGCACTCCAGCCTGGGCAAAAAGAGTGAAACTCTGTCTCAAAAAAAAAAAAAAAAAAAAAAAAAAATTAGAGGAAGGTCCCCAAACATCTCAGCGGGACCTCCTAAATGCAGCCTTTGGAGACAGTTTTGCTCTTGTTGCCCAGGCTGGAGTGCAATGGCGTGATCTTGGCTCACTGCAACTTCTGCCTCCCAGGTTCAAGCGATTCTCCTGCCTCAGCCTCCCGAGTAGCTGGGATTACAGGCATGCGCCACCCCACCCAGCTAATTTTGTATTTTTAGTAGAGACGGGGTTTCGCCATGTTGGTCAGGCTGGTCTCAAACTCCTGACCTCAGGTGATCCACCCGCCTTGGCCTCCCAAAGTGCTGGAAGGCCTTCCGTGTCTTTAACAACAGAGACAAGGAACAAAAAATTCAAAAAGACAAACATCTCTGGTTAAAATACCAGATGCTCACCTCTGCTGTCCAAAGGTCAGTTACACAAAAGCCTCCAGACAACCCCAAGGGAAACTCCGTCACCTCTCTGGAAGTGTCACCCTGAAGTGCCACATCAGGGTTCCAATGTGGCAACCCTGGACACTGGGCAAAGGCTTGTCCTAGCCCCTGGCCCCCTACCAAACCGTGCCCAACTTGTGGTCTTTGGGGACACTGGAAAATGGACTGTGCCCAATGGATACACCCTCCCTGTTCAAGTGTGGCCCTATGAGGCCCCCCGACCATCACAGGAGGAAATATCTTCACTGCTGGTACTGACAACGGAAGACTGAGGGTGCCTGGAATCCTTCACCCCCACATCCAGTGAGTCCATGGAACCCAGGGTAATTGGGATGGTATCCAGTAAGATTATTTCCTTTCTCCTGGATACCGGGGCGAGCCTATCAGTATTAACTGAATATCAAGGCCCACTAGAATGTTCATAATTTTCTGTTGTTGGCATGAAGGACATACAAGAACTTCCATACAAAACACTGCCTCTATACTGCTCATTTCAGGGAGTCACCCTCACTCACTCTTTCTTGGTCATTCCTCATTGTCCCACTCCTTTACTAGGAAGGGACATCCTACACAAACTAGGGGGAATCATTCATTCATCGGCCCTACATCAAAGCCACCCTTACTTCTTATTATGTCAAGAAAAAAACCCCTCCTCAGACACTCCACATCAAATAGACTTAAAACCCAAATTCCTGGCTCACGCCTGTAATCCCAGCACTTTGGGAGGCCGAGGCAGGCGGATCACCTGAGTTTGGGAGCTTGAGACCAGCCTGACCAACATGGAGAAACCCTGTCTCTACTAAAAATGCAAAATTAACTGGGCGTGGTGGTGCATGCCTATAATCCCAGCTACTCGGAGGCTGAGGCAAGAGAATCGCTTGAATCCGGGAGGTGGAGGTTACAGCAAGCCAAGATCACGCCATTGTACTCCAGCCTGGGCAACAAGAGCAAAACTCTGTCTCAAAACAAACAAACAAACAAACAAAAAACACCCAAATTCCTCAGCCAGGTAAATCCTATAGTATGGAACACTGACTCCCCCATAATAGCTACCCACCATTCTCTAATTCAAATCTCACTAAAGGATCCTAAGCGCTACACAGTGGTCCCACAATATCACCTCAACCCTAATGGATTACAGGGACTCAAGCCCATCATCTACTGACTTTTGGCTGCCAATATTTTAATCCCCACCCATTCTCCCCATAATACTCCTATTCTCCCAATCAAAAAACCAGATGGCTCCTATAGACTCGTTCAGGATTTGTGATAAATCAGCTCCACTGTTGTTCCTGTTTATCCTATTGTTCCCAAACCCCTACACCCTCCTATTGCAAATTCCTCCCAACACTAGCCATTTCTCAGTATTGGACCTCAAAGATGCTTTTTTTACTATTCCTCTACATCCCTCCTCTCAAAACCTTTTTGCTTTCACTTAGACCGACCCTGACATAGGCTACTCCCAACAACTTACCTGGATTGTCCTCCCCCAGGGGTTTAGGGACAGCCCTCACTATTTCGGTCAGGCACTTCAATTAGACCTCTCCCAGCTACATCTACAACCTAGCATCTTGCTTCAGTACATGGATGATTTACTTCTTTGCAGCCCCTCTCTAGAACATTGTATTCAACACACCACCAGGCTTTTACATTTTTTGTCTGAATGCAGGTACCAGGTGTCCAAAAAGAAGGCCCAATTAACCTCTCCAAAAGTCTTATACCTAGGATTAATCATAACTCCAAATACTTGAGAAATTCTGCCAGCATGAAAGCAAAGCATTCAACAAATCCCCTTTCCTAAAACAAAAAGGGACTTACTTTCTTTCCTCGGATTAGTGGGATATTTCTGATTATGGATAGCAAATTTTGCCATTATCACTAAACCCCTTTATGAACACACAAAAGGCAATCTTGACCAACCACTCACTCCCACTCCAGCCCTTTATCATGCTTTCTCTCACCAAAAACGTGCCTTATTACAGGCCCCTGCTCTAGGCCTTCCAAACCCCCTGAGATCCTTTCATCTATATTTACACAGTTCTCATAATCAGGCCCTTGGACTATTAGCCCAACCCATGGGAGACTCCCTCCAACTGGTAACATATTTTTCAAAACAACTAGACCCCATTTACAAAGGCTGGCCCCTTTGCTTAAAAATTTTGGTCACAGCCCCTCTAATTATCCCTGAGGCACAAAAACTCACATTCTACAAACCCCTTCAGGTATTTTCTTTTCACAGTCTGCAAAATATACTCAGCCATAAGGCGCTAAGCTCCATCTCATCCTCCTGCATGCAGGCCTTACATTCACCTCTCCTTCAACACTCTATCTCTCTTCATAGATGCTCCCCCCTTAATCCTGCCACTCTTTTGCCTTCAGGACCAATTTTAGACACTGACCAACACTCATGCTTGAATTTAATTGAAAGTTCTCTCACTATGTTCCACCCCCTTACTTCCACTCACATAAAGCAAGCCCCAGATTGGTTTATAGATGGCAGTGCATCAGAAAACCCTTCCCTCCAAGCAGGGTATGCTATCATTGAGGGATATCATGATGATACCCACCTAGAAGAGTCGTAGAGGCTGCCCCCTTGCCTTTGGGCATATCCTCCCAACAAGCAGACTTATTTGCCCTAATAAGAGCACTAACCCTAGCAAAAAGTACACAAGTTAACATATACACCGATTCTAAATATGCCTATAACACCATCCATTCCAATGCCCAAATTTGGAGCAAGCGGGGCTATGTCACGGCTAAGGGATTTCCTATCATTAATGAAAAACTCATCACTTACTAAAGGCAGCTTTACTTCCAGAAAAGGTTGCAGTTATCCATTGCAAAGGACATCAATCAGATAAAAACCACATTTCAATAGGAAACCGTGAGGCTGAGTACTGGGCAAAACAAGCCTCAACCAACCATCCAATCCCCCAATACCTATTAAGCCTCATACAACATATCCCCTCCTTTTATCCAGAACACCAAATACAGCAACTAATCACAGCGGGGGCACAAGTCAAACCCCCATACTGGTTTGTACAAAACAAATTAGTCCCACCTGACCCTGAAGAAACTGCTCTTTTATGGGACATTCACAACCTCTTCCATACTAGCCATTCCCCTTGACAACATTTCTTAAGCTCCCATATACACATAACCCCAGATATAAAGGAACAGCTAAAGGCCATTTCCCATCAATGTTCTACTTGCCAAAAGGCTTCACCCTACTCCAACACTAAATCCCTTTCTTTCCCAACCCATCAAGCCAGGGGACACCTTCCAGGACAGGACTGGCAAATTGATTTTACCCATATGCCCCCAGTTAAAAAGGTTCGGTTTCTTCCAGTTCTCGTCAATACCTTTTCAGGATGGGTCGAGGCTTTTCCCACAACCAACAAATGGGCTTCTACTGTCACCTCCAAATTAATAATGGAAATCATACCCAGGTTCAGGGTGCCTCTTTCTTTTCAATCCGACAATGGTCCTGAATTCATCTCTCAAATTACTCAACACTTGCACCAGCTCTACATATCACCTGGAAGCTATATATCCTCTATCAACCTCAATCTTCAGGAAAGGTTGGAAAAATGAATGGCATTCTAAAAACCACCCTCACCAGGTACTCACTCCAAACTCTTAAAGACTGGGTTACACTTTTGCCTTTGGCCCTTCTAAAAATTTGGGCATTCCCACATAAACCCTTAATGCTCAGCCCCTTTGAACTCATGTATGGGAAACCACTGGCCCCTTTTGTTCCACCTCAGGGTCAAACACCACCTCTACCAACTCCCCTTGTTTCCCCTCTTCTGTATATTATCCGCCATTTCATTCGGGAATATGCTGACAAATACCTGCCACAACCCATCACTGACTCCTCTAATCCCTTCCTATAGCCAGAAGTCTGGGTTCTCATAAAAGATCCCAGTCCTACCCCCAATTCCCCCCTCACACCTAAATGGAAGGTGTAAAAAGTAAAGTAGAGGTTCCTCTTCAAAGACTTTCCTCCCCACCTAATTAGGAATAAATAGTAACTTCTCTTAGAAGCAAAATTTATTCAAAGACCTGTGCTAACATCCTTAAATATCGGCCAGCCGTAATAAAGAAATCAATGTACTTTATGTTCTTAGCTCCTACAATTTAGCCTAAATATTTGCCCTGGCATGCTTATACTAGTCCAAGCAAGCATTAGGTCATAGCCTGTTCCTCTTCCTTATTTGAAGGTGTTTTTACCTTTCTCAGCATTCCACAAGTTACTTCCTCCTTCCTTTGTTCTCCTCTGTCTTTGCCTCTTTTAAAAAGTTCTAAGTTGCTAGCCAATCGGGACAAATACACAATGTGAGGTCCCGTTCCAGCCAATGGAAACTGGACACAGCAGTAGGGTGGAAGCGTCAGTTTATAAATGACCCTGTCTCCTTTGTTCGGTGTACTCTCATGGCAAAACTGCTGGCGAGGGTGCTCTTTCTGCAGAAAGTAAAAATGGCCTTGCTGAGGAAATTAATTTTATGTTCAAGTGCTATTTCTTTATGGCACCAGGGAACAAGCATTTCTAACAAAGGGACCTTACCAAATCATTCTTACCACACCCACAGCAGCAAAACTCCAGGGACTCCCCAGCTGGTTTCATTATACTTCTCTCAAGAAAACAGACTTCCCTTTGCCACATACCCAAACAACCAAATCCAAAACCCCTTCAGCCTTCTCTTGTGTCTCCACAGGACCCACTTCCCTTTGCCTCACCCGAATCTTGGAAGAAAAGGAAGAGAAATTCACCTAAACCACTTATGTCTTTCTCTCCCAAACTTTCATTGCTTCCTAATCAACCTTGTTACAGTCCTTTAGCGGTACCCTTACGAAACTCCCATTATATATCCTGATCAGCTCTTTACTGTTCTATGGGACCTATGGCTTCAAGGAACTTTCCAGGACTTTACTCTTACCCAAATAACCTTTTTCGCTTTTTGCTTGTTTTTTTTTTTTCAGTACAAATACCCTAAGTACATCAACCTCACCAATACAACCACTTCTCACTGCTCTCAAGCTCGAACTATAAACCTTACACAATCCCTCTTGCTGCGAACTAACTCTTCCTTTGCTCCTGAATGCTGGATGTGCTTATCGCTGTCTTCCTCAGCCTACACAGCCCTTCCTGCATCCCTTCATGACCTTTTAGCAGGGAGCATAACCCTAATTTATACACTCCAAAAGGGAGCTTCCTTTCTTGAAAGAGCTGACACCCTGGTCGGCAATTATCCTACTTCCAGGGCCAATCAGGCTAACAAATTATTTCAAACCTATTACAACTCCCTGCAACGCCTCAAGCCCCAAGACTCTCCCACTAAAGGGCCTATAACTAAACACACCCCCCTTTTACAACAAGCTTCACTTTGCTTTTCAGCCTCTGAAGGAAATCTCCCTATAGGATCCTTAACACCTAACCAACGCAACCGTACTATCATTATTAAACACCCCTCTGACCATCAAACTAACCGAGTTAACTACCCAGTATCACCTGAAGCAAATGGAGCATTTCCGCAACTGGCTCGTTTGACAGCCTCTCTCTCAGCCAATGCCTATGGCCTAACTTGTGCTGTGCCTGGTGCCCACCTTTTTCCATGGCTCAATATCAATGGTGCAACATCCTATTGCATTAAATGTGTAAAAAGTAACTCTTCCTATATTTCTACTATAGTAGGTGTCTCCCTGGCCTCCTCCTTGTCCATTTGGAGTAATGAACCACAGGAAAGAAAAAACACCCCATGTTTAGTTCACCTACTGTCTTTCCATATCTCTGCCTGTATACACGACAAAAGCCTGTTCTTTTTGTGTGGCACCAACACATACCTTTGTCTCCCTACCAACTGGACTGGAACCTGTACCCTAGTTTATCTATCTCCCTCCATTGGACTTGTTCCTCCTGATCGACCTTTGCCCATCCCACCCATCCAATATGTTAGAAAAGGAAGGGCCATCCACGTCATTCCCTTAATAGCCACCTTGGGTATAACCTCTGGACTTGGATTGAGAGCAAGCAGATTAGCCACTTCCATAACACACTTTAAGGCTGTTTCAACAGAACTACAGAACTCGTTAGAAGACACAGCCCCAAGCCTTATAAAAGTCCAAGACCTTGGCCAGGCACGGTGGCTCACGCCTGTAATCCCAGCACTTTGGGAGGCCGAGGCAGGAGATAGAGACCATCCTGGCTAACACGGTGAAATCCCATCTCTACTAAAAATACAAAAAATTGGCTGGGCGTGGTGGTGGGCGCCTGTAGTCCCAGCTACTTGGGAGGCTGAGGCAGGAGAATGGCATGAACCCGGGAGGAGGAGCTTGCAGTGAGCCGAGATTGCGCCACTGCACTCCGCTCTGGGAGACAGAGCAAGACTCCGACTCAAAAAAAATAAAAAATAAAAAAATTAAGAATAAAGGATTGATCAGGCTATTTGAAGAGCAACCTCATCATATCCCACAATTCCAAACTCCTCCCCAACCAGAGACATGCTAGCCCCAAGATAACCCCCCTCTGGCCAGGAAGATGGCAGCCTTGAGATAACCCGCCTTGGCTGGAAAGATGTCTGCCCCAAGATAACCTCCTCTCCTCCCAGAGACATTCCAACCCTGCCATAAAACCTCTCCCTCACACAGAAACATTCCAAGCTTGTGATAAGCCCCCTCACCCTAAAACCAATATATACTCTTAGTCTGTAAGAGAAAGCACTCCTGACCAAAAATCGGCCAGAAGCCCCTCTCAGGTTTTATCTGAAGTAAACCTGCCTTTAACTGTTGAGCTGCATTTTGTTTCTTTCCTCTTTCTTTAACTCTTACAAGTGTTGGCAAGGATGTGGAGAAAAGGGAACGCTTGTATACTGTTGGTACTATTATAAATTAGCATGGACATTCTGGGCTGGGCATGGTGCTTCACGCCTGTAATCCCAGCACTTTGGGAGGCCTAGGGTGGGCAGATCGCTTGAGCTCAGGAGTTTAAAACCAGCCTGGGCAACATGGCAAAACCCCATCTCTACCAAAAATACAAAAAATTAGCCAGGCGTGGTGGTGTGCACCTGTGATCCCAGCTACTTGGGGGGCTGAGGTGGGAGGACTGCTTGAGCTCAGGAGCCCCAAGCTTCAGTGAGCTGAGATCGTGCCACTGCACTCCAGCCTGGGTGACAGAGGGAGACCCTGTCTCTAAATAAATAAATACATACATAAGTATGGCCATTCTGGAAAACAGTGCAGAGGTTCCTCCAAAAACTAAAAATAAAGTTACCATATGATCCAGCAATCTCACTTCTGGGTACTTCCAAAGGACCTGAAATCAGTATATTGAAGAGATACCTGCACTCCCGTGTTCACTGCAGCATTATTCATAGTAGCCAAGAAAAGGAAACAACCAAAGTCGCCATCAACAGGATGAATGGATTTTTAAAATGTGGTATATACACACAATGAAAAATTATTCAGCCGTTAAAAGGCAGGAAATTCTGATTTGCAACATGAATGAACCTAAAAGACATTTTGCTAGGTGAAATAAACCAGGCACGGAGAGACAAATACTCCATGATCTCGCTTATACATGGAATCTAGAAAAGAAGTAGAGAGTAGAACAGTAGTTACCAGAGGCTGGGGGGATAGGGGTAGATGGGGAAAGGAGAAATGTTAGTCAATGGTACAAAGTTTCAGTTAAATAGGAGGAATAGGTTCTAGTGATCTACTGCACATCATGGTGACTATTATTAATAATAATGAATCATATATTTCAAAATAGCTAAAAGAATGAACTTTTTTTTTTTTGAGACAGGGTCTCCCTCTGTCACCCAGCCTGGAGTGCAGTGTGCCATGATCTCAGGTTACTGCAGCCTCCGCCTCCCGGGTTCATAGGATTCTCCTGCCTCCGCCTCCCGAGTAGCTGGGACTACAGATGCGTACCACCACACCCAACTAATTTTTGTATTTTTAGTAGAGACAGAGTTTCGCCATGTTGGCCAGGCTGAAGAATGGATTTTAAATTTTTTCACCACAAAGAAATGATAAGTATTTGAGGTGATGGATATGTTAATTAGCCTGATTTGATCATTCCACAATGTATACGTGCATTGAAACATCACATTGTACCCCACAAATATATACAATTATTGTTGGTCAAAAATAAAACTGGTCAAGTGCAATGGCTCATGCCTGTAATCCCAGCACATTTGGAAGCCAAGGCAGAAAGATTGTTTGAGTCCAGGAGTTCAAGATTACGGTGAACTATGATGGCGCCACCGCACTCCAGCCTAGATGACAGAGCGAGACCCTGTCTCTAAAAAAATAGAAATAAAACTGTACTCCATAAACATGTATAATTATGTGTCAATTATAAATAAACCCAAAAACTTTAAAAATAAAATAAAATAATGCCAAAGTAAAAGGTTTACTAAAAAAATGTGAAAGTTCTCAGCACAGAGATGAGATTTAAAGCCAAGAACCTGGATAAGATCACCCAAGGAAGGAGTATTAAAAAAAAAAAAAAAAAAAGACAGCTGGGCATGGTGGCTCATGCCTGTAATCCCAGCACTTTGGGAGGCCAAGGCAGGTGGATCACTTGGGCTCAGGAGTTCGAGACCAGCCTGGGCAACATAGCCAGACCCTGCCTCAAAAAAAAAAAAAAAAAAAGACATGGCATTCCAACATTAAGATCATCTATAGAATTCCAGCTAATGAATACACAAAGAACGGTGAAACTAGAAAATCACGACTTTGCAGCCAGGCTTGGTGGCTCACGCCTGTAATCCCAGCACTTGGGGAGGCCAAGGCAGGCAGATCACCTGAAGTCAAGAGTTGGAGACCAGCCTGGCTAACATGACAAAACCCCGTTTCTACTAAAAACACAAAAAATTAGCCAGGTGTGGTGGCATCCACCTGTAATCCCAGCTACTCGGGAGGCTGAGGCAGGAGAATCACTTGAACCCGGGAGGTGGAGGTTGCAGTGAGCTGAGATCGCATCATTGTACTCCAGCTTGGGCAACAAGAGCGAAACTCCGTCTCAGAAAAGAAAATCACCACTTTGTAATCTCTAATAACTGATTTGACACTTTGGGAGGCTGAGGCAGGTGGATCACTTGAGACTAGGAGTTCAAGACCAGCCTGGGCAACATAGGGAGACCCCATCTCTTTAAAAAAAAAACTGATTTGAGCAATAATTATCAATGGATGAAAGGCTGATGGGTTGGTGGGGAACTGGATATTCACAGAATACTAAGCTATCCTGAACATATTACTTCCTCATCATAAGGGGGAAATGCAACTTTGCAAAGGAGGAATCAGATTGTAATCACTGAACCCATTGATCAACCTTTCAATAGCATTATTGAAAGTAGGAAAGTCAGACGTTATATACTTCCTGATATGACACAATATAGCTACACAGCCTTCCCTATAAAGTATTCATGCCAAAAATATTGAAGCTTAATCTTATCAAGCCTTTAGTTTAAATTATAGGAGACAGAACAAACTAATGACACTACAAGGAAGACATCACACTAATTCAAATCATTGTCATAGAAATAAAAGTGGAGGGGAGGGGAGAACTGTTCTAGATTAGAAGTTCAAGAAACATAAAACCCAAATGAAGTTGTAGACCTTCTTTGGATCCTGATAAACCATTCAAAAATTTGAGGCTGGGCGTGGTGGCTCACGCCTGTAATCACAGCACTTTGGGAGGCCGAGGCAGGCGAATCACTGGTCAGGAGTTCAGGACCAGCCTGGCCAACATGGTGAAACCCTGTCTCTACTAAAAATACAAAAAATTAGCTGGGCATGGTGGCGGGTGCCTGTAATCCCAGCTACTCGGGAGGCTGAGGCAGGAGAATCACTTGAACCCAGGAGGCGAAGTTTACAGTGAGCCGAGATTGCGCCACCACACTCCAGCCCGGATGACACTGCAAGACTCCGTCTCAAAAAAAAAAAAAAAATTGAATATGGACTATGTATTAGATAATATCAATGAATTCATTTATTTTGTTAGGTGTGATATGGCATGGTGGTTTTGTAAGAATATGGTTTTTTTTTTTTGACCGGGCAAGGGGGCTCATGCCTGTAATCCCAGCACTTTGGGAGGCTGAGGCAGGTGAGTCACCTGAGGCCAGGAGTTTGAGGCCAGCCTGGCCAACATGGTGAAACCCCATACTAAAAATACAAAAATTAGCCAGGCGTGGTAGCAGGTGCCTGTAATCCCAGCTACTTGGGAGGCTGAGGCAGAGAATCACTTGAACCTGGGAGGCGGAGGTTGCAGTGAGCTGAGATTGCGCCACTGCACTCCAGCCTGGGCAACAGAGCAAGACTCCGTCTCAAAAAAAAAAAAAGAATATGTTCTTTTTAAGGAATATATACTTAAGTATTTCAGCGTGAAATGTCATATCTGGGGATTTAAATTATCTTAGAAGATATGAGGAGGAATATCAACAGAATCTGAAGCAGCAGTCAGTGAAGTAAGAAGAAAATCCGGAGAGCAAGGGCTCCTTGGAAGACTAATGAATCATGTGTTTCATGGAGAAGTGATTAACTTCGTCAAGTACTACTCGTCGAGGTAGATGAAGATTGAGAATTGACTGTTGAATTTAGTTATATGAATGTCATTGGTGACTTTGATAAAAGCAGTTTGTGTAAAGTGATGGGGTGAAAACCTGATTGGGACGAGTTCAACAGAAGTTAGGAGGAAAGAAATAGGAAATGACAAGTGTAGACAATGATATGACACCTGGAATTTTGCTGTAAAGGAAAGAGAAGAAATGGAGCAATAACTGGAAAGGAAAATAGGATCAAGAGAGGATTTTTTTTTTTAACAATGAAAGAATTGGTGGGCTGAAGTCCTTATACCAGTGAGTGACAAGGGATGAGATCTTTTGCACAAATGGAGGGGTTGTGCCTTAGCTAGAAGCATGGAGAGTTCATCCATACTAACAGGACAGAAGGCAAAGAACACAGAGGGAATAATGCTGGGAAGTAGGTTGATATGGAAGAAGCTTCTGGAAACTGTCTTCTGATTGCTTCTATCAACCCAGTGAAATTGGAAGCAAGAGAGATGAGGGTGAGATGTTAAGGGTCTGAAAAGCAAGAAGGTATGAAACAGGCATCTAATACAATGGATGAGTGAATACATTAGAGAAATGTACTACGATTGCCAGGCAGCATGAAGGGCCTACTTGACATCGATATTGATGGATTTCAAGTAAGACCAGTCACATGATTGTTTCTTCAACCATGTTCATCTGCGAGGGCCAGAGTTGGATTTAGCAAAATGTATTAGTTTCCTATTGCTGCCGTTACAAATCATCACAAATGTTAAAACAACACAAAGTATTATCTTTTATCTTACAGGTTATATCTTGCAGGTTATATAGGTTAGAAGTCTGACACAGGTCTCACTGGGCTAAAATTAAGGTTGCAGCAAGGCTGTGTTCCTTTCTGGAGGCTCTAGGGGGAGAATGTGCTTCTTGCTTTTCCAGCTTCCAGAGGCCATACACATTCCTTGGCTCATAGCCCCTTCCCCCATCTACCGAGCCAGGTAGGACAGGTTGAATCCTTCTCACACTGAGTCACTATGACCTCCTCTTCTGCCTCCCTCTTCCACTTTTTTTTTTTTTTTTTTTTTTTGGAGATGGAGTTTCACTTTTGTAGCCTAGGCTGGAGTGCAACGGTGCGATCTCAGCTCACTGCAACCTCCACCTCCTGGGTTCAAGCAATTCTCCTGCCTCAGCCTCCTGGGTAGCTGGGATTACAGGCGTGTACCACCACGTCCGGCTTATTTTTCTATTTTTGTAGAAACGGTTTCATCACGTTGGCCAGGCTGGTCTCGAACTCCTGACCTCAGGTGATCCACCCACCTTGGCCTCCCCAAGTGCTGGGATTACAGGCGTGAGCCACCACACCCAGCCCCTCTTCCACTTTTAAGCACCCTGTGATTACACTGGGCTCACCCAGATATTCCAGTTTCCCTATTTTAGGGTCAGCTGGTTAGTGACCTTAATTCCTCTCTACCATATGAGGGTAACATATTCACAGGGTTCAGAAATTAGTATGTGGATATCCTCGGGAGGCCATTACTCTGCTTACCATACGAAGGCTATGGTCTTGCCAAGCCAGTATAATTAAGTGTGAAAGAGAAAAAAAATAAGTTAAAGTTGTATACAAGGAAGCCTCCACAATTATTGACTCTGAACTTCAAACTATGTAAGGAGAGAAGTGAGAACCTGAGGGGTGTGCAACAGTGAAAAGATGGAATCAATGAACTATAGGTCCCAACAATATCAAACATTTGTTGGAATTGGTATTCTAGAGGGAGTAAGGCAGAAGATGGAGAGTAGAATGCTTGAACGGTGGTGTAATAATGCAAGTGTAATAAAAAGTCTGATTCTGCTGGGCATGGTGGCTCACACCTGTAATCCCAGTGCTTTGGCAGCCTGAGTTGGGAGGATCACTTGAGTCTAGGAGTTCAAGACCAGCCTGGGCAACACAGTGAGACTTCATCTCTACAAAAATCTTTTTTTTTTTTTTTCTGAGACGGAGTCTTGCTCTGTTGCCCAGGCTGGAGTGCAGTGGCGCCATCTCAGCTCGCTGCAACCTCCGCCTCCTGGGTTGAAGCAATTCTGCCTCAGCCTCCCAAGTAGCTGGGATTACAGGTGCCCGCCACCATATCTGACTAATTTTTGTATTTTTAGTAGAGACGGGGCTTCACCATGTTGTCCAGACTGGTCTTGAACTCCTGACCTCGTGATGCACCTGCCTCGCCCTCCCAAAGTGCTGGGATTACAGGCATGAGCCACTGCACCCAGCCTACAAAAATCTTTTAAAAATTAGCCGGGCTTCGTGGCACACACCTCTGGTATATGTTTATATGTACAGTAAGTCCTCAGTTAACGTGGTCAGTAGGTTCTTGGCAACTGCAACTTTAAGCAAAATGACACACAGCAGGCCCTTGAATGACACTGGTTCATTCAATATCATTTTGCTGCAACACTGATGAGAAAAAAATTGGTTTTGCTACGTCATTTTACTTAAAGTCAGTTTCCAAGAACCTATGGACAATGTTAAGTGAGGACTTACTGTATACACACGCACACACATCTTTGCTCACTCATGTAAGTGCATCTGTAGAAGAAAATACAAGTCTTAGCTTCAAAAGTAAAATTATGTATCTTAACTTTTGAATTGACTCATATAGCTCATCACACACCAGCCTGGGAGAATATAAATAAATGCTTACTCACACTATTGACTTTATTAAAATCTGGCATGGTTTTCTTGAATGGCAATTTTAAATACACATTCCCTAAGACCCAGCAATCCGAATTCCAAAGTGTACACTCAGTTACAAAGTGCACGAAAATTCACACAAAGGCTGCCTATTACAACAAAAGTATAATGGCAAACAATTGGAAAAATCTAAATGAAAGGCCTGGCATGGTGGCCCACGTCTGTAATCTCAACACTTTGGGAGGCCGAGGCAGGAGGATTGCTTGAACTCAGGAGTTTGAGACCAGCCTGGGCAACATGGCGAGACCCTGTCTCTACTAAAAACACAAAAAAATACTTTGGGAGGCCGAGGCGGGCGGATCACGAGGTCAGGAGATTGAGACCATCCCGGCTAACACGGTGAAACCCCGTCTCTACCAAAAATACAAAAAATTAGCTCGGTGTGTTAGCGGGCGCCTGTAGTCCCAGCTACTCGGGAGGCTGAGGCAGGAGAATGGCGTGAACCCGGAAGGCGGAGCTTGCTGTGAGCCCAGACCGCGCCACTGCACTCCAGCCTGGGTGACAGAGCGAGACTGTATCAAAAAAAGGAAAAAAAAAAAAAATAGCTGGGTGTGGTGGTGTGCGCCTGTGGTCCCAGCTACTCCGGAAACTGAGGTGGGAGGATCGCATGAGCCCCGGGGGATGGAAGTTGCAGTGAGCTGAGTTAGAGATCGCGCCACTGCACTCCAGCCTGGGTGACAGAGCCAGACCCTGTCTCTAAAAATATATATAAAACAACAATAGTAAAATAATAAATTGGCTGGACATGGTGGCACCCACCTTAAGTCCCAGCTACTAGGGAGGCTGGGGCAGGAGGACTGCTTGAGCCCAGGAGTTTGAGGCTGCAGTGAACTATGATCAGGCCACTGAATTCCAGTCTGGGCGACACAGCAAGACCCTGTCTCAAAAAAAATTAAAGCAGTAAAATTCACAGAGACAGAATAATGGTTGCTAGGGGCTGAAGGGAGGGGGAAATGGGGAGTTTGTTTAATGGGAGTAGTTTCAGTTTTGCCACATGAGAAAAGTTCTGGAGATGACGGACGGTTGCACAACAATATGAATGTAGTCAACACTACTGAACTGTACATTTAAAAATGGTTAGGATGATAAACTTTATTTTTCATAAAACCCAGTTTATGCACAAAAAGAGAAAATTTATGTTATGTGTACTTTACCACGATTTAAGAAAAAATTTAAATTCTCATCCCAACATTACCACGCCCCCCACCCTTAGCCAACTGGTGAATGTTTACTCATTTTTCAACGCCTAGCTCAAATGTCTCCTCTTGCCACGCCATCCCTTAGCTGACCACCCTTGTAGTTGGCCATTCCCTCTTTTATGCTAACACTGTGCCCTGCACGTACATTATACCTCTTACAGCACTTATCAAACCTAGTAATTATTGCTTTACAGATCCGTTTCCACTACTAGATTACAAACAATTTGGGGGCGGGGACCTTGTTTTACTCATCTCTGTATCCCCTAGACTTAGGGCTTGATAAGCTGAAAAGAATCAAGAAGGGCTTGATTAATTAAGGCTCTGGCTTTTAAGGAGCCCATACTGGAGGGTCATTTGCCCAAAAGAAGAGGCATCGGGGTCTCCTCAGGTTTTAGAAATCTGGTCAAACATCCAGAGCTGACTCCCACACCCTACTGCGAGAAGAGCACGAGCGCGCGTCTCAAAAGGCTCCGCCTCAACAGTTCGGGTCCCCAGGAGGATCCGGGGGCCACCCCACCTCCACCCTGGGCCAGGTCGGTTAGCTAGGCCCGCCCAGCGGTCCAGACATACCTTAGGTAATGAGCAGCCTGCTCTGGGCTCAAGGCCTCGGCTTCCGGAAACCTTCGGGATGCCTCCATGACCCTCGGATTGGGTTCCAGTTACCCCGGCGGGAGTTTGGAGCTTGGAGCTTGGAGTTTGGAGCTTGGAGCTTGGAGTTTGGAGCTTGAATTTCGCTCACTCCCGCCCCGCGCATGCTCTGTGCGCCTGTGGAGAGGGACACAGCCAACCGACGGCCTCGCGGCCGGCCAATCCGCGACCACGCGCTGCGACGCCTCCGCCTGAGCCCCGCCCATGACGGTGGGCGCCTGCGCCTACGCGCGCCGGGAAGCAGGAGGTGATCTCTGCCTTCGAGACAGGGAGTGTGCTACCTCAGTCTGTGATCCCTCGCGTTTCAATCCAATTCAAACCATGCTGCAGCCAATTCGTTCGCGCGTGCGTGTGCCATCATTGTGAGTAGAGGAGACTGCCCGATATGATCCCAGTCATTGCGGCGACCCCTGGAGATCTCCAACGCCTGCGTCCCCCAACCATACCCTGCCCCGCATCCACAGATATCTTCCCTTCCTTGATCGCCAGTACCTGGCACTGACCGTGCTTTGAATTCAAACACCCTGGGAGGCATAGTCCCTGTGATTTAAACTAACATTGAAGAAGCGACCAGACGCGGTGGTTCACGCCTGTAATCCCAGCACTTTGGGAGACCGGGGCGGGCGGATCACGTGAGGTCAGGAGTTCGAGACCAACCTGGCTAAAATGGTGACACCCCGTCTCTACTAAAAATACAAAAAATTAGCCGGGCGTGGTGGCGGGCGCCCGCAGTCCCAGCTACTCGGGTGGCTGAGGCACGAGAATCGCTTGGACCCAGGAGGTGGAGGTTGCAGTGAGCCGGGATTGCACCACTGCACTCCAGCCTGGGTGGCAAAGCGAGACTCCATCTCAAAAAAAAAAAAAAAAAAAAAAGGCTGGGTGCAGTGCCTCACACCTGTTATCCTAGCCTTTTGGGAGGCTAAGGTGGGAGGATCACTTGCACTTAGGAGTTCGAGACCAGCCTGGGCAACATGGTGAGACTCCCGTCTCTTAAAAAAAATTTTTTTTTCTTCTCCACAGGGCGTTATGCTGTATTTATTTTCTTAAAAAGAGAGAGAGAAAGAGAGAAGGGTCTTCAAGAATCTCAAACCCTGGAGGTGGAGGCTGCAGTGAGCCAAGATCATGCCACTGCACTCCAGCCTGGGTGACAGAGAAAGACTCCATCTCAAAAAAAAAAAAAAAAAAAAAATTAAAGTTCTTATTTAAGAAATAAGTAACTAGGTTCACATACTTGGTATAATAAAAGGAAGACAAAAATAATTTAAAAAAAAAGAAGTAGTGCTGTGGTCATCATTTCTTCAGAAGCACCAACTAAGACACAGTCATTTTCAAATGCAGAGCCTAAAAAGAAGGCAGAGCCTAGAGCTTAAGGAAATGTGATTGAGTTTAAGTGGCTTGCTTGGGTGACACTAAATAGGAGGTTGTGGGCCAACAAAAATTGTCCTTGTTCATATACTGTTAAGAACACAGACATGACTCCTCAAGACACTAATTTAGCATCAGTATTGGAAAACTCACCTATTGGCCCAGTCATACATCATATGTCCAGAGAATTTTAAGCTTTTCATAAAATTTATAGACCGTTATGAGTTAAAAGGAATGTTGGAGGCCGGGTTCAGTGGCTCACTGAACCTGTAATCCCAGCACTTTGGGAGGCCGAGGTGGGCGGATCACCTGAGGTCAGGAGTTCAAGACCAGCCTGGCCAAATGGTGAAACCCCCGTCTCTACAAAAATTAGCTGGGCATGGTGGCGGGTGCCTGTAATCCCAGCTTCTCGGGAGGCTGGGGCGGAAGAATCGCTTGAACCCAGGAGGCAGACGTTGCAGTGAGCTGAGATCGTGCCATTGCACTCCAGCCTGGGCGACAGAGCAAGACTCCATCTCAAAAAAAAGAAAAGGGTGGAGGGGAGGTGGGGGATCTTGGAGAACATGGGCTATTTTCCTGGTTTGTATGACTTTAAGGCCTTTGTTAAGAGGCCTTTTAGTATACTATTATCCACATTTTTCAGATGTGGAAACAGGCTCAGAGAGATAAAGTGACTTCATCTAAGCTTCCTGAGCTAGGAAGCAGCAGAGCCAGAATTCAATACTAGGTCCATATGGACACAAATCTGTGCTGTTTCGCTGTGTCACACTGGAAAGAAGAGGGCAGTGGCGGGAAATGAGGTTGATGAGGCAGTTGAAGGCCAGGTTATGAAGGAACTTGTTTACTCTGCTAAAGTGTTTGAATCACATCTTTTCCTGGAGGCAAGCTTGGATTGGGCTGTGCTATGGTCTGAATGTCCTTCAAAATTCATGTGTTGAAACTTAATCCCCACTATGGTGGCATTGAGAGGCGGGGCCTTTCAGCAAGTAATGTCATGAGGGATCCTACTTCATGAATAAATTAGTGCCTTATGAAAGGGCTGGAGGGAGCTAGTTTAGGCCCTTTTTGCTCTTCTGCTTTCCTACCATGTAAGGACACACTATTCCTTCCCCTCCAGAGGATGCAGCAACAAGGCACCATCTTGGAAGCAGAGAGCAGCCCTCACCAGATACCAATCCTGCTGGCACCTTCATCTTGGACTCTTCAGCCTCCAGAACCATAAAAAATACATTCCTATTGTTTATAAATTATGAGTTTGATGGCCAGGTGAGGAGGCTCACGCCTGTAATCCCGCCCTTTGGGAGGCTGAGGCGGGCGGATCATCTGAGGTCGGGAGTTCGAGACCAGCCTGACGGAGAAACCCTGTCTCTACTAAAAATACAAAATTAGCCGGGCATGGTGGCACATGCCTGTAATCCCAGCTACTTGGGAGGCTGAGGCAGGAGAATCACTTGAACCTGGGAGGCGGAAGTTGTGGTGAGCCAAGATCACGCCATTGGCACTCCAGCCTGGGCAACAAGAGCGAAACTCTGTCTCAAAAAAAAAAAAAAAATATGAGTTTGAGTCTATGGCATTTTATTATAGCAGCACAAAGGATCTAAGGATGAGTTGAGTGTCCAGGCGCCCTGGATACCCAAAGGATGAGTAGGATGAGAAGAGCAGAATAGGGGAGAAGATGTAGGAGAGAATTCTGCAGAAAGGAAAAGAGAGATAAGAGCACAAAAATCTTCATCTTGAGTCTGGGGAAGGCCATGTCTGGTTGTGCTTTGGCTCAGGGTCCACCATCATCACTCATATCCTGGGAATTGTTGAGAACTGAAGATGAAGCAAAGCAGGCCCCTGGTGGTTGTTGTAGGCATGCCCCATTGTGGGCTATGAAGAAAAGCTAAAGAGAACTCCCTCAGGAACCCCGGCTACCTCCTCTCTGCTTCCCAGCTGGCAGTGATGCCTAAAGGCCCTGATCACCGGGAAGGAAGGACCAACACTCGGCTTGCCTGCCCTTTGGCTATTGGATTTTCTAAGCCCCATTTTCACACAGCTGTAGGGCTCCTCCTTTAAACTCCCCAGCTCTGGCTGCTCCTCCCCTCCCCTTCGGTCCTGTAGTCTGCTTCCTTTGGGCCCTTCTTGGTGCCTTCTGGAGTCCCAGGTCTCAACCCAGGGCTCTGATGACCCAGGAAACTCCCCAGCCCAGGCTCCTAGTCCTCCTTTATAAATGGTCACCCAGGCTCACAGCCTGAAAATAAGAGAGAGATTGGGAGGATTTTGAGTGGGTAAATGGAGAGAATCAAAGAGAGTCAAAATAATAGTTACTACTATATCCCTCTTATGTGACAGGCCCCATTCAAAACACTTTACGTCGATTAATTATCTGCTGTTCCTCATTATGCATCTACCCCAATCAAGGGCTCCCATTCCCCCAGCGTCTCTCAAGGGAATGGGGTTTATAAAGCTCTCCCAGCTGGGCTCAGTGGCTCACGCCTGTAATCCCAGCACTTGGGGAGGCCGAGGCGGGTGGATCACAAGGTCAGGAGTTCGAGACCAGCCTGACCAACATGGTGAAACCTCGTTTCTACTAAAAATACAAAAATTAGCGGGTGTGATGGCACGTACCTGTAATCCCAGCTACTTGGGAGGCTGAGGCAGGAGAATTGCTTGAACCCAGGAGGCGGAGGTTGCAGTGAGCCAAGATCTCGCTACTGCACTCCAGTCTGGGCGACAGAGGGTGACTCCATCTCAAAAAGAAAAGAAAAGAAAAGAAAAGGAAAAAGCTCTTCCTAGGCTGGGTGCGGTGGCTTACATCTGTAATGCCAGCACTTTGGGAGGTCGAGGTGGGTGGAGTTCAAGACCAGCCTGGCCAACATGGTGAAACCCCATCTCTACTAAAATACAAAAATTAGCCGGCCATGATGGTAGGTGCCTGTAATCTCAGCTACTCGAGAGGCTGAGGCAGGAGAATGGCTTGAAGCCAGGAGGCGGAGGTTGCAGTGAGCCAAGATCATGCCATTGCACTTCAGCCTCTACAAGAGCAAAATTCTGTCTCAAAAAAAAAAAAAAACAAACAAAAAAAGCTCTCCCTAATTATTGTTAATTTTAAAAGGGTGATAATGGTATTGCTGTTTTTTTTAAGGTCCTCATCTGTTAGAAATACAAGTTGGAGTATTTTCAGACAAAATGATATGACATCTGGGACTTACATTAAAATACTCCAGTACAGAGGGAAAAAAAAGGAGAGTACAGATGAACAAAGATTGGCAAAATGTTGATAATTGTTGAAGCTTGTTACAGAGGTTCATTATCCTCTTCTCTGCTTCTGTGTATGATTGAACATTTCCATAATAAGAATTTTAAAAAACAAAACTTTTCAACCTAATCTGCAAATTACACTGAGTCATCCACACTCACAGGCCGGAAATATGATAATGAGGCTTTGTGGGAGGGTTCAGAATGCATAAATGGAGAGATGGATGAGGCCGAATAAGAACAATAGCTATTACTTAGATAGCACTGAAGTGCCAGGCCTTGTTCTAAGGACTTTACATACACTGTCTTTTAATCCTTAACAACAACCTTGTTAGATGGTGTATACTATTATCATCCTCCTTTTACAGATGAGAAAACTGAGGCACAGAAAGATTGAATAACTTACACAAGTTTACACAGCTTGTGAATGGTGAAGCAGAATTCCAAACCCAGGCAGTCTGGCTTTCGACTTTTTGCTCTTTAACATGATGCTAGTTAGATATAGAAAGCAGCTGACAGGTGAAGAAAAGGATTAATTCATCCATTTACTTATTCATTTATTTAGTAAATATGTGTTGAGCCTTTACAAGATGGTCACGTAAGGATCCAGGTGCTGGGGGTAGAGTGGTGAGAAAAACAGACAAGTCCTTGCTATCAAAGAGCTTAAAGTTCCATGGTGAAGATGGACTTGAAACAATAATCACACAAACACTTGGAAAATTACAGACATGAAGAGGTCTCAGAAGGAAAACTACAGGCAATTATGACAGCATACCATGAGGTATCTGACCCAATCTGGAGGGCTGGAAAAGGTTTCTCTGAGGAAGTAGCATTTGATCTAAGAGCTGAAGGGTAGGGAGGAGTTAACCAAACAAAAAGGGAAGGGAAGGGCATTTCAGGCAGAGGGAATAGCATGACCAAAGGCCCTGAGGCAGGAGAGGGCTTGATGTGTATGAAAACTAAACAGGCTAAGATGGTTGGAGCAAGCCTAGAATGCTGAGTTGAAACGGTTTTTTGGACTCCAGTCTAATGCCACAGGTAAGGGAACTGCCAATGGGACAGAAGGAAGTGACCAGTCCAAGGTCAGACCCTGAACCTGTGACAGAAACAGGACTCAAACCTAGGTACCTTCAATCCCAACCCAGCGTTTTTTCCAGCACACATCATGGCTTCCCTGCATATGAGGAGGGAGTGCCAGCAAAATGTTGCTCTTGGGGACTGAGAATGGAAGAGTGTTTTTGATAACCAAATGAAGTATTCATGCACAAGGAGATCAAGAGTGGGTTTGGGGCCAAGCGTGGTGGCTCACACCTGTAATGCCAGCACTTTGGGAGGCCGAGGTGGGAGGATCACTTGAGCCCAGGAGTTTGAGACCAGCCTGGGCAACATGATTCATCAGACAACACAAAAATTAGCTGTGTGTGGTGGTGTGTGCTGTAGTCCTAGCTACTTGGGAGGCTGAGATGGGAGAATCTTTTGAGCCCAGGAGTTCGAGGCTGCAGTAAGCAGAGTCACACCACTGTACTCCAGCCTGAGTGACAGAGTGAGATCCTGTCAAAAAAAAAAAAAAAAAAAAAGGAGCCGAGAGTGGGTTTAGGGCAGAAAAAAAGATGAAATTGATTAGAAACAGTAATAATTTATTTATGAGACAGGGTCTCACTCTGTTGCCCAGGCTGGAGTGCAGTGGTGTGATCTCGGCTCACCGTAACCTCAGACTCCTGAGCTCAAGTGATCCTCCAGGCTCCAGCGATTCTCCAACCTCAGCCTCTTTAGCAGCTAGGACTACAGACATGTGCCACCACATCCACCTAATTTTTTTAATACTTTGTAGAGAGAGAGTCTTGCTATGTTGCCCAGGCTGTTCTCCAGCTCCTGGGCTCAAGCGATCCTCCCGCCTCAGCCTCTCAAAGTGCTAGGATTACAGGTGTGAGCCACCAAGCTCTGCCAACAGTAAGAATTTGTGTTTCCCAGATACCTAATTAGGCTTCTCCCCCCCCATTTCTAGCTAGGGTTCTTATAAAGTAGGTGGGATTTGGGGGTAGGGGATAGAGGATTGAGACTGAGGGTTTAATCTCCCAGGGGAAGCAGGAAGGAGGAGGAAAGCCGTGGGATGGAGGCTGCCCCAGCCAACAGTCATCTCCAGCTCTGCCAGCAGAGGGAGCCAGAAACTGAATTTCCTAAGAATGGCAGCTGGCCTGGCCCCTGGGATGGATAAACCCTTCTTGGAAACTAATCAAGTCAGCCCAGGATGCTGTGGAAATGACAGGGACTGGGAGGAAGGGAGGGAGCCAAGAGTTAGGATTACCTGCAGGGTCTTTGCCCTAAGTTTCACAGTCTTTGATGAAAGCCTTCTAAACCTGCCTTTCGGGGTTTGGGTGAAGTGGGCACCAAAGGATAGAGAAACCTTTGACAAGGCAGTCCCACTGCACAAAACATGGCATCCTCCACTCCCTTTGGGTTACCTCAGTGGCTCTCAAGACCTCACAATTCTGTCTCTAGCCTCATCGTCTCTCCTGAGATTTGGACCTAGATGGCAAAATGGCTATAGGACATGTCACCCCGGAAGCTCAAATTCAACATGGCACCGAACTCACCCTCTCTCCCCTAGACCTGCTCTCTCAATATTTCCCATCTCCATGAATGGCACTACCAACCCCCAAAGTGGTCCAAGTCAGAAACCGGGAAGTGTCTTTGAGGCCTGCCTCATATTTGCCCCTCACGTTCAATTCATCAGTGAGTCATGTTGGCTCTACCTCTAAAATACATCCCAAATCCAATCACTTCTCTCCATCTCCACTGCCACCACGGTAGTCTATGCCACCATTCTGTCTCACTTGGACGACTGCACTAGCCTCCTGGCTTGTCTTCCTGCTTCTATTTGTGCCTTTCCCCCACTATCTGATCTCTACCCAAAAACCAGAATCATCTTTCAAAAATACCAAACTGATCATGCCATGGCCCTGTCTAAATCCTTCAAAGCCCCCTCGTTTCCCTCAAGATCAAGTCCTGCCTCCTTACCATGGCTTACAAGGCCTTCCTGATCTGGCCTCTGACTACCTCTCTGGCCACGTCTTACTTCTTCACAACCCCTACACATACATGCACACGATCTCTTCTCAAACTGAACAACTTCCAGCTATTCAGATCTTGCCTCCAGGCCTCCCCACATGCAGTTTCCTCTGCCTGGACTCACCCTTTTCACCTCACTATTGTCTATTCACTCCTCTTGTCTCAGTGCAGGTCTCCCTGCTTCCAGGAACCTTCCCTGATCCTTCTCAACAAGTCATCCTCTGTGATCCCACATCCTGCCTTTATCATTGGGTTTATTCCATGGAATGTAGCTGCCTGGTTACCTGTCTGACTCCCCCGTGATCATGTGAGCTCTGTGAAGAACATTTCTGTCTTTTTCACAGTTATACCCTCGCAGAGCTCAGAATGGTCCCTACACATAATGGCTGACCAGTAAATAGTTGTTGGATGGATGGATGGATGGATGGATGGATGATCTCTCAATTAGTAATCCTAAAGGAGAGCACTGGGTGCTCTGTTAGAGAACTAGAATGAGGCCTTGGGTGGGAATGATATATCCAAAGACATAATGGGGACCAGAAATCAGGGAAGTGGGGAGGGCCAAGCATACCCATCCCAGCCACTTCTCTTGCCAATACTACCCCTGTCTCCCTTTTATACCTGCCTCCAGATGGACCTGGAAGTAACACAGAGGATTCTGAGTTACACCCAGGAACTAGACAGCCCTCTTCTAGTCCCTTCCCAGATCTTGTGCTAGGACAAAGCCACCCATGCTTGGCTGTGAGATGAACAGGCTCCAGCCAGAGCCCAGTGTCGCTGGACTCTCCAGATGCCCTGTACCCACTTGTTCCCCAAGTCAAGGACATTTCTGGGAGCTCCCCATGAGCTCTCCTGTAGCTTCCTTATCCTCCTTCTGCAGCAGCAGAGAAACCCTCCCTACATAGCATGGGTGCCTCTCACAAAACCTGGGGTCAAGGCTTCTCCCTGGTGCCAGCCCAAGAAGGGACTCCAAGTGGGCATCTAATCCAAATAGGCGTGGCCTTTTTCCCTTCCTCTTTGGCACTAAAAGAGACAGGTAGTAAAAACTACAAGCTCTTGAGGGCAACAGGAGGGAAATGGGGGCAAAGGTGAAGTTTTTCTACAGCCCTTCGAAGGTCTTGGCCCCTTGCCCAGATCCGAGTCAAGAACTGTATGTTTCAGAGAACTGGCTTCCCAGCCATCTGCTCAGAGCTTAAAGAGCCTAGGGGCCCTCATGGGATGTTCTGTTCAAATTAGCCAAAAAAGGCAGGGTGAAGACAACACAGCAGGAGGGGCCTTGACCAGTCTGGGCCTCTGAAGATGTGGAAGGAAGGGGCAGGTATATGACACTAGGGCACACTGAGGGTATGGTAAGTCCCAGAACAGAGAGCTCCTCTCATAGCCCAGTTCCACTGATCTTAGAACCATGTCTTCCATCCTTTGTGAGCAGCTAATTTATGCCAGGAACTTTCCCCACAACAAACAAGATGTTCTCTTGTACCAGTTGAAGGAACCAAGGATTAGAGAGGTTAATTGCCTTGCACGAGGTCATGCAGCAAGTACACAGCAGATTCAATGAGTGTCCTCTGGTGATTGGTTGCCAAGGCTGCTAGAAAATGATTCTTCCCTTCAGTGAGCAGATAGGCAGCCTGAGGATAATAGCCAGGAGGGGATACAGAAAGTCACACTCCTTTTGCGCCTAGGACGTAGCTTGCTCCATCCAGAAAAAAAAAAAAACAAAAACAAACAAAAAAAAAACATGTCCTTATTCCTTTGACACACACTGTCTCTGGGTTGTAGAAATGGGTCAGGCACTAAGGTCAGGTTTTACATGTGGAAAATCTTAGGGTGAAGACAGGAAAAGACTTTCTCACAGTCAGAGTGTAAGAGAACAGTTCAGATGAATGGAGCTGTCCAAGAAGCCAGGCAGATATGCAGGAGAAAGACTGACAAGGAAACCCTCTCTCCTAAAATCCCCCACAGCCATGAACATTCACATGAATTGAAAAACCAATCCTCAGCCAGGTGCAGTGGCTCATGCCTGTAATCCCATCACTTTGGGAGGCCAAGGCGGTGGATCACCTGAGGTCAGGAGTTCAAGACCAGCCAGGCCAACATAGTGAAACCCTGTCTCTACTAAAAATACAAAAATTAGCCAGGCGTGGTGGTGCACACCTGTGATTCCAGCTACTCCAGAGGCTGAGTCAGGAGAATCTCTTGAACCCAGGAGGCAGAGGTTGCAGTGAACCGAGATTGCGCCACTGCACTCCAGCCTGGGTGACAGAGCAAGACTCCATCTCAAAAAAAGAAAAGAAAAAGAAAAAAAAAACCAACCCTCAGGCAAAATTGCTAGGGGGTAAGTTTGAGGACTTGCAAAAGTAGGGGGCTTTTGGGGCCAATCTTTAGTTCACCAGGGGTTCTCAAGTCTGCATTCATGTGAGACTCACTGGGGATATCTTAAATAATAATTATGTTTGCGATATATTTATCTGACAAAAGACTGATATCCAGAATATATAAAGAGCTCCTACAAATCAATAATAAAATGACCACCCAAAAATATGAGCAAAAGAGTGGAACAGACACCTCATGAGACAGGATATATGAATGGTCAGTAAGCACATGAAAAGATGATCAACATAATTTTCCATTAGGGAAATGCAATTTAAAACTAAAAGGACATGCCTCTACATACCCATGAGAATGGCTATAATTTAAAAGACAGACAATACCAAGTGTTAGCAAAGATATGGAACAACTGTAAGTCTCATCTTTTGCTGGTGGGGGTGTAAATTGGTACAACCACTTTGGAAACCAGCAGTTTCAAATAAAGTTAAACCCAGGAATTCCACTCCAAGAGAAATGAGTATATGTGCTCACAGAGAGACTTGTACAAGAATGTTGATAGCAGCTTTGTTTCTAATAGCCAAAAACTGGGACCAATGCAAATGTCCCTGGATGCCTGAATGGATAAACTTTGGTGTATCCATACAAGGGAATACCATTCAGCCACAAAAAGAAATGAACTACTGATCAGTGCAATTATTTGGATGAACCTCAAGGGCATTATACTAAGAGAAATAAGGCAATCTCAGAATGTTACATACTGCTTGATTCCATTTCTATGAAGTTCAAGAACAATCAAAATGAATCTATGATAGAAATCAGAACAGTGTCTGCCTCTGGCAGGGGTGAAGGGCAGTGACTGGAGAAATGGAAATGTTCTATGTTTTAATGGGGCAGTGGTTACACAAGCACCCACAATATCACAATTCACTGAACTATACATTTAAGGCCTATGCATTTTACTGTGGGTAAATTATGCCTAAATTTTAAGACTCATGCCCAGGCCTCACCCCTAATTAAATCAAAGTATCTAAAGGTGGGGCCTGGGCAAGGGCATTTTCAAAATCTCCTCAGGTGATGCTAATGTGCAGCCGGGGGTGAGAACCGCTGATAACATTACCACCACCTTTCCCTGGCAACAGTCCCTCTCAGCCTCCTGTGTTCTGGAGACTTTTCAGAGATGCCCATCAGAAAAAGTCTCTCCCACTATCACAAGCAGAGGTAGGCAAGTGGGGATAGAAGGCGAGTGAGGGTAAGTGCATACCAATATATCTCAAAGGTTGTTTCATATCAAAACATAAAGGCACTGAATTTTACACTTTAAAATAGTTAAAATGGTCAATTTTATGTTATGTAAATTTCATCTCAATTTTTCAAGTTAAAAAAAAAATCAGCCGGGCATGGTGGTACGTGCCTATAGTCCCAGCTACTCAGGTGGCTAAGGTGAGAGAATCACTTGAGCCCAGGAGTTCAAGACCAGCCTGGGCAACACAGTGAGACCCTATCTCAAAAAACAAAAAAATGACCAAGAACTTCCTTAGATTTGATGGCTGCTCATATTCCATTGTAAAGGTGTACTTTATTTAATCAGTCCTCTATTGAAGGATATTTTTCCCAATCTTTTGCTGTTAAAAACATAGTGAGAGCTAGGCATGGTAGCTCACACCTGTAACCCTAGCACTTTGGGAGGCAGAGGTGGGAGGATTGCTTGAGCTCTAGAGTTTGAGACCACGCTGGGCAACATAATGAGACCCGTCTCTACGAAAAATAAAAATAAATAAAAACATAGTGACAATAAATATTCTGGTATATGGTTTTTTTTGTTTGTTTGTTTTGAGATGGAGTCTCACTCTGTCACCCAGGCTGGAGTGCAGTGCCGCAATCTCGGCTCACTGCAACCTCCACCTCCAGGGTTCAAGCAATTCTCCTGCCTCAGCCTCCCAAGTAGCTGGAATTACAGGTGCCCACCACCACGCCTGGCTAATTTTTGTATTTTTAGTAGATATGGGGGTTTTGTCATGTTGCCAGGCTGGTCTTGAACTCCTGACCACAGGTGATCCTCCCACCTCCATCTCCCAAAATGCTGGGATTACAGGCATGAGCCACCACGCCCGGCCTGGTACATGAATTTTTTAAAAAAATATGTGTGAGTGGGCCAGGTGCGGTGGCTCACGCTTGTAATCCCAGCACTTTGGGAGGCAGAGGCGGGTGGATCACGAGGTCAGGAGATCGAGACCATCCTGGCTAACACAGTGAAACCCCGTCTCTACTAAAAATACAAAAAAAAAAAAAAAATTACCCGGGCGTGGTGGCGGGCGCCTGTAGTCCCAGCTACTCGGGAGGCTGAGGCAGGAGAATGGCCTGAACTCGGGAGGTGGAGCTTGCAGTGAGCCAAGATTGTGCCACTGCACTCCAGCCTGGGCGACACAGCGAGACTCTGTCTCAAAAAAAAAAAAAAAAAAAATATGTGTGAGTGTATCTGTAGGATAATTTCCTAAAATTGGAATTGTTGGGTCAAAGTGTATACGTCTTTCTTATTTTGCTAGAAACTGCCAAATTGCCCTACATAAGGGATAAATGAATTTACATTCCCATAAACTATATGAAAGTGCATGTTTTCCCCACCTTTGCTAACAGTGTTTTCCAACCTTTTGATCTTCACCCCTCTGATTATTAAAAAGTGGTACCTTGTAGTTTTATTTTGCATTTTCCCTGAGAGTAAGTCTTAACTGACTCAGATAAAGACGTTCAAGTGGAGGAGAGGGGTGTTGTTTTCGAGGTAGGGAAGAAGGCAGCTGTTTTAGTTCTGGCTGCTATAACAGAATACCATAGACTGAGTGGTTTAAACAACAAACATGGCTGGGTGCAGGAAGCTCATGCCTGTAATCTCAGCACTTTGGGAGGCTGAAGTGGGAGGCTGAAGTGGACTCACTTGAGTCCGGGGGTTCGGGGCTGCAATGAGCTATGATTGCACCAATGTACTCCAGCCTGGGTGACAGTGTGAGACCCTGTCTCTAAAAAAACCCCAAAAATTAAAAATAAAATAAAAAAAACAAACGAACATTTATTTCTCAGTTCTGTAGGCTGGGAAATCCAGGATCAAGGTGCAGGCAAATTCAGTGTCTGGTGAGGCCCTCTTCCTGGTTTGCAGACATTCACCTTCTTGTTGTACTCTCACTTGAGGGAGAACAGAGAGAAAAAGGAAACAAGCTCTTGGAGTCTTTTCTTTTTAATAAAAAAAAATTTTTTTTGAGAGACAGGGTCTTGCTCTGTCACCCAGGCTGGAATACAGTGGCACAATCACGGTTCACTGTAGCCTCAACCTCCTGGTCTCCAAGCCTAGCTATTTGTATTTTTTATTTTTTCGTAGAGGTGGGTTCTTGCCATCTTGCTCAGGCTGGTCTTGAACTCCTGGCCTCAAATGATCCTCTCATAGGCATGAGCCACTTAGTGCCTGGCCTCCAGGTCTTTTCTTTTCTTTTTTTTTTGAGACAGAGTCTCGCTCTGTCACCCAGGCTGAAGTGCAGTTGCGCAATCTCAGCTCACTGCAACCCCTGCCTCCTGGGTTTAAGCAATTCTCCTGCCTCAGCCTCAGCCTCCCAAGTAACTGGGATTACAGGCACGCGCCACCACACTCAGTTAATTTTTGTATTTTTAGTAGAGACAGGGTTTCACCATGTTGGCCAGGCTGGTCTCGAACTCCTGGCCTCAAGTGATCTGCCCGCCTTGGCCTCCCAAAGTGCTGGGATTACAGGTGTGAGCCACCGCGCCCAGTCCCTCCAGGTCTTTTCTTATAAGACATTAATCCTATTCATGAGGGCTTCACCTTCATGACCTAATCACCTATCAAAGGCCCCACCTCCTAATACCATCCCGTTTTGGGTTAGAATTTCAACATACGCCTTTAGCGGGGACACAACGCATGGTTCATAACAGCAGGTATCTTACCATGTTTCTGTTATAGTTGTGTTAGCTTTGAGCAAGTCACCAAGAATCCAAGGGCTCTTAACTGAATATTAAGGACACCCAAATGTCTTTCTTAGGTCCAAACCTCTCACTGGAGTCCCAGACTCCTATATCAAGTCCCCCCCGACATCTGACATTTCACTCTGAAAACGTCCAAAAGAGAATTATTGGTTCCCAACCCACCCTCAAACTTGACCTGCCCTGGTTTTCCCCAGCTCTACAAATGGCACCACTCAGTTGCTCAAACCAAAAACCTTGAAATTAGAAACATCATCTCTTTCCCTCATCCAGTTCATCACCAAGCCCTGTTGGCTGTCTCCAAAATACATCCTGAATCTCTCCACCTATCCCCACTCCACTGCAACTACCCAAGCCTAAGCCACCTGGAATTTACCAATGGTTTCCTAACTAGTCTCCCTATTCCCATTCCTGTTCCCCAGTCAATCTTTCTTATTAGAAAATCAGGCCGGGCACGGTGGCTCACGCCTGTAATCCCAGCACTTTGGGAGGCTGAGGCAGCTGGATTGCCTGAGGTCAGGAGTTCGAGACCAGCCTGACCAATATGGTGAAACCCCATTTCTACTAAAAATACAAAAATTAGCCAGGCGTGGTGGTGTGCGCCTGTAGTCCCAGCTACTGGGAGGCTGAGGCAGGAGAACTGCTTGAACCCGGGAGGCGGAGATTGCAGTGAGCCGAGATCACACCACTGCACTCCAGCCTGGGCGACAGAGCAACACTCCATCTCAAAAAAAGAAAAAGAAAAAAGAAAATCACGCGGGGCGTGGTGGCTCATACTGTAATCCCAGCACTTTGGCAAGCTGAAGTGGGAGGATCACTTGAGCCCTGGAGTTCAAGACCAGCCTGGGTGACATAGTGAGACACCATCTCTACAAAACAAAACAAAACAAAACAAAAAACAACTAGCTGGGCATGGTGCTGCATGCCTGTAGTCCTAGGTAGATGGGAGGCTGAGGTGGGAAGATCACTTGAGCTTGGAAGGTTGAGACTTCAATGAGTCATGATCATGCCACTGCACTCCAGCCTGAGCAACAGAGTGAAACCCTGTCTTAAAAAAAGAAAAAAAAGAAAAGAAAAAGAAAAGAAAAGAAAAGAAAAGAAAAGAAAATCCATTCCTCAAACAGTACCCAATAATCCTTTCAAGAAACACATAAAGCAGATCAGGTCACTCCTTTGCTTAAGACCTTTCATTGAGTTCACAACACACTGGAAATACTATCGAAACTCCCCACTGAAGCCTACAGGTCCCTATGTGATTTCCAAATCTCACCCTGTTTCTTCAGGCACATTGGCCTTCTTTCTGTTCTTTGAACAACCATGCCCATTTCCACCACCAGGTCTTTGCTTTTGCTGTCCCCTTGGCCAGTAACACTTTCCCCTAAAATCTGAGCATGGCTGGCTCCTTCTTATCATTCAGAAATCAGCCATCTCTCCTGAGACCTTCCCTGACCCACCTTCTTTAAAGTAGCTACCCCCACCACTCTAATCCTATTTATATATTTCAGAGCCCATACCACGATTTAAAAGTATCTGTTTCCCTGTTTACTTCCATGTTGTTTGTTTCTCCTGTAGATATCAGCTCCATGTCTGTATTTTCAAAAGCCGCAATCGTCCTAGCACGTAGTAGGTGCTGAAAAAATATTTGGAATTAATGAATAGTTTAACAGTACTTTCTTGTTTTCAAAGCCTTCACCTGGTAAGGATCTCAGATTTGGGGAGAGGAAGGGTTGTTTTTCAAGTCCCTGAAGGAAACAAAGCTGATTTTAAAAACTTGAGATCTGTGTCTATCCAAATAATTAGCAAAAAGTCTGATCTATTCATGAACTAAGCTCTCCTTGACCTGCTGAGCTGCCTTTGAAATATCCTGTGTCATTGCAGGCAATAAAACAGCCTTTCTTTGTCAATATTCTCTGCTTCAAATTTCTCACTAATTCCAGCTGGCCTCATCCCAGCCAATCTGAATGACTGAAAGGCAGAGTGAATATAATTTAATCAGCGGCTCTGCCCCTGCAGGATGAGCTTGAGGTGTCTCTGTGGGCCTCATCTCCAAAAGGTGTCCCAGGGGCTGTGATTTTGCACGGAATAAAGGAGGGCCAGCAGGAACCCCGCTCTGGCGGGGGATTCAGGCAGGCACCGGCTCAGGGCGGGGGTCCGGGGAGGTGGGAGGAGTCGGGGTGGCGGCGAGGCGGGTGGGGGCAAAGCCGCAGAAAGGCAGGGAGAAGGGGAAAAGAAGACAATACCGGGAAAAAGAATAGTCGTGGTAATAATAGTTCATTGTCGAGGCTGCAGTGAGCCATGATCACGCCACTGAACTCCAGCCTGGGCGACAGAGCAAGACCCCATCTCTAAATAATAATAATAATAATAATAATAGTAATAATAATAATCATTGTAATGCCAGCTGGCCGCCGTTTTAGTTTACAAACTCTTCAAGCCATTATCTCGTTATGCCTGTCAACAGCTTGCTTGCAGGTTCTCATCCCCGTGTCACCGACAGGGAAATCAAGGCTCAGACAGGTGGCGGCTGAGAAGGCTGCGGCCTCCCTGCCGCGTGGTGCCCTCGGCCTTTCCTGCCGCCTTCCCGCCCCTCTTCCCGCCCACGGCGCACCGCTCCCCCGCCTGATCTCCTGCCATCAGTGAGCCCGGCGGCGCCCGGCCGTTGCTATGGCATTTCTGGAGTGTCAGAAGTGCCCAGGAAGCATACAAATCGACCTGCGTGAGACAGCTCTGTGCAAAACAACTTCCAATTTGCTCGCAATAATTACCACCCCCAGATAATAGCCTGTACTCAGGCGGGCGAGCAGGGGGCGGATGGGGGAAGGGAGAGAGGACTCTGAGAGGCAGGGAAGGAGGCCGGGCACAACAAACAGCCACGGCAAGGCTGGGGTTTCAGGGAGAGGTGGGGGAAAGCAGAGAGGTGGTGCTCCTGAATTAGGGACTGAAGAAGGCTCAGTCCTCCTAATTTGGTTCTGGAAACTCCAACGTTCTTCTGGACGGATCATATGAAGGCATTTCATTCGATATTTACTGGGCACCTTTGGAGGTGGGCACTTTGCCCGGCACCGGGAATGCAAAGGCGAGGACTCCAAGTTCTTGTAGTGAAGTGGCTCACAGACTCCTGGGAGAGTCAAACATAAAGGGCCATGATTCATTCAACCAATACTTACTAAGCACCTACTATATGTCAGGTATTGTGTTGAGGAAAAACCGGAGAGCAAAACACACAAAAATCCTTGCCCTCATGAAGTTTAACTTAGAGTAGGGGCAGACAACACATTTTTAAAAAATAGCCAAAGTACTGTTAGTTGGTGTGTTCCAGAGAAATCAAACCAACAGGATCTCTAGATTTATACACATATGTGACATACATGTATATATTTACTATAAGGAATTGGCTCACATGATTATGCAGGCTGAGAACAAGTTCTGCAGTTGGCAAGCTGGAGACCCAGGAGAGCCAAGGTATAGCTCCAATTTGAAGATGGATGTCCCAGCTCAAAGTCGGCAGAGAAAAAGAATTCTTCCTTACTCAGCCTTTTATTGTATTCAGGCCTTCAATGAATTGGACGAAGCCCGAGGGCACCCTGCTTTATTCAGTTTACCAATTCAAATGTGAATCTCAACCAGAGACACTCTCACGACCCACCCAGAAATCATGTTGAATCAAATATCTGAATACCCCACAGTCTAGTCAAGTTGACACATAAAATTAACCATCACAGTCAAAAGGGAGAAAAAAAACAAAACAGGAGAGCAGGAATAGCAAGTGTTGGTGGAGTAGGTGTTGCAGATTGAAACAGGATGATGGGGAGAGTTTCACTGAGAAGGTATGTTTTGAATGAAGACCTGAAACAAGTGGGGCAGCAAGCCATGCAGACTTCCAAGAATGTTCCAGGCAAAAGAAACAGTAGGTACAAAGGCCCTCAGGCTCTGGCATGTTGGAGGAATAGCAACTAGTCCAGGGTAGCTGGAACAGAGCAAGGGAGAGAATAGGAAAGAGCTGGGAACAGATCATCTAGGCTATATAGGCTGACATTAAGGACTTAGACTACAAATGAAACAAGAGTCACTGAAGGACTTTGAGGTAGAAAAGTGACATGATAGCTGGGCGTTGTGGCTCACGCCTGTAATCCCAGCACTTTGGGAGGCCGAGGTGGGTGGATCACGAGGTCAGGAGATCGAGACCATCCTGGCTAACACGGTGAAACCCCGTCTCTACTAAAAATACAAAAAAATTAGCCGGGCGTGGTGGCATGTGCCTGTAATCCCAGCTACTCTGGAGGCTGAGGCAGGAGAATGGTTTGAATCCAGGAAGCGGAGGTTGCAGTGAGCCGAGATCGTGCCACTGTACTCCAGCCTGAGTGACAGAGCGAGATTCTGTCTCGAAAAAAAAAAAAAAAAGAAAAGAAAAGTGACATGATTTGACTTGTGTTGTAACAGAATCCCTCTGGCTTCTGTGTGGTGAATAGACTGTGTGGGGCCGGGGGGAGGGCGTGATGGGCAGGGGCAAAGTCATTAGGAGCACTGCTAGGAGCAAAGGAGCAGTAGAGTACCATTGCTGTAACCCAGATGAAAGCTGATTGGAACTTAGACCAGGGTGGCAGCTAGGGAGATGATGAGAAGTGGTGGATTCTGGATATATTTTGAGGGTGGAGCCAAGAGTATTTGCTGATGGATTGGACATGGGGTGGGAAGAAAAACAAAAGGAGTTGAAGATGATCAAGGAGGAAGGTGTCTTGGGGCAGGCAGTGTGGTGTGAAACAGAGAGTTCAAGTTCATAGGGACTCGGGAGTTAAGTTGGGCTATACCCCTGCCCTTCTTAGCTGTGTGACCTTGGGCAAGTTGCTTTCCATTTCTGAACCTGAGATTCCTCTTCTGTAGGAGTACACAGGGCTGTTGTGAAGATTTAATGAGGTGATTATGTAAAACCCCAGTTCCACGGCTGGCACAGACTAGGTGCTTCCTGAGCACTTGCTGCTCCCTTGACCTTCCTTTTCTGAGGAAGCTGGAAAAGCCTCGTAGCGGAGCTGAGGTTGGAGGCAGCTGGGAAGGATGAGTGGGGCTCTGTTAGGCAGAAAAGAGGTGCATGGGGCTCATCCTTCACAACAGGCAGGAGGAAATGAAGCCAATGGCCAGGCAGGCCTTAGTGGAAGTCTCGGGTTGGGGAAGGCTGCAGGAGGACAGGGTGTGGAGACTGTGGACTGTGTGATGGAAAGGAAGTCCTGTGCAAGGAAAGGGACCCCAACAGAGAGGCGTGAGGAGATGAGAGGTCCACCTCCTGCCTCCCCAGCTCTGCCTTGGATCGGCCCTGGCCCAGAGGACCTTTGAAACCTTCTGAGTTACTGGATGAAGCAGGTCATAACTATGGCACACAAAATTCCCAGCATGCCGAGGAGTTACTGAGGTTTGTGTTTGTGTGACTCACACAGCAAACATCTGTCTTGGCCACTGGCCGGAACAGGGCTCCCCCCACAGCCACACGCACACTGATTGCAAACATATGGCCCCCAAGGAAGAGACTCTCCAAAAGGCCTCGTGAACCATCTTTGCATTCTGGCCTGAATCGCCCCAGCCCTTACTCCCTTACTCCTTGTACAAAAGCATGAATCCCCTTTATATGGGACTGTTAGACCCACACTGAGGAAACCCTACCCCCACCTCCAGAACCACAAACACTAACCCCTCACCTCATGAGGGGTTCTGACATCAGACTGCCTGGGTTCCCATCCAGCCCATCCCTATTAATTGTGTGAACTTGGACCAGGTTCTTGACCTCTCTGAGCCTCATTTTCCACCTCTGCGAAGAAGGATGTAAATGATACCTCCATCACAGGCTTGATGCAAGGCTCAAATGGGATTATCTGAGACTAAGACTCAGGGGCTCTAAAAAATTTGGGTTTTACCTTGTCCCCTGCACCCCCTACTCAATACTCCCACTACCATTACGTGATTCAAAATAAAAATTATACCAAACTGTAAAGAGGGTAAGAAATGCTCTATAAGTTCCCGCCAGAAAATAAAAAAAAATTTTTTACAAAAGGGTAAGAAAGTCTAACCAAGGTCTGCTTTTTCCTGTGATGACTACTTTGATGGAGTTATTTGAAATCTCAATTATCATATTATTTTCCAAAACACTTTTGTTGTCATCCCTGCTTTATGAATGCCCTAAGCATTTTTAGTGAGCAGTTAGGCCCCAGAGAATATGGACTTGGAAACTGTAACTGGAAACAACACATTCTTGTTGGCCAGGATCAGCTAACACTCAATAGAGTTTACTACTTTTTTTTTTTTTGAGACGGAGTTTCGCTCTTGTTGCCCAGGCTAGAGTGCAATGGCATGATCTTTGCTCACTGCAACCTCTGCCTCCCAGGTTCAAGTGATTCTCCTGCCTCAGCCTCCCAAGTAGCTGGGATTACAGGCGCCCACCACCATGCCCAGCTAATTTTTTATATTTTTAGTAGAGAAAGGGTTTCACCATGTTGGTCAGACTGGTCTCGAACTCCTCATCTCAGGTGATCCACCCGCCTCGGCCTCCCAAAGTGCTGGGATTTCAGGCATGAGCCACCATGCCTGGCCCAGAGTTTACTATTAATAGTCGCCAGGGAGTGTTCTAATACGGTTTATCCTCACAACAAACCCTATGAAGTTGGTACAATTATTATCCCCTTTTACAGATGGGAAAGCTGAGAATCAGGGGTGTGAATTGACTTGCCCACTATCACAGCTAGTGAATGTTGGTGGGGGTTTTGAACACTGGTACTCTGGCACAGAGGCCATATCCTTTTTTTTTTTTTTTTTTTTTTGAGACAGAGTCTCACTCTATTGCCCAGGCTGGAGTGCAGTGGTACAATCTTGGCTCACCGCAACCTCCGCTTCCTGGGTTCAAGCCATTCTCCTGCCTCAGCCTCCTGAGTAGCTGGGATTACAGGTGCTTGCCACCACACCTGGCTAATTTTTTTTCTTTTTTTTTTAGTATAGACGGGGTTTCACCATATTGGCCAGGCTGGTCTTGAACTCCCGACCTGAAGTGATCTGCTTGCCTCAGCCTCCCAAAGTGCTGGGATTACAGGCAGAAGCCACCGCGCCTGGCCCAGAGGCCATATCCTTAACCGCTATGCTGTAGTGTCTCTTCAACAGTTAGATCAAACTACTGCCACACATATAAGAGCCTTGTATTCCAAAGGGGCTGGGCTGGGTTAAGAGAGTGGGATTGGTTGTTTGGGTAGCTCTCCCCACAGCTGGAGACCCAGCCCCAAGTCTTCATCCTAGCTGCAAAGATATGAGAGTGCTCAAATTGGCAGTGGTGCTGCCCGGTGTCCTTCCGAGGGGAGGCATCTATAAATGAGACGTTTGAATCAAATGTTTTCCAAAGGTCCTTTCAGTTCAAGGAGCTGAAGGCCGAACTTTCCCTTGGGCCTGCCAGCTATCTTCTCCTATGGGAGCAAGCAGGCCCTTTGCAGACCCTTTCACTCTGTCCTCCCTCAAATAGTGGTGTGCATCAGGGTATCCTTGGCCCTTGCCTTTCTCACTTGGAGGCATGGCACGCCTGAGAGACCTCATCCCTCCAGGGCTCCAGTTACCTTCTTTATCCTGATGCCTAGTCCAGACCTCTCCTCTGAGGTTGAGAACCATCTCTCCAACTGCCTCCCAAGGCCCTCCTCCTTAGTGTCTCCCACGTATGTACCTCGCCCTCTACCTGCAGTGTGAACTCAGTGGGTGTCTCTCCCCGGACCTCTTCCTCTTTTCATGTTCTTTTCTACAACTGGCTCTGCCACCTACTCATCCATTTGCTTAAGCCAGAATTCAGGCAGTCATTCTCAAGTTTTCCTTGCTCTCACTCTCCACATCCCATCAGTCACCAAGGCCTGTCAATTTTACCCCCTACAAATTGCATGAAGCCAATCCCTTCTTTCCGTCCCCATGGCTGTCTCCCTAGGCCAAGCCACACTACCTGAGAGCTGAAGTAAAAGGCAAAAGCCTTCCGCAGCCCTCTCTGCCTCTATTCTCTGCTTCCACGAGCTGCTTTCACCGGGCAGCCAGAGAGAGCTTTTTAAATTAAGCAAAATTTAGCTGGGCGCGGTGGCTCATGCCTGTAATCCTAACACTTTGGGAGGCCGAGGTGGGTGGATCACCTGAGGTCAGGAGTTCGAGACTAGCCTGGACATGGTGAAACCCTGTCTCTACTAAAAATAAAAAAATTAGCCGGGCATGGTGGCAGGCACCTGCAATCCCAGCTACTCGGGAGGCTGAGGCAGGGAGAATTTCTTGAACCCGGGAGGCGGAGGTTGCAGTGAGCCGAGACGTGCCATTGCACTCCAGCTTGGGTGACAGAGGGAGACTCCGTCTCAGAAAAAAAACAAAACAAAACCAAAATCTGGGTGTCGACCCCCCTGTCCAGAACTCATGGATGACTTTATTTCTGTTTGGATTAAGTCCAAATTTTTGTACATGTGTAATGAGACCTAGTGCTATTAGGCAAATCATTTTACAGGATGGGTTCTGGAGTCCCTATAAGCCTCGATTCTAATGCCAGGCCAGCCATTTCATAGCGAATGCGACTTTCGGTATGCTTTTTAACATCTTGAATCTTCAACTTTCTCATTTGCAAAGTGGGAGAACAGTACCTCCCTGGTAGCGTTGTTGTGAGGGTGAGAGAGGAGAGAGGGCATGTAACCTGCTCAACTTGGTGCCCTGCACCAGAGCACTTTAATCACTTGCTGCCAATTAGACCTGGTTATTATAAAGTTGTCAGTACCAGTAATATGATTTATTGATTTAATCAACTAACGATTACTAATTGTGATTAATATGATGGATTTGTTATATTGTATTATAAGTTATTATTGTGAGGTTATGATGATATTAATTTGGATTTTGTGATGATCTCTCCAGCCTCGCCTCTCACAACTTCCTCCCACCCCTCTTCCCTTGCCTTTACTTGTCATACACCCTCACTCCCAGGCGTTCTTGTTTTCTGCCATCTCTCCCTGGAAAGTCCTTCTCTCCCCATCCTCTGAGTCCTCCAGCCCCCTTTTATCTCTCTAAGTCCCTTCAGATGCTTAAGTCAGCTCAAGGCACCAATTCCTCTGTGAAGCCTTCCCAGACCCTCCCCCCAAGATCTGTATAGGTGTCTCTTCTATGGGCCTCCAAGAGCACCTCGTGCTTCCCTTCTCAGACCACCTATCACAACATATTTGTGATTATTTACTTGTCACAGTCCTGGACTTAGGTCGTCAGTTTGACAAAGAGCTCTTACCACTGTATTCCAAGTTCTTAGCGCTCTGCTGGGCACGTGGTTGTGGTTCGATAAATGTTTGCTGAATGAACAAGAGATCAACCTGGCAGCATTCAGCGCCCCACCCCATGACAATCTGCCCCCTTCAAGGGGGTCTGAGGCCCCAAGCCAAACCTCTTCAAAGCCAAAAGCTGCTGTGTCTGCCCTAGAAGTATTTCTGTCCTTCAGTTCATAACCTTCTCACTTCCTGTGGGCTTAGTGAAGGTGTGGGCATTTTTCTTCACCAGTAAAATGGCAAATAAGCCCAATTTTTCAGGGTCGTGGAAATTCACTGCAAGGAGGAGCTCTGTAAACTGCAAAGGGCTGCATGTAGCACTTAATGATGATCAGACACAATAAATGTGTTGCTCTTTGGCTCAACTCTTGTCAAGACCCCATGCAGACAAGGGCCCTCCTGTTTATACAGCATTATCTCTAGCAATCAGGTTACAATTGATTGACATTATCACTTTCTTTATGTTTGGCAGATTCCCAGCCTGCAGCAACATGCTGGTCACCATAGAGACCTGAGAAGCACCCTCATCTCATTGGTATCATATTTACAAACCACCCCTTAAAGTGGATTATTTTGCAGATGGCTGATCTCATCTATTCAATGTTGATTCTATTAGTTCCAATTTCAGAAGGTGACATTTTCTGACTTTGTCCCCTTAAGCACAAACAAAAACTATGGATTTTTGTTTTTGTTTTCAGAAAAGAGAAAGTACAAGGTGTGCTTGGGGAACAGCAAGGAAACCAGACAGATGTGGGGGCGGGTTTGTAGGGGAACTGCTGGATGTACCTCATTAATTTGTTCATTTGTTCAGCACCCACAGGGTGCCAGTGAACGGGCTAGGTGCTGGGGATAGAGTGGTGAACAAGATGAGCCTTATGCACCTCACAGTCTCCTGGGGGAGACAGACAAATAGACAATTTTAATACAATGTGGCAAATTCTATGATGGGAAGAAGACAGAAATGGTGTGTGTGAGTCCCTCACCTTCCCAGAGGTTTCCCAGGGGAAGCAACGTTTCAGCTGAGACCTGAAGGATGGATGACAGTCCACCAGAAAAAAGTTAGTGGAGCGGGGACAAGCAGGGTTGCAGAGTGGAAGAAAAATGTTCCTGTGAGAAGAAACTGTCCAAAGAGTCTGAAGAGAAAAGGGAACAGGGTGAATTTGAGGCCCTACAAGAAAAACAGGAGACCATTCAACAGGAGACACCCAGGGAGCAGGTGGCTTTGTGGGCCTGATGTCCAAGAAAGAAGTCGTGGTGGTAAACAGAGACTTGGGATTGCAAGCTACTGTTGTCTTTCTATTGAAAAAATAGCTGAGCACCACACTAGGGAGGCCTTGCAAGGACAGCCCAAAGAATTTGAACTTGATTCTACAGGCAGTGATTTTGAACAAGAGGTTTTGAAGAGAACGTGACACACGTCAAGCTGAGCTCTAGGGAGTGGGCAGCAGCCTGCAGAAGAGGGACTAGGCTAGGAGCACAGAAAGTAGCCCACGGCAGAGGTAGCAGAAGGAATGGAGGAGTGCCCATGTCAGGGGTACTGAGGTGGCACACTTGCCAGAATCAGGGCAGCCTGCTTGGTCTCATACCAGCTGGAACCAGTTCCTACCAGCTCCCAAGGGCCAATTGTTAAACTTTCAGGAATTTTCTCAGCATTCATTAAAAATGAAAAAAAGTATCAATATTAAAAATATTTTTGCTGGACATGGTGTCTCAGGCCTGTAATCCCAGCTACTCAGAAGGTTGATGCAAGAGAAACACTTGAGGCTAGGAGTTCAAGACCAGCCTGGGCAACATAGCACAATCCTGTCTCTTTTTTGTTTGTTTTGTTTTTAGAGACAGGGTCTTGCTTTGTCACCCAGGTTGGAGTGCAGTGGTGCAATCATAGCTCACTGCCACCCTGAACTCCTGAGCTCAAGGGATCCTCCTTCCTCAGCCTCCCAAATAGCTGGGAATACAGGCACATACCACCTTGCCTGGCTAATTTTTTTTTTTTTTTTGAGACAGAGTCTTGCTCTGTCGCCCAGGCTGGAGTGCAGTGGCGCGATCTCAGCTCGCTGCAAACTCCGCCTCCCGGGTTCATGCCATTCTCCTGCCTCAGCCTCCCGAGTAGTTGGGACTACAGGCGCCTGCCACTGCGCCCGGCTAATTTTTTGTATTTTTAGTAGAGACAGGGTTTCACTGTGTTAGCCAGGATGGTCTCGATCTCCTGAGCTTGTGATCCGCCCACCTCGGCCTCCCAAAGTGCTGGGATTACAGGCGTGAGCCACCGCGCCCAGCAGCCTGGCTAATTTTTAAAAAACATTTTGGCTGGGTGCGGTGTTGCATGCTTGTAATCCCAACATTTTGGGAGCCCGAGGTGGGCAGATTGCTTAAACTCAGGAGTTTGTGACCAGCCTGCACAACATGGCAAAACCCCGTCTCTACAAAAAATAAAAATAAAAAAAATTAGCTGGGCATGGTGGCGTGCGCCTGTAGTCCCAGCTACTCAAGAGGCTGAGGTGGGAGGATTGCTTGAGCCCAGGAGGTCAAGGCTGCAGTGAGCCGAAATCACTGCAGTGAGACCCTGTCTCAAGAAAAAAAATTTTTTTTTTTTGTACGGGTGGGGTCTTGCCATCTTACCCAGGCTGGTTTTGAACTCCTGGGCTCAAGCGGTCCTCCTGCCATGGCCTTTCCAAAGTGCTGGAATTACAGGGATAAGCCACCATGCCCAGCCAAAAAATTTAAAAAAAAAACCCACAAAAAACATATATATGTAAGTTTTGACAGAGCGAGACTGTCTCAAAAAAAAAAAAGGTAATAAATACTAAAATCTCATCACTTCCTCATTATTTTACTACATTTTACTACTCTCTATGATGCCCTTGAAGTTATTCACACCTGCTGTATCTGCATGGTGGAAATGCTATGTAATGGTGTGCTACGTTCATCTCCTCCCAACTCCTTGTTCAGTGACATGTTGGTAGCCTCAAATCAGCCATGGAAATGGGCAAACACTACAAATCAGAACTTGGCTAATTGTTTTGGTGATTGTCTAGTGTTAAGGAAGTGATGGAGAAAATGTTTAAAAATGCAGGTTAAACTTAGAAGTGTGCTGTCACTGTAGCCATTACATTGTGAATTGTACAAAAAAATTGCCAAGGGTGATGGCATGTGCCTGTAGTCCCAGGGGTATCACTTGAGCCCAGGAGTTCAAGGCTGCAGGGTGTTGTGATTGTGCCTGTGAGTAGCAGGGTGCACTCCCACCTGGGCAACAGAGTGAGACCTTGTCTCTAAAAATTAAAAAAAAAGTTAAAAATTAAGGAAATATTCTTTCAGTATTCAAGAACTATTCTCCAAGTCAGCAAAGAAGCTGCTCACATCATTGACAGATGAGTTGAAGTTCCAACATATATGTCTTTGTTGTTTCACTTTTGTCTTATTTGTTAATGCAAACAAAAATATCAACCAATACTCTCATGGGAGCTAACATTCTTTTGTCGATTGCAACCATAACCATAGGTTGGCTATGGATATGAGTTTGGCAAAAGTCAATAAAAGCATTCTATGAGAATCAACTGGCTACATGGACTTCACAATAAAGTTTTTTTAAATTTAATAATATTTTATTTATTTTTGAGACAGAGTCTTGCTTTGTCACCCAGGCTGGAGTACAGTGGCACAATCTTGGCTCACTGCAACCTTTGCTTCCTGGGTTCAAGCGATTCTTGTGCCTCAGCCTCCCAAGTAGCTGGGACCACAGGTGCCAGCCACCATGCCCGGCTAATTTTTGTATTTTTAGTAGAGATGGGGTATGGCCTTGTTGGCCAGGCTGGTCTCGAACTCCCGACCTCAGGTGATCCGCCCACCTCCCAAAGTGCTGGAATTACAGGTGTGAGCCACTGTGCCTGACCCCTTTGGGCTTTAAAATTGATCTTTGTGTTTGGGCAATTTTCCAGGCTAAACAACCTGGAGCAGATGAGTGGATTTCGAATTTGGGAGAGGAAAGTCCTACCTGAAAAGATAGCATCACTCTTGGATAGCCAGTTTATGTTCAAGGGAACATGGAAATTAACTCCTTGGGTGGAGTCCCTCAGACCCAGCACTTGCCAACTTTTGGTACCAGGAACCCGAGGTCATGTCTGCAATGTACTTTAAAAACTTTTTTTTCCCCATGACACAGCCCTCAGGAGGTCCTGAGAACATGTGGCCCCCCACCCTCCCTTTTTTCTCCCAAGATGGAGTCTTGCTCTGTCACCCAGGCTGGAGTACGGTGGCATGATCTCGGTTCACTGCAACCTCCGCCTCCTGGTTTCAAGCGATTCTCTTGCCTCAGCCTTCTGAGTAGCTGGGATTACAGGCGCCTGCCACCACACCTGGCTAAGTTTTGTATTTTTAGTGGAGACGAGGTTTCACCACGTTGGCCAGGCTGGTCTCGAACTGCTGACCTCGCGATCTGCCCGCCTTGGCCTCCCAAAGTGCTGGGATTACAGGCGTGAGACACCGCACCCAGCCACCCCTTTCTTTTTTTAAAAAACTTTTGAGGCCAGGAGTGGTGGCTCATGCCTGTAATCAGAGCACTTCAGGAGGATGAGAAGGGCGGATCACCTGAGGTCAGGAGTTCGAGACAGCCTGGCCAACATGGTGAAACCGTCTCTACAAAATTACAAAAATTAGCCGGGCATGTGGCTCACGCCTGTAATCCCAGCTACTCGGGAGGCTGAGGCGGGAGAATTGCTTCAATCTGGGAGGTGGAGGTTGCAGTGAGCAGAGATTGCGCCATTGCACTCCAGCCTGGGAAACAGGAGCGAAAGTCCATCTCAAAAAATTCTGAGACGGTCTCACTCTATCACCCAGGCTGGAATGCAGTGGCATAATCTTAGCTTAGTACAACCTTCACCTTCTTGGCTCAAGTGATCCTCCCACCTCAGCCTCCTGTGTAGCTGTGACTAGAGGCCAGTGCCATCACACCCAGCTAATTTTTTGTATTTCTTGTAGAGTTGGAGGGGTCTCCCTATGTTGCCCAGGCTCGTCTTGAACTCCTAGGCTCAAGACATCCTCCCACCTTGGCTTCCCAAAGTGCTGGGATTTCAGGCGTGAGCCATCCATGCCCGGCTGCAATTTACTTTCAAAGTGTTCAGAAAAATAAGATGTTTGTGTACATATACAGGAATGAAAATAAAGCAAATATGGCAAAATGTTAACCATTATTGAATCCAGCTGGTGTCTATATAGGTAATCACTGTACTGCTGTTTCAACTTTCCTGTATACTTGAGAATGTTCATAATATAAACTACAGTAAGAATCAGTGCAAAGTACTGAGGCAAGAGAATGCCTCTTGTGTTCAAGAAACATCAAGGAGGCCAGTGTGGCTGGAACAGATTGACTCAGAGGGAACAGGTAGATGAGGTGAGGCCAGACTGTGAGGGCCTCGCAGGTTCTTATGGCTGTGGCTCTTAGTCTGAGTTGGGATAGATGGGAGCTCATTTAGGAGCATGAGTGAGGAGTGACCTGACCTGTCTTAAACAGGATCCCATTCGGCAGCTGGGTTGAGACTGTAGGGGTCAAGAATGGAAGCCAAGAGACCCGTTATGGGTTGGTGCTATCTATAATCTAGAGTGCAGTTAAGAGTTGTTGGTGGCTCAGACCAGGGTGGTAGTGATGCAGGTGATAAGTGGTCTGATATTATCTGGGAGGAGGGCATACACTGTGCTATTTATTTGTTCCTTTATATGTTTATTATGAAAAATCTCAAAGATATATAGGAGTAGAGAGCGTAATGAATCCCCTCTACCCATCGTTCACCTTCAACGTTATCAGTACATGGCCATTTTTATTTATTTTTGAGTCAGGGTCTTGCTCTGTTACCCAGGCTGGAGTGCAGTGGCAACCATAGTTCACTGTAGTCTCAAATTCCTGGGCTCAAGCTATCCTCCCACCTCAGCCTCCCAAGTAGCTTCAACTACAGGTGAGAACCAACACGTTCAGCTAATTTTAAAAACTTTTGTAGAGATGGTGGTGTATCTCTCTACATTGCCCAGACTGGTCTTGAACTCCTGGCCTCAACTCCCATCTTGGCCTCCCAAAGAGCTGGGATTACAGGCATGAACCATTGCACCCAGACTTGAAGCAAATTTCAGATTGCTTGTCATTTCTTCTGCAAATCCTTCAGTATGTATCCTCAAAGATAAGGACTCTGTAAAAAGCTGTATGATTGTGCAAAATTGAGCAATTATTTCTAAGTATCACTAAATATGGATTCTGGACATATTTTGAAGGTGGAGTCACCAGGATTTTCTGATAAAAGGAACAGGAATCAAGGATGTGTCTAAAGCTTTTGGCTGGAGCTTGATGGGGACACTATAAACAGACTGACAGGCCAGAGGGAGGTATCACTCTTCTCTATCTGGTTTAGGGAAAAGAATACAGGATTTGGGTATCAAAAAATCAAAATGGCTTTGTAAACTATCAAATACTATATATGTCCTAGCTATTTGTTGTTCTTCTTATTCAAAGCTGTGCTGCATTGTGCTGCTCTGACTCAGATGTGAGGCCTAGCCTGCTGGAGGCACAGGGACGTAAACTAAACCCGGTGAATTTCTGCTAGCTTCAGTCTGTTTCATCTCAGGACTTCTGTTTGGCTCCCTGCTGAGATGATCTCAAAGGTTTCCTTCAGCTCTAAGAATATGAAGCAAATTGGAAGGCTTAAAAAGCCTTACAAAGACACAAGCCATTTTATTTGGAAATTTGCAGCTCATTTAGATGATTCAGGGCCCTTGCGCTAAGTCCACTTGCCTGGTATTAGAATGGAAATCTTCCCCACTATGGGAAGTTGCTAGTAAAAAAAAAAAAAAAAATTCCCGGCCGAGTGCCGTGCTCATGCCTGTAATCCCAGCACTTTGGAAGGCCAAGGTGGGCAGATCACCTGAGGTTGGGTATTCAAGACCAGCCGGACCAACATGGAGAAACCCCGTCTCTACTAAAAACACAAAATTAGCCAGGCGTGGTGGCACATGCCTGTAATCCCAGCTACTCAGGAGGCTGAGGCAGGAGAAACGCTTAAACCTGGGAGGCGGAGGCTACCCTGGGCCGAGATCACGCCATTGCACTCCAGCCTGGGCAACAAGAGCGAAACTCTGTCTCAAAATAAACAAAACAAAAAAATCCCTGTGCTAGTTTAACAAATAAATTAAAAATCCCAAGTTTAAAATGTTGAAAAGAAAACTCCCAGGCTAGGCTCAGTGGTTCTTGCTTGTAATCCCAGCACTTTGAGAGGACTACTTGAGCCCAGGAGTTTGAGATCAGGCTGGGCAATATAGCAAGACCCCAATCTCTACAAAAAAACAAAAAATTAGCCAGGCATGGTGGTGTGCTCCTGTAGTCCCATCTACTCAGGGAGCTGAGGTGGGAGGATCACTTGAGCCTGGGACGTCAAGGCTGCAGTGAGTCATATCCTGCCACTGCACTCCAGCCTGGGTGACAAAGTGAGATCCTGTCTCCAAAAAATAAAATAAAATAAAATAAAATAAAATAAAAAATAAAATAAACAAAACCCCACATCTCCCTATGATACGAGACCACAGCTGAACACACCAATTCTCCAGTTGTGCGGACTGGCTCACCAATTAACATCTAGGAAACCATCATATATGTGAAAGGAACTCTGAGGCTTCTCATTTTCCTCCATATTTGCTTTGGTCCCTTAGCTAAAATTCACATTTCTATCATCTGCTGAACAGAGATTTTAGTACCTAGAAAGAAGCAAAGTGTAGCCAAGGATGTGTTGAGTAGTGTAGCACCAACAGCCTACCAGCATTCAGGATCCTGCATCCAGGTGACTGGCTGGAGTCCTGCCCTCTGGCCTTTCATAGTCTCGCCTGTCTTAAGACAGGGTTTCACTCTCACCCAGGCTGGAGTACAGTAGCACGATAATGGCTCACTGCAACCTCCATTCCCCAGGCTCCAGTGATCTTCCCACCTCAGCCTCCCAAATAGCTGGGACCAAAGATGCATGACACCATGCCCGGCTAATTTTTGGTAGACAGGGTTTTGCCATGTTACGCAGGCTAGTTTCAAACTCCTGGGCTCAGTCGATCCACCTGCTTTGGCCTCTCTCAGTGCTGGGATTATAGGTGTGAGTCACCACGCCCGGCTCACCTGCCTGTTTCTGAAGGGCACCATAAGGTTACTTCTGACCTGGCCTCAACAGAACAAGGATGAGCTCCATTCTCTTGACAAGAGAACCATTCTTAAAGCAAGATACCTGGCAAGCCCACTTACACACCTTTCCCATCCCTGATTCAGGGGGGCCCAGTCCCTGCAGAAATTCCTTTTCTGGCCCAGGTACAGTGGCTCACATGTGTAATCCCAGCACTTTGGGAGGCCAAGGTGGGAGGACCACTTGAGCCCAGGAATTCAAGACTGGCGTGGGCAATGTAGCAAGACCTTCTCTACAGAAACAAATTAATTAAATTAATTTGGCATCACAGTGCGTGCCCATAGTCCCAGTTACTCAGGAGGCTGCGGCTGGAGGATCGCTTGAGCCCAGGAGTTTGAAGCTGCAATGAGCTATGACTGAACCATTGCACTCCAGCCTGGGTGACAGAGCAAGACGCTGTCTTTAAAAAAAAAAAAAAAAAAAGTGAATGGGACCCCAGCCAGTCATGCTTTGGCGTCTGCAATATGAATGGCAGAGAAGCCCTATGGGACCAAATCTGGGCTTCAGGGACCCCTGGGCATGCCTCCTTTAGCTGATTTTCTCTGGCAAGACCAAGTAGTCTGCTGACTCAAAGTCCAGGATGCTGCCAGGGGTAGAGATACTGCCCTAAGCCACAGTGCCTCTACAGGCCTCTTATCCACTGCTAAACCACACGCCTGGGAAACAGGGACCATTTAACATTCCCAGCTAAATATGCCAAGTGACTTCACATGTTTATCTTAAAGATGTCCAAAACGCAACTGATTTTCTCCCCTAAACCTGTGATGGTGGGATGATTAAGCCTGAGTGGTCTACAGCAAGTTAAATGCAAGGTGCTAAATGAAGGTGACCTGAGATACAGCATCTACAAGGCAGTACCTCTCAACACAGGGCAACTTTGCTTCTCAGAGGGCATTTGGCAGTGTCTGAAGTAATTTTTGTATTACAACTCAGGGGGTGGGGGGTGAATATCTAGTGGATAGAGGCTAGGAATGTTGTTAAACATTCCACAATAAACAGGACAGCTGCCCACAAATTATGTAGCCCCAAACGTTAATAGTATCAAAGTTGAAAAGCCCTGCTATAGGTGGCAAGGGAGGTTTTCGTTTTTAACAGGAAGACATGCTTTATAGGGTAACAGGAACAAGAGAGTTGGTTGAGAGAAGGTTGAAATCACAAGGTAGGATAATTGACACTGAGACTGGAGGGACTGGATTGAGGAACAGGTGTGTAACAGCAGGCCCCATGAAGCAGGGGCACATCTTCCTGAGACTGGTAAGCAAGCCTGACATGACCCGACACATTTGGACAAGCAAGAACAAGTTTATGTTCTACATCTCTGTCCTCTGAAAAACAGAGTTGAGGACTGCAGCGGCAGCTGGAGAATAAGGGCACTAAGTCCAAGGAAGTGCACTGCTTTGCAACATCAACAGCCCATTTATGACCACCTTTAATGGCAACTGGAGATTTTCATCCTGTGTTTGGCAAGATGGGCACAGGAGTGGGAAAAACAGATGAGCCAGGCTTGTGGATGGGCTAGTGTAATACAGACTGGAGAAGAAAATGAGGGCAGATTTTTAAAAAGCCAAGGGAACTTAACAGGGCAGAGGGGTCCACTGTGTAGAGAAGTTCTTGGCCAAGTCAAGGCGGGGGAGATCAATACTCTGGGATTTCTTGGCTCTTTCTACTCCTTGGTTAGTTGCTGTTCCTTTCCCAAGTCTGGTATCTTCTACTTCCCACCACTAACTAAGCCCAGCCAATAACAGACTGCCTAAGCCTGCCTGAGAACTTAATCACTGTTCATGTTATACAGTAAAATAGCAGGAAACTGAATTTAAAAAAAAAACAACCCACAAAACCAAAATGCTATTAATCCTGCCACAATATTTTTAATTACGTACAAAGATCTGACATGTCACCCAGGGACCCATTTCACCCACTGCTCTGTTTGGCCGCCAGTCTTTTGTCTCTCTCTTCAGCAATGGTGAGGCGGATACCCTTTCCTCGGGGAAGAGAAATCCATGGTTTGTTGCCCTGGAAGAGAAAACAAGCAGAATCAAAACCCACCACACACCAACTCATAGTGGCTTGGCACATGCTACATTTGTCACCTCACTTAACAGAACTGAAGCCTGTTTGTGAGAGTGCTTGGCATCAGCTAGGCAGTTGCAAGACACAGATGCTGGTTACCAAAAGCACCCACTGCTTGGGTTTCTGGGGCTGTCCTATGAAACTCACCGTATGCCCTTCAGAATTAATGTCTTAGAAGTTTATTGTGCATAGCAGGCACCTACCATTTATTCAAGTGAGTCAAAGTTTAGTAGTACCTAAGGCTAATCATTATGACTCAGCCCAGCTCTGCGTTGAGTCCTATCCAGAAGAGGCTTTGCACTAGGTTCAGCAGAGCCAGCCAGGAGCCTGGATGCTACAATCCCAGTAGCCACCTGCATTTACATATTTCCTCAGACTAGAGAGAAGGAAAACCCAGACTTACCTTGCCAATAACAAAAATGTTGGAAAGTCGAGTGGCAAAGCTGTTGCCATTGGCATCTTTCACGTGAACCACGTCAAAAGATCCAGGGTGCCTCTCTCTGTTGGTGATCACACCAATTCTTCCTAGGTTAGCACCTCCAGTCACCATACACAGGTTACCTAGGCAGGAAGAAATAATCTGCTTCAACTCAATATAACAAATGACAAGCAGCTCAGAGATGGGTCCAAAACAAATTTTATTCCTCCTTTCCCCCCATTTGAATTTCCTCATATGGAACTGCTACCTATGCTAGGACTCCTGGGACTCTCGTAAGAAATTTTGTGGCCAGGCTTGGTGGCTCACACCTATAATCAGTTCGAGAACAGTCTGGGCAACACAGTAAGACCCTCCTCTATAAAAAACAAACAATTTAAAGAAAAGAAATGAATATTCTGAGCATTTGTGCCTCTGGCTATAAACAAACCTGGGCGATTGGAGCAGATGGTTTTTAATAAAAAGATACCCAGACCCTGTGCAATTCATAATGATCTAGGCCTTAAAGAGGGTGCCCAGGTAGCACAGAGGATGCTTACCAGTGTCGAACTTGATGAAATCAGTAATCTTGCCAGTCTCCAAATCAATCTGAATGGTATCATTCACCTTGATGAGGGGATCGGGGTAGCGGATGGTGCGGGCATCATGAGTCACCAGATGAGGGATTCCTTTTGTGCCCACAAAGATCTTTCTCACTTTGCACAACTTGTACTAGAAAAATACAAGGGTAAGCCACATTGAATCCATCTCACATGTACTTTTTAACCCTATACAGGAACCATGGGTTCCCTAACTGCTGCAGATTAATTGTGACGCTGATCGTTCTTTCCACCCTCAAGTGTATGTTGCATAAAGCCCTTCTCTAGGCTCGTCCTCCTAACATCCACCATTGCCCTCCACTCCTCCAATGTAAATGCCACTCCAGTTTCCCAGGCTCTTTAAGCCTTATGGGGCCCTGGGAATTCTTCCCTTCAACTCAACTTTATCTTAATGGCTCCCTGTACATCACGACTGAGTTTTGTCTCACAAACAGCAATTACATTACCAGTTCATCCAATCAACAAATACTTCACATAGCATTTCAATTTTGGATCTCTACTCCCTGATATCCTTGAAGTAAATCAAATAATCACAGATCCCACTGGACGTGCCCTCCAGCCTGCTGTTAACAAGGCTGTGCAAAAGGAAATTAGGAGCCACATCAGTCAATTAAATTAACCTTCATTTACAGCCAATAATCCAAACAGCCCTACACTTTTGTGTAAAACCATCAAAACAAACTGGATTAAATAATCAAAGACTGTAATCTTTTTTTAAACCTCAAACTAGTGCCTCAAAGACTGTCTGTTTCCTCCATCGACACCTTCCCCTCCCCAAAGTAAAGCTACTCCCACAAATGGAGACATGGCAAAGGGCTCCTACGTCAGGTACCCAATATACAAGTTCCCAGAAATCATTCTCCTCGACTCTTAAGAGACACCAGGAAGTCGCGGTTCAACTGGAATTCATTTCTACCACAAAAAAAGAAAATCTGCTGAGGAAGTTAACTTCAAATGGGGGTCAATTTTAGGTATCCATCAATGCCCTACAGCTATCAGCCAGACTTTTAATAACATGACAAAAAGTTACATGTAAGACAGAATCTCATCAAATTGTTAGCTAGATATTTCCAGGTATGAGATTTTAAGTAATCAATACCCACCTCATTGCAAGCAGCACTCGTACTCAATGCAGGCCCTTAGAACAAAGTAACTATACTGAGTAAAGACCCAGCTTGCTTGCCACACTCACCTTGGCCTCCTCAGGTGTAATACGATGTACAGCAAAGCGACCCTTGGTGTCATAGATCAGACGGAAATTCTCTCCCGTCTTGTCAATGCTGATGACATCTGAAATCAAGCAGTAACCGGTTACTACATACAGTGATCCCCACTACCTCATGCCGAGCAACAACCATAGCTCTCTACGAAACAAAAAGAACCCCCATGTGCCTCCCAGTTCTAATCCAACAAGGATTCTGAAGATTAAAGATCACGGCCGGATCTTCAATATTTCAAAACCCCATGACTGCATGTAAAATTTAAAAGTGAATCGAAATTTAGTTTTGAAAAGCGTTTCATGATTATTTGCATGTTTTTTATTTAAGTAAAAAACAGAGGGAAGGTCAGGCTTTGTTTCTGAGACTTGACAGATTACAAAGGTTAGAAAAATGATCAAGACAGTATTTGGATACCATAGGGCTGCCATCAATATGCGTCTCCAGAGTATTTAAAACTTCCACTTACCCATGAATCCAGCAGGGTAGGTTATATCAGTTCGGACCTTGCCATCGATTTTAATGAACCGCTGCATGCAAATCTTCTTTACTTCATCTCCTGTCAGGGCATACTTAAGTCTGTTCCTTAGGAAAATGATGAGGGGGAGACACTCTCTCAACTTGTGGGGACCGGTGGATGGACGAGGAGCCTGTAACGTTAAAAATGATAATCACTGTTGGGATTCACTAAAGCACTCAAACCTACCTCCTAGTCCACCAGATCCACTAACTGAACACCAAGACCGTCCATATTACACCCAACTTGGACTTTTACACAGGAGGTGTAAAAAGCTTCCAAAACTATTTCATACCTTAAAGTTTTATAGCATCTTCCCTGTCAGAGGACCAGGATCATTAAGAACATGAATCCTGAGTCCATGTAAATGTACTATGTGGTATGTGGAATAAATGAGGCACAAAAATATTAAATCGATTGGAAGTGGGGGACAGCTAGATAGTATAGCTCCTTCAAGAGCAGAGGAAGCCAAGAATAGATATTCCTCCCCTAGCCTGGTCCCCAAATGAGTCCTGGGAGGCACTTAAAAACAGTGGCCACGGAAATATTTATATAAGATACTTACAAACACACCGGTCAATTTATCCAGCATCCAATGCTTTGGAGCTGCCACCCGCTTCAGATGCTTCTTGGGACCACGAGCCTGAAAGTTTTAGATTGCAATGCTGTTAATCAGGTTTCAGAACAGCTTACAAAACCTAGTGTGAAACTAAACTCTTAGTTTAGTTTCATCTTCAGCAAAATGTGGACAATATTAAAGTATAGTGTTCCGATAAAACAGAAACAAACACAGTTATTTAACAAACACCGTGAGATCCATAAGCTGCAACAAGCCTTCTTATTGTAACAGAGAATATTCTTGGTTACTGTTTCAGAACGTTTACTGATTACTATCTTTCAGAACCTTGCTAAAGTGTTTCCATGTTACTGTTTGAAACTGTATCTGCTTAGAGGTTAGGGTCTTTCAAGAACACCATACTAGTGAAACGTACAGCAACAGAAATGAGCCAGGAGTCTACCTGTGTTTCTAAAGTTTTCACAATTTATTACCGTCTGTTTTTGACACTTATGGAACAAGATTCTGACATCCGCACAAACACATGTGCTGCTCCTTCGTACACTAAAGCCAAAAGCTGACACCAATTTTACTTTAAAAAGAGTAAGGAAGACTTTTTAATGCTGTGTCCAGATGCTTACCGGCCACGTATGGTAAAATCAGGCCGTGCCAAAAAGGCAATGACAAAGAAAGCCTTTCTCCGCCGGGCACCCCCAGCGCCCACCAACCTCGGGCTCGCAGTCTGAGCTCCTGGCCCAGCCGCGGCTCCGGCCCGGGAGGAAAAGCAGCTTCTCCCGGGATCAGGACGTATGGCCGGGTCAGAGACCGAGGCCTTCCCAACAGCAGCACCAGATCTGCGCCTCCCCAACCCTAGGCCAGCGTTCGCCCTTCGCCCTGGAGCCCGTCCCGGCCTACCACGGAGGCCGTGATCCCTTCGCCTCTGCCCGGCCATCCCCAGTAGGAATCCCGAAACCTCGGGCAGCCCCGGCCGGGGGAGGATGGAGGCGGATACGTCCTAAGAGCTCGCTAACTAAACGGCTTACCATGGCTGCGTTAGGCAAGGAAAGAGGACCTCCGTCTTCCGGTGCGCGTAGAAATTGGGGCTGGAGACTGCGCGCGCCGGATTTTCAGCTGCTCCGCCCAGCTCAGCCCTTTGCTGGCGCGCCGGGACTCTTTCTTGCCATCTGCTGGTGGGAGGTCAGAAGTCCCGAGTTGAGGAACCGCCGCGGAAAGAGGGTGTCTCCTAAGGGCGATTTCCTCCCTCCCCCTTTTCCGCCCTTCCTCCTCCCATATTTGCTGAGCGCCTCTTGTGTGCCTTATTCTGTGCTAGGTGCTGGGAATACAAAGATGAGCTACACAACATCCCTGGCTTCAAGGAGAGTTCAAAGTGAGCTTACTTCCAGTCTCACGTACAGATGATTCTACGCCTGTAATCCCAGCACTTTGGGAGGCTGAGGCGGGCGGATCATGAGGTCAGGAGATCGAGACCATCCTGGCTAACACGGTGAAACCCCGTCTATACTAAAAAAAAATACAAAAAAATTAGCCGGGCATAGTGGCGGGCGCCTGTAGTCCCAGCTACTCGGGAGGCTGAGGCAGGAGAATGGCGTGAACCCCGGAGGTGGAGCTTGCAGTGAGCCGAGATCGCGCCACTGCACTCCAGCCTGGGCGACAGAGCGAGACTCTGTCTCAAAAACAAAACAAAACAAAACAAAACAAAACAAAGAACTTGTATATAATCAATAGAATACATTTTAATAAATATTTAATGTTATTTCTTAAACGTATTTTGTCTGTCCCTTTTTTGTGTTCCCTTGAGCCAGCCAGGCAGCCCATACTGAGTTGGGAAGACCCAACAACGTTTTTAACCCCCTCTTGCTTCTCTGCTTGAACTCTGACATCCTCCCCCTTGCTTCCTGTACAACGCATTTGGCACTTACAGAGACTCAGGGAGGAGAGAGGATATTAGAAATCGTCTGGTTATATCTAACTAAAATGTAGATCTGATCCTGCTTCGAAACTGCCCTTGGCCCTCTGTTTCCTGCCCTAAGGGAGCAGGTCTGAACTTTATCTGGCTCCATTGCTCTCTCTCCCCAATCCCAAACTTCAAAGCTCAAGCCCCACCAAGCTAGTTTGTTCCGAGGGAGTCAGCTCTTTTTGTTTGTTTGTTTGGGAGACAGGGTCTCACTCTGTCACCCAGGCTGTAGTGCATGGCTCACTGCAGCCGCGACAGACAGCCCGGGCTCAAGCGATCCTCTCACTTCAGCCCCCACGAGTAGCTGGGACAACAGGCGCACGCCACTGCACCCAACTAATTTTTTGTAGTTTTATTTTTTTGTAGAGACGGGGTTTCGCCATGTTACCTAGGCTGGTCTCAAACTCCTGGACTCAAGCGATCCGCCCGCCTCGACCTCCCAAAGTGCTGGGATTACAGGCCTGAGCCACTGCGCCTGGCTAGAGTCAGCTCTTTCAAGACTGCTTGTGGACTCGATTCCTTAGCTTGGAACTGCCACAAACAGCCAAACCCCCTTCCTGGGTACCACCTAATCCCACACCTCAGCCTTGGAAATGCACAGTTCAAGTCCCTCTGGTTCTGTGGGCTCGTGGTCCCCTCAGTCAGGGTAAATCCCTCATTCTTGCCCCAGAGGCTTGTGTTCAAACTTGGTGAGGGCACACAGCACATTAGGTAGCAAGGACAAATTTAGTTACCTGGCCTCCACCAAACTGAGCACCTCCAGGATGGAGCCTGCCCTAATTCATCTGGGCAGGCCCCTTGCCACTGAACAGAGAGCTCGGCACTGTGTCCAGCACTTGGTAAATACTTGTTGAATGAATAAACGGAGTCAGCATCCCACTTATTGTGCCAAGTCCTACTGTACTATCCCTGAGAGCATCCAGCCTGTGCCTGAATTCTTCCCACCATGAGATCAAGCTCCTAACTCATGAGATTCCATTTCACAAGTCTCTATCTGTACCATCCACTTTACCCCTCAGCAGTCTGCAGAGGAGCAAGAGAGGGAAACATTGTTGGCTCTTCTCAAGCAGACAGTATTAACCAAGCAGACAGTATTAACCAAGCAGACAGTATTAACTAAGAGGGCAGGAACTCCTCCTTGTCTAAAACTGGGATACAATCCACAATAAAGCATGTTATAAGTGATTATTGGAAAGGATCGATTAATTGGAGGTGAGGAGTAGAGAGAAGGTGAAGGTGATGAGATAATGGAAGTTGGTTCTGAGGTTTTTAATCTGAGAGCACTGGGAAGATGGTGGTACAATTAACAGAAATGGTGGAGAAGTTGCTGTGGGAGTGGGGGGATAACCATGTGCTTTCCAGCTAGAGAGGATAGGAGAAATGGCTAGTTAGAGCTGCAGATCTCACTTAATCAAGATCACACAGCCCGTTTGGGGATGAGGGGGCTTGTCTCTTGCCTCCCAAGTGAGTGGTTTGTTTTTATGCCATAGGTTATCAAAGGACTTGAGGAAATCAAAGCATCTTTTTCAGTATATTTCTCTCTCTCAATTTGTATTTATGCACAAATGACATTCTAACAACAATAAAGGAAATTTGGAAAGAGCTAAGTAAATCGCAAACAGTACCTCCCCAAACACCCTAAACACATCATCTGTATTCATTTGTTCCTCTTCCTGTTCTCTTTCTGATCGGCTTGTGTGCATGCATACTTTTACATAATTTTAGTCCTAGCATACAGACCATTTTGTATTCTGTTTTTATTATATTAGAAACACTTTCCAAGTTGCTACATAATCCTCATAATTACTACTTTAACAGCTGTATCATATTCCATTAAGTGGATGTCCCACAATTAATACAAGTTCTCTGTTGTTGGACATTTAGTTTTCTGTACTTTTTCTCTATTATGCGTGTTGCTACAGTGAACAGCTTTTTCCTTCAGTTGAATATTTTCCTTAGAATAAATCTATTCCTTCAACCAACACTTATTGAGTGCTTACTCTGTGTCAAGCTCTGTATTATGAACTGAGGATGCAGAGATGATTAAGATCTAGTTCTTGCTCTCAAGGAACAAATAATAATATGAGAAGCAGGCTGCGGGGGTGGGGAGGGAAAGCTAGGAGAAGCTTATCGGAGAAAAAAATGGTGGTGAAGCAGGTTGTAATACAGAGGGCAGCTAAATCTTTAGGATCTTGGACTTTAGCCTGTGGGTAGACAATGGAGAGCTGTTGAAAGATTTTAAGGAGGACAGAATCAGTGTTGTGCTTTAAAAAGATAACTCAAACTCCTCCATGTAGAATGGTTTGAAGGAAATGTGAGTGGCTTGGAGGACATGGGTCAGGTCTCTGTCAACAATACAAGCAAGAAACTGAAGGCTGCTGAGACCTAGATTTGTGACTCTGGGGCTGAGGAGGAGGGGGCTCAAAGACTCAAAAGACATTGCAGATGGAGTATTGGCAGGATCTGACTGGGAAATGATGAATGTGCAGGGGTGAGGGACAACGAGGTAATTAGGATGACTCCCAGGTTTCTGGCTTGGTGACTCAGTGACGCATTCACCGGAACAAGGAGGAGGCAGAGGAGTGTGCTTGAGGAGAAGATGAGGAGATGAGTCTGAGACACAGGGCTGAGGGTGCGGGGGAACATCAGCCTGGAGATATCTTATAGACCCAGTCCTGAGCTCAGGCGCATGATCTGGGCTGGAGACTCAGATGTGGGAGAAGTGGTGCATCTGTGATTAATTCAGGGGAGTGGTTGGCAGTAACCCTTAGAAAGAGAGCACTGTGTCAAAGAGTCTGAATCCTTTTGTAGTAGCATATGTGTATTGCCAAAAAGCCTTTCTCGGAGGATTCTTGCAATTTTACTATACTCGTGCCAGCCTGGTAATCACCTATTTTTAACTTTTGCTAATGTAATTATTTTAATTTACACTAAAAAATCTCAACTAGGCCGGGTGCAGTGGCTCATGACTGTAATCCCAGCACTTTGGGAGGCCGAGGCAGGCGGATCACTTGAGGTCAAAAGTTCGAGACCAGCCTGGCCAACATGGTGAAACCCCATCTCTACTAAAAATACAAAACATTAGCAAGGCGTGGTGGCATGCACCTGTAATCCCAGCTACTCGGGAGGCTGAGGCAGGAGAATTGCTTGAACCCTGGAGGCAGAGGTTGCAGTGAGCTGAGATCGTGCCACTGCACTCCAACCTGGGTGACAGAATGAAACTCCATCTCAAAAAAAAAAAAAAAAGCCACTAGTGAGGTTGAATATTTTGCCACATGCTTGTTTACTCATTCCATTTCCTCTTGTATGAAGTATCTCTGGCCATTTATCTTTGGGGACATGTTTTTTGGGTAGATTTCCATGAATGCTTTATAAAATATAGACATTAATCCTTTGTCATACCAATTGGTTATTTTCTTTTTGGTTGTACTTTTCAGTGTACAAACTTTCAGGATTTTATATAGCCAAATCTGTTGATCTTTTCTCTTGTAATCTCTTCTTGTTCCTTCAAAGCTTAGAAAGCTGCTATCAGTTCAAAGATCTATTAGATACTCAATTCTATTTAATAACATATATTTAATTTTTTATTAACTTGGGGTTGATAAAGATAAATAGAATAAATAGAAAAAAATTATATTTCCCCCTAAATGTTAGCTAACCAACATTCTTACTATAATATATTGAATGATCTTTCCTCTGTTGTTTTGTAAAAACCGCTTTAGCATATAATAAATGAAATCACAGAGTACATGGTTCTAGTTCTGTAAGTGTGGGAATGGGAGATGAGTCTTTGAAGAGAGAACTGAGACACACGTCCCCAGCATCCTGTCCCAGATTACTAAGGAGGATAGACGTGTATGAGCAGTTCATGGTAGTAGTGTTGGAATTACAGGCCTATGCCACTACATCTAGCCTTAAACTTATTTTTAAAACAGCTTTACCAGCCAGGTGCGGTGGCTCATGCCGGTAATCTCAGAACTTTGGGAGGCTGAGGTGGGCAGATCGCTTGAGCCCAGGAGTTTGAAACCAGCCTGGGCAACATAGCAAGACCCCATGTCTACAAATAAAAATAAACAAAATTAGCCAGGCATGGTGGCCCGCACCAGCAGTCCCAGCTACTCTGGAGGCTGAGGTGAGAGGATCAAAAAACAAAACAAACAAACCAAAACACAAGCTTTACTGAAAAATACTTGACGTACAATAAATAGTAAGTGTTTAAAGTACACAATTTGACAATTCTGATGCATGTATACACCCAAAGAAACCATCACAACTATGATAGTGAACATGTCTATCACCAACAAAAGTTTCCTCATGTGCCTTTGTAATCCCTCACTCCAGCCCCTCCCATCCCCACTCCTATTCCCAGGCAACTGCTGATCTGCTTTCTCTGACTATTGATGAGTTTGCATTTTTTAGATTTTTAAATAATAGAAATAAATAGAAATCAAACAGTATGTACTCATTTTGGTCTAGTGTCTTTCACTCGGCATAATTATTTTGAGGCTTATCTATGTTGTTGCGTGTATCAATAGTTTAGCTTCTTCTTTTTATTGCTGACTAGTACTCCATTGTATGGATAAACATTAATTATTTACCCATGATAGACATGTGGGTTGTTTCCAGTTTGGGGCAATTACCACAATGCTGCTATGAATGTTCACATACGAGTATTTTTATGGACAATGTTTTCATTTCTCTCGGGCAAATAACTAAGAGTGGAATGGCTAGGTCATATGGTAGGTGCATATTTAACTTTTATAAAAATTGCCAAAATGTTTTTCAAAGTGGCTTGTGTCATGTTACACTCCCATCAGCAGTGTATGAGAATTTCAGTCGCTCCACATCCTTGTCAACGCATATTAAGGCCCATCTTTAGAAAACATTTTTATTGTGATGAAATATACATAACATTTTTTTGAGGCCTGGTGCAGTGGCTCATGCCTATAATTCCAGCACTTTGGGAGGCCGAGGCAGGCAGATCATGAGGTCAGGAGTTCGAGACCAACTTGACCAACATGGTGAAACCCCGTCTCTACTAAAAATACAAACGTTAGCCAGGCATGGTGGTGTGTGCCTGTAATCCCAGTTACTCAGGAGGCTGAGGCAGGAGAATGACTTGAACCCAGGAGGTGGAGGTTGCAGTGAGCCAAGATCATGCCACCGCACTCCAGCCTGGGCGACAGAGCAAGACCCCATCTCAAATAAATAAATAAATAAATAAATAAATTTATTTACCATTTTGGCCATTCTTACATATACAATTCCTTGGCATTAAGCACATTCACAATGCTGTGCAATCATCACCACTAGCCAGTTCCAGAATTTTTTTTATTTTCCCAAGCAGAAACTCAGTACCCATTAAAAAATAACTCCCCATTTCCCATACCCTTAACCCCTGGTAACCTCTATTCAACTTTCTGTCTCCATGAATCTTCTCATTCTAAGTATCTCATATAGGAGGAATAATAAATATTTGTCCTTTTGTATCTGGGTTGTTTCACTTATCAGAATATCTTCAAGGTTCATCTACATTGTAGCATGTATCAGAATTTCATTTTTATGCCTGTTAATATTCCATTGTATGCATATGCCACATTTTGTGTATCCATGATCTGTTGATGTACACTTGGGTTGTTTCCATGTTTTGGCTACTGTGTATAATGCTGCTATGAATGTTGGTATACAAGTATCCATTTGAGTTTCTGCTTTCAATTCTTTTGGATATAAACCCAGAAGTGGAATTGCTGGATCATATGGTAATTGTATGCTTAAGTTTTTGAGGAACTGCCAGACTCAGTGGCTGCATTATTTCACATTTCCCCCAGCAATGCACAGGGTTCCGAATTTCTCCATGTGCTCACCAACACTTGTTATTTTCCATTTTTGTTTTTCATAATTGCCATACTAACGGGTATGAAATGGTATTGCATTGTGGTTTTGGTTTGTATTTCCCTAATGAATGATGTTGAGCATCTTTTCTTGTGTTTATTGGCCATTTATATTATACTTTCTTTGGAGAAATATCTATTAAAGTGCTTTGCCCATCTTTAAACTGTTTTTTTTTAATTGGTGTTGTTGAGTTTTAGGAGTTCTTTATATATTCTGGACATTAATCCCTTATCAGATATGATATGGTTTAGCTCTGCGTCCCCACCCAAATCTCATCTTGAATTATACTCCCGTCATTCCCATGTGTTGTGGGAGGGACTCAGTGGGAGATAATTTGAATCATGGGGGCAGATTCCCCCATACTGTTCTCGTGGTAGTGAATACGTCTCACGAGATCTGATGGTTTTATCAGGGGTTTCCGCTTTTGCATCTTCCTCATTTTTCCCTTGCCACCCGCCATGATTCTGAGGCCTCCCCAGCCATGTGGAACTCTAAGTCCAATTAAACCTCTTTTTCTTCCCAGTCTCAGGTATGTCTTTATCAGCAATGTGAAAATGGACTAATACAAGATATTTGATTTGCAAATATTTTCTTCCATTCTGTGGGTTTTTTTCTTCCACTCTCAAGTCCTTTGATGCACAAAAGTTTTACATTTTGATAACGCCCCATTTATCTTTTTCTTTTGTTGTCTGTGAAGGTCAGTCTTTGGCAATTTGAACACATACGTAGTACTATCTTATTGTGGTTATACTTTGCATTTCCTTCACGGCTAATAATGCTTAAAATATTTTCATGTGCTTTTTTTTTTTTCACCCATGTATCTTCTTTGGTGAAATATCTGTTGAAATGATTTGCCCAGTTTTCAAAACTGGGCTGTTTATCTTCTTCTTATTGCATTTGAGAGTTGTTTATATATTCTGGATGCAAATCCTTTTTTTAAAAGGCTAGTCAAGTGAAGCAGTAAGAGTGGAGAAGGAACAAAGGAATCTGTAACTGGTTATGATCAATTAGTTGTGAATATCACTGCACTCGGACTACCATGGAAGCAAATCCTGTATCATGTGATTTGCAAGTATTTTCTTCAAGTCTGTGGTGGTTTGTTTTCATTTTTTAAAGTGTCTTTTTTTTTTTTTTTGAGACAGAGTCTCACTCTGTCACCCAGGCTGGAGTGCAATGGCACCATGTCAGCTCACTGCAACCTCCACTTCCCAGGTTCAAGTGATTCTTTTGCTTCAGCCTCCGAAGTAGCTGGGATTACAGGCGTGCACCACCATACCTGGCTAATTTTTGTATTTTTCGTAGAGATGGGGTTTCACCATGTTGGCCAGGCTGGTCTTGAACTCCTGACCTCAGGTGATCTGCCTGCCTCAGCCTCCCAAAGTGCTGGGATTACAGGCATGAGCCACCGCACCCAGCCTGAAGTGTCTTTCAAAGAGCAGAAGTACTTAATTATGATGAAGTCCAATTTATCCATTTTTTTCTCATATTGATTTTGCTTTTGGCATGGTATGTAAGAAATCTTTGTCTAATCTAAAGTCACAGAGATCTCCTATAATTTCTTCTGGAAATTTAATAATTCTAGATTGTACATTTAGGTCTACAATCCATTTTTGTGTTAACTTTTGTATATAATGATAGGTGTGGATAGAGGTTCATTTTATTATTTATGGATAATTGTTTTAGAATCATTGTTGAAAAGACAGTTCACTTCTGACCATTTAATGATACTTCCTTATTATAGGAAAAATTCATTTTAATCACATAAGTTGGAGATGAATATGTTCTTGTAAAATATAAAATCATTTTTGACCACTTTCACAGCCGATCGTGCTTTCTCCTGCACGTCCTATCAGGTAACAACTCTAACAACATCCCTGTGAAGTGAATCTTTCCGGATTTTTTTCTATGCACGGATATATGTATCCATATATATAATATTGTACATTTTATTTTGTTTAGATAGGATCACCCCATATGTATTATTCTGCAACTATGTTTTTGTTACATAATAACACCTCTCAGAGATCTTTCCTTGTCAAAACATAGAGATCTACTTAATTCTGTTTAGCTGTTTCGTAGTACTGTATTCCATAGTACCACTATATCTTACTTTGTTTTACCGTCTCCTTTTTAAAAACATTTTTATTTTTTTTGAGATGGAGTCTTGTTCTGTCACCTAGGCTGGAGTGCAGTGGCGCGATCTTGGCTCACAGCAACCTCTGCCTCCTGGGTTCAAGCGATTCTCCTGCCTCAGCCTCCCCAGTAGCTCCTGGCTAATTTTTGTGTTTTAGTAGAGACAGGGTTTCACCATGTTGCCCAGGCTGGTCTCGAACTCCTGAATTCAGGCAACCCACCTGCCTTGGACTCCCAGTGTTAGGATTACAGGCGTGAGCCACCGCACCTGGCCCCATCTCCTTATTGATGGATATCTAGGTTATTTCCTTTTTTTTTTTTTTTTTTTTTGAGACGGAGTCTCCCTGTCGCCCAAGCTGGAGCGCAGTGGCGCGATCTCGGCTCACTGCAGGCTCCGCCCCCCGGGGTTCACGCCATTCTCCTGCCTCAGCCTCCTGAGTAGCTGGGACTACAGGCGCCCGCTACCTCGCCCGGCTAATTTTTTGTATTTTTAGTAGAGACGGGGTTTCACTGTGTTAGCCAGGATGGTCTCGATCTCCTGACCTCGTGATCCGCCCGTCTCGGCCTCCCAAAGTGCTGGGATTACAGGCGTGAGCCACCGCGCCCGGCCCTTTTTTTCCTACTATTATAAACAATGCTGAACATCTCTGAGTCTACTTTTGGTGCACATGTGCAAGTGTTTCTCTAGGTAGATACTGAAAAGTGAGATTTATGCAGCAAACACATTTATAACATTTTAATGCTAAGTGCTGTTTTTAAATGTTTTACGTATGTTCATTCATTTAATCTTCACAGCAACCTCATGGTTTTGTCCTTGAGGACAGATGAGGAAACTAAGGCGCAGAGAAGCAACTTGTCAGAGGTCACACAGCTAGTCAATAGCAAGGTCAGGATTTGAACCCAGATAGACAGGCTCTAGAGTGAAGTCTGCTGGGTTATAGGGCATAGGCATTTTAATTTTTTTTTTTTTTTTGAGACAGCATATTGCTCTGTTGCCCAGGCTGGAGTGCAGTGGCGTGATCTCAGATCACTGCAACCTCCACCTCCCAGGTTCAAGCAATTCTCGTGCCTCAGTCTCCTGAGTAGTTAGGATTACAGGCATGCACCCCACGCCTGGCTAATTTTTGTATTTTTAGTATAGACCGGGTTTTGCCATGTTGGCCAGACTGATCTCGAACTCCTGACTGCAAGTGATCCACCTGTCTCTCTTCCCAAAGTGCTGGGATTACAGGCGTGAGCCACCGCGCCCGGCTAGCATTTTTAATTTTAAAGGACCTGCCAAATTGACCTCTAAAGAGGCTGTAATAAGTTGCACTCTCACGAGCAGTGTATGAGAGTATTAATTTCCCTTCATTTAATCTTTTAAAATAGCATTTTTTGTGGTTATTAATAACAATGTGTAATGACACTAATATTTTTGCACTTGATCTTAACCAAAAGGCTGAGAAGTGATACACTAATATTTTTGAACTCTTACTACATCCTAGCTAAAGTTTCTATGCTTTCTCTTTCATCTCACTTTGCTTTACTTTTCCTCATACTACAATCTGCTGATATATATTAATTTCTATCTTTGTTTATTGCCTCTCTTACCCATTAGAATGTCAGCTCTATAAGAGCAAAGATTTTGGGCCAGGCACGAGGGCTCACATCTGTAATCCAGCACTTTGGGAGGCTGAGGCAGGAGGATTGTTTGAGTTCAGGAGTTCAAGACCAGCCTTGGCAACATGGTGAAACCTCATCTACACTAAAAATACAAAAAATTAACCAGGCATGGCAGTGTGTGCCTGTAGTCCCCGCTACATTGGAGGCTGAAGTGAGAGGATCCCTTGAGCCTGTGAGGTTGAGGCTGCAGTGAGCCATGATTGCTCCAGCCTGGGTGACAGAGCAAGACCCTATCTCAAAAAAAAAAAAAAAAAAAAAAGATTTTGTTTGTCTTGTTCACTGCTATCCTCGGCACCTGGAACTAAATGTTTATTGACTAACTGAATAAATGAATTTGAAAACCATTTTACACATGAGGAAATCAAGGCTCAGAGAGATTAAGCAACTCACCCAAAGTCACACTAGCACATGGTGGAGCTGAGTTTAGAAGCCAATGTAGTTCCAGGGATTATTTGTGCTCTTAACCATTTAGTCTCCCGTTGATACGGTTTGGCTGTGTCACCACCCAAATCTCAACTTTAATTGTATCTTCCAGAATTCTCACATGTTGTGGGAGGGACCCAGGGGGAGGTAACTGAATCATGGGGGCCAGTCTTTCCCGTGCTATTCTCGTGATAGTGGGTAAGTTTCAGGAGATCCAATGGGTTTATCAGGGGTTTCTGCTTTTGCTTCTTCCTCATTTTCTCTTGCTGCTGCCATCTAAGAAGTGCCTTTTGCCTTCTGCCATGAATCTGAGGCCTCCCAAGCCATGTGTAACTGTAAGTCCAATTAAACCTCTTTTTCTTCCCAGTCTTGGGTATGCCTTTATTAGCAGCGTGAAAACGATCTAATAGGCCGGGCGCGGTGGCTCACGCCTGTAATCCCAGCACTTTGGGAGGCCGAGACGGGCGGATCACGAGGTCAGGAGATCGAGACCATCCTGGCTAACACGGTGAAACCCTGTCTCTACTAAAAATACAAAGAATTAGCCGGGCGTGGTGGCGGGTGCCTGTAGTCCCAGCTACTCAGGAGGCAGAGGCAGGAGAATGGCGTGAACCCAGGAGGCAGAGCTTGCAGTGACCCGAGATCACGCCACTGCACACCAGCCTGGGCAACACAGTGAGACTCTGTCTCAAAAAAAAAAAAAAAAAAAAAAAAAAAAAAGGAACCGAACTAATACACCTGTGATCTGTTTTCCACTCCTATAATTACGCTATTTCATGAATGTTATATAAACAAAGTCATAAAATATGTCTCCTTTAGATTTTGGCTGGTTTTTACTCAGGATAATTTCCTTTATGTTAATTCTTTTTTATCGCTGAATAGTATTCTATGGTATGGCTGTACCACCATTTGTGTGACCCATGGAAGCATATCTGGGTGGTCTCCAGTTTGGGACTCTTAGGAATAAAGATGCTAGGAACATTTGTGTACAGGTTTTTGTGTAGACATAAGTTTTTATTTCACTGAGGTCAGTGTCCAAGAGTGTAATTTCTGGATTGTATGGTAAGTGCATGTTTAGTTTTATAAATAACTGCCAAATTCTATGCCACAGTGGCTGTACCATTTCACATTCCTACTGGTAATGTACAGGTCATCCAATTTCTCTGCATCCTTGCCAGCATCTGGTGTTGTCAGTACTTTTTATTTTAGCCATTCTGATAAGTGTGTAGTGATATATTTTTGTGGTTTTATCTCCCTAATAGCTACGTGGTGTTGAACACCTTTTCATATACTTATTTGCTATCTATATATCCTCTTCAGTGAAATGTCTGTGCATGTGTTTTGCCCATTTTCTAAATGGATTTTTTTTTTTTGAGACAGGGTCTTGCTCTGTTCCCCAGGCTGGAGTGCAGTGGCACAATTATGGCTCACTGCAGTCTCAAACTCCTGGACTCAATCAGTCCTCCCATCTCAGCTAGAACTACAGGTGTGCACCACCATGCCTGGCTAATTATTTTTATTTAAAAAAAAATTTGTAGAGACAGAGTCTTGCTATGTTGCGCAGGCTGGTCTTGAGCTCCTGGCCTCAAGCAATCCTCCCACCTTGACCTCCCAAAGTGCTAGGATTACAGGCATTTCCGGCCCCCTCCTCCTTTAAATTTATTTCGCATCTTCGTAAAAAATCATTTAGTTATACTTATGCGAGTCTATTTCTGGGATCTCTATTCTGTTCCATTGAACTATGTCTCTCCTTCCACCAGTATCACATTTATTGTAGCTACATAGTAAGCCTGAGCATCGACTAGAGTGATTCCTCCCACTTTATTCTTCTCTAACAAAATTGTCTTAGCCACTCTAGTTCCTTTGCCTTTCCATAGAAATTTTAGAATAAGCTTGTGTATGTCTACAAAGAACCTTGCTGAGAGTTTGATAGAAATTGCATTAAACCTATGGATCATTTCAGGTGTTCTTTGATTTTTTTTCTTCGGCCTTTTATAATTTTCAGCAAACAGACCCTGACCAGGTTTTATACATAAGTATACATACATTTTTAGTGATGGTGAATGGTATCATATTTTTATTTTGTTTTTTATGTGTTCATTGATAGTACAGGAATATAGAAATGTGATTGCTTTTTGTGTGTTGATCTTGTATCTTTTGACCTTGCTGAACTCACTTATTAGTTCTAACAGTGTTTTTGTAGATTCCTTGGGATTTTCTACATAGAGCATCATGTCTATCTGCAAATAGAGAAAGTTTTCTTTCTGATCTGTTTAACTTTTATTTCCTTTTTTTACCTTACCGCAGCAGCTGGGACTTCTAGTACTAGGCTGAATAAGAATGATGAGAGTGTATGTTCTTATCTTGTTCCCAATCTTGGAGGAAAAACATTTTGTTTTTCTTCATTGAGTATGATGCTGCCTGTGGGGTTTTTTTGTTTGTTTGTTTGTTAGTTTTTGGAGATGGTTTTTATGAGACTGAAGAAATTCCCCTCTATTGCTGGTGTATTGTTAGGTGTTTTGGTTTTTTTTTTTTTTTTTTTTTTGAGACAGAGTCTCATGTTGTCGCCCAGGCTAGAGTGCAGTGGTGCAATTTCAGTTCATTGCAACCTCCGCCTCCCAGGTTCAAGTGATTCTCCTGCCTCAGCCACCTGAGTAGCAGGGATTACAGGCACCCGCCACCATGCCTGGCTAATTTTTATATTTTTAGTAGAGACGGGGTTTCACTATGTTGGCCAGGCTGGTCTCAAACTCTGAACCTCAAGAGATCCGCCCACCTTGGCCTCCCAAAGTGCTGGGATTATAGGCAAGAGCCACTGTGACTGGCCTGTATTGAGAGCTTTTTTTTTTTTTTTTTTTTTGAGGTGGAGTCTTGCTCCATCTGGAGTGCAGTGCGTGGCTCGATCTCAGCTCACCGCAACCTCCACCTCCTGGGTTCAAGTGATTCTCCTGCCTCTGCCTCCCGAGTAGCTGGGATTATAGGTGTGCATGCCACCACTCCCAGCTAATTTTTGTATTTTTAGTAGAGATGGGGTTTCACCATGTTGGCCAGACTGGTCTCAAACTCCTGACCTCAAGTTATCCGCCCGCCTCAGCCTTCCAAAGTGCTGGGATTACAGGTGTGAGCCACCACACCCCGCCTATTGAGACTTTTAATCATGATCTGGTGTTGAATTTTGTCAAATGCTTTTTCTGCATTAATTGATATAATCATGTGGTTTTTCTTCTTTAGCCTGTTGATATAGTAAATTATTTCCATTAAGTTTTGAATTTTTTTTGTATTTTGAGACACGGGTGTTTTTTGTTTTTTGAGACCTCTGGTACCCAGGCTGGAGTGCAATGATGCAACCACAGCTTACTGCAGCCTCAAAATCTTGGGCTCAAGTGATCCTCCCGTCTCAGCCTCCCAAGTAGCTGGGACTACAGGCACCAGACCATCACGCCTGGCTAATTTTTCTGATTTGTTATAGAGACGAGGTCTCACCATGTTGCCCAGGCTGGTCTTGAACTCCTGGCCTCAAGTGATCTTCTGGCCTTAGCCTCCTGAAATGCTGGGATTACAGGCATGAGCTACCATGCCTGGCCTCGTTTTGAATGTTGAACCAACCCTGCATATCTAGAATAAACCCCACTTGGTCATGGTACATTATTCTTTTTATATATTGTTGGATTGGATTTGATCAAATTTTGTTTAGAATTTTTGCATCTAAATTCAGGAGAGAGAGTGGTCTGTAGTTATATTGTTTTGTATGTTGTTTTTGTCTGGTTTTGATATCAGGATAATACTTGGGAAGCATTCCCTCTTCTTTTGTGTAAAATTGGTCCTAATCCTTCTTAGAATATTTCATAAAATTCCCCAGTGAAAAAATTTTGGCCTAGAGATTTCTTTTCTGAAAGCTCTTTAATTATACAAATCCAATTTATTTAATGGTTGTAGAATTATTCAGATTATCTATTTCCTCTCGGTAGAGTTTTGGGTTTTGAAGAATTGATTCATTTCTTTTAAGTTGTTGAATTTATTAGCACAGGAGTGTTTGTGGTATTTCCTTATGATTCCTTTAATAGCTGTAGGATCTGTAGTGATAGCCTCTCTTTCATTTCTGATGTTGGTAATTTGTGTTTTCGCTTTTTATTTCTGTCAGTCTTGCTAGAAGTTTGTCAGTTTTATTGACTTTTTTTCTGAAGAACCAGCTTTTTGCTTCATTGATTTTCTTTACTGTTTTCCTACTTTCAATTTCATTTATTTCTGCTCTTATCTTTATTGTTTCCCCCTTTTCTAGTTGGTTTTGGTTTATTTTGCACTTTTTTTCTTGTTTTTTGACATAAGAATTTAGATTATTGACTGGACTTTTCTGGGTTTTGTTTTCTTTTTGTTTTTTGTAGAGATGGGGTCTCTTTATGTTGCCTAGGCTGGTCTCAAACTCCTGGGCTCAAGTGATCCTCCTGTCTTTGAGTCCCAAAGTGCTGGGATTACAGGGGTGAGCCATTGCTCCTGGTCCCTTTTCTGTTTTCGAAATGTAAGCATTTGGTGCTATAAACTTCTCTGCTTTACCTGCATTCCACAAGTTTTGATATGTCATATTTTCATTGTCATTCAGTTCAATATATTTTTTAGAAATTTCCTTTGAGACTTCCTTTTTGACCCATGGATTATTTAGAAATATGCTGTTCAGTTTTCAAGTTTTAAAAGACTTTTTTGTTATCTTTGTTATTGATTTCTAGCTTGATTCCATTATAGCCAGAGAATACTTTCTGTATGATTTCACTTCTTTTAAATGTATTAAGGTTTGTTTCTGAACCCGCATATGATCCATCTTGGTCAGTGCTCCATAAATACTTGGAAAGAACGTGTATTTTCTGTTGCTGGATAAAGTATTCTATAAATGTCAATTAGATCCTCTTGGTTGATGGTTTTGTTGAGTTCTTCTATATCCTTGCTGAATTTGTCTAGTCATTTTACCAATTGCTGAGAGAGGGAGTTGAGCCCTCCAACTCTAACTGGGGATCTATCTATTTTGTTGTTCAGCTCTCTTGGTTTTTGCTTCATGTATTTTGAAGCTCTGTTGTTTGATGCAAACACACTTAGGATTGCTACATCTTTTTGGTGGATTGATCCTTTAAACACGTCTCTTTTGTCCTTAGTAACTTTCTTTGCTCTGAAGTCTATTTTATCTGATATTAATATAATCATTTTTGCTTTTTAAAATTAATGTTTGTATGATATATCATTTTTCCATCCTTGTGCTTTCAACCTACCTATGTTGGCATGTTTGAAGTGAGTTTTCTGTAGACAGCGTATAGTTGAGTTGTGCTTTTTAGACTTTTTTCTTTTTTTTTTTCAGAGATGGTGTCTCGCTATGTTGCCTAGGCTAGGCTTGAACTCCTCCTTCCTCAGCTGGAATTATAGATGCGCACGACCACACCCAGCTGGGTCGGGCTTTTTTTTTTTTTGGGAGACACTCTCACTTTGCCACCCAGGCTGGAGTGCAGTGGTGCGGTCTTGGCTCACTGCAACCTCAGCCTTCTGGGTTCAAGTGATTCTCCTGCCTCAGCCACCGAGTAGCTGGGATTACAGGTGTGTGCAACCATGCCCAGATAATTTTTGTATTTTTAGTAGAGATGGGGTTTTGCCATGTTGGGCAGGCTGGTCTCAAACTCCTGGCCTCATGTGATCCACCCCCGTCGACCTCCCAAAGTGCTGAGATTACAGGTGTGAGCCACCATGCCCGGCCAGGGTTGTGCTCTTTTTAAATTCACTCTGCACCAGGTGCGGTGGCTCATGCCTATAATCCCAGCACTTTGGGAGGCTGAGGTGGGTGGATCACCTGAGGTCAGGGGTTCAAGACAAGCCTGACCAATATGGGGAAACCCCGTCTCTACTAAAAATACAAAAAATTAGCCGGTCGTGGTGGCGGGCGCCTGTAGTCCCAGCTACTCCGGAGGCTGAGGCAGGAGAATGGCATGAACCCGGGAGGCGGAGCTTGCAGTGAGCCGAGATCGCGCCACTGCACTCCAGCCTGGGTGACAGAGCGAGACTCCGTCTCAAAACAAAAAACAAAGAACAAAAATTAGCCGGGCATGATGGCATGTACCTGTAGTCCCAGCTACTAGGGAGGCTGAGACAGGAGAATTGCTTGAACCCGGGAGGCAGAGGTTGCAGTGAGCCGATATCATGCCACTGCACTCCAGCCTGGGCGACAGAATGTGATTCCAACTCAAAAAAAAAAAAATGCACTCTGCTTATCTCTTTCTTTTAATTGGTATATTTAGTCCATTAACATTGAAGGTAATTTTTATTATGTCAGGGATTCAGTCTGCCATTTTATTATTTGTTTTTTGTTTGTTCTTTTTTTCATTCTGCTTATTTTTGCTTGCCTTCCTGTAATATATTTTAGAATTTCATTTGGATTTATTTATACTGATTCTGAATATATTACTTCGTATAGTTTTCCTAGTGGTTGCTATAGGTATTACCATATATATATATGCGTGTGTATATATATATGTACACACACACACACACACACACATAATTTATCATAGCCAAGTGGTGTTCAAATGAGTTCAGATTGAGTAAATTCTATTGATCTGTCTTCAAGTTTACAGAATCTGTCCTCTGTCATCTCCACTCTATTATTGAGTCCATCCAGTGAGTTTTAAAATTTCAGTTATTTTTTTCATTCCATTATTCCTTTTAGTTTTTTTTTTTTTTTTTTTTGAGAGAGAGAGGGTCTCACTCTGTCGCCCAGGCTGGAGTGCAGTGGGGTGATATCGGTTCATTGCAACCTCCACCTCCTGGACTCCTCCCACCTCAGCCTCCTGAGTAGCTGGGACCACAGGCATGCACCACCATGTTTGGCTAATTTTTGTATTAATTTTGTATATAAATTTTATAGAGTTGCATTTTGTATTTCTTTGTAGTTGCATTTTGTATTAATTTTTGTAGCTGCATTTTGTATTAATTTTGTATATAAATTTAATTAATTTTGTATATAAATGTTGTAGAGTTGCATTTTGTATTTTTTTGTAGAGACAGGGCTTCACCATGTTGTCCAGGCTGAGTTCTATTTTAAAGTATCTATTTCTTTGCTGAGATTTTCAATTTTTCATTTATTTCAAATGAATTTGTAATTGATTGTTGAGAAGCTTAAAGGCCCTTGTCAGATAATTCCAGCATTTGATTCATCTTGATGTTGGTATCAGTTGACTGTCTTTTCTCATTCAAACTGTGGTTTTCCTGGCTCTTGTTATGATGAGTGATTTTCGATTAGTATCCTGAACATTTTGGTATTAGCAGGTAGTTACCCTACTTAGCATGTAGGTTCTGGTCTACTTTAGTGGGCCAGTGACAGTTTAGTCATTGGCCAATGACAGTTTAGTTTTCTGAGCCCATGCAATGTTACTTTGGTCGGCTTGATTTTTCTGCTATTCCTGGGGTTTCTGCTCAATCCTTGCTGGTTCTGTCTACAGGGGCAGAAGGTCCTTCCTTCTTTGAGCTGCATATTTTTGGTGGGTGATCTTCCAGGGGAGAGAGTTGCTGAAGCCACTGTGTGTGAGTCTCCTTATGCCATTGGGTGGAGGGAAAGGAGACACAGGGCTTTGTTCCTGCTACCTATGCAGGCAAATTGGGTTGCCTGCTGGTACCCCAGTTCTGGAGGGAGCACTGAGACAGCCCAGGACTTTGCTTGCTGCTACAAGTAGATTGGACCACTTTCTGGGAGCTTTAGTTGTGGAGCAGGGCTTAGATCTCCCCACTAGGTGTGTGTCTGGCTTCATCTTTCCCAGTCCTTTGTGTGTGCATGCGTGCATGCTTGCACGTGTGTGTGCGTGCATGCATGTGTGTGTGTGTGTGTATGACTGTTGGTTTTAGGTTGCATGCCTCTTTGGCACCCAGTCTAGGAGTATACAGGAGATAAAAAGAAAACTGAGGAAGCTCACCATGTCCTGAAGTTCCTGGCCAGTCTGTCTTCTTTCCTGCTTTCAGTGTCCTTTTATCATTGCTTATTGAATAATTTCTAGGGTATAGAGTTGCATTTGAAGGAGAGGAGCAGTCATTTTGTTCCAGAATCAGAAGCCCCTAGTGTAGTTTTAAATTACATTTCTTGTAGTGTGAGTGAGGTTGAGCATCTTTTGATAAGTTTTTAAACCATTTTAATTTCTTTTTCTCTATTTCATTTTCTGTGAACTGTTAATATCATTTGCCTATTTTCACATTGGGCTGGGGGTCTTTGATGTATTGATTTGTAAGAGTTGTTTTCGTATTCACTAGGAATTGCAGATATTTTCTCTTTTTATCTCAGTTTATCTTTTGACTTTGACTTTGACTTTGTTTATGGTATGATTTTTGCTTTGCAGGTTTTTTTGTTTGTTTGTTTATTTTTTTTTTGAGACAAAGTCTCACTCTGTTGCCCAGGCTGGAGTGCAGTGGCATGGTCATGACTCACTGCAGCCTCAACTTCCTAGGTCCAAGTGATCCTCTTGCCTCAGCCTCCCAAGTAGTTGGTACCACAGGTGTGCGCCACCATGCCCAGCAAATTTTAAATTTTTTGTAGAGACAGGATCTCCCTATGTTGCTTAGGTTGGCCTTGAACTCCCAGGCTCAAGCAATCCTTTCACCTTGGCCTCCCAAAGTGTTGGGATTACAGTTGTAAGCCACCATGCCTGGCCTATTTTTTTAAATGCAGTTAAATATATCAGCCTCTTCCATAGCTTCTGGGTTTTGTGTCATTCTTAGAATGGCCTCCCTATTTCAAAATTTTATTTTTAAAAATCTCCATTTTTGTCTTCTACTACTTTCATGATTTTAATTTTTATTTTTAAATCTTTGGCTTATCTGGAATTCATTTTGGTGTAAGTTTGGGTTAGTGTATCCAGTTGTCCCAAAGTGTTTATTGAGTAATCCATTATTTCCTCACTGCTTTGGAATGCTAATTCTTGTTTTTTTTTTATTTTTAATTGTGGTTAAAACCACAACATAAAATTTACCATCTTAACCATTTTTATGTGTACAATTTAGTAGTGTTAAGTATATTCACATTGCTGTGCAACAGATTTCTAGAACTCTTTCATCTTGCAGAACTGAAACTCTATACCCATTAAACAACAACTCTCCATTGAAATGTTACCATTTTATCATAAACTAATTTCCCATCTTCTTTATTCTTCCTGGACCACTGTCACAGCTTTCTAGAATCACCATAATTCCAATTTGTCATGCACACCATTGCCTGATTAATTTTCCTCATGCAAGCTCTGACCACAACTCTTCTTCATTTAAAACCTTCAGAGGCCCTCTCTGACACTGCAATTGAGATTAAACCCCCATTATACCCTTTCATTGTGCCCTGTACCTTTTCTTCCTATCACTTCTCATCATTTGTAATTTTAATTATCTGCATGATCACTTGACTACTGGCTATCTCCTTGCTAAACTTGAAGTTTCACGAGAGCAAGGACAATGTGCTTACCACATATTCCCAGTGCTTAGCATTGTCCCTGGCACAAAGTAGGTGCTCAGTCCTTATTTGTGGAATGAGAGATTGTCCCTTACCTGTGGAATAAAGTATTAACAACTGCAGGATCTGATTTTACCCTACCTCCTCTCGGTCCTCTGCTCTTTGAGGAAGTCAAGCTGTGGGACTTCCTTGAGAGAGGCTTGGGTTTTCTAACATTTTGTTCTGGTTTACATCATGCCCTGATTTTATCTTTGTATTTGTGCTCCAATTGCCCCCTCATCCTGGAGGCCATGCCATCCACTCAAGCCCCCACCAGCATTGCTGCTTGATGGAAATACAGTTCATCTTTCAAGGCTATGGCTATCTCCACCACTGAGCTATGAGTTCCTGGAATGCAGGAACGGGGTTCTCTCTGGTTTGTCCCTAGGGAGCAGCACTGCTCCTGGGCTCTAGGAGGTGCTCTTGGCTACACATTTGTTCTGAGCAGCAAGCTCCTTGCGGGTAGATAGTGTTCTTTACTTGTGTACATCTGGGTACCTTGCCTCCTAGCCCCCAGGGCCTATTCCAGGCCGGGATTTGGAGTTGGCTTCAGGAATCTTCTAGTAACCTAATGAATGACTGCGTCTGGTGTGAATATGACCTCTATGGCAAGGACTGAGACTTGCCTGCCTTTCCTCCACTGTGCCTTGTGGGTTCCCTTACTCCCTCTCCTTCTCTAGCAATAAAGTTACTGACCCAAGCCCTCCTCATCTGCCCCTGTGCAGGGCCTTGACTCTCCCTTCAGGATGTCCCATGCCTTTTCCCTCCAAGCTCTCTGGAGAGGAGGCTGCTCCGTTGGCCACATTTCTGGCCACTGGCACCAGGAGGCAGGGTTGCCATGCCAAAGTTCCTGCTCTCCCTCCCCATTCAGAAGCACCTTCTCTAGGTTTGATGGGTAATTTTGTATGTCAATTTGACTGGGCTAAGGACATTGATTGCTGATCAAACATTTCTGTGTGTGTCTGAGAGGGTGTTTCTAGAAGAGATGAGCATGTGAATGGGTAGACTGAGGACAGAAGATCACCCTCAGCAATGTGGGTAGGCATCATCTGATCTGTTGAGGGCCCAAGTAGAACAAAAAGACAGAATAAGGGTGAATTTGTTTCTGTCTAAGCTGGGACATCATTTTCTCCTGTCGTTGGACCTCTGTGCTCCTGTTTCTCAAGCTTCAGACTCAGACCAAGGCTTACACCATTACTATCCTCCACCTTTTCAGGCCTTCAGACTCCGATGAATTACACCACTGGCTTGCCTGGTTCTCCAGCTTGCAGACAGAAGACTGTGGGACTTCTCAGCCTCTATAATCTTGTGAGCCAACATATGTATATCTGTATATCTCTATCCTATTTGTTCTGTTTCTCTGTAGACTCTGGTTAATATACTAGAGATGCTCAGGCCATTCCCCACCATCACCTGCCTCCCAGCCACACTCCTGTCACTCCCATGATTCCAAAGCAGCCCATCCCCCTCCTGAAGGCACTGGCCCCTGGCTCAAGCTTCTCTCCACCCCAAGGGCTACTGCCATCCTGGGGGTCCCAGAGCTTATACTCATAGAGATTAGGGGTGGCAAGCTGGGGATCAGGCGTTGAATGCAGCCTGCTGACCTGTTTAGTTTGGCCAGAAGTGCGTTTTTTGAAGGCCCCAGCAGGGGAGGGACCCTGGGATCCTCTAGCCTTTCAGAGTTTGGCTGCATCCACATCCTGTCATTCTGCTTTAGCTGCCATGCCTGTGTCCACACTGCCCTTGTGTTGCTAGGAGCTGTGCAGATTCTGAGACCCTCCTTCACCTCCCTTCCTAGCTCCCCCAATCTTGCCCATGTGCAATAGATAGATAGGGCCGAAGAAGGATCCTATGACCTGGGAAGTCAGGTCCCTCCTTCCTCTCCCTTCCTAGCTCCCCCAATCCAGTTCCTGTGTTCTCCTCAGAGACCCAAGGCCCTCAAGCCTGCTCTGCTCTCCCCACCTTCTTCCAGCCTTCGTTTCTTCCTTTTCCGTTTTCCTACCCTTGCCTCATCAGCCCCCTCAAAACCCCATGTCTCCCTGTTCCCAGCGTTAGATGAATCTAACCATCTACCTTTATTGAAATCATCTTAAAAACAAGATGTTAAAAGTTGGTTAATTATTTGCTTTCCTACAAACCTCCAGAGATTCTTCCAGAGCCACAGGACTGGTGGCACTAAGGCGAAGGCTTGTTTCCAGAAGGCCCTATGGACTCTGCCTTTTGTGAACTTCTCCAACCTCATCTCCTCCCGTCCCCTCTCCCAGCCCTGTGACATAGCCTGCATGCTGAACTCCTGGTTTTCAGCCACTGTCACCCCTCTCATGCACCTGTGCCTGTTTAACAGCTGTTCCCCTCACTCATTCTTCCCTTGGCTGATTCAAGTCTTATTTCGAAAGCCAAAACTTTCTTCGGGTGGATCTACCTTTATGTAAGGACAGAGAGCAAGGCCAGCAAGGATGCACCACAAACAGATAAACAGTTGCTACCTCCGTGGAGAACCGGAGGCGATCAGGATTGAGGGGGAGATTTGGTCAAAGGGTACTTTAGCCTTATCTGCAAAGCTTCTACTTTTTACAAGGAGATTGGATAATGGATTTATTGCTTGTGAAATATGAAAACAAATAAAGCAGTTCAATACAAGGAGCCTTCCCCAGACTTCCCAGGCAGATGGAGCTGTTTCCTTTTCTGGGATTGAATAGCACCTTCCCCCTCTGTTCTAGGAAATGCTGTTTTATTATAATTTGTTTGTGCCTGTCTTTCTCCTTCTGAGATGAGGAACTCCCTCAAAGGTAAACTTCATCTAATTCATGCTCCCAATGTCTAGCAAAGTGCCTGGCCCAGAGCAGGTGCTCAGGGAGTGCTGAATCCAATCAACGCCCCTGCTAGCACACTCTTTTGAAAGTGCTTGCTAGGGGGCAGGCCTGATGCTAGTCCTGAGAGGCTGATTAGAGTCGTTTTCAGCATTCAAGGAAGAAGGCTGTCTGGGAGTCCGAAACATGGACAGAGTATCCAGGACATTGGGTTGTATCAACATGAGGACAAGGCTTTATCAGTGTATCACAAGGCCAGGATCCAGTGCAGTGCCACTGCCTTGCCACTTGGCATGCTTCTGAAGCCACTGCTTCCTCAGCAGTTAATTGAAAGGCAAGGGATAGATCGCCAAATGTTGAACTTGTCAAGCCTAGTTCTGATCTGTATCTCTAAGATGGAGAGGCCAGCTCAAACAGGGTGGGCCAGGAAGGTAGGAGTTAGGGACACTCAAGACCAGCTCAGAGTGTCCCAGGCTGGGAGGACTGAGCAGCTATGTGAGGAACCTGGAGAAGGCACCTCAAACCCCAGTTTAATGATGGGAGTCTGTTGCTTTTGCAATTTTCCAGAGAAATCTGAGCTCCCAGGTCACAGGATCCTTCTTCAGCCCTATCTATCTATTGCACATGGGCAAGAGGGCAAAGGAAAGGCCTTAATGGGTCAGTTGGATTGGGGCTAGAGAGTGGGTGGGGGTGGCTTTTACAGTTGGTGAAGTGTGTGCCACGTGGCCAGGGATGTGCCTTTAGACTTGGATGTGCATGTAGCAAGGAGGCTGCACAAAGGTCTGATCAGTCTCTCTTCCAAGAAAGCCCCCAACCAGCCCCTGTATGCCATGGTGTTCCTGGAGTCTTAGGGCAATGAGACCAGGTACTCCTGAGGAGATAGCCACAGTGGTGCTGGCAGCAGGAATTCAGTGAACAGCCCCCTTCACCCTCCCTTCTCCTTCCATCCCATCCAGCTCCTTCCCAGCTAGCCACTCACAACCCCGCCATGGGCCTCAGAATTGCTAAAGGGACATCAGACCATACTACACATCATTAGATCTCAATGAAGAACACCTCTAGTTGGCCCGTCTCTTTGTAAGTAACTTTATTTTTATTTACAACAGAATTGGTGGCTTTATTCCTCCATCTTTAGGGACACTTGGCATTAGCAGCTAGATGGAAAGTCCGCAGTGAAGTCAAACTCATTCTGCCCCAGCCACAGCTCCGGAAGCTCATTGGCTCGGTCCAACCCCAGTTCCACCACCAGCGACATCAGCACTTCCTCATCCACTGGGTCCGAATCGATGATAGCAGGGCTCTGGGCACCAGCAGAAGGAGAGAGTGATTCTGCCCCTCCCGCCTGGGCCCCAAAGTCCCAGTTTTGCAGGGGCCCTGCCTCCCCGGGTTGGCCTGGAGTGGCAGCAGCCATCCCCTGATACTGGCTATTAAGTTTCTGCAGCTGCATACTAGCCAGCAAGTGAGGGGCGGGGTGCAGGTTGAAGGATGGGGGTTTAGTGGGAGGGGTGGTGGTAGGAGAACCTATTGGAGATCCCGAGGAACTAGTGGGAGCCCCACTGGCCTTGGTTCCATTTGAGGCTACCCCAGGGTAGTGCAGAATGGCCACTGCTTTGCGATCTTTCACCGCAAGGTTGGAGTAGGCCACGGAGCTCATCTCTTGGTTGGCATCCTAGAAGACAGAGAAAAGCACACCATAGTAACCCTGCTCCTGGCTTGTCCTTCACCATTCAGCAGATTTAGAAGGTTCCTACCTGCACTTCATTTGGGACTAGAGGTGGAGAGGTAGCAAGACGACCCCCTTGAAAATTAGGCTCCCACCTCAAGCATCCTTTTGCTGCCATGGCTCTGAGCACTGAGGCCAGAGCCCAGTTACAGTGCTGGAGCACCTGCCATCCTAAGTGGGTTCACTGCTTTCAGCTCCTTCCCCATAGCCTCCACCTCACCATCCTAAAAAGGGCACCTCCTGTCCCTCTTCTCAGCCTCACTTTAGTCTCTTCAACAGAGTGGTTTTGCTCCTACTCAATTTCTCTGCTCCCTTCCCTGCCATCTTTCAACACCCCTAGTGGGTTCAATCTGACCACAATTTAGGCAGAAGCTGTTCTCATTCTCCCCAGAGATAGTCCTGTTGTCTCCTCTCTGCTCAAGGACACTGGGTAATGCACCTAGGAGGGCCTGGCCCATGACCCCGGAAAATTTGTCTTTCCCTGCCTCATCTGTAAAATGGCAAAAATTACCTCCTTCGCAGGTGAGGTGCCACCCTTGACATCAAGTGCAGGCCTCGACGTTGTTGGCATTTCAGAGCCTTGGCAGAAGTTGGATAAATTGGCGGGAAGTGATGCTGCCAGCTGGAGCTGTTGTGCTGCAAGTGAGGAAGAAGCAGTGGTAAGGGCAAAAGGCTTCACTGACCAACAAAGCACTAGCAAAGCCCGAAGCAGGGCAATGCCACGCAGCTATGAGGCAAGGATGGTGACTGAGTTAGAATCAAGACCAGAGATCACCCGAGCACAGGGAGGAGATCAAGCTGGAACTTTTGCCTGAGGCAGGAAAGGTGCTTGATTTGGCCAGGTACTGCCCAGGCAGCCACCTACCCATATCACCAAGATGGGACATACTGCTTCCTCATGCAAGTGACTTCACAGTCCCAAGGTGTATGTGTGGGGGTGAGGGTGGCACTGTTCCTGGTTCAGAGGACAGGAATGTCCCTGAGTAAGCAACATATTGTCTCAATGGGCTACTAGCATCCAGGCTGGAGAGTTGGGGCCTCCACTGGGACTGGGAGAATGTGAGAAGTCAGGGCAAGGAAGACCTAGAAAGCTAGAGGCTGCAGCACAGGGAAATAACAAGTCTCTAGCGCAAATGTCATGGAGCTCCAAAGCATGACCTTGGGCATGCCTGTGAGAAGCCAGGCTGATTAGGGTGGTCTGGGGGCTCTGAGGCAGCTGGAGCCAGAGAAGCTAGGAATGTGTCACTTTCCTCCATGTCTCAAGCCCCCTCCAAGACAGCCCCAGCATTGGGCTTTCCTAGGATGCCTACCCCAGAAACCTGAGTCCAGCCATTCCCATCTATAGTGACAAGTGAGGCACAGAGATTCAATGCCTTTTTAGTCAGGTAGCAGCGGTTCTGGGAGCAGAATCTAGCACCCCTATGGCCACATGCCTCACCTGACCACTGGCTAAGTCATCATACCTAGCTGGATTCAAAAGGCTTCCAAAGAAGTGATTCCCTGGCTCAAGTGCCAAAGGATAAGGGAATGAAGGCAAAAGAATACCTCCAAACCAGAAAATAAACAAACCTCTGAAAATCTCAACTTATTTTCCTGGAGGCCTGTTTACAAAGAAGAAAAAAATGTCCCATAGCTAGGCACAGTAGCACCCTCCTGTAGTCTCAGCTACTCAGGAAGCTGAGGTGGGAGGATCACCTGAGCCCTGGAGTTTGACACCAGGCTGGGCAACATAGCGGGACCCTATCTCTTTAAAAAAAAAAGCCCCATATATTCTAGCTTTCATGATCAATTAGAGATGTAGAATTTCATATTTATAAATACCTCTTGGTCCAAAGAATCTTGAGGACCTTAAAAAGAGTCTCTAATCTTTCCAAGGAGGCTAGAATTCTCCATGACACTCTCCACTCCGCAGCGGTCATTAAGAATCTGCTCAGACACTTCTAGAAAGTGGCCACTTACTACCTCTCTGTATCATCTTTGCATTGCTTACTTGGGTGGATGGGGGTAGGGGAGGGAAAAAATAGAGAAAGGGGTAAACATTTTTTTAAAAACATGAGGAAAAAATATCAGCTGTTGGGTCCCGCATCATTGCTTGATTGAAGCCCTGCTCCTTCTCTGAGGCAACCGTAGAAAAATATTTCAAAAGCAAGTGATCACCAGACAAGAAGTCTAACACATGTCGTCTTCAAGAGCCCTAGCACAATCAGTATCAGACAATTTTCCTGTCCTAAGAAAAATGTCTGGGGGCCCTGTCCACCTTTTCCTGTTCCTATCCAGCCTTCCCTCTCCTTTTTGCCGCTTGGTACCCGAATGTACAAAACGAAGAAAAAACAACAGGAGCAGCAGCAACAACAGCAAAACCAAAAGAGAAACATTAGAAAAATCAAAAGAGAGAACGAGCAAAAAAACTCTCTCTATTCTGATACCAGTTCGTGGGGGAAGACCATTTTACCGCGCCTCCCTCTTCAATCTGGGAGCTCCCCCAGAAGAGGCCCTATGTCCATTCAGATCTTCTGCCTTCCATTACTGACCCACCACCCACCCTGACCCCAGCCTGGGTCTGCGCTCAATAGGCGCTCAGTAAGTGTTGTTGAATGCGTCTGAAGAAGCAATCGCATTTCCATCGGCATCCCTGGCTCTGCTTCCCCGGCTTTCTGCCCTCCTCCACCACCCTCTAGCCCGTTCGTGGGCAAAACTTGGCAACGCGGAAACGTCCCAGCCCGCTCTCCAAGCCGCGAGCTGACCACTGCGAAACGGCTGCGACAGGCGGCTGGGAAACCTAGAGCAACAAGTGCCTCCTCGCCGGCTGATGCCTGGCGGCCCCCCGGCCACCAGTTCCCAGTCCCGCTGCCCGCTCTTCGCTTCAGGCCTTCCCTTGGGCGAGCAGCCCCCTCCCGCCTAGACAGGGGTGGGAAGGGGAGAGGGAAAAGAGAAGGGAGAGGCAGGTGGGGGCCTCATCTTTAACCTGATGGGGGACCAAAAGTTAAAATGGCACCAACCGGATGGTTCCATCTCGATTGCTATTTTCTCACTCAGAAGGAGAAATTTAAAAATCCAAACAGCACTGCGGCTTGGCTTGGACGCGCTCTAACCAGACCAGTCAGTTTCGCCACCTGAAAACTAAAGGCCCGTTGTTTGCGGACAGCTCGGCTGCCCTCCTCGCCGCATCCCAGATGGAGCCGCGGAACCGGGGGCGGCCGGGAGCATCCCTTGCACGGCGGGCGCGTGCACCCAGGCCACCGAGGCCCTGAGCGTCCGTTCCCGCAAGTGCTGTATCAGGAACTGATCTTAGAGACAGGATGGACAGGCAGGAAGGGGCACGGGGTGTCGGCCTCCGCGGCGAGTCCGCACTCCGGCGCCGGCTGCTGCCACTCCCGCGCCTGATCAACACTTACTGAGCGCCCGCTGAGCATCCGACGCGGCAGCAGGCTGAGCCTACCCCCTAGCCAAGCCGCCTGCGGTCAGTGCTAAAACCTCGCTAGGAGAAGAGTGAGAGAGGCTCGGAGAGGTGCGGTAACTTGCCCAAGGTCACAGCGCTAGAAAGTGGCGGAGCCGGGATTCGCAGCCAGGTCTCTCTGACTCCAAGTCCGGTGCTCTGCGAAGCAGGGACTCGGCGCGCGGCTCGCCAGCCCGCGTTTATAGGGAGAGGGGTGTGCGCGTGGGTGTGTGTGTGTGGGCGTGTGTCGGGGGAGGGGAGGGCTGAGGTCGACTGGGCAGTAGAGGCAAGTTGCCCAAATTCGCTAACTTCCATCCCGCAATTCCGCTGAACTCGGCCCGAAAAGCCCCCTCTTGCCTCAATTCCCCGAAGTAAATCTGAGCTTTGTGCAGCTCCGGAGCCAGAGCGTCCAGATGCGGTCCGGGAGATTAGCAAAGTCGGTGGAAGCCAAGCTGGAGAAAGCGCGGGCGCAGGGAGAAAAGGTGCTGCCGTCTCCCCGGGAGAAGCGGGCACCCGGCCCCGCTGGCCGGCAGGGGGGCGCGCTGGCGAGCGAACCCGAGCGCTGGCGGGCGGGCGGGCGGCCCCTCGCCCCCAGCAGAGCGCTTTCCAACAGAAAGCAAGTCTCCCCAGAACCCTCCGGCCCGCCTGGCGGCCGCCCACTCCCCATACCCGCTCCACGGGAGTCCTCGGCCCCGCCGCCCAGCCCGGCGCCCAGCCCGGCGGCCCGGCTTACCTCTGAGAAGCCGCCTGCCCTGGAGAGAGGGAAGCGCGGAGCTCGGTGAGCCGCAAGAGAGGCGGCGGAGCCCCCAGCCCCTGGCACGCACGCCGCCGCCACCGCTACCGCGAACCGGTCGCGCTCAGCGCCTGCGGCCGCGCCGTTGGCCACCCGACCCCGGGGCGCCTGGGAAAAGCCCGCACCACGCTGCGCCGCCGCTGCACCGCACAGTGCCGCGCCAAGCAGCCCCTGACCCAGCTGGTGCCCGCCCGCCCGCCCGCAGCTTCGGCGCCGGACTCCGGGGCGGTGGCGGTGGCGGCCACCGCGCTCCCTTCCCGGCGCTGGGGACCCGGCTCTCAAGCCCCCATTGCCGCCCGGAGAGCCCTGACGCACACGCACACGGCAGCAGACTGGCCTCGGCTAGGAATCCCAGGAAGGACAGACCCTTTTTTTCCCTTTTTTTTTTCTCCCCTCAATTTCCACGTCTTTATAACCGGCTTAGGGCATTATTAGCACATGTCCTGGCTCGTGGGCGAGTTGGTGGCAAAATCTGAACTGGATACTCACGGAGGGCCCGCGCGGGTGCTGTGCCGTCCGCTGCTCTCTTCCTCCTCACCGAGAACTGCCCCTCGCCGGCGGACTACAAGAGGGCAGCCGGGCAGAGCGAGCTTCCTCTCGGCAGCTCAGTGGTGCCCCTTCTGCAGCTGTGCCGCCGGGCACATTTTTATAGCAGCGGCTGGCGTCTGTGGCCCTTTAAAGGCGCTCGAGCTGGTGCAGTCACCGCGGATCGTGTGAAAGCAAAGGGCCGGCTGGGGAACGGAGTCCACGCGGCCACGCGAGTCCGGCAGCCCTGTGGACCGGCCAAGGCTCCCGGGGTGGGGCTGGCGAGTCCGGGCTATGGGCAGCCCTCGCCCGGAGCCCTGGCCGGTGCCCGGCTTCTAAAGCTGTCGGGGGCCAGGGCCCGGGACACCGGCTCTCCCCACCGCCCTGCGTGGGCTTGCCCAATAAATTCCACTTAGTAATTTCACTGAGGCAAAGGAGAGCCGTTAGTGTCTGTTTTCTGACCTAAATCTAGTCGGGGGCCAAAACGGGCTTCAGGGGTTTTGGGAGAGAGCTGTGGGCTCAAGGAGTGACCTGGAAGAGAGGGGCGCACACGAGACGGGGGAATGGTCATTAGTTTTCTGCAGGGCTGTCTTGGAGCCTGTCTGCCTTTTGGGGGGCTGTACTATTTCATTCGTTGAAGAGCTGAGGCTGGGGGCTCCCTTTCCTCTTAAAGTCGCCAGATTCTGGGCAGAGTCGCATGGAGGGCCTATATGGCAGCGGTGGCTCTTCTAGAAGTTCTGAGCTGGGGTTGGGTTCGAGGGTTTCTGTTCTGTGGTCATCCAGGGCAGGAGGCTGGCAGGATGCGACCCGGAGAAATGCTACTCTCCCGGACCGTGGGGCCAGGTACAGCTCACTAGGCTCGCCGAAAAGCCAACAGTAGGCAACGGGGTACGAAGAGCTTGCCCCAGGGTTCGCGGAGATTCCTCCTGCCTTCCCACGATGTCAGGTTGTTTTATTGTAACTACATAATCATTCCCGTCTAGCAAGAATAACGTTTTGCATTTGGAGTTCGTCTTTCTTAGGTAGAGATGTTGTCTTACAAATCCTTACTGGAAAGAGGTCTGGGTCTTCTCCTTCACCTCAATTCGGATTCTTTGTGGCCAAGAAATTCCCACCTTACCACTTACAGGGAGGCCATCGGGATTACCCCTCTGTCACCCCCACCCCCCGCCCCGGCCCCGCCGCTCTTTTTTTGCTGCCTTTCAGCAACAGCTACTCAGTTTACACTGTTTATAAAACATACTCTTTAAGAAAAGGTCCTGATGTTAAAAAAGGGGGGAGGGAATGTCACGAAGTCATTTTCACTATGTATGTGTTCTGTCTTCTTAATTGGATTTGAAGACCTGAAGTTCTCTTTTTCTTTTCTTTTTCTTTTTTTAGTAGCCCCAAGTGCCCTGCATTTGCTCTTCTAACAAAGTTCTGTTTGTTGACGGACTGACCGGCTTACTGACACAAAGATGGGAAGCAAATGGAGAGACGGATCAAGGCCCTTCCTCGGCATCTGGAGGAAGCTTGGGCGAGTGCCTTGGTCGCCAGGTAAACCCATTCTCCAGCCCTCAAGGCTGCCTTGCACAGCTCCAGTCTTTTCACCTACCCTGTCCCAACACAAACCCCGGTAGCATCCACACCCCACACATCTTCGCTGCACTTTCTCACTTTGCTTGCCAGATTGTGGGCCCTGCCTAGTCTCCCTCTGATAAAAGGCGGGATCTGTCGGCACCCTAAAGCCTTACTGCAAACCGCGTGTGAAATACACCCTCAAGTTCTCTTGGTGTTTGCCTGGGATGAAAAAAAATGTTTCTGCGAAAACTAAGTGGTGGAGAATGAGCGACTCTAGGCTTTCGAATTGCATGTTACTAATTTGAACCCCTGACCCACCCTCCCCGTCAGCCCCGGCTTGGCTCGGGAGCAGGTCTGGCAACAGCGGCAGCTTCTCCGCTGCAGGCTCCGGATCCGGGAGGTGTGGATCCGCCCTCCATCTATTGGATGGCTCCCAGGCCAATTGTTAGAAAGAGGCATATGTTCATCTCGGCTTCTGGAGTGTCTCCGGAGCAGTTGCTCAACAGCCAGCCCCCTCCCCCATCCGGACCATTGAAGGGCAGAAAAAGGAGCGCCCTCCACCACATTTCTCTGTGCCCACATGCCAGAAAGGGTCTTCCCCCTGGTGACTTCCTGTCATCTCCACTGCTTACCTCCTGGGGAGCAGGAACGAGAGGGGCTTCAAGCACTCAGCTTTGAAGCACAAAAGCCACCCCTTTCCTTTTTGGGGACATGGGAGAGGAGGTTAGTTGCAGAGGCTGAGAGGGAGCAAAGGAGACATTTGCATTTCTCGGCAAAAATGCTCTGATCACTGACTTCCCCGTTGGCTCCAGCAGAGCTCAGAGCTCTCCGCTGAACTCTTATCTCCAACTTGGCAACTAGACCGCGAGCTTGCGAAGCAAGGAGAGGACAGGGATGGTCACCTACCGAGAACCTCTGTGCGCCAGCGCTGGGCCTGGCATGTTCCCCATCCATCATCTCATTTAATTCCCAGGACAGCCCTTTGAGGTAGGGTTTACCAAAGGTGAAACAGAGCCTCGGGGAATTGCCCAAGTTCACATAGCCACGTGGCTGAGTGTTTGAATCTGGGTCAGGCTGGCTGCAAAGTTTTTACCCTCAGCCCTAATCCCCGCTGCCTAGGAGGGTAAGGAGGCTGTCTAGAGTGCAGGTTCAGGGGTCAGTAGGCCTGGGTTTAAATTCCTACTTTGCCATTTGTTAGCGGTGAAGTCTTAGGCCAATGGCTTCATGCTTTGGTCTTCAATCTTCCCATCTGTTAAATGGGGATAACAATGGTACCTAATCTGTGGGCGTTGCTTAGCCTGATTGGTGCCCGCAGTGTAGTAAATGGCCAATAAATGCTGTTATCGTACTGGACCTTCTGATTATTTTCCTTTTGCCTCCCGTCCCTGCCTCAGCTCACACACTTCAGATTCAGTAATACTTGCTGAATGATTAATTTTAAAACCAGACTGAGAGGGGATGAAGGAGGTCTATAAACTCAGGGAGGAGAGAGAGAGAGAAAAATGCAGATTTCTTCTTAAAATCCCACCCTCCAGAACCAAGGACTGCCTGAGCCATATGACAGGAGTAAATTTGGGACCAAAAAAAGGTGACCACTTTTTACAGGTCAGCCTATAAACTTACAGAGTGGTCTCCAGAAACATATACTCAATACGTGTGTAGAAAAAACTTTAAAAGCACAAGTTTTTATTCAAGAATATTTACAGCAGAATTGTTGATAATAGTGAAAAATGAAAAGGAACCTAAATGTCTATGGTAAGGGTGTGTCCTTTGGTACCTTGACACACACACACACACACACACACACACACACAATCCTGATTTTGAAAACTCTTATTCATAGGAAAATATTCATAACAAAATACGAAATAAAAAATGCTGGGTACAAAGTTGCATAAATATGATGCCAAGCTGCAAAGGGCACAAAGGGAACAAAATTAAATACTCACTATGTTTCCAATCATGTATGAATATGTACAGAAAGCGACAGTCTGGAAAATACCAAAACGATAACAGTGCCAGTAGAGTGGTAGGATTATGAGTGATTTTCTTCTCTTTTCCCCATATTATGCAATATTATTCTTATAAGTAAATATGAGTTTATAGTTAATAAACTCCATAAATATTATGTTCCCACTTTTGTTAAAATATATGTGCATAGAAAAAATATCCATAATCTCACTACTCAATTATAATCACTGTTAACACCAAAAATTGTTAACAGTGATTATAATTGAGTAGTGGGATTATGGATAATATTTTTATTTTGCTTTTCTTTATTTTTCTGCAATATGATTATATTACTTTCTTACAATTAAAACAGATTCATAATTTGAAAAGTACATAATCAGAGGGATCCCACTTGGGTTAAGAGTATGAATGTAAATTGAAAAAAATGAGAAGGAAGAATACTAAAATATTAAGAGTTTTATATTAGGTGGTAAGGAATTATGGTTCATTTCCTCTCTATTTTCTGTAATCTGCTTTTATTATTTTTACAATTAAAATAAAATGTACCTAAAAATAACATATACAATATGATCCCACTTTTGTTAAAAACGAATATGTATATAGAAAAAAATAATAAACTACTCCAAAATGTAGTAGTCTCTGGGTGGTGAGTTTATTAGTGATTTTTGTTTTCTCTTTCATACATGATTTCTTCATATGCCAAATTTTCTACAGTCATCATGTATTAATTTTTTAAAAAAGTGTAAAGTACTTCGGTAATGAAGTTTTTATGGAAAAAAGAGCATGTCTGGGATTTGCTTTAAAACATTCCAGTTGAGGGTGGGGAGAAAGTGGACAGGGGATATAGATTAAATAAGATGATAATTGTTGAAGATGGCTTCATTATAATGTGTTTTTGTTTATTTGTTTGTTTGTTTTGAGACAGGGTCTCACTCTGGCACCCAGGCTGGAGTGTAGAGGCGCGACCTTGGCTCACTGCCACCTCCACCTCCTGGGCTCAAACAATTCTCCGACCTTAGCCTCCAGAGTAGCTGGGACTACATGCGCGTGCCACCATGCCCAGCTAATTGTTTGTGTTTTTGCATTTTTTGTATTTTTTTTGGTAGAGATGGGGTTTCGTGATGTTGCGCAGTTCTTGAACTCCTGAGCTCCAGTGATCAGTCTGCCTTGGCTGCCCAAAGTGCTGCGATTACAAGTGTGAGCCACCGCGCTGGCCTATAATGTGTTCTTTACTCATGTATATGTTTTTTAATTTCCATAATAAATTTTTTACAACTATTTTTCATATACATTATCTCTTTTAATCTTATGCTACCCCTGTGGGGTCAGTTATCTCCATTTTATAGAAAATTGAGATTCAAAGAGGTGAAGTCACTGGACCTGTAACACAACTGGGAGGCGAGACTGGGTCTCCATACTCCAGTTCCAATTCCAAGAGCCCAGGGCTCTTCTACATATCCCAGTTGCTGCTGCTCTTTAAAATAATTAAAAATAATTAACACTTTGTCTGACCATAAATGTAATTGTTCACTGCACAGAATTTGCAGGTAACAGAAAAGCACTAGGAGGAAAACATAATAATCAACCCAACTGCATCCTAGTTAACCCTCTGGTGTCTGGCGGTGCAAACTTCATCTCAGTTGCCTCTTACTCCAGAGGTATTGTGTGCTGCAAATTCTTCTCAGTAAGAGTGGCTAGTCTTTCCTGATGGGCCACCGAGTGAAGCTGCAACTCTTTGGGGCCCCTGTCACGTGTGGGTTCCCGGGAGATGGTGGGTCCTAACTGCCCCCCCGACCCCCGTTATTTCCCAGTGTCCCCTTTAGATACTTCAGCCAGGACCACGGTTTTAGGGGAAGTCCTGGTGGCCCTTTTCCTCTTGCTCCATGTGGAGACTCTGCCCAGAAGCCCCCTTAGGATCCTGTGAGTTTGCAACCACTGTGAATATGCCTGTGCCTCCATTTCCCCATCTGGAAGATGCTAGTGAGAATAGCAGATGGGTCAGCCTCTGCCAGGGAGTGATGAGCTAACGTCTGTAGTGCTTTCCAGCCCCTCGGAGCAAGGTGCTGGATCCTTCCCGGCTCTGCGCCTGCCCCTGCCAGCCTGAGTGAGCGCCTGGGCGGCTCTGCGCCTGCCCCTGCCAGCCTGAGTGAGCGCCTGGGCCTGGCCGCTCTGCGTGGAGGGAGTGGCCGCATTCCTCTGACCCAGGCCAACAGGCTTGGACAGGCACTCACTTTTGCTTCTGTGTTTAAAAAAAAGGGAAGAAGAAGAAAAGAAGAGAAGAGAAGATGAATTGAAGAAGAAGGGAAACAAGATCAGTTACTAGGGGAATGGGCCTGGAGAAATAGAAAATTGAGAAGAGAGCAGAGCGATCACAGGGCATCCTTGGGCACCCCAATCAGCTTCGTAGATTCTAGCCCTGGTTTCCTGTTTACACATGGGGTGGGGGAAGTTTGGAAAGGGCCAAGAATTGGGTCTAGTTGAATTGATTCCCTACTTGATTTCCTGTTATTTATGCATAATGGGAAAACCGCAAATATACAAACAGCTCAGGCCACCCGGCCTCTTGAATCCTTAGGGGCCATCTTCACAGCTCTGTCCACTCCAGCCTTCAGGGATGTCATTCCAGTGTATGTCCCTTCTCTGTGCCCCCTTCTGGCATTCAACTTCATAAGAACCCTAGCCAGTCAACGCTATCATCCCCATTTTAGGAAGAAGGGCATCGAGGCACAGAGAGGGGAAACAAGCCTAAGATGACACAAAGGGTTAAGTGGCAGAGCTGGGATTCACAGCCGGGTCCGGCTCACTCCTGAGGCCAAACACCCCCCGCTAGGCTACCTTGTTATCGGTGCCCCCCTGTTATTGGTGTCTATGCTTTTCTTTCTTCTAGAATGGATGGTTCACCACACTCATTGCAGTAAATAGTCAACACGTATGGCCAGAATGGATGCGTGGCCCAGATCTAGGGAGAACTCTTGAGGGAGGAGTCCATTTAGGGGCTGGGGCAGCAATCTCCAGGGATGAGGTGCAGGTGGGAGAGGGCAGCAGCAAAGATGACTCTGAAAACTTTACCCAGGGAGAAGCCTAGGGTTCAAAGGCAGGGAGGGAGAGAGGTGCTGGTGTAGAGGAGAAAGAGAAGCAGCAAGCAGGCCTGGCCCTGGGCTGTTCGGGTGTCAGCAGTGAGGCTGGAGGCCTTGGGAAGGTGTGAGGCTTTGTTGGGGAAGAGAAACTCTGCTTTAAGCATGTTTAGTTTAAGCTGTTGGCAGAACATCCAAGTGGAAATAGCTCACACACAGCCAGGAATATAGGACTGGAAAGAAAGTGAGGTTGTGTCAAAAAGAGCAATCGGCAGGATGACTTTCGGCCAAACTGTGGGGAACTTTCCCCTGCTTCTCTCCATGGCACAGAGAGGGGCTTTCTCCTCGAGGGGCCTGGGGGACACTGGCTTTTCACTGCAGCCATCCCTCTCCCCTCTCTAGCCCCTCCAGCTCAGCACAATCATGGACACGTGCTTCAAATCTCTAAAGGGCAGTGTGAGAGGATCTCAGTCCATAAATTTCCCCATGCCAGGGAGTGATAGGGCCCTCATCTCACGTTGCTAAATACATTTGGCTAGGCCTCAAGCATGCCAGGCCTTCCCTGGTTTCACTTTAGCTTCTAGAACACAGGCCTTTGGGGTCTTGTTTGCTCTCCTTTTTTGGCCACATGCCATTGTCAGGTCAGCACAGTGTCTCCCAGCTTACTTTGTCCTTAAAAAGGTGAGGCCACTTCAGTCTGGCCCTGCTCCCTGCAACAGCAGGCTGAAACTGCTCCCTTGGCCTAAGACCTGAGAGATTTTGCAACCCTTTGCCCTGAGTCTCATCTCCACGCTACGGGGATTTCCCTGGACTCCCCTTTCTTGGGGCCCAGCCCTCCTAGTCTCCCAATCCCATCTCAGCTGAGGCCTCACACTTCCATTCATCCATGGATCCCACTTTGCCCTTAGTAAGAGTCTCCACTGGCATGGAGAAGTCTCCCAGCTTGGACCACTGGCCCCTATTGCCTCTCTTGGCCCTTAACTTTGGGGCTGGGAGGCTGGCCTGGACAAACATGGCTGAGTGAACATGGTTAGGAGTCATTTCACATGCACAAACTGGGAGACTGGAAAGATTTCCACGGATCCCCACAGCCACAGAGACTTGTCCCCCTGTGTTCCCCGGAAAGGCCTGTGCTCTAGAAGCTAAAGTGAAACCAGGAAGGCCTGGCATGCTTGAGGACAAGATCAGTGCTGGAGATGGATTGAGGATCTGGGGTATCTCAGGGGGTCAAGGTGCAGACTGCCGCCAGGCAAGCAGAGAGGACCACAGGCCTGGTTATACAAGGTAAAACTTTCCTGCCTAGATGCAGGGAGAGTGCCTCAGCTAGCACATACAGTCTGCTTGTACTAATTACAAAAAGGCACCTCCTCTGGGAGGAGCAATTAGAACCAGGTGCTGCTTCCTCTGGGCTTTGCACAACCCTCACCCCTGGGCCCACGGCTTTGCAAGAGGAACACAAGCTGAATTTCAGGGCACAACCTGCACAGACTTTGAGGCCTTGCAAAGAGATGAGTCTGGGTCACCACATGGCTTGCTTAGGTTCCTGCAGTGGCCTGGCACCCCTGAATATACCACCTCAAGGGAGAATTCTTCCTACTAGCTCTAAATAATAACATCAGTGGGAATGGTCACTGAACACTCATTAGGAGACAGATCCTCTCTGTTCCTAGTGCTCTGTGCTTATTCTCTCATTAAATCCCCCAATAACCTTAGGTGTTAGGTCAGTACTATTATTACCTCATCCGTATTTTACTGATAGGGAAATTGAGGCACAGAGATATTAGGCAGCTTGACAAGGTTATACACTTTGTATGTTTTGGGCCGAGAATCTTAACCAGGCTGACTGGCCCCAGAGCCTCTGCTGGTGACCACTGGGCCTCACTGTCCCCTAAGTAACGCCCGTTGCCAGTAGGGACCTGCCCCTTGTAGTTCATAAAGGCCTTTCCCATCCATGAGTAAAGTCAATTCTCACACAGCTTCCTCACTCCTTGGAATGTTGTCACTGTTACTATCAGGTCTTCCCTGATGACTTTTTTTTTTTTTTTTTTTTGTGGAGACAGAGTCTCGCTCTGTCGCCCAGGCTGGAGTGCAGTGGCACCATCTCGGCTCACTGCAACTCCGCCTCCTGGGTTCAAGCAATTCTCCTGCTCCACCTCCCGAGTAGCTGGGATCACAGGTGTGCACCACCAATACCCAGCTAATTTTTTATATTTTTAGTAGAGATGGAGTTTCACCATGTTAGCCTGACTGGTCTTGAACTCCTGACCTCAAGTGATCCGCCCACCTCGGCCTCCCAAAGTGCTGGGATGACAGGCATGAGCCACCGCGCCCAGCTACTGATCACATCTTACAGATGAAGGGAGGAGGCTTGGAGAGGTGAGATGGCCTTGCTGAGGTCAGACAGCCAGCAAGTGAGGATGCTACCATTTGAATCTGTTCTTCCAGGTTCAATCTTTCTTTCCCCACTCTCTGACTGTGTACCCCATCTCCCTGCCCTCAGGTTCTCACCTTTCCTCAAAACTGAATGTCCGAGCTGGTAAGGACTGGAGAGATGACCTTATCCGACTTGTCACTCAGTGTTACAGAATAGAAAGTTAGCGCTCTATTGATACCTGGTTGGACTGGAGTCAGGGTAAAAAAGACAGACCTGAGCAGAAAGAAATGTATTCAATGCAGAGAGAAAGGAGAACCAATGAGAGGAAGAGAAAGATAACAATGGGTGGGGGGATGGGGTGGGGTGGAGGGAAAGAATACGCAGATGCCTGGGAAGAAAACAAGGTAAGGAAAAGAAATCAAATGAGAAAGAAAAAGGCCCAAAGTGGGGTGAAGGCATAAGTGACCAGCCATCTGGAAGCAGCACTGAGCTCGGCGGGGGCGTGTGTTTGTGAAGCAGGGGAGCTGGACCGACAGGTGCGAGGGCCCAGCTGCAGCCAGCCAGGAACTCTCCAGGCCCAGCGCCCAACCGGAAAGAAGGCATGGCCCCCGCAAGAGACTTCTCAAGGGTGATTTTGGCTGCAGGAATACGGGGAGGAAACTGCCTTCTTCTAGAGGCAGAGTAGACCCTCAGCAGGTCCAAGGTGGGGAGGCTTGCCTCTGAAGAGCTCCTGGGGTTCCAGGGGAGGAAGGTTCCCATGGCCTATCTTTGCACTTCTCTTGCATTTTTTTTCAAGCCTCTCCCAAGTGTGACCTTTGGAGTCTGGAATATGGATAATGCTCTGCTATGTTTGTATCTCAGGCTGCCTTGTCCTGGCCTTGAATGGTCCGAGGGGATTAGTAAATGCCAATTCGTGCTACCAACAGCTGAAACCCAACAGGAATAGGTAGGGAGGGGAAAAGGGCTGCCAGACCCAACTGGCCACTCTCCCTCTCAGCTCCAGCTGTGGCCTAGTCTGATAGTGAGAGCACAGGGCTCCACCATCAAACTGTCCCTGGTTCAAGTCCTGAGGCTACCACTTCCTAGCTTTGTCTTTGGGCAAGTGACTTTGGCTCTTTGGGCCTCAGTTTCCTTACGTGTCAGGTAGGGGAAAATAAGAATGCCTACGTCATGAGGCTGTGCCAGGGTTGAATGACATAACGTCTATGGCTATAAACTCTCAAGTGCTGTACACATGTAAGTAATTACTCTTCCCTGACCCCTCTTCCCTGCTGCTTGGGGGATGGAGTCAGCTTTTCAATCTGAGTCCAGTTCCAAGCCTGACTTCACCTCTTTGGCCCTGTTTTCCTCATTGTCACATATAACTGTGTGGGAAGTCAGGCCTCTCTGACCCACTGGGGTGGGATCAGGGCTGGCTCTTCTTCCCACACAGTTTTTCATTCAGGCCACAAATGTAAGCTGAGCCCCTACATGGCCCTTCTTCAGTCACCGAGGCCTCAGAGGGACCAAGGCACCACCTCAACCCTCAAGGAGTTCCCAATATAGTGGGGGAGATAGAAAAGCAGACCTTAAAATGAAGTGGGAGATAGGTGACATCTGAGCTGAGGATCAGCATTCTCCAGGTATTGGGGACAGCATGGGCAAAGGTGCTGATGGGAGCTGGGAAACAGCACAGGATGGGATCTGTGAGGTTGCAGGAGCCAGACTTGGATGCCACGTTAAGAAATTCAGCCTTTATATTGTGGTCACTAAAGATGATGTGGGCAGATAAGCGTGGAGTCTGGTACAGACAGTTACTCAGTAAAGCATGCTCATTGCCTTGACTTTCTCTCTCCATCTTCCATCTCCACCAGTGAGCAAGCGAGCCAGCCCTAGGCTTCCTGGAGGGCTCCCAGGTCTCTGCCCTGAACATGGCCCCATAAGGGCTCTTGAGCCCCCTGTTTCCCTGCACATTTTCCCAAACTCAGTAAACGGCACCTCTGTTCACCCAGTTTCTCAGGCCCAAAACCTTGCTTTCATCTTTTTCTTTCTCTCTCCCCCTAGATCCAACTGATGAACAAATTCTGTCGGCTGTTTCTGAAATACAGCCAGAGGCCAGGTGCAGTGGCTTACTTCTGTAATCCTAATACTTAGGGAGGCTGAGGCAGGAGGATTGCTCAAGGCCAGGAGTTGGAGACCAGCCTGGGCAATGTAGCAAGACCCGGGTTGTAAAAAATAAAAATAAAAGAATCAGCAAGGCACAGTGGCTCTTGCCTGTAGTCCTAGCTACTCAAGGGGCTGAGGAAAAAGAAACACTTGAGCCCAAGAGTTCAAGGTTACAGTGAGCTATGATCACACCACTGCACCCCAGCCTGGGTGACAGAGCGAGACCCTGTCTCTAAAAAATTTTTTTAAATGCAGCCAAAATCCAAACCACTCCTCACCACTTCTATAGCCACAACCCTGGGCTGAGTCACTCTCATCTCTTCCCTGCAGTCACCCTCTGACCAGCTCTCTAGCCTCTGGCCCCTATTCCTCACACAGCAGCCAGAGGGGTCCTGTCCCCTCTGCTCAGGAGCCTCGAATGGCTCTCCATCCCATACAGGGTAAAAGCCAAAGTTCTTACAGTGGCCCATGTCACTTGATCCTTCCTGCTTCTCTACACTCATTTTCTCCTACTCTACCCTCATTCCCTCAGCTTCATGCACATTGGCCTCGCCATTTCTTGGATATGACAAGACAGTTCCTGTCTCAGGCTCTTTGCATTTGCTGTTCCCTCTGGCTGGGACACTCTTTCCCTGATGGCCACCTGGCTAGCTGTTCAGGTTTTTGCTCACTGTCACCTCCTCAAATGGGCCTTCCCTGGGCACCCTTTCTAAAATAGCCCTGTCCCACTCAACTTTTATCTTGTTTGATTTTCTCCATAGTACTTACCACTGCTTGCCATATTGTATTTATTCTCTGTCTCTCCAACTAGAGTAAACACTCCATGAGAGCAGGCATTTTGTTTTTTGAGACACGGTCTCGCTCCATCGCCCAGGCTGGAGTGCAGTGTTGTGATCATGGCTCACCACAGCCTGACCTCCTGGGCAAAAGGATTCTCCCACCTCAGCCTCTCGAGTAGCTGGGACTACAAGCATGTGCCACCATACCTGGCTAATATATTTTAATTTTTTTTTTGTAGAGATGGGTCTTGCTATGTTGCCCAGGCTGGTCTTGAATTCCTGGGCTCAAACAATTCTCCCGTGTCGGTCTCCCAAAGTGCTGGGATTATAGGAATGAGCTACTATACCCCCTATCCTTTTAAGTCTCTGGTAACCCCAGGACCGTGCTATGGGGCTAACTGGTGGGCGCCTTTGGAGGAAGCATTCCAGTCTGGCAGGAAAGCTGCAGAGTAGTGAGCGGTGCCTACCAGCCTGGGAGTGGAGTGGCCCAGAAAGGATGGCCACAGTGTGGAGGGGAGGAAGGGCAGATGAAAAGTGCTGAATACAGGGCATTAGTAGGCCTAAGAAATGGCAGTACCCATCCACTGTCCCCACCAGTCTACAGCTGTGATTTTGTGGTTTCTCTTCAGCCTGTCTCCTTTCACATACATATGTGCACATTAGTACCAATCCCCACCTCACCCCTCATTCCCACCCTTATTCTACCTTTATCTTCACTTTCAGGTTGTGCAAACCCATGCCCTCCATGCTGCCCACAGTGTGACTCCCAACAGGGAATTTTTTGTTGTTGTTGTTTTGTTTTTGAGATGGAGTCTTGCACTGTCGCCCGAGCTGGAGTGCAATGGTGTGATCTCGGCTCACTGTAGCCTCCGCCTCCCAGGTTCACACCACTCTCCTGCCTCAGCCTCCTGAGTAGCTGGGATTACAGGTACCTGCCACCATGCCTGGCTAATTTTTTGTATTTTTAGTAGAGATGGGGTTTCACTGTGTAGGCCAGGCTGGTCTCGAACTCTTGACCTCATGATCCGCCCACCTCGGCCTCCCAAAGTACTGGGATTACAGGCCTGAGCCACCACACCCAGCCCCCACAGGGAATTTCAAAAGGTATTTAGGTAGCTTTTGGGGGAAGATACGTTAGGATTGCACTGTATGTCTAGCGCTAGCCTGAGCCTCTGGGAAAATTAGGATGGGCTCATAGTCACTGCTATTCCCTTTAATTCCTCCCAGCATTTACTGAGGTCCTACTACATGCCTGTCATGAGTGCTGGACCTGAAGAGATGGGAAAAGTCAATGAGTGTTGTCAAAGAGACAGGTAACTAAATAATAACTTACTATTAAGCATCTGAAACATGCCCAATCTCACTAATAAAACAAAAAAAATGAAAATTCAAACAATGAGATAGTTTTACTTTTTAGGTGGGAAAAGATGAAGTTGTAGGGAGGGTGTGGGGGCAGCCACATTCACACAGCTTTAGTGGGACTGTGAATTGGGACAACACCTCTGGGAATCAAAACCTATAATCTCTTTTGTTTGTTTTATGTTACATGCCCTTTGATCCAGCAGTTTCACTTCTACAAATTTATCATGAGGAAATAATGCAACAAATGTGCAAGGGTATAGGTAAGAGGATCTTCGTTGCAATTTTTTTGAGGTGAATTGCGCACAATGGAAATTTAACAGTTTTACCCAATATAGACAAAAAATAAATGTTTGAGGTGATGGATGTTCCAGTTCCCCTAATTTGATCATTACACATTGTATACAGCTATCAAAATATCACACGTACCTCCAAAATATGTACAACTTTTATATGTCAATTAAAACATAAAAAAGTAAATTAACCATTTTGAAGTGAAAATTCAGTGGCATTTGGTACATTCACAATGTTGTGTAATCACCATTGCTATCTGGTTCCAAAACATTTTCATTACTCCAAAACAAAACCTGTACCCTTTAAGCAGTTACTCCCAATTTTCCCCTCTGCCCAGGCCCTGGTAACAACCAATCTGCTGTCTTTATGAATTTGCTTATTCCGGGGGTTTCAAGTAAATAGAACCATACAATACGTGACCTTTTATGTCTGGTTTCTTTCACTTAGTGTAATGTTTCTAAGTATTGTATCAAGTATCAGTGCTTCATTCCCTTTTAAGGCTGAATAATATCCCTTGTATGCACATGTCACAATTGGTTTATCCATTCATCCACTGATGGGCATTTATTAGAATATTGTGGCATTTATTTCACTACCTTTTGGCTATTGTGAATAGTGCTGTGATAAACATTCATATACAAATATTTCTTTGAATACCTGTTTTCAATTCTTTTGGATATATAGCTAGGAGTGTAATTGCTGGGTCATATGGTAATTCCATGTTTCACTTGTTGAGTAGCCACCAAACTGTTTCCCACTGCAGCTGCACCATTTTACATTCCCACACCAAGGTACAAGGATTCCAGTTTTTGTACATGCTCATCAACACTTGTTATTTTCTATCTTTGATTATAGTGATCCAAATAGGTATAAACTGACAAGTGATTGCGGTTTTGATTTGCAGTTCCCAAATGACTAATGATGTTGAGCATCTTTTCGTGTGCTTCTTGCCCATTTGAATATCTTCTTTGCAGAAATGTCTAATCAAGTTCTTTGCCTTTTTTTTTTTTTTAAGACAGTGTCTTACTCTGTTGCCCGGGCTCTGGAGTGCAGTGGCGTGATCATGGCTCAGTACAGCCTCGACCTCCTGGGCTCAAGCGATCCTCCTGCCTCAGCCTCCTGAGTGGCTGGGACTACAGACGCAGGCCACCAAGCCTGGCTAATTTTATTTTTTAATTTTTTTGTAGAGACAGGGTCTTGCTATGTTGACCAGGCTGATCTTGAAATCCTGGACTCAAGAGATCCTCCTGCCTTGGACTCCAGAAGTGCTGGCCTCTTTCACTTTCTTGATAATGTTCGCTGCAGCAAAAAAGTTTTTAACTTTGATGAAGTCTAATTTATCTATTTTTTTCTTTTGAGACAGAGTCTCATTCTGTTGCCCAGGCTGGAGTACAGTGACACAATCTCGGCTCACTACAACCTCTGCTTCCCAGGTTCAAGCGATTCTCCTGACTCAGCCTCCTGAGTAGCTGGGATTACAGGCGTGCACTACCACGCCTGGCTAATTTTTTGTATTTTTAGTAGAGATGGGGGGGGTCTCACCAGGTTGGACAGGCTGGTCTTGAACTCCTGACCTCTGGTGATCTGCCTACCTCAGCCACCAAAAATGCTGGGATTACAGGCGTGAGCCACCACACCTGGAAGGCTAATTTATCTATTTCTCCTTTTGTTGCTCGTGCTGTTGGTGTCATAGCTAAGAATCCATTACCAAATCCAAGGTCGTGATCTACCCCCATGTTTTCTTCTAAGCATTTCATAGTTTATCTCATACATTTAGGTCTTTGATCCATTTTGAACTCATTTTTGTGTATAGTATGAGATAGAGTTTCAACTTCATTCTTTTTTTTTATTTTTCCTAGATGGAGTCTCGCTCTGTCGCCCAGGCTGGAATGCAGTGGCACGATCTTGGCTCACTGCAATCTCCCCCTCCCAGATTCAAGTGATTCTCCTGCCTCAGCCTCACGAGTAGCTGGGATTACAGGTGCATGCCACCAAGCCCGGGTAACTTCATTCTTTTGCATGTTGAAATCCAGTTGTCTCAGCAAAATTTGTTAAAGAGACTTCTTTTTCCCCATTGAATGGACTTGGCATCTCTGTCCAAAATCAATTGACCATAGGTGTATTTCTGTACTTTCAATTCTGTTCCATTGTACCTATATGTCTGTACTTATGCCAGTAACACAATGTTTTGATTACTATAGCTTTGTGGTAAGTTTTGAAATAGGGAATCATGAGTCCTCCAACTTTGTTCTTCTTTTTCGAGATGTTTTTACTATTTGGGGTCTCTGGAAACTCCATATGAACTTCAGGATGGATTTTTCTATGTCTGCAAAAAAGTCTTTGGGATTTTCATAGGAATTGCTTTCAACCTGTAGATCGTTTTGAGTAGTATTGACACCATACAACATTAAGTCTTTCAATCTATGAACACGTTTTTCCATTTATCTGTGCTTTGTTTAATTTCTCTCAACAACATTTTATAGTTTCAGTGTACAAGTTTTTTGCCTCCTTGGCTAAGTTTATTCCTAAATATTTTATTCTTTTGGATGTTATTGTAAATATAACTGTTTTCTTTTTCTTTCTTTTTTTTTTTTTTTTTTTTTTTGAGATGGAGTCTCACTCTGTTGCCCAGGCTGGAGTGCAGTGGTGTGATCTTGGCTCACTGCAACCTCTGCCTCCTGAGTTCAAGTGATTCTCCTGCGTCAGCCTCCCGAGTAGCTGGGACTACAGGTGCATGCCACCACGCCTGGCTAATTTTTTGTATTTTTAGTAGAGACGGGGTTTCACCGTGTTAGCCAGGATGGTCTCGATCTCCTGACCTCGTGATCTGCCCACCTCAGCCTCCCAAAGTGCTGGGATTATAGGCGTGAGCCACCGCGCCTGGCCAGAACCGTTTTTTAAATTTCCTTTTCGGATTATTCATTGTTGATGTATAGAAACACAATGGATTTTTTTTGTTAACCTTGTACCCTGCTACTTTGCTGAATTCATTTATTAGCTCTAGTGGTTGTTGTTGTGCAGTGTTTTTATTTGTAAGGAAAATTGAGAAAATTCTGAATGTTGAGCAATAGGGGACAGGTTAAACAAATTTTGAAGCATCCATATAATAGGATCATTTCAAGCATCAGGTGTGCCTTCCTTTTTGGTATGTCTGGCATATGTTATAATGGAAGATGAATAAAGTAGCTGTTTCTAGATTGATATGGAAAGCTGTCCACGGTGTATAATTAAGTGAAAGAAAAATCAGGTTGCAGAACAGTTTCATTTCATTTACATAAAAGTCAAATGGTCATATATGCATAATGCCAGCTCCATTGAGACAGAGATCGTTGTCTGTTTGTACACAGATGTAACCCTAGTGCCTGGCACACTGCATGGCACATAGTAGGTGCTCAATAATATTTATGGAGCAAATGAAAAAAAGTCTGGAAAGAAAAACACTAAATTGCCAATAGTGGTTATTACTGAAGTATAGGGATATGAGGGAACCATTATCTGTATTATCTGAAAGTTTTTACCTGAAGCATATATTGAGGGGAAATATTTCATTACACACACACACACACACACACACACAAACACACACACACATTCTCTTACCAAGTAAGTGGTTAGGAGAAAGGCATAGTGGGCCAAAGGAGGAAGGTGCCAGGACTCCATCTGAGGTAAATAGAGGCTTCTCACAGGCAGTCACTTTGGAGCTGGGCCTTACCAGGCTCCTTATTATTTATTTATTTTTTTGTCCACACAGTAGCCAGAGCGAGCTTTTCAGAATGCAAGTCTGATCAGACCACTCCTTGGCTTAAAACTCTGATGGCTTCCTTACCTGCAGGCTCAAGCCCAGCCCCCCCAACCTGGCACAGGAAGCCCTTTGTGATCTGGTCCCTGCTATCTTTACTTGCAGCAACTCACCAATATAGATTTTAATGTTTTATTATGAAAATTGAAAAACCACAAAACCAGAGAGACTATATAATCAACTCCCATATATTCATTCAATCCACTTTAACAGTGATCAACATTTTCAAATTTTGTTTTACCCATGTCCCCCTCCCTCCCCACCCTCCATATACATTTTCCTCCTCTGGAGTATCCAGATACAGTTCATCTATAAATACTTCTCTTTATCTCTCTATAAGATGAGGATATAAAATATATGTGTATATAACCACCATGCTGTTATTGTACTTAACAAAATTATCAATAATTTCTTAACATAACCTGTTCAATGTTCCCTCATTGTTTTAATAACATCTTTTTACAGTTGGTTTGCTTGGATACCGTCAAATATCCTGTGTTCCAGCAACATCAAGCTGCTTATTGCTTCCCTAAATTTCCTGTGCCTTCTTGCCTTCATGTATTCCAGTCCCTTTGCCTGGAATGCCTCCTCCCATGCCTGGCCCAAGATTCAGCTTGAGTGTCACTGCCTGCTTGTAGCCTTCATTGTTGCCCCAGTCTAGATTGCTTGTCTCCTCCTCTGTGTTAATAATACCCAGAATAAGGCATTGCTTTGTCTTATTACATAGTTCTACCATTCTCTAAGTATGTATTGAGAGAGAGAGAGAGAGGAGACTGGGTGCGGTGGCTCACACCTGTAATCCCAGCACTTTGGGAGGCCGAGGCGGGCGGATCACGAGGTCAGGAGATCGAGACCATCCTGGCTAACATGGTGAAACCCCGTCTCTACTAAAAATACAAAAAATTAGCCAGGCGTGGTGGCGGGCGCCTGTAGTCCCAGCTACTCGGGAGGCTGAGGCAGGAGAATGGCGTGAACCTGGGGGAGGCGGAGCTTGCAGTGAGCGGAGACTGTGCCACTGCACTCCAGCCTGGGCGACAGAGTGAGACTCCATCTCAAAAAAAAAAAAAAAAAAAAAGAGAGAGAGAGGAGAAGAGGAGACAGAAATAGAGAATGATAAATGATAGATGGTATCTGGGGATTGCCAGGACAAGATGGCTACTTTAGTTAGGGTAGGGTGGTCACAGTATTATTATTATAACTTATTTATTTATTTAATTTATTTTTTTTTTGAGATGGAGTCTTGCTCCCATCGAGCAGGCTGGAGTGCAGTGGCGCGGATCTTGGCTCACTGCGACCTCCACCTCCTGGGTTCAAGCGATTCTCCTTCCTCAGCCTCCTGAGTGGCTCGGATTACAGGCATGCGCCATCACACCCAGCTAATTTTTGTATTTTTAGTAGAGACGGGGTTTCACCATGTTGGCCAGGCTGGTCTTGAACTCCTGACCTCAGGTGATCCACCTGCCTCGGCCTCTCAAAGTGCTGGGATTACAGGCATGAGCCACCGCACCCGGCTTTTTTAAAAAATTTTTTGAGACAGAGTCTCACTCTGTCACCCAGGCTGGAGTGCAGTGACACAATCTTGGCTCACTGCAACCTCCATCTCGTGGGTTCAAGCGATTTTCCTGCCTCAGTTTCCTGAGTAGCTGGGATTACAAGCATGCGCCACCAAGTCTGGCTAATTTTTTTGTATTTTTAGTAAAGACGGGGTTTTGCCATGTTGGCCAGGTTGGTCTCGAAGTCCTGACCTCAGGTGAATGGCCAACCTCTGCCTCCCAAAGTGTTGGGATTACAGGCATGAGCCACCACACCCAGCCATATTATTATTATTATTTGAGACAAGGTCTTGCTCTGTTGCCCAGGCTGGAGTGCAGTGGTGCAATCATGGCTCACTGCTGCCTCAACCTCCAGGGCTCAAGGCATCCTCCTGCCTCAGCCTCCTGAGTAGTTGGTACTACAGGCATGTGCCACCACGCCTAGCTCATTTTTGTATTTTTAGTAGAGATGGGGTTTTGCCACGTTGGCCAGGCTGGTATGGAACTCCTGGGCTCAAGCAATCCTCCCAGCTCGGCTTCTCAAAGTGTTGGGATTACTGATGTGAGCCTCCGGGCCCGGCCCTAGGGTATTTAATTGAGTCGGACAACTGAATGAGGAGAAGGAGCCAGTCTAGGGAAGATTGGGGCATTCCAAGCAGGACTAGCGTGTGCATAGATCATGAGGTGAGGGGCCCCTGCCTTAGACAGCTCTATTTATGTCTGTCTTTACCTCTACGTCTGTAGATCTCATCCTTTTTGTAATCACAAAACTCCTTTGAGTGTTGAGACTCTGATAATAGCTATGGCTCTGTGCCCCAGAAAAATGTACATATGTACAGTCACACAAATTTGCATACTATTTCCCTAATTCCTGAAGCCAGGGAACCCCAGGAAGTTTCCTTACCCACAGCGTGTTCACATTTAGGGCAAGAACAGTGTCTACTACTAATATATAACATGCGCTCTACTACATGCTTTTCTGCATTATCTCTTTGGTCCCTCGCAACCACCCCCATGAGGTAGGTACAGGTAAGTGTCGCCATTTGATAGACAATAAGACTAAGGCTCAGAGAGAGGGAGTTACTTGGCCAAGGTCACACAGCTAGTAAGTGAAGGGAGAGGCTTAAACTCAGGCAGTCTGAGGCTGAAGTGTGTTATGTTGCATGCCAAGGCACTACAGGTCGGCTTTGGGCCCAGCACTGAGCAGGAGGTTTGGGGATCTGCCCCTGGCAAATGCAGAGAAGGAGGAGCTGCAGGAGCTTTCTGTATAGGGGCTTAGAGATGTCAAAACACACTTGTTTACGTGGTTGTTTTCTTTCATTCTTCTGCTTTTCTCTTCCTCCTTCTTTTCCTTCTCCTCTTCCTCTTTTTCCTTTTTTTTGTTGAATGACAATATTTGATTTTCTTATAAAGAAGTCTTTCTGCCTTAGAGTCTTTTAAACATATAATTGGAAATATACTACTGCTGTCTCTGTGACAGCTAACATTGAATGCAGCAGAGGCAGATCCACCCTCCCCAAAGGTAAACTGGTGGGAATTTTCCATTGACTTAAAAAAAAATGTTATGTATTAACTTTTTTGGGACCAGGTAATACATTCACATGGTTCAAAAATCAAAAGGTACAAAAAGGAACTGAGTGCAGGTCGCCCTCACTCTGCCGCTTGCCATCTGGTTCCCTTGCCCAGAGGCAACTGAGGTGTCCCAGTTCCTTGTGTATTTTCCCAAAGGTGTTTTATGCACATATATGCATATCCGATATCGATATTCCTTTTTAAGTGGTTATTTTCTTACCCCTTGAGTTGGAGACATAGTCTACACTTCTTTCTTGGTCTCTTTGGCCCTTGTGAGTGCCCTGGAGACAGAGGGGGCTGGTGGGTTTCCTATAAGCACTGGGTTTTCCTCAGAGGTGAGCCTTCCCTGGACCATTTCCAAGGCAGGCCCTCCTGTCCAGAATACTTTACACGCTTTTCAAAGTGCTTTCATCTTTGATAATTCATCAGCCACTCACAATAGCCCATGAGGTGCAAGAATTATTCACCCCATTTTATGGGTATGGAAACAGACCCAGAAAGGTCAAGCAACTTGCTGAAAAGCACACAAACGAATGAATGCTACTGTGTGGTGAGGGCCCAGAAGCAGCATGTGGCTTGGTCCAGCTTGGGCTTTGGAAGCAGTAAGAAAGTTGTTTACTTCAAAGTCACAGTTTAAAAATATTCTAGTGGCACTAGTGTGGGACAGTGGAAAAAGTAAGGGAATTTGCAGTTCCAGCCGGGTTTTTCTTCCTGGCTCTGCCACTTAAAAAGGGGCATGTTACTTCATCATTCTTAGCCTCAATTTTCTAATCTATAGAGTGGGGATGATAATACCCACTAGCAGGGTGGACAGTGACGTACAAGTGAAAATGATCTGTAAAATGGGGCATATGCCCATGCTTGCTTTGCCATTGTTGTTATAGTTATTGTGGCTGGTCCCTTGCAGACACAAGGGGTGGGTGGTGGCGGGGTCAGCAGCAATTTCCTAAAGGTAAGACAGGCAGGCTTATGGTGGGGACAAATTTGCCCCACCCTCAAGCCAACTGATCTAAAAAGCATCCCCCTCCCCCGCATCCCCCTCCCCGCCACCGCCCCCACTGATCGGTCTTCCAGGCAATTAGAACAGCCCCAGGGCCTGAGCACAAAGTCTTCCTCAGTGGGTGTCTTGAACTGACTTTGATCTGTAACTACCCCCTAACTCCCCGCGGATCAATTGTTTCTTTTTTTTTTGGGGGGGTTTATGTATTTATTTTTTTCTATTATTAAAGTAAAATGTGCCCACTACAGAAAATTTGGAAAATACTGAAAAGTAGAAATGTGCTCCCACAGCTCTGAGCTCATGTTGATAACAGAGCTGGAAACATGTTGGGATCTGCTTCTTTTTCTCCTCCCTTGCCTTGTCTGGGAATTCCTAGACAGCCAGGATGGATGGGGCTGTGTGCTTGTCTGCCATCCCGGTCCCAGTAGTTAGTTGAAGGAGCTTTGTAAATATTTGGTAAATAAAATTACAATATCATGACATTTAGTTGTCTCTTCCTCATCTCTCCCATTATCCCCCATCCCCATTTTTCCATGTTGCCAACTCCCCAGAGGTTGCAGTAACACCACACATTACAACTTCCTCCCCTTTTCATTATGTGCCAATTGTCTACTGGGAAGCATCCTTTCTATCCATGGAAGTGCTCCTCTTGGATCTGACATGCCAACACGCCTTTTCCATCCCTTAAATCACTCCCTGGACAGGGACAGCTCCTCCCCAGGGTGCCAATAAGCCCCTCTCCATGACTGCAGTGCCAGTATTCCTACCCCACCATGGACAGCCCCAGTGCAACACAGAGCTTGGCCTTCTGTCCCAAGAACTTGGGCTAGGGACACACTAGTTCCCCAGTGAGGTCAGACTCTCAAGCCGGGCCAGAGTAGAGATTGGAAGGAACAGGGTTATTCTTGACACTTCAGCGAGAAGAAAAGTTCAGAACTGTGTGTGCTGTCAGTGGCGCTTTACAATGAAGACAACGGGACAAAGAAGTAGGTTTTCAAAGATTTTATTAAAAAAACCAAAGATATATAACACTAAAACAACACCAGTGGACTTCTCCCCACCTCCCAGTCTGCTGATCAGTACCCTCTCTCCCAGGGCTCCACCTGGATGGTCCTGAGGCCCAAACCCTGCCTCTCAGCTGCCTCCTGCCCTACAAACTGGTGACTGCTCTCATCCAGCTTCTGATCTGTTTAATTTAAGATGATTAAAATACTCCCCTCCCCAATTCGCTTAAAAATAATTTTCAAAGATTAAAAACTTCATTTGTGTGTGTGTGTTTTTTTAAATAAGAACTTTAAATGTGGGATATCTCCTTCTTCCCCTAGGCCCAGTTGAGGACTCTGGGGTGCCTGCCTCTTCACCCCAGGAAGCCAGCTGCCACTTGGTGCCCCTTGGAAATTTTCAGGAAGTAATTTCTTTCAAATTTCCCCTGCAGTCATAAATTCCACAAACTGCTTGCATAAACACGCTGTCTTCATTATAGGCACCACTCCTCAGTTCTGGAAACCTGATCTCTTTCTGTCAACTAGACCACATGCTTCAGATTCCCTGCAAACAGGGGAGAAAACAAAATTCAAAGTCAGGTAATGTATGTGAATTACACCCCAATAGAGCTATTTTTTAAAAAGCACTTATATTTTGGGGCTTATTCTCTGCTGCTCTTGGGAACTCTGTGACCTCGCCATAAGGAACAAGACCAGAATAGCTTGCTGGATGATGAGAAACAAATGGCCCAGAGACCCCTGTCACCCAGGCAACCACCAGCCAATTACTGGACATGTGATCGAGGCCTTTGACAGCCAGCTGACTGCAGATGCTGGGTGTATCCAGCCAGAACCAGAAGAGCCACCCAGCTGAACTCAGCTCAATTGCCAATCTATAGAGTCATGAGCTAAACAAATGGTTGTTTTAAGTCTCTCTCTCTCTCTCTCTCTCGTAACACTTTTCAGAGTTCATTCTTTACTAACTGCATCAAATCTCATGCTCCCCACCCCCAACTTTTCTTCCTTCCCTTAGCAAGGCACAACCCTCCTAGCATTTTCTCTTGTGAGTACCTGTGAAACACGGATTGGGGGCTTTCCTCTGATCTCAGGCCTAAGAGTCTTTGAGGGAAAAGTGATCATTTGAAATCCTACCGGACTGGGCTCTAGGAATGAAAAGTTGCTCACTTTGTCCCTCCGTAGTCTTTGCCTTGCCACACTTCCCCAGGTAGAAACACTGGGCTCCAAACCCTATTGGCCACTTCTCTGAAACAGAAACAATGCTCCCTGAGGGCAGGGCCTGGCTGTCTTACTTTTGGTTGATTTCCAAAGTCTTGCACAGTGCCTCACTCATAGTAGGTGCTCAGTAAATGGCTGAATGAATGGACGAATGAAAGGAAGGAAGGAAAGAAGAAACAAATCAGAAACAAACTACTTGCCTATCTTTTTTTTTTTTTTTTTTTTTTTGAGATGGAGTTTTGCTCTTGTTGCCCAGGCTGTCGTACAATGGCGCAATCTCGGCTCACTGCAATCTCCCGGGTTCAAGCAATTCTCCTGCCTCAGCCTCCCGAGTGACTATGACTACAGGTGTGTGCCACCATGCCCAGCTAATTTTTGTATTTTTAGTAGAGATGGGGTTTCACCATGCTGGCCAGGATGGTCTCGATCTCTTGATCTCGTGATCCACCCGACTCGGCCTCCCAAAGTGCTGGGATTACAGGTATGCCCGGCTTTGCCTATCTACTTTTATTTTAAATTTTATTCTGCAGTAAAATTGACATTTGTGCATGTGCAGATCTGATTTTAAACATATGTATAGATTCATGACAGAGAGGAGTTCCATAACCCCTCAAATCTCCTTGTGCTATCCTTTTGCAATCACATCTTCCTTTCTCCCCCACACCTAGCAAGCACTGATCTGTTCTCCATCACTGTAGTGTTGTCTTTTTGAGAATGCCATATAAATGCAATCAAACAGTCTGTAACCTTTTAAGATAGGCTATTTTATTTTTTTACTCAGCATAATGCCTTTGAGGTTCATGCAGATTTGTGCATGTATCAATAGAAGTTCATTCCTTTTTTGTACTTAGCTTTTACTTTTAAAATAATTATAGAATAACAGGAAGCTGCAAAAAAAAAATAGTGCAGAGAGGTTCTACACACCCTTCCCCAGGTTTCCCCACATGTTAACATCTTACATAATTACTGTTCAATATCCAAGTCAGGAAATAGACATTGGTACAATTCACAGATCTTATTAATATGTCACTAGTTTTACAAGCACTCATTTGTGTGTGTATAAGTGTATAATTCTAGGCCATTTAATCGCAAGTGTAGATTCATGTAACCTCAACCACAATCAAGATACGAAACTATTTTATCACCACAAAGATTTCCCTCCTCTACCTCCTTTACGGTCATTCCCATCCCTCCTCCTTCACCATCCCTAAGTCCCGACAACCATTCATCTGTTATCCTTCTCTAAAATTTGGTCATTTTGAGAATGTTATAGAAATGGAACCATACAGTATATAAACTTTTGAGATAGATAGGCTTTTTTCACTCAGCATACTGCTCTTAAGATCCATCCAAGCTATGGTGTGTATCAAGTTTGTTGCTTCTTTTTGCTGAGTAGTACTCCACAGTATGGATGTAGCACAATCTGTTTAACTACTTATCTGCTGAAGGACACCTGAGTCATTTCCAGTTTTTGGCTATAGAATCAAGCCACTATGAACATTCACATACAGGTTTTTGTGTGAACATAGTTTTCATTTTTCTGGGACAAATGCTCAACAGAATAACTGCTGGGAGGTATGGTAGTAGCATGTTTAGCTTTATAAGAAATTGCCAAACTGTTTTCCAGACTGGTGGTACCATTTTACTTTCCCTCCAGCAATGTTTGAGTCATCTGGTTTCTCAGCATTCTTGCTGGCATCTGGTGTTGGTTTTTATTTTGGCCATTCTGATAGATGTATAGTGATATCACATTGTGATCTCAATTTGCATTTTCCCAATGGCTAATGATGTTGAACATCTTTTCATGTGCTCATTTGCTGACTGTATATCCTTTTCATATCTTGTCTTTTGCCTACTTCCTAATTGTTTTTTTTTTCTGTTGAGTTTGGAAAGTTCTTTATATATATTTTTTATTTTTATTTTTTGAGACAGAGTCTCACTCTGTCACCCAGGCTGGAGTGCAGTGGTGCGATCTCGGCTCACTGCAAACTCCGCCTCCTGGGTTCAAGCGATTCTCCTACCTCAGCCTCCCTAGTAGCTGGGATTACAGGCATGTGCCACCATGCTCGACTAATTTTTGTATTTTTAGTAGAGAGGGGATCTCACCATGTTGGCCAAGCTGGTCTCAAACTCCTGACCTCAAATAATCCACCCGCCTCAGCCTCCCAAAGTGCTGGGATTACAGGTGTGAGCCACTGCACCTGGCCCTTTATATATTTTAGATACAAATCTGTTGTGGGATATATGATTTGCAAATATCTTATCTCAGTATGTAACTTATCTTTTCATTCCCTTAACAGGGTCTTTTGTAAAGCAAAAGTTGATTTTGATGAGCTCCAATTCCTTATCAATTTTTTTTCTTTTTTTGGATCATGCTTTTGGTATTTCAACCCCCTAACCTCAAAAAAATCTCTGGATAATCTTTGATCCTTAATTTCTTAGTTCACGCCTTCTCCACATCTTATGAGTTGTGAAGCCTAACCTCAAGATGTCTCTCCAATCTATCCCCTTCTTTCTGTTCCACTGTCTCTGCTTTAGTCACATCTCTTGTTACTCAGGTCACTGCGACAACCTCTTATCTGGTCCTCCTGCTTCTAGAGCTATTCCCTGCACAATTGCTAGCTGTGATCACATTCCTTCTCTGCTCAAAAAGACTTCAGCAGGCTGGGCGTGGTGGCTTATGCCTGTAATCCCAGCGCTTTGGGAGGCTGAGGTGGATGCATCACCTGAGGTCAGGAGTTTGAGACCAGCCTGACCAACATGGTGAAACCTCGTCTCTACTAAAAATACAAAAAAATTAGCCAGTCGGGGTGGTGCGCGCCTGTAACCCCAGCTACTGGGGAGGCTGAGGCAGGAGAATCGCTTGAACCTGGGAGGTGGAAGTTGTAGTGAGCCGAGATGGTGCCATTGCACTCCAGCCTGGGTGACAGAGCGAGACACCATTTCAAAAAAAAAAAAAAAAAAAAGACTTTAGCAGTTCCCGACCTACCACCTATGAATGAAGTCCAACTCCTTAGCGTAAATGGGCCCCATCCATGCTTTCCTGTTTCCACACCTTCGCTTGTGTTGTTGCCTCAGCTGAGGACAACCTACAGGGGACACTGGTGTGAAGTGAGAGTCCTTCCATCTGTAAGTATAGCCAGAGCTACGGGAATGACTGAATGCAAGGATGAACAAAATTCCATGTCAAAGCATTCCAACAAGACATGTTCGCAGGGAGGAAAGGTAGGTGCTGTACTCCTCTGCTGCTCTGCCTCACTCTCCAGTTAAATTTGGAGGCAATTAAGAAAAACAACAGAAATAATTTTCACCAAGAAGTTGATGATGAGCAATGTTGAATTGGGGTAACAATAAAAATGCAAGCTTAAATAATGCCCATTGTTTTCCCCTCACATCTAGCTTTTCCAGCAGTGGGTGGCAGCCTGAGAAAATTCTAAAGGCTAGCACAGGCTGGGGCCTAGGGAGACAAGAAGTTCAGACCACAGCGGGCAGACTCAACTGCCTAGAGAGGCCAAGAATATACTGTTTGTAAAGCAGGCTGGGGGCAAGACACAAGGGGCCCTCTTGATCCTTTTTTCATTTTCTTACTTTGAATCATGACATAAGTGTAAGAAATATTTTCCTTTTTTCTTAACTCTGCCACAGAAGAAAACAAAACCAAGACAGTGTAAATGGAAACTCACACTTGGCCTAGAGTAAGAGATACAAAAGGGACTGGTGGGGCTTGTGGCAAAGAGGAAGGTACCTGCTGGCAAAAGTGGGCAGCTGCTGCTCAGCTCCAGCCACTCACCACTGTGCAGTCCTGTCGGCCCCATGGGACCGAGTCCTTCCATTTTCCAAGAGAAGTCCAAATTTCACATTTTTATGCAGTTTCCACTGTGTTAAATTTGGGCAAATGACTGACATTTTAAAAGAATATCATATGAGGCATTAAGATGAGTGGCCAAACAAAACAATTTTGGAGGCGAGATGTAGCTTGTGGACTGCCAGTTTGTGATTTCAGGTTATCTCTGAAACAGTCTTGATTTATACCTAAGGCACCCCATTTCACTCTCAAATATCCTGGTTTGGACAATAAACTATACTGTTACTCTAGCTCTGATGTACAAGAAGGAGTACTGAACTGGGACTCAGGGGGCCTGGGTTCTACTGAACCACTGGTTGACTCATTTGTTTATCAATTTATTCAATAAACATTTATGGCATGTCTACTCTGTGCCAGGTATTTTGTTAGGTGTTGATGAACAATCTCTTTAGTCTTTCTTTTTTAAATTAATATATTTTACTTTTAGAACAGTTTTAAGTTTATAGAAAAACTGAAGAGAAAGTACAGAGAGCTCTCATATATTTCCTTCCCCTTCCCCTACAGGCAGTTTCCCCTATTATTAACATCTTGCATTAGTGTGATACATTTATTACAGTTAGTGAATGGATACTGATACATTATCATTAACTCAAGTCCACTGTTTACGTTAAGATTCGCTTTTGGTCTTGCACAGTTCTATGAGTTTTGAAAAGTATATAATGTTATGTATCCACCATTAAAGTATCATGCAGGAATAGTTTCACTGCCCTCAAAATCACCTGTGTTCCATGGACTCATCCCTCCCTTCCTTTCACTGAAGCCCGGCAACCATCATCTTTTTACAGTCATATGGTTAGAATCAAACAGTATGTAACCTTTTTGGACTGGCTTCTTTCAAGATGCATTTAAGTTTCCTCCATGTCTTTTTGTGGTTTGATAGCTCATTTTTTCTTAGTGCTGAATAATAGTCCATTGTCTGGATGTACAACGGGTTTATCCATTCACCTATTGCAAGACATCTTGGTTGCTTCCAAGTTTTGGCAATTCTGAATAAAGCTGCTATAAACATTTTTGTGCAGGGCTGGGCACAGTGGCTCATGCCTGTAATCCCAGTGTTTTGGGAGGCTGAGGCGGGAGGATCACTTGAGGCCAGGAGTTCAAGACTAGCCTGGGCAAAATAGTGAGAAACTGTCTCTACAAAATAAAAAAATTAGCTGAGTGTGATGGCACACCCCTGTAGTCCAAGCTACTCAAGAGGCTGGAGCAAGAGGATTGCTTGAACCCAGGAGGTCAAGGCTGCAGTGAGCTATGATTGTGCCACTGCACTCTGGCCTGGGTGACAGAGTGAAACACTGTCTCTAAAAAAAAAAAATTAAAAACAACAACAACAACAACCCAAACAAACAACAAAAAAGACCCCCAAACATTCATGTGCAGGTTTTCGTGTGGACATGAGTTTTTAATTCATTTGGGTAATTACTAAGGAGTGTGATTGCTAGATCATGTGGTAAGAATATGTTTATTTGTGTAAGAAACTACCAAAATGTCTTCCCAAGTGACTGTACCACATTGCATTCCTACCAGCAATGAATGAGAGTTCCTGTAGTTCTACATCCTTAACAGCATTTGGTGTTGTCACTGTCTTGGATTTTAGCCATTCTAATAGATATGTAATGGTATCTCATTTTAATTTGCAATTCCTTAGTGACCATGATATTGGGCATCTTTTCACATATAGTCTCTGACTTAAGATGTTTCAACTTTATGATGGTACAAAAGTAATAATGCATTCAGTACACTCCTCAACTTGAGATGGGGTGACATCTAGATAATCCCATCATAAGTTGAAGATAATGTAAGTTGAAAACATACTTTCCACTTATATTTTTAACTTACAATGGATTTATTGGGACATAACCCCACTGCAATAGGCAGAGGAGCATCTGCACTTACTTGCTGTCTGTATATCTTCTTTGGTGAGGTGCCTATTAATATCTTTTGTCCATTTTTATTTTTTTAAAATATTTTTAAATTTTTTGTAGAGATGGGGTCTTGCTATGCTGCCCAAGCTGGTTTTGAACTCCTGGCCTCAAGCAATCCTCCCTCCTAGGCCTCCCAAAGTTCTGGGATTACAGGCAGGAGCCACCACACCCCCAAAATGGGCTCGCTTTTGCCCATTTTAATTTTTTTATTTAATTTTTTTTTTTTTTTGAGACAGGGTCTCGCTCTATTGCCCAGGCTGGAATGTAGTAGTGTGATCACAGCTCACTTCAGTCTTGACTTCTTGGGCTCAAGTGATCCTCCCACCTCAGCCTCCTGAGCAGCTGGGACTACAGGCACATGCTACCATGTCTGGCTAATTTTTAAATTTTTTGTGGAGACAGGGTTTCACCATGTTGCCCAGGCTGTTCTCAAACTCCTGGACTCAATCGATCTGCCCACCTTGGCCTCCCAAAGTGCTGAGATTACAGGAATGAGCTACTGCACTCAGCCTCTTTTGCCCATTTAAAAATTGAGTGTTTTCTTATTGTTGAGTTTTAAGAGTTCTTTGTATATTTTGGATTGAACTCCTTTACTGGATATGAATTTTGCAAATATTTCTCCCAGTCTGTGGTTTGTCTTTTTATTCTCTTAATCTTTTTAATGTGGAGCAGTGCGGTCCAATAGAACTTTCTTGGATGATGTGACCATCCTACAGCTATGCTGCTCAATATGGTAGCCACTAGTCACATGTGGCTATTGAGCACTTGAAATATGTCTAGTGCAAGTGAGGAACAGAATTTTATATTTTGTTTAATTTTAATGAACTTAGCCACATGTGGCTAGTGGTGAGACTATATTGGACAGAGCAGACATAGAACAGTCCTCTTGTGCTTTTTTTTTCCTTCATGACGTTGACTAGGGGTCATCCTTACTCCTCCTTTGTTTACAACCTTCCTTTTCAATCTATTAGCAAGTCCTGTGGATTCTACCTCCAAAATAGATTCCAAATCTACCTCTTTTTTTCCATCCTTCACTGCTGTAACTGTACCCCAAACTATTCTTACCCTTTATGTGGATGATTCTAATAGCCTCAAGACTGGTCTCCTTGCTTCCTTCCTTGTCTCCTACAACCCTGTTCTCTATTTAGCAGCCAGAGTATTTTGTTAATACTTAGGACAGACCACATCACTCCTATGCTCAAATCCCTCTAACAGCCTCCAATCACAATAAAATCTAAGTTACTCACCTGCAGGGGCCGGTCCCTTGCCTCCTGTCTCCTACCACCACCCTCCTTGCTCACTTGAGTCTTCTTTGTGTGGCTTGAGCACAGAAATCATTTTTCCCTCTTAGGGCTTCTCCTGTCTTTGAACTTGCTCTTCCTTCTTCCTGGAATGCTCTGTCCTGGCTATCCCCATTTCCAACTCTTCTCATAACCTTTGTCACCTTGAGTCGACGGGTCTCAACCCCAAAGTCACTTCTGAGAGACCTTAGGACCACCTAAGCTAAGGAGCCACCCCCTCAGTCACTCCTTTTCTGTCACATGATTCTGTTTTATTTTCTTCAATCCACTTAGTGCACAGAAAACATCTTGTGTGTTTGTTTCTTTATTTGCTCGCTGTTGGCTTCCTCTCACCAGCTCTATGAGGGCAGGGACCTTGTCTGCTGTCTTGGTCATTACTCTACTGTTAGCACCCTCAGTAGTGCCTGACACCTAGTAGGTGCTCAGTACCTATTCACTGAAGGAAAAGACATCTGTAGACTACAGGGCAGTTGATCAAGCACTTTCCCATTAAATTCCCAGAGGCTTAAAGCTTGGTCATTGCTCTTAAGGACCTTATAAATGTGGGTAAGGTGAGCAAACACATGCTAACAAAAGGAGAACCAGGCTAGGATACATAAGTTCTGAACGCAATCAGCATCACAGCAGTTTGGAGGGATGCTGGTGTGATCTCAGGAACCCTTGGAGGTTGGGTGGCACCACAAAGGAACAGAGAAGTGAATTTAGGACTGTTGAAAAATGTTTCCAAAACTTCTGTCATATGAGTACCTCTTTTAGGAATGTTTTTATATCTACTTAACAGCTGTATTAATAGTCACCTTGATATATATATATATTTATATATATATTTATATTTATATATTTATATATTTATATATATTAATATATATATTAATATATATATTTATATATATTTTTATATATATAATTTTTTTATTTTTTTATTTTTTGGGGTATTAACTCACTTTTAAACCTTCAGGCCAAGCCCAGTGGCTCACGCCTGTAATCCCAGCACTTTGGGAGTCTGAGGCATGAGGATCCCTTGAGCCCAGGAGTTCGAGACCAGCCTGGGGAAAATAGGGAGTCCCCGTCTCTATTAATTTTTAAAAAGAAATTTTAAAAAATAAGAAAAAAACTTTAATACCTATTTTGGCTTCATCTATCATAAGCAGCAATAATAATAATAGACAACTTGCTTATTACATTTTAAAGCATACGTTAAAATAAATATGACTATTAAAATTAAAAATGTCTTTGTGTCACCTCAGATTGTCTCTCATATAGAGGAACATGAGGCACATCTTGAGAAAAATCATTGTAGGGATTGCCCTTGGCCAGCCGGTGTCCAGGCTGTCCTACTGCTGGCAGGCTCTGGTATCTGAGAATCTTAGATGGTATGCACCCCCGCTCTCATCCAGCTATCCAGCTCCCTCAGCCCAATCTGGTCCATTTTTCTGTCCATTTATTGCCTAAGCCTTTGCTGATGTCTACAATGGCCTAGGCCCTGTGCTGGGTGCTGGGGTCACAGAGGGGATCAAGACAGTTCTTGCCGTGAAGGAGTTCTTGGCCTCGTGAGGAAGACATATATGGAGGCAAACACATTATAGTCCACAGCAGCAAGGTGATACAATTCTGGTATGTACAGAGTGCTGTGGGCAGAAAAAGAGGGCATAAGAGGCTTCACAGAGTAGGTGGTTTATTGAAGGGCAAAGGAGGGAAGAATGTTCCAGGCAGCAGGAACAGAGCAGGATGTATAAAGCCAACTGCAAAGTTTTTGAGGTCAGGATACAGGATGAAGTTCAGGGAGGGGAGCAATGCAGCTGGAGAGGTGGCCAGAGGCCATATCAAGGCCAGGGCCTTATCTGAGAGGCCATGGGGAGCCTCTGAGAGATTGTCAGGGAGCAGGGGATCTTGTGGGATCCAGGGCTAGAGCAAGATTTCCAGCTGCTGCCCCATCATGGCCAGGTTCAAGGACCTCATTTTCTACCTGGGAACAATTGCAGTACCAAGGGTTCCTATGAAGCCTTGGGCATGTGATGATATGGATGGCTGGTTTAGTTTTTAGCTCTTAATTGTCAACTTCATTGCTTGCCTTGGAATGTCGATCCCTCCTGTCATCAGAGAGCCTTTAATTGACAATTAAGTAAAACTGCCAATCACCACTTGTCTGCCTCTGACCTGAATTAGAACCTGAGGTTGTGGATTAATCCCACCAGGCTTCTGACATTTACAGGACACCAGCACTTAGAGGATATTACCCTGATGGTTAGGGTGCTCTCGTCTTAGTTCTCAAGGCACTACTGCAGTCTCAAACAGAACCGAAGCAATTTCTAAAATAGCCTATGATTCATTTTTTCTCCCCTCCTGTGCCTAAATCTGCTGGCTTCATGTGGAAGGATGGGCGCAAGTAACTGTAGAGGTGACATCACAGGAGTGGGCTGCTTGCCTGCCAGCCAGCTTGTGGAGCTGGGCCCCGGCAGTTGTCTATCTGCTGGGCTGGGCAATGCCTCCCAGCCGTTTTGGAGACAGAGCTCTGAGGTTCTTTGGTCAATGTGCCTTCTCCACATTTCTTTTTCTCAGACAAAAATTCTGGGCTGGGAAATCCAGGATAATGGGAATAGCAGTGGTAGGAGGAATAATACAGCCTTACATCTGTATAATGCTTTAGAGTTTGAAAGCTATTTGCTCTATTTTGCCCCACCCAAACACCAGTGGGAAATGGAAGCTGGGATTTTTGACTTGAACTGGAGACCAAGTCTCGCTCTCTTGCACAAAAAACCTAAATGCTAATATCCCCTATTCACCTCAAGGCATATCATGATTAGGCCTTGGACGCCACCAGAAGGTCAGAGAGGCTCCCTTCAGCTTCTAGGTGCTTCCTGGAAGATAAATTCTCCAGGACAAATTGCCTGGCAGGCACAATCTATTAACTATGCCATCCTGACTGAGCCAACAAGTAGTGCCAGTCTCAGCACTGCCAACTCCTTCTGCACACCCTGGTTTACAGTCCCAATGGTCCCAAAGACCTTTACTGGAGCCAAAGAAACAGTCGCTAACTGTGGAGCCCTGAAGGTAGGGTGTGTCACAAACATCTAGAAGTGCCAACAGCTGCCAGAGAGCTCAAGGGCCTGTGAAAGGAAAACCCACAATTCAAGTCACATCAGCTATCACTGTGGATCCTGAAGGGAAGGTCACTAAGCCCAACCGTGAACAGCTGAAGAGTGGGGTAGAGGGATTCTTTTCTTGGAGGAGCCATAAAAATGGTTCTGTGGTGGTCTCATGATTGCTCTGTGATCATTCAGCATGTGAGCCCAGCATGGCTTGGTGTCCCCAGTTCCTTATTGCCACAGTGAACATGAGAAGTCTCCTCTGGCCCAGCTCCCCTCCTGTGATCTTCCCCAGGATCATGGTCACCAGGCTGGAAGCCAAAAGAGTGGTATACTCTTGACTGGCCTTCCTGGTTTTAGATTAGATTTCAGTGTCACTAGTGTGCACGTATGTGTCAGGGGATGAGGGTGGGGGTTGGAAGCAGTGAGCCATAGATGCTCAGCAGTATTGTGAGAGCAGCAGGTGCTCCTGCTATTGTTGCTGCCATAGCTGCCACCACCACCACTATCACCAAATGAATCCAGGATGACCTTGTGTAAGACCACAGTTGCTGGTCAGTGCCATGAAAATGTCATCTATGTAAACCAAGATGCTTGTACTTGGGTAGTTCTCTGTCAGAAATCTTGGCGGGGTATAAAAGTGACCCTTTTGAAAGTTGAATCTGTAAGTCTATATGTGGAAAGTGACTGTCAGAACAGAACATCACCACCTCCAAAGCAGACAGACCTCCCAGAACTTGTTTTCCAGCTCATGGCAGAAATGTGCACCTATGAAAGTAGATTAAGAATCACCACCTCAGCCTGTTTTAGAGATGTGAATAAAAATCTTGGCTTGGGACTGCCGTCTCTCTGGTTGACTGATTTTTCAATTGATTTGTATTTATTAGCTAATGAAATTAAAGTTGTAAAAATGATAACAGAAACACAATAAATCTCTCCCACAACTGGCTGTTTCTATGTCACTATGGTGCATTCCTCACTTTGATTACTTCAAAGTCTATTATTTTGTTTTCAATTATTCTGTTTTTCTGGCACTGGAGAAAATCAATTTGTTTTATTTTCTCTTATTCATGCACTCAATTATGCTCTTCGGGCACATTTAATCACTTTGATGTTTTCATTTTATGGCCCGTCTCTAGGCACTTCAGCTGCATTGCTGCCAATGGGCAAGCAGGACTAATTTGCATGTCACAATAGACTTGAAATTCTAACTCAATTTAGAAATCTTTGTGAAATCTCCCTCCAAAATGTGCTTGGAGCTGCAAAGAGGCAGAAGAATGTTGGCAAACCAGGAGCCTGTAAAGATACTTTCCTTTCTCAAAAGACTGTGAGCTCCTTCATGACCCGACCATGGCTTGGGGAAGTCCCTGTCCAGGTACAGCAGAAAACCATGGGATGGGAGGTCTGCAGACCCTCCTCTGGAACTCTGTGGTGAGAATCCTGCAGCAGCTGCCCCTCAGTGGCAAGGCCAAGGAGGCTAGGCCCACTTACCCTGGCAGAAAATGACCCTTAGCACTGCTGGATTTGGTGGCTGTGCTCAAGACAGCACCTGAATCTCAGTTGGTTAAAGAGCCTCCAGGTAGACTGACAAAGTTGTCAACAGTTAGGCATTCCAAAACCCTGAGTGGTTTACCTTATTTTTCCTAATAATTTCCAACCTTCCTTCTACCCCTTGATCATTTTAGAACTAGAAGCTGGAGGGAAATGAGCAATACAATCGCTTTGGGCATGTACTTCGGGCACACAAGAAAAAAATGCTTAATTAAACGTATTAGAGGCCTCCAACTACTCTTTGAATATTATTGGTTTGTTTATGCAACAATCAGCAGCTCTGCCAGGCAGAAGGAAAATTCCTTATTTCCTCTTCTAAGCTTTGAGTATGATCCTCAGCGTCTCAGTTGGAATCCTATCTTCCGCACTTACCTGCTGTGTGACTTTGTACAGGCTAATTAACTCCCCTAGGCCTCAGTTCCTACATCTATTAAATGGGGCTAATAATATTATATACATAGAGACTGATCTGCTTCCTAAAGTTCTATACTGTCAAGAGTTTGGCCATATTCACATACCGCCTATGTGGACTTTTCTTATATAGACATAAAAAAACCCCAGCCTCATCCTAAGTAATATCTTTGAAACCAAAGAGTTTGATCTGATAATTATATTTCTTTTTAATACACATTGAAACATATATCTATATTGAACATACTAAATCCATTTCTCTTGGGGTCTTTGATATTGCTTGTCTCTTCATCTAGAATGTACTTCACTACCATTTTTTTTTTTAAGACAGGGTCTCACTCTATTGCCCAAGCTGGAGTGCAGTGGTGCAATCATGGCTCACTGCAGCCTTGACCTCCTGGGCTCAATTGATCCTCACATCTCAGCCTCCCAAGTAGTTGGGACTACAGGTATATGTCATCACACCCAGCTCAGTTTTACTTTTTTTTTGGTAGAGACAGGGTTTTGCCATGTTGCCCAGGCTGGTCTCCAACTCCTGGGCTCAAGTGATCTGCCTGTCTCGGCCTCTCAAAATGCTGGGATTACAGGCGTGAGCTACCATGCCCGGCCGAACTCAAATTTTGTAAATCTCCTTCCCTCATTTCATTAATCTCTGTTCCCAAATGTCACCTCCTCAGAGAGGCCTTTACTGAATAGCATCCCTCAGAATTTATCAGTAAACAACATTAAATTTTTATTTAGTTGTTTATTGTCTATCTTCCACACTAGAATGTAATCTCCATGATGGGCAAGGACTTTATTTGACCTATTTCCTTTATTATTTTAAGAGACAGGGTCTCACTATGTTGTCCAGGCTGGTCTCAAACTCCTGGGCTCAAGCGATCCTCCTTCCTCAGCTTCCTAAGTATTTGGAACTATCAGCCCACATCACTGTGCCTGGCTTATCTATTCTATTTACTTCTGTATTGCCAGTGCCCAGAATAGTGCCTGGCACATATTAACACTAAATGGTTACTGTTAGGCTTCCCTTCCATTCCACCAGGGTGGTGTCAAAGAAGGCAGAGTAGAAAGTCAGGACTTTCCATCTTTGCTTAATGGCAAGGAGGCCCACCCACTGCTATGTCAGTAGAGGCCAAATGGGGAGCAATAAAAAGGTGCCGCTCCCATTTTTGGCCAGAGTGGTATCAGTGGAGGTCTTTTGGAGAGCCTGAATTCTACTCCACCCAGCAATACTGAGGTGCCCTTCTTCTCCCCAGGGTGTCAATGGTGGCTGAGTAGGGAACCTAGACTTTTACTCCCCACCTGGAGGTAATAGGGTAGTGCCCTCTGCCCCTGCCAGCATGTATTACTTTTTTTTTCCTGACTACACGTTCATGGTAGAAATTTTGAAAAATACAGAAAGAGCATAAAAAAATAAAAATCATCTATAATTCTAATTCTAGATAACTACTGTTAAGGTATATTACTTTGGTAAAGTATCATCAAAGATGACTACTGTTAGCACTTAATTCTTGTGTTTTTCTGTGCATATCCCCTCTCCCAAAACACACACTAAATATAGTTACAAAATTGAGACTATATGGTAGTAAGCCACTTTGTATCCTGTTCATTTCACTTAACATTGTAATCATGAGCATATTCTCATGTCATCAAATTATCTTTTAAAATTTGCTTTTTAACTGGCTGCAACAAATTTTTTCATGTAGATACACTGTATGGAATTCATAAGACACTTCAAATTCAGTACATCAAAAGAGAACACATCAAGTATATGTTTCAGTAAAGCTATGTCCCCTCCCCCAAGAGCTTCCCATTTCAGTCAGTATCCAGGCTGGAAATCTCAGAGTCACCTTTACTTCTTCCTTTCTCCCCGATCCTCTATAAATGGCCTACCTCCCAGTGCTGGTGATGATACTCTCTTCATAACAGCTCTCAGTCATTTCTTCTATTTTACCACCACTATTCTAGTCCAGGACCTTGCAGTCTCAGTCTTGCACTACCATCACCATCCATCCCAAATATCACTGTATCATGTGGTGCTCTAATTTCAGAACCTAGAATGACTTCCACTTTACGGTGGATATGAACTAGTCAGCCTGAAATTCAAGGGAGCCTGCAATCGGCCCTCCATCCCCACCCTTCTGAATCTCCCTCACTTACAAGTGCATCCCTACTCTGATCTATTCAAATCCTCCCTAACCTAGATTTCTCAACTATTTATCAGGAGGAGGGATCATGTCTTAAACACCTCGTATATCTCCCAATGGCACCAACATGAGGGGGGTGGGGTTCAAAAATATATGTGTTGATTGCTTGAGCTGGGCTTTAAAGTGGAGACACAATCATATCTCTTAAAATTAAACTGCTTCTGAAGCTCACTTTGGGAACCTGAGCAGGGGGAAAGGGTTTACTAGGGGAAAGGTTTACTAGCGACTAGAAAAAAGCAGAGGGGATGGATGCTGAGTAGGTGTCACAGGGCAATGCTGCCACGGAGAAGAGGGCCACCAGGTCTGGGTTCAAATCTTGAGTTTACCACTTACTTCTTGCGTGATTAGGGCATGTTACACAATGTCTTCGGGTGCCAGTCTCCTACCTCATAAGGAAATTGTGAGGTTAAAAGAGATCATGTATGTGAAGTACCCAGCACAGGGTGTTGTGCTGTACCCTGTCAATATCAGTAGTTCCCACTTCACAGATTTAGGTAGAAATTCCAAGTCTTCATGAGTAATATGCCAAGGGTTTTCATGGTTTCTTAAAAGTTGCTGTCTAAGTTACTGTAACTTTGGGGAGCAGTCTCCATTTTTATTTTAGGATTAAAAAAAATTTTTTTTTGTAGATAGGGTCTGGCTCTGTCACCTAGGCTGGAGTGCAGTGGCACAGTCACAGCTCACTGCAGCCTTAACCTCCCTGGGGCTAAGCAATCCTCCCACCTCAGCTTCCAATGTAGCTGGTACTACAGGTATATACAACCACATCTGGCTAATTTTTGTATTTTTTTTGTAGAGATGGGGTTTCACCATGTTGTCCAGGCTGGTCTTGAACTCCTCGGCTCAAGCAATCCACCTGCCTCAGTCTCCCAAAGTGCTGGATTACAAGCTCGAGCCATGGCGCCCGGCCCAGAATTTTTAAAATTTTCAGCATGACATTTTTGTAACTTATTTTTCTGTTTAACAACAACAATAACAACGATGACAAGAAGCCTTTCCATCTCTTATACTCTTTAGTGAAACAAGAAAGAGAGGAACTTGCTTGATGAGGAAGCCCAAGCTGGCAGTAGGCTCCTGGAAAGGACCACAGGGAGATGAAAAGGAATAAAGAGCCAGCAGGGGACAGGAAAGAGAGATAAAGGATGGACATCACAGAGATTTTCACCTGAAGTCATGCAAATTGGCTCAGGTATCCTCCAAAACCCTACTCTGAAGTCCTTCCAAGAAGCCCTAAAGCAAATGGTCAGTTTATCCTTGGGACCAACCCTACCTTTCAACTTATCCTCATGGCTTCTCAAGAAGAAAGAGACAGTGTGGAAGGAAGCCAAGTTTCCATGGTATAGAGTCCCACCATGCAGGAGCACTGCTTCAAGCCTGGGGCTCCAGCAGGCCTTGAATATGCGCAAACCTGAGCTCCAATTGCTAGCCCCTAGAAGGATGCCAATCCCGGATGTCAGGCTGCCAGAGGAAGTGCTGCTTATACGCAGCACAATGGTTCTCCTAAGAATATTACCAGTAGATGTGCAAAGGGTCTCAGATTGGGGCTGTGGAACTGCAAATGGCAGACTGGGTCTGGTGGCTACAGCACATTTCAGGCAGCAGGAGCTGGGTGAGCTGGCTTCTCCTACCTTCTGTCCATTTCTTTTCCTTCTCTACTAGGGAAAGGGAGCTAGAAGCTTCAGATTACACTATGGTGGGGGAGGGGGCGGGGCCTAGGGAGGGCTACAAAGCCTATGTCGGGGGCCAGAATTTCAAAGGTTGCCCAAGGCTGTCTTCTTCCCATTTCCAGGGAGTTTAGTGTTTAGGATTAGCCACATGGAAGGAGCTGGGCATGTAGTGTGAGATAGGAGGGTTTACTAGGGGCGATTGGAAAGAGCAGACGGGATGATGAGCAGATTTGACAGAGCAATGCTGCCAAGGAGAGGAGGGAAATAAAGGTCAAACAGCCTGACTCTGAAGCTCCACTCCAGGCCTGTGTTCCAATGTCCACTCCACTGCTTATTAGCACAGTGTGTGGCACACAGTAGGTGCTCAGTAATTACCACCTGCTGAATGAATAAAGGCGATCTTGGCCAAGTCACCTATCCTCCCTGAGCCTCAGTTTCCTTATCTGTAAGATAAATAGTAGCTATTCTTCTTATTATTTCATCTGTGTTGTTTCTGTCCACACCCGTATCAGTTTGTTAGGTTGCCATCCTAAGGCTCCTTCAGTAAGGGGAAGAAAGGGCAGATGCATGCAAGGCCTTTTTCTTCCCTTGTGTCTTCTGCCTCCCCCTTCCCTCCTCCTCCTCCTTACTTCCTGACCTTGTTTGTTTCTTTTTCTCTCCCAGTCAAACCTGGGGAATAGTTCTGGGAACACAGAGCAAGTGTTGAAACCTCCAGTTACAACTGTAACACATTCTCACAAATGCACAACTCCCCCACTCCTGCTCCCCAAGAGGATTGGGCCTGGGCTGCAATGTGGAGCTCTGAGTCTCCTAGGGACCTCCGCTTGATTCGAATGTCATCAGTACCAGAGACCAGAAAGCCTCCTACCTCTATCTGCATTTCCCCATGCAGAGCTAGCCAGGCTTGAGGAGCTAGCCCTCCCTGGGGATTAATCATATCAGCATTATTCCAACTCTGGAAGGTTCACCGTGAGCCAGTTCCTCTGGAGTACATTCACCAGAGGAAAGGCAACCAGCTTTAAGCAAATGAAGATGGTGCAAGGATGATTTTACAATAGTAGTCATGAGCTGGACTAAGCCATCTGCTCTCTAACCTGTACTTTCTTATGAACAACGACACATGCCTTCAAGATAGCTCATTGGCACGAGAGGAGCTTTTCTCTGTGTGAAGCTAAGAGCTTGAATGGACTCTCCATGGTTTTGTGGGTCTTTTTCCTCTCAGAAAGACTAATGGGCAGTAAAGATGGGATAAGTTGAGGTCTAAATTTGCCTGTCCCTTCAGTCATCCTGTAGCATGCGGAACACATCTCTGTAAGATGAATCTTCTCAGGTTTGGTTTCCAATAGGCTACAGTCTCATCTTTTGTGTCTCTAAGGGATGTGGCAAGAAAGAGAAAAAGCCCAAGCTTAAAGGCTGCACAAATTCAACCAGATATGCTGGCTGAACTCCCACACATAGAGTGGAGCTGAATCCATTCATTCCCTCATTGCCATCTTACCTCTCCAAAGCAATCTGTGTCACATCCTACTCTTTGTTTTTCATGGGGTGAGGGGAGGTGGAGGGGAGGTACAGAGAGAAATGACCAGCTTCACTGAGGTTTTTATAAGCAAGAACAAATAACAGTCTTGTAGACAGGTTCAGGAAAATTTTTCAGAATTCAGAAAATTCAGCAGCCTTTCCACGCTGACCATTGTCATGGCAACGCACTATCTGATGGCAGCATGCGTCACCATGCTGGAGGGGCACAGTATCAGTATAGCAGGTTAGCCTGGCCATTTTTAGCAACATTTGGACTTCTTTCTAGCCTTGTTTCTTAAAGGTTTAGCTGAATTTCTCTTTGGTTCTGAGCTTGTGTGTTCTGCTAAATTTGCATGGCTAGAAAACAAGACTTTGTCAATATGAAAGGGATGGCTAAATGGAAAGTCTGAACATTCCTAGTATTCTGTAGCCACTCCACTTGCTGTCTACCCTCTCTGGCTCCTCCTCACCCACTCTTAGCTATGTAGTTTCTCTTCTTCTCTGCCTCAATTCTTTCCTATACACGGCATCACCTCCCCACACCCAACAACTGTGACTCATCTGCCAACCCCTGCACTCTCACCATATTCTTTCTTTTTCTATTTTCTCATTGTAATATACAGCGTCCTAGAATCTTAGGGTTGGAAGGAGCCTTAACAGCAATTTAGTCCAATCACCCTCCCCCAAGGCAGGGGCCCTTCTACAATATGACAGCCTAGGGATTGTCTAGCTTCTATTTGTATATCTCCAGTGACAGAGACCTCATGCCTTTCTAGGCAGTCTGTTCCACTTTGGATAGTTCTAATTGTTAGAAAATGTCTTCCTTCTATTGAATGAAAATCTGCCTTTTTAAAATATCCATCCATGGGTCCAGCTCTATGCCTTGTGGCCACATAGACCCTGTCTATGCCCTTTGCACTGTGACAGATATATGAAGTAGAGACCACATCCCCAAGTCTTCTCCGAAAGGTCCCAGCACCTCCAACCAGACCTTTTGGAGCCTGGGCTCCAGTCCTCTCCCCAGCCTGACTGACCTCCAGGAACATGCTCCTATTTGTCTAGAGCCCTTTAAAATGAGGTCGATACTTCATTAGCATCTCTGGAGGCCACCTTGCCCTGGTGACTCATACTGAGCTCCGAGTTGACTCAAATCCCTAATTCTCTTTTAGCAAAATGCTGCTAAGCCATGTTGCCCCAGTTTGCATGCATGTAGTTGCTTTTGTAGGACCCAATTCCTGGTCCATATGTTTTCCTCCAGTTTGATTTCATTGGGTTACAATCAGAATATTGCTTTAACCTGTTAGGATCTTTAAAAAGCTTGACTTCCATGTAATTTTCATGTCCTTTGAGATCTGTTATTTTTTTCACCAAACCTCATCCTAGCCTTTTATCTCAAATCTCTTTTTGATTTTCTGCTCTTTTAGGGTTCTTACCTTTCCTCGTTCTCTTCCCTTTGCATTACCTTCCTTATGTCTTCTCTCACTTGTCATTTCCATTTCCTCAATAGCAAGATGCCACCACTCTCTGGAGCTATGTCCCTGGGTATGTGTACAGGGAAGCAAGGGCATACACATATCTGCACATATGGAGGTGTGAGCGAGTAGCTGCAAGGCTTGCTTGGTTTCCCTGTTTCTATTGCTTTGTCTGTGCTCTACCAGGATTTAGAGCCTGGATGGGGGAAAATGGCAGAGTTGAAGGAAGAAGGGTAAGAGAAGCCGGTCCAGGATCAGTTCTGAGGAACATAGGACATGCGTACCAGGTTTGAGGGGAGCAGGGAAAACTGGCTGGATGGCTAGTGTTCATCAAGGCTGCAACACCATGAGAAGAACTGGAGAAGGGCCAGGAGTGGAAGGATTTTGAAGGCCTTAAAAGTTGGATAAGGGAGGAGGATTTTGTTAGGAAGCAAGGACTTGTGGGGTCAGTAGCCACTGAGAGGTGAGAGGGAGTTAGCTTGAAACTACAGGGTCGCGAGAAGGCTGAGGGCTAAGGGACGCCTCAGAGGGGACAATCAGCAATGCTGTGAGAATAACCTTGAGAGTCTATGACTTCTTAGCTTAAAAACTTTTCTCTGGCTAAATGAGCTCAGGACATGAAGACTTTGCTGCTGTCATTTACTGGGCTCTGCTAGTGGATAGGGGCATTAATGTAACTCACAGCAAAGACTCTCCGAGTGTAGTGTTTCCTCAGACTAACTCCAGCATAGAACAGGTCTCCTTTTTGTGTTGGATTATATTCCAGCGAGGGACTCAAAGGTAGGAGAACTGGTGCTATCTTGGTCATTTTATGAATAAACATGAGAATTTCCCTGTCCAGGTTAGGCAAAAAGATACCCTTGGCCTCTTAACTCTGGCAAATAATTAGGATCTAAAAAATACACATATGTATATGTACATTTAATTAAACAGGAAAATGGGTGCCAAAAATACGTAATGCGAATGGTGGATAAAGTGAGTTGTGAAGAAGCAGCTGGAGTTCAGAGGGGGCGCTACTAGAATGCTGAGGACAGTGACCCCAAACAGCCAGTGGACAGTGGGATCAGGAGGGAAATGCCCTGATGGCTGCCACTTCCCCTCTACCCCGAGGCCAGAATGATTCCAGGCCAGCCTTGGGGAAGGGAAGGAGGCTAGGCCAGCAGCCCATCTGCAGCACTCTGGCTGAGTCCAGGGAACCCACTCCCAGGGCATCAGAATCCCTGACTACTCATTGTAGTTCCACATTCTTTCAAGGCTCTACTGGATCAAGGACTCATACATACTGGAAGAGAATGTCTGTGAGCCCCCTCCCCACCCCTGCTAAGTCTGAATTGACTTGAATTTTCCTCTTTTTTTTTTTTGGGACAGGGTCTCGCCCAGGCTGGAATGCAGTGGTGTGGGCATGGCTCACTGCAGCCTCAACCTCTTGGGCTCAAGGGATCCTCCTGCCTCAGCCTCTCAAGTATTTGGGACCACAGGCATATGCCACTATACCTGGCTAATTTTTAAATTTTTTGTAGAGATGGAATCTCGCTGTGTTGCTCAGGTTGGTTTTGAACTCCTGGGCTCAAGCAATCCTCCCGCCTCAGCCACCCAAAGTGCTGGGATGACAGGCGTAAGCCACGGTGCCCGGCCAACTTTTCTCATCTTAAAGAGTGCTTTACTATTGGCCTTTTGAAAGAAAAAGGGTCTCAGGGAACACTTTAGAGCTGATTTTCCCCTGGCAGTGCCAAAAGCTGAACCCTTTGTCCTTCTGAGGTGACATTAGCCAGCCAAATGACAATCCCAACCAGAGTGGCCAGTGTAGAATTCCAGCTACAAGCTGTCAGGCCAAGAAGAGGTTTCCCTTCCAAGTCAGTGAAATGATTAGCTACCAAAAGGCAAATGGTATTTAAGGAAGCCCCCACTGATGGGCCACCACAAACTGGGTGGAACAAGGAGGGCAGGCCTCGAGGGGCGGTGCTCACCTTTGATGTAGTTGAGGATTTGTTGGATTCGGTGGGGCTCATTGCGGTCTGGCCGGCAGCTTGGCGTGATTTCCAGCACATAATCAGGACCATATGCTGTGAAAAACTGTAAGGAAAAGGGAAAGGCCAAAAAACAAATTAAGCCACATAAAACCTCCAAACCAACCACATACAAACAATCAAAAGAAACTCATACTACCAACAAGGCAAGGGAGGCCTCCTTGGGCAGAACAGGATGATGCAGCAGGAAGCCCTGCCTTGGTGGTATCACTACTCCCCTTGCTCAGACCTTCAATGATATTCCCCTGTGAAATTATTTAGCTTGCTGTCCAACGGTCTCTCTGCTTAGGTCTCAACTTTTCTCTCCAACTTCAGCTCTTACTGCTTCCTTGTCCTCTGGCCACACTAGACTGCTTGGTGCTCTTCCAAATCACACCGTGCTTTCTCTTTCCTTAGGATCTTTGCCATTGCTCTTTCCTGGGGACTGCAAAGGCCCTCCCCCAGTCCCCACTGCCTGTGAAAAACCTCCCCATCCTTCCAGGCACAGCTCAAATGTCACCTCCTTCACAAAGCTGTCCCTCCTTCTCCACCAACCCCAAGAGCATTCTGTTGGTACTTCTTTCAGGGCCCTTAAATACACAGTGCTTGCCTGCACATCACATGCAGGTCATTGTGCTTGTTGCAGAGGGACTATAAAGATGGATGAGACCTCCTCTGGGGTCCTCTAGGTGTTCACAGGCATATTCTGCATTGGGTAGAGATTTTTCAACAGTGACCCAATCGCCCCACACTGGACTGTCAGCTCCCTGAAGGCAGGCAGCACCTGTGTCTTATTCATTTCCTTGGTCCCCACAGACCATGGCAGCTGCTTGTTAGTTTTGGTTGCCTTGAATTCCCTGGCCCAGGAATGGCAAAGAAGTCTAGTTTCTCTACTTTAATTTTTCTTTCTCTATAGTAGAGTTTATTTGTTTTTTAATTCAAAGAATCAAAATAAATGTTTGTGGATTCTATTTCTAGCTTGGTAGATGACTCCTTGTGACCACTGGGAAGTCACAATATCTGATTCAGCTTCTCTGGTAGGGCTGACTTGGGGAAAAACACTCCACGACAAAGGGAATCATTCAATTGGGATAAGTCTTTGAATGGGAAATATGCAAAGCTACTATTTCTGTTTAGTTTTTAACAGAAATAGTATTTGTGCACACTCTCCAGAGGGAGAGCATATGGTCCTTAACATTAAGTGCTTTCAATAGTGATATTGTTAGGTGGTAAGTAAACCAGGGAAATTCAAATTCCATGAAAACAAAATGGTACAGAGGGCATGAAAAAAGGATCTTGACATACGTCATGACTTTGATGCCATTCAAAGAGCTTCTTAAAAATAATCCAGAGTTATTGCCATTGTCACCAAATTATCCTTGTTAAGAGTCTGAATGTACATCTGGCACCGTGGGAGATGTTGTGGAACAATCTCTAGGGATTCTAACAGTGTCTTTGTAGATTCCATGGAAGTAACTTGATTGGGAGATGGTTTTGCATATCCATGACAGAAAACTCTACACATTTAATTAAAAGAAAAATGGCCAAGACTGTGCCAATGTTTATAATGCCCTTTGTGTGTGTATATGTGTGTATGGACTGATCTAGAAAGAGAGAGGGGCTTAGGTCCTTCCTGCTGGAGTTATTACTCTCTGATACCTGAAGCCCCGAGTTCTAGAGATAGAAAAGGCTTTGAGTAGAGATTGGCTTTACCAAACCCATATGTGGAACAGACAAGAGAGGTTACCTGGGGGACACATCCAGAACCATTACCCCCTTTCCCCTGTATCATGGTTGAAGAAACTTGAGAGGCTTGTATTTTTAGCTAAGGAGGGCCTCTCAGTCCAAGTTTGAGGAACTTGTGGGCTTGGCTATGGAAGAGAAGGTTTTAAACAGGTGTGACACTCTCTCCTTAGGCAGCCTCTTCCCCAGAGTGTGTCAAGTGGTACACTCATTTCATGGGTATGGAAAGACAGGCTTAGATAGCGCAACAGAAGAAAGGCAGCCGCAATGAAGAAGCTCCTCTTGGAGACCTGAAGCCCTGGCATCAACGTGCTATAAAAATCAGGTGCAGGGTACCTAGCTGAGGTATAGGAGGAGGGAATGTTCTGCCTCCAGGTGCGAAGATGACACTGCTGATTCTCTGTCAGTGACACGTCATGAGCTGCTTGATTAGGGCTGAGTGTTTGGAACAACACGTCCTCACTTATGTGTGCCTATTATGCACTTACCCTCACTCTCCTACTTTAGCTCCCTCTTTGACCAAGAGCATATGGTTGCAAGATGGTCAGCTGGGACCAGGACTGGCTGCTATGTGACAGAACTCAATTCTACTGGGATTAAGCCTCTTGTCCTGGTTTCATTAGCACCTGGCTTTAACTAACTGAGCCACACGGTAGGCACAGTCATACATAACCCATTCTTTGCTGAAGCAGGCTGGCTGCTGGTAATAATAGCAAAGTCTGGGTTCCTCAAGTTCTCCCCACCTTTGCCAATCAAATGTTATTACCAGGTCCTGCTTATTTGCACTGTTCTTAGGTTAGGGGACTCAGATTGTTTAAGAAAGTCCTTGTGTTGTGAGCCAGTTCTACATGGCAGCTGGCTGGCCTGCAAAGGTAGAAACTTATGTCATGTTCTGTTTGCATACCCTGCAGTGTCCAACTCAAGTCATCACAGGTTTCCCTTAAATGTATGTTGAATTAAATTAACTCACCAAGGGTTTAGCTAGCCATATAGCTAATTGTGTGAAATAATTCAAAGAATCAATTCATAGCATTAACAGTTTTTCTAGACTCTTGAGGCAGCATGATGAAGTGGAAAGAGCACTGGCTTTAGAGTTGGGGGAGCTAGATTTTGGTGCCTGGATTTAGCTTGTGTGTCTCAGGTAAGCTTCATTTAAAAAAAAATTTAAATGTCAATAGCTTTTGGGGGTACAAGTAGTTTTTGGTTACATGGATGAATTATATAGTGGTGAATTCTGAGATTTTAGTGTACCTGTCATCAGGTAAGCTTTTTAATCTCTGTTTCATCATTTCCACCTGACGATGACAAATGCTGACCTGGTTGGGCTGTTAGGAGCCAATGAGATAATATCTATAAAAGGGCCTAGCACGGGGCCCAGCACATACTAGGACTTCAATAAATGTGAATTCCCTTCTCCTGGGGCAAGAGGCCCTTGCCTAACCAAGCCTCATCCACACCCTGAAGGATGTCAGGTGAAGCGCTTAGGGCCGAGATGTAGAAAGATGAGTCTGTTCTTCCTGCCAGACCAAGCCCAGCAGCCTCAGTGTCCCTCCCCGCTTGCTTAAGCCATTAGCTTAGCCTAGGAGAAACTGACTAGCCTGTGGAGAAACTGACTTCTCTCATAGTTTTCTGCCCTATGGTCCTGCCGCTTGTTACTTACTGGCGAGGTGGAAAGGAAATATGATCACGTAAGGCAAAAGAGATGTTGGAGTGGAGGGATTTGGCTAGAACTAGAAATAGCTTGAGGCCCCTCCAGCCCCGAAGAGGAAAGGAAATGGGCAAGCAGCAATCCCATTCCCAGACAGGTGGAGCAGGGGATGAAAGAGGCCAGCTGACCTTCAAGGGAAAATGCTGGCTTTGATCTCACTGAAGGAAAGAGGGAGGTGCTAACCTCTCTCCACCCCTTCCCCTTTCCCCCTCAGCACTTCTTTTGCTTTCTGGGCTTCAGTTTATGCACTTTTGAGGGGGAACATGGTACTGAAAAGGGGGCAAATGGAAAGTATGAGATGGGGCAGAGGGATGGAAGTGAAAGGTAGTGGCTATTCTAGGGTAGTTGGTCCCTTCTCAACCCTAGAGTCAATGAAGAAAGAAATGTAAATAGCTCAGCTTGAGTTCAGATCAGCCCAAGCTTGAGTTCAGTTCAGCCCACCTCAATGCTCTTTTCTTGTTCATGTCTCTCCAGGTCTTACTCACACAGTGAAAGCGGCATACAATTAGATAGTTGGTCAAAAAGATATTCAGAAGAAGCCCTAAGGTTGCTGTTATTCCTCCATAATCATGTTTGGTTAGAGGAAACCAAGCAACGAACCTGAATCCACCAATCCTTTTATCCTTGCTTCAACATTTAGTAAGTATCTACTATGTGCCCAGCTAGGTTAGTCATTGGGGTACAAAGACAATAAGACACGTTTCATAGGAGGGATTATTATAGAGCAGTGTGATGAGTGGTATAATATTAACAATACTACACGTATTACAAGCTTATTATGTGTCAGGCACCTAAAGTGTCTAAGCATTTTTAATAGATTGACTAACTTAATTCTCACAACCAACCCATGCAGTAGGTACTATTATTGTTTCCATTTGAAGCTGAGGATCTGAAGCACAGGACAGTAGGATAACTTGACAGAAGTCATGCAGCTGGTATGTGTGGAGCAGAGATTTGAACTCACGTCATTCTGAAGATCAGCACTAGCTATGGTAGCCTACACACTACCCAGAAAAAGTGACTGTGGAGTAGAGTCTGCAAAGGGGGTATAGAGGATGGGAGGGAGGCAGAGAGTATGAAACATAAGGGGCACATTTCAGGTATTGAAGTGAATTAGATATGACTAGGGGGCACGGGACAAGGAGAAGAAGGACACAAGGCTAGGGAGGCAGGCATGCATTTCATGATGGGTCCTGCTAAGGCATTTGGCTTTATCCCCGACTAGAAGGTCCGTGAAGGCAGGACATTGTTTTGTTCCCTGCTGCATTGCCAGTTTCCAAAACAGTGTGTGCACCTAGTAGGTGGTAGATATTTGTGGGATAAGTGAGTGGAAGCTTGTGGGAGATACTGCAAGCTTTTTTTTTTTTTTTTGGGATGGAGTCTCACTCTGTTGCCCAGGCTGGAGTTCAGTGTCGTGATCTCGACTCACTGCAGCTTCCACCTCCCCTCCTGGGTTCAAGTGATTCTCCTGCCTCAGCCACCTGAGTAACTGGGACTACAGGAGCACACCACCATGCCCAGCTAATTTTTGTATTTTTAGTAGAGACGGGGTTTCACCATGTTGGCCAGGATAGTCTTGATTGAACGCCTGACCTCAGGTAATCTGCCTGCCTTGGCCTCCCAGAGTGCTGGGATTAGAGGCACGAGCCACCATGCCCAGCCTTCTGCAAGCTTTTAAATGAGGGAATGAAGAGATCAGCTGTGCATTTTAGAGGGCTCAGAGGCTACAGCGCGGAGAAAGTATCGGAATTTGAGGAGAGGAATGCAAGTAGGGACACCAGTTAGAAGGCTGCTGCTGTAGCCCTGTGGAATGGTAATAGGGCTTGAACCAGGAGAGGGTGGAAGGAATAGAATGATAGAAAAACTTCAAAGATAGCATCAATAGGGTTAAACAGTAAATTGCATGTGGGGAATAAGGAAGAGGGGAATGGCAAGGATTTCTGGCTGTGTGGGAGGAGCATGAACGGGATGAAGGATACAAGCAGAGGAGAAGGTTCGGTGGTAGGGTGTACGTGTGTGAGAGGGGAGTTCAGTTAGGAGCATGTTGAGGGTCAGGATGCTGATGACAGAGTGGTCTCTTAGTTTAGGAGAGAGGTTGGGCCTACGACACAATGCATGTCATAGATTTAGGAGTTACCAGCAACATAAAATCAAGGAATTGGACAAGATTGCCATGGTTGCTGGGGGTGGGGGGAGCTTACTACAGAGTAAGAAGAGGGGAGAGGCAAGGAAAAATCATGGGGAACAGCAATACTTCAGAGGTGGGCACAGGAGTGGAAACAGTTCTGGCGACAATTTGAAATCTTGCTGAGAGGGTAAAAAAGAGGGAGGCTGAAAGGTGTCTTCTGATTTGTCCATTGGAAAGAGACCTTTGCTGCAGCAAAGTCAGTGGAGGGTGGGCAGAGGCCTGATGGGAGTGAGGAGGCAGAGATGAGAGTGATGACGGGAATACAGTAGTCCCCACCTTATTCCCGTGGGATAGATTCTAAGACTCCCAGCGGGTGCCTAAAACTGCAGATAGTACCGAGCCTGATTGCTGTCAATCAGAACAGGTTTCTGTTGTCTTCCACCCACAGATTTAATGCCTTTTCCTTCTTAACTAGGCATTTATCCTTTACTGTGGCTGTAACTTTTGCAGTTTGAGGCGCGAAAGCAAACCTAGCACAGAGCACAGATTTCTTTTCTTTCTTTCTTTTTTTTTTTAGACGGAGTCTGGCTCTTTTGCCCAGGCTGGAGTGCGGTGGCATGATCTCGGATCACTGCAACCTCCACCACCCAGGTTCAGGCGATTCTCCTGCCTCAGCCTCCCGAGTAGCTGGGATTATAGGCGCGCACCACCACGTCTGGCTAATTTTTTTGTATTTTCAGTAGAGATAGGGTTTCACCATGTTGGCCAGGCTGGTCTCGCCTGGTCTCCAACTCCTGACCTTAAGTGATCCGCTCGCCTCAGCCTCCCAAATTGCTGGGATTACAGGTGTGAGCCACCATGCCTGGCTCTTCAGGATTTCATGGATAGATTTGTTCTTATTGTAGATCTTATAACCTCAGCATATGATTTTTTTCCTTCCTTAAGTTAAGAACTTTCACCTTTTCACTAAAGGAAGTACTTTATGGTTTCTCTTTGGCATATCCGAACTGCCTGCATCACTACTCTTGTGCTGTGGGGCCATTATTAAGCAAAATAAGGGTAATTTGAACACAAGCACTGTGATACTGTGACAGTTGGTCTGATAATCAAGACAGCTACTAAGTGACTAATGGCGGGTAGCATAGATGGCATGGATACTCTGGACAAAGGGATGATTCACATCCTGGGTGGGAGGGAGCAGGACAGTGTGAGATTTTATCATGCTATTCGGAACAGCATGCAATTTAAAACTTGAGAATTGTTTATTTCTGGAATTTTCCATTTAATATTTTTGGACCACAGTTGACACAGCAGGTAACTGAAACTAAGAAAAGGGCGGTTAAGAAGGAGACTAGTGTATACCAGCAGTCCCCAACCTTTTTGGCATCAGGAACCGGTTTTGTGGAAGATAATTTTTCCACGGACCAGGGAGGTGGGGATGGTTTCAGGATGAAACTGTCCCACCTCAGATCATTAGGCATTAGTTAGATTTTCATAAGGAGTGCGCAACCTAGATCCCTTGCACATGCAGTTCACAATAGGGTTCACACTCCTATGAGAATCTAATGCTGCCCCTGATCTGACAGGAGGTGGAGCTCAGATGGTAATGCTCACTTGCCTGCTGCTCACCTCTTGCTGTGTGTCCCGGTTCCTAACCGGCCACCAGCCCCGTGGCCCCAGGGGGGTTGGGGACCCCTGCTGTATACTGTTTTTTTTTTTTTCTTTTTTTTCAGGAGTTTGATACGGGGGTAGGGCTGGGGTAGGTGGGTGTTTTAAGATGGGAGGATATTAAGTATATTTATGGGCTGAGGGAAAAGAATCTATAGGATGGGAGTTAGGGGCAGCATAATAGGTATTTCGAGTTAGTTATGTCTTTATTTCTGGCCCATTAGACAGAGATCCACAAGGGAAGAATACTGTTTTTTTTTTTTTAATCTTTATATTATCCACAGCTCCTAACATAAGGCCTGGAAAATAAAAGGCACCCAATTCATGTTTGCTGAATGAATGAAATAAAATGATTGGGATTCTGAACAGATTCACATCCAGGAGGGCGAATTAGGTTCTTGAAGGATGGGGTGATTCTAGACAGGCAGGCATGGAGTGTGTGTCGGGGGATAGTTAGAGGAGGCAAGAGAATGCAGGACAAGTTTGGGGAAGAGCAAGCGCTGTTAGTGGGCTAATGTTGGAAAAAGAGAGCACAGGAAGCCTTGATTCCCATGTTGAGGAGACAGGACATGATGTGACAGGCAATGAGGCAGGGTCAGGACTGGAGCTGTGCCTTATGGGAACTGACAGCAGCAAATGCAAAGCTGGGTGACTGATGTAGAGGCACCTGCAATAGTACAAGGTGGGGGACAAAAAAGGCTTGAACCAGAGTGATTGCTGTGGGGATGGAGTGGATGGGAAAGAGATACTGTGATGAGGCTGAGCGTGGTGGCTCTCTCCTGTAATCCTAGCACTTTGGGAGGCTGAGGCAGGTGGATCTCATGAGGCCAGGAGTTCGAGACCAGCCTGGCCAACATGGTGAACTCCCATCTCTACTAAAAATACAAAAATTAACTGGGCATGGTGGTGCATGCCTGTAGTTCCAGCTACTTGGGAGGCTGAGGCATGAGAATCCTTGAACCCAGGAGGCAGAGGTTGCAGTGAGTCAAGATTGCACCACTGCACTCCAGCCAGGGTGACACAGTGGGACCCTGTCTCAAAAAAAAAAAAAAAAGTCTGGGCGTGGTGGCTCACACTTGTAATCCCATCACTTTAGGAGGGTGAGGCGGGCAGATCACGAGGTCAGGAGTTCAAGACCAGCCTGCCCAAAGTGGTGAAACCCCGTCTCTACTAAAAATACAAAAATTAGCCAGGTGTGGTGCCGCACACCTGTAATCCCAGCTCCTAGGGAGGCTGAGGCAGGAGAATCTCTTGAACCCAGGAGGCGGAGGTTGCAGTGAGCCGAGATTGCACCACTGCATTCCAATCTGGGTGACAGAGCGAGACTCCGTTAAAAAAAAAAAAAAAAAAAAAAGAAGAAGAAAGAAAGAGCTTCTGTCCAAATCCCTTTCTATAAAAATCCAAGCAGCTCTCACATTTTTTATTGTTAACTCACAGTCTACTTTTTCCTAAAAATTATACTTGCTTCTATCAGGGCAAGCCCAAGGTCAATGCCAATCTCTCTTGCAGACCCCTGAGGCTTTACTGTTTTTAGTTGGGGAAGTCATGCCTGTGATGGTAATGTGGGTTCTGGTCAGGAAGAGCATTTCTTGTCCTGAATCACTGTTTGAAAAGAACTCATCATAACCAGAATAACACGGCACCAGCACTTTGAACCATAACATGGTCTTGAATGATGCTTCTCAATCTTTCCTATATCACCAATTACTCCATCAAAGAACTTAGGCTCAACCATGATGGAAACAAAAAAGCCCTCTTTTTTCCCAGAAAAACATTTCTGTTTACAGGAAATTCAGTGAATACATATGGCATTTATGGTACATTTTAAGGACATAAAATTGCAGTGATATTATTGGGAGTAGATTTTATTGCCATGGCTTTACAACACAGACAAACAAAAATAATAACTCCATTAGTTGTTGAATTGAACTGGCAGGAAGCAGCACATCAAAAGCACTTGTGAGCAGGCAGGAGGATGGGGGATTGGGAGTGTCCAGAGCACAACCAAAAGGTCAGGGAGATAGGGGCTATTGAAGATAAGATGCTACATGTGGAGGTGAAGATGGGGATGGAAAAAAAGTGAATTCTTAGTTGCTGGAATAGAAACCTGGTGTCCTGTCTAGACTACATCTGTATCCTACCTGTGGTACTCATTTTACCTCTGAACACAGAGTTGGCACTTAAGAACTGCTTGGTGGTGAGGCTTATACACCAGTGCATGGTCGTGCCAAGAATTGTTTGAGTGAATGAAGAGGGCATGGAAATGGTTTTATTTTTCAGATATTTTAACGGTATTTTACCTATTGGTATAAAAAAGTTTATTAAGCAAAATAATCAGGTAAACCTGGGAAATGTTATCTTAATGGAGCACTAATTATTATAATAATTATTATTATTTAGAGGCAAGATCTTACTCTGTCACCCAGGCTGGTGTGCAGTGATGCAATCATAGCTCACTGTAACTGGAGCACTAATTACATTTAAGCAAAGAATATGCTCAATATTAACATCTTATTTCATTAGCTAAAGTACTTAGAGGCTTTCGTGAACACATATATATAGCCCATTTGCATGTCATCTAATTAGTAAGGTTCTTATGTTAGTCAATCCACAGTAGTGTGTGTGTGCGTGTATATGTTTGCATGTGTGCACATGCATGCATTGTACTAGGTGCTAAGCATCATTCTAGGCCCTGGGGGCAAGCTGAGTACCAAAAAAAAAAAAACATAAATAAGGTCTGGTGACTGCTCTCAAGGAGATGACAATCAAATAGAGAGGGAAGATATAATTATAGCAAAAGCAGAGGAATAAATCCAAGCTAAAGTATGTGGTATTGGTTAGTGTACAATAAAATGCCCTCACATGTGGGGGGCACTGGACAAATCAGGTGACTTATCCAAGATCATAACCTTAACACTATGTAATACAGTTAAGAGATGTGAACTTGAACCAATGACTTTGAACTTCCCATTTTATAGGCTTCCACTATGTCATGAAGCAATACGCACAGCAGTTAAAGACTGAGATTTCTGGAGTCATATGGGATGAGCCCTACATCTTTGCTCTACACTGATGTAGTTTGGATGTGTGTCCTCTCCAAATTTCACATTGAAATGTGATCCCCAATGTTGGAGGTGGGACCTGGTGGGATGTGTTTGGGTCATGGGTGCGGATCCTCATGAATGGCTTGGTGCTCTCCCCATGGTAATCAGTGCATTCTTGCTCTGAGAGTTCATGTCACATTTGTTGTTAAAAGAGTCAGGAACCTCCCCCGTCTCTCTCTTGCTTCCTCTCTGGCCATGTGACATGCTGGCTCCCCTTTGCCTTCCACCATGATTGAAAGTTTCCTGAGGCCTCGCCAGAAGATGTTGGTGTCATGCTTGTACAGCCTGCAAAACCGTGAGCCAATTAAGTCTTTTTTCTTTATAGATTACCCAGCCTCAGGTATTCCTTCATAGCAATGCAGATGGACTAACACAACCATCTACTAGCTGTGTGACCTTAGGCAAGTGACTTAACCGTTCTGTATTTTGGTATTCTTGTTTGTAAAATGGGAATAATAACAGAACCTACCTTTTAGGATTGTTGTGACAATAAATGAGTGAATTCATGTAAAGAACTTAGAACAGTGTGCTTGGCTTATTATAAATGCTCAGTAAATACTATTAAATGCTGAATATTATCATTCTTTTTCTTGTGCTTTATCAACTGTACAAAGAAACAGAGCTCTGAATGTAATGGGCAGTAGTAAAATTGGATTTCTCTACAAATGTCCATTTAGACTGAATGAGGGTGAATTCTTAAGAGCTTACCCTGTATCCCAAAACCCTGAAGCCAGAAAGAGTGGCAGAGAGATCAAGAAGAGAAGGATTCCAAGTGAAAATGACTATTAAGAAAGATGGAAAAGAAGAGGAGGGAATGAGAAACTTGAAGTGGTAGGAGAGAGAGGCACAGGACAGAGGTGACAGAAAGGAGTAGAAGAGATAAAAATGAGAAGGGGCTTAGATTGGGAAGGGGAAGAAGGAGGTCTAGAGGAGGAGACAGGGAAGACAAGGGCAGGGTGGCAGGGGTCTCCCTGCAGGCCAGAATTTTCCTTCAGGGTATGGTTTCAAGAGTTTTAGGGAAGAGCCCTGGCCAAGACTAATACCTTGCCCCATCACTGCTGATCCTCAAATTTCCACGATTAGAGACAATTCCTTCTTCATACTGTGTGCAGAGCCAACTCTGGTTATACCATATGTCTCTGTTAATCAAATGAATATTTTGGAAACAAGCCTACACACGAAGGTTTTTTACATCAAATTTTCCTTAAGCCAAGGGTGGGGATGGAAGAAGGAAGGGTATAGGGATATTGCTTTACCTGGCTTGTTGCTGGACAAGTACTAAGATGACTTTGAAAACTGCTTCTACTGGAGGATTAATAAGAATTGATCCTTACACTACTCCAAACAACTGCCCTCTCTCCATCCCTTCACTTCTGAACCTCTTAAAATTTCTCTTTTCTTCAACACCTTGACCTCCTCATTTCTCAGACACTTCAACTCACTGCAACCCACACCTCCAATGAACTTTTTTTTTTTCTTTTTGAGATGGAGTCTTACTCTGTCACCCATGCTGGAGTGCAGTGGAGCAATCTTGGCTCACTACAACCTCCGCCTCCCAGGTTCAAGCGATTCTCCTGCCTCAGCCTCCCGAGTAGCTGGGATTACAGGCGTGGACCACCACACCCAGCTAAATTTTTTGTATTTTTAGCAGAGACAGGGTTTTACCATGTTGGCCAGGCTGGTCTTGAACTCCTGACCTCAGGTGATCCACCCGCCTTGGCCTCCCAAAGTGCTGGGATTACAGGCATGAGCCACCGTGCCCAGCCTTGAACTGTTTTTTAGAAGAGAGATGGCAAAGAGATTTCAGCTTCTTGACAACTTGGATCAATTGGTAGTAGCTGCTTGGGGTACTGTGTTGAGAAAGATTCTGAAGCTGTGCCTTGGTTCAACAGGGAAGCAGGCCATGATCAATTTGTAATGTATCCATAGGAGTACATAGACCCCGGCAGGGTGGGGTCTGAGGGCACGTAGTCATATGTGCCCTACATTTGCTATTCCTGCTTTAGGACATCAAGAGTGACCTCCTAATTGCCCAACTAAGGTCTTCTTTTCAGTTATCACTCATCCTATTTGATCTCTCTCCAGCACATGTCATCACACTATCTTCTCTCTCATAACCACTGCTCTCCCTGTTCCTTCTCAGTCTCCTTCCCTGGATCCTCTTCTTTCACCTGTCTCTGAAATGTAGGTGCCCCCAGGTTATATCCTCAGCCTCTCTTCTTTCTCTTTGCAGGAGTTCGCGCCCTCTGTTGGTGTTGTAATCACTCCTACGTGGAGATCCTACATCTCTGGGTCCTGTCAGTGTTTGTCACCAGCCTCTGACGTGCATTTATAATCATCTGCTGGACATTTCTACCTGGAAAATTTGAATTCTTGGTATTTTGCATAATGTGTTCCAAGTAGAGCTAATTGTAAGTCCTTCCAAAGAGAATGCTCATCATCTTTTTTTTGTTTACTCAAAAAGTCCCACCATACAATAAGCTCTTCAAGAAAGATTTGTACTTATGACCCTGAATGGGTTAGTGTGTTTATGCTTTGTTTAGAGGCATTGAATTTTGTGCATTCAAAATACCTGAAATAATACCATCCTGAACGTTCCTGATTTCATCAAAATACCCGAAATAATGGGTGATGGGTCCAGTAAAAGCCCAGACTTCACCACCATGCAATATATGCATATAAGAAGCCTGCACTTGTACCCTCTAAATATGTACAAAAAAAGACCCCCGAAATAATATGGTTTAGGAGATCTCTATCTCTGTGATATTCCCATTGTTTGATGAGCAATGATTTTTTTTCCTCATTACTTGTTAAACAAAGAAAACTATATCTAACCGTGTGCAAGAAGATAGAAAGAGGCATAGAGTACTCCCAAGACTGGCATTATCTCTCAGGGGAGAGCCCGATAGAAAGCACTATGCTTTGGGTATCACAGGTTGAATATCCCTTTTCCAAAATACTTGGGACCAGAAGTATTTTGTATTTTGAATTTTTTTTCAGATTTTGGACTATTTGCATTATATGTACTAGTTGAGCATGCCTAATCCAAAAATCCGAAATCTGAAATGCTCCAGTGAGCATTTCCTTTGCACACCATGTTGGTTCTCAAAAAGTTCTGGATTTTGGAGCGTTTTAGAGTTCAGATTTTCAAATTTGGGATGCCCAACCTATATTTGAAAACACTCACTGGTTATCTGCTGGGGCAGGATTCAGTGTGGTAGGTGCTGGGGAGATGATAATGACACAGATATAATCTCTGGTCTTGAGGAGCTTACAGTCTAGTAGAGAATGCAGACAAGTACAGGAATAACTATGATGAGAAGAATGTCAGAGGTAAGTCATTTCTCAAGGGAAATTCTGAAGTGGGAATTCTTAATTCTGAGTATGGGGGCTGAGTAATGAATAAGGCTTCATGGAGGAGATGGGAGGCAATTGAACTGGCCTTGAAGGATGAGCAAGATTTAAGTAAGAAGGAAGAGAAGGTATGAAATGCACAAGAAGTGGAATAAGGACAATGAAGATATACTGTAAACAAGTCATCAAAAATTAATTTGTAGAGAAAGAACAGAGTACTGGGTCAAAACCAGCACCAACACAGCTCTGTAAGCAACTTTCTTGTCTGCTTTGAATAATGCATCTTTGTTTTGTGATGGACCACGATAGAATGATGGGCTTGGCAGAGAGGGGAAAAGCCATGGATGGAATTGCTACTCCATCAGAGTAGGATTTATCTCTGATATACCCATCAGAGAGGTTACTTGGGGCAAACTGGAGTTGCACTTGCTCAGCACCTATTGATTCATTTATTCACTCATTCACATGATACCAATGTTTCTTGAGCACTCCTGTGTGCCAGGCTCTGGTCATGAAGAGATGCACAAGACTTGGCCCCTGCCCTCAAGGAGTGAATGGAGAGACAGCTATGCAAATGATCAATTATAATGCACTGTGGGAAGAACCATAATAGAGGTGCAGGCAAGGAGCTCCTGCAATCCAGACGGAAGACAAAGCAAAATCCTAGTCAGCCTCTAACTGATTTCCCTGTCTCCCCTCCCTTCCTGAGCTTTCCATCAGAAATTCAGATCTGATCATGTCATTCCCTTGCTTAAAAACCATGGTCGGCTCCCCACTGACTGCAGGACTGAGTCCAAACTTGAAAGCAGGACATACAAAGGCCTTCACAGTCTGGCTCAGCTGACTTCTCCAGCCTTATCGCACACCACGACCTGGGCTACGGCCCCTAAACTGTAGCCACATTGACCTGAAGTGTCTCTCCCCACTCCTCTTTATCTGGTCAATTCTTCTGTTTCCTTTGAGCCCTTGCTAAATGTTGCCTCTCTACTGTGCCATTCCCAGCTCCCCCAGATGGAGTAAGTTCCTCCTCTGTGTTCCCACAGCTCACTGCCTCTTGATTCTATCACTTACACATTCTAGTGTAACTGTTTTTGTGCTTGTCTCCTCCACTGGGCAGTGTTCTCCTCAAGGGTGGGAACTGGGCCTTATTCTTTTCTTTGTCCCTAAGATTTGGTATGGGCCTGGCACATAGTAGGCGCTCCATACATCTTTGCTGAGTGAATGAATGACTCTGACATGTGGCCAGTCAGGCCTGGTCATTGTCAGCAGCTGGCATTACTTAACATGAGAGATGCATACAAAATGAAGGGCAGCCAGAGTAGCTGAAAAACAGGCGGCTCTAGTGACATCATGAAAAAAACAAACCAAAACTGGGGAAGGCTGAGACAACGCTTCCACTCACGCTTTAACAAATGACTCTCGCTTCTGAGCAGCCCCTTTTTGTCTGCTCTCCCATTCACTTTCCAAAACCCAGTCATTGAAATGATTCTAATTATTCATGGTCAGTGGCATATACAGGAAACACTTAGTTTACAAGCAATTAAAATACACTAAAATAGATTTATGTAGGTTGAACCTGATCCTGCTGGTAAGAAGGGAGTAAATGACATAGATCTTGGAGGGGTATTTGCTCTCCAAGGTTGCTCTTTGTCATTCTTTATCTACCTTACACTAGTTTGGTGCTAACATGGCAAGCATCCAGAGGTGTTTCTTAAGGCAAGGGTACTGTGAACATAGCGGGGAGCCTGTTCCACAGTTGTAGACTTGGTGCTTCCCGGCAGCCAGCTGTCCTGTAAATGTGTGAGTGCCACCTCTGCCCAGGCCCACATGGCACAGGGGAAAGGCTGGCTCAGCAGCAGGCAGCACGGAGTAGTAGGAAAGGTCCCCAGCACTGCGATCAGGGGCCTGGTTTCCACCAACACTTAATTCTTCAAGGCTCTGTCGCCACGTTGGTCAAATGGGGCATGAGTTCCCACCCCACCAACCTTAAAGGGTTGTCTATGAGGCTCACAGGAAGAAATTGTGTGAAAAGGTCTGAGGCTAGATAAATGAAGGGGGTTTCATTTTCATTACAAAAACTCTAACTTATGGCTGTTGGGCCCCTCCAAGGCTCTAGATGTGGCTAATGCTCACCAACAGATTAGCAAAGGCACACTTAGATTTGTCCCCTAATAGTTTATTTAAGAGTCCACACAAGGATGATTTATCACCTTGCCACACTCAAACCAACAGCATTTTAATGCCCCTCTAATGAAGAGAGCAGTCACAGCTAAACAAACACACCATTCAGCTGACAACAGACATGGGCGGCAAATGCCTAGCCCATGGAGTTCAGGTGTCCTCAAAGATTTTGTGCCATCCTTTCTCACAGCAGGCTCTGCTTCCTTGAGTTTGACTCTAGGGAGAAAAAGGCCTCCTTTTGCTGCTCCACGAAACCTAGAATAACATATAGCTAAGCCATTCAATGGGCCAGTGTGATTGGCACAAAATATAGAATGAACAAAATGAAATGGCGTATTTCAGCATAAGCTTTTGAGCTAAATTCAGAGCTACTGCAAAAAGGCCAAAAGGCTGGCACAAAAGCGGGGCAGGGAAGCAAAGGTCATGGAAAACCAGTCAACCAGGTCTGACCTTAAATTATTAAGGCCATGAGATACATTAATGGAAACTCGTTTCCTCTTTATCTGCAAAAGGATCCTGGGTTCCTTCACGCTCTGTCACACCTCCCTGCCTTTCCGTTCACCATTCCCTTTGCAGAGAATGCCCAGCCCTCCCTTCTCAGCCTAGACCATTCCTACTCAGCTTTCAAGACCCAGCTCAAATGTAACCTCTTTGAAGTCTTTGCTAACTCCCCAAAGTCAGAGTTCCTCATTCCCTCCCGTGTGTTTCCACAAGGCTTTTTTTTTTTTTTTTTTTGAGACGGAGTCTCACTCTGTCGCCAGGCTGGAGTGCAGTGGCGCGATCTCGGCTCACTGCAACCTCTGACTCCCTGGCTCAAGCAATTCTTCTGCCTCAGCCTCCCGAGTAGCTGGGATTACAGGCACGCACCACCACACGCAGCTAATTTTTGTATTTTTAGTAGAGATGGGGTTTCACCATTTTGGCCAGGATGGTCTCGATCTCCTGACCTTGTGATCTGCCTGCCTCAGCCTCCCAAAGTGCTGGGATTACAGGCATAAGCCACCACGCCTGGCCATCCATAAGGCCTTTTACAGCCCTCTGGCCTACTCTGGCATCTTTGTTTACATGCTGTCCTTCCCCATTGGGCCGTGAGTGCAGCTCTTAGGAGCAAGAACTACATAGCACAAAGATGCTTTCTTAGCACAACGCAGGGCACAAAGACGGCCCTCACTCAAGGCTGGCTGAATAAATGAGCATTTGAGCAAACATGCACTGAACTCACTTGTTGGGTCTGCACAGGACCCAGAGGAAAGGCTCATTAGGCAATGATTTGATATGTTACACATGCTTCTTCAACACTGGTTTATCTGATTCGTGACGACCTTGGTTCTGGCAAGCTGCAAGAAGTCTGCTGGCAGAGGCAGCCTGACAATGTACCAGTGAGGCAAGGTGTAGGGTGACCTCGTCCAGGCTCTCGGTTTGGTTCTCACAGCACGAAAACACGAGTTGGAAAAGTACTGCTCCCTGCCCCCACACCCCTCAACTCTCCTGTGCTTGCTTCTCAGGAAGTTGCCCAGCAGCACAGATAGCATCGTTTAGTACATTTGAAAACTGAAAATGCATCCACTACCAGAGACGAATGCCTAACGCATGGAGCCTGACCTGGCCAGGGCTCCCACAGAAGCTCTGGCTCAGCATCATAGCTTCTAGTTCTTTTTCCGGTTCTGCTAATGATGAACCCGATGACTTTGGACATATCAGCTCATTTCACATTCCCTATCATCATATAGGGAGAATAATGAAGATGTTGCATGGATTGAATCAATGAGAAGCTTGACTGAGATCCTGGTGGACAGGGGAAGCAGTGGTTGATGCTGGCAGAGCCTGAAGGGTTTTGTTGTTTTGGTTGTTTCTGTTGTTTGTTAAGTGCAAATCACTCTGCCTTAAGCCCAGGTGTGCAGTCCATGCAGCAGAAGGGCAGACAAGCAGGCAGGCAGGCACCTCCGAACTGGGCTGCAGCAGAGCCAGTGCAGGTGGCAGTGTACAGGACTGGATGGGACAGGATGGGATGCTCAGATGCAGGCTGGCCAACAGCTGGTCTCCTGCTCCCCAGTAGGGACCAGGAGCAACAAGCTCTAAAGGCTGTGCCTACTGGAGCAATTTAGTATTGAAATAAAATAAAACTCATGGCAAAGTCAATCTGACACATCTTTAATGATACACATAATGATTATTGTGCTGTACTGTAATTAGGCATAATGATAAGCAGCTCCAAAGAATGACTGTAATTACGATGACATTTACGCAGCTGAACCAAATATTTCTGAGGTCAGCTAGGATGGAGGTGGGGATTAGGGGTGGTTGGACAGGAGGCAGACCAAAAACTTGGTTGCAAGGCATTTCTTTGGTTCTCCTTGTCTCCCCACTCCACCGCAAGGTGACAGTCCCTCCACCCCTTATTGGGGAACAGAAAAAGGATCTGATGAGGAACCTGGGGCCTGAATGGCTAGCTCCTTTCTCCAGCCAGGGAGAGGCTATCCTGAAGCTCCTAGGGTTAGGGAATCTGGAATGTCCAGAGGGGCTTCAAGCTGATTAGTCCCCACTTTTCCATAAGGCCTGAAATTTTATCAAGTAGACTTAAACCTAACAAGTATATGCCTAATGTATGGGCCTTCTTTGGAGCCTGATTTGAACAAATCCATGTAAGGGATATTTTGGGGACAACTGGGTAAAATTTAACAGAGATTGGTATTAGCTGATGTATTAGGGTTCTCTAGAGAAACAGAACTACATGGTTTTTTGAGACGAAGTTTCATTCTGTCGCCCAGGCTGGAATGCAGTGGCACGATCTCGGTTCACTGCAACCTCCACCTCCCAGGTTCAAGCCATTCTCCTGCCTCAGCCTCCTGAGTAGCTGGGACTACAGGCATGCGGCACCACACCTGGCTAATTTTTGTATTTTTAGAAGAGATGGGGTTTCACCATGTTGGCCTGGCTGGTCTCGAATTCCTGACCTCATGATCCACCTGCCTTGGGCTCCCAAAGTGCTGGGATTACAGGCGTGAGCCACTGTGCCCGGCCAAAGGGAAGTTTATTAAGTATTAACTCACATGATCACAAGGTCCCACAATAGGCTGAGGAGCAAGGAGAGCCAGTCGGAGTTCCAAAACTGAAAAACCTGGAGTCTGATGTTCGAGGGCAGGAAGCATCCAGCATGAGAGAAAGATGTAGGCTGGGAGGCTAGGCCAGTCTCTCCTTTCACATTTTTCTGCCTGCTTATATTCTAGCTGCGCTGGCAGCTGATTAGATTGTGTCCACCCAGATTAAGGGTGGGTCTGCCTTTCCCAGCCCGCTGACTCAAATGTTAATCTCCTTTGGCAACACTCTCACAGGCATGCCCAAGATCAATACTTTGTATGTTTCAATCCAATCAGGTTGACACTCAGTATTAGCCACCACAGATGATAAGGGATTATTAATTTTGTTGAGTTTGATAATGGTATTGTGTTTATGTTAAGAAAAGGTCCTTATCTGTTAGAGATACATACTAAAATATTTATCAGCTATGAAATGGTATGATACCTGGGATCAGCTTTAAAATTCTTCAGGAAAAAAATGGGGGATAGAATAAATAGGAATAGTAATATTGGCAATTGTTGAAGCTGGGTGATGGGTACATGGGGGTTCATTATACTCTTCTCTCTGCTTTATTTATGTTTGAAAGTTCCCGTAATGAAAAGTTAAAAAAGTAATATACCCTAGATTACTCTGGAAGTGAGTCATACATTCGTGAAAATTAGTTTGAGCATGCTAACAACATCTAGTAGACTTGGACAGCTACCAGGAATGAGATTTTGGATGGGCAGAGCCAGGAAGGAGGGCAGGTGTATGTTGGAACATGAGCCACTTTTGGGAACTAGGAAGTCCTGGATGCGGTGGAGAAATATTTGTGAGGGATGGGGAATTTTGAATGGTCAGACAACGGTCTGAAAGTTCTAGGAGAGAAAGCAGGAAGTGAAAGAAGAGAGGAGACAGAGTGCAATAGGCACTCATGCTCATGTATTAGGTCTCTCGCTAAGCCTATAAGTTCCTGGAAGTTGGGTCCTGTATCTTAATCATCACTGTCTTCCCTAGAGCTCTCAGGACATTAGTTTATTGATTTTATTTCATTCATTCATTTATTTAAGAATACTTATTGAGTGCCTATGAATGCAGGCAATCCAAACATGTGTATGCAGTAGTCAAAGGAGATATAGCAGTGAACAAAACAAAGTCTCTGCCTTCAGGGAGCTCACATTTTAGTGGGAGGGGACAGATAGTAAATAAACAAGCATGTACATGTCAGATGGTGATAAGTGCTGCAGAGGAAAATAAAGTAGGGTAAGGGGTTGGGGAATGCTGGGTAATTAGTTGCTCAGGACCAAACTTGAATGGCACTTGGGCCCTTAGGAGCTTTTTCAGGTCCCCTCTGCCACCTGGCTTTTGGTCATGTTGGACTCTGTGCCGTTTGTTCCCTGGGTTTCACCAAGGGCTCCCGGGCCTTTCAGTCTATATATATATGCATACTTTAACCTAATCTTGACTTATTTCTCCCTTCCTACACCCAACTAATCCACATTCCTTTTTGGGAACATTCTCCAGGTACCACTTCCTCCAGGAAGTGTTCACAGGTCCTTCCTTCTTCCTACCTCCACACTATTCCCTGCTTGGGTCTTCTCTGCTTCCATAGCACTCTTGCATAATCTCTACTACAGCACTTTTCACTGTGGATTATAATTGTCTTCCCGACTAGACATTGAGCTCTTTCAGGATAGAGAGTATGTCTTTTTTATCTCTATATAGCACGGGGCCTAGAACACAGTAGGGATCCTGTACATGCTTGATAAATACATGAATGAATGGATGGATGAAAGAATGAACATGTTCTCTAGCAGAACATCAGAGACTTGGGAAGCATCCTCACCCTAAATCAAACACTGAGGAAGTAGAGTTGTTAGTATGTGCTTAGATGCCAAAAGGAGAAAGGAGATCTGTATCCTTGGATATGTTTTAAACTCTATGATGATGATCATGATAATTGACATTCAACATTTATTGCATAGACTTATGAGCACAACTGCCTGGGTTTTAATTTTAGCTGTACCATTTGCTAGCGGTATAATTTTGGGCAAGTTACATAATTTTTTTTGTACCTTAGTTTCCTCATCTGGAAAATGAGGATGATAATAATACTATGTATTAAATGAAATAAAGTTCTGCAAAGCACTTAGAATAGTACCTGTAATACAGTAAATACTGTATAAGGATTTGCTATTATTTATTACGATGAGTCAGCGACTGTGTTAAATCCTTTAGTTATTCATTCATGTATATTGAGAGCCTGCCAGTTCTAGGCCCTGGAGATTGAGTGCCTTCATGGAGCTTACATTTGACCTAACTCCACCCTCACACAATACAAGGGAGATACTATACATATCCCCAACATATAAAAAAGTGAGGCTTAAAGCTATTAAGTGACTTGTCCAAGGTCATAGAGCTCATAAGTTGAAAATTAGGATTCTAACTCTGGTCTGTGTGACTCCAAAAATCATTGCTTTAGACCAGGAGTTGACAAACTATGGCCCATGAGCCAAATCTGTCCCTCTGCCTTTTTTTTCCTTGAGATATAATTTACCCTTTTAGAGTGCATTGTTTAGTATATTCACAAGTAGCATATTTACAAAGTTGTGCAACCACTATCTAATTCCAGAACATTTTCATCACCCATGAAGGAAACCTCATATCCATTGAGCATTCACTTCTTGTTCCCCTATCCCCTGGCAACCAGTAATCTACTTTCTGTCTTTATGGATTTTCATATTCTGGACATTTCATACAAATGGAATAATAGAATATGTGGCCTTTTGTGTCTTTCTTTCACTTAGCATAATGTTTTCAAAGTTCATCCATATTGTAGTACGTATCAGTAATTTGTTCTTTTTATGGCTGAATTCCATTGTATAGATACACATTTTGTTTATCCATTTATCAGTTGATGGACATTTGGGTTGATTCCAAGTTTTTGGCTGTTATGAATAGTGCTGCTATGAAAATCTATGTACACATTCTTGTGTGAAGATATGTGGTTATATACCTAGGAATAGAATTTCTGGGTCATTTGGCAACTCTATTTAACTTTTTAGGGAACTGCCGTGCTGTTTTCCAAAGTGGCTGCACCATTTGATATTTCCACCAGCAATGTATGAGGGTTCCAATTTCTCTGCATTGTTGCCAACATTTGCTATTATCCATCTTTTTTGATTATTGTCATCCTAGTAGGAGTGAAGTGATATTTCATAGTGGTTTGGGATTTGCATTTCCCTAATGACTAATGATGTCAGGCATTTCCTCATGTATTTATTGACCAGTTGTATATCTTCTTTGGAGAAATGTCTATGTGTATCCTTTGCCCATATTAAAACTGGGTTATTTTGCTCTTGTTATTTAGAGGTAGGGTTTCACTCTGTCACCAAGGCTGGAGTGCAGTGGTACAATCATAGCTCACTGCAGCCTCAAACTGCTGGGCTCAAGCAATCCTCCCCGCCTCAGCCTCCCAAGTAACTAAAACTACAGGTGCACACCAACATGCCCACCTAATTTTTTAAAAAAGTTTTTGTAGAGATGGGGGTCTTGCTATGTTGCCCAGGCTGGTCTTGAACTCCTGGGCTCAAGTGATCCTCCTGCCTTGGCCTCCCAAAGCACTGGGATTACAGGCATGAGCCACTGCACCTGGCCTGCTAGGTGAGTACTAAGGGTTTTAAAAATGTATTCTGAGCCTGGGTGCCACGTCTCATGCCTGCAATCCCAGCACTTTGGGAGGCTGAGGTGGGTGGATCACTTGAGGTCAGGAGTTCAAGACCAACCTGGGCAACATGGTGAAACCCCATCTCTACAAAAAATACAAAAATTAGCCGGGTGCGGTAGCACACGCCTGTAGTCCCAACTACTTAGGAGACTGAGGCAGGAGAATGGCTTGAGCCCGGGAGGCAGAGGTTGCAGTGAGCTGAGATCACGTCATTGCACTACAGCCTGGGTGATGGGAGTGAAACCCTGTCTCAAAAAAAAAAAAATGTATTCTGGATACAAGTCCTTTATATATGATTTGCAAATATTTTGATTCACAAATTTTTTTTCCCCATTCTGTGAGTTGTCTTTTACTTTCTTTTGTTTTCTTTTTCTTTTCTTTCTTTTTTTCTTTTTTTTTTTTTTTTTGGAGACAGGGTCTCACTTTGTCACCTGGGCTGGAAGGCAGTGGTGTGATCACAGCTTGTTGCAGCCTTGACCTCCTGGGCTCAAACAGTTCCCATCCCACCCTCTCCACCTACTGCCTCCCAAGTAGCTGGACCACAGGCATGCACCACCACACCCAGCTAATTTTTAAATTTTTTGTAGAGACGGGGGTCCCATTAAGTTGCCCAGGTTGGTCTCAATTGAACTCCTGGGCTCAAGTGATCCTCCTGCCTTGGCCTCCCAAAGTGCTGGGATTATAGGCGTGAGCCACTGTGCCCAGCCTGTTGTGATTTCTTTATCTGGTTTTGGTATAAATGTAGAACTGGCTTCATAGTTGGGAAGTTTTATTTGTCAGGGTTCTCCAGAGAAAGAGAACAAATAGGATATCTCTCTCTCTCTCTCTCACTCTCTAGAAATATATGTAAAAATAAATATCTAGATGAATAAATGTATCATTTATCTACATAAAATAGATTTATTGTGAGGAACTGGCTCATGCACTTATGGAGGCTGAGAAGACTTTTGACCTGCCATCTGCAAACCGGAGTCCAAGGACAGCTGGTTGTATAGCTCTAGTCTGAGTCTGAGGGCTTGAGAACCAGGAGAAATGATGGTGTAAGTTCTAGTCCAAGTCCAAAGGCCTGAGAACCAGAGGGCTGATGGTGTAAATCTCAGTCCTAGGGCAGGAGAAAACTGAAATCTTAGCTCAAGCCGTCATTGAGAGACGGGAGGGGAGGATGGGGGAGGGAAGGGAAGGGAGGGAAGAGAAGGGAAGGGAGGAAGAGAGAGAGATAATTCTTCCTTCACCTTTTGTTCTATTCAGGCCCTCAACAGATTGGATGATGCCAACCCATACTAAGAGGGAAAATCTTCTTGATTTAGTCTACTAATCCAAATGGTAATCTCTTCTGGAAACACCCTCACACATACAACCAGAAATAATGTTTAACCAGGTATCTGAGCATTTCTGTGGCCCAATAAAGTTGACAAATAAAATCAACCATTATTGGTATCAATCAGTAGAATTGACTAGTGAAACCATATGTGCCTGGGGTTTTCTTTGTGGGAATTCAAAAAATTATTAATTCAATCTCTTTTACTTGGTTTAGGTCTATTCAGATACTCCATTCCATTTTTTCTTGTTAGTTTTGGTATTGTGTGTCTTTCTAGGAATATTTTCATTACATCTAGGTTATAAAATTTGTTGGCATACAGTTGCTCATAGTATTCCTTTATGCTCTTTTTTTTTTTTTGAGACGAGGTCTCACCATGTTGCCCAGGCTAGTCTCGAACTCCTGGGCTCAAGCGATCCTAACGCCTTGGCCTCCCAAAGTTCTGGGATCACAGGCGTGAGACGCTGTGCCTGGCTCTTTATACTCCTTTTTATTTCTCTAAGGTGGGTAGTAATATCTCCACTGTCATTCCTGATTTTCATAATTTGAGACATTTTTTTCTTAAGTCTACCTAAAGTTTTGTAATTTTGCTGAGCTTTGCAAAGAACCAACTTTCGATTTCACCAAATTTCTCTATTGTTTTTCTATTCTTTATTTCAGTTCTTCTTGCTCTAATTTTTATTTTTAGTTTATTTAGTTTTTTGAGACAGAGTCTCGCTCTGTCGCCCAGAGCTGGAGTGCAGTGGCGCAATCTTGGATCACTGCAACCTCCATCTCCCAGGTTCAAGTGATTCTCCTGCCTCAGCCTCCTGAGTAGCTGGGACTACAGGAGCATGCCACCATGTCTGGCTGATTTTTGTATTTTTAGCAGAGACAGGGTTTCACCATGTTGGCCAGGCTGGTCTTGAACTCCTGACTTCAGGTGATCCACCTGCCTTGGCCTCCCAAAGTGCTGGGATTACAGGTGTGAGCCACCATGCCCCACCTAATTTTTATTATTTCTTTTCCTCTGCTTGCTTTGGGTTTAGTTTGCTCTTCTCTATTTTCTTAAGATGAAAGATTAAGTTATTAATTTGTAGTCTTTCTTATTTTTAAGCAGACCTTTGCAGTTACAAATTTCCCTCTGAGTACTGCATTCATTGCACTCCATAAGTTTTGGCATGTTTTGTTTTTGTTTTCATTCATCTTGGAGTATTTTATAACTTTATTTGTGATTTCTTTTAATTTTTTTTTCTTATTGGGAGGGGTGCACCATTTCTGGAGGTACTGCAATACCAGGTTGATGCATGGAGTGGAGGAAACTAGTCCTTATTCCATCTCCCTGCTCCAAAAATCCGTTTAATGTATTGTCCTCAGATAGAGGATGTATCAGATATTAAACTGATAAGGACAGATACTACGCTTGAACTTAGCCAAAAGGCTATGAAGCAACGTGATTTCTTCTTCAACCTATTTGTATTAGGAGTGTGCTGTTTAATTTCCACATATTTATGAATTACCCAAATCTCCTTCTTTTATTGATTTCTAATTTCATTCCTTTCCATCTAATTTAATTCCAAAGTACTTTGTATGATTTCAATCCTTTTAAATTTACTGAGACTTCTTTTGTGATTTAACTTATGTTCTGTCCTAGAAAATGTCCCACGTGCACTTGAAAAGAATGTATATTCTGCTCTAGTTGGTTTATCACATTGTCCAAATCTATTTCCTTCTTGATCTTCTCTCTAGCTGTTCTATTTATTATTGAAAATGGGGTATTGACATCTCCAACTATTATTGTTAAATTTCTTATTTCTCTTTTTCACTTCTTTAGTTTTTGTTGCATATGTTTTGGTGCTCTGTTGTTAGGTGACATATATTTATAATTTTGTCTATTAGTATAGCCACACCAGCTCTCTTTTTGTTACCGTACGCATGCTATATCTTTTGCCATCCTTTTACTTCCAACCCACGTGTGCCTTTGAATTTAAAGTATTTCTTTTATGAACAACATATAGTTGAATTATGTTTTTAAAATCCATTTGACCAATCTGTAATTTTTAATTGGAATGTTTAATCATTTACATTTAATATAATTACTGATAAGGCATAGTCTATGTATGCCACATTGCTACTTGTTCTCCATGTCTTAGGCTTTTTTGTTGCTCGATTCCTCCATTACTGCATTCTTTTTTTATTAAATAGATATCTTCCACTGTACCGTTTTAATTTTCTTGTTAGTTTACATATATAAAAATGTATTATATACATGTATAAATATGTGTATATATATGTATGTGTGTGTATATATATGTATATGTATATTTTTTTTTTAGTGGTTGCCTGAGTATTATAATTAACATCTTAACTTTTAACAATACAGTCTGGATTAATATCAACTTAATTTCAATAGTATATGTTATGGTTTGGATATGGTTTGTTCATCCCCACCAAAACTCATTTAAAACTTGATCCACAATGTGGCAGTGTTGGGAGGTGGGCCTAGTTGGAGTTGTTTGGGTCATGAGAGAAGATTCCTCATGAATGGCTTGATGCCATTCTCATGGTAGTGAGTTCTCACTCTGGCAAAACTGGATTAGTTCTTGCAGAAATGGATTAGTTCCTGCAAGAGTGGGTTGTTATAAAGCCCCTCAGATTTTGCCTCTTTGCATGTGCCTTCCTACTCTTTGACCTTTTGCCGTGTTGTGACACAGGACAAAACCCCTTACCAGAGGCCAAGTTAAAGCCAGCACCGTGCTTCTTGAACTTCCTAGCTTCCAGAACCATGAGCTAAATAAACCTCTTATTTATAAATTACCCAGCCTGAGGTATTCTGTTATAGCAACACAAAATGGCCTAAGTACATAAATACTTTTTTCCCATATAGCTCCATTTTCATGCCTCTCCTTTGTGTTGTTATTGTCACACAAATTATATCTTCACACATTGTGCACTTATCAAAGTGGATTTATTGCTTTATGCAGTTGTGTTTTAAATCATATATAGAAGAAAAGAGTTCTAAAGAAAAATATATTTGTACTTTGATATTTACTTATGTAGTGACCCTTACTGGTGGTCTTTATTTCTTTATGTAGATTCAAGTTGCTGTCTAGTGTCCTTTCATTTCAGCCTGAAAGATTCCCTTCAGTATTTTTTTTTTTTTTGAGATCAGTCTTGTCGCCAAGGCTGGAGTGCAATGGTGCAATATTGGATCATTGCAACCTCCACCTCCAAGGTTCAAGCAATTCTCCTGCCTGAGCCTCCCGAGTAGATGGGATTACAGGCACCCACCACCACGCCTGGCTAATTTTTGTATTTTTAGTAGAGACAGGGTTTCGCCATGTTGGCCAGGCTGGTTTTGAACTCCTGACCTCAGGTGATCCACCCGCCTTGGCCTCCCAAAGTGTTGTTTTTACAGGTGTGAGCCACTATGCCCGGCCACCATTTAGTTATTTTTAATATAATTTCTATTTATTGATATTTATTGATATTGGTGAGACATGTCATACATTCCTTTAAATTTTGGTACATATTTAAAATACCTAATTTAAAGTCTTTGTCTAGTAATTCCAATGTTTGGATGTCCTCAGTGACAGTTTATGTTGATTGATATTTTTTCCTATGTATTCACCATTTCTTGTTTCTTTGTATATCTTACAACTTTTGTTAAAAATTGAACGTTTAAAATTATATCATGCGGTAACTCTGGAAAACAAATTCTCCCTCTCCCCAGAGTTTTGTTGTTGTTGCTGCTGGTGTTTATTTGTTTAGTGGTGTTTTTTTTTTTTTTTTTGGAGACGGAGTCTCACTCTGTCACCCAGGCTGGAGTGCAGTGGCGTGATCTCAGCTCATCACAACCTCCACTTTCTGGGTTCAAGCGATTCTCCTGCCTCAGCCTCCCAAGTAGCTAGGATTACAGGCATGCGCCATGACGCCCGGCTAATTTTCTTTTGTATTTTCAGTAGAGATGGGGTTTCGCCATGTTGGCTAGGCTGGTCTCAAACTCCTGACCTCAAGTGATCCACCTGCCTCGGCCTCTCAAAGTGCTGGGATTACAACCATGAGCCACCACACCTGGCCTGTTTAGTGGCTTTTCTAAATTAATTCTGCAAAGTCTGGATTCTTTGTCACGTGGGGTCACAGAAGTCTCTGCTTGGTTAGGTTAGTCGTCAGCTAACGAGTGTACAGAGAATTGCTTAAATTCATGGAGCCAGTAAGTCTCCCAGTCTTTACCAAGATGCTCTGTGTGTATGTTGGGGGCAACTTTGCCTTAGCACTTCACTTGTACAGAGCTTGAAGTTCAGCCATAGGTGAGAACTTTGGCCTTTCTTAGGTGTTTTCTGAGCATGTGCACAGCCTTGGGAATGCCTATCATCCTGTGCATATGCATAGCCTTTTAGATTCTCAGGTATTTGTTGGAGGTTTTCTAAGCTCCATATGGACATCTCATTCCCCAGCATTTACTTTTAAGCTTTTTGGTTAGCTTAATGTTCACCACAACTGTTATCTATTACCATAGGCAGCTGTAAAGTTAATCATTTGTCTCTAATTATTTTTGACAAATACCCCAAGGAAAAAGTTTTTCACACTGAGCACACTCTTGAATCATGCCTAATAAAAAAAGCCTTGCAAGTGGGGTCTTTCAAGGAACCACTAGACAGGCCAAATATTAATTGTTCAGAAATGAGGCTTGGAAGGAGCTCCAACATTCTAGTCCATATTCTGTTCCCTCTGGTGGCTGCCAGGCTGCTGGTTTTCACCATGATTGTAGGCTGTTGTTGGTTTTCAAGGCTACCATTTCTACTTGTTTTTGTAAGTAAAGTTTTATTGGAACACAACCAATACTCATTCATTTACATACTGTCTATGGCTGCTTTTGTGTACAACAGCAGAATTGAGTAGTTGGGACAGAAATCATATGGTCTGAAAAGCGTAAAATATTTATGGCCCAGCCCTTTATTCTAAAAGTTTGCTACTCCTACTCTAGACCAGTGCTGTTTAGTAGAAATATAATGTGAGCCACATATATAATTAAAAATGTTCTGAGTAGCTACAATAAAAATAAAAAAAAACAAGTGAAATTATTTTTAAGAATGTTTTATTTAACCTAACATATTCAAAATATTATCAATTTGACATATAACCAATATAAAATTACTAATAAGATATTTCACATTTTCTTCTTACTAAGTCTTTAAAATCTGGTGTGTACTGAACATTTACAGCACATCTCAATTTGGACTAGCCACATTTCAAATGCTTACTAATCACTAGTGGCTACTGGTTACCATATTGGATAGCATAGCTCTAGATTCTTGGTGCCCAAAATGTGGTACCTGGTTTGGCAACATTATATCGTGCAGGGGCTTGCAAGAATGGCAAAATCTCAAGCTTCAGCCTGGAGGAACTGAATCAGAATTTGCATTTAACAAGCCCTAGGTAATTCATATGCATATTAAACTTTGAGAAGTAGAGCTCTATACCATTTTGCTATACTACCTGTCTTTGGGATAAAGACCCAGTATACAGAAGGCATTATTCTAATATAAAATATAACCCTCTGGTTGTCATTCTATCATAGATCTTGGTGGAATTGTTTGAAAATGAATTAACCAAGATGACAGTGTGCTAGGTGCTGTGCTAGGCACTGTGGGGTTTGCTGAGTTGAAGAGGACATGGTCTCTTCTTTCAGGGAACTCACAACTGCCCAAGGATGCCTGGAGAATAATACTCTGCATACGAAATCCAATCTTCTGCACTAAAATCCTCTAAACAACTTCTCCATCTCAAATGTAAATGTGGCAACCAGGCACTGGATTGCTCAAGCAGGCATTCAACTCAAGAGGTTCATGGGACAGAAACAAAACAGTTTCACTCCATTTGAAATTGGCTCACAGCAATGGTCTGAAGCAAACACTCAAGCTTTAGGATATGCACTCAATGGGTCATTCTGAAAGGGTAGCAACCCTGTGTTTGTATAATAGGAAAGTTATAACATTCATCATGCTCAGATTCAGGAACTGTGCACTCAAGTCAAGAGAAATCTGACAGTCTGATTTCCAGGTTCCAGTGACTTGGAATAGAAATTCCTATTTAAAGCAAAGAAAATAAGAAATGAGGAAGTGCCAGTCCTTGTTTCTCTGTGTAGGTGTTGACAAGCTATTAAATCATTAGGCTGTCCCTTGCCAGAAGCAACAGAATAAATCTTGGAAGTTGACAAATGGTCAGCAGCTCTGTGTGTGCCTGCACACTCAGAAGCACACACAAAGGGCACACTGTTTCCCTTGGTTTATCTCCTGGCTGTGTAAATATTTCACCTGACATTTGGATTGGATTCTGAGCTAGTTTCCCACCAAGCTGATGGTTTTTTAATCTGCTTTCATCAGCCTACAATAAACTGTCTAACCTGTCTGCACAGTGCAGTGTACTCTGCCCACTGGCAAACAGGACAAATGGAACCAGGAGATCCCGACATACTTTTCTCAGATGTCTGAAGACGAGGAATTGCACCCAAGCTCTGCCCAAGCCAGAAACACAAGCTATGAGGCACTTGCCTCATCCTGTTATACCAGCACCCATGAGCCCTTCCTAGACTAGACCAGTGCCACCAGGAGGTCACAACACATAACTTGGGCCTGCCATCCTATTAAGACAGATCTTTGGCTCAGCACAAATATGCCACTGCCAAAGATGAGGGTGGCTGTAATCTCATTCACTCTAGGTTGTATTCATGCTGGCTTCCTTTCAGTTTCAGATGAGTTCCCTCAGTTGTCCAAATGTAGGAAACGCTGTGATAACCCAAACCACAAATTACTGGCTCAGAAAGCTCCTATGCGGTAATAAAAATAAAGGAAGTACTGATACATGCTGCAACATGGATGACCCTTTAAAACATTCGGTTAAATGAAAGAAGCCAGTGATAAAAGACCACATATTGCAGGATTCCATTCATATGAAATGTTCAGAATAGCAAATCTATAGAGACAGAAGGTAGATTGGTTGTTTCCAGGGGGTCGGGGGAGAGGAGATTGATTGCTAGTGAGCATGGGATTTCTTTTAGGGGGGATAATAACATACCAGAATTAGGTGGTAGTAATGGTTGCATAACTTTGTGAATATGCTAAAACCCACTGAATTGCACTCTTTAAATGGGTGAATTTTGTGATATGAGAATTATATCTTGCTAAAGCTGTTTAAAAGCGATTGAGTTATTAGATGATTTTTCCCTCTCCCCCTAAAAAAGCTCCCATAGATCAATCTTCTCAGCCTTGCTATTTTGTATTCTACTTATAGGAGAAGGATGTAAAAGAAAAGCATACAAGCTGGTCCTAGGAAAGCTATAGGATCAGAAGGGTCTACCCAGTCTACTGCTACAGTCCTCTATCATTCATTCACTTATTCATTCATCGAAAGTCTGCTATGTACTAGGCACTGGGGATACAGCATTAAGAAACTCTGCCCTATTAGGAGCTTATGATAATGATGTTTCTAACATTGACCTTGAGATCCCCAGATTCATGAATTGCCTTCTGAATAATCAAAGATTAAAATGTATAATTGCATTAATTGTACAGTGCTATTTGTATTCTGGTTTTTTGAAATTGGGAATTCATGGATTTATGGAGATACACCTCTCTAAAAGTTTCTATACCTGAGGTATAAACTATATTGGATAATTTACACTAATAGTAAAGCAAAATATTTAAAGAACAAGGCAGGATACAAACTTACTCTTTCCCCAAGGAAGTTTCCCCAAGATGTTGTAAGCAAGAATTCTTGACAAAAATAGCCAAACCATGTACTTTGAGGTTTCGTTCTTCACAAAGAATTGCTTTTGTGAATCCACAGGCTTCATTAACAGGTAGTTTTGGCCGGGCACGGTGGCTCACGCCTGTAATCTCAGCACTTTGAGAGGCCGAGGCGGGCGGATCACGAGGTCAGGAGATCGAGACCACCCTGGCTAACACAGTGAAACCCCGTCTCTACTAAAAACACAAAAAATTAGCCGGGCATGGTGGCGGGCACCTGTAGTTCCAGCTAGTCGGGAGGCTGAGGCAGGAGAATGGTGGGAACCCGGGAGGCGGAGCTTGCAGTGAGCCAAGATCACGCCACTGCACTCCAGCCTGGGTGACAGAGTGAGATGCCGTCTCAAAAAAAAAAAAAAAAAAAAAAAGAGGTAGCCTTTTCCTCTTTGTCTCAGTGTAGATAAAGACATATATCTGCTGGTATACTTCTGGCATCAGTGTGGGGAAAGCTGGCACAAAGAAACTCAATTGTTCATTTCTTCAGGCAGTGTGTTAGATGGAGAAATATAATAACATTTGATTTTTGGAGTCAGGCAGGCCTGAGTTCAAATCCTAGCTCACATTTTAAATTCAGGCCTGCATCATCTCTTAACAGCTTCTGAGTTGCTCTTCCTATCTCCAGTCATGTCCCTCTCAAATTCATCCTTTACACAGCAGCCTAAGTAAATTCAAAAATACAAAATGGATCTTGTTACTCCCTTACTGTAAAAGTTTTAGGGACACCACAACTTTGGTAGGAGGGTCTAAGCTATTTAGCATGACTAATAAAGAGTTGGCTCCACAGCTTGGCCTCCAAACACCTCTCTAGCTGCATCTCTTACCATTTTCCACCTTACGATTTTTACACAATTGTTTGTAGTTGCACACAGACAGAAACCCACATGTATCCACTCTACTCAGGCTGTTATGCTCTGCTGGAATCACTTTCCACCCTTCTGTGCCTGGTTAACTTTTGAATCATTCTTGCATTGGGGTGGGGGGTACAACCAGCTGGTAAGAGGATAGACTCTAGAGCCAGACACCAGGGCAAACAAGGGCCCCAATTTAGCCTGCCTGCCCTAACTTTGGAGGCTAGATTAAAGGTAGTTGAGGAGATACTGACAATAATTGCAAAAAGTCTGTTACATTCTAGCATAAACTACTTTAAAACCATTGTATTGAAAAAGTTTGAGTAAGTAATATATGTATTTAGTTAAAAATTCCAAAGGCAGAAAAGGATATTTTGTAAAAGAATAAGTCCTTGCTGTGTCCTAGATACCCAGTTCCCTTACCAGTGTTTTTGTAACTCTTTCAAGAGACAGACTGCATATGTAAGCATAAAAATATCATTTTAATACAATAAGAAAACACATTGTACACGGTGTCCTGTAATTCCCTTTTCATTTAGATACCTTATCTTGGAGATTCTTTCACATGTATCATATGTTGCCAATCTTCTACTGGTAAACATTTACATTGTTTTTCAACTTTTACAAAGCTATTTCTTAGGACCTCTTTTACTATTCTTGCAGAGCTCCTGCTCACCAGAAAGAAAATTCTTTTTTTTTTTTCCAAAAATCTCAGTTACTTTACATTCTTTTCCATTAAAAATTGCATTTATTGTGATTTTGTTTTTTACTTACAAAGTTAATACATTTCATTTGTAGGAAACTTGGAAAAGGCTGGGTGCAGTGGCTCATGCCTGTAATCCCAGCACTTTGGGAGGCCGAGGCAGGAGGATCACTTGAGGCCACCAGTTTTAGATCACCTGGGCACCATAGCAAGATCTTGTCTCTACAAAAAAATTAAAAAATTAACCAGGCATGGTGGTACATGCCTGTAGTCTCATCTGCTTGGGAGGCTGAGGCAAGAGGATAACTTGAGCCCAGGAGGTTGAGGCTACAGTGAGCTATGATCACGCCACTGCACCCCAGCCTGTCTGCAGAGTAAGACCTCATCTCAAAACCAAAACCAAAACCAAAACGAAAAAACAAGCAAACAAAAAACTTGGAAAATAAAAAAGCACAAAGAAAAAAGATCACTCCTATTTCCAACACTGGTTAACATTTTGATGAATGTCTTTCTAGTATTTTTTATATTCACATATCTACACTTTACAAAAGGTCTACTCTCAAATTTGAGGGGGAAATATGTGATAAGACATAATAAAAAAGAATAATAGCTTACCATGTTTTGCTCAGTAGCGTACCTTAAATGCATTATCCCATTTAATCCACACAACAACCCTATGAAATATATACTGTTCTCCTCATTTTACAGATAGAGAAACTGAGGCACAAAGAATTGCTGAGTCACACAGTTTGGGGAGTAACACAGCTGGGATTTGAAGTTAGATATATCAGACCTCAAGTCACACTCTTACTCACTGTACTCTACCGCCTCTGCCAGGTCCACAGTGTCTAGTAAAATTGAAAAGGCACAGACCTCATGATCCAGCAATTCCATTTGCATGTCTGTGTTCTACAGAAACTTGCACATGTGCCCAAGGACCAAGTGTAAGAATGCTCATTGCAATGGACTGTGGTGGTAAAAAATTAGGACCAATCCAAATGTCCATAAAGATGTGGATGGTTAAATAAAACACAGAATATCCACAGGATGAGATACTATAAAGCAGTTTAATGGCCTGAAATGGATGTACGTGGGTAGATCTTAGAAACAACATTGAATGTCTCTTCACTGAATAAAACAATAAAAGGAGAAAAAATATTGAATGAAAAAAGCAGATTGCAAAACAATATGTACAGTATGGTACTATTTGTCCCAATTAAAAACAATCATTCCCCCCAAATTCCAAATCTTGTTTATGATCATGGTGAAAATGAACTGGAAAGATACACATCAAATTTATGACAATGGATGCCTTGGGGGCATTGGGAGAGGAATAGGACTGGGAATGAAGGACACAGGATATTCAACTTATCTATGATTTTTTTTTTAAGGATTTAAAGATAAGATAAAATCTTAACACATTTTAATTCTGAATGGTGGGAATAAGTGTGTTTGTTATATTCTCTGTTACTATACTATATTTAAAAAATAGTATCAGCTAATGTTTACAGAGCACTTATGAACCCGGTACAGTTCTAAGCATTTCATGTGGATCAATTCATTAAATCCTAACAAGCATCCTATGAGGCAGGTACTATACTAGCTCCATGACAGATGAGGAACCTAACAGATAAGACACAGGTTAAATAACTTCCTTGCATCACACAGCTAGTAAGTGGTGAAGCTGGACTCCAAACCTGGGTGTATCCGGCTTCAGGAACCCTACCTTTACCCTGTGTCATCTCTACTCCTCAGAACATTCTCAAAATCTAAACAAAACAGCACAAAGCCAAGTCCCTAAATGCTGAGGGAATGCGAAGTGGAGGAATGGACACAACTGTGCAGTTGTTGCCCTGATTGCCACCTTCTCTTTCTATTTGCTATATTAGCCTGAGGGCTCCACTCTGGAGCTGAACTAGCTCTAGTTCAGAGTAGAACAGCAGGGACCTCTCTTTCTTGAGGGAATCAAAACCGAAAACTCTACTCTTCCTCAAAAACAAAAGAAAACAAAACAAAATAATAGGCAGAGCACAATGAGCTAGGCCCCACTGGGGATATTAGAGGGCACACACTCAATTTAAGCCTGCGTGTGAACTGGAGTTCCCATGGGTTAGCTAAGCCTAGTTCCTTGGCTACAAATGGTTGGGGCAGGGAGAAGCTGGCAGCCATGTAGGGTAGAAAAGTGAGACTTGGAGGGAAGAGGGAAATCCTTTGGCTTCCTCCAGTGGCTGCTCCTCTCCCTGCAGAAGGATGTGCTATCTCGTGCTTAAGGAGTTTAGTAGCAGGAGGAAAGGGAAAGATGGAGGCCAGCAGGGCGGGTTTCTGTAGCTCTCTTCCTGCTATAGCCTCTGGTTTTAGTAGAGTAATTCCCTCACTCCCTGCCGTCATCATCAAAGCAGCTCCCAGGCTCCAAGTAAATAACAGACAGGAAAACAGTGGGGTGGCAAGAGAGGTTGTGTAGGGTAGTGGTGAAGAGCTCAGACTCCAGAGCCACCCTGCCTGGGTCTGAATCCTAGCCCTGCCACTTATTCATTCTGTCAACTTGGGCAAGCCATCTATGAAATGGGGATAATAATAGTTGTTGTGTTGTGAGGATACAGATAAATAACGCATCTAAAGCACTTAAAACAGTGCCAGGCACATAGTAATCACTCCATGAGTGCTTGTTGTACTTCTTCTTTCTGAGTACCTGCTTGTTTCCAGGGACTGTGGTAGGAATTAGGGATGCAGGGGAGGATCAGACAGTTTTTGCCCTTGAATTTAGTATAGTTGAGGAGACAGATGAGTAAATGAATTACAATACAATATAGTAAGGTCTCAAGTTAACTATGTGTGTCAGATATTATAGGATCGCAGGGAAAGGAGTGATAAACTATGGAGGGGAGGGGTGGCCAGGGAGGACTTCACAGACAGATGACATGGGGATTGGAATTTGAAGGAAGAGTAGGACTTCATCCAGCAGGCAAGTAGGAGGAAGGATATTCCTAGTAGAAGAAGTACCTTGGTCAAAGGCATAGTGGAATCAGAGTTTAGGGCAGGAGTAGGGATAGCATAGTGGGAAAAATAGATTAGGGCCCAATCTAGAACGATCTTGTGTTCTCCGCTAAGAATTTCAGACTTATAAGTTCTGGGAGGGTGTGTGTATGTGTGTGTTTGTGTATTTGAAGCAGGTAGATAACATGATTAAAGTTGAACTGTTACAAAATAACTGATATGAAGGATGGATTATGGGTGGAAGACTGGAGGGATACCAGTCTAGATGCGCTGATCCCCCAAGTCCCACCCCACAACTCCTCCCTCAGTGTTCCCTTTATTAATCAACCATTCACCCACTTGCCCAAGAAAGAGCCTTGGGGTCTTTGGTAAGCCTTTGCTCTCCTTCACTCCTATATCTACTTCATCAAGTCTTGTTGGTCTACCTCCAAAATGGATCTGGAATCTAGAGGACCACAAAGGCCTCCTAACTGGCCTTTCTAGTTCTCTTGGTATCTCTCTGTAATCCTTTGTCTATACAAATGCCACAGTGATTACACACACACACACACACACACACACACACACACACACACTGCTATGGAATGAATTGTGTGTCTTCCTACCCCAATTCACACATTGAAGCCCTAACCCCTAATGTGGCTGCATTTGGAGCAAGGAAGTAATTAAGGTTAAATAAGGTCATGGTGAAGGGGGTAGCTGATCTGATAAAATTAGTGTCCTTATGAGTTTTCTCTCTGCAAACACACCAAGGAAAGGCCATGTGAGAATGTGGCAGGAAGGTGGCTGACTGCAAGCCATGAGGTGCACCTTCACAAGAAACTGACCATGCTGGTGCCTTGATCTTGGACTTCCAGCCTCCAGAATTGTGAGAAAATAAATTTCTGTTGTTTAAACCATCAAGTTTATGGTATTTTGTTATGGCTGCCTGAGCTGACTAATACAATTAGTTTTAGCTACATTATTAATACTTGTTTATGCACTGTCTTGTGTAATTTTTCTCTAATTGGTTGTCAGGTGCAGCTTTTGCCTTTCCACTAGTCTATAACTTCCTAGAAGTCATGGATCATGCCTCTTAAATCACCAGAAGCACCTAAACCAAGTCAGGCACACAGTGGTAGGCAATAAATGCTTATGAAAGGAATGGACACAACTGCACAGGGAGACACGCTGAGCATTCATAGCTAAAAAAGGATACTGAGTCTCTGGAGTTGGTGTTAGCTTTGTCACAGATATCCTAAGTGTCTCTAAACAAATTAGCATCTTCAGCTTTTTTGTTTCTTCCCTCCATTATGGAGTTTTGGTGAGGCTTAAATATGATCCGGTATTTTCAAAGGCTTTGTGAGGAAGCAGAGAGCCTAGGTTTTGAGTCAGCAAGATCTGGGTTCAAAATATGGCTTTCTCACTTACTAGCCCTGATAAGAGCACTGACCTTATGAGAGGTGCTTTGTACACACAGAAGCATTCAATCTTCACAGCCACCCTGCAAGGTGGATAATGAGGATCGCCATTTTAGGGATGAAGAAACTGAGCTTCTGAGAGACTGGGGAAATTACTCAAGATCACACTTCTAGTTAAAGGATCAGAACCCCAAATTGTTTGGCTCAAAAGCTCATGTTCTTTTTACCCTGCCACAGGCTCCAAAAGAAAACAAAGCTTAACCTCTAGGAAGAATGACTTCCTATACTGGATTTAACAAGATCCCATGTTCTAGGGACAAAAGTTCTTGGCTTTCTTTAGGGAGACAGGAAGCTGCCACCCTAATATTTAAGTAATATAAGACCAGTCGGAATCAGATTTTCAAAAGGGACCATGATCCCAAAGGAGATTATGAGCTATTTTACCAGGCTGAGGGTACCATGGGGGGCAGGGATGTGGATGCCTTATTTTTTATTATTTTTTTAGTTGACAATAACTATACATATTTATGGGTACAGTGTGATATTTCTTTTTTCCCTTAATTTTTTTTAATTTTTAATTTTTGTGGGTATATAGCACATACACATATTTATGGAGTACATGAGATATTTTGATACAGGTATACATGTGTAATATCACATTAGGGTAAATGGGGTATCCATCACCTCAAACATTCATCATGTCTTTGTGTTATGAACATTCCAGTTGTACTCCCTCAGTTGTTCTAAAATGTACAACAAATCATTGCTGACTATAGTCACCCTGTTGGCTAATTTGATAGCCAGATCTTATTCATTGCCTCTAACTATATTTTTGTACCCATTAACAGTGTGATATTTTGATACACGTATATAATGTATAAAGATCAAATCAGGATAATTAGCATATCCATCATATCAAACATTTATTATATTTCTTTCTGTTGGGAACATTCAAAATTCACTCTTCTAGCTATTTGAAAATATATAAGAAATTGTTGTTAATTATAGTCACCCTATAGTGTATAGCTATTTTATTTACTTCAGGCACACTGAACCTAGCATTGTGCTTGGCTCAAGGAAGCACTCAATGACTATTTGTGGAATGATAATTTCCCAGTGTAGCTCAGAGGATGAAAGACATTACATTCTGTGGCCTGGTATAGTGGCCACCAGAAAAGTGTAGCTATAGAGATTAGGCCTGAAAGAGCCAGTCACATAGCTGCCAAGATTTGGAACTGAAGAAGTATATTTTTAATATGTTTTAGAGTCATAATGAAACAAGATTCCCTGATGGGAATTTTCCCAAAGACTGGATCCAGACACCCAATAAAAGGGTTACAAGTGTACTTGCATATAATTTGCAAATGGTTTATGTCTAACTGCATTCTCTGTCATCTATTCCCTGGTGATTTTCAAGGCAAAAATTTATCGTTACCCTAAAGGTTATTGCATAATTTATAAAAATAATAAAAGTTTATCTTCTCTTCCTTAAAAAAACAGAACAGGCAGTACCATATTTTGCTGTCAAGGCTGTTCAGCACAGACAACTCATATCTTTATTATTGCCATAGAAAATGTTTGATCAATCACATTTAGGCTGTACTATAAAATTTAAAATGTGAGGTGTACCTGTATTAGCCAGTATCACTAAAGTTCCTTGGACATCAACTCCTATGTCATCAACATGAGGACTGTCCCATTCAAATGGCACTTATCTGGGTTTCAGTGATGTAGAGGCCCTCCATGTAGGAATCTGTGTTACTGAGGACTCAAAGCAAGAGCAGTTTTCCCCACTTCTCAGAAACACAGTTAAGGCCCAGTGGCAGAGTCACTCTTCACAAGAGTAGGGGAGGCTGGGGTGACAGAAAGCAGAACTGTGAATACCCATTCCTAACTCACAGGCAGAAGTTTTGCTTTGTAAGCTGATCCTTGACAGTGCAGTAATTTATAAATGGAAAGAGATAGGGAACTCATCATTCAATAAGCATTTATTGAGGGCCTGCTATATGTGCAAGGCACTAAATAGATAAAGCATCACAGCTTAATAAGGAGAGCTTTCAAATGTATCAGGCCTTTTCTTGTCATTGCCTTAAAATATCATGTCCTGTATTTAAAAATGGCAATGTAATCATGAGGAAAAAATCCAAACTCAACATTAGTACAACTTATATTTGCCCTCTCAAGTGATGGTAAAAAGAACTCTCTAAATGCTTTAATGAGCTTTTGCACACACTGTTCCCTCTGCTTGGAATTCTCTTCCCCCTCTCCTGTCTGCCTGGTGAAATTCTACCCTCTCTTTAAGAAACAGCTCAAATATCATCTCCTTTGTGAACCCTTCTGACACCTCCTGAGCGAATTAATCATTCCCCTCTATACATTCGCAAAGCTCTTTGCAAGGAACCTCTACTCTCGCACTGTACCATAATTTTTTCTTTCTCACACTTTACCCTGAGCTCCATAAATCAGGGCACACCTCTGATTCATATTGGTATCCCCAGCACAATGCCTGCATATAGCGGTAGTCAGTAAATGATTGCTGAAATTCCCTGACCACTTTGAAAAAGAAATCTATTAATACATTACAGAGAACTTCACAGAAACTTAACAAGGCTTTGCACATAGTATGTGCTTAATAAAGGGCTGCTGACTTTGAATGTAGTAAAAATGGTACATCTCTTAGGTCAAGTCTATATATAGCAATTCTTGCTAGTCCCTTCATGCCACAATAGTAGGTACCAACTCTACACAGACAGACATCCCTGTGATGTTTCAGGCACTGAATATTACACTTGCCTTAAACCATCCACCCCTGCCAGCTTACCAGGTGGCACAAATGTCTCACTATTAGTCACTTCTTGGGGTTAAGGCATTAGCTACAGAAGTGCCCTACTGGACTGCTTTCAGATGGAGGAAAAAATACACCAGAAGCCACCTGAAAGACTTCACATCTTTCAGAGGACCTGGAGATCATTCATGCCCCTCTCCTTCCAACTAAAATCTGTACTCCAGAGAGAACTCAGAACACAGGAAAGGATCCCAAAAAGAGTCAGTGTTGAGCACAATTCAAATGGTACCCTGTATTCAGAGTCGACAATACCTACTAGCTTAGAATTATACACTTGCTGTTTGTAAAAGTGCTGTGAGGCACAAATCTAAAGAGGGTAAAAAATGAGTAAACATTATTTATATCAATGCACTAAAAAAATTCCAAACTTTGGCATTTAATAGTAGCCATTTGAAAAATTCTACTATCTTTTCTCTGGGTGTGGGAGAATAAAACCCTTTTTCTGTTCTGAAAAGAGATGTGTAGAAGGGAACTCATTTTGTAGTTTGAAAGTTCTACTTTTATTGGAAATACACCTATCTTGTAGTTCTTCAGCATATAATCACCAAAGACTTTAAAAAATTATTATTATTTTGGCTAACACAGGCACAAAATTGTCAATTAATACTATGTTAGCTAGAAACCAGTTGGGCAAATACCAGATTTCCTGGGCATTCTACTTAAGAGTAATGGAGATGATCTTTCCCAAATTTCCAAAATCCAGGAATGTTCTGTGACTCATTGATTGCTTAGGGAGTTCTTATTCAGCGTTGGTAGTTTAATAAATTAGGCAGAAGGTCAAAGCTAAAATCCGTTGAATTTAGCTGAAACAAAGACTAGTCTTGCTTCCAAATCATTGTTAGTGTAATTTGAGCAGTAAAATACTGGAGAGCCCAGAGTTAAGCAAAGTTTCTCAGTGTAATCCTCTTCTGCCTCTGTTAGTTTGGGAGGCATGGGTGAGAGAGGGACAATGCCAACACAAACGGAATTGTACAGTGAAGAAAGAAAAGGAGGGCCAGAACAGTGGGTGAAAAGTTAACTTACTTCACTTAGACCACCATATTAAAACCAGATGTGTCTAAAATGTTGGATGAGGAAAAACTGGTGTTACTGATAGCGTGAACAAACCCTTTGTGCTTTCCTCCCAATACAGTATCATTACAGGGTGCCAGAGGTGTCATTTTCTTTCATTCCACATGTAGCACATTCTCAACTAGTTAAACCGTTTCTAATCTTATGTAATTAGATAGGTCTCGCTACATCCCTCAGTTGAAGGATTTTATGAGCTGCCTTGTTCTGTCTCCCTTTTGTGACAGCTTCTTTGGGGCTGGAAACTAACATTTGCTAACATTTCTTCGCTTCTGGCACCTGTCAGCTGGATGGGCTCTGGGAAAAAGAGGATGGGGAGGGAAGGAATGTAACACCCCCCACTCCCCAATGCCCTGGTATTAGAGGTGTCTTTGTCTCTACTTAGGGATTACTTTGTTCTGGAAAGTGCTGTTAAGCACACACTCAAAATAAACAATGGGCAGATGGATGAATGTAATGATGAAGTTCTTGTTTTTTTATTTAATTTCATCACAAATTTCGAGTTCCTTTGTTTACTAAATGTAGAGCCTAGGGGAGGTACTAACCAGAGGTAGAAGTCCTTTAATATGGCCCAAGGTTGACCCACCCTGCAAAGTGGATGGGGCTTGGCTCTTTGATCTTCCTAGTCCAGTTACTCTGTGCAGAGCCCCGCCACTGGATACAGAGACTCCAGTATGACTGCCTTCTCCTTACTTCAGAGCAGAGTTGTGGGGAGTCATCAGATATCTGACATCAGAATCAAAGGCTATATAAACACAAGGGTTTTTACTTCAATGCAGAAATAATAATGGCATTTTGGAATTGAGAGTCTTTCCTTCAAAAGGCTTTAAAGCAATCCCCCCACCAAGAGCTTTCTTAGGGTCATTTCTTGACCATTCTATGATGTCTTTGTGAGGTCGCTGACTGGCAAATTCTCTCCATGTGTAGACGGGGAAATCCAGAATTAAGGCCGATTTATGCTTCTATCCCTTGGGACTTGTGCATGATTGATTATATGCAGGGCCTGACCTCTCACCACAAAATTCTGTGGTTTTTGTCCAATAATGGTAAAAGACAACTGAAAGAGTGCAGCGTACAATAGAAATGGGTGAGTGACAGGGCCACCTGACGTCTCCTAGTACTTTACAGTTTATAAATCGCTTTCAGAGTTGCCCTTTCATGGATAGGCAGTGTACACTCCTATTTCACCAAAGCAACTGGACTGCGGAAATAAGAGCCAGGGTGCTGGCACAGTTATGGAGCCCTGAATTTCTCACGCTGGGGGCGGGGCAGTGCGTGGGTAAGCACTTTGCCTTCCAGGAATAGTACTGCTCTGAGACGCCTCTGTAGACTGCCTGGAACGAAGATTAAGCCCAGGGTTCTCTTTGCATTCCATTTAGCAGTTTGCTCATGCTTTCACTACAGATCAGTCTCAAGAATTCCTCTGCCAGCTGAGAATCTGAATGTTGCTTTGGCTGTAAGACAGTATCTTATTTATTCTCATAAATCCCCTCCTCCTCTTGTCCTTGATTATTTTCACCATAAAATGGAAACAGGGGCAAATTATGTGAGCATTTGGGTGCTGGACTGCAGCCACCCTTGGCAATCTTTGTCAACCCTTGAGATTCTCACCAGCATCGACTAAAGAACAGTGACTCACCCAGAGTAACACATAGTCCCTCTTGCCTTTAAAAAAGGAGTTCCTCAAAAGTGCTGCTAAAAAACAAAACAAAACAACTATAGTTCAAGGGGGGGAAAGTGCTAAGAGCAAAAGATTAATTTTAAACAAGGTCAGAAGATTTGGAAGAAGGAAAGGGTGATTATCTGCAAGTGAAAAAGTAGTTTGTACATTTTAGATTTCCTTTCCAGTTCCAAATTTGAGGCTTAAACATCTTTTGTCTGGGGGAAGTTAGGACATAAGGAAGTTAGTTAGGTTACCTCAGCTCCAGCTTCCTACTGGAAAATGCCCAGGAGCTCTGTCTGAGCAGTTTGCTGCTCAGCACCCCTGGCCAGAGGGGTGGAAGGGAGACAAAAATTGGGAAGGAATAAAAGTGAGAGGCAGCCGGCCCAAATGCTGCCTAGCACTCTTCTCATTCTAGCCAGCTGTATAGACAGCTGTCCCTTTAATTTAACCCTTAGTCCATCTCCCAGGGACAAAGCTCATTTTGCATACTGAAGTCTCTTCTTAGCTACTGTGGCTGTTTTAAAGCACAGGGAAAATGCAGAGGTAAGGGAGGTTATGTGAGGAAAACTTGACAAAGAAAGTTTTTTCCCCCTCAAAATGCGTACGCAAGGAAGAACTCATGAGGGCTACATACAGAGAGACAGGAAGCACTGTAATCAAAGGCAGTCTGGAGGAGGAAGGACAGACTGCACAGACTTGAAGGACAGTTTTGCTTAAACTTCTATCTACATTCTCAAGGCTAATTGTGTGAATGGGAGTTTCTTATTCAAGAATGGCCATTTGTAGATGCACGTGGGTTTGTTTTTCTATACTTCCAGAGAGCCAATTCAGCAATACTTTCAAAGGCTCTGAACAATAGAGAGGAGCTTAGTTACTCACTAACTTGGAGACTAGGAGTGTAAATATGCAAACTGTTTTCCCCTTAAGCAGACTTAAAATCAGAATCCTAGGGTGTTCAGGCTGGAAATGATCTTAATGTGTGTTCTAGTTAAACCTTGAAGAGGACTGAGGAGAAATTTGAGTGTGGAGAAGGGAAGTCAATTGCCCAAGGTCACACGAGCTAGTAGAAGATGCCATTAGAAAGAAACTAGGTATCTTTCTACTAGCCCAGTGGTTTCTGCCCACCCTCTCACTTCCCACCTTCAGATACCCCAAAATTTACCCACCGTGGCAAAGTCTGTTGGTTTTTCCCCTGGCTATTTCAATTGCTATCCCATGACAATGTTGGCAGGCTCAGTGACTGAGCACACCCTTGATCATAAGAGAGGGCATGCTTTTTCCTGTACTCCTGACCTAGCTGGGGAAGAGCCATGTTGCTGTCTGCAGCCTGCCTTTGGTTCAATGGGGTGTAATGGGGAAACCAGGGAGACTGTGTCTCTAAAGGCAACACTGCTGCTGTGAAGGGTTGTATCCTCTTAAAAGAGTTTTTTAAAATTTTTTCTTTCAAAAAAAGTTAATTATTTAAGTTGACAAAAGTGTATATATTTATGGTATATGATGTGATGTTTTAATATATACATACATTGTGAAAGGATTAAATCAAGCAAATTAACATATCCTTCAGGGCTGTGGGGAGGAGAGTGGGGAGATGTTGGTCAAAGGGAACAAAGTTCAGTTAGATGAGAGGAGTAAGTTTTGGAAATGTACTGTACAGCACAATGACTATGGTTAATTATAATGTACTGGCTGGGCATGGTGGTGTGTGCCTTTAATCCCAGCTACTTGGGAGGTTGAGGTAGGAGGATCACTTGAGCTCAGAAGTTTGAGACCAGCCTTGACAACATAGTGAGACCTTATCTCAAATAACAACAACAACAAAAACAACAACAACAATAATGTACTGTGTATGAAGCTGTTCTTGAATTGCTACAAAGAAATATCTGAGACTGGGTACTTTATAAAGAAAAGAGGTTTAATTAGCTCACAGTTTTGCAGGCTGCACTGGAAGTATGGTGCCAGGCATCTGCTTGGCTTCTGATGAGGCCTCAGGAAGCTTACAATCATGGCAGAGGGCAAATGGGGGGCTGGCACATCACATGGTGAAAGCAGGAGCAAGAGTGATGGGGGGAAGTGCCACATACTTTCAAATAACCAGATCTCATGACTCACTATCACGAGGGTGGCATCAAAACATGAGGGATCTGCCCCCATGATCCAATCACCTCCTACTAGGTCCCATCTGCAACACTGGGGATTACAATTCAACCTGAGATTTGAGTGTGGACAAATATTCAAACTATATCACACTGTATACTTGAAAATTGCTGAGAGTAGATTTTAAATGTTTTCCATTATAAGAGTCTTTATCTCTTCTGCAGCTCCTACTCTGAAAGTGTCAGAGAGTATTCCTCTCCATTCTTCATTTAAAAATGATATTGATACATACAAAATTCTTAATATATGTAAATCATATTTGTATGTAATTTCTACATGTAAAATACTTAATACATACGTAAGTTATGAAGCCTAATAATAGAATAAGCACCTGTGAACTTACCATTGACCTTCAGCAATAGAACATGACCAGTGCCATTGATGCTCCCTGCACACTTCCTCCACCCTAGAGGTACCCTGCCTTTCTCCCAGAGGAAGCCACTATTGAGAGCTTCTAAAAATCACTCCCTTGCATTTCTTTAGTCTTCCCACATATACAAGTATCCTAAACAAGATACTTTTTAGTTTTGCTTGGTTTTGAACTGTAAATATTGGTATCACACTAAACTTCTTTTGCAGTTGTTTTTACACAAAATTATGTGTCTGAGAATCTTTCACATTGTTACTGGCATCAGTTCATTCATTTTAATTGTTTCATAGTATTTCACTGTGTTACCATACCACAAATATCTGTTGTTTCTAGTTTTCTTGCTATTCTGAACAATGTTGCTATAAACTTTCTTTATAGTACACCTGTGCAAGTTTCTCAAGTCTATTTCTAGGGGTGGAATTAATGAGTTGTAAAGTATACACATGTTGAAATTTCTTAGATAATGCCAAATTGTTTCCCAAGTTGGTTGTTTAATATATACTCCCATCAGAAGTCTTCACTAACTGCTCCACATCATCACTAACACTTAGTGTTGTTTAAATTACATTATTTTTTTTCCAATCTGGTGGATTAAAATGGAATCTCATGTTGTTGGTTTCTTTGGTCATTTATTGTGGTTTTAATTTACATTTCCCTGATTACCGAGGAGGTTGAGCATCTTTTCATGTTTCTTGGTCATTCAGGTTTCCTCTTCTGTGAAAGGCTTGTTCATATCTTTTACTTGCTTTTCTTCTGGATTATCTTTTTTTTTGTTTGTTTTTTTGAGATGAGGTCTCCAATCTGTTGCCTAGGCTGGAGTGCAGTGGCGCGATCATAGCTCACTGCAGTTGCAAACTCCTGGGCTTAAGTGATCCTTCCACCTCAGCCTCCTGAGTAGTTGGGACTACAGGCATGAGCCACCATGTCCTGATAATTTTTTTTTTCTTTTTTTTTTCTTAGAGATGAGGTTTCACTATGTTGACCAGGTTGGTCTCAAACTCTTGGCCTCAAGCAATCCTCCTGCCTCGACCGAGATCTCTAAGTGTTGGGATTATAGGTGTGAGCCACCACGTCTAGCGGGATTGTCTTTTTATGTATTGGTATATAGAAGTTTGTAGCTTCTGAATGTGAGTTATATGAGTACTAAAGATGTTCTTCCACTTTGTGGCTTTTTCACTTTAGGGGTTTTTTTTCTTTTTTTTCTTTCTTTTTTTTGTGAACAGAGTCACTTCATTTTAAGGTAATTTAATTTATTACTCTCTTCTTTTATAGTCGGTACTTTATGTTTTTTTTTTTTTTTTACAGAAATTATCCCCTATCCCAAGACTAGAGAAATTATCCTGTATCAGTATTTCTTTGTGAGTAGGGAAGTTACTAGCATTTGGGGCAGGACAAATAATATGGGGCTGGCTGTTACGTCTCAGGACACCTAGCATCCCTAGACCCTGAGTACTAAATGCCTCTAGCACTATTCCTGTCATCATAACAATCTAACATACTCTATATATTTTCAAATGTTCTGTAGATGGTGGTACTGCAAGTTGAGAACCACTGAACTATGTTTTCTTCTAAAAGTATTTAATATACCTAGAATTGAGTTTTGTGTTTGGTGTGAGGTAGGAATCTAATTTTATTTTTTCTGTATGGATAACCATTTTTCCCCAACATGATTTATTAAAGAATTCACTCTTTCCTTGACCGATCTGCAATGCTACCTGTCAGATATCAAATTTCCAAATAGGTATAGGTCTATTTTCAGGTTTTCTGTTCTGTTCCATTAGCCTATTTGTTAACCTGTGCACCAATATTACACTGTTATAAATACTATAGCTGTATGATAAATCTTAATATCTGATAAGAATAAGTTATTGTTGCTCTTCAAGAATGCCTTGGCTTTTCTTGCACTCCCATGTCAATTTTAGAACCAGCTTGTCAAATTTCATAAAAACACCCTGTGGGATTTTTATTGGAATTACAATGACTATATTGATTGATTCAGACTATATATTGATTGCAAAGGATATCTTTACAATACTGAGTCTCCCTACCTGTGAACAAGACATAGCTTCACTTTGTTGCCTAGGCTAGTATCAGATTCCTGGCTTCAAGTGATTCTCCCACCTTGGCCTCCCAAAGTGCTGGGATTATAGGCATGAAGACACTGTGCCTGGCCTCTCCATTTCAATAAAGTTTTATAATTTCTTCCTAGCACATTTTTGTTTGATTTATTCCCAGACACTTTATATTTTTATTGTTATATTTTTAAACTGCATTTTTGATTTTTATTGCTGTTGTATAGAAATGAGACTTATCTCTTTACATTCTTTCTTAAATGTATATCAATCAGACCTTTTCACCTAGCTCCATCAAAACTGCTCTTGTCAAGGCTACCCATGACTACACTGTTGCTAAATCCAATGGTCAATTCTCAGTTCTCATCTTACTTGATTTCTCAGCAGCATATGACACAGTTGGCCACTCCCTCTTCCTTGAAACACTTTCTTCACAAGAGGACAACACACTCTTCTAATTTTCCTCTTACCTCATTGGTTATTCTCTCTCAGTCTTCTTTGCTAGTTCTTCCTCATTTCTCCAACATTTTAATGTTGGACTGTCCTAGGGATCAGTCTCTAGATATCTTCTCTTCTCTTGCTATACATACTTCTTTGGTGATCTCATCCATACTCATAGTTTTAAAGTCTACCCATATATTAACTCCCAATTTTGTAATGCTAGTCTAACTTACCATCAGGATCAATCTATCCATCCATCCACATTCATTTATCTTTTTTCCTTCTACCTACTTGACATTTCCAACTCAACATGTCCAAACTGAACTCTTTATCATCTGAAACTGCACCTCCCACAGCATTCTCTCAGTTGCTCACGCCATCATTCCAGTTGCTCAGAACAAATCTTTGAGTCCTTGTGTTCCCTCATCCCACACACAATATGTGAGAAAATCCTACTCACCTTACCTTCAAAATACATACAGATTCCTACCACTTCTCAAAGTCTACACTGATATTATCCTAGTTGAAGCCACTACCATCTTTTAAAAAATAGCTTTATTGAGATATAATCTACATACCCCACAATTCACCCATTCATAGTATACAATTCAATGCCTTTTAGTACATTCATAGGGTTATGCAACTCTCAGCACAATCTAATTTTAGAATATTTTGGTTTCCCCTAAAATAGACCAATACTTATCAGCAGTCATTCTCCATTACCCACCTCTCACCCCCCTGAATGTTGCCCTCGGCAGCTACTAATCTACTTTCTGTCTCTATGGATTTGCCTATTCTAGACATTTCACATGAATGGAATAATACAATATGTGGTCTTCAGCTTCTTCACTCCTGTTTATTGCCAAATAATATTCCACTGTATGAATATAGCACATTTTATTTACATATTGATCAGTTGATGGACATTTGGGTTATTTCTACCTTTTAGCTAATATGAACAATGCTACTACGAACATTTGTGTACATGTTTTTGTGTGAACATATGTTTTCATTGGGTATACACTTAGGAGTGGAATTGCTGGGTCATAAGGTAACTCTATGTTCAACCTTTTGAGGAACTGCCAAACTGTTTTCCAAAGCAGCTGTACTTTTACATTCCCATGGGCAGTGTATGAGTGTTTCGTTTTCCCACATCTTTGTTCCACTTGTTATTTTTTTATTTTTTGAGATAGGGTCTCACTTTGTCATCCAGGCTGGACGCAGCAGTGCAATCTTGGCTCACTGCAACCTCAACCTCCTGGGTTCAAGTGATTTTCCTGCCTCCACCCCTCAAGTAGCTGGGACTACAGGTGCACACCACCATGCCCAGCTAATTTTTTTTGTAGAGATGGGGTTTTGCCATGTTGCCCAGGCTGGTCTCGAACTCCTGAGCTCAAGTGATCTGCTGCTTTGGCCTCCCAAAGTGCCAGGATTACAGGCATGAGCCACTGTGCCCGGCCACCACTTGTTATTATCTGTCATTTTGATTGTAGCCATCCTGGTGGGTGTGCACTGGTATTTTATTGTGGTTTTGATTGTATTTCTCCAATAACTAATGATGTTGAACATCTTTTCATGCCCTTGTTGGCCATTTGTATATCTTCTTTGGAGAAATGTTCATTCAGGTTCTTTACCCATTTTAAAATTGGGTCATCTCTCTTTTGAGTTGTAACAGTTCTTTACATGTTCTAGATACAAGTCCCATATCACATATGATTTGCAAATATTATCTTCCATTCTGTTTTGGTTACTGTAGCTTTGTAGTAAGTTTTGAAATCTGTAAATAATAACAGCCTCATAGAATTATTAGGAAGTGTTCCTTCCTCTTTCATTTTTTGGAAAAAAAGTGGAAGAATTGCATTTGATTTTTCTTTAAACATTTGGTAGAATTAAGCAGTGAAGCCATCTAGTCTTGTGCCTTTCTTTGGTGGCAGGTTTTTTTTGATAACTAATCCAATTTGTTTAATTATTGTAGGTCTATTCAGATTTTCTTTTTCTTCTTGAGTCTTAAGTTTTGGTATTTAGTGTGTTTCTAGGTATTTGTCCATTTCATGCGGGTAGTGTAATTTGTTCACGTACAATTGTTCATTGCATTCTGTTATAATCCTTTCTATTTCTGTAAGATCAGTGGTAATTTTCATTTCTGATTTTAGCAATTTGAGTCTTCTCTCTTTTTTCTTAGTCAATCTACCTACAGTTTTGTTAATTTTGTTGATCTTGTCAAAGAATCAATTTTTGGTTTTATTGATTTTTCCTTACTGTATTTTCTATTTTCTAGTTCACTTATTTCTGCTCTAATCTGATATTTCCTCCTTCTGCCTGCTTTGGGTTTAGTGTGTTCTTTTCTTTTCTTTTTTTTTTTAGTTTCTTAAAGTAGAAAGTTATCAATTTGAGATTTTTCTTTGTTTTAACATAGGCCTTTATAGCTACAAATTTCCTTCTGAGCACTGCTTTAGCTGCTTCTTGGTATGCTGCCTCTTCATTTTCATTCATCCGAAGTATTTTCTAATTTCCTTTGTGATTTATTCTTTGACCCATTAGTTATTTAGAAATGTGTAGTTTATTTTCTGCATATTTGTGAATTTCCCAAATTTCCTTCTGTTATTAATTTCTACTTTTATTCAATTCAGAGAACATATTTTATATGATTTTATTCCTGGCCTATGGTGCATTCTGGAGAATGTAATATTCTGTTTGTCTATTTCTTCCTTTTTCTGTGTCCATTCTGTCAGTTATTGCATCATGTATCTTGGGGCTCTGTTGTGAGGTGCATACATGTTTAAAATTGTTATATCTTTCTGACAGATTGACCCTTTTACCATTATGAACTGTCTGTTTCATCTCCAGTAATTAATTTTGTTATAAAGTCTATTTTTTCATATTAGTATAGCCACTCCAGATTTTTATGGTTGTTGTTTGCATGACATATCATTTTTCATTCTTTTACTTTTAACCTATTTGCATCTTTGAACATAAAGTTTGTTTTCTGTAGACAGCAGATTGTTGGATCTTGCTTTTTGAAAAAAATCTCATCTGACAATATTTACCTTTTGATTAGATTGTTTAATCTATAATCATTTAATGTTGTTATCGATATGTTTGGATTTGCACTTCCATTTTGCTTTTGTTTTCTATATGCCATATACCTTTTTTGTTTTTTGATGATCTTCTTTTGTATTAGGTGGTTATTTTTTTCTGTAACATTTTAATTCATAATTTAAAAATTACTTATTTTTGAGTTATTTTCTTAGTGGTTTCTCTAGGGGTTACAATATATATCTTAACTTACTAGTATCTACTTCAGATTTATACTGAGTTCCAGTGAAATATAGACACTTTACCTAGCTTCACTGCCTCCCTCTCTTTTTGATATTATTGTCATACATACATATACATCTATATAGGTTATGAACATAAAAATACATTGTTATAATTATTATTTTATGTAATTTCATCTCTTTTAAAAAGGCTGAGAGAGCTAGGTGTGGTGGCTCATGCCTGTAATCCCAGCATTTTGGGAGGCTGAGGCGGGAGGATCACCTGAGGTCAGGAGTTTGAGACCAGCCTGGCAAATATGGTGAAACGCCGTCTCTACCAAAAATACAAAAATTAGTTGGTTGTGGTGGTGGGCACCTGTAATCCCAGCTACTTGGGAGGCTGAGGCAGGAGAATCGCTTGAACTCGAGAGACGGAGGTTGCAGTGAGCTGAGATTGTGCCACTGCACTCCGACCTGGGCGACAGAGCCAGATTCTGTCTGGCTGATGTGGGAGGATCACTTGAGCCCAGGAGTTCAAGACCAGCCTGGACAACACAGTACCTGGGTTATGGGATCAATTGTACCCCAAACCTCACCATCATGCAATATATCCAGGTAACAAACCTGCACATGTACCCCTTGAATTTAAAATAAAAATTGAAATTTAAAATATAAATGAATAAATAAAATTGTTTAATGAATAAAATAAACAAAAACCTTTAAAAATATGTTTTTAAAATTTCCAAAAGTGTATTTTAAAGAAAAAGCTATATATTTAGATTTATTTATTTTTGTCCTATTTTGGGCTATATGTTCCATTTCTACCATGTTTTGCTGTGCTGTGTTTTTGCTGCTTTATTGACTTTTTAAAATTAATTAAGGTTTATTTTTCCTCATTCCATTTCCTCTCTTCTATCAGTTTGGAAGATACTCATTCTTTTTCCTATTATTTTAGGGTTGCCCTTGGAATTTTAACATGCTTACTTAATTTAATAAAGTTTAGAGTTAATATATTTGTCCCCTTTTCAAACAATATGGGGACCTTTAGAATACTGTGATTCTAATCCATGACAACATGACTTGCTATTGTAAAGCCTTTAAATTCCATGCTTTTTGTCTTTTTTTAATCCCACAAATTAGAAATTATTAATATCACCCACATGCTTAACTTTTTTTTTCTTAGCCAAAGTCTTTTCTTTCTTGTATCTCAGAACTTGCTTTTTGGATAATTTTCCTTACTTAGTGAGAAAGTATTGGTGGTAAACTCTTTAAATATTTTTTATATTAAAATGTTTTATTTTGCCTTTATTCCCCAAAGAATATATAATTTTAGGATGAAATTATTTTCTCTGAGCACTTTCAACATCATATTGTAATCTGGCTTACATCATTGCTTATTGAGAAGTCAGCTATCAGTCTAATTGTTCTTTTGTTCATGATCATTTTTTTTCTTTCTAGTTTAAGATTTCGTCTTTGTCTTTGTTGTTCTGTAGTTTGATTATAATGTGTGGAGATATTAATTTCTTTTTTATTTACCTTATCTGGAATTTCTTAGGCCTGAATCTGCAGATTGTTGTTTTCAGAAATTCTGGAGAAGATTCAGCCATGGTTTACTTTAATATTCTTTCTATTATTATTATTATTGTTATTTGAACTTTTAAGTTCAGGGTACAAGTGCAGGTTTGTTATTGAGGAAAACTTGTGTCATAGGGGTTTGTTGTACAGATTATTTCATAACCGAGGTAATTAAGCCTAGTACCCATTAGTTATTTTTCCTGATCCTCTCCCTCCTCCCATACTCCACCCTCCATCCTCTGATAAGCCCCAGTGTGTGTTGTTTCTCTCTATGTGTCCATGTGTTCTTATCATTTAGCTCCCACTTATAAGTGAGAACATGTGGTATTTGGCCTTCTGTTTCTGCATTAGTTTGCTAAGGATAATGGCTTCCAGCTCCATCCATGTCCCTGCAAAGGGCGTGATCTCTTCTTTTTTATAGCTGCATAGTATTCCATGTACCACATTTTATTTATCCAGTCTGTCATTGCTGGGCATTTAGGTTGATTCCATGTCTTTGCTATTGTGAATAATGTTGCAGTGAATATACACGTACATGTGTCCTAGAATGATTTACATTCCTTTGGGTATATACCCAGTAATGGGATTGCTGGGTTGAATGGTATTTCTGTCTTCAGGTCTTTGAGGAATTGCCACACTGTCTACCACAATGGTTGAACTAATTTATACTTCCACCAACAGTGAATAAGCATTTCTTTTTCTCTGCAACCTCACCACCATCTGTTATTTTTTGACTTTTTAATAATAGCCATTCTGTGTATTTTTTCTTTCTAGAATTCTAAGGAGATAAATGTTGAATCTTCTTTTTCTGTCCTCCGTGTCTTTTAACCATTCTTACTTTTTTCATCTCTTTGTACCTCTGTGCTGTATTTTGTGTAATTTTTTTCAGACCTATTTTCCAGTTTACTAATTTATTTTCAACTGATGTATAAAGCTTCATTGAGGTTTTTAATGTCAATTACTGTATTTTTCATTTCTATGTATTCTGTTTAGTTATTTTTCAAATCTACCAGGTCATTTTTGATAGTCTCTTGCTCTTTGCTCTCTACCCTTATTACTTTAAACATATTTAGCATAACTGTTTTATATTCCATATATAATTTCTGTATCTAAGGTCTGGTTATATTTTGTCTTTTTTTTCCTGTTGACTTCTCCTTCCTGGTAGTTAGTTTTCTTGTGTAAATTGTGATTTTTCATTGTGAATTAATTTTTGTCAGAACCCTCTGTGGGATTTCCATGAGGTCTGGGAGGGGTACATTCTTCCATGAAAGATTTCTATTTGATTTTTCTTGGTGCTTGAGGCATTACACAACTAGGTCTACTTTATTTATTTATTAATTTTTGAGACAGGGTCTATCTCTGTTGCCCAAGTTGGAGTGCAGTGGTATGATCATGGCTCACTACAGCCTCCACCTCCTGGGCCCAAGCAATCCTCCAACCTCAGCCTCCTGAGTAGCTAGGACAATAGGCATGTGTCACTACACTGGGCTAAGTTTTGTATTTTTTTTTGTAGAGATGAGGTTTTGCCATGTTGCCCAGGCTGGTCTCAAACTCCTGACCTCAAGCGACTCTCCTGCTTCAGCCTCCCAAAGTGCTGGGATTACAGGCATGAGCCACTATGCTCTGCACAACTAGGTCTACTTTAAATTAAAATTCTTGGCTTGTGGCTTTTTGGACTATTCACATAATGTATATTCAGACTCCAAACCTAGTTGCAGGCTGGTGCCACAAAATCTCAGTAATAATTTTTTTGTTTTGTTTTTAATTCTACCCAAAGCTAAAGCCAAGACAAAAACTTTCCTTGCTGTCAGTCCCTAGGCCTGTGCTGTCTAACATAGTAACCACTAGTCACATGTGGCTATTAAAGTTAATTAAAACAACATTAAAAATTCAGTTCTTTAGTTTCACTAGCCACATTTCAAGTGCTCAAAAGTCACATATGACTAGTGGCTACTGTATTGGACAGTGTAGATATGGAACAGTTCCATTATCACACAAAGTTTTACTGGATAGTGTTGCTCTAGATCATCTGAAACTACATATGCCCCCAGGGTATGTAGTGGCTTCAGAGCTAGGTTACACCCTTGAACAAACTTCTGTCAATCTTTGTCTTAAGTCAAAATTCTACAAGTACCATGTGGTAGACAGAATAATGGCTCTCCAAAGATGTCGAAGTCCTAATCCTCAGAATTTGTGGATATGCTACTTTACATGGCAAAAAAGACTTTGTAGATGTGATGAAGTTAAGAATCTAGAGATGGGTAGGTTACCCTGGATTGCTTGGGTGAGCTCAATGTAATCACAAGGGTTCTCATAATGAGACAGCCAGGTGAGAAGGGGTCCTAGAGAAACTCCAGCTGGCCTGCGCACTGGGAGGAGTGTGCACCGGGGTGAAGCCACAGAAGCTCATGCTGTTTGCAGCGGGGAGGAGCCTGGTCCCTATTCTTCCTGGGTGGAACCTGAGATTTAATCTGTGAGGCAGGAAACCTATACTAGAAGGACTCTCACTCTGCTGAGTCCCTGTTCCCCTTTTTTTCCTTTTTGCCCAATAAATCCCATTATTCTCACCCTTCAAATTGTCTGTGAGCCTAATCTTTCATGGCCATGTGACAAAGACCCCATCTTTAGCTGAACTAAGGAAAAGTCTCACAACAATAAGGGAAATAGGGAAGCAGGAAAGACACAGAAATGCAATGCAGTGACAGAAGCAGAAGTTGGAGTGATGCAATTTGAAAATGGAGGAAGGAGCCATGAAGCAAGGAATGCAAGAGTCCTCTAAAAGGCAAGGAAATAGAGCCTCCAGAAGGAATGTAGTCCGCTGACTGATTTTAGATTTCTGACCTCCAGAGCTGTAAGAGAATAAATGTGTATTGCCTTGAGCTACGAAGTTTGTGGTAATTTGTTGCAGTAGCAATAAGAAACTAATACAGACCATGAAAGGGACCAGTTAACAAAGACTCTTTTAATATATCAGAAACACATGGGTGCCCAATGGTACTGAGTTATCATTCTTATATCTTCTCATTTCCCCTTCTTATATTTTTATTTGGCTCTAAGAGTTTCAAGGCCCATGGCAAGCAGAAAGTTTAGGAGAGCAAATGATGTGAGAACCTACACTTTCATTCATTTGTTTGACCAATATAAATATATACTGAGTGTTTATCATGCTCCAAGTACTGTTCCAGGTGCTTAACATATATCAGTGAATAAGGGAGAAAAAATCCTGCCCTTTAGAATCTCACATTCTAGGGGAGGGACAGAACTGATAAATAAAAAACATAGTAAGTAGGTAAATTATACAGTATGTTTAGATGCTCATTAGTGCTATAGCTGAAAAAAATAGAAAAAGAGTGATTGGGAGTGGCCAGGGAAGCGAGGATAGTCAGCTGTAGGATTAAATATGGTGGTTAGAGTAAGTCTCATTGAGAAAGCAACAACTGAGCAAAGACTTGAAGGAGGTTAGGGAGTTACTTATGTGAACATCTTGGGGAAAAGCATTCTTTCTTTCTTTCCTTTTTTTTTTGAGAGGAAGTCTCGTTCTGTCGCCCAGGCTGGAGTGCAATGGCACTATCTCGGCTCACTGCAACCTCTGCCTCCCGGGTTCAAGTGATTCTCTTGTCAGCCTCCCGAGTAGCTGGGATTACAGGTATGTGCTGCCACACCTGGCTAATTTTTTGTATTTTGAGTACAGATGGGCTTTCACCATGTTGGCCAGGCTGGTCTCGAACTCTTGACCTCAAGTGATCTACCTGCCTTGGCCTCCCAAAGTGCTGAGATTACAGGCGTGAGCCACTGTACCTGGCCGGGGGGAAAGCACTCTAAGCAGAGAAAACATCCAATGTAAAATATGAAAGTGGGGGTATGCCAGGTATGTTCCAGAGACAGCAAGTAGGGCCTATGTGGTTGGGTGAGAATAGTAGGAAATGAGGTTAGAAAAGTGATAGGAGCCAGATCATGTAGGGTGTTGTAGGCCACTGCAAGGACTTAAGCCTGGTATTGAGGAGGACCCCTGATTTTTAGGGCAGACAAGAGTACAATTAGCATAACACTCAGAATATAGGGAAAGAAATATAGGTATAAGAGAATGGATGAATTTCTACATGCTGAGTGGTGAGCTGACTTCCTTCTGAGAACCACACTTTCACATTCATTTGCTTTTGGACTTTTCTACATGTATATTCGTGACTCAAACTCAAATTGCTCTAACAGAAACTAAAGTATTTTCTTTCTTCCTCTTCTGTTCTCTGTCCCAGTTAATGGTATCCTAAGTCAGAAATCTTGAGAGGCATCTCTCTGCTTTCTCTTGCTCCATCATGTCTAATTAGACTCCTAACACTGACAGTTTTACTTTATAGATGTCTTCTTCTCTCTTCCCTCTGCCTTCACGTTGGTTCAAGCTCTCATCTCTCACTGGACCATTTTAATCACCTCTGCAATCCTACAACCTGTCTACCAACTTTACTGTAACTGCCACAGGTCCAAAACAGATCGAGTTACTCCCTCTGAAAGATCTCTACAGGCTCCCTACTGCTTATAGAATCTTGTCCCAATCTCTCCCTCCAGCCTCGTTTTTCTAATAAGCTTCTCCACCTTCTCCATGCTCCAGCCATACTGAATTTATCATTGTAATTCAAACATATTCTGCCCTATCACATGTACTTGAAAAACCAACATATGCTAACTATTACTTTTATATAACAACGGGTTCCTTCTTCCAAGAATGCCCTTACTCCTTTCTTCAACTGGAAAACACTTAGACACCTTTCTAATCAATTCAAATGCCACTTCCTCTGTGAAGTCTTTCTCAATTCGCTCAATAGGATTTGTGGCTACTTTCTATGTGTACCTCCAGCATTCTGTAAGTGTACAGTCCCTGTAACACTTCATGCAATGCATTGTGATTATTTGGTTACAGGTCTGTCTCCTCCATCAGACTGTAAGCTCCTTGAGGGCAGAGACCTTGTCCTACTGATTGTTTTTCATCCCCAGTGGCTAGTACAATGCCTAGCCCAAAAGAGGTATTCAATCTTTACTTGTTGAAATAATGAATTAATAACTAAAATGATTCAGGACAAATATCTAACTGTGCTAGTCAATTAGAAAGAACAGAAGAAGACAGAATTTTAAGCACAAGGGAGCTGGCCTAAACTTTCAGAGATGGGAGGGGTAGCTCTGACTTTACTGAGCTACAAAGGCTAAAGATTGAAGGTGTGAGCTAGGTTACAATGGGAACAATGGGAGACAAGGGCAAACAGGAAGGTCTGGGTGGAGCTAGCTGAGGAAGTGCTATGAAGCCACTGTCCAAGTCTGGATTTTCATTTTAGTGAGTAGAGAGTTGCTGAAGGGTGATTGGAAACACCGTTAAAGTGAAGCCATAAAAAAATGACCTGTTCTGAGAGCTGGGAGGAGGCAATGAGGCCAGCCAGAGAGCAGTCACAATAACCCAGAGCAGACTGGGCATGGCAAGGAGAGGCAGATTTAGGGAGCTGTACAAAAGGACCAGGCTGGATGTGGCTGATGATCCCATATGGGAGAAGACACAAAGGTAGTGGGAATTTCTGAAGATTATGAAAAGTAGAGTAGGTGCAGAGAAAGAAGATGAAATCAGTGGTTGGGAAATCAGCATTCAATTATAATACAAAAATGACCTCTTATCAACCTGGCCTCTCTGTGCCTTAGTTTCCTCAGCAGTAAAACAAAGAGGTTCCACATTCAAAAGAGTCATAGATCTGTCAATTCTACTGCAAAAATGTTTCTTGAATCACTCTCACCATCTTCCTTGCCACTACTCTAGTCCAGGGCCACATCTGTTCTTATCTGGACTACTGGATTAGCCTATATAGTGGTCTCTTGTCCCAGTACAATATGGTCTCCACACAACAGTCAGCATCATCTTTGAAAAATCTCAGTTAGATTATATTACTCCTCTGCTTAAAAACTCTGGCTGCTGCTGAACTTAGAAAGTCAGAATCATGCTCTGGCCTACATGGCTCCCACATGATGAGGCTCTTGCCTACCTCTCTGACCCTTTCCCACCTTACTCTTCTCTCACTCAATATGCTCTAGTCACACTGGCATTTTTGCTTTTCCTGGAGTGTGGTCAGCTCTTTCCCACCTTTTCTTTCTTTCTTTTTTTTTTTTTTGACAGAATCTTGCTCTGTTGCCCAGACTGGAGTGCAGTGGTGCAATCTCGGCCCACTGCAACCTCTGCCTGCCGGGTTCAAGCAATTCTCCTGCCTCAGCCTCCCAAGTAGCTGGGACTACAGGCATACACCACCATGCCTGGCTAATTTTTGTATCTTTAGTAGAGACGGGGTTTCAACCTGTTGGCCAGTCTGGTCTTGAACTCCTGACCTTGTGATCCTCCCACCTCGGCCTCCCAAAGTGCTGGGATTGCAGGCATGAGCCACCACTCCGGGCTGCTCTTTCCCACCTTTTCATATGCTGTTCCCTCCGCCTGGAATGCAGCTCTTTGTTTGGCAAAGTTCTTTACGTCTTTCATACTTCAGACCTAGAGTTGACACCCTCAGAGGGGGAAGTTCTGACCTCTGCATCATCTGTTTATTGTCTTCTTAGCACTTATCACAATATGTAATTATTTTATTGTGTTTAGTGTTACTCTCCAATTAGATTACAAATTCTAAAAAGTAGGGACCATCTGTGTACTGTTGTACCTCTAGTATCCAGCAAATAGTGAGAGGTCAACAAACATTTATGAATAAATAAATGAATAAATGAATGAAAGGGGCAATAGATGCAGAGTCAACTAGAAATGGAGTAATGAAGAAAGAGAAGGAAAATAGATTTTAAAAAGCATTTGATTGAATTTTGAGAATAGCATATCTAGTTTCACTGAGCTTGTAGTATAAAATATTAACAGTGATTGCAGACAGTAAGAGGACTCATGCTCCAAATCAGGGAGAATCGCCAAAGCTTGGGCCAATGGAATTCAATTCAATTCATCAGACACTTGTTGAGCATTTACTATATGCTAGGCTCTATGCTGGGCACTCATTGTGGGGAATATAATGATGAATACATTTATACTTTAAGAATTTTATTCAAGAAACTAGAAATATGGGATAAGGATGTACAAATGATAATAAAAGACAGAATTTAATCTAACAAATGGCTCCAAGAAATGGCTCTGGGTGTTCAGAGGAAGAGGTTTAGGGAAGGCTTCAAGGAAAGTTATTTTGGCTCTGAAGTCAACAAGTTTCAGTCCACAATGAAATAAGAGCACAGACAGTTTCTTCTGTTCTTAAATACTTCTTAAGAGTAGGACGGAAAGCAAAATATTTTTAAAGACGATTTTTGAGGTAACATGTTAGAGGGGAAACAACTAGACTTGGAAGTTTTGACTCTGTCACTCACTATTTGGGAGACCTTGGATACTTTGCTTATTTCTTATTACAAATGGTTATTGAGGGGCTACTATGTGCCAGGCTCTGTATGTATACCATTTTATTGAGTCATTTATCTTTCATAAGCTCCAATTTTCTCACTTCCCTTTGAAATGTAGCAGCCTAGATTTCTGGTTCCCAAACAATTGGTACTGGGTACAAGCTTATAGGTATTCCTTTCTGCCTTCAGGTAGCACCCACACTTCTGCACTAAAGCAACAGACTAGGTTTTGATAATATCCTACAGGCACTTTGGGTAGGGCCTTTAGGATAGTGCACTTAGAATGTACTTTGGGTATTTATGAGATGGGGAAAATGGGTGAAAAAGTTTAAGAAATGAGCCATGAATTTATTTTTGGCAATGTTGGATGAGCAAATTTTGAAATGGAGAACAATGGGTCCTGCCTGCCATGGTACCCATTGTATATTGGGAAATGGAGATATTAAGGTATCAAGAAATGACCTCACTAAATTGTTACAAATGTTAAGATAAACTATGATGTGGGAAATTGTAACATGACTGTCTTGAGGTAACCCTGTACAGACAGATGCTTTAGATGATGGGCAAAGTGAGCTGTGTAGACAAAAGAAAATATGTGAGTGTGTCTTCAGGAATGACCATGGAGAGGGTTGTCTATTTCTTGATGATGGCTTCTTTACTTCTTTAGTCAGAACTATTCTTAGTATGGAGGAGAGCAAGTTTATCGGGTACCTAGGTTTGATTTTTAAAAAAATCTCTGGAGAACATCCAATTCCTTTTGTTTTAATTGTGTGCTTACCAAGCAGCCTTCTGGTCTGTGTAACTGGTTTTTTTATTATTATTATTATACTTTAAGTTTTAGGGTACATGTGCACAACGTGCAGGTTAGTTACATATGTATACATGTGCCATGTTGGTGTGCTGCACCCACTAACTCATCATTTAACATTAAGTATCTCTCCTAACGTTGTCCCTCCCCCCTCCCCCCACCCCACAACAGGCCCCGATGTGTGATGTTCCCCTTCCTGTGTCCATGTGTTCTCATTGTTCAATTCCCACCTATGAGTGAGAACATGTGCCACGTGGCACATATACACCATGGAATACTATGCAGCCATAAAAAATGATGAGTTCATGTCCTTTGTAGGGACATGGATGAAGCTGTGTAACTGGTTTCTTGACTGGAATGACCTGCCAGCCTGGAAGGCCTTATGCAGATAAGGAAAGCTTTGTCTTGCCAAATATATTTGATATGGTTTGGCTGTGTCTCCACCCAAATTTCATCTTGAATTGTAGTTCCCATAATCCCCACGTGTAATGGGAGGGGCCCGGTGGGAGGTAATTGAATCATGGGGGCGGTTACCTCCATGCTATTCTTCTGATACTCAGTTCTCACGAGATCTGATGGCTTTATAAGGGGCTTTCTCCTACCTTTGGTCATTCTTCTTCCTGCTGCTGTGTGAAGAAGGATGTGTTTGCTTCCCCTTCCACTATGATTGTAAGTTTCCTGAGGCCTCACCAGCCCTGTGGAACTGAGTCAATGAAACCTCTTTCCTTTATAAATTACCCAGTCTCAGGTATGTCCTTATAGCAGTGGGAGAATGGACTAATACGATATTGCTTACAATAAATCACCTTCTTGAGGTCTGCTTTATAAGTCAGTCTCTGTGACATTGGAAGCATGGATTCATCCCCCAGAGACTCCTCATCTCATGATGGGACTGAGAATGGGAGAGAAATGTGTAGTGGCAAAACTATAGAGTGGACTGGCCTGGGTTATCTATTGGTAAGTGCTGCTCTCCTATGAGGTCTGGCCTGAAGCAGCCACTGGTTTTACCCATTAAATTACAGCAATAATAGCCCCTTACATTTGTTCAGTGCTTTTACCTTTCAAAGCACTTTCATGTATTTTATGTAATTTTATCATTTAATCTATTACATCTTCTTTGGGTCACACTGCTTGTAAAAATACATTTGTAGAGCAGTGGCAAAGAGACCAAGAGAAGCAGTAATATTGTCAGTATGTTGAAAAAAAGTCTGTCTATGATGGGGCCTTGACAAAACAACTCAAAGGAAATAAGTGTAGTCGGAGTCTAGGCTGCAGTACGGTGACCCCAGAATTTGGAGATAGGCTTAGAATGGTTGTTAGAGTGAAATAACTAATACAAAGTCATTATTGTAGATGTGTTACTGATAGAGACTTAGGAAATCTCAAATGTAATCAAGATAATCAGGGTGTATCTGTAGGATCAGAACGTACTTGAAGAAAGTTGCAATCTAATCAGCTTTACTGTAAACTGTGTGAAGAATAATGTGTTAAAGAAAGGTGGTGCATGAGTTATTTGAAAAAGAAGAATTAAAAAGTAAACATATGTTACTGTTTGTCCAACACCTCCCACCCCTAACTGTGCAGAGAGGTGGGGAGGAATGGGGGAGGGAGGTGTGTCCACTTGTGCAGTGGCTGGAGAGCAGAAGGAGCCCAGTAGACCATACACATGATGGATGCAAATATTGTGGTCCTTAAGGCTGTAGGCTCAATTATGAAGCAGATTTCTCTATGCATGGGCTTCACCATTGCACTTTCTTCACTCTGACTCCATGTTTATCAAGTAACTTTCTGATTTTCTATTTTAGTTTCCTAGGTTCCTTGATCCTGGGAAAGAAATGCATTTACATGAGCTCAGACTATTGTTCGGTTACCTTACAGGTATATCTTCCATTGTAAATTAATGTAACTGCAATATAGTTTATATGTCTTTTCCTCCCAATTGTTTTTATTTTGAAAACTTTCAAATCTATAGAAAAGCTGCAAAAACAATATAATGAATTTCTACTTACTCTTAAACTAAATTTACTAATTTGCTGATAGATATCAAAATGCTTCAGTACTATTTATTGAAAAGGCTGTCTTTCCTCCATTGAATTGCTTTTGGACCTTAGTCAAAATTTAGTTGGCCGTATTTGTGTGGGTCTATTTCTGGGATCTCTCTTCTGTTCCTTTGATGTGTCTGTTTCTTTGCCAATACCACACAGTTTTGATTACTGTAGCTACATAGTCTTAAAATTGGTAGAGTGAGTCCTCCTGCTTTATCCTTTTTTTACAAAATTGTTTTAGCTATTCTAGTTTCTTTGTTTTCCCACATGAATTTTACCATAATCTTGTCTATATCTTCAAAAAATCATGTTAGGATTCTGATAGCAATTGTCTCAGACCTGTATAAATTTGGAGAGAACTGAAATCTTTACTATGTTGAGTTCCAAGCTATGGCCACAGTATGTCTCTCCTTGTAGTTAGATCTTATTTGATTTCTTTGATCAGCGTTATAGTTTTCAGCATACATATCCAGTACATGTTTTGTGAGATTTACACATAAATATTTCAGTTTTTAAAATCCAATTGTGAATGGCTTTGTATTTTAAATTTTGGTTTCCATGTGTTTGTTAATAGTACATAGAAATATGTTCATTGATAGTATATAGAATTGATTTTTGTATGTTGATATTGTGACCTGCAACCTTGCTGAACTCATTTATTAGTTCTAGAAGGTTTTTGTTACATTCCTTGAGATTTTCTATGTACACAATCATGTTATTTGCAGATAAGGACAGTTTTATTTCTTCCGTTCTGTTTTTTATGCTTCTGAGATGCTGCCTGCTGTGTCTTTCAGATGTCAAAGCTGAGAGCAGAAATATGGTCTTTCTTTTTTTGGTACTGTCTTTGTCTGGTTTTGGTCTCAGGATAATACTAGCTTAATAAAGTGAGTTGGGAAGTGTTTCCTCCTCTTCTATTTTCTGAAAGATTGTGTAGAATTGTTGTGAATTTTTCTTTAAATGTTTGGTAGAATTCTTCAGTGAAATCATCTAGGCTTGGAGAGTTCATTTATTGAGGAGTTTTTAAATTACAAATTCAATTTCCTTAATAGCTACGGGGCCATTCAAATTATTTCGTATTTGGTGAGTTGTGGTAGTTTGTGGCTTTTGAGGAATGAGTCCATTTAATCTAAGTGGTCAAGTTTATGTGTATAGATTGCTGTATTTTGCTAGTATTGCTTTGATACCTGTGGAAGCTGTGGTAAGATCCCATTTCATTCCTGATATTGGCAATTTGTGTCTTCTCTGTTTTTTTTTTTTTTTTGTCACTCTTACTAGAGATTTGTAAATTTTTTTCATGTTTTTGAAGAACCAACTTCTTGTTTCATTGAATTTATTATTATTCTGTTTTCAATCTCATTTGTTTCTGTTCATTATTATAACCTTCCTTCTACTTGCTTTGGTTTTATTTTGCCCTTCTTTTTCTATTTTATTAGGGTTGCAGTTTAATTATTGATCTGAGACTATCCTCTTTTTAAAATTAAGAATGTAGTGTCATAAATTTCCCTCTCAGCACTGTTTTAGCTGTGTCCTACATATTTTGACACGTTGTCTTTTCATTTTAATTGTTTAGTGTATTTTAAAAATTTTCCTTGAGATTTCCTCTTTGATCCATGTATTATTTAGAAGTGCATTCTTTAGTTTCTAAGTGTTTGGCAATTATCCTGTTATCTTTCTTTTATCGATTTCCTGTTTGATTTTATTTTGGTCAGAAAATACACACTGTATGATTTCTGTCTTTTAAATTTGATGAGGTTTATTTGATGACCCATGAAATGGCCCATCTTTATTCTTTAATTTTTAATTGTTTTAATATTAATGTAATAAAATGTATAAAACATAAACTCTACTACTGTGACCATTTTAAGTGTACAATTCAGTGACATTAGTTATAATTACAACACTGTGCAACCATCATCACTATTTATTTACAAAACTTTTCTGCTACTTCATGGGAAAAAGCTGGAAGCATTCCCCTTGAGAACCAGAACAAGACAGGGATGCTTACTCTCACCACTCCTATTCAACGTCATACTAGAAGTCCTAGCCAGAGCAATCAGGCAAGATAAAGAAATAAGAGACATCCAAATAGGAAGAAAGGAGATCAAACTATCTCTGTTTGCAGATGATATGATTCTATACCTAGAAAATGCCACAGTCTCTGCTCAAAAGTTCCTACATCTGAAAAACAATGTCAGCAAGGCTTCAAGATACAAAAATCAGTAGCAATTCTAGACACCAACAGGTCCAAGTTGACAGCCAAATCAAAAACGCAATCCTATTCACAATAGCCACAAAAGGAATAAAATATCTAGGAATACAGCTAACCAGGGAGGTGAAAGATTTCTACAATGAGAATTATAAAACACTACTGAAAGAAATCAGAGATGACACAAACAAATGGAAAAACATTCCATGCTCAGATAGGAAGACTCAATATTTTTAAAATGGCCATACTGCCCAAAGCAATTTACTGTTTCAATGCTATTTCTATGAAATTGCCAATGTCATTTTTCACAAAATTATAAAAACACTGTTCTAAAATTCATGTAAATCCAAAAAGGAGCCCGAATAGCCAAAGCAATCCTAAGCCAAAAGAACAATGCTGAAGCCATCACATTATCCAACTTCAAACTATACTACAAGGATATAGTAACCAAAACAGCATGGTACTGGTATAAAAACAGACATATAGACCAATGAAACAGAATACAAACCCCTGAAATACAGCTGCACAACTACAACCAACTAATTTTTTACAAAGTTGACAAAAATAAACAATGGGGAAAGCATATCTTATTCAATAAGTGGTGCTGGGAAAACTACTTGCAGTAGAATAAAATTGGACCCCTATCTGTCACCATATACAAAAATTAACTCAAAATGCATTAAATATTTAAATGTAAGATTCACACTATAAAAATCCTAGAAGAAAACCTAGAAAGTAGTCTTCTAGTCATAGGCCTACACAAAGATTTCATGACAAAGATGCCAAAAGCAATTGCAATGAAAACAAAAATTGACAAGGTGGAACCTAATTAAACCAAAGAGTTTCTGCACAGCAATAGAAACTATCAATCAAATAAACAGACAACTTACAGAATGGGAGGAAATATTTGCAAACTATGCATCTATAAGGAACTTAAACAAATAAGCAAAAAACACCCAAACCCATTAAAAAGTGGGCAGAGACATGAACAGACACTTTTCAAAAGAAGACATACTAATGGCTAACAAACATAGGAAAAAATGCTCCACATCACTAATCATTAGAGAAATGCAAATCAAAACCACAGTGAGATACCATTTTATACCAGTCAGAATAACTGTTATTAAAAAGTCAAAAAATAACAGATGCTGGCAAGGTTGTGGAGAAAAGGGAATGCTTATACACTGTTGGTGGGAATGTAAATTAGCTCAACCATTATGGAAAGCATTATGATGATTTCTCAAAGAACTTAGAACAGAACTACCATTCAACCCAGCACTCCCATTATTGGGTATATACTCAAAGGAATAGAAATCATTCTTCCATAAAGACACATGCATTCATTATTTTCTTCTAGGATTGTTATGGTTTTAGCTCTTATATGTAGATTGTTGATTTATTGTCAGTTAATTTTTTTGTATATGGTGTGAAGTAGGGGTGCAACTTAATTCTTTTGCATGTGGATATCCTGTTGTCCAAGCACCATTTGTTGAAGAGATGATTCCTTCCCCATTGAATGGACTTGATACCCTTGTCAAAAAACAATTGGTTATAGAGGTAGAGATTTATTTTAGGATTTACGACTCTATTCCATTGGTTTATATGTCTATCCTTATGCCAACACCATGCTATTCTGATTACTATAGCTTTGTATTACGTTTTGAAATTGGATCTCCTAACTTTTGTCCTTTTTCAAGAATGTTTTGGTTATTGGGTTTCTTGCAAGTCCATATGAATTTGAGAATTGGTTTTTCCATTTGTGTCAAAAGGGCTGTTGGGATTTTGATAGGGATTGCATTGAATATGGAGGCTGCTTTGGGTAGTATTGACACCTTAATAATATTGTCTTCCAATCAATGAACACGAGATGTCTTTCCATTTATTTAGGTCTTAATTTCTTTCAGCAATGTTTTGTAGCTTTCAGTGTACTAGTCTTTCACCTCCTTGGTTGAGTTTATTCTATTAGATGTTACTATAAATGCAATTACTTAAAATTTTTCTTTGGATTGTTCATTATTGGTAGATAAAAGCACATCTGATTTTGTGTAATGACATTGTAACCTGCAATGCTGCTGGTTACAGTGTGAATCAATGGTAAATATAACTTCAAAGTTTAAAATGTTTGTGCTATAAAAGACATATCAAGAAAGCGAAAAGACAACCTACAGGATGGTTTTACTTCTTCCTTTCTAATTTGGATTCCTTTTATTCGTTTTTCTTGTCTAGTTGCTCTGGATAGACCTTCCAGTACAACATAGAATAGCAGTGGTAAAAGTTAATATTCATGTCTTGATCTTAGAGGAAAAGTTTTCAGTCATTCACCATTGAGTATGACATTAGCTGTAGGTTTTTCATAAATGCCCTTTTTCATGTTGAGTAATTTCCCTTTATTCCTAATATTTTGATTGCTTATTTATTATGAAAGGGTGCTGATTTTTGTCAAATATCTTTTCTGCATCTTTTGAGACAACCATGTGTTTTTTTTCTTTGTTATATTAATGTGATGCATTTCATTGATCGATTTTATTACGTTAAATGAACTTTGCATTCCTGGGATAAATCCCACCTGGTCATAGTGTATAATGACGTTAATATATGGTTAGATTTGGGTTGCTAGTATTTTACTGAAAGATTTTTGTGTCTATATTCATAAGATACATTGCACTGTAATTTTCTTGTGATTTTTTTTCTGGCTTTGGTATTATGGTAATGCTGATCTCATAGAATGAGCTGGGAAGTGTTCCTGCTTCTTCAGTTATTTGGAAGAGTTTGAGAAGGATTGGTGTTAATCTTCAAATGTCTGGTAGAATTCACCAGTGAAAGTTTCTGGTCCTTGGCTTTCCTTTGTTGGGAAGTTTTCATTACTGATTTAATCTCTTTATTTGTTATAGATCTCCTGACATTTTATATTTCTCCTGAGTCAGTTTGGGTAATTTGTTTGTTTCTAGGAATTTGTTCATTTCACCTAGGCTATCTAATTTGTAAGCATAGAATTGTTAATAGTATTGTCTTACAAACCTTTTTAAAATTTTTATCTCTGTAAGGTTGACAGTAATGTCCCCACTTTAATTTCTGATTTTAGTTATTTGCATCTTTCTTTTTTCTTTGTCAGTCTAGCTCAAGGTTTGTCAATTTCATTGATCTTTTCAAAGAAACAACTTTTGGTTTTGATTCTCTGTACTATTATTCTCTGTACCTATTATTGTAGAACTATTTCTCTCTTCAATTTTGTCAGCGTTTGCTTCATATATTTTAAGGCTCTGTTGTTTGGTGTATATGTGTTTATAATTGTTATACCGTCTCAATCAATTGATCAGTACATAACGTCTGACTTTGACTTTTATAACATTTGTTGACTGAGGGTGATATTAGTAAGCCACCCCACCTCTTTTTGGTTACCACTTGAATAAAATATTTTTTCCAACTCTTTCACTTTCAACCTAATTGCATCTTTGGATCTAAACTGGGTCTCTAATAAATTGCATGTAGTTGGATTATGTTTTTTTTTTTAAATTCATTCTGCCAATCTCTGCCTTTTGATTGGTCACTTTCATCTATTTACATTTAATTTTTTTACTGATAAGGATGGATTTTTGCAATTTTTCGTTTTGTTCCCTCTTTATCTTACACCTATTTGTGTCCCTCATTTCCTCCATTACTGTCTTATTTTGTATGTAGTTAATTATCTGTAGTGAACCATTTTGGATCTCTTCTCATTTCCATTGGTACATTTTAAACATATTTTTGTGGTTACCATGGGATTACAATCAATATCCTAAGCTTATTACAATCTAGTTTGAATTGATACCAACTTTTTTTTTTAATTTTTAAAATGTTTCTTCAACTTTTATTTTAAGCTCAGGTGTACATGTGGAGGTTTGTTACACAGGTAAACGTCTGCCATGCTGGTCTGCTGCACAGGTCATCCCATCACCTAGGTGTTAAGCCTGAATCTATTAGCTTTCTTTTTGATGCTCTCCCTTCCCCAACCCCCTCCTGACAGGCTCCAGTGTGTGTTGTTCCCCTCCATGTGTCCACGTGTTGGGGAAAAAAGTGAGAACATGTGGTGTTTGGTTTTCTGTTCTTGTATTAGTAAGCTGAGGATAATGGCTTCCAACTCTACCCATGTACCAACGTTAATAGCACATGAAAACTCTGCTATTATTCAGTTCCACTGCTTTCTTTATGTTGTTGTTGTCACAGATCATATATTTATACACTGTGTGCCCAGTAACATAGATTTATAATTTTTATGTATTTGTCTTTTTAATCATGCAGAAAATAAAGAGTCAAGTTACAGACCAAAAATTAATAAGACTTGCTTTTATGTTTGCCCATGTAGATTTCTTTACTGGAGATCTTTATTCCTTCATATAGCTTCGATTTACAGTCTAGTGTCCTTTCACTTCAACCAGAAGGACTCCTTTTAGTACTTCTTCTAGGATAGGATTAGTGGTAATAGACTCCCTCAGCTTTTGTTTATCTGAGAATGTCTTACATTTTCACTCAAGTTTGAAGTGCAGTTTTGCTGGATATAGAATTCTTGTTTTACAGTGTTTTTCTTTCAGAACTTTAAATATGTCATCCCATTGTATTCTGGCCTCCATGGTCTCAGATGAGAAATCAGTTATGAACCTTATTGAGAATCCCTTGTATGTGATGAGTTGTTTCTCTCTTGCTGCTTTCAAGATTCTCTCTTTGTCTTTGTCAACAGTTTGATTATAATGTGTCTTGATGTGGGTCTATTCTACTTGGAGTTATTATTCTACTTGGAGTTCATTAAGCCTCTTGGATCCTTATGTTCAATGCTTTTCATCAAATTTGGGAAGTTTTTGGTCATTATTTATTTAAAAATTCTTCTATCCCTTTCATAACCTCTTCTCTTTTTTCTGTTACTCCCATAATGTGTATGTTGGACCACTTGATGGTGTCCCACAGGTCCCTTAGGCTCTGCTAATTATTCTTCGTTCTTTTTTTTCCTGTCCCTCAGATTGGTTCATTTCAATTATCCTATCTTCCAAGTGCACTGATTCTGTCTTGTGCCTGAAGCCTCTAGTGAATTGCTATCCTTGAATTCCAGGAGCTAAAAAAAAAATCCAGACAAGTAAAACACCTCTCCCAGTCTTTAAGGTCCTCTCAAGTCTTTCCTGAACATGCAAGTTTCCCTGGCAATTTATTCACATATTTTTCTATATTTTCCCATATACATGGATACTTTTGTTTGCCCTAATTTCCCAAAGAAGCTCTCCCTATGGCTTTTCTTCTCAGGCCTTAGGTTGTCTCTTGTAAGCCTCAACTGTAACCCTTTGCCTCAGGCATCTGGGTTGTTCATCCATCTTAGTGTTTTTGAGCAATGCCTGGTAATTTTCTGGCCTGGGTGAGTTCTGAGTTAGGTGCAACAGAGATAAGTTCTTTACATCTGTCATTTAGGTAGCCCTCTGACAGGTTAGAGCAGACCTACACAATAATTTTTGAATAAGGTCTGCTGTGTTCCCCCTGGAACCATGGTCCAGGGTCCCACACTGCAAACACAGGCTGCTGTCTTCAATATTGTTGCTGAGCCAGAGCAGGGGCTTAATATAATGTGGATGATGAAATAATCTGTATAACAAACCCCCATGACAGAAGTTTACCTATATAACAAACCTGCACATGTACCCCTGAACTTAAAATAAAAGTTAAATTAAAAAATTATAACTTTTTTTTAAAAAGGAATCTTTTTACTTTTACCCTGAGATGCTTTTTCCTTTAACGGTTCATCCTAGTGGGCATCACACATAGGCCAGGATTACATGGTGCACCTTTAGATCTGACACTGAACTTTTATTTAATTTGAATTTTGTTCCAAGTAGTAGTTTAATAACATGCACATAGTTTACAAAGTCAAACATTAACCAAGTCTTACAATTACACACAGAAGTTCTCTACCTCACCCTTTCCTGTTTCCAATTTTTACTCCCCAGAAATAGCCACATACCACTCTTTTAGCTGCTGCTTCTAGTATTTCCCTCCATATGTTTGAATAACACAGGAAGGCTGCTAGTTATTTTTCAATTTTTTATATGCTCTACCAACTTCCTTCTGGATTCAGTCTCACCACAATCTCCCACATCTATGCACAGTTCACCTTGTCTCATTCTCTCAATTTAATTATTCTAAAATTTTTGGCTAAATTAACATTCAATGTTTAAATTATGATGACAACAAATACTGTTCACAGCTCAGCTATGTACTGTATTATGACTACTTTTACTTCCTTGGACAATTTTTTTGAATTAATAGTTGCCTCACCTTAGAAATGTTGCTTAGCTTTCTATGTACTTATCACTAACTCATACTACATTCTTTGACAGAATTATTAGTCCTCTTAGTACTATCAACCACACCAGGCAATCTGTGAATTCCATATTCACCTGAGAGTCTTCCCTCTGGAGCCCTCCAATCTGAACTGTTTGACTTCTGGCCCTTCTACAGAGCTGGTGTCTTGGAGTTTCCTTTCACTGTCATCCTGAGAAATCTCTGCTGTTCTCTCCTGCATTGGAGCCTCTGTTTCCTGTGTCCCATGTCTTTCTCTTTCCTGGCTTATTATCTTCATTCTGGTGGACATCTCCTCCAAGTTTCCTGACCTTGGCATGTCTGAAAATATCTGTATTTGATCTTTCCAATTGCTTGGTAGCTTGGCTGGGTATAGAACTCAAGGTTGAAATAATTTTTCCTTTACAATGTTAAAGGAACTCCTCCAATGTCTTGAAGTATTCAATATTGTTGTGGAGAAGTCCAATGCCATTCTGATTCTTGAAGCTTTTTATGTGATCTTCAATTTTTCTCCTTACAACTGTTTACCTTTTAGGATAGCTTTTTTTCTCCTTTGTTGTAAAGTTTTATGATGATAATGACTTTGGATCTTTTTTCCTTCATAATGTTGGGCAACCAGTGGGCCCTGTCAGTCTGGAAAGTTGTATCCTCAGGATTTGGATAGATTTTCTTTAATTATTTCTTTGATAATTTCCTAGCCATATTTTTCTTCTCTTTTCTTTTTCAGGAATTCTTATTGGCTATTGGACCTCATCTGTTGACTATAATTTTCTTGTCTTTTATCTTTCCTATTTCTCATTTCCCTATTTTCAAATTCTGTTTTCTTAGAGATTTCTTCATCTATATCTTCCAACTCCTTGTTGAAATTTTTAAAAACCATTTTAAAGTGTACAGTTCAGTGGTATTAAGTATTTTCATAACACTGCACAACCATTACCATTATCCACTTCCAGAAATTTTCATGATCTCAAACAGAAATTCTACACCCATTAATAAATAACTCCCCAACCCCCACTTCTCCAAGCCCCTGGTAACCTCTAAACCACTTTCTGTCTCTATGAATTTGCCTATTGTAAATATTTCATGTAGGTGAAATCATACAATATTTGTCCCTTTTCATCTGGCTTATTTTACTTAGAATAATGTTTTTGAGGTTCATTCATGTTGTTGCATGTATCAGAATATTATTCCATTTTAAGGCTGAATAATATTTCCTTATATAGCTATACCATATTTTGTCCATTCATCTGTTGATGGTTATTTGGGTTGTTTACACCTTTTGACTATTTTATTTTGCATAATGCTATAGTTAACATTGATATACCAGTACCCACTTTTGATTCTTTTGGCTATATATCTAGAAGTAGATTTGTGGGATCATATGGTAATTCTATGTTTAACTTTTTGAGGAACTGCCAACCTATTTTCCATAGCAGCTGCACCATTTTACATCCCCACCAGCAAAGCAGAGTTCCAATTTCTCCACATCCTTGACAACACTTTTTATTTTCCATTTTTTAATAATAGACAACCTAATGGGTGTGAAGTGGTATCTCATTGTGGTTTCTAATAAGTTTTAAGTTGACTTTTTTTTTGATTTGGCATTTGCTCAGTTGCTGTAAACCTTTGATTGTTTTCTAGAGTTCTGACAAAGTTGTTTCTGACAGTTTCTGCTTATTTTCCTGTGTTTCTGTGGGGTAACAGGAGCTTGTGGTTGCCTACTCCACCATTTTCTGCTGTGGTCTATCTTGGTATGTTCCATGGGTGCTTTAAAAGAATGTGGATTCTGTTGTTATTTGGTGGAATGTTCTGTAAATGTCAATGAGATTCTCTTGGTTGATGGTGTTGTTGAATTATTCTTTATCTTTACTGATTTTCCATCTAGTTTTTCTATCACACCCACAATAACAGATAAACTAACTACTTCCTAATAAGTGTCAGATCATTTAAGGTAGCTCAAGAAAAGATGAAAACAGAGGTTTCTATGGATTTCCAAGAGTCTGATGTCTTTCAGTTGCAGGTCAACCTCTGCTGCTTCATTTCCCCCCCATCCCCTTAGATGCCCCTACAGACATAGTAAACTATTTACAATTCTACAAGACCCTGTGTTCCCTCTAGAGCATTGCACATGCAATGTTCCTTTTTGAAATGTCCTTCCTCTTGAGTACTTTTAAAGATTTAGCTCAAATATTACCTCCTTTGTGACGTGTTCCCTGATTGTTTGAGACAACCTGCACATATCTTTCCTTAGAAGCTGATTCACCATGAAGCTAATCATAAATCTTCAAAGCCCCTCACTGGACAGATCCCTCTCAAGGTCCAGGGAGGGGTACCACCACTGGTTTTTTACAAGGTTATATTTTTCCCCTAATTTTCAAAGTAAGGTATTTAACCACATTCATTTAAGACAGCTCTCTCTTTCCAGTCTGACTTTTCCATCAGACTTCTCCCTTGTTTTGAGTGTAACTGGAATGGCTAAGAGGAAGTTGAGGTGAGGATACATTTAGTTTGGGTTTAGATAGATACATTTATGTGGCTTGCAATCACTTATTGTGTATAGTTAACTTATTGCTAATGGTGTAGGAATGGCTTCAGGAATGGTCCTATAACCTAAGGTGTTTACTCATCCAGCATCCTTACACAAAAAGGACAGAGCCAGAGGTAGTATCATGATATAAATGTGTCCTATAGCATCTGGGGTTAGATACATTGGATAGTAGAGGAGAAACAAAATTTGAAATGTGCAGAGTTCAAAGTTTGTGTAAAATTCTTCCAATGAGCATATTAAAATTTTAAGTGGAGGATTTGGTTTTTAACAATGCCTAGTCAAAATAAAATTTTCTCCTTTAAAAAACAGAGTCAATAGTGTAGCATATATGAGTATATACAAACTGTATTTTTTCTTTTTTCATAAAAGTTGTGCAAAATGGCATTTATCATAATTCCTGTTTTTGAAGGGTCCAAACCTCCTAGCAGTATTATAAACAGTGAGTATGGCTGTGTATGCAGTCACAAGTTTTATGCATCCCATCTACTAGACTGAACTGTGTTATCCCGGAATTCATATGTTGAAGCCCTAACCCCCACTGTGACTATACTTGGAGATAGAGCCTTTAGGAGGTAATTTAGACTAAATGAGGTAATGGGGGTGGGGTCCTAATTTAATAGGATGGGTGGCCTTATAAGAAGAGGAAGAGAGAGAGATTTTCTTCTCTCTCTCTGCACACATTAAGTGGAAAGGCCATGTGAAGACATACAGAGAAGGAAGCGAGCCCTCACCAGAAACTGTGAACCCTGCCAGACCTTTATCTGGTACTTCCAGTCTCCAGAATTGTGAGAAATAAATTTCTGTTGTTTAAGCCCTCCAGCCTGGGGTATTTTGTTTTGGAAGCCTGAATAGATTACTATACCACGTATCAATAATAAGAAATACATTTTGATCAAACATGCTAGGGGATCCATTGAATTATCTTTCTATTCTTTACATAGAAAATGACATTACATACCATTTGACCCAGCCATCCCATTACTGGGTATATATTCTAAGGATTATAAATCATCCTGCTATAAAGACACATGCACACGTATGTTTATTGCAGCACTATTCACAATAGCAAAGACTTGGAACCAACCCAAATGTCCAACAATGATAGACTGGATTAAGAAAATGTGGCACATGTACACCATGGAATACTATGCAGCCATAAAAAATGATGAATTCATGTCCTTTGTAGGGACATGGATGAAGCTGGAAACCATCATTCTCAGCAAACTATCACAAGGACATAAAACCAAACACCGCATGTTCTCACTCATAGGTGGGAACTGAACAATGAGAACACATGGACACGGGAAGGGGAACATCACACACCGGGGACTGTTGTGGGGTGGGGGGAGGGGGGAGGGATAGCATTAGGAGATATACCTAATGCTAAATGATGAGTTAATGGGTGTAGCACACCAACATGGCACATGTATACATATGTAACTAACCTGCACATTGTGCACACGTACCCTAAAACTTAAAGTATTATAATAATAAAATTAAAAAAAAAAAAGAAAATGACATTACAAAATCATGGTCAAATGAAGGGTGATTAGAGCACATGCAGCCAAAAAAAGGTAGGAAAAAAGTACTATAGATGTGTCATTCATTTAAGTAATAAGACATGTTAAAATTGTTTTGAATTTTGTGAGGTTTGTAATATCTTTCAACTTGCACCTAATTTTATATTCAAAATTTTATGTTCTTTTTCTTAAATAGTTCCCTGTCCTTGCCTGTACAATTGCATAAGCTCAGGCCTACAAATCCTGGATCTGCCACTGCCCTTTGCAATAGGATTTAAACCAATGATTCCATGTCTCTGGCCCCCCTTTAGATTATGAATCCTTCTTTTTTTTTTGAGACGGAGTCTCGCTCTGTCACCCAGGCTGGAGTGCAGTGGCGCAATCTCTGCTCACTGCAACCTCTGCCTCCCAGGTTCACGCGATTCTCCTGCCTCAGCCTCCTGAGTAGCTGGGATTACAGGCATGCGCCACCACACCCGGCTAATTTTTGTATTTTTAGTAGAGACGGGGTTTCACCATGTTGGTCAGGCCGGTCTCGAACTCCTGACCTCGTGATCCGCCTGCCTCGGCCTCCCAAAGTGCTGGGATTACAGGTGTGAGCCACCGCGCCCTGCCGATTATGAATCTTTCCAAAGCAGGAATAGGGTTTTTACTTTTGCTTTCCTGGTGCCTGGCAGAATGCCGACACATAGTAGTCATTTAATACATGATTGTTGTTTGAACTAATGAACCAACAAGGGAGTAGAAAGAACAGAGGATGTATTCTAATTAATTGAGGAAGTGAGTGGTCTGAAAGATTAGCTTGGAGGATTTAAGAGAATGAGCATAGAGGTAAGAGAGGAGTACTGAAGGTGAGGAAAGAATGCTAGCCCCTTTTTAAAAATGACAATTAACCTTCCAGTCTAAGGTCACTCCAGGAATAGAAAAGCACTGCCTGCTAATACAATGAGTCTTAAAGGAAACCAGTTCTCTAGTTTCAAAATGGAAATGACAAAGATCTCCTCTCTTGTCCAAGCATCTTCACTGCTCTTCCCTTGCTCTCCTATCCTACTCACTTGGTAGCTGTGGGACCTTAGGCCAACCAGTTAACCTCTTTGAGACATAATTTTCTCTCCTATGGACGTAGATAAGTTCCTCACAAGGTTATTGTAGGATTAAATGAAATAAGTCCTGTGAAAGCAACTAGTAAAGTACCTGGTAAATAGTAGGTGCTCAATAAGTGTTTGATTCCTTTCTTTCTTTCTTTTTTCTTTTTTTTGCTTCTTTTCCATGCATTCTGCTAATTTCCTTTGAAGAGGCAGAGTCTCCTCACCTTCCTGTGCCCTTGTCCTGTTGTACTCCTCTAAGGAAATATTATTTTCTTCCTTGCCTTGGAAGAAACCCTATTTCCTTACAGGGATACTCTTTCTCCCTTGGAGTATCTTTCCTGGTTATAAAAAAAGTTTATAAGGCCAATGTGTGACCTAGCAGGAAATATAGACATGTTTTACATTAATGGTAAAAGGACAAGAAATCCAGTTTCAATCTGTACATTTTGCTACCTTGGCATGTGCTTAGAGCATAAGCAGGAAATCAGCAATTATATGAAGGTTTCTAATATGGTTTTTAATTAATTCCTCTGATTTTATCAAATGGTGCAACTTGAAGAGGTATTAGGCCTAAAGCAGCCGGTAAATTCCCAGTGCCCGAGTCTATCTTTTGCTATTGGGCTAGGCAGCGATGCTATCTCCATACCAATGCCAGAAACCCACATTTCAGAAGGTGTATTTCCTGGAGGTGCACGCCAGTGAGAAGTGACTGTGGGATATTGTCCCAGAAATGGGGAGGTGCTGGCTGCAAAGGTCAGGACAGAGAATAATGCAGCCAAATGCTACTGGGTCCTTTAAGCCAGCACAGCTGCCCTGTGGGCTGCCAATTCTATTCATCAGTGGGCAAAATTCAGGTTGGAAAATTTCTTCATAGAGTGTGTGTGTGTGGACTGGAGCAAAAGAAGATTGGAGTGGGCAAAAGAGGCTTATCTAGCAACGATTTAAGAACTCAAGGTGAAAGCAACTCAGAGGAGGTTGCTGCTCCCTGTCACAGTTGCCTGCTGCTGCAGCAATCAGAACCACCTCTTCCAGGTGCAGAAATGAGGGCTTGGAAGCTCTTTATTTCTGTTGCCTCCATTTCACCAACATTTGGCAGCTCCACCAGTTGTAGGAATCAGTTCCCTAAACAGGCTGCTCTCATTTCTTGTGAATGTATTAAGGAAATATTCTTGGTTTCTAAAAATCAAGAAAAATTGTATACAGATAAAATGCAATTTCCAGACATTGACTTCTTTCCTCCTTTTGGATGTAAATATCTATGTCTACTTTTCTTCTTTTCTTTTTTCCTCTCATTTTAGAGAAAGGGTTATTCTGCATACTATCCAGGAGCAAACCCCTGGCGTAGGCTCCGGATTTTACCTCCTCTTGCCTCCTTCTCTAGAACCTTGAACTCTTGATTATTTCCTTTTCTCTCAACCACCTTAGACATTTCTCATTTAATTATGTATTTCTTCTCCTCAGTTAACAAACCATCACAAGTCATTTTCCTTAAAACAAATAAACACCTTCTTGTGAACCTATTGCTCCTTGAAACGCCGTCTAGAAAAATAAAAGCAAAAGCTTCTTTGCTGTTCCCCTTAAAATGTTATCTGCTCATTTCCCACTAGTTTCTTTCAGCATTAGAAACTAAAAATTGGGTTGTCAATAGCTTTACAGGAAAGCCACCCTCACTCTCTCAGGCACTATTAGTCATACCTCTTCTGGGTTCTCATAGCACATACTGCTATTATTGTACTTAGCAACTTGAACAGTAGTTTATCTGTTTATCTTGTATTGCCATTTATTTCTTTGTGTCCGTTGTGCTAAACCATGAATCACTAAAAGGAAGTAAACTGGCCTTTATCTCAGTGTCCCCAAAATAGAATGTTTCATATTAAGAGCCCAATAAATGTCGAGTGGGAGAGAAGGGGACTAACAGCTATTGAAGCTGACCATGTGTTAGTTTTTCTGTGACTCAGGTGTCATTATACTTACTTTACAGATGAAGAAACCGAAGTTCGCAGAGTTCAAAGAAGTTACCTAAAGTCACATAACTAATATTAGAGCTGTAATTCAAATTCAAATGTGTTTGATTTCAAAAGCATGTGCCCTTTCTACTTCGCTGCCTCTATTGTCTTACACTGAGTCCAAGTGCTAGTCCTACCAAGTCTCTTCACCCCACTATCTCTGCTCTTCTGACCTCGTGTAGACACCCAATCCCCTGATCCCTGCCTTCTCCCTGTTTGTCTGCTCTCTTTTGGCCTCACAACCAGCCTAGACCACATGATTACACACTTGAACCCTCTTTCTCCATCACCTTCATCACCTTTTGCCCCACCTACCTGGAAAAATCACCACTCCAAGTCAACACCTCCTCCCGCAACGTGCCTTCTCTGTTCTGTCACTACTGAAGAAAACTGTATCACTGGACAGACGAGTATCATGGGCCAAAATCCATGGTTTCCAACTTCACATGCACTTGCAGGTTTCTTGTTTATCCTTTTACTTGTCTCTGGTCAGCTTCCTCTCCCATGCTGCTGAATTACTGTTCTAACATATACCACTTTCCCCAACCCTCTCTGTTGACCTGTCATCCCCTCATTCTTGGACATTTAGGACAGTTCCACTTTTTTGTTATCATAAACAAGGCTAAGGTGAACATTCTTCTACATCCTTCTTTTTTTTCACTTGATTGTGATTTTTTTTCTTAAACAACAAGCTTCTTGAAAAAGTTAGTCCTACCTGTTGCTGCCATTTTCTTTACCGTCTATTCACCAATCAATCTATTATTATCTGGCTTCTGCCCCTCCACTTTGTTGAAGTTCCTCTCATCAAGGTCAACAATGGCTTCCATGTTGCCAAATCTAATGAATAAGTCCTTAGCTTATTGGAACTCTTAGGTGCATCTGACACATCTCAGCATTCTCTCCATCTTTTAAACTTTTGACATCTGGTTTTCTTTCCATAAATATTAGCTAATACTTACTAAGCATTTATCAGCCACTATACTAAGGGCTTTATATGTATTACAAGTATATTTAATCCTCAAACAATCGAGGCTTAGAGAGGTGAAGGCATTTGCCCAATGTCACACGGCTGATAAGTGGCAGAGCCTGGAGGATATAAACACACACAGATTGGGTCTGAGTTCATGATATTAATCATTGTGCTGGAGTGCAGCGGCATGATCATAGCTCACTGCAGCCTCAAACTCCTGGGCTCAAGTGATTCTCCTTCCCCATCCTCTTGATTAGCTAGGACTACAGGCATGTACCACCTCACCCAATTAATTTTTTATTTTTTTTTGTGGAGACAGGGTCTCACTATGTTACCCAGGCTAATCTCAAACTCCTGGGCTCAAGAAATCCTCTTGCCTTGACCTCCCAAAGTGTTGGGATTACAGGCATGAGCCACTATGCCTGGCTCAGAGTAGTTTTAAAACATACATCACATCCTGGTACCTCTCCTGTTAAAAGCCTTCAGTGGCTTCTGACTCTAAGAATAAGATCCCACTCTCTTCACCATGGTCTACAGGGGCCCCTGAGGGTCTGGTCCCGGCCCATTCCATCTCTTACCTCTTATCCTTCACTCATTAGCCTTAGTCACAGTGGCCTCCTTTCAGCACCCAGAATACACTGAGCTCTTTCTTACCTCAGCATCTTTGTACATGGTTGCCTACTCTGCCTGGAACACTTGCCCTTTAGTTATTTTTTTTTTTTTTTTCACCTGGCTGAGTCTTTCTTACCCCTGAAGTTCTGGCCTTAAATGTCACACCTTCAGAAAGGCCTTTCTTAGAGACCTGATTTAAATCCCTTTGATAGTTTCTATCTCCACTCCCCATATGCTTCCTTTGTGGCACTTATTACAGGTTAAAATTCTTTTGACTTATGTTTTGCATGTTTTTTAGTGCACCTTTCTTACTGGATTATAAGTTCCATGGCATGGGGACCACATCTACACTGTTCACCATTGTAGCCCCAGCACTTGGCAGTGTCTGGCACATTGTTAGTATTCAATAAATAGTCACTGAATGACTGAATGACTTGATAAGTCAATCATCCAATCAATAAAGCAGAGGGGCTATATAAACTTTATTTTTGGCCTTTTAGGTAACAACAATTTACATATTCAGCTAGTAATTTAATTGTTGAGACGAATTCATCTTGCTCAACCCAGTTGAGCAGTTTTGTAGGAGACTTTAATCAAGCAAGAAAAGGATATACTTTAAGAAATGTTGGTTCTTAGGCCCTTTATACTTGTGAGTGTCTCATGTGTGATGATTGTAAGTATATAAACCAGTTGTTCTCAACAGGGGCAATTTTGCCCTGCTCCCCAGAATATCTGGCAATGTCTGAAGACATTCTTGGTTGTCAAAACTGGAGAGGGGAAGTAGGGAGTGTTCTACTGGCATCTAGTGCATAGAGGCCAAGGATGCTGCTCAGCATCCTATAATGCACAGAACAGTCCCCCTACTCAACAAAAAAAGAATTATACTACCAGAAAAGCCAATAGTGCTTGTGCTGAAAAACCAAAAGAGAAACAGGAGTACTATCTACTTTGTGAAACATAATAGAATGGTCAAATATGGGTGTTAGTGTTCTAGAGGATTTTTAAAACTGAATAATGAAGGATTAATAAGCTCTCTTGTTTTCTAAGATTTACTTCTGTTCTTTAGAGCAAGTTTCTGTTTTGAACAGAGTCCATTGAGGTGCTTTAAGAGATTGCTGAATGGTCTGAAATTATACCCAATATCGTGTGTATATAAGTACTTATCTGGGAGGAGGAGCTGTGAGATTCTCAAAGGGGTCCATGGCCACCCAAAAGATGAGAAACCACTTGTTTGGAGAAACCTTGTGCTTCTGGACTGTACTTTTAAAAATGTCATTTTGTGGAATGCATGTTCTGCAAAATGTTTAGAAACATGTGTCCTGGAGGGTGTCCTTTAGAATGGCCTTGCAAGGCAGCTAAGTGTGGTGAAAGCTTAGCTTGGCCTCTTCCTGGTTGTCAGGATTATACCAGTTTCATTGGGTTGTTAGGAGACCATGTAAGGTAACTTATATAAGCCTCACTGAAGTGTTAGGCACATAGCATGTGCTCAATAAATGTTAATTCTTTTCTTTCTCATAGGATTTTTGTGAGAATTGAATACAATAATGCTTTGAGAACTAAATAAACTAATGCATGTGGCACAATGTCTGGCAGCAGTAGATGTTTAATAAATGTTTACTTTTCTCTCATGTATTCCTTAAACCAAAATCCCAGACCCTGCTGAAAGTAAGGAAAAGAGGATAAGCCCAGAAATCACACAGGTTTGGGATGGAATCCTGACTCTACTACTTTACTAGTTGATCCTGGGCAAGTTAGTTTCTGAGTCTTGCTTTTCTCATTGGTAAATGGGGTATAATGCCTACTTCCCAGGGTTGCTGACAGACATATATGAGATAATATATGTAAAGAACCTAGCATATATACACTAGGGATATAATTGGTGCTTCATAAATGTTAAGTTCCTTTTGTATTTAAAGAGTTCCTAAATCCTACCTATATGAAGCATTTTCTACAGTAGGAAGATAGTTTGCTGAATGCCTGGTACTATGACTTTATCTAAATATAAAACTCAAATATACAATTTCTATTGTCTTTGCTCATACTCACCTTCATTCATGTATGATAATATTTAAATTTGATATTTTTCAATGTTTTGTTCCATGAGCTGTCAGTATTATTAGCAAGAGCTGTGAGGCTAAAATCACATAGTACCTAATACAGCACCATACTCAGTTTCTACACTTATTAGGCACTCACTGGGTACTAAATTGTCAGCATTTACGGACTAAGAGGTAATAGGTCCCTGGCTGTGATATTTTTACCAATATTTATTAACAATTAACAATAATATTAATGATATCTAAAATTTATTGAGTGCTTACTATATGTCAGCCACCATTCTAAACACTTTACTTAGACCAATACATTTAATACTCACATTAATCTCCATTTTATGGGTGAGAAAACTGAGGGACACTGGTTAAATGATTTGCTCAACTTGCCTAGTACATTTTGTTACTATGATCCTTCCCTAGAGCTGGTCAATAAAAGTAGGTCTGTCTGATAAATATATTTATTTCATTTTTAAAGTTTTAGTTACAAAAATTTGTTTACATTCTTTTAAGATGTCATATACACATGGTAAAAATTTCAAAAGGTACCAGAAGGAATATAATGAACAGTAAGTCTTGACTTCTGGCTTCTGGTAATGGTGGAATAATTTCTATCAGACTAACCTTTATGATAAATTGTTTAAGGGTATTGGAGAATAATCAAAATCAGGCAGAAGTAGAGGGAATTCAATCCCTGAAAGAAGGGAACCACACTGGGTGAGAGTCACATTTATGTGTATTTTGTGTGATGGCTGGTAGAGCTCAGGCAGAAAGCTATAGGCTTTTTAGCCTGAAGCGTAAGAGCACAGAGTTCAAGGTCACCAGAGTCTCAAAAGACCTAAAATCTACAGGTCCCAATAAAAATTCCTTAATTATACCAAGAATCAGAAAAATATCAATTTGAATGAGAACAGACAACAAATGTCAACACCAAGATGACACACGTTGGAATTACCTGACAAGAGCTTTAAGGCAGCCATCATGAAAGTGTTTCAATGAGCAATTATAAGCACACTGGAAACACAATGAAAAAAAGAGAAAGTATTAGCAAAGAAATAGAAAACATAATGAAAAACCAAATGAAAAATTTAGAGCTGAAAAATACAACAACCAAAATAAAAAACTCACTGGATGGGCTAAATAGAAGAATGGAGATGACACAGAAAAGATCAGTGAACCTGGCTAGGCACAGTGGCTCACACCTGTAATCCCAGCATGTTGGGAGGCTGAGGCAGGCAGATCACTTGAGGTCAGGAGTTCAAGACCAGCATGGCCAACATGGTGAAATCCTGTCTCTACTAAAAATACAAAAATAAGCCAGGCATGGTGGCACATGCCTAGAATCCCAGCTACTTGGGAGGCTGAAGCACGAGAATCTCTTGAACATGGGTGGTGGAGGTTGCAGTGAGCCAAGATTGTGCCACTGCACTCCAGCCTGGGTGATGGAGTGAGACTCTGTCTCAACAAAGAAAAAAAAAATTAGTGAACGTGAAAACAGAGCAACAGCAATCACCCAATCTAAACAATGGAGAGAAAAGAAACTGAAAAAAAAAATGAACAGAGTCTCAGGGTCCTGTGTGACAAGAAAAGATCAAACATATTTGTCATCAGAGTCCCAGAATGAGAAAGAAAGTGGCACTAAAAAATATTCAAAGAAATGGCTGAAACTTCCCCAAATTTTATGAAAGACATAATCCTACAGATTCAAGAAGCTGAATGAGCCCTAAACATCATAAACCCAAGGAAATCCACTCCAATAAAAATAATAATCAAATGTCTGAAAAATAAAGACAAAGAACAAATCTGGAAAGCAGCTAGAGAGAAATGATGCATTACACATGAGAATAATAATTTAAATGACAGTGGATTTCTCATTAAAAACCATGGAGGTCAGAGGGAAGAGGCATATTTTTTAAGTGCGGAAAGAAAAGAATTGTCAGTCCAGACAATTCTATACCCAATTCTATACCCAGTGAAAATATCCTTCAGGAGTGAAAGGGAAGTCAAGACATTCTCAGATGAAGGAAGACGAAAAGAACTTATCAGCAGATCTAACCTATAAGAATAGAAAAAGTAAGTTCTCTAAACAGAAAGGAAATGATAAAAGAAAAAAAAGAGCATCAGGAAGGAAGGAAGGAAGGAAGGACAACAGAAAGAGTTAAAATATGGGTAAATAAAACAGACTTTCCTTATCCTCTTAACCTTTCTAAATTATGTTTGATGATTGAAACAAAAACTATAAGACTGATGTGATTATTGATATGTGTAGAGGACGTATTTAAGATGTACTATAAAGGGAGGAAGGTACAGAAACATAAAGGGAGGTAAGGTTTCTTCACTCAAAGAGGTGAAATGTTGATACTAGTAGACTGTGATAAATTATACATGTATAATCTAATACCTAAAGTAACAATTAACAAACTATACAAATTGATACACTTAAGAATACTATAGATAAATAAAAAATAAAATTCTTTAAAAATGCCCAAGTAACCCACATGAAGGCACTAGAAAAAAAAAGAGGGAACAGGTAGCTGGCAAGATGGCTGAACAGTAACAGCTCTGGTCTGCAGCTCCCAGCATGATCAACGCAGAAGGTGGGTGATTTCTGCATTTCCAACTGAGGTACCTGGCTCATCTCAATGGGACTGGTTAGACAGTGGGTGCAGCCCACGGAGGGCGAGCTGAAGCAGGGTGGGGTGTTGCCTCACCTGGGAAGTGGAAGGGGTTGGGGAACTCCCTCCCCTAGCCAAGGGAAGCCATGAGGGACTGTGCCGTGAGGAACGGTGCATTATGGCCCAGATACTACACTTTTCCCATGGACTTCACAACCCACAGACCAGGAGATTCCCTCAGGTACCTACACCACCAGGGACCTGGGTTTCAAGCACAAAACTGGGCTGCCGTTTGGGCAGACACTGAGCTAGCTTCAGGAGTTTTTTTTTTTCATACTCCAGTGGCACCTGGAATGCCAGCAAGACAGAACTCTTCACTCCCCTGAAAAGGGGGCTGAAGTCAGGGAGCCAAGTGGTCTAGCTCAGTGGATCCCACCCCCACAGAGCCCAGCAATCTAAGAGCCACAAGCTTGAAATTCTCGCTGCCAGCACAGCAGTCTGAAGATGACCTCAGATGCTTGAGCTTGGTGGGGTGAGGGGTGTCCACCATTACTTAGGCTTGAGTAGGTGGTTTTCCACTCACAGTGTAAACAAAGCCTCTGGGAAGTTTGAACTTGGCGGAGACCACCACAGCTCTGCAAAGCCGCTGTACCCAGACTGCCTCTCTAGATTCCTCCTCTCTGGGCAGGGCATCTCTGAAAGAAATGCAGCAGCCCCAGTCAGGGGCTTACGGAGAAAACTCCCATCTCCATGGGACAGAGCACCTGGGTGAAGGGGAGGCTGTGGATGCAGCTTCAGCAGACTTAAACGTTCCTGCCTGCTGGCTCTGAACAGAGCAGTGGGTCTCCCAGCACAGTGCTTGAGCTCTGCTAAGGGACAGACTGCCTCCTCAAGTGGGTCCCTGACCCCTGTGCCTCCTGACTGGAAGATACCTCCCAGCAGGGGTCAATAGACATCTCATACAGGAGAACTCCGGCTGGCATCTGGCAGGGGCCCCTCTGGGACAAAGCTTCCAGAGGAAGGAACAAGCAACAATCTTTGCTGTTTTGCAGCCTCCGCTGGAGTGGACCTCCAGCAAACTCCAGCACACCTGCAGCAGAGGGGCCTGACTGTTAGAAGGAAAACTAACAAACAGAAAGGAATAGCACCAACATCAACAAAAAGGACGTCCACTCATAAACCCCATCCAAAGGTCACCAACATCAAAGACCAAAGGTAGATAAATCAACGAAGATGAGGAAAAACCAGTGTAAAAAGGCTGAGAATTCAAAAAACCAGAATGCCTCTTCTCCTCTAAAGGATCACAAGAATGAGTTTGATGAATCGACAAAAGTAGGCTTCAGAAGGTGGGTAATAACAAACTCCTCCAAGCTAAAGGAGCATGTTCTAACCCAATGCAAGGAAGCTAAGAACCTTGAAAACAGGTTAGAGGAATTGCTAACTAGAATAACCAGTTTAGAGAAGAACATAAATGACCTGATGGAGCTGAAAAACACAGCACGAGAATTTCGTGAAGCATACACAAGTATCAATAGCTGAACGGATCAAGTGGAAGACAGGATATCAGAGATTGAAGATCAACTTAATGAAATGAAGTGTGAAGACAAGATTAGAGAAAAAAGATTGAAAAGGAATCAACAAAGCCTCCAAGAAATAAAGGACTATGTGAAAAGGCCAAATCTACGTTTGATTGGTGTACCTGAAAGTGACAGGGAGAATGGAACCAAGTTGGAAAACACTTTTCAGGATATTATCCAGGAGAACTTCCCCAACATAGCAAGACAGGCCAACATTCAAATTCAGGAAATACAGAGAACACCACAAAGACACTCCTCAAGAAGAGCAACCCCAAGACACATAATTGTCAGATTCACCAAGATTGAAATGAAGGAAAAATTGTTAAGGGCAGCCAGAGAGAAAGGTCGGGTTACCCACAAAGGGAAGCCCATCAGACTAACAGCAGACCTCTCTGCAAAACCCTACAAGCCAGAAGAGAGTGGGGGCCAATATTCAACATTCTTAAAGAAAAGAATTTTCAACCCAGAATTTCATATCCAGCCAAACTAAGGTTCATAAGCAAAGGAGAAATAAAATCCCTTATGGACAGGCAAATGCTGAGAGATTTTGTCACCACCAGGCATGCCTTACAAGAGCTCCTGAAGGAAGCACTAAATATGGAAAGAAAAAACCAGTACCAGCCACTGCAAAAACATACCAAATTGTAAAGACCATTGACACTATGAACAAACTGCATCAATTAATGGTCAAAATAACCAGCTAGCATCATAATGACAGGATCAAATTCACACATAACAATATTAACTTTAAATGTAAGTGGGCTAAATGCCCCAATTAAAAGACAAAGACTGGCAAACTGGATAAAGAGTCAAGATCCATTGGTGTGCTGTATTCAGGAGGCCCATCTCACGTGCAAAGACACACATAAGCTCAAAATAAAGGGATGGATGAATATTTAACAAGCAAATGGAAAGCAAAAAAAAAAAAAAAAAAAAAGCAGGGGTTGCAATCCTAGTCTCTGATAAAACAGACTTTAAACCAACAATGATCTAAAAAGACAAAGAAGGGCATTACATAATGGTAAAGGGATCAATGCAAAAAGAAGAGCTAACTATCCTAAATATATGTGCACCCAATACAGGAGCACCCAGATTCATAAAGCAAGTTCTTAGAGACCTACAAAGAGATTTAGACTCCCACACAATAAAAGTGGGAGACTTTAACACCCCACTGTCAGTATTAGACAGATCAACAAGACAGAAAATTAACAAGGATATTCAGGACTTGAACTCAACTCTGGACCAAGTGGACCTAATAGACATCTACAGAGCTCTCCACCCCAAATCAACAGAATATACATTCTTCTCAGCACCACATTGCACTTATTCCAAAATTGACCACATAATTGGAAGTAAAACACTCCTCAGCAAATGCAAAAGAACGGAAATCATAACAAACAGCCTCTCAGACTACAGCACAATCAAATTACAACTCAGGATTAAGAAACTTACTCAATACCACACAACTACATGGAAACTGAACAACCTGCTCCTGAATGACTACTGGGTACATAACAAAATGAAGGCAGAAATAAATAAGGTCTTTGAAACCAATGAGGACAAAGATACAATGTACCAGAATCTCTGGGACACAGCTAAAGCAGTGTTTAGAGGGAAATTTATAGCACTAAGTGCCCACAACAGAAAGCAGGAGAGATCTAAAATCGACACCCTAACATCACAATTAAAACAACTAGAGAAGCAAGAGCAAACAAATTCAAAAGCTAGCAGAAGACAAGAAATAACTAAGATCAGAGCAGAACTGAAGGAGATAGAGACACAAAAAACCCTTCAAAAAAAAATCAATAAATCCATGAGCTGATTTTTTGAAAAATCACCAAAATAGATATACCGCTAGCAAGACTAATAAAGAGCGTGAGCGACGCAGAAGACAGGTGATTTCTGCATTTCCATCTGAGGTACCGGGTCCATCTCACTAGGGAGTGCCAGACAGTGGGCGCAGGACAGTGGGTGAAGCACACTGTGCATGAGCTGAAGCAGGGCGAGGCATTGCCTCACTCGGGAAGCACAAGGGGTCAGGGAGTTCCCTTTCCGAGTCAAAGAAAGGGGTGACAGATGGCACCTGGAAAATCGGGTCATTCCCACCCTAATACTGCGCTTTTCCGATGGGCTTAAAAAACGGCGCACCAGGACATTATATCCCACACATGGCTTGGGGGGGGTCCTACGCCCACGGAGTCTTGCTGATTGCTAGCACAGCAGTCTGAGTTCAAACTGCAAGGCGGCAGCGAGGCTGAGGGAGGGGCGCCTGCCATTGCCCAGGCTTGCTTAGGTAAACAAAGCAGTCGGGAAGCTCGAACTGGGTGGAGCCCACCACAGCTCAAGGAGGCCTGCCTGCCTCTGTAGGCTCCACCTCCGGGGGCAGGGCACAGACAAACAAAAAGACAGCAGTAACCTCTGCAGACTTAAATGTCCCTGTCTGGCAGCTTTGAAGAGAGCAGTGGTTCTCCCAGCATGCAGCTGGAGATCTGAGAACAGGCAGACTGCCTCCTCAAGTGGGTCCCTGACCCCTGACGACCGAGCAGCCTAACTGGGAGGGACCTCCAAGTAGGGGCAGACTGACACCTCACACGGCCGGGTACTCCTCTGAGACAAAACTTCCAGAGGAACGATCAGACAGCAGCATTCATGGTTCACGAAAATCCACTGTTCTGCAGCCACCGCTGCTGGTACCCAGGCAAACAGGGTCTGGAGTGGACCTCTAGCAAACTCCAACAGACCTGCAGCTGAGGGTCCTGTCTGTTAGAAGGAAAACTAACAAACAGAAAGGACATCCACACCAAAAACCCATCTTTACATCACCATCATCAAAGACCAAAAGTAGATAAAACCACAAAGATGGGGAAAAAAACAACAGAAAAACTGGAAACTCTAAAAAGCAGAGTGCCTCTCCTCCTCCAAAGGAACACAGTTCCTCACCAGCAATGGAACAAAGCTGGATGGAGAATGACTTTGAAGAGTTGAGAGAAGAAGGCTTCAGACGATCAAACTACTCCCAGCTACAGGAGGAAATTCAAACCAAAGGCAAAGAGTTAAAAACTTTGAAAAAAAATTAGACGAATGTATAACTAGAATAACCAATACAGAGAAGTGCTTAAAGGAGCTGATGGAGCTGAAAGCCAAGGCTCGAGAACTACGTGAAGAATGCAGAAGCCTCAGGAGCCGATGCGATCAACTGGAAGAAAGTGTATCAGTGATGGAAGATCAAATGAATGAAATGAAGTGAGAAGGGAAGTTTAGAGAAAAAAGAATAGAAATGAACAAAGCCTCCAAGAAATATGGGACTATGTGAAAAGACCAAATCTACGTCTGATTGGTGTACCTGAAAGTGACGGGGAGAATGGAACCAAGTTGGAAAACACTCTTCAGGATATTATCCAGGAGAACTTCCCCAATCTAGTAAGGCAGGCCAACATTCAGATTCAGGAAATACAAGAGAACACCACAAAGATACTCCTCGAGAAGAGCAACTCCAAGACACGTAATTGTCAGATTCACCAAAGTTGAAATGAAGGAAAAAATGTTAAGGGCAGCCAGAGAGAAAGGGTGGGTTACCCACAAAGGGAAGCCCATCAGACTAACAGCGGATCTCTCGGCAGAAACTCTACAAGCCAGAAGAGAGTGGGGGCCAATATTCAACATTCTTAAAGAAAAGAATTTTCAACCCAGAATTTCATATCCAGCCAAACTAAGCTTCATAAGTGAAGGAGAAACAAAATCCTTTACAGACAAGCAAATGCTGAGAGATTTTGTCACCACCAGGCCTGCCCTAAAAGAGCTCCTGAAGGAAGCACTAAACATGGAAAAGAACAACTGGTACCAGCTACTGCAAAATCATGCCAAATTGTAAAGATCATCAAGGCTAGGAAGAAACTGCATCAACTAACGAGCAAAATAACCAGCTAACATCATAATGACAGGATCAAATTCACACATAACAATATTAACTTTAAATGTAAATGGACTAAATGCTCCAATTAAAAGACACAGACTGGCAAATTGGATAAAGAATCAAGACCCATCAGTGTGCTGTATTCAGGAAACCCATCTCACATGCAGAGACACACATAGGCTCAAAATAAAAGGATGGAGGAAGATCTACCAAGCAAATGGAAAACAAAAAAAGGCAGGGGTTGCAATCCTAGTCTCTGATCAAACAGACTTTAAACCAACAAAGATCAAAAGAGACAAAGAAGGCCATTACATAATGGTAAAGGGATCAACTCAACAAGAAGAGCTAACTATCCTAAATATATATGCACCCAATACAGGAGCACCCAGATTCATAAAGCAAGTCCTGAGTGACCTACAAAGAGACTTAGACTCCCACACAATAATAATGGGAGACTTTAACACCCCACTGTCAACATTAGACAGATCAATGAGACAGAAAGTTAACAAGGATACCCAGGAATTGAACTCAGCTCTGCACCAAGCACACCTAATAGACATCTACAGAACTCTCCACCCCAAATCAACAGAATATACATTTTTTTCAGCACCACACCACACCTATTCCAAAATTGACCACATACTTGGAAGTAAAGCTCTCCTCAGCAAATGTAAAAGAACAGAAATTATAACAAACTGTCTCTCAGACCACAGTGCAATCAAACTAGAATTCAGGATTAAGAAACTCACTCAAAACCGCTCAACTACATGGAAAATGAACAACCTGCTCCTGAATGACTACTGGGTACATAACGAAATGAAGGCAGAAATAAAGATGTTCTTCGAAACCAAGGAGAACAAAGACACAACATACCAGAATCTCTGGGACACATTCAAAGCAGTGTGTAGAGGGAAATTTATAGCACTAAATGCCCACAAGAGAAAGTAGGAAAGATCCAAAATTGACACCCTAACATCACAATTAAAGGAACTAGAAAAGCGAGAGCAAACACATTCAAAAGCTAGCAGAAGGCAAGAAATAACTAAAATCAGAGCAGAACTGAATGAAATGCAGACACAAAAAACCCTTCAAAAAATTAATGAATCCGGGAGCTGGTTTTTTGAAAGGATCAACAAAATTGATAGACCGCTAGCAAGACTAATAAAGAAGAAAATAGAGAAGAATCAAATAGATGCAATAAAAAATGATAAAGGGGATATCACCACCGATCACACAGAAATACAAACTACCATCAGAGAATACTACAAACACCTCTATGCAAATAAACTAGAAAATCTAGAAGAAATGGATAAATTCCTCGACACATATACCTTCCCAAGACTAAACCAGGAAGAACTTGAATCTCTGAATAGACCAATAAGAGGCTCTGAAATTGTGGCAATAATCAATAGCTTACCAACCAAAAAGAGTCCAGGACCAGATGGATTCACAGCCGAATTCCACCAGAGGTACAAGGAGGAACTGGTACCATTCCTTCTGAAACTATTCCAATCAATAGAAAAAGAGGGAATCCTCCCTAACTCATTTTATGAGGCCAGCATCATCCTGATACCAAAGCCGGGCAGAGACAAAACCAAAAAAGAAAATTTTAGACCAATATCCTTGATGAACATTGATGCAAAAATCCTCAATAAAATACTGGGAAACTGAATCCAGCAGCACATCAAAAAGCTTATCCACCATGATCAAGTGGGCTTCATCCCTGGGATGCAACACTGGTTCAATATACGTAAATCAATAAATGTAATCCAGCATGTAAACAGAACCAAAGACAAAAACCGCATGATTATCTCAATACATGCAGAAAAGGCCTTTGACAAAATTCAACACCCTTCATGCTAAAAACTCTCAATAAATTAGGTATTGATGGGATGTATCTCAAAATAATAAGAGCTATCTATGACAAACCCACAGCCAATATCATACTGAATGGGCAAAAACTGGAAGCATTCCCTTTGAAAACTGGCACAAGACAGGGATGCCCTCTCTCACCACTCCTATTCAACATAGTGTTGGAAGTTCTGGCCAGGGCAATTAGGCAGGAGGAGGAAATAAAGGGCATTCAATTAGGAAAAGAGGAAGTCAAATTGTCCCTGTTTGCAGATGACATGATTGTATATCTAGAAAACCCCATTGTCTCAGCCCAAAATCTCCTTAAGCTGATAAGTAACTTCAGCAAAGTCTCAGGATACAAAATCAATGTACAAAAATCACAAGCATTCTTATACACCAATAACAGACAAACAGAGAGCCAAATCATGAGTGAACTCCCATTCACAATTGCTTCAAAGAGAATAAAATACCTAGGAATCCAACTTACAAGGGACGTGAAGGACCTCTTCAAGGAGAACTACAAACCACTGCTCAATGAAATAAAAGAGGATACAAACAAATGGAAGAACATTCCATACTCATGGGTAGGAAGAATCAATATCGTCAAAATGGCCATACTTCCCAAGGTAATTTACAGATTCAATGCCATCCCCATCAAGCTACCAATGACTTTCTTCACAGAATTGGAAAAAACTACTTTAAAGTTCATATGGAACCAAAAAAGAGCCCGCATTGCGAAGTCAATCCTAAGCCAAAAGAACAAAGCTGGAGGCATCACGCTACCTGACTTCAAACTATACTACAAGGCTACAGTAACCAAAACAGCATGGTACTGGTACCAAAACAGAGATATAGATCAATGGAACAGAACAGAGCCCTCAGAAATAACGCCGCATATCTACAACTATCTGATCTTTGACAACCTGATGAAAACAAGCAATGGGGAAAGGATTCCCTATTTAATAAATGGTGCTGGAAAAACTGGCTAGCCATATGTAGAAAGCTGAAACTGGATCCCTTCCTTACACCTTATACAAAAATTAATTCAAGATGGATTAAAGACTTAAATGTTAGACCTAAAACCATAAAAACCCTAGAAGAAAACCTAGGCATTACCATTCAGGACATAGGCATGGGCAAGGACTTCATGTCTAAAACACCAAAAGCAATGGCAACAAAAGCCAAAATTGATAAATGGGATCTAATTAAACTAAAGAGCTTCTGCACAGCAAAAGAAACTACCATCAGAGTGAACAGGCAACCTACAAAATGGGAGAAAATTTTTGCAACCTGCTCATCTGACAAAGGGCTAATATCCAGAATCTACAATGAACTCAAACAAATTTACAAGAAAAAAACAAACAACCCCATCAAAAAGTGGGCGAAGGACATGAACAGACTCTTCTCAAAAGAAGACATTTATGCAGCCAAAAAACACATGAAAAAACGCTCACCATCACTGGCCATCAGAGAAATGCAAATCAAAATCACAATGAGATACCATCTCACACCAGTTAGAATGGCAATCATTAAAAAGTCAGGAAACAACAGGTGCTGGAGAGGATGTGGAGAAATAGGAACACTTTTACACTGTTGGTGGGACTGTAAACTAGTTCAACCCTTGTGGAAGTCAGTGTGGTGATTCCCCAGGGATGTAGAACTAGAAATACCATTTGACCCAGCCATCCCATTACTGGGTATATACCCAAAGGACTATAAATCATGCTGCTATAAAGACACACGCACACGTATGTTTATTGTGGCACTATTCACAATAGCAAAGGCTTGGAACCAACCCAAATGTTCAACAATGATAGACTGGATTAAGAAAATGTGGCACATATACACCATGGAATACTATGCAGCCATAAAAAATGATGAGTTCATGTCCTTTGTAGGGACACGGATGAAATTGGAAATCATCATTCTCAGTAAACTATCGCAAGGACAGAAAACCAAACACTGCATGTTCTCACTCATAGGTGGGAATTGAACAATGAGAACACGTGGACACAGGAAGGGGAACATCACACTCTGGGGACTGTTGCGGGGTGGGGGAAGGGGGGAGGGATAGCATTAGGAGATATACCTAATGCTAAATGACAAGTTAATGAGTGCAGCACACCAGCATGGCACATTTCTACATATGTAACTAACTTGCACATTGTGCACATGTACCCTAAAACTTAAAGTATAATAAAAAAGAGACTAATAAAGAGGAAAAGAGAGGAGAATCAAATAGACAGAATAAAAAATGATAAAGGGGATATCACCACTGATCCCACAGAAATACAAACTACCATCAGAGAATAATATAAACACCTCTACACGAATAAATTAGAAAATCTAGAAAAAAAATGGATAAATTCCTGGACACATACACCCTCCCAAGAGAAAACCAGGAAGAAATCGAATCCCTGAATAGACCAATAACAAGTTCTGAAATTGAGACAGTAATTAATAGCCTACCAACAAAAACAGTCCAAGACCAGATGGATTCATAGCCGAATTCTACCAGAGGTACAAAGAGGAGCTGGTACCATTCCTTCTGAAACTATTCCAAACAATAGAAAAAGAGGGACTCTGCCCTAACTCATTTTATGAGGCCAGCATCATCCTGATACCAAAACCTGGTAGAGACACAGAAAAAAAGGAAATTTCAGGCCAATATCCCTGATGAACATCTATGCAAAAATGCTCAATAAAATACTGGCAAACCAAATTCAGCAGCACATCAAAAAGCTTATCCACCAAATCAAGTTGCCTTCATCCCTGGGATGCAACGCTGGTTCAACATACGCAAATCAATAAACGTAATCCATCACATAAACAGAACCAACGACAAAAACCACATGATTATCTCAATAGATGCAGAAAAGGCCTCTGATAAAATTCAACACCCCTTCATGCTAAGAACTCTCGATAAACTAGATATTGATGGAACATATTTCAAAATAATAAGAGCTATTTATGACAAACTGACAGCCAATATCATATTGAATGGGCAAAAGCTGGAAGCATTCCCTTTGAAAACTGGCACAAGACAAGGATGCCCTCTCTCACCACTCCTATTCAATACAGTATTGGAATTTCTGGCCAGGGCAATCAGGCAAGAGAAAGAAATAAAGGGTATTCAAATAGGAAGAGAGGAAGTCAAATTGTCTCTGTTTTCAGAAGACATGATTGTATATTTAGAAAACCCCATCATCTCAGCCCCAAATCTCCTTCAGCTGATAAGCAACTTCAGCAAAGTCTCAGGATACAAAATCAATGTGCAAAATTCACAAGCATTCCTATACATCAACAACAGACAAACAGAGAGCCAAATCATGAGTGAACTCCCATTCACAATTGCTACAAAGAGAATAAAATACCTAGGAATACAACTTACAAGGGATGTGGAGGACCTCTTCAAGGAGAACTACAAACCACTGCTCAAGGAAATAAGAGAGGACACAAACAAATAGAAAAACATTCCATGTTCATGGATAGGAAGGATCAATATTGTGAAAATGGCCATACTGCCCAAAGTAATTTATAGATTCAATGCTATCCCTGTCAAGCTACTATTGACTTTCTTCACAGAATTAGAAAAAACTACTTTAAATTTCATATGGAACCAAAAAAGAGCCCTTATAGCCAAGACAATCCTAAGCAAAAAGAACAAAGCTGGAGGCATTACACTACCTGACTTCAAACAATACTACAAGGCTACAGTAACCAAAACAGCATGGTACTGGTACCAAAACAGATATACAGACCAATGGAACAGAACAGAGGCCTCAGAAATAATGCCGCATATCTACAACCCTCTGATTTTTGACAAACCTGACAAAAACAAGCAATGGGGAAAGATTCCCTATTTAATAAATGGTGTTGGGAAAATTGGCTAGCCATATGCAGAAAACTGAAACTGGACCCCTTTGTTACACCTGATACAAAAATTAACTCAAGATGCATTAAAGACTTAAACATAAGACCTAAAACTGTAAAAACTCTAGAAGAAAACCTAGGCAATACCATTCAGGACATAGGCATGGGCAAAGACTTCATGACTAAAATACCAAAAGCAATGGCAACAAAAGCCAAAAGTGACAAATGGGATCTAATTAAACTAAAGAGCTTCTGCACAGCAAGAGAAACTATCATCAGAGTGAACAGGCAACTTACAGAATGGGAGAAAATTTTTGCAATCTATCCATCTGATAAAAGGCTAATATCTAGAATCTACAAGGAACTTAAACAAATTTACAAGGAAAAAACAAACATCAAAAAGTAGGTGAAGGATATGAACAGACACTTCTCTAAAGAAGACATTTATGTGGCCAACAAACATGAGAAAAAGCTCATCATCACTGTTCATTAGAGAAATGCAAATCAAAACCACAATGAGATACCATCTCACACCAGTTAGAATGGTGATCATTAAAAAGTCAGGAAACAACAGATGCTGGAGAGGATGTGGAGAAATAGGAACGTTTTCACACTGTTGGTGGGAGTGTTCAACCATTGTGGAAGACAGTGTGGTGATTCCTCAAGGATCTAGAACCAGAAATACCATTTGACCCAGCAATCCCATTACTGGGTATATACCCAAAGGATTATAAATCATTCTACTATAAAGACACATGAACACATAGGTTTGTAGATGTTTATTGCAGCACTATTCACAGTAGGAAAGTCTTGGAACCAATGCAAATGCCCATCAATGATAGACTGGATAAAGAAAATGTGGCACATATACCCCATGGAATACTATGCAGCCATAAAAAAGGATGAGTTCATGTCCTTTGCAGGGACATGGATGAAGCTGGAAACCATCATTCTCAGAAAACTAACATAGGAACAGAAAACCAAACACCGCATGTTCTCAGTCATAAGTGGGAGTTGAACAATGAGAACACATGGACACAGGGAGGGGAACATCACACACTGGGTCCTGTTGGGGTTGGGGGCCTAGGGGAGGGAGAGCATTAGGGGAAATACCTAATGTAGATGATGAGTTGATGGGTGCGGCAACCACCATGACACGTGTATACCTATGTAACAAACCTGCACGTTCTGCATATGTCTCCCAGAACTTAAAGTATAAAAAAAAATTAGAGGGAACAAACAGAAAACATACTGTTTAAATAAAATGGCAAACTTAAGCCCTAACATATCAATAACTACATTAAAAGTAAATCGCCTAAACACACCATTGGAAAGACAGAGATGGCAGAATAGGTTAAAAAAAACACAATCCAATTATATCCTGTCTACAAGAAACTCACTTCAAATGTAATGATATAGGGACATTTTTTAAAGGGATGGAAAAGATAAGGTATGTAAACAGTAATTAAAAGAAAGCACTTCTTTTCTTTAATCATTTCCTTTCTGTTTAGTTTCTTAAAAACAACACACCTATTCTTACAATATGATATAGCATTTGCATTCCTAGGCATTGTTCCCAGAGATATGAAAACTTATATCCACACAAAAACTGTATATAAGTGTTTAATTTTAGTAGCCAAAATTGGAAACAACTCAAATGGAGAAATGATTAAACAACCTATGGTACATCTATACCATGGAATACCATTCATCCATAAAAAGGAATGAACTATTAATGTATGGAACAAATTGGATGGATCTCAAGGGAATTATCCTGAGGGCAAAATCCAATCTCAACAACTCACATAATGTATCATTCCACTTATATCACATTGTCTAAATGAAAAAGTCATAGAGATGAAGAAAGGTCAGTGATTGCCAAGGGTTCGTGATGGAGTAGGGGAAAAGAAGAAGGCAGCAGTGGCTATAAAAGGGTAGCACAAGGAAGGTCTCTGTGATAATGGAACAGCGCTGTATCCTGACGATGGTAGTAGTTACATCAATCTATACATATAATAAAATTGCCTATGCACACACAGGCACACACAAATGGGCTCATGTAAAACTGGTCAAATTTAAATAAGGTCTGCTGTACCAATGTCAATTTCCTGGTTTTTTTACTGCAGTATAGTCATGTAAGAAGTTACCACTGGGGGGAACTGAGTGAAGAGTACATGGTACCTCTTTGTAGTACCTTTACAATGGTCTGTGAATCTATAATCTTTTCAAGAAAAAAGAAGCTAAGGAAATCATTGGATGAGATGAAATAAAAAAAATTCATTGGATGGAATGAATAGTAGATTGTATACTAAGGAATCAGTAAACTTGAAGACTGATCAATAGAAATCAAACAAACTGTAGCCTGGAGAGAAAAAAACTGAAAAAAATAATAAGCTCACTTCAGTGTCTTGTAGGACAGCATCAATCAAACATATTTGTAATTAGAGTCCCAGAAGAACAGGAAAGGGAGAATAAGTTAAAAAAAAATAAAGAAATACTGGCTGATACTTTTTCCAAATCACAGGTTGAGTATCCCTAATCTGAAAATCCAAAATCTGAAATGTTCTAAAATATGAAACTTTTTGAGTCCTGATATGATGTTCAAAGGAAATGTTCACTGGAGCATTTTAGATTTTGAATTTCCAGATTGCAAATATTACAAAATCTGAAAAAAAATCTGAAATCCAAAACATTTCTGGTCCCAAGTGTTTTAAAAAAGTGATACCCAACCTGTATATAAAAATTAGCAACCCACAAATCCAAGAAGTTAGGGAATCCCACATAGGATAAATACAAACAAATGTACACTGAGGCATATTACAGTCGATGTTCTTTCTCTCTGTTTTTTTTTTTCCTTTTGAGACAGAGTCTTGCATTGTTGCCCAGGCTGGAGTGCAGTGGTGTGATCTCAGCTTACTGCATACTCTGCCTCCCAGGTTCAAGTGATTCTCATGACTCAGCCACCCGAGTAGCTGGGATTACAGGCATGTGCTACCACACCGGGTTTCTTTTTGTACTTTTAGTAGAGATGGGGTTTCACCATGTTGGCCAGGCTGGTCTCAAACTCCTGGCTTCAAGTGATCTGCCTGCCTTAGCTTCCCAAAGTGTTGGGATTACAGGCATGGGCCACCGTGCCTAGCCCACAGTAAAGGTTTGAATACCAAATATAAATTTATAAAGGTAGCCAGAGGGGAAAAGATACATTATATACAGGGAAACAATAATAATAAGACTAATATCCATCAGAAACAACAGAAGCCAGAAGAAAAGAAAAACTGTAAATGTAGAATTTAAATCCTACAAAAATATTCTTCAAAAATGAAGGCAGAGAAAATGAAGGCAGATAACTAAAGGACTTCGGCTTCTGGCCATGAGGGCGAGATTACTTTCTCTCTAGAGACAACTGGAAAATTAACAAATTACAGGAAACATCTATTTTCAGAAATTGGACAATAAACAGTACAAGATACTGATTCCTGAAAGACAGAGGATACGAATGAGGTGAACCCTACTTTCACCCAGGCTTTCTACCTGGAAGTAATCCCTGGACTGTGGTGTAGGCAGGGGGAATCCAAACAGAGCCCAGCAATCTCACTGAGTAGAGGAGATGGATATTGGAGTTCAGAGAGGCCAAGGTGGTTAGAAATTGTAGAGATGGAGCTAAGCCAAAAAAAGAATACTAGAAATATACGTAGAAGTCTACTTGAGTCTTTTGAAGAATACCAGTCTGAAACATGTACAGGGTACAACTTCACAAGAGTAGTCCTGAAAAACTTACAGAAAAACAATTATTGAGGTGTTGTAAGATGAACAATTCCTGGCTGGGTGCCGTGGCTCATGCCTGTAATCCCAGCACTTTGGGAGGCTGAGGCTGGCGGATCACTTGAGGTCAGGAGTTCGAGACCAGCCTGGCCAACATGGCGAAACCCCGTCTCTACTAAAAATACAAAAATTAGCTGGGCATGGTGGCACATGTCTGTAATCCCAGCTACTGGGGAAGCTGAGGCAGGAGAATTGCTTGCACCTGGGAGGCGGAGGTTGCAGTGAGCTGAGATCATGCCACTGTACTCCAGCCTGGGTGACAGAGCAAGACTCCATCTTAAACAAACAAACAAACAAAAACCAACCAAACAAAAAAAGATGAACAATTTCTAGAGCTCACAAAGGGCCAAATTGAAGAGATCTCACTGAATACCTGGGGTAACAGTATAGGCTTCACAGGGGTAGTACATTCAAAGCAGGCTAAATTAGCCCTAGAATAAAAAGGCTAGTCAAGACCTACTCTAAATTAATTTCAAAACAAAACTGGAAAAGGATCAAACTGATCCACAATAACTTAATTATCAGGAAAAAAGTATAATCCTCCTGAAATCCAATTTTTTAAAATCCAGAATTCAACAATATAAAAGTCATGACATTTGATATCCAATAAAAAATTACTAAACATGCAAAGAAGTAGGCAAATGTGACCTATAATCTGAAGAAAAATCAGTTAACAGAAACAGACCCAGAAATGACAGAAATGATGGAGTTAGTAGACAAGGACTGTAAAACAGCTATTATAAATATGCTCCATATGCTTAAGGAGGTAAAAAAAATATGAACCTAGTGAGGAGAGAAATTAAAAATATTTTTAAGAATGGAAATTCTAGAGATGAAAAACACAATATTTGAAATGGAAATTTCACTGGATGAGATTAAGAGCAGGTGTACTGCAGAATAAAAGATCAATGAACTTGAAGGCAAAGCAATGGAAACTCTTCAAAATAAATCACAGGGAGAAATAAAAGACAGAAAAAAAAAAAATAGGCCAGGCATGGTGGCTCATGCCCATAATTCCAGCACTTTGGGAGGCTGAGGCAAGAAGATTGCTTGAGCCCAGGAGTGGAAGATCAGCCTGGACAACAGCCTGGGCAACACAGTGAGAGCTTGTCTCTACAAAATAAAACAATTAACCAGGCATGGTGGAGTGCACCTGTAGTCCTATTTACCTGGGAGGGTGAGGTGGGAGGATCGCTTGAGCCCAGGAAGTTGAGGCTGCAGTAAGCTATGACTATACCACTGCGCTCAAGCCTGGCTGACGGAGTAAGACTCTGTCTCTTAAAAAGAAAGAAGGAAAGAAAGAAAGAAAGAAAGAAAGAAAGAAAGAAAGAAAGAAAGAAAGAAAGAAAGAAAGAGTAAAAAGGTCACAGTGAATGATGCATGAAACTTCAACATAACTGGTCTAACTAGGTTTAGCTGGAGTCTTAGAAGTAGAAGAAAGAAAGAAGTAACAGAAAAAAATAGTGGTTGAAATATTTCCAAATTTGATAAAAACTATAAACCCACAGATCCTAGCTCAATGCATCTCAGACAGGATAAATCCAAAGACAACCACATGACAGCATATTAGAATCCAGCTGCCGAAAACTAGTTATAAAGAGAAAACTTAGCAGCCAAAGAAATATGACACATATTATACAAGGGAACAAAGATGAAAATTTATCACAGACTTCTCATGAGGAAATATGTAAGCAAGAAGGCAATGAAATAATATCTTTGAAGTGCTAAAAGAAAAATTATCAACCGAGAATTCTATACCTAGTGAAAATATCTTTCCAGAATTAAGACAAAATAGAAACTTTTTCAGACAAACAAAAGCTGAGAATTTGTTGCTAGCAGACCTATGGTATAAGAAAAATGAACTGAAGTTCCTAGGCAGAATGCAGTTTGTGCCAGATGGAAACCTGGATCTACACAAAATATTGAAAGATGCTGGAATGGATGAATATAAAAGATATTTTCTTACTCATAATTTCTTTAGAAGACCATGTAGGGTCATGTTGGAAGCAGCAGATCCAGTGGTGGCTGCCTATGTACTGAGCTCAAAGGACTGCCACCGAAGGCCAGAGAGGAGCAAAGCATGCTGTTACCCTGGTGGCAGACAGGAAATGGAGTAACACGGTCCAGCCAAACACAGCCCAATTAGGGATATAAGGGGTGTTGTCCAGAGCTAAAAGACTTGCTTTCTCAAACCAGGGCCACAACATCTATGTTTATAGAGCTGAAAAAGATGAAACTGAAGCATCAGTAAGGGTTCTGACCCATGGAAGGAAGAACTTTACTTAAAAAAACTGGGTGAAATTGTAAATAAGAAATTAAATATGATTAAAATTATCTTTATATATGTAACGAATTTACCTTATAGTGTCTTATGCAACAGAACATTTTTGAACAGTTTCAAAATAATTCGTCATTTAAATTGTAGCATCATTTTTAGACCATTCATTCATAGTTAAAGGAAAAGGAATTGAATATATTAAGTGTAGACATGATGAACTCAAATAGCCAAGAATTGTTTGTTGCACCTTTTCAAACTAGAAATTAAAAAGTCATTGCAGCATGTTATAGGTAAGTTATTTTACTGCATTGGCTAGAGAATTCCACATTATAGCTTGGAGACCAATAAAGCCTTGGAAAATTGACATTGCTCACTGCCTATTGGATGAAAAGTTAGTAAAATAGCTTACAGCATTGTCTTTTCTCAATGGCATAGTAACTTGTTTATTTAAACATTTAGCTGTAATCATGAAGACTTAGTTAGCATCTCATTTACAGAATTTATTCGCACCTTACAAACAGACAAATCTACAAATATGGCTGGGCTTGCAGTTTTGCTTGTAGTCAGTCATGTGGTATCAGCACTAACTAATCTTTGAAGACGATCTTCTTTTATGTGAATGGTTGGCAACAAACATGAGTAGTGCTAAAACGTTCAAAGTGCTGAATAACTTTGAATCTCATGGTTTATGCTGGAGCAACTTTGTTTATATTTGCATGGAGGTGCAAAAGCAATGGTGGGTAAAACTGCAGATACTATGGTACAAATTAAGGCAATAGCACCAACGTATACCAGCAGTTATTGTATTATTTACGGACATGCACTTATAGTAAAATAAAATCCAATTTGACTTAAGAATGTCCCTGATAAAGCACTAAAAATTATTAATTTTATTAAATCCTGATGCTGGATTTAATATTCTGTGTGATGAAATTGGAGGTATACGTAAGGTGCTTCTGGTATAAACTGTGCTATGGTGGTTGTCTTGAGGAAAAGCATGTCAAGTTTTGAGCTTAACTAGCCACATTTTTCATAGAACATCATTTTTGCTTGAAAGAATGATGGATAAGGCATGATTAAATACTTGGACATTTGGCAAATATTTTCTCAAAAATGAAATAAGTTTGTCACTTCAGGGCAAACAACTGACAGCATTTCTTGCCAATGATAATATTCACATTTTTTGAGTGAAAATTAGAATTTTAGAAAACTTCATTCTGCCACTGGGAGCATAACAGCTTCTCAATACTTAAGCTTTTTTTCCAGTGAGATCGGTGGTGAGATCAATGACTGATTTTTTGATACTGCATAAAATGTGTTAGCATTTGGAATATTTGCATAACTTAGTGAACTAATATTTTCCAAATAACCAATATGTATAAGATGGGTCAAATATCCACTCAAAGAATAAGATGACCAATGAGTTTTAATGTAATAGTACATAAAAAGTTCACTGATACGGTTTCAGATTCCACACTGGATTAACCTTTAAGAAACTTTCATTTGTGAAGTTTTAGTGTAGTATCGAAGAATATCCATAATTATCTGAAAATGTATTAAAATACATTTTCCCTTTTCCAATTACGTATCTATGTGAAGCTGGATTTTCTTTATATATTTTAAAAAAAACAACATCTCAAAACACACTGAATGTAGAAGCAGGTATGAGAAGTCAGCTGTCTTCTATTAAGCCAGACGTTAAAGAAATGGGGAAAAGGGTATAACAATGACATTTTTCTTAAGAAATTTCTTTTTATCTTTGAAAATACAGTTATTTTTCATCAAAACATGTTATTTGTGCTAATATATGCTGGATTTATTCTACTTAAAATGAATTAGTAAATATTTTAAAAACTAAAAAAATTGTTTAAAGCAAAACAATAACAATGTATCAAGAGGTTTATAACATATGCAAAAGTAAAATATATGACTACAATAGCACAAAGAAAGAGAAAGGAAAAAAATGGAAGAACGCTGCTGTAAAGGTACTATATTATATGTGAAGTAATGTAATACTATTTAAAAGTTGACTCTAATAAGTTAAAAATGCATACTATAGGCTGGGCATGGTGGCTCACACCTGTAATCCCAGCACTTTGGGAGGCCAAGGCAGGCGAATTACTTGAGGTCAGGAGTTCAAGACCAGTTTGACCAACATGGTGAAACCTCATCTCTACTAAAAATACAAAAATTAGCCGGGTGTGGTGGTGCGCGCCTATAGTCTCAGCTACTGGGGAGGCTGAGGCAGGAAAATCGCTTGAACCCGAGAGGCGGAGGTTGCAGTGAGCCAAGATTGCACCACTGCACTCCAGCCTGGGCGATACAGCAAGATTCTGTATCACAAAAAACAAAAAACGAAACAAAAACAAAAACAAACAGATACCCAGATGTAAACCCCAGAGAAACCAAAGATCAGCATTGCCCTGATATCAAAACCAGACAAAGACACTACAAGAAAAGAAAACAACAGGCCAACATCCCTTATCAACATAGATACAAAAAAACCTTGACCAAGTTTCAGCAAAATGAATCCAGCAATACATAAAAAGGATAATATAACATGACCAAGCAGGGTTTATTCCAGGAAAGCAAAGTCAGTTTAACATTAAAAAATCAGTGCAATTTACTGTACTAACAATAAAGGAGGATACCATATGATCATTTCAATAGATGAAGAAAAACATTTGACAAAATCAGTACTCATTTGTGAGAAAAAAAAAGTCTCAGTAAATTAGGAATAGAAGGGAACTTCCTCAACCTAAAAAAGAACATTTTTGAAAAATCCTACAGCTAATATCACACTTCATAGTGAAGATTAAGCACTTTCCCCCTGTGACTGGGGACCAGATAAAGATATTCACACACCATTTCCACTCAGCATTGCACTGGAGGTCCCAACCAGTGAAAAAGGTGAGAAAAAGAAATAAAAGACATGAAGATTATACAGAAAGAAAATTCTCTTTATTCACAGATGATGTTTGCATACATGGATTATGCTAAGCAATCTACAAAAAAGTTACTAGAGCTAATAAGTAAATTTAGCAAGGTTACATTATTCAAGATCAATATGAAAAGTCAATTGTCCTTCAATATTCTGGCAACAAACTATTGGAAATTGAAATGAAAATACCATTTACATAGGATCAAAATAATGAAATACAGTACTTAGGGATAAATTCAATAATATTTGTGCAAGATGTGTTTACTGGAAAGTACAGATTATAATTTGGAATTAAAGAAGACTCAAGTAAATAGAAAGATAAATTCATGGCTTAAAAGATTAAATATTGTTATGATGTTACTCCTGCACAAATCAATCTATAGATTCAGTGCAATCTACAGGTTACAGTGCAAGAAGGCTGTTTTTTTATTAGTAACATATACTTGTATATCAATTGACCTAATTCTTTTTAATGGCTACATATGTTCCCTAATATGAATGAGGTACAGTTTAATCAGTCCATAAAAAGCAGTCTGGTTAAGTAGTGTTAATATTTTCCATTAGTAAACCTATGTGATGATACACATACACACACACACACACACACACACACACACACACACCCCAGCCCTACTCTATCCTAGATAAGTCACGGGGGATCTAAATAGTAGTACTGGACTATAGAACATTTTTATACATAATAATCCATGTGATTGTGCTAAATTTGCCATGTACTGGTCTTTTCATAGTACCATGACACCTTTGGGCTTTCCCTATGGTAGAGATATCTGGGCCAATCATACATACAAGCTCCATTCTTCTCAGCTTTCCCAGCTGGGACTGCTTGGCTGGCCAACCTGGCTCCCCAGTGCTCTGGCTGAAACTAACTTCCTCATCACTGGATTTATGCCATCACTGGCCTTATGGCATCACTGGCTTTATGGTATCACCGGTTTTATATTTTATGAGCGCTATACTTGAAGTCCTACCCTTATCACTTCTAATATTTGTGCTGGGCTTCTGCCTTCTGAACTCCCTTCCCTGCATTGGTAATATAATGTTCTCCCATGGATACACCTGTTTCTTATAGCTGGGCTACCTGATACCTCTTGCAAAGGATGGAAAGTTGCTATTAAGGTTCCCAGAGAAAGGCTAGATTATGCTTCCAATTCTTTCATCTTAAAAAAATAGAAGTTTCCCAATGTGAATATTGAGACACTTACTCAAACACTCATTTATTCAACTAGGTGGTGGCTACTTAACACTCAGCTAAGCACTAGGGTTGGGGGCGTGGTGCAGACAACCAAAACAATGATGACCAAATGAATGGCACAGACTGTAAGTGATATAGGTATATATTTGAATCTCTTAACAGGTCTGCGTTTCTCAAGTCTCTCCTCTTTGCAATCTATCTCTACCAACTGAGCTTTTTAAAAGTTAAAGCTCATTTGTTTTCACAGAAAAAAGTGTAAGCTCTTTAATGTAGCATTCAGGGCTCTTCATAATCTGGCCTTAACTTCCATTCAAGCCTTAATCCTTCCTACTCTCTCTCATATACCCTGTAATCTACACATAGCAAATTTTTCACTGGTCCCATGAGGCACCAGTCCCTTTCTGATCTTTGTTCCCTCTGCCTAGAATGCCTTTTTCTTCTTCTTCACCTAGCGAACTCCTAATCAGCCTCTAAGAGTCAGTTCAAAGTCTTGTTGAAACATATCCCCTATGGTCCTCATCTGTCCTGGATGTGAGCACATTGTTCTGTCACCTTTATTAGATCGTGAGATTTTGGAGGGCACTGGGATTATCTCATTAGTCTTTGTATCTCTGAATCCAGGTCTCAATAAGGCCTGGCAAATAGTAGGGGCCCAACACATAATTGTTAAATGAAACAAGGAATAAATGAATGTGAAGGAAGAGCTCAAAGGGGATTGATGTATTTAGGTAAGGGTTTTTGAAGGGCACAGGGCTTGAAGCTGGACCTAGGAAGATAATAGAGAAGTAGGGAACGGGCATTTGGAGGAGGAGGATTATTACCCTAGGAGATGAAAGAACTAAAGCCCAAGACTGAGAGCGAAGAGAGTGAGGTCAGCCCGGCTGCAACTGACCACTGCATTATCTTGACCTTTTCACCTACTAGATTTCTTGATTATATTTTCAGCTCATGGAGGGCAGGGTATTTTATGTACTCCTTTGTATCCCCTTTATATTTGATGCACATCTCCACAGTCACTCTTCCTACTGTCTTATTCTTTTTCTTCTCTGTATTATAACTATCTGTGCATTTGCATGTCTCCCCAGCACTTATACCACCCTCCCTCCCTAGCTGCTTGAGGTAGGGGATGAATTTCTCTCTTTGCATCTCCTAAGACATTTAGCATGGTGTCTGGCACATAATGGGTGCTCAGCAAATATATTTTGATCTACAATTGGTTAATCTGATTTCAGAGGACCATAAGGATATTTGTGTGCAACTGTGTATTGTGCCACAGAACTTATATGACTTCACACTGTGTAGCCTAGTTTTGGCAATTTTCATTAAAATGTTATCTTATTGTACCTGTAAGACTGTCATTTCAATTTTATTCTTTGTTCTTTCTTGCATGACTCACATCTCTTAAACCAGAAGGATATGACAGAAGGAATTCACAAAAGGTTTGGACAAATTTATGAATGACATAGTCATAAATGTCTGGGTATAAGAAGTGAGCAGCATGCAAAGAAGAAGGAGATAACTTGCATTTTTTTTTCTTTTTTTTGAGACGGAGTGTCACACTGTCACCTAGGCTGGAGTGCAATGGCATGATCTTGGCTCTCTGCAACCTCCACCTTCCGGGTTCAAGCAATTCGCTTGCCTCAGCCTCCCGAGTAGCTGGGATTACAGGCGTGCACCACCACACCCAGCTAATTGTTTGTATCTTTAGTAGAGATGGGGTTTCACCATGTTGGCCAGGCTGGTCTCAAACTCCTGACCTCAAGTGATCTGCCTGCCTTGACCTCCCAAAGTGCTGGGATTACAGCTGTAAGCCACCATGCCCGGCCGAGAACTTGCATTTTTAAAGTGCCTATTAGATTCCAGGGAACTACGTGTTAGGCACTTGACATACATTATATCTCATTTAATCTTACAGAATATTTCAGTATAAAGACAGAACACCTATTTATAAGGCCCAGCTTACACCCATTCAGGCCCACAGCTTCTCCATGTACCAGAGGCGATACTCATCTTTATTAAAATTTTATCAATCTTTTAACACAGATGAAACTTTGGATTTGCTTTTGCTTCTCAGGAATAGAGCATTCATTCTCAGTTCAGGCTTCTACAGCTTAAAACTTGTTTCTGACATAACTTGATCAGTTTATAAAGTCCCAGAGCTTTAAATTACAATGCAATCTGAGATATTCCCACAGCAATAACAGCGATTACATTTGTTCACAGCACTTACCTTTATATTTCATTAAGCTTCCAAATACTGAATAAAGGTAAGACAAACCAAGAAAAGAGACTTCTATTAACCCTGACATCAGCAAATTGTCTCAAATTATAGTGTACCTTCTATTTGTATTCTAGACATATTGAATGGTTTTTGTGAGATACATATTGTACCTCACCTGAGGTTAGGAGAAAATTGGAAGGAAATTAGTTTAAGTTGTTTCTAATTTTTAAAAAATAATAGCAACTTTAAAAAGCATCGTGCTCCCAAGTGTACAGCTACTGTATCTGGCAGAAATCATAACATTAAAACCAAAGCAGCATCCCTAATCCTTGGGAAATAGCTTGAGAAGGTGGGGCTGCATGTACTGGTTTGTTATTTTAAGTCATCCAGTCTAAGGTCCGTAGTTATACATCTTGATCTATAACATGGTTCCTACTTTCAGGGGAACTGGGGTGATAGGTAGGAACAAAGGCCTTTGGATTAGGGATTATCAGCACACTCACAGGTCCCAGACAGCTTTCCATGAACTTGTTTTGGGAAAACTAGAACAGACATCTTTGCTTTGGAAAACATAAAGCCCATCTTGTATGACTAAAGAAAATGGCAAGGGCTCAAATGACGTTTCACATTTTGGATGGTCCTATTCCAGCCTCTGTGTGCCACTAATTGCTAGAAAAACATCAGCAATGGTCTTTGTAGTGCTTATGGGTTTCTTGAATTTTACATTAGTCAAAGAAAATTGAGAGATCAGGACTACCACCAAAGAACATGTGCCACGTACCACCTATGAAACTTCTTAAAAAAAAGATGAGAATCCAGCTTACACATTTTAAAAATAGCCCCTTCTTTTTTGAGGCTAGGGGATAAAAATATGCACATATTCCAAAGAATTCTTTGTGTGAACAGGTGACCCCTTCCCACAGTCTCTGTAATTAATTGAGAAATTAAAGTTGGTTGGCCTTTGAGATCTCTTGTAAAAAAAAAAAAAGGCAGAAGGTCTTGGATATTTTGGAACAAGAGTCCACTATTCTGCCAAGACAGTGTGTTATTGTTATTGAAGTGTCTCTCAACAAAACGGTATTGAGTGGTGAGGACGTGATTTTGATTAGGTGGAATGACTCAGCTCTTCCCCTTAAAGAAGAGAGGACTTGTCAGAGCCTTACTTACCTCATGATCTGGGATCTCAGAGGATAGTGTTTTCCCTAGGATGACCCCGGTCAAGTATGTCCAGCATCGAGCCGTGTTGGCAAGGTTATAGCCTCCTGTCTCCATCAAGAATTGTGAAGTTAGGAAAGAATAGTCATAAAACAGCAGGAGAGGGAAGGGGGGTAAGGAAAGAGAGAAAAATGTTTTAAGAAAAGACAACCTCAAATTGCAGAATTTCCCCTAATCCCCCCTTTGTGATATTTTTAAACCACCTAGTAGGCAGACTTTGGTGGACCAGTCAAATCATGCACAGTGTAAAACTGGGCAGTCCAAGGTCTGCAAAGATTAAATAGGCTCCCATCTCCCCAAAAATATGTACCTGAGGAATCCAAACTCCTCAGTTCCATCAAGAGCCATCAGCAAGACTCAGATCTCTGGAATCCAGATCTCTTGAGGTGATCTACCCAATGGAAAGATTTCTGTGATGAATTTTGCAACAATTCTATAAAATGACTGCTGAATGTGATTTGTATTTTTAAAACTATTGGCAGATCTAGCCCTAAAAACCCAGGAAAGAGAAAAGGAAAATGCTGACAAAAACAGATTTCCTTCTTTTAATGTCAGCATTCCTTTTTGCCACAAAACATAGGCCTGGTGGCAGAGATCAAAGAAAGTGAGATGAGGAAGGGACCGTTGATGGATGCTCTGACCCATCTCGTCAGGTCCTGTCACAGTCACCCAACGGCCATATTATACTGGCTAATAATCAGCACATTTTTGTGCTGAATAGATGTGCTCTGCCATGAAAGCATTAGAACATTGGCCTTTAGCTAAATTCTAAGAGTATAAGGGTAAAATGGAATGATTTCCTAATCTCAACACAGCCTAAGGGAAACAGAATCTGGTCTATTTTAGATAGGGTGACCATATAAATTATCATACAAAATGGTATACTTTTAAAAGTAAAAGAGGGCACTATTAATCATTACACTGGGATAACATGTATAAACTCGGACATATGGTCACCCTTTTCTTAAGCTTTTCTACTATTTGAAAGGTCACGGATGCTTTGAGTATGTCTTTTAGGTCTCAATGGGGTCCACTGAAGCTTGGGGATGTGGCTCCCTCTACGAATTGTGTGTTAATAGGGGCTGAGAATTTCAGTTAGATAGTACAGGTATTACTTTAAATACTCCTGACACGGAAAAATCTGACTTTATAAGATAGACTTATTTGGCATGAGTATTTAATTTCAAAAAAAGGTCACTATAGGTTTTGCTTAGGTAGTAAACTATCTCTGGTACATATACAATATGATTTGATTTGCAAAAATTCCATTTATGCACAAGCATTTTCAGGAATACACATATTTCCTAAGAAGACTTATATATTCAAATGTCAAAACTTTGGGCTGAGAAAACAAAAAGGCTTTAGAGAATGCTAACAGGCTTTTAATGTAAAGATTATAGCCTCAAACAAAAGTCAGGTTCTAACCTGATGTATATGGTAGAAAGGTCTCTTCCCCCTCCTTAGCTGCACCTGTATCATAATCACCATCCTTAGTGCTGTCAAGAAAAGTAATATGTCACACAGTACTTATCAATTTTATATTTTTCTTCAGTTGAAGTTAATATATTTCTTGCCAGCTTTTCATAAGAGGTTGTCTCTTGTAAGTACCTTTAATTTTGAGCCTTCTAGAGTTTGAGGCTGCCAAAGGACCAGGCTTGTGTACTTGTGTTGAATGCCCACTCATTTAATAAGGCCTCCCCACAATTTCCTCTAACAGGTTGACAAAACAACCAACAATTAGCTCTTCTATAATATATGCATTTTAAGCTCAATCTGCTTGACCATGTTATTTTAACACACCAATCTATTCATCCAATGAAATAAAGATTGTGCCAGGTAGGTAGACAGAAGATTTTAAGCAAGGCATCTTTAAAGGTGGTAGATGTTGTGACAAGTTCTTTTCTCAAATGTTTAAATGCTACTATTGAATAGACCGGGCTTTCTTTTGGCTAAGTAATACAAATAATCAGCACACACCAAAGGCAAGAATGCCCAAGAGACTATAGATCTCTCAATTTTGCTTCACTGTAACAAATCCATGCTTTTTGGGGGAAGAGGCATTCTTGAATTCAGCTTATTTAATTAATCTGTGTGTTTACTACTTACATACAAGTAGAGTTGGAATTTCAGTGACATGTTCCCAAAAGATGATTATTAGAACTGAAAATCAAAGACTACACTGACAGAAGGTGGATCAAAGTCTACCGGGGTTAACATCCTCTATTTTTAAGATTCGAGGTAACCTTTAACCAGAGGATCTTTGCTTCAGGAACTGAAAGTTAGACTTTAGAGTGCCAAGAAGTCAATGCACATGCTAAGCTGAGAAGTGTGTCAGAGTATTTTCTTATCCTGAACTGTGGAGGTGGCAGATTTTATTGACTCAGGCTTCTGGGCCTCAGGTAGGTTGGTATTATCCAATGCAAGAAAGCCAAGTTTTCCAAGTTCAGTGCCAATGGACAAAATGTGGAGGAAGGTCAACAAATTCTGGTAACCTTCCTTTATACTCACCTCCTCCCAAAATGAGTGTTGCCAACTGCCATTGAAGGATGTACTTAAGACACTTGCCAATTCCCACTGGAGTCATGTTAAAGGAGCACATGGGATCCCCAGCTATTGTGTCAGCTCCCAGCTGTAAGACCACTGCTTTGGGATTAAAGGCTTGGTATACTTCCTTTAGTACACTATATAAAATAGAAAGGATAGAAAATATAGGTCAGTTTGGTCTAGGGGTAGTGGTGGTGGTAGGGCAAGTTGGAGGTATAATTGAATTAGCAAATAGTTAAGGGAAAAAAACACAACCTGTCAAACTCATCAAACTTTACACTTAAGAGAGGTGAATCAGACTATATGTAAATGATACCTTAATAAACCTGACTTACAAAAAAATTTCCCTCTACTTCCACCCTCATCAATGAACACATCTGCCCTTCTGTTTTAAAATTCAGACTTCCTTGAAATATTCATATTAATTTAACTTCAACAGCCATAGGACACAGTATACACATTTAGTCCATTTTAAAATCTGGGAAAATAAGATATACATTGAATAGTCACTAAGGGTTCTTTCTGGTTATTTAAGATGAGGACCATACTTGGAGTTTAATCACCTGGTTCTCAGTGGGGGCTGGGGAGAAGAATTACATGCTTTACAAGCATAGATGTTATCAGGTAAGTTTTTATTATGTAAAAGGACTAAAGGGTTATGAAATGCAATCCTCCCTAATGCATATATGTAAACAGGGTATTGTAGGGAAGGTAACTGTAACAACTGATCTAAAATTATAAACCTGAAAGCACCCTAAAGAACAAATTGTAGTGTAACAATGAGCATAATTTTGGATAGAATCATTCAGTGCTACCTACTCAACCTAGCTGTTTTTTTTTTTTTTTGATAGAACCCTTGTAGATGAAAAGGAAGATGTCAATGTGACAGATGACCTTAGTCAAGCTTTCAGTATTATCATTAATTGAACACTGGCGGTGTCCAGAATGCATTTTTAGGAGTTATAAAGTCCCTGCTCTCAAGGGGCTTACAATCTACTTTCCAGACAGAATATATACCAGCCCTCAAGGGCCTGAATAACTCTTACAGAGACGTATAAACAAGTGTAAAATAAGATACATCAGAGTTGAGAAAATCCAGAGTCAAAAAGTGATAAAAAATGTTGAGGTTAATGACCTCTTCATAATCAACATGTCAAATTACACCAGTGCAGCAAGACCAGAAAAATCCCAGATCTTTCTGAAAATGCAAAAAGAATTCAGGGACATAAAAAGCCATCCTCCCAAATCCATATGTAACAAGGGTATTGAAATTATTGAATAGTGCTCACCCACAGAGGCATTCTTTGACTCAAAGGACTGTTTTGTTTTGATTTCTCATCTACACAGAAAAATATTGAGTGATCATAGAGATTATAAGAATATTATAAAAATAATGACATATGATCCTTAATACAAGGATACTTGGGCCTATTCTCTCTTTCATATGCTTATCTCCTGGGTGCAGAGGGAAGATAAGCTAACTGAATAGTTTAGACGACATTTATTGAGCATCTACACGTACAGAGCACCCTATTAGCTGCTGCTGGGAGACACAGAGGAAGGCGTGATGTCTGTTCTAAAAAGGTTTCTAGCTTAAGGAGGAGGAGGGGGAGGCAACAAGACTAATGTTCTGTTCATTCATTCTTTCCTTCACTTACCACACATTTTCCTGAGCATCCACTGTGTGCCCAGCATGTAACTGTACCAGATGCTGCAGGAATAAAGATGAATATGACACAACCCCTAGCTTCATGTAGCCCGGAAATAGAGGGAAAGACACAGACTATGTCAATAAATAATTAAAATACAACGACAAATGAAGTGTCAGAAATGGCACAGAGTAGGGAATAATCAACTTTTCCTGAGGATTTTAAAAAGGCTCTACAGACGTAACTCTTGACTTAGGTCCTAAAAGATGAGAACTACACTGAGCCAACTCTCAAGATGGCTAAAATGAAAAATGGTAACAACGATTCCTGGTAAGGATGTGGAGAAACTAGATCACAAACATATCTTGCTGGTGGGAACGTAAAATGGTATAGCCACTCTGGAAAATAGTTTGGCAGTTCCTGTTAAGACTAAAAATAGACTTACCATATGACCTAGTAATTGTACTCTTGGGCAATGTATTTCAGATAATTTAAGACTTATTTTTGTGTAGGAACTTGTACATGAATGTTCGTAGCAGCTCAATTTGTAATAGCCAAACATTGGAAACAACCCAGATGTACTTCAACAGATAAATGGTTAAACAAACGGGTACAACCATGCCACTGGAATATTGCTCATTAATAAAAAGGAGCAAACTATTGATACATGCAAAAAATCTGGGTGGCTCTCAAGGGAATTGTGCTGGGTCAAGAAGGCCAATCTCAAAAGATTATCTGCTGCATGAGCCCATTCATATTACATTTGCAAAATAATAATTACAGAGGTGGAGAATAGATTAGTTGGCTGCCAGGGGTTAGGGATGGATGTAGCTATAAAGGCGTAGCATGAGGGAACCTTGTGGTGATGGTACTGATCTGTATCTTGATTGTGGTTGTAGTTATGCAAGGCTACATGTGTGATAAAATTGCATAGAGCTACACACACACACACACACACACACACACACGTGCATATATAGCTGGTGAAATCTAAATAAGCTCTATGGCTTGTACCAATGTCCAATATCAACTTCTTCATTTTGATGCTGTAATATAATTGTATAAGATGTCAACATTGGGGGAGGCTGGAAGAAGGGTACATGGGACTTCCCTGTACATTTTTTTGCAACCTTCTGTGAATCTGTGATTATTGTGCAATAAAAGTTTTTTAAAAAGTATAGAAATTTATAGGTATGTAGGGTGACGATAGGGAAGTTGGAGGCAGAGATGATTGTGGGGTTACTGGTAGGGGACTAAGTCCGGAGAAGGAAGTATGCATGCAGAAACATGAAGGCTTGACAGCGGGAGTGGTGGGATGAGGCTAGAGAGGTAAACGTGAGCTATATATGCCCGGCAGGCTAATGAGTTTGGACTTTTGCTTAAAGGGTACAAAATGTCTCAAACATTGTGTGGGTGCATGTGTGCATCTGTGTGTGTGTGCTTTGAGGGCATAATTAGATTTCCATTTTAAAGATACTCAAGCTCTATTGTAGGATACCCTGAAGGTTGATGAGGGCTTTTGCAACCATCCAGGCCAGTGACAGCAAGGATAAGGAGGAAGAGATAGATTTGGGAGAAATTTATATGGTAGAATTGATCGGGTAATACAGAGTGACATACAAGAAAAGCATATACATATAACATTTATGAGTGTTTGGTATTTAGGAGAGAGGAACGGATAAAGGCAGGCAGGTGTTTCTGGAGTAGTTGTTTTGATTATAGCCAGGTAGGGAAAATGAGTCCTCAAGGAGTTCTGATAAAGAGGGCTCTGGATGGGTATTGAAAAGGTTGATAAGAAGCTTTGAGAAAGGTAGGGCATCTTGTACATAGTGCAAACTTCAAAGCAACTGAAGTAAGGGAAGCTTACAGAGGGCTGGATTGTGAACACTTTTAAATTCAAGACTGGAAGTTTTCATTTGATTTGACAGTCAAATGGAAACCATTGGAGAAGTAAGAGGTAAGTACTAATGTTGCTGAAAAATTATGCTTAGGAACTTAGCTTTTTGCTCTTGCATGTAGGGTCAACGTGACGAAGTCAACCCCACAGGGGTTGGCAAAAAGGGTATTGAAGCATTCTAGTCATGATGGCAGCAGGAAGCAAGGTAAGGTAAATTTGGAAAAACATTGGGAGGGCTAATTGACAGAGTAGGAGTGGAGCATCAAAGAAGAAAACACTGTGCCAATTCCTCCAGAATTCCCAGGACGGGAAAAAAAATTGGAATATTATTTTTCCTATTGCCACTTCCAAATCTAACATTCTTTCCTCTCATCAATCGCTCCCTCTTTTGAGTCAATGTCATTTGATAATATTACTCAAATACTATGAAAGTTCTTATCTTTCACCTCCCTTGGGGGTTTTAGCACCTCGTTCACAATTTTTCTCATTCTGCCTTTCCTTGTCATCATTTTCTGCAGTTCAATATTCATTCCCTCACTCAAACCTTGATTCAAATACTAGAGACAGAAATAAGCAATACTCAGGAAGCTTCTGGTCCACTAGGGGAGGAAAACAGGAAAACAAGTAACTGTGATAAGTGCTATAATATTCATTCATTCATTCATTTCATTCATTCATTCAACAAATGTTAATTGAATGCCTGTTATAGGTACTACGTTGGGCAATGGGTTCACAGTATTGAACAAGAGACCTATTCTTTCCCCCCTGCCTGTTCTAACTCTCTAACATCAGAGTTCCTTTATCTTTTCAACAATAGTGATGTCCACCTGCACTCTACTTTATTCCTTGTCATAGACACACTTTGGGGCCTGATAAAGAAGCACTTGGAATTGCTCTTCTTCTAAGGCCCTGAACTCTGAACTAGTTTCTCCATCTACAATTTTCTATCTTTCCAATTCCTATTGTATTTGGTCTTTATTCTTACTGTAACTCCTATTCCCTAGTTTTTTTTTTTTCCTATTTTCAAAGTACACCATCCTATAAATTTTTTGTCTTTTGAGACAGGGTCTCAGTCTCTCACCCAGGCTGCAGTGCAGTGGCATGATCATGGTTCACTACAGCTTTGACCTCCTGGGTTCGAGCAGTCCTCCCACCTCAGCTTCCCAAGTTGCTGGGACTATAGGCCACCACATCCAGCTAATTTTTAATTTTTTTTGTACACATGGGGTCTCACTTTGTTGCCCAGGCTAGACTCGAACTCCTGGGCTCAAGCGATCCTCCCACCTTGGCCTCCCAAAATGCTGGGATTACAGGCGTGAGCCATCATGCCCAGCTCAGCCTATCTTTTGACTTCATTTGCTTCATTACTTATTCTGGAGAATATGATTAGTCATTTTGAAAACTTACTTTAGCACCCTAGTTCCCTCACACCTTCGCCATTTTTGCCTTGTCAGTCCTTAAACCCTTGGATGAACCACACCATCAGAATTTTCTCTCTGTTCTGCTGGAGGAAGCTGAGAAATCAAGTGAATTGCTTCCATTAGAGTTTATGCTTATAACTTCAATTCAACAAATTCTACAAACATTAATTGAGTGGTTAATATGGGCCACACACTCTCTACAGCTTGGCCACGTTTCACTTTACCTCCAAGTGATGAAGAATTACATTTCTTACAGCAGCTAGTCTAATTTTTGAAAAATACAAATATAATGAGAGGACATTCTTGATATAAAAAATTAAACATGGCCGGTCACGGTGGCTCATACCTGTAATCCAGCACTTTGGGAGGCCGAGGCGGGCAGATCACTTGAGGTCAGGAGTTTGAGACCAGCCTGGCCAACATGATGAAACCTCATCTCTACTAAAAATACAAAATTAGCTGGGCGTGGTGGTGGGCACCTGTAATCCCAGCTACTCGGGAGGCTGAGGCAGGAGAATTGCATGAACCTGGGAGGCGGAGGTTGCAGTGAGCCAAGATCGCACTGCTGCCCTCCAGCCTGGGCCACAGAGTGAGACACAGTCTCAAATAAATACATACATACATACATACATACATACATACATACAACATAAAGGTCTATCAAATAAAAGTGAAAAATCTCCCTATTTCCATCTCAACTTCCACCCCAGAGGTAACTGCTGATTAATAGTTTGTTGTGTATCTTTCTAGATCAAACTTTTTCTGTCTCATACTGGACGGAACTGGTTGAAGCTATGTGTAATGAGTGCCTTTACCTCTTTTCTGTACCTGAAAATGTCCTCCATCATATTTCTTCTACCTTTCCAGCTTAATTTATCCCTCTAAGCACTAAATCCTCTTTTGTTGCTTTAAGGGTCATGTATCACCAATGAGCTCTTTTCTTACATCTTCAGTCCCTGAATTCCTGCCGATTCAGTTCCTGTAGGTTATAAGTTAAAAGTCGCCCATCTATCCCTCCCTTTCTTCTCAGCATTGTCCAACTTATCCACATACTGGCCGCCTATACATACTTCTTGCAATCCAGAATCTGATCTTACTGCTCTCCTGAAATTGCTCTCTTAAAGGTAGAGAGACCTCTCGATTACCATATCCAAAAGCCTTTTCTCTGTTATCTTTTTCAAACTTCTTAGAAGCAACTGACAGTTAATTCTACTAAAAAATCTGCAGCTGGTTATCAGGGGCTACAGTTCCAGGAAAAAAATATTTTAAAAGTAATTTTAAAATAAGTTTATTGATCTTCATATACTATACAATTCCCTCATTTAAAGTGTACAATTCAATGGCTTTTAGCATATTCAAAGAGTTGTGCACACAACATCACAATGAATTTTAGAATATTTTCATTGTCCTCAAAAGCAACCCTGAACCCATTACCAGTCACTATCTATTCCCACCACTCTCCAACCCCCAGCCCCTGGCAACCACTAATATACTTTCTGTCTCTATGAATTTGTCTAATTTTGACCTTTCATATCAGTGGAATCATATAATGTTTTCTTTTGTGACTGTCTTCAAAGTTCATTTGTGTTGTAGCATGTATCAGTACTTCATTCCTTTTTATGGTTGAATAATATCCAATTGCATGGATAGACCACATTTTATCCATTCATCAGTTGATGTTATTTCCACTTTTTGGCTGATATTAATAATGCCACTATAGTATACTACTACAGATATACATGTACAAATTTTGTGTAGACACATTTTCAATTCTCTTGGGGATATATACCTAGGAGTAGAATTGCTGGGTCATGTGGCAACTCTATGTTTAACCATTTGAGGAAGAGCTAGACTGTTTTCCACAGTGGCTACACCATTTTACATCCCCATCAGCAATGTATGAAGGTTCCAATTTCTCCACATCTTCACCAACACTTGCTATTTTTTGTTTTGTTTCATTTTAAATTAATTATAACCATCTTAGTGGGTGTGAAGTAGCATCTCACTGTGGTTTTGATTTGCATTTTTCTGATTAGTAATAAAGTTGAATATCTTTTCATGTGCTTATAGGATATTTGTGTATCTTCTTTGAAATAATATCTATTTCAACCCTTTGCCCATTTTCAAACCGGGTTGTCTTTTTAATATGGAGTTGTAAGAGTTCTTAAAATATTCTAAATATGTCTCTTATCAGACACATGATTTGCAAATATCTACTCCCATTCTGTGGGTTATATTTGCACTCTCTTGATAGTGTCCTTTGCAGCACAAAGCTTTAAATTTTGACGAAATTCAATTTATCTATTTCTTCTTTTTTTGCTTATGTTTTTGGTGTCATATCCAAGAGACCACTTCCTATTTCAACATCATGAAAATTTACATCTATGTTTTCATCTAAGAGTTTTATAGTTTTAGCTCTTACATTTAAGTCTTTGATCTATTTTAAATTAATTTTTATATATGGTGCGAGGTAAGGGTCCAACTTTATTCTTTTGTATATTGATACATCCAGTTGTCCTATCATCATTTATTGAAAAGACTGTCCTCTCCCCCATTGAATGGTCTTGGCCCCTTTGTGTAAAATCAATTGACTATAAATGTGGGGGTTAATTTCTGGACTCTGAACTCTTCCATTAATCTATATGTCTGTCCTCATGCCAGCAAGATGCAGCTTTGATTACTGTAGTTTTGTTGTAAGTTTTAAAGTTGAGAAGTTTGAGTTTTCTAACTTTGTCCTTCTGTTTCGAGATTGCTTTTGCTATTCTGGGTTGAATTTCTGGATACATTTTAGGATCAGATATGTCAATTTGTGAAGAGAAGTCAGCTGTGATTTACAGCTCCATTTTGACTATGCTAAACCTGTCATCTTACCTCTTCTATTCCCTGACTCTGTTAATGATATCCATCTTTTCAGTCACCCATGTTCAAAACTGAGGAATTTGAAAGTCACCCTTTCAGATTCCTCCCTTTTCCTGTTCCTTTCCAATTACCAGTCTTCCACCAATCTCTCTCCTATTCCTTCCTCTCCACTTCCACTGCAGTACTCTAATCTAGCCCTTATGACCACCTTCATGGATTACACCAATAGCCTCCTAATCAGTTTCCCTGCCTCAAGTCTCTTCCCTCTCCAATCCTTCACACACACAACCATCAAATTAATTTTCCTTAGGGATATAGTTTTGATAAAGTTACTTCTTAATTCAAAAACCTTTAATGTCCCTCCATTGTCTTTAGAGAACACTTAATATTCTTAGGCTATGATCCAAAGTGCTTTGTAATCTGACTATGGCCTACCTTTAAAATCTTATTTTCCAATAACACCTTAACCTATATTATTCTATAGGCAAACTGAACTCTCCATTGTTCACCTCACTCACCTCGTATTTTCTTGCAAGTATGCCTTTTGTCATGTACTTACTTGTGCCTGAAAGTTACCTTTCTACATGTCTACATCACAGCCATTCTTTAAAGGCTAGCTTAAATTTTATCTCCTCCATGAATGAGAATGATAATAATGATGACAACAGCTAACATTTATTGAGAACTTTATTCAGAATAGAGCACTGTTCTATGTATTTTACATGTCTTAACTCATTTGACCCTCATAATAATTCATAACAGGTATTATTTTTAATCCTATTTTACAGACGGGGAAACTGCCATACAGAGAGGTTAAGAAATCTGTACAAAATCACACAGCTATTAAGTGGCAGAGCTGGTTTTTGAACCCAGGCATCCAGGCACCAGAGTTTTTGCTCTAAACCACTACAGTATATCTGCTTCCATGACTTACTGAGCTCCTATGCATCAGATACTATGTCAGCCACTTTACCCACATTATGTCAATATAACAGCAGATGCTGTTGCCAAAACTTTACTGGGAAGAGTGTTAATCTTCCCAAGCAAGCTTTGATCTTATGATTCCCTCATTCTAAAACCTTCAGTGGCTCCCAAAATGTTTACAGAATATGGTACAAATTTTCATAGCTAAGAATTCCAGCTCTTCCGTGATGTGGTTCCCACCCAGGTTTCCAATCTTCTTTGCAACTTCTCCTTCATGCACTTTACAGTCCAGCCAAACTAAAACCACTGCTATTCTTTGTACATAGCTCAGTCTCTCCCAACTTTGATCTTGCTGTACCCTGTGTGTAGAACATCCTTCCCTACAATCTCTGTATATTCAAACTTGACCCAGATTTTATAAACACTCATATACATTCACACACTTTGTAAAGATAGAGTAATTAGCTACCCTTTAGAAACCAGATCAAATGTTACCTCCTCAATTATGCCTTTTTCTGAAGTATTTTCTCTCTTTGAATACCCACAGCATTCTATCTCTTATGGTTCTTACAATTTTCTATGTTTTATTTATTTAAATGTGTGTGAATATGAAAATCAATCTCTATTTATTTATCTAACATTTAAAAATTTCCACTAACTTCCTCGAGGGTAGAATCAATACTTTATACATAGTAGGCATTCAATAAATAGTCATTAAATGAATACATGAATGAAATGTCACTCCAGATTGCTTTTGGGAAAGTTTCCCTAACCACTGTAACAGTACTGTTTGCTACACTGCAAATCATTAATTTTTCGTTTTGTGAAAGTATAAAATCTCTTATCCAGAAAGGAGGGGGAGGACAGGCATCTCTTTATACTACATTAGTAACTTCCCTATAAACATACAAGATATTCATTTAAAATGCAGTTTTCTTGATGAGAAACCTGATCCTTCAGTATTCAGCAGTCTAGTTTTCAGACAAGGCTATGCAAATGGGGAAGACAAGCTGCGGCAGCTGCTTCTACAGGCCTGGATTTGGGGCAGGAGGTTCGTACCTGAGGAGGATAAAAGCCAGAGTGGTGACATTAATGATGCTTTTGGATAAAAGAAAAGCCCAAGAACAAAATCGTAGAGTTATTCTCTTTTCTTTGATTCCATCAGGGTAGAACACAGCTTCTACTGTGTGCCTTTGAGATCTTTCACTGGTGCTTCTTTACCTTTAATATCAGGGGCTGAACATGTTTTGTGTTTTTTTTGTTATTTAGATAATCAATATCCTAAAAGATTCATCTCAGGGCAATGGGATGCCAGAGCAATGGTGTTATAGTCACCCTTAACCGATACTGGTGGTGGGGCCTGGTAACCCTAACTTGTCCCTCTAGCAAGACCTCTGATGGGTTCATGCTCCTAGAAGGTTTAGTCTCCTGACTTTCTAGATTGCGCACCAGTCTAAACCAGCCTTGTCATCTTCATGCTTTCCAACAGACACTCTCAGCACCCTCTAGAGACTCCCTCAATAGAGATTAAAGAATGAGAAATTCAAAGTTGAAAAACCAAGAAGGGTAGGATGCAGAAGGAGAGAAGAGAAAAATATTTGCTACTAACGCTTTGAATTCTCAATGTCAGCCTGAGAAAAGTTATTGCCAGCAGCAAAACCCCTTTCTAAGACATAAATTTTAAACCTATTGCATTTGATGGGATTGAGAGGCAGACTGTGTTAAGGACCCAAAGTATTACTAGTCAGTCCCAAATGGGAGCCGTTCAACTTTCCATAGGTATGTTTTCTCTAAATTCTCTCAATCCTATCTGAGCTCAGGTACTGCTGACTCATTCTGCAACAACTCAACCTGCCAGGGGATGCAGCATATGGTAAATGCCTCAGTGACTTCTGAATATCTATTACAAATGGTTCAGGGATGCAGGGATTTGGGAGGAGGGAGGCTGCCTTGCAGTGAGCATGATGTGTCATTTTGTTGGAGAACATGGGTGCCTCTTGGACATATTCAGAAGACATTTAATTTTCTGTAAGTTTCTTTTTCTGCTTTTAGCATCAAACAAGCTGTACTGGTTCCATGAACTTCTAAAAACATGAAAGAAAAAAAAAAAACAAATCCATAAAATAAAAGACAAACCTTAAACTCCCAAACCAACCAACCAACCAAACAACCAACCAACCAGCAAACAACCTCATATCCCTTTCGCTGTTTTAATTTTCGTAACGTAATTTCTTAACATTTTAAAGGGGCATCTTTTCTCTCACTGCTGAGTCTATTATATAGAAACATAGATTCTAACGGGCATTCTAACACGCCTTGTAGTAGGTAATTCTACTCATCAATTACGTGTCACCTTGGCAACAGAAAGGGCTGCATACTATTTTTAGCATATTATTACTTATCTCTCACTATACCTTTTAGAAGTAAACCATTCTCATTCACACAACGGAAAGTGAGTCATCCAGAATTAAAGTCATCCAGTGTTTTCATGGCACCTTACCAGTGGCCTGAAGTGAATCGTCAGAGCTAGAATTAGAACACTAATTCTAATTCGAATGCAATGCTCTTGTTACTAAATCCCAATGGTCTTTGGCTATCTTCATTCTGAGAGGCCAGAGGACCTAGCAAGCAGAGTGTACATTATCTGGGCAGGGGGTAGGGTGGGCAAAGTGGTAGGCTGGTTTGGAGAGCTAAGCTGAAAAACAAAAAATGGAAGAAGACCTAAAGAATATGAATCCTAAGGCTATCTGTGCTATTTGATCTGGGGTAGGTCATTTAACTGTTCTGTAACTACCAGGACTGCTCATAGTGTAGACTGCATTCTGCTCTGTGTCACATCATTTGACCAAATGTCTCATCTGTCCCCCTTTGCAACCCCTACAGCACTCAGTTCAGGGAGAATGCTGGATTTGGAGTCAGATAAGGTTGGATCCAGTGTTTGTATAGCAACTTGGACAAATCACTTCCCTGAACCTCAGTTTCCTTCTCTGTAAAACAATAATATTCTCTCCCTCACAGGGTTATTGTGAGGATTAAATGATATAACATTTGTGAAAGTCTTCTCCCAGCATCAGGCATATAGTAAGCACTCCATAACATTGAATGAATAAATGAATGGCCTCAAGTCAGGCCCTTTGAGTGCTATGTTAATTCTTTCAGCCCACTAGGATACTGGTGAGTTCAGCACAGCACACCAGAGCAGTGACTTCCTGAATAGTATTCTAATGGTCCCCAAAGGCAGAGAGAAATTTCATCGTGTCACTGCCCGGTTATACCTGTTCTGGGAATACAGTAATTCATTTTCCAGTGCTGCCAATCTATTACCTTTCACCAAACACAAAATTCGCTTTAAGAAGGGACAGAAACACAAGTGCCTTTCTGTTATATAGAGGTTGGGAGAATATATTATTAAAATTGAAACCGACTTCTCTGATTTCTTAGGCAAAAAATCAGATTGGAAGCCAAACAGCTATTTGGCCTTTGCAGACCCTGGATAGCGATGCCCTTGGGGGAAAGGGGAGTGTTGGAGTCATTCCAAACTATAGTTAGAACATTTACGTGTATATTTACTGCTTGTGCTTATGCTCTCTGCCTTAGTTTTTACTCTCTAAGCCTTGAAGAATTCACAATTTACCTAGAGCACAGTTTAATACATACGGGTGGGAATAAAGGCCTATATCTCTGTTTCTCATTTCCTAATCACATTTTCTACCTTCCTTATATAACTGATACCTCTTCTTTTCCAATTCAATTGCTCACTTTTCAAACTTAGGTGAACAATAGTGATTTGTTAACAATAAACATGCCCCTAGCCCTTCCCTCACTCTTCTTTACCCCTGAGGGCCTCCCTAAGATTCAAAGCCGAAATTCTGCCATATAGTTAGCACCTGGTGCAGCTCATCAAAATATAATATCCTTTCCCAGATGATTGGAAATCTCTGCAATGCCGTCATACAATGAGGTGTGCAAGAAAGAGTTTGGGGATTGATTTTCATCATTAACTTGATATTGCATGGTTTTTGTGGGACTTAAAAAGAAATGCATTTTTATTACTTTTAAGTACTGCACATAGAATAACTCCAACTCATCGTATTTTAACAGTTATTTTTCTAGGGCAGGATGTATGTTAAACATGCCTATGTTAGAGTGTCTGGTGGATCATTTAGGATCAGTGTCCTGTTGCTTGATGAAATCCAGATCACTTCAATGAAATCCAGATGGGGAAACTGGATCTCTGGCAATGGCTGCCAGATCTTCTCCATATGAAATCTCTCTAGTCTGTATGCAAATTCAAAACTCCATGTCCTGGAAATCCCAAACCAATCAAGTGGCGCTCCGCTTCTTAGTTACTGGACTAAACACAGGGAAGCAATTCATTCTTCCCTGAGGAAATAAGCATTTCTTACATACATCTATCTTGGCACAAAAAGGGCTGGCTAAGCAAATTAATAGTGTAAACAGGACTGCACGGGGGAATGTTTGTCCTACTTAGGAGAATAAACTTTTTATGCACTTTGTGCATATCCACTTACATACAAATAATTGATATGCTAATTACAAATGATTCTTAAAGCCCCTTCCCTGAGGTGCTGTACTATGCTGTTAGTCTAGTTTGAATTACTAGCATGTCCAGTGCTTGAAAGTAATAAAAATGCATTTTAAAATATCCCATGATTCAGACTGGCTTTCCTCTAATTAGGCTGAGTTAGTGAGGCTTGCCTGTATTTAAATAGGATAGATATTTTTCCACTTCACCCCTAACATGTTTAAGATGGTCTCCCTCCCCTCTCTATTCCTCCATCCCCCTCAACACGGAGCTGGCGCACACAAACCCCTTAGCTTCTGGCTCACTATGCAATGGCACTTGCATCACCTCCAGGCAAACACATTGCTTTTAGCCCCTGGCACACACACGTGCCCTTTTGCTTATTAACTTGTTAGCTGGTTATTTGATATAGCTTTTTTTGAGGAGTTCTTTTTTTTTTTTTTTTTTTTGACGGAGTCTTGCTCTGTCACCTAGGCTGGAGTGCAGTGGCGTGATCTCGGCTCACTGTAACCTCCGCCTCCTGGGTTTTCAAGCGATTCAATCTGCCTCAGCCTCCCAAGTAGCTGGGACTACAGGCACGCACCACCAAGCCCAGCTAATTTTTGTATTTTTAGTAGAGACGGGGTTTCACCAGATTGGCCAGGCTGGTTTTGAACTCCTGACTTCAAGTGATCTGCCCGCCTCAGCCTCCCAAAATGCTGGGATTACCGGTGTGAGCCACCGTGCTCAGCCCTTTAGTTCTTCTTTAAGTACCAATGGACATGGCTCTTTCCTGGTAGTACAATGGGTTAACAGTGCACACAGAGCAAAGTCCAGCCAACGTAACATCAGGCTTTTTCATCAGGTGCTGGACACTGGGTTTAACTAAATCTCTGTATAGTCCTTGTCAACACATACCAACGAGGCAGCTCATCAGTCTCGGCAGCTGCTAGGTGTATGGCAATGTCAGGCACAGTCGTTCAAAGCCATAACATGTCGAAGCAAAACGTAAACAGTAGTTTTTCTAGGCTACACTGAAGGGACAGAGCAGTGACTAAAGAATGTGGGAGAGAGAGGATTAGGGCAGAGGTTAGTGGGGTGCATGGTGGAGAGCAGCTGAGAGGAATAATATGAATTTTGATGTTAGAATATCCTATGAAGCCCAGATTATAGTCAAGTCTGGGGTTCTTTTCAGAGCAGAGTTATGTTAAAGGGTGTAATTTTCAAGATTTCCATTTAGGAGCAAGGTCTTCCTGTCTCTGGAGAGCTTCAGAACATGTTCTAGCATCAGAACTTATTCAACTGCTGCCAAAGAATCAGGTCACTTGCTCCAGGAGGCAGGGATCAGTCAGCGTAACAAGAGACCAGAGAAGAGGCACATCAGAGAAACAGCACAAACCTACAGAATTCCAGAAGACTGTCTTCCTTGATACAAATGAAACAATATACCTATGAAGACTTGTTTACTCAGGGTGGGAGGGACTGTCATGATGGCAGGGCTACTTCGTGCAGTTCAGCAAACAGTCATAAAAGACATCAGTTGAGAGAGGAAGGAGAATATAAGAACTGTCCCTCTAACCACCTGGATTTAAAGCCCTAAGGATTAGGTGAGAGAAAACACCGGTTCGCCACTGCAACCCTAAACAAATCCTGAGGACAGGCAGGGTGAGTTCACTGACTGAGGTTTCAGGATAACTCAGTGAAGCACAGTATCTCCCTCTTCCTAATTATCCTACATTCTGACACACTTAGTGCCTCTTGAATTTAATATTTTAAAAGACACATCAAAGTAGGAAGAATAAATGAATGGCTCACTTTGGCCTCATTTCCACCTGTGGCTAATATTAACAGTAACTTTAATTAGTGTCTGAGTCATCCATTTTCCAGAACAACAGGTAATTTTACATCTGCCATACCCCGGAGAGGCAGGATAAAAGTTTATTAAATAGAACAAAAGCATTTAACACAACTACTTTACTTACAGAGGGCTGAGTTCAAAGTGCAAGGCTTATAGAATGAATTAGCAGCTTCTGTTACCTTAATCACTGGGCGACAGTGAGCTAGTGATTATCAAGGTAGTGTAGCTGTGAACCAACTGAAGAGAGGTAGAATAAGTTGTAAGGAATTTTTTATCAGTTCTTAGATTGTAATGAAATGGGGAATGTATTAGCTTGTGCTCATGCTGCTGTAAAGTCAGGAAACAACAGATGCTGGTGAGGCTGTGCAGAAGTAGAAATGCTTTTACACTGTTGGTGGGGGTGTAAATTAGTTCAACCATTGTGGAAGACAGTGTTGCGATTCCTCAAGGATCTACCAGAAATACCATTTGACCCAGCAATCCCATTACTGGGTATATACCCAAAGGAATATAAATCATTCTACTATAAAGACACATGCACATGTATGTTTATTGCAGCACTATTTACAATAGCAGACTTGGAACCAACCCAAATGCCCATCAATGATAGACTGGATAAAGAAAATGTGGCATATATATACCATGGAATACTATGCAGCCATAAAAATGAAAGAGTTCATGTCCTTTGCAGGGACATGGATGAAGCTGGAAGCCATCATTCTCAGAAAACTAACACTGGAACAGAAAACCAAACACTGCATGTTCTTCCTCATAAGTGAGAGCTGAACAATGAGAACACATGGACACAGGGAGGGGAAACTCACACACTGGGGCTTGTCAGGGGGTGGGGAGCCAGGGGAGGGAGAGCCTTAGGACAAATACCTAATGCATATGGGGCTTAAAACCTAGATGATGGGTTGATAGGTGCAGCAAACCACCATGGCACATATATAACTATGTAACAAACCTGCACGTTCTGCACATATATCCTAGAATTTAAAGTAAAAAAAAAAAAAAGACTAGGTAATTTATAGAGGTTCTGCAGGGCTGGGGAAGCCTCAGGAAACTTACAATCATGGCAGAAGGGGAAGCAAAGATGTCCTTCTTCACATGGCGGCAGGAGGAAGGGCAGAGTGAAGGGGGGAAAGCCCCTTATAAAACTATCAGATCTCATGAGAACTCACTATCATGAGAACAGCATGAGGGAATTGCCCCTATGATCTAATCACCTCCCATGATTCCCTCCCCCAAAACGTGGGGATTACAATTTGGATTACAATTCCAGATGAGATTTGGGTGGGGACACAAAGCTAGACCATATCAGGGATGAAGATGGAAGGCTAAATAATTACTTGTTCTCACATGCAAATTTCTAGAGGGTTCATCCCTTCTCATCAAATGAAAGAGAATTTTAAAAAATTTGTATTGCTTAAAATAGTTATTTATGAATATGTGTGTGTATGCATTGCTTTTGCCACATCACCAGGCCTAAAGGAGTAAATTACACTTTTTCGGCTCTCTTTCACTGAAGATCTACCTGCTTCCTTTTTTTTTTTTTCTTGAGACAGAGTCTCACTCTGTCATACAAGCTAGAGTACAGTGGCACAATTTCAGCTCACTGCAACCTCTATCTCCCAGGTTCAAGTGATTCTCCTGCCTCAGCCTCCTAAGTAGCTGGGATTATAGGTGCGCACCTATAATCCCACACCTAGCTAATTTTTGTACTTTTAGTAGAGACGGGGTTTCATTATGTTGGCCAGGCTGGTCTTGAACCCCTAGCCTCAATCAATCTGCTCACCTTGGCCTCCCAAAGTGCTGGGATTACAGCTGTGAGCCACCTGTGCCCAGCCCTACCTGCTTCTAAAATTGAATGATAACCTGGAGTCCCAGGTGGAAGATAAATTCTAGATGACTTATTATAATGAAAGAAAAACCTATCATAATTAAAACATCTCTTCTTTAAATATTAACAGTAAGTCAATAGTGAAAGGAAACACTTCCCTTAAATGCCCTTTAGTGATGTCCCTTGGTCCTCATTTTATTCAACTGGTACTGGTTGAACAGCTTAGCATGGATGGAGAATCTCTACCCTTTATGCAGATATGGCCTTCCACAAGGACCAAGAGGTGGTATAAATTTTGCCTATAGTTTAAAAATGCTTGATGTTAAAATTTTTTAGCTATACTCATCTAAAACAACCACATGAAAAAGATGTAATTCCATGAGAAGACCTCTGTAAAATGACAGGGGACACTATTCACTTTCTAAAGTAGGAAGTCAGGATTTTCTCCATTGAAAATGAAGGGAAAGGTGGTTTTACAGAATCTGCATGTTTTCAAACTTTAGGAATTGAAAACCTAAGAAGTTAATTCTGGCAATATTTATCCTTGTTTTCTATCTATAAAATTACAAATTAAATCCTTGAGATTAAACAATTCTTTTTTGGGCAAAAATCTAAGTTGCACTTACACAAACAAATACAATGGATTGCATATACTGTGGATCATGTGGTTCATTTGCATAGTTAAATGGTTTCTATTTTGGGGCGGGGATTTTCTGCAATCCCCTGAGATAAAGTTTTCCAAGAAGTCCCAGGGATGGTGTTTTTTAATTTGTTTGCAACCATTAAGTTTCTCACTTCCATGTGACAACTTTGGGGACAATATAGTCAATAGTTAAGAGGCAGACAGACGTGGGTTCAAACATAGGCTTCACCATTTACTAATTGTGAGACCTTAAGCAAGTCAATCTTTTCTCCAGTTTTCTCATATCTCATGAGAAATCAGAACATATTACAATTCCCACTGTAAAATGGCAATACTAATAGCTACTTTAGTAGGTATTATAGATTGCGGCAGGGATCAAATGAAGCAATGTAAATGTTTAGTGTAATTACTGGCACAGGCAAGGGTTCCCTTAGAGTTAAGCTCCAGGGTGCAGAAGCCTCATCTGCCTCATTTGCAAGTACCAGTCATAGAGTAGACAATACATTTTTTGGCCAAATGAATGAATAAAATGCTTTTATTATACTTAAAGATACACACACAAGAATGCATGTCAAATGTTAAGCACAGCATCAGGCAAACAATAAACTATGTAGCTTGGTAGCTCCTTCCCCAACTCTCCTTCTTGTGGTTAATGTTTTTAAAACCCTATTGATATAGTTTGAATGTGTGTCCTTTCCAAATCTCATGTTGAAATGTGATCCCCAATGTTGGAGGTAGGGCGTGGTGGAAGGTATTAGGGTCTTGGAGGTGGATCCTTCATGAATGACTTGGTGCTGTCCTCATGGTAATGAGTTAATTCTCACTTTATGAGTTAATAAGAGCTGGTTGTTAAAAGAACCTGGAACTTCCTCCTTTTTCTCTTGCTCCCTCTTGTTGTGTGATATGCTGACTCCCCCTTTGCCTTCCATCACGATTGTAAACTTCCTGAGGCCTCACCAGAAGCTGAGCAGATGCTGGCACCATGCTTTTACAGTCCGCAGAACTGTGAGCCAAATTAACCTCTTATTATTTATAAATAACTGTCACAGGTATTCCTTCATAACAATGCAAAACAGACTAACACACCTTATAAAGTGACTTGAGGTGTTCAACTCTTTTGTAGGAAGGTCAGAGTGGCTTCAGAGAGCTGAATTTTGGCCCCAGACCCCAGGAATTGATCCTATGCCTAAAATACCACTGACATATATTTCAGAAGCAATGACAGAGTCTAAGAAAAATTATCATGCCATAAACATATAATATAAAGATACTATAATTTTTTTCTTCTTTGTTGGGTATCAGTGGGGCTCAGTATAGATAGACAAAAAGATTCTACCCAGGAATAAAAACTTAGGCTTTAATGAGCTATTCCTTTAATGACTCTGCTGTTGTCCTAGAGAGCAAATCCTTTCTGGGTAGGCTACTTGGGTAAGGCTGTTAACAGCAGAACTAATGTTCCAGAAAAGTAGTTAAAGAGCTATAAAATAAATATTTAAAATAGAAAAGTGTAATATTTCTCCCATAAAAGGAAAGAGGTACGAATCTTAAGTTGTTTATTCACTTCTGGGGTCTCTGAATTTTTTTTAAGTTAATAGTCTTTGATGGGGAAGAAAAGGTTTCTTTCAATTTTGAGCTATACAATATAAGCCATAGAACTCAAGGCAAATAGGCCAAGGACCAAATACAGGTAGGTTCTTATTTTAATGACTACTATTATGAACTCTGGTTCACTAGAGTAAGGCTATTTCTCTGGATGGGTTGGTAGCTCTAACTAGTGGAGTTTTGCCTATATAGATATAAACACTGCTACTGAATGAGAACTCCATTTTAATAGAATCTTTTATAAGTCCTATTTGTTGAGAAGTCTGTTTAACAATGTATCTTCCTTTTGGTGAAATTACTAAGCTGAATAGTTGAATATTCTTAAAAAAACACGATTGTTTTTCAAAACTTTGAACTGTCAACTTCACCTATACACATTATAAGCACTTCATATATGGTTTTCTTATGCGATATCTATTGATAATCAGATATTTAGTAAAGAAAACTTTCTGGCTGTTAGGGCTATAAAATGATAGGTAGGATGAGAATTAAGAAGTATTGGCACAATTCTAAATTTCTTCATTCGAACTTCACATATGTCATGGAAGTTCAGAGTGGACAAGTAGTTGGGTCATCCTGAAAGATTTGAGATTTCAGAATAGTGCCCTACTATTTATCAAAATCTCCCTTTAACCAACAGCAAGGTCATACTTGTTAGTGTCCTTTTCTCTCAGAATCCTTAACTATAAATGCTCCCCAAATTGTCAACACAGAGTTTTAGGTAATAGATTAAACATTATTAAGACTATCTCAGATTGCATTCAAATATATTATACTTAGAGAGCAAATGGGTTAAACATAGGCAGTGTAATATTTCCTGTCTCAGATGATAAAACTTGGGAATTAGCAAACCCTCCCTTTCGCAAAGCAGCCTCCCTTTCCCACCAACCTTCATGGGTATATGCGTGTGTGGCCCGGGGATGGGGTGGTGGTGGGGTCAAGTTTAGGCCTTCACATACATAAAAAATATAGTATACCTCTATCATCTCTATACTAGGACTATAGGCTTCCATTTGAAGGAGGAGGTATGCTTACCAGAGCAATGTTGATGATGTTCCTTTATGCTGGTTAAAACAGGGCTCTACTTGTGATACCAACTCTAGCAGCTCTCATGAAAATTATGGGAAGCTTTTGGGAATTAGTGGCCCTTGCCCTTAGAATTGAATGATCTAGGGAGATCTCACTGTGAAATCTGTCATTTATATAAAATGGAGCTTGAGATCTTTTGGTGTTAGGAAATGTTCATGTAAAGATTCCATATCTAGTCTATTACAAAAAAAAACTCTAAGCCAATTTTTAACTGAAGGGGGTATGTTCAAGCTTAAACTAAAACCATTAAGTTCCTGCCTGACTAGCTGGCAAAGTAAAAAAAGGCTACAGCAGAGGAAAAAACCATTTTAGAAAGGAAAAGAGGAAGAAAGAAAGGGAGGAAGGGAAGAACAAAGGAAGAAAAGGAAGGAAAAGGAGAAAAGGAAAAGACAAGACAAGAAAAGGAAGGAAGGAAGAAAAGTAAAGGAAAGAAGAAAGAAAGAAGGAAAAGGAAAAAGGAGCAATTTATGAGCAAACTAGAAATTGGGTGGCAAATAAAAATGAGAGCATCTTATAAGTGAACCAGCAATAAGAGGTCCTTTACACATCACAAGTAAGGAGTGAGCCAGAGAACCAGTGGGGTCATGAAATAAAAAGGATGAAAAGGGGCTAGGTGTGGTGGCTCATGCCTGTAATCCCAGCACTTTGGGAGGCCGAGGTGGGTGGATCACGAGGTCAGGAGATCGAGACCATAGTGGCTAACACGGTGAAACCCCGTCTCTACTAAAAATACAAAAAAATTAGTCGGGTGTGGTGGCAGGCGCTTGTAGTCCCAGCTACTGGGGAGGCTGAGGCAGGAGAATGGCATGAACCCGGAAGGCGGAGCTTGCAGTGAGCCTAGATCGCCGACAGAGTGAGACACTGTCTCCAAAAAAATAAAAATAAATAAATAAAATGAAATAAAAGGATGAAAAGAAGATAGTAGATAAACTAAATGACTTTTTACAAAAAGATTAAGCCATTCCTATGTGTAATATATCTTTTGAGGTAGGCAGAAGGGTCAGAGGTAACAATGGCAAATGTGTAAGAGACTGTTTCCAAGCCACATACCAGAAGTATTCAAAGGCATAATGCCTGGGACTGAGTGATCTAGTTACCAGGGCTGGCCCTCTGCAAAACTCTTGGCAAAGATCGCTGTGGTTTTTGGTACCCCTTTCCCTCTACTGCTCCACTAGGCAATTCCTGCTCCTCAGAATACTCAAGGAGCTCATGCTCTGACCCTTTCACAATTCATTGTCAAGAATGGCACTGTGAAGCTACACCTCATCTCTACTAAAAGTTTCTTTTTTTTAAATTAGCCAGATGTGGTATCATGTGCCTGTTTGCCCCAGCTACTTGGGAAGCTGAAGCAAGGGGATCACTTGGATCCAGGAGGTCAAGGCTGCAGTGAGCTGTGATCATGCCATTGCACTCCAGCCTGGGCAACAGGGGAAGACCCTGTCCACAACCCCAAAAAAGAAAGGTTCTGTGAAACTATACTTCTATAGTACAGCAGGGGTGAGGATGAGAGGTTGTGCCAAAATTTCGTTTTAAGGACTATTTCTAATTGTAGAATAAAAGTATGTTTCCTGTTAAAGGAATTTCAGGTATTAATCCAACAGATGGGAGAGATGTTTGGGCCAGGAAGCCTCCTTGGTACCCTTGGAATCAGAGGTGCCTTCACATAATACCCTGACCAGACTTGACTTCTGAAGGAAAGCAAAGAAAAAAAATTATTATACCTCTAATGAAAACCTGGAACCTGTTATTCTGGATGATCACTGTGTGGCTT